>NC_140579.1:490907035-492107035 GCF_964204655.1 Triturus cristatus | reverse complement strand
GCAGCAGTGTTTCGTGTAGCAGTGTGCGGCGTGCAGCAGTGTGCGGCGTGCAGCAGTGTGCGGCATGCAGCAGTGTGTGGCGTGCAGCAGTGTGTGGCGTGCAGCAGTGTGTGGCGTGCAGCAGTGTGTGGCTTGCAGCAGCATGCAGCAGTGTGTGGCATGCAGCAGTGTGTGGCGTACAGCAGTGTGTGGCGTGTAGCAGTGTGCGGTGTGCAGCAGTGTGCAGCAGTCTGCGGCGTGCAGCAGTGTGTGGCGTGCAGCAGTGTGTGGCATGCAGCAGTGTGTGGCGTGCAGCAGTGTGCGGCGTGCAGCAGTGTGTGGCATGCAGCAATGTTTGGCGTGCAGCAGTGTGTGGCGTGCAGCGGCATGCAGCAGTGTGTGGCGTGCAGCAGTGTGCGGCATGCAGCAGTGTGTGGCATACAGCAGTGTGTGGCGTGCAGCATTGTGGGGCGTGCAGCAGTGTGCGGCGTGCAGCAGTGTGTGGCATGCAGCAGTGTTTTGTGTAGCATTGTGCGGCGTGCAGCAGTGTTTCGTGTAGCAGTGTGTGGCGTGCAGCAGTGTTCGGCGTGCAGCAGTGTGCGGTGAGCAGCAGTGTGCTGCGTGCAGCAGTGTGTGGCGTGCAGCAGTGTGTGGCGTGCAGCGGCATGCAGCAGTGTGTGGTGTGCAGCAGTGTGTAGCGTGCAGCAGTGTGTGGCATGCATCAGTGTGTGGTGTGCAGCTGTGTTTCGTGTAGCAGTTTGCGGCGTGCAGCAGTGTGCGGCATGCAGCAATGTGTGACATGCAGCAGTGTGTGGCATGCAGCAGTGTGTGGCTTGCAGCGGCATGCAGTGTGTGGCATGCAGCAGTGTGTGGCGTGCAGCAGTGTGTGGCATGCAGCAGTTTGCGGCATGCAGCAGTGTGTGCCATGCAGCAGTGTGTGGCGTGCAGCAGTGTGCTGCGTGCAGCAGTGTGTGACGTGCAGCAGTGTGTGGCGTGCAGCAGTGTGTGGCGTGCAGTGGCATGCAGCAGTTTGTGGTGTGCAGCAGTGTGTGGCGTGCAGCAGTGTGTGGCGTGTAGCAGTGTGCGGCGTGCAGCAGTCTGCGGTGTGCAGCAGTGTGAGGCGTGCAGCAGTGTGCGGCGTGCAGCAGTGTGTGGCGTGCAGCAGTGTTTCATGTAGCATTGTGCGGCGTGCAGCAGTGTGTAGCATGCAGCAGTGTGTGGTGTGCAGCAGTGTTTCGTGTAGCAGGGTGCGGTGTGCAGCAGTGTGTGTGTTAGAAAGGGTAGACGGACCGGGAGGGTCGGCCGGGGTCAGGAGGAGAGGTCTCCGGGGAGAGCCGTCTCCAGCGATCGTACAGACGAGTAACTTCCCCCCCACAGACAGATACCACACACGGATAAGGTTCAGGGTTCTTTATAAGCACTTCTTAGGGTACGGTTGAATGGTACAAGGAGGTCTGGACTCAGGGGTCCCCTCGATTCAAGTCTCTCAAAGCAGGGTAAGGGGTAGCGGGACAGTCTGTCTACCAGTCAGGTAGTTTGGATGAGATGATGATTAGCTCACAATCCTCGAGCTTAGTTGGTACGGGCCGCGGCAGCGCCAGCAGGTCCCGGTGGAGATGGTCGGTACACGGTCCGCGGCAGCGCCAGCAGGTCCCAGTGGAGATGGTCGAGGTACGGTCCGCGGCAGCGCCAGCAGGTCCCGGTGAGGATGGTCGTTACAACGGGCCACGGCAGCGCCAGCAGGTCCCGACGAGGATGGATGTTGTAGAAGGCCGCGGCAGCGCCAGCAGGCAGGACGATGGTTCACAAGAGCGGGCTACGGCAGCGCCAGTAGTCCGTCAAGGCTGAGTTCTCTCGGTGTCTCTCGACTCCAGGATACAACTGCCTTCCTGCTCCGGAGTTGCCCCAGTTATAGGGCAGCCGCCCTTTGATGTCCGGACCCTCGCACTTGGAGGTCGGAGGGCCCGGGATGAAGGTGTCCAGACACCCAGCAGGGGGTGGAGCCGGCGCCTGGGGGAGCTGGAGGCGATCGGCACCTGGCGGGGGAAGAGCTCTTGACACTCCGTCCTCCCATTGACCTGCCAAGTGGTCCGCTCACCTCCCGGGTGGATGGTGGTGCCGGGATGTCGGGGCCGGCCAGGCCCGGGGTTAGGGTCGGGGCTAGGCCACACGGCCTCGTGGTGCAGGGCCCAAGATGGCGGCTTGAACCGGCCGGGGGAGCCGGTGGGGCTGGGCCCCGTGATGAGTAGAGGTCCGAGGGCAGAAGATCCGTCGTGAGACGGGGTACAGGTGCTTTTCGTGGGTTATGCCTGGTGGGCCGGAGCTCGGGCCCTGTCGTGCGGGGAGGGAGCAAGCCCTTCGTGTGGCCTGTCCATCATGCGTCCCCCCCAGCTGAAGGCGGGGAGAGTCACCCATCTCCTTGGGGACTCTCTTCGCCGAGGCGGAAAAAGCGGGACAGGCCATCCGCGTTGGCGTGGTCTTGGCCTGGTCGGTGCTCCACAGTGAAGTCCATTCCCTGCAGGGAAATGGACCAGCGCAAGAGTTTTGGGTTCTCCCCCCGCATCTGCATCAGCCACTGCAGGGGTCGATGGTCGGTTTGTACCCGGAAATGGGTACCGAAGAGATAGGGCCGGAGCTTTTTGAGGGCCCACACCACTGCGAAGGCCTCCCTCTCGATGGTGCTCCAGCGCTGTTCTCGGGCCAGGAGACGTCGACTGATGAAGGCCACCGGCTGGTCATGACCTTCGGGGTTTAACTGAGAAAGGACGGCTCCGATGCCGTGGTCGGAGGCGTCGGTCTGTACCACGAATTCCCGACTGTAATCGGGGGCCTGGAGCACAGGGGCGGTGCACAGGGCGGCCTTCAGCTTCTCGAAGGCCGCTTGACAATCGGGGGTCCAGTTAATCCGCTTCGGTTGGTTCTTGGCCGTGAGACCCGTGAGGGGCCCCACGATGCTGCCGTAGTCCTTCACGAACCGCCGGTAGTAGCCGGTGAGCCCCAAGAAGGCTCGGACCTCGGTCTGGGTGACGGGGGGCTGCCAGGACTGGATGGCAGCAATCTTAAGTTGTAGCGGGGCCACCAGCCCGCTTCCCACTTGGTGCCCAAGGTAGGTCACAGACCCTTGGCCAATTTGGCACTTGCCGGCCTTAATTGTGAGGCCGGCCCGCTGGAGGGCCTGTAGGACCTCTTGGAGGTGACGGAGGTGGTCGGGCCAGTGGCGGCTGTATACAGCGATATCGTCCAGGTAGGCAGCGCTGAACTCTTCGAGCCCCGCCAAGACCTGGTTCACGAGGCGTTGAAACGTGGCGGGGGCATTCTTCATGCCGAAGGGCATGACCTTGAATTGGTAGTGGCCATCGGGGGTAGAGAAGGCTGACCGTTCCTGAGCCCTGGGTGTGAGGCCGATCTGCCAGTAGCCCGCTGTTAGGTCGAAGATACTGAGGTAGCGGGCGGCCCCCAGCCGGTCGATCAGCTCGTCTGCTCGGGGGATCGGATGAGCGTCGGTCCGGGTGACAGCGTTCAAGCCCCGGTAGTCGACGCAGAATCTCAGTTCAGGTGCGGTGCCGGGGGCAGCGGCTTTGGGGACCAATACAACCGGACTGGCCCAGGGACTGTCCGAGGGCTCGATGACCCCGATTGTGAGCATCTTGGCCACCTCCTCCTGTATGCAGGCCCGTACCCGATCTGGTACGTGGTAGGCCCGGTGTCGGACAGGGGGACTGTCCCCGGTGTCCACGTCGTGCAAACACCAAGGGGTGACCCCGGGGGTGAGGGAGAACAGGGTAGCAAACTGCAGCAGGAGGTTCCGGCAGCCCTGGCGTTGCTCCGAAGTGAGGGCGTCAGAGAGCCGGACCCCGTCCATGGAGCCGTCATTCTCCTGAGTCTTCAGAAGATCCGGGAGGGGTTCGGAGTCCTCCTCTGCCCCACTGTCCGTAGCCATCAGGAGGCTGAGTTCTGAGCGCACAAAGTGTGGTTTGAGTCGGTTGGTGTGGAGGACCCGAAGGGGGTTCCGGGAGGTCCCCAGGTCGATGAGGTAAGTGACGGGGCTTTTGCGCTCGACCACTTTGAAGGGCCCCGTCCACTTATCTTGCAAGGCACATGGTTCGGTGGGGGACATCACCCATACTTGTTGTCCAGGCTCGAACTCAACGGAGGAGGCATTGTGATCATACCACTTCTTCATGTCCTCCTGGCTGGCCTCGAGGTTCGCCTTGGCCATCTCTCTGAAGCGCCGGGTCTGGTTGCGTAGGGCCAGGAGGTATTTGAAGACGTCTGGAGGGGTCTTTCGGGGGGCCATCTCCCAACCTTCTTTTACTAGGCTGAGGGGCCCTCGCACAGGGTGCCCGTACAGGAGTTCGAAAGGGCTAAAACCGAGGGACTTCTGGGGAACTTCTCGGTAAGCGAAGAGGAGGCACGGGAGTAGTACATCCCACTGGCGACGGAGGGGCTCTTCCAATCCCCCAATCATCCCCTTGAGGGTGCGGTTAAAACGCTCCACTAGTCCGTTCCCTTGGGGGTGATAGGGGGTCGTGAATCTGTAGGTGACCCCGCATTGTTGCCAGAGGGACTTCATGTATTTGGATATAAAGTTCGTGCCTCGGTCGCTGACGACTTCTCGGGGGAAGCCTACCCGGGAGAAGATCCCCATTAGGGCCCGGCCAACCACCGGAGCTGTCACGGTCCGTAGGGGCACCGCCTCGGGGTAGCGGGTGGCATGGTCCACCAGTACTAAGATGAACCTGTGTCCTTGTGCCGTGCGGGGGTCCAGAGGCCCCACGATGTCTATCCCCACCCTTTCGAACGGGGTGGTGACCACAGGGAAGGGTTGCAGAGGGGCTTTCAGCTTCCGACCACTCTTCCCGCTGGCTTGGCATGTGGGGCAAGATCGGCAGTGGTTCAGGACGTCGTTCCTCATTTTCGGCCAGAAAAAGTGGGTCACTAGGCGGCTGTACGTTTTATCCTGGCCCAGGTGTCCAGCCAGGGGGACATCGTGGGCCAGGTTGAGCAGAAAGTCTCTGAAGCGGAGAGGTACCACCAGTACTCGACCGGCCCCCAGCTCGGCGATTCTTTGCTCGCTGTATAGCAGGTCGTTATCCCAGTAGACCCAGTGAGTTCCGGTGGAGTCCCCTGTGTTCTGGGCGCTGGCTTGTTGGCGGAGTCCCTCGAGGGAGGGACAGGTCTTTTGTTCCTGGCGGAACTGTTCTTGGGTGGGCCCCCCTTCTTGACGCCACTGAGCCAGGTCAGGAAGGTCCTGGGGTTGCGCGTCCCCTTCGGTCGTCGAGTCTGGGAGGCTGGCCTCGTCGTTGTCTTCTACTGGGGCGACTGGGGGCGGGGGTGCTGGCCATTCTGGTTCTTCTGATCGAGGGACGGCACGGGCGGCCATGGACCGGGTGGTTATGCAGGCCCAGTCCGGGAGGCCCAGCATCCCCAGGTGCTCTCTTCTCTCAACGGTGGCCCACGGGGAACTCTCGAGGTCATTCCCCAGGAGGCAGTCCACGGGGGCATCGTCCCGGACCGTCACCTTCAACAGGCCGGAGACCCCTCCCCATTCGAATGGGACGCAGGCCATTTGACACATACTTTCAGAGTTGTCTGCCGAGCGGACGGGGCAGAGAATGTTCGGCAGGATCTGCTCGGGCTTCACCAGGTGACAGCGGACGGCCGTCACACTGGCGCCTGTGTCACGCAAGGCCTCGGCTCGTTGTCCATTAATGGTCACCCACTGACCGTATTTCCTGGTGTTAGCGGGTAGGGGAGCCCGCGGGACCATGTCTCTTCCCCCTAAGCACGCCAGGACCATGGCGGCCGGTTCCCACTCTTGCTGGGCCGGCTCATACTCCTCTGGTTCCTCCAATGATCGCTCTTCCCCCAGGGCAGCGGCAGCTACCTGGCGGGGCTTGGGTGTTTGGTTCTGCGGGCAGCTCGGGTCATTGGCGTAGTGGCCGACTCGCTGGCATCGGTGGCACGTGACGTTGGCTCGGACCCCAGGACGCCACGGGGGGTTGCCCCGACCGGCCGGAGCCGGGGTGCTGGCCACGGGTGTTGCGGGCAAGGCGTCTCTCCCTCGCCCCTGGCCCCCTCCTCCTCCCCGAGGACGGTGCTGGCCTTGGTTGTTTCGGTTCTGTTCGTGTGGCCCCCTCCGGCCCACTCGGGTGCTTTCCCATCGGTCAGCTTCGGCGGCGAGCTGCCGGGGGTCAGTCAGCTTACTGTCGAGGAGGTGCTGCCTGAGCTCGACGAAGCAGTTGTTTGACAGGTGCTCCCATACCATCAGGTTAAAGAGTTGTTCGTAGGTGGTGACCTGGCTCCCCTTTATCCAACCCTCGAAGGCACGGCTGAAATAGTTCACGTATTCTACCCAAGTTGTACCTGGGATCCGGGTGCAATCTCTGAACCTCTGGCGGTACATCTCGGGTGTGAGGCCGTAGCGGGTGAGGAGGGCAGCCTTCATGTGGTCGTAGGACGACATTTGGTGATCTGGGAACTGCAGTAGGGCATCGCGACCCTCGTTGATAAACCTCCCCCAAAGTCCGGCTCCCCAATCACTCCGGTCGATCCGGTGGGAGGTCATGGCGATCTCGTAGGCTTTAAACCACTGTTGTATGTCGTCTTCTCGGACATACTCGCGGACAACATCCTTGGGGATGTGGACTTTTTTCTCGATTGGCCCCGGGGTGTGTGGTCGCTCAGGCACCCCCAGTTCCTTATTCTGTTTCCGAAGTTCTATTTCCGCCAGTTTGCGCTCGTGCTCGAGCGTTATTTTTTTCTCCTCCAGCTCTCTCTGTCTCTGCTTCTCTTCTCGTTCATCTCGGAGCCGCATGTGCTCGAGGTTGAGTTTCTGTTCAGCTAACTTGAGTTCCCCATCCATCTTGAGTCGTGCCATTTCCAACTCGTGCAATCTGGTTCTTTCTCTTTCTCGGATCTCCTCCTGCGAGAGGCCCGTTCCCCGCTCCTCGGGAGCCGTGGCGTTCCCCTCTGGTGTGATGCTGCTTTGGTCGGAGGGTCCGGCGACCCCAGTTTCTGTCCACGACTCTAGGGCGTGTTTTAGATCATCTTTGGTACTCAGGCCGGTGGTAGCAATGCCAAGTTCTATGCAGAGTTGTCTCAGTTCGCGGTGGTTGTATTCTTCTATTTTATCCATTTGGAATTTCTCGGTGGAGTTGCTATCTTTGGCTGACATCGTGTTTTTGTCGTGGGGTGAGCTACTCTCTGTACGATTACGCGTTGATTCGGATCGCGCCGCTGGCCACCAATGTTAGAAAGGGTAGACGGACCGGGAGGGTCGGCCGGGGTCAGGAGGAGAGGTCTCCGGGGAGAGCCGTCTCCAGCGATCGTACAGACGAGTAACTTCCCCCCCACAGACAGATACCACACACGGATAAGGTTCAGGGTTCTTTATAAGCACTTCTTAGGGTACGGTTGAATGGTACAAGGAGGTCTGGACTCAGGGGTCCCCTCGATTCAAGTCTCTCAAAGCAGGGTAAGGGGTAGCGGGACAGTCTGTCTACCAGTCAGGTAGTTTGGATGAGATGATGATTAGCTCACAATCCTCGAGCTTAGTTGGTACGGGCCGCGGCAGCGCCAGCAGGTCCCGGTGGAGATGGTCGGTACACGGTCCGCGGCAGCGCCAGCAGGTCCCAGTGGAGATGGTCAAGGTACGGTCCGCGGCAGCGCCAGCAGGTCCCGGTGAGGATGGTCGTTACAACGGGCCGCGGCAGCGCCAGCAGGTCCCGACGAGGATGGATGTTGTAGAAGGCCGCGGCAGCGCCAGCAGGCAGGACGATGGTTCACAAGAGCGGGCTACGGCAGCGCCAGTAGTCCGTCAAGGCTGAGTTCTCTCGGTGTCTCTCGACTCCAGGATACAACTGCCTTCCTGCTCCGGAGTTGCCCCAGTTATAGGGCAGCCGCCCTTTGATGTCCGGACCCTCGCACTTGGAGGTCGGAGGGCCCGGGATGAAGGTGTCCAGACACCCAGCAAGGGGTGGAGCCGGCGCCTGGGGGAGCTGGAGGCGATCGGCACCTGGCGGGGGAAGAGCTCTTGACACTCCGTCCTCCCATTGACCTGCCAAGTGGTCCGCTCACCTCCCGGGTGGATGGTGGTGCTGGGATGTCGGGGCCGGCCAGGCCCGGGGTTAGGGTCGGGGCTAGGCCACGCGGCCTCGTGGTGCAGGGCCCAAGATGGCGGCTTGAACCGGCCGGGGGAGCCGGTGGGGCTGGGCCCCGTGATGAGTAGAGGTCCGAGGGCAGAAGATCCGTCGTGAGACGGGGTACAGGTGCTTTTCGTGGGTTATGCCTGGTGGGCCGGAGCTCGGGCCCTGTCGTGCGGGGAGGGAGCAAGCCCTTCGTGTGGCCTGTCCAACAGTGTGGCATGCAGCAGTGTGCTGCGTGCAGCAGTGTGTGGCGTGCAGCAGTGTGTGGAGTGCAGCGGCATGCAGCAGTGTGTGGTGTGCAGCAGTGTGTGGCATGCAGCAGTGTGTGGCATGCAGCAGTGTGTGGCGTGCAGCGGCATGCAGCAGTTTTTGGCATGCAGCAGTGTGTGGCATGCAGCAGTGTGTGGCGTGTAGCAGTGTGCGGCGTGCAGCAGTCTGTGGTGTGCAGCAGTGTGAGGCATGCAGCAGTGTGCGGTGTGCAGCAGTGTGTGGCGTGCAGCGGCATGCAGCAGTGTGTGGCATGCAGCAGTGTGCGGCGTGCAGCAGTGTGTGGCATGCAGCAGTGTGCGGCGTGCAGCAGTGTGTGGCGTGCAGCAGTGTGTGGCATGCAGCAGTGTTTCGTGTAGCAGCGTGCGGTGTGC
This sequence comes from Triturus cristatus, assembly GCF_964204655.1. Classification (NCBI taxonomy): domain Eukaryota; kingdom Metazoa; phylum Chordata; class Amphibia; order Caudata; family Salamandridae; genus Triturus; species Triturus cristatus. The sequence continues at coordinate 492,098,268 of NC_140579.1, read as the reverse complement.
AGCAGTGTGTGGCATGCAGCAGTGTGCGGTGAGCAGCAGTGTGCTGTGTGCAGCAGTGTGTGGCGTGCAGCAGTGTGTGGCGTGCAGCGGCATGCAGCAGTGTGTGGTGTGCAGCAGTGTGCTGCGTGCAGCAGTGTGTGACGTGCAGCAGTGTGTGGCGTGCAGCAGTGTGTGGCGTTGTGAGAAGTTGGCCTGGTATATGATGTTCACTAGTTAAAGTGACCACCTTGTACCATGCCAAGCAACCCTTATGGTGTGGTTGTAAGTCAACCTTTTCGGACTAGCTGCCCTAGTGGTAGCGTAGGCTAAGCAGTCTTTGAGGCGTGCAGCAGTGTGTGGCTTGCAGCGGCATGCAGCAGTGTGTGGCGTGCAGGAGTGTGTGGCGTGCAGCAGTGTGTGGCGTGTAGCAGTGTGCGGCGTGCAGCAGTCTGCGGTGTGCAGCAGTGTGAGGCGTGCAGCAGTGTGTGGCTTGCAGCGGCATGCAGCAGTGTGTGGCGTGCAGCAGTGTGTGGCGTGTAGCAGTGTGCGGCGTGCAGCAGTCTGCGGTGTGCAGCAGTGTGAGGCGTGCAGCAGTGTGTGGCTTGCAGCGGCATGCAGCAGTGTGTGGCGTGCAGGAGTGTGTGGCGTGTAGCAGTGTGCGGCGTGTAGCAGTGTGCGGCATGCAGCAGTGTGTGGCGTGCAGCAGTGTGTGGCTTGCAGCGGCATGCAGCAGTGTGTGGCATGCAGCAGTGTGTGGCGTGCAGCAGTGTGTGGCGTGCAGCAGTGTGTGGCTTGCAGCAGCATGCAGCAGTGTGTGGCATGCAGCAGTGTGTGGCGTACAGCAGTGTGTGGCGTGTAGCAGTGTGTGGCGTGCAGCAGTGTGCAGCAGTCTGCGGCGTGCAGCAGTGTGTGCTGTGCAGCAGTGTTTCGTATAGCATTGTGCGGTGTGTCACACTCCTGCGGTGTGCAGCAGTGTGTGGCGTGCAGCAGTGTGTGGCATGCAGCAGTGTGTGGCGTGCAGCAATGTGCGGCATGCAGCAGTGTGTGGCGTGCAGCAGTCTTTGGCGTGCAGCAGTGTGTGGCGTGCAGCAGTGTGTGGCGTGCAGCAGTGTGTGGCATGCAGCAGTGTGCGGCGTGCAGCAGTGTGCGGCATGCAGCAGTGTGCTGCGTGCAGCAGTGTGTGGCATGCAGCAGTGTGTGGCGTGCAGCAGTGTGTGGCGTGCAGCGGCATGCAGCAGTTTGTGGCATGCAGCAGTGTGTGGCGTGCAGGAGTGTGTGGCGTGTAGCAGTGTGCGGCATGTAGCAGTGTGCAGCGTGCAGCAGTGTGCTGCATGCAGCAGTGTCATGCAGCATGCAGCAGTGAGTAATGCAGCAGTGTACAGCAGTGTGTGGTGTGCAGCAGTGTGTGCCATGCAGCAGTGTGTGACATGCAGCAGTGTTTCGTGTAGCATTGTGCGGTGTGCAGCAGTGTGTAGCATGCAGCAGTGTGTGGTGTGCAGCAGTGTTTCGTGTAGCAGTGTGCGGCGTGCAGCAGTGTGCGGCGTGCAGCAGTGTGCGGCATGCAGCAGTGTGTGGCGTGCAGCAGTGTGTGGCGTGCAGCAGTGTGTGGCGTGCAGCAGTGTGTGGCTTGCAGCAGCATGCAGCAGTGTGTGGCATGCAGCAGTGTGTGGCGTACAGCAGTGTGTGGCGTGTAGCAGTGTGCGGTGTGCAGCAGTGTGCAGCAGTCTGCGGCGTGCAGCAGTGTGTGGCGTGCAGCAGTGTGTGGCATGCAGCAGTGTGTGGAGTGCAGCAGTGTGCGGCGTGCAGCAGTGTGTGGCATGCAGCAATGTTTGGCGTGCAGCAGTGTGTGGCGTGCAGCGGCATGCAGCAGTGTGTGGCGTGCAGCAGTGTGCGGCATGCAGCAGTGTGTGGCATACAGCAGTGTGCGGCGTGCAGCATTGTGGGGCGTGCAGCAGTGTGCGGCATGCAGCAGTGTGTGGCATACAGCAGTGTGCGGCATGCAGCAGTGTGTGGCATACAGCAGTGTGCGGCGTGCAGCATTGTGGGGCGTGCAGCAGAGTGCGGCATGCAGCAATGTGTGACATGCAGCAGTGTGTGGCATGCAGCAGTGTGTGGCTTGCAGCGGCATGCAGTGTGTGGCATGCAGCAGTGTGTGGCGTGCAGCAGTGTGTGGCATGCAGCAGTTTGCGGCATGCAGCAGTGTGTGCCATGCAGCAGTGTGTGGCGTGCAGCAGTGTGCTGCGTGCAGCAGTGTGTGACGTGCAGCAGTGTGTGGCGTGCAGCAGTGTGTGGCGTGCAGTGGCATGCAGCAGTTTGTGGTGTGCAGCAGTGTGTGGCGTGCAGCAGTGTGTGGCGTGTAGCAGTGTGCGGCGTGCAGCAGTCTGCGGTGTGCAGCAGTGTGAGGCGTGCAGCAGTGTGCGGCGTGCAGCACTGTGTGGCGTGCAGCAGTGTTTCATGTAGCATTGTGCGGCGTGCAGCAGTGTGTAGCATGCAGCAGTGTGTGGTGTGCAGCAGTGTTTCGTGTAGCAGTGTGTGGTGTGCAGCAGTGTGTGACATGCAGCAGTGTGCTGCGTGCAGCAGTGTGTGGCGTGCAGCAGTGTGTGGAGTGCAGCGGCATGCAGCAGTGTGTGGTGTGCAGCAGTGTGTGGCGTGCAGCAGTGTGTCACGTGCAGCAGTGTGTGGCGTGCAGCGGCATGCAGCAGTGTGTGGTGTGCAGCAGTGTGCTGCATGCAGCAGTGTGTAGCATGCAGCAGTGTGTGGCATGCATCAGTGTGTGGTGTGCAGCTGTGTTTCGTGTAGCAGTGTGCGGCGTGCAGCAGTGTGCAGCATGCAGCAGTGTGTGCCATGCAGCAGTGTGTGGCGTGCAGCAGTGTGTGGCATGCATCAGTGTGTGGTGTGCAGCAGTGTTTCGTGTAGCAGTGTGCGGCGTGCAGCAGTGTGCGGCATGCAGCAGTCTGCGACATGCAGCAGTGTGCGGTGTGCAGCAGTGTGTGGCGTGCAGCAGTGTGTGGCATGCAGCAGTGTGCGGCGTGCAGCAGTGTGCGGCATGCAGCAGTGTGCTGCGTGCAGCAGTGTGTGGCGTGCAGCAGTGTGTGGTGTGCAGCAGTGTGTGGCGTGCAGCGGCATGCAGCAGTTTGTGGCGTGCAGCAGTGTGTGGCGTGCAGCAGTGTGTGGCATGCAGCAGTGTGCGGCGTGCAGCAGTGTGTGGCGTGCAGCAGTGTGTGGCATGCAGCAGTGTGCCTCAAACGGGAGAGACTCCATCTTTCTTTCTGCTCCGACAGCTTGGGAAGCTTCTAGGTCAAAGGGAGTGTTTTAGTTATGAGGTGTTATTCGCTTGGAGAGAACCGGTTCGGGCCGGCCCTTATCGAAGGATTGTATTTTTCTTCATGCCGAAGACACTACATCAGGCCGGCCGGCTGGGAAAGTGTCCTTGGTACGGGGAGGTACAAGAATTTGGTGGGCGGCAGGTTACGGGCCGGAATTTTCCATGAGGAAATGCATCTCTATATTAGTGAAAGTCCGAGGCAGTTGTGGGCACTTGTTTCAGTCCGTAGGCGGCGTCTGGCCGTTAGCAGTAGAGCTACTACTTATTCCAGGGAAGACAAACGCCATCTTGAAGGCGGAGAAGAAACCGAGAGACAGATACTCTCCTAGTAGAGTAGCCAGAGAGGAGAGAGTAGCCGATGAGGAAGAGGTCCCAGTGGCTCGGAGAAGGGTGAAGGGAACAGATCCGTGCGCGGAGGTGTGACTTCCAGACGAGCCGAGGCATAGACGAGAAGGGAACCTAGATGACCACGGAGTGCAGGCTACACACTATTAAGGTGATGTTGACCCTTTCTTATTAGATTGTACAACTTAATCTTTCACTTTTCTTTACAGGTTGTGAGTTATATTGTAAGGTTATGAAATAAGTAATAAAATACCCCAGTTTGTGGTGAACCAACATGTGCTGCGTGTTCTTGTGTGGGAGGGTAGCCTATTCCTCTAGTCAGCTGCGGCTATATGAACAGATGTCAACCCTGATCAGGTAAGTGGTAACTGAACAAGGGAGAAGAGGAGCCCCTCAAACCAGGGAACAGGTTGTGCTCGAACTAGTAATCTTTGTGTGATCCGATGAATAATGATGCCCCAGTTTGTAGTGGACCAACGTGTGCTGTATGTTCTTGTATGAGAGGGTAGCCTATTCCTCCAGTCAGCTGCGGCTATATGAACAGATGTTAACCCTGATCGGATGAGTGGTAACTGAATAAGGGGGAAGGGGAGCCCCTCGAACCAGAGAACAGGCAGTGCTCGAACTAACAGTCTTTGTGTGATGATGTTATGGTGATCATAGGATGAACTTGTGCTGATACTGCCGTCTGGGTAGAGAGTCCTGGGTTCGTATGGGACCGCGAGGCCGCCACTTTTGATACTGCCGTCTGGGTAGAGAGTCCTGGGTTCGTATGGGACCGCGAGGCCGCCATTTGTGATACTGCCGTCTGGGTAGAGAGTTCTGGGTTCGTATGGGACCGCGAGGCCGCCACTTGTGATACTGCCGTCTGGGTAGAGAGTCCTGGGTTCGTATGGGACCGCGAGGCCGCCACTTGTGATACTGCCGTCTGGGTAGAGAGTCCTGGGTTCGTATGGGACCGCGAGGCCGCCACTTGTGATACTGCCGTCTGGGTAGAGAGTTCTGGGTTCGTATGGGACCGCGAGGCCACCACTTGTAATACTGCCGTCTGGGTAGAGAGTCCTGGGTTCGTATGGGACCGCGAGGCCGCCATTTGTGATACTGCCGTCTGGGTAGAGAGTTCTGGGTTCGTATGGGACCGCGAGGCCGCCATTTGTGATACTGCCGTCTGGGTAGAGAGTTCTGGATCCGTATGGGATCGCGAGGCCGCCGATTGTAAAAGGTTTTGGTATGTGTATTAGGAATTCCCTGTCCTTAGGCGGTAGTTATATGTGGTTACCTATTGGCTGGGTTAGTGAGGCTCTGATGAGCGAATTCTACCTGATCCAAAAACCCATAGCAGAACAGGCGTGCAGCAGTGTGTGGCGTGTAGCAGTGTGCGGCGTGCAGCAGTCTGCGGTGTGCAGCAGTGTGAGGCGTGCAGCAGTGTGTGGCTCGCAGCGGCATGCAGCAGTGTGTGGCGTGCAGGAGTGTGTGGCGTGTAGCAGTGTGCGGCATGTAGCAGTGTGCAGCATGCAGCAGTGTGTGGCGTGCAGCAGTGTGTGGCTTGCAGCGGCATGCAGCAGTGTGTGGCATGCAGCAGTGTGTGGCGTGTAGCAGTGTGCGGCGTGCAGCAGTGTGCAGCAGTCTGCAGCGTGCAGCAGTGTGTGCTGTGCAGCAGTGTTTCGTATAGAATTGTGCGGCGTGTAGCAGTGTGCGGTGTGCAGCAGTGTGTGGCGTGCAGCAGTGTGTGGCATGCAGCAGTGTGTGGCGTGCAGCAATGTGCGGCGTGCAGCAGTGTGTGGCGTGCAGCAGTCTTTGGCAAGCAGCAGTGTGTGGCGTGCAGCGGCATGCAGCAGTGTGTGGCGTGCAGCAGTGTGCGGCGTGCAGCAGTGTGCGGCATGCAGCAGTGTGCGGCGTGCAGCATTGTGAGGCGTGCAGCAGTGTGCGGCGTGCAGCAGTGTGTGGCGTGCAGCAGTGTTTTGTGTAGCATTGTGCGGCGTGAAGCAGTGTTTCGTGTAGCAGTGTGTGGCGTGCAGCAGTGTTCGGCGTGCAGCAGTGTGTGGTGAGCAGCAGTGTGCTGTGTGCAGCAGTGTGTGGCGTGCAGCAGTGTGTGGCGTGCAGCGGCATGCAGCAGTGTGTGGTGTGCAGCAGTGTGTGGCGTGCAGCAGTGTGTGGCATGCATCAGTGTGTGGTGTGCAGCAGTGTTTCGTGTAGCAGTGTGCGGCGTGCAGCAGTGTGCGGCATGCAGCAGTGTGTGACATGCAGCAGTGTGCGGTGTGCAGCAGTGTGTGGCGTGCAGCAGTGTGTGGCATGCAGCAGTGTGCGGCGTGCAGCAATGTGCGGCGTGCAGCAGTGTGTGGCGTGCAGCAGTCTTTGGCGTGCAGCAGTGTGTGGTGTGCAGCGGCATGCAGCAGTGTGTGGCGTGCAGCAGTGTGCGGCGTGCAGCAGTGTGCGGCATGCAGCAGTGTGCGGCATGCAGCATTGTGAGGCGTGCAGCAGTGTGCGGCGTGCAGCAGTGTGTGGCGTGCAGCAGTGTTTTGTGTAGCATTGTGCGGCGTGCAGCAGTGTTTCGTGTAGCAGTGTGTGGCGTGCAGCAGTGTTTGGCATGTAGCAGTGTGCGGTGAGCAGCAGTGTGCTGTGTGCAGCAGTGTGTGGCGTGCAGCAGTGTGTGGCGTGCAGTGGCATGCAGCAGTGTGTGGCATGCAGCAGTGTGCGGCGTGCAGCAGTGTGCGGCATGCAGCAGTGTGCTGCGTGCAGCAGTGTGTGGCATGCAGCAGTGTGTGGCATGCAGCAGTGCGTGGCGTGCAGCGGCATGCAGCAGTTTTTGGCATGCAGCAGTGTGTGGCATGCAGCAGTGTGTGGCGTGTAGCAGTCTGCGGCGTGCAGCAGTCTGCGGTGTGCAGCAGTGTGAGTCATGCAGCAGTGTGCGGCGTGCAGCAGTGTGTGGCATGCAGCAGTGTGTGGTGTGCCGCAGTGTGTGGCATGCAACAGTGTTTTGTGTAGCAGTGTGCGGTGTGCAGCAGTGTGTGGCATGCAGCAGTGTGCTGCGTGCAGCAGTGTGTGGCGTGCAGCAGTGTGTGGAGTGCAGCGGCATGCAGCAGTGTGTGGTGTGCAGCAGTGTGTGGTGTGCAGCAGTGTGTCGTGTGCAGCAGTGTGTGGCATGCAGCGGCATGCAGCAGTGTGTGGTGTGCAGCAGTGTGCTGCGTGCAGCAGTGTGTGACGTGCAGCAGTGTGTGGCGTGCAGCAGTGTGTGGCGTGCAGTGGCATGCAGCAGTTTGTGGTGTGCAGCAGTGTGTGGCGTGCAGCAGTGTGTGGCGTGTAGCAGTGTGCGGCGTGCAGCAGTCTGCGGTGTGCAGCAGTGTGAGGCGTGCAGCAGTGTGTGACTTGCAGCGGCATGCAGCAGTGTGTGGCGTGCAGGAGTGTGTGGCGTATAGCAGTGTGCGGCGTGTAGCAGTGTGCGGCATGCAGCAGTGTGCGGCGTGCAGCAGTGTGTGGCGTGCAGCAGTGTGTGGCGTGCCGCAGTGTGTGGCATGCAACAGTGTTTTGTGTAGCAGTGTGCGGTGTGCAGCAGTGTGTGGCATGCAGCAGTGTGCTGCGTGCAGCAGTGTGTGGCGTGCAGCAGTGTGTGGCGTGCAGCAGCATGCAGCAGTGTGTGGTGTGCAGCAGTGTGCTGCATGCAGCAGTGTGTGACGTGCAGCAGTGTGTGGTGTGCAGCAGTGTGTGGCGTGCAGCGGCATGCAGCAGTTTGTGGTGTGCAGCAGTGTGTGGCGTGCAGCAGTGTGTGGCGTGTAGCAGTGTGCGGCGTGCAGCAGTCTGTGGTGTGCAGCAGTTTGAGGCGTGCAGCAGTGTGTGGCTTGCAGCGGCATGCAGCAGTGTGTGGCGTGCAGGAGTGTGTGGCATGTAGCAGTGTGCGGCGTGTTGCAGTGTGCGGCATGCAGCAGTGTTTGGCGTGCAGCAGTGTGTGGCTTGCAGCGGCATGCAGCAGTGTGTGGCGTGCAGCAGTGTGTGGCATGCAGCAGTGTGTGGCTTGCCGCAATGTGCGGCGTGCAGCAGTGTGTGGCGTGCAGCAGTCTTTGGCGTGCAGCAGTGTGTGGCGTGCAGCGGCATGCAGCAGTGTGTGGCGTGCAGCAGTGTGCGGCGTGCAGCAGTGTGCGGCATGCAGCAATGTGCGGCGTGCAGCATTGTGAGGCATGCAGCAGTGTGCGGCGTGCAGCAGTGTGTGGCGTGCAGCAGTGTTTTGTGTAGCATTGTGCGGCGTGCAGCAGTGTTTCGTGTAGCAGTGTGTGGCGTGCAGCAGTGTTTGGCGTGCAGCAGTGTGCGGTGAGCAGCAGTGTGCTGTGTGCAGCAGTGTGTGGCGTGCAGCAGTGTGTGGCATGCAGTGGCATGCAGCAGTGTGTGGTGTGCAGCAGTGTGTGGTGTGCAGCAGTGTGTGGCATGCATCAGTGTGTGGTGTGCAGCAGTGTTTCGTGTAGCAGTGTGCGGCGTGCAGCAGTGTGCGGCATGCAGCAGTGTGTGACATGCAGCAGTGTGTGGCGTGCAGCAGTGTGTGGCTTGCAGCGGCATGCAGCAGTGTGTGGCATGCAGCAGTGTGTGGCGTGCAGCAGTGTGTGGCATGCAGCAGTGTGCGGCATGCAGCAGTGTGTGCCATGCAGCAGTGTGTGGCGTGCAGCAGTGTGTGGCATGCATCAGTGTGTGGTGTGCAGCAGTGTTTCGTGTAGCAGTGTGCGGCGTGCAGCAGTGTGCGGCATGCAGCAGTGTGCGACATGCAGCAGTGTGCGGTGTGCAGCAGTGTGTGGCATGCAGCAGTGTGTGGCATGCAGCAGTGTGCGGCGTGCAGCAGTGTGCGGCATGCAGCAGTGTGCTGCGTGCAGCAGTGTGTGGCATGCAGCAGTGTGTGGCGTGCAGCAGTGTGTGGCGTGCAGCGGCATGCAGCAGTTTTTGGCATGCAGCAGTGTGTGGCATGCAGCAGTGTGTGGCGTGTAGCAGTGTGCGGCGTGCAGCAGTCTGCGGTGTGCAGCAGTGTGAGGCATGCAGCAGTGTGCGGTGTGCAGCAGTGTGTGGCGTGCAGCGGCATGCAGCAGTGTGTGGCATGCAGCAGTGTGCGGCGTGCAGCAGTGTGCGGCGTGCAGCAGTGTGTGGCGTTGTGAGAAGTTGGCCTGGTATATGATGTTCACTAGTTAAAGTGACCACCTTGTACCATGCCAAGCAACCCTTATGGTGTGGTTGTAAGTCAACCTTTTCGGACTAGCTGCCCTAGTGGTAGCGTAGGCTAAGCAGTCTTTGAGGCGTGCAGCAGTGTGTGGCGTGCAGCGGCATGCAGCAGTTTGTGGTGTGCAGCAGTGTGTGGCGTGCAGCAGTGTGTGGCGTGTAGCAGTGTGCGACATGCAGCAGTGTGCGGTGTGCAGCAGTGTGTGGCGTGCAGCAGTGTGTGGCGTGCAGCAGTGTGCGTGCGTGCAGCAGTGTGCGGCATGCAGCAGTGTGCGGCATGCAGCAGTGTGTGGCGTGCAGCAGTGTGTGGCGTGCAGCAGTGTGTGGCATGTAGCAGTGTGCGGCGTGCAGCAGTCTGCGGTGTGCAGCAGTGTGAGGCATGCAGCAGTGTGCGGTGTGCAGCAGTGTGTGGCGTGCAGCGGCATGCAGCAGTGTGTGGCATGCAGCAGTGTGCGGCGTGCAGCAGTGTGCGGCGTGCAGCAGTGTGTGGCGTTGTGAGAAGTTGGCCTGGTATATGATGTTCACTAGTTAAAGTGACCACCTTGTACCATGCCAAGCAACCCTTATGGTGTGGTTGTAAGTCAACCTTTTCGGACTAGCTGCCCTAGTGGTAGCGTAGGCTAAGCAGTCTTTGAGGCGTGCAGCAGTGTGTGGCGTGCAGCGGCATGCAGCAGTTTGTGGTGTGCAGCAGTGTGTGGCGTGCAGCAGTGTGTGGCGTGTAGCAGTGTGCGACATGCAGCAGTGTGCGGTGTGCAGCAGTGTGTGGCGTGCAGCAGTGTGTGGCGTGCAGCAGTGTGCGGCGTGCAGCAGTGTGCGGCATGCAGCAGTGTGCGGCATGCAGGAGTGTGTGGCGTGCAGCAGTGTGTGGCGTGCAGCAGTGTGTGGCATGTAGCAGTGTGCGGCGTGCAGCAGTCTGCGGTGTGCAGCAGTGTGAGGCGTGCAGCAGTGTGTGGCTTACAGCGGAATGCAGCAGTGTGTGGCGTGCAGCAGTGTGTGGCGTGTAGCAGTGTGCGGCGTGCAGCAGTCTGCGGTGTGCAGCAGTGTGAGGCGTGCAGCAGTGTGTGGCTCGCAGCGGCATGCAGCAGTGTGTGGCGTGCAGGAGTGTGTGGCGTGTAGCAGTGTGCGGCATGTAGCAGTGTGCGGCATGCAGCAGTGTGTGGCGTGCAGCAGTGTGTGGCTTGCAGCGGCATGCAGCAGTGTGTGGCGTGCAGCAGTGTGTGGCGTGCAGCAGTGTGTGGCGTGCAGCAGTGTGAGGCTTGCAGCGGCATGCAGCAGTGTGTGGCATGCAGCAGTGTGTGGCATGCAGCAGTGTGTGGCGTGTAGCAGTGTGCGGCGTGCAGCAGTGTGCAGCAGTCTGCGGCGTGCAGCAGTGTGTGCTGTGCAGCAGTGTTTCGTATAGCATTGTGCGGCGTGTAGCAGTGTGCGGTGTGCAGCAGTGTGTGGCGTTCAGCAGTGTGTGGCATGCAGCAGTGTGTGGCGTGCAGCAATGTGCGGCGTGCAGCAGTGTGTGGCGTGCAGCAGTCTTTGGCATGCAGCAGTGTGTGGCGTGCAGCGGCATGCAGCAGTGTGTAGCGTGCAGCAGTGTGCGGCGTGCAGCAGTGTGCGGCATGCAGCAGTGTGCGGCGTGCAGCATTGTGAGGCGTGCAGCAGTGTGCGGCGTGCAGCAGTGTGTGGCGTGCAGCAGTGTTTTGTGTAGCATTGTGCGGCGTGCAGCAGTGTTTCGTGTAGCAGTGTGTGGAGTGCAGCAGTGTTCGGCGTGCAGCAGTGTTGGACAGGCCACACGAAGCGCTTGCTCCCTCCCCGCACGACAGGGCCCGAGCTCCGGCCCACCAGGCATAACCCACGAAAAGCACCTGTACCCCGTCTCCCGACGGATCTTCGGCCCTCGGACCTCTACTCATCACGGGGCCCAGCCCCACCGGCTCCCCCGGCCGGTTCAAGCCGCCATCTTGGGCCCTGCACCCCGAGGCCGCGTGGCCTCGGCCCGACCCTAACCCCGGGCCTGGCCGGCCCCGACATCCCGGCACCACCCTCCACCCAGGAGGTGAGCGGACCACTTGGCAGGTCAATGGGAGAACGAAGTGTCAAGAGCTCTTCCCCCCGCCAGGTGCCGATCGCCTCCAGCTCCCCCCAGGCGCTGGCTCCACCCCCTGCTGGGTGTCTGGACACCTTCATCCCGGGCCCTCCGACCTCCAAGTGCGAGGGTCCGGACATCAAAGGGCGCCTGCCCTATAACTGGGGCAACTCCGGAGCAGGAAGGCAGTTGTATCCTGGAGTCGAGAGACACCGAGAGAACTCAGCCTTGATGGACTACTGGCGCTGCCGTAGCCCGCTCTTGTGAACCATCGTCCTGCCTGCTGGCGCTGCCGCGGCCTTCTGCAACATCCATCCTCGTCGGGACCTGCTGGCGCTGCCGCGGCCCGTTGTAACGACCATCCTCGTTGGGACCTGCTGGCGCTGCCGCGGCCCGTTGTAACGACCATCCTCACCGGGACCTGCTGGCGCTGCCGCGGACCGTATATCGACCATCTTTCCGGGACCTGCTGGCGCTGCCGCGGACCGTGTACCGACCATCTCAACCGGGACCTGATGGCGCTGCCGCGGCCCGTACCAACTAAGCCACCAAGCTCGAGGATTGTGAGCTAATCATCATCTCATCCGAACTACCTGACTGGTAGACAGACTGTCCCGCTACCCCTTACCCTGCTTTGAGAGACTTGAATCGAGGGGACCCCTGAGTCCAGACCTCCTTGTACCATTCAACCGTACCTTAAGAAGTGCTTATAAAGAACACTGAACCTTATCGGTGTGTGGTATCTGTCTGTGAGGGGGAAGTTACTTGTCTGTACGATCGCTGGAGACGGCTCTCCCCGGAGACCTCTCCTCCTGACCCCGGCCGACCCTCCCGGTCCATCTACCCTTTCTAACATTGGTGGCCAGCGGCGCGATCCGAATCAACGCGTAATCGTACAGAGAGTAGCTCACCCCACGACAAAAACACGATGTCAGCCAAAGATAGCAGCTCCACCGAGAATTTCCAAATGGATAAATTAGAAGAATACAACCACCGCGAACTGAGACAATTCTGCATAGAACTTGGCATTGCTACCACCGGCCTGAGTACCAAGGATGATCTAAAGCACGCCCTAGAGTCGTGGACAGAAACTGGGGTCGCCGGACCCTCCGACCAAAGCAGCATCACACCAGAGGGGAACGCCACGGCTCCCGAGGAGCGGGGAACGGGCCTCTCGCAGGAGGAGATCCGAGAAAGAGAAAGAACCAGATTGCACGAGTTGGAAATGGCACGACTCAAGATGGATGGGGAACTCAAGTTAGCTGAACAGAAACTCAACCTCGAGCATATGCGGCTCCGAGACGAACGAGAAGAGAAGCAGAGACAGAGAGAGCTGGAGGAGAAAAAAATAACGCTCGAGCACGAGCGCCAACTAGCGGAGATAGAACTTCGGAAACAAAATAAAGAACTGGGGGTGCCTGAGCGACCACACACCCCGGGGCCAATCGAGAAAAAAGTCCACATCCCCAAGGATGTTGTCCGCGAGTATGTCCGAGAAGACGACATACAACAGTGGTTTAAAGCCTACGAGATCGCCATGACCTCCCACCGGATCGACCGGAGTGATTGGGGAGCCGGACTTTGGGGGAGGTTTATCAACGAGGGTCGCGATGCCCTACTGCAGCTCCCAGATCACCAAATGTCGTCCTACGACCACATGAAGGCTGCCCTCCTCACCCGCTACGGCCTCACACCCGAGATGTACCGCCAGAGGTTCAGAGATTGCACCCGGATCCCAGGTACAACTTGGGTAGAATACGTGAACTATTTCAGCCGTGCCTTCGAGGGTTGGATAAAGGGGAGCCATGTCACCACTTACGAACAACTCTTTAACCTTATGGTATGGGAGCACCTGTCGAACAACTGTTTCGTCGAGCTCAGGCAGCACCTCCTCGACAGTAAGCTGACTGACCCCCGGCAGCTCGCCGCCGAAGCTGACCGATGGGAAAGCACCCGAGTGGGCCGGAGGGGGCCACACGAACAGAACAGAAGCAACCCAGGCCAGCACCGTCCTCGGGGAGGAGGAGGGGGCCAGGGGCGAGGGAGAGACGCCTTGCCAACAACACCCGTGGCCAGCACCCCGCCTCCGGCCGGCCGGGGCAACCCCCCGTGGCGTCCTGGGGCCCGAGCCAACGTCACGTGCCACCGATGCCAGCGAGTCGGCCACTACGCCAATGACCCGAGCTGCCCGCAGAACCAAGCACCCAAGCCCCGCCAGGTAGCTGCCGCCGCCCTGGGGGAAGAGCGATCATCGGAGGAACCAGAAGAGTATGAGCCGGCCCAGCAAGAGTGGGAGCCGGCCGCCATGGTCCTGGCGTGCTTAGGGGGAAGAGACATGGTCCCACGGGCTCCCCTACCCGCTAACACCAGGAAATACGGTCAGTGGGTGACCATTAATGGACAACGAGCCGAGGCCTTGCGTGACACAGGCGCCAGTGTGACGGCCGTCCGCTGTCACCTGGTGAAGCCCGAGCAGATCCTGCCGAACATTCTCTGCCCCGTCCGCTCGGCAGACAACTCTGAAAGTATGTGTCAAATGGCCTGCGTCCCATTCGAATGGGGAGGGGTCTCCGGCCTGTTGAAGGTGACGGTCCGGGACGATGTCCCCGTGGACTGCCTCCTGGGGAATGACCTCGAGAGTTTCCCGTGGGCCACCGTTGAGAGAAGGGAGCACCTGGGGATGCTGGGCCTCCCGGACTGGGCCTGCATAACCACCCGGTCCATGGCCGCCCGTGCCGTCCCTCGATCAGAAGAACCGGAATGGCCGGCACCTCCGCCCCCGGTCGCCCCAGTAGAAGACAACGACAAGGCCAGCCTCCCAGACCCGACGACCGAAGGGGACGCACAATCCCAGGACCTTCCTGACCTGGCTCAGTGGCGTCAAGAAGGGGGGCCCACCCAGGAACAGTTCCGCCAGGAACAAAAGACCTGTCCCTCCCTCGAGGGACTCCGCCAACAAGCCAGCGCCCAGAACGCAGGGGACTCCACCGGAACTCACTGGGTCTACTGGGATAACGACCTGCTATACAGCGAGCAAAGAATCGCCGAGCTGGGGGCCGGTCGAGTACTGGTGGTACCTCTCCGCTTCAGAGACTTTCTGCTCAACCTGGCACACGATGTCCCCCTGGCTGGACACCTGGGCCAGGACAAAACGTACAGCCGCCTAGTGACCCACTTTTTCTGGCCGAAAATGAGGAACGACGTCCTGAACCACTGCCGATCTTGCCCCACATGCCAAGCCAGCGGGAAGAGTGGTCGGAAGCTGAAAGCCCCTCGGCAACCCTTCCCTGTGGTCACCACCCCGTTCGAGAGGGTGGGGATAGACATTGTGGGGCCTCTGGACCCCCGCACGGCACAAGGACACAGGTTCATCTTAGTACTGGTGGACCATGCCACCCGCTACCCCGAGGCGGTGCCTCTACGGACCGTGACAGCTCCGGTGGTTGGCCGGGCCCTAATGGGGATCTTCTCCCGGGTAGGCTTCCCCCGAAAAGTCGTCAGCGACCGAGGCACGAACTTTATATCCAAATACATGAAGTCCCTCTGGCAACAATGCGGGGTCACCTACAGATTCACGACCCCCTATCACCCCCAAGGGAACGGACTAGTGGAGCGGTTTAACCGCACTCTCAAGGGGATGATTGGGGGATTGGAAGAGCCCCTCCGTCGCCAGTGGGATGTACTACTCCCGTGCCTCCTCTTCGCTTACCGAGAAGTTCCCCAGAAGTCCCTCGGTTTTAGCCCTTTCGAACTCCTGTACGGGCACCCTGTGCGAGGGCCCCTCAGCCTAGTAAAAGAAGGTTGGGAGATGGCCCCCCTAAAGACCCCTCCAGACGTCTTCAAATACCTCCTGGCCCTACGCAATCAGACCCGGCGCTTCAGACAGATGGCCAAGGCGAACCTCGAGGCCAGCCAGGAGGACATGAAGAGGTGGTATGATCACAATGCCTCCTCCGTTGAGTTCGAGCCTGGACAACAAGTATGGGTGATGTCCCCCACCGAACCATGTGCCTTGCAAGATAAGTGGACGGGGCCCTTCAAAGTGGTCGAGCGCAAAAGCCCCGTCACTTACCTCATCGACCTGGGGACCTCCCGGAACCCCCTCCGGGTCCTCCACACCAACCGACTCAAACCACACTTTGTGCGCTCAGAACTCAGCCTCCTGATGGCTACGGACAGTGGGGCAGAGGAAGACTCCGAACCCCTCCCGGATCTTCTGAAAACTCAGGAGAATGACGGCTCCGTGGACGGGGTCCGGCTCTCTGACGCCCTCACTTCGGAGCAACGCCAGGGCTGCCGGAACCTCCTGCTGCAGTTCGCTACCCTGTTCTCCCTCACCCCCGGGGTCACCCCTTGGTGTCTGCACGACGTGGACACCGGGGACAGTCCCCCTGTCCGACACCGGGCCTACCGCGTACCAGATCGGGTACGGGCCTGCATACAGGAGGAAGTGGCCAAGATGCTCACAATCGGGGTCATCGAGCCCTCGGACAGTCCCTGGGCCAGTCCGGTTGTATTGGTTCCCAAAGCCGCTGCCCCCGGCACCGCACCTGAACTGAGATTCTGCGTCGACTACCGGGGCTTGAACGCTGTCACCCGGACCGACGCTCATCCGATTCCCCGAGCAGACGAGCTGCTCGACCGGCTGGGGGCCGCCCGCTACCTCAGTATCTTCGACCTAACAGCGGGCTACTGGCAGATCGGCCTCACACCCAGGGCTCAGGAACGGTCAGCCTTCTCTACCCCCGTTGGCCACTACCAATTCAAGGTCATGCCCTTCGGCATGAAGAATGCCCCCGCCACGTTTCAACGCCTCGTGAACCAGGTCTTGGCGGGGCTCGAAGAGTTCAGCGCTGCCTACCTGGACGATATCGCTGTATACAGCCGCCACTGGCCCGACCACCTCCGTCACCTCCAAGAGGTCCTACAGGCCCTCCAGCGGGCCGGTCTCACAATTAAGGCCGGCAAGTGCCAAATTGGCCAAGGGTCTGTGACCTACCTTGGGCACCAAGTGGGAAGCGGGCTGGTGGCCCCGCTACAACTTAAGATTGCTGCCATCCAGTCCTGGCAGCCCCCCGTCACCCAGACCGAGGTCCGAGCCTTCTTGGGGCTCACCGGCTTCTACCGGCGGTTCGTGAAAGACTACGGCAGCATCGTGGGGCCCCTCACGGGTCTCACGTCCAAGAACCAGCCGAAGCGGATTAACTGGACCCCCGATTGTCAAGCGGCCTTCGAGAAACTGAAGGCCGCCCTGTGCACCGCCCCTGTGCTCCAGGCCCCCGATTACAGTCAGGAATTCGTGGTACAGACCGACGCCTCCGACCACGGCATCGGGGCCGTCCTTTCTCAGTTAAACCCCGAGGGTCATGACCAGCCGGTGGCCTTCATCAGTCGACGTCTCCTGGCCCGAGAACAGCGCTGGAGCACCATCGAGAGGGAGGCATTCGCAGTGGTGTGGGCCCTCAAAAAGCTCCGGCCCTATCTCTTCGGTACCCACTTCCGGGTACAAACCGACCATCGACCCCTGCAGTGGCTGATGCAGATGCGGGGGGAGAACCCAAAACTCTTGCGCTGGTCCATTTCCCTGCAGGGAATGGACTTCACTGTGGAGCACCGACCAGGCCAAGACCACGCCAACGCGGACGGCCTGTCCCGCTTTTTCCGCCTCGACGAAGAGAGTCCCCAAGGAGATGGGTGACTCTCCCCGCCTTCAGCTGGGGGGGACGCATGTTGGACAGGCCACACGAAGGGCTTGCTCCCTCCCCGCACGACAGGGCCCGAGCTCCGGCCCACCAGGCATAACCCACGAAAAGCACCTGTACCCCGTCTCCCGACGGATCTTCGGCCCTCGGACCTCTACTCATCACGGGGCCCAGCCCCACCGGCTCCCCCGGCCGGTTCAAGCCGCCATCTTGGGCCCTGCACCCCGAGGCCGCGTGGCCTCGGCCCGACCCTAACCCCGGGCCTGGCCGGCCCCGACATCCCGGCACCACCCTCCACCCAGGAGGTGAGCGGACCACTTGGCAGGTCAATGGGAGAACGAAGTGTCAAGAGCTCTTCCCCCCGCCAGGTGCCGATCGCCTCCAGCTCCCCCCAGGCGCTGGCTCCACCCCCTGCTGGGTGTCTGGACACCTTCATCCCGGGCCCTCCGACCTCCAAGTGCGAGGGTCCGGACATCAAAGGGCGCCTGCCCTATAACTGGGGCAACTCCGGAGCAGGAAGGCAGTTGTATCCTGGAGTCGAGAGACACCGAGAGAACTCAGCCTTGACGGACTACTGGTGCTGCCGTAGCCCGCTCTTGTGAACCATCGTCCTGCCTGCTGGCGCTGCCGCGGCCTTCTGCAACATCCATCCTCGTCGGGACCTGCTGGCGCTGCCGCGGCCCGTTGTAACGACCATCCTCGTTGGGACCTGCTGGCGCTGCCGCGGCCCGTTGTAACGACCATCCTCACCGGGACCTGCTGGCGCTGCCGCGGACCGTATATCGACCATCTTTCCGGGACCTGCTGGCGCTGCCGCGGACCGTGTACCGACCATCTCAACCGGGACCTGCTGGCGCTGCCGCGGCCCGTACCAACTAAGCCACCAAGCTCGAGGATTGTGAGCTAATCATCATCTCATCCGAACTACCTGACTGGTAGACAGACTGTCCCGCTACCCCTTACCCTGCTTTGAGAGACTTGAATCGAGGGGACCCCTGAGTCCAGACCTCCTTGTACCATTCAACCGTACCTTAAGAAGTGCTTAAAAAGAACACTGAACCTTATCGGTGTGTGGTATCTGTCTGTGAGGGGGAAGTTACTTGTCTGTACGATCGCTGGAGACGGCTCTCCCCGGAGACCTCTCCTCCTGACCCCGGCCGACCCTCCCGGTCCATCTACCCTTTCTAACAAGCAGTGTGCGGTGAGCAGCAGTGTGCTGTGTGCAGCAGTGTGTGGTGTGCAGCAGTGTGTGGCGTGCAACAGTGTGTGGCGTGAAGCAGTGTGTGGCATGCATCAGTGTGTGGTGTGCAGCAGTGTTTTGTGTAGCAGTGTGCGGCGTGCAGCAGTGTGCGGCATGCAGCAGTGTGTGACATGCAGCAGTGTGCGGTGTGCAGCTGTGTGTGGCGTGCAGCAGTGTGTGGCATGCAGCAGTGTGTGGCATGCAGCAGTGTGTGGCGTGCAGCAGTGTGTGGCGTGCAGCAGTCTTTGGTGTGCAGCAGTGTGTGGCGTGCAGCGGCATGCAGCAGTGTGTGGCGTGCAGCAGTGTGCGGCATGCAGCAGTGTGCGGCGTGCAGCATTGTGAGGCGTGCAGCAGTGTGCGGCGTGCAGCAGTGTGTGGCGTGCAGCAGTGTTTTGTGTAGCATTGTGCGGCGTGCAGCAGTGTTTCGTGTAGCAGTGTGTGGCGTGCAGCAGTGTTTGGCGTGCAGCAGTGTGCGGTGAGCAGCAGTGTGCTGTGTGCAGCAGTGTGTGGCGTGCAGCAGTGTGTGGCGTGCAGTGGCATGCAGCAGTTTGTGGTGTGCAGCAGTGTGTGGCGTGCAGCAGTGTGTGGCATGCATCAGTGTGTGGTGTGCAGCAGTGTTTCGTGTGGCAGTGTGGGGCGTGCAGCAGTGTGCAGCAGGCAGCAGTGTGCGACATGCAGCAGTGTGCGGTGTGCAGCAGTGTGTGGCATGCAGCAGTGTGCGGCGTGCAGCAGTGTGCGGCATGCAGCAGTGTGCTGCGTGCAGCAGTGTGTGGCATGCAGCAGTGTGTGGCGTGCAGCAGTGTGTGGCGTGCAGCGGCATGCAGCAGTTTTTGGCATGCAGCAGTGTGTGGCATGCAGCAGTGTGTGGTGTGTAGCAGTCTGCGGCGTGCAGCAGTCTGCGGTGTGCAGCAGTGTGAGTCATGCAGCAGTGTGCGGCGTGCAGCAGTGTGTGGCGTGCAGCAGTGTGTGGCGTGCCGCAGTGTGTGGCATGCAACAGTGTTTTGTGTAGCAGTGTGCGGTGTGCAGCAGTGTGTGGCATGCAGCAGTGTGCTGCGTGCAGCAGTGTGTGGCGTGCAGCAGTGTGTGGAGTGCAGCAGCATGCAGCAGTGTGTGGCGTGCAGCAGTGTGTGGCGTGCAGCAGTGTGTGGCGTGCAGCAGTGTGTGGCTTGCAGCAGCATGCAGCAGTGTGTGGCATGCAGCAGTGTGTGGCGTACAGCAGTGTGTGGCGTGTAGCAGTGTGCGGCGTGCAGCAGTGTGCAGCAGTCTGCGGCGTGCAGCAGTGTGTGCTGTGCAGCAGTGTTTTATATAGCATTGTGCGGTGTGTAGCAGTGTGCGGTGTGCAGCAGTGTGTCGCGTGCAGCAGTGTGTGGCGTGCAGCGGCATGCAGCAGTGTGTGGTGTGCAGCAGTGTGCTGCGTGCAGCAGTGTGTGACGTGCAGCAGTGTGTGGCGTGCAGCAGTGTGTGGCGTGCAGTGGCATGCAGCAGTTTGTGGTGTGCAGCAGTGTGTGGCGTGCAGCAGTGTGTGGCGTGTAGCAGTGTGCGGCGTGCAGCAGTCTGCGGTGTGCAGCAGTGTGAGGCGTGCAGCAGTGTGTGGCTTGCAGCGGCATGCAGCAGTGTGTGGCGTGCAGGAGTGTGTGGCGTGTAGCAGTGTGCGGCGTGTAGCAGTGTGCGGCATGCAGCAGTGTGTGGCGTGCAGCAGTGTGTGGCTTGCAGCGGCATGCAGCAGTGTGTGGCATGCAGCAGTGTGTGGTGTGCAGCAGTGTGTGGCGTGCAGCAGTGTGTGGCTTGCAGCAGCATGCAGCAGTGTGTGGCATGCAGCAGTGTGTGGCGTACAGCAGTGTGTGGCGTGTAGCAGTGTGCGGCGTGCAGCAGTGTGCAGCAGTCTGCGGCGTGCAGCAGTGTGTGCTGTGCAGCAGTGTTTCGTATTGCATTGTGCGGTGTGTAGCAGTGTGCGGTGTGCAGCAGTGTGTGGCGTGCAGCAGTGTGTGGCATGCAGCAGTGTGTGGCGTGCAGCAATGTGCGGCGTGCAGCAGTGTGTGGCGTGCAGCAGTCTTTGGCGTGCAGCAGTGTGTGGCGTGCAGCGGCATGCAGCAGTGTGTGGCGTGCAGCAGTGTGTGGAGTGCAGCAGTGTGCGGCATGCAGCAGTGTGCGGCGTGCAGCATTGTGAGGCGTGCAGCAGTGTGCGGCGTGCAGCAGTGTGTGGCGTGCAGCAGTGTTTTGTGTAGCATTGTGCGGCGTGCAGCAGTGTTTCGTGTAGCAGTGTGTGGCGTGCAGCAGTGTTTGGCGTGCAGCAGTGTGCGGTGAGCAGCAGTGTGCTGTGTGCAGCAGTGTGTGGCGTGCAGCAGTGTGGGGCGTGCAGTGGCATGCAGCAGTGTGTGGTGTGCAGCAGTGTGTGGCGTGCAGCAGTGTGTGGCATGCATCAGTGTGTGGTGTGCAGCAGTGTTTCGTGTAGCAGTGTGCGGCGTGCAGCAGTGTGCGGCATGCAGCAGTGTGTGACATGCAGCAGTGTGTGGCGTGCAGCAGTGTGTGGCTTGCAGCAGCATGCAGCAGTGTGTGGCATGCAGCAGTGTGTGGCGTGCAGCAGTGTGTGGCATGCAGCAGTGTGCGGCATGCAGCAGTGTGTGCCATGCAGCAGTGTCTGGCGTGCAGCAGTGTGTGGCATGCATCAGTGTGTGGTGTGCAGCAGTGTTTCGTGTAGCAGTGTGCGGCGTGCAGCAGTGTGCGGCATGCAGCAGTGTGCGACATGCAGCAGTGTGCGGTGTGCAGCAGTGTGTGGCGTGCAGCAGTATGTGGCATGCAGCAGTGTGCGGCGTGCAGCAGTGTGTGGCATGCAGCAGTGTGCGGCATGCAGCAGTGTGTGCCATGCAGCAGTGTCTGGCGTGCAGCAGTGTGTGGCATGCATCAGTGTGTGGTGTGCAGCAGTGTTTCATGTAGCAGTGTGCGGCGTGCAGCAGTGTGCGGCATGCAGCAGTGTGCGACATGCAGCAGTGTGCGGTGTGCAGCAGTGTGTGGCGTGCAGCAGTGTGTGGCATGCAGCAGTGTGTGGCATGCAGCAGTGTGTGGCGTGCAGCGGCATGCAGCAGTTTTTGGCATGCAGCAGTGTGTGGCATGCAGCAGTGTGTGGCGTGTAGCAGTGTGCGGCGTGCAGCAGTCTGCGGTGTGCAGCAGTGTGAGGCATGCAGCAGTGTGCGGTGTGCAGCAGTGTGTGGCGTGCAGCGGCATGCAGCAGTGTGTGGCATGCAGCAGTGTGCGGCGTGCAGCAGTGTGTGGCATGCAGCAGTGTGCGGCGTGCAGCAGTGTGTGGCGTGCAGCAGTGTGTGGCATGCAGCAGTGTTTCATGTAGCAGCGTGCGGTGTGCAGCATGCAGCAGTGTGCGGTGAGCAGCAGTGTGCTGTGTGCAGCAGTGTGTGGCGTGCAGCAGTGTGTGGCGTGCAGCGGCATGCAGCAGTGTGTGGTGTGCAGCAGTGTGCTGCGTGCAGCAGTGTGTGACGTGCAGCAGTGTGTGGCGTGCAGCAGTGTGTGGCGTTGTGAGAAGTTGGCCTGGTATATGATGTTCACTAGTTAAAGTGACCACCTTGTACCATGCCAAGCAACCCTTATGGTGTGGTTGTAAGTCAACCTTTTCGGACTATCTGCCCTAGTGGTAGCGTAGGCTAAGCAGTCTTTGAGGCGTGCAGCAGTGTGTGGCGTGCAGCGGCATGCAGCAGTTTGTGGTGTGCAGCAGTGTGTGGCGTGCAGCAGTGTGTGGCGTGTAGCAGTGTGCGGCGTGCAGCAGTCTGTGGTGTGCAGCAGTGTGAGGCGTGCAGCAGTGTGTGGCTTGCAGCGGCATGCAGCAGTGTGTGGCGTGCAGCAGTGTGTGGCGTGTAGCAGTGTGCGGCGTGCAGCAGTCTGCGGTGTGCAGCAGTGTGAGGCGTGCAGCAGTGTGTGGCTTGCAGCGGCATGCAGCAGTGTGTGGCGTGCAGGAGTGTGTGGCGTGTAGCAGTGTGCGGCGTGTAGCAGTGTGCGGCATGCAGCAGTGTGTGGCGTGCAGCAGTGTGTGGCTTGCAGCGGCATGCAGCAGTGTGTGGCATGCAGCAGTGTGTGGCGTGCAGCAGTGTGTGGCGTGCAGCAGTGTGTGGCTTGCAGCAGCATGCAGCAGTGTGTGGCATGCAGCAGTGTGTGGCGTACAGCAGTGTGTGGCGTGTAGCAGTGTTTTGTGTAGCATTGTGCGGCGTGCAGCAGTGTTTCGTGTAGCAGTGTGCGACATGCAGCAGTGTGCGGTGTGCAGCAGTGTGTGGCGTGCAGCAGTGTGTGGCGTGCAGCAGTGTGCGGCGTGCAGCAGTGTGCGGCATGCAGCAGTGTGCGGCGTGCAGCATTGTGAGGCGTGCAGCAGTGTGCGGCGTGCAGCAGTGTGTGGCGTGCAGCAGTGTTTTGTGTAGCATTGTGCGGCGTGCAGCAGTGTTTCGTGTAGCAGTGTGTGGCGTGCAGCAGTGTTTGGCATGTAGCAGTGTGCGGTGAGCAGCAGTGTGCTGTGTGCAGCAGTGTGTGGCGTGCAGCAGTGTGTGGCGTGCAGTGGCATGCAGCAGTGTGTGGCATGCAGCAGTGTGCGGCGTGCAGCAGTGTGCGGCATGCAGCAGTGTGCTGCGTGCAGCAGTGTGTGGCATGCAGCAGTGTGTGGCATGCAGCAGTGCGTGGCGTGCAGCGGCATGCAGCAGTTTTTGGCATGCAGCAGTGTGTGGCATGCAGCAGTGTGTGGCGTGTAGCAGTCTGCGGCGTGCAGCAGTCTGCGGTGTGCAGCAGTGTGAGTCATGCAGCAGTGTGCGGCGTGCAGCAGTGTGTGGCATGCAGCAGTGTGTGGTGTGCCGCAGTGTGTGGCATGCAACAGTGTTTTGTGTAGCAGTGTGCGGTGTGCAGCAGTGTGTGGCATGCAGCAGTGTGCTGCGTGCAGCAGTGTGTGGCGTGCAGCAGTGTGTGGAGTGCAGCGGCATGCAGCAGTGTGTGGTGTGCAGCAGTGTGTGGTGTGCAGCAGTGTGTCGTGTGCAGCAGTGTGTGGCATGCAGCGGCATGCAGCAGTGTGTGGTGTGCAGCAGTGTGCTGCGTGCAGCAGTGTGTGACGTGCAGCAGTGTGTGGCGTGCAGCAGTGTGTGGCGTGCAGTGGCATGCAGCAGTTTGTGGTGTGCAGCAGTGTGTGGCGTGCAGCAGTGTGTGGCGTGTAGCAGTGTGCGGCGTGCAGCAGTCTGCGGTGTGCAGCAGTGTGAGGCGTGCAGCAGTGTGTGACTTGCAGCGGCATGCAGCAGTGTGTGGCGTGCAGGAGTGTGTGGCGTATAGCAGTGTGCGGCGTGTAGCAGTGTGCGGCATGCAGCAGTGTGCGGCGTGCAGCAGTGTGTGGCGTGCAGCAGTGTGTGGCGTGCCGCAGTGTGTGGCATGCAACAGTGTTTTGTGTAGCAGTGTGCGGTGTGCAGCAGTGTGTGGCATGCAGCAGTGTGCTGCGTGCAGCAGTGTGTGGCGTGCAGCAGTGTGTGGCGTGCAGCAGCATGCAGCAGTGTGTGGTGTGCAGCAGTGTGCTGCATGCAGCAGTGTGTGACGTGCAGCAGTGTGTGGTGTGCAGCAGTGTGTGGCGTGCAGCGGCATGCAGCAGTTTGTGGTGTGCAGCAGTGTGTGGCGTGCAGCAGTGTGTGGCGTGTAGCAGTGTGCGGCGTGCAGCAGTCTGTGGTGTGCAGCAGTTTGAGGCGTGCAGCAGTGTGTGGCTTGCAGCGGCATGCAGCAGTGTGTGGCGTGCAGGAGTGTGTGGCATGTAGCAGTGTGCGGCGTGTTGCAGTGTGCGGCATGCAGCAGTGTTTGGCGTGCAGCAGTGTGTGGCTTGCAGCGGCATGCAGCAGTGTGTGGCGTGCAGCAGTGTGTGGCATGCAGCAGTGTGTGTCTTGCCGCAATGTGCGGCGTGCAGCAGTGTGTGGCGTGCAGCAGTCTTTGGCGTGCAGCAGTGTGTGGCGTGCAGCGGCATGCAGCAGTGTGTGGCGTGCAGCAGTGTGCGGCGTGCAGCAGTGTGCGGCATGCAGCAATGTGCGGCGTGCAGCATTGTGAGGCATGCAGCAGTGTGCGGCGTGCAGCAGTGTGTGGCGTGCAGCAGTGTTTTGTGTAGCATTGTGCGGCGTGCAGCAGTGTTTCGTGTAGCAGTGTGTGGCGTGCAGCAGTGTTTGGCGTGCAGCAGTGTGCGGTGAGCAGCAGTGTGCTGTGTGCAGCAGTGTGTGGCATGCAGCAGTGTGTGGCATGCAGTGGCATGCAGCAGTGTGTGGTGTGCAGCAGTGTGTGGTGTGCAGCAGTGTGTGGCATGCATCAGTGTGTGGTGTGCAGCAGTGTTTCGTGTAGCAGTGTGCGGCGTGCAGCAGTGTGCGGCATGCAGCAGTGTGTGACATGCAGCAGTGTGTGGCGTGCAGCAGTGTGTGGCTTGCAGCGGCATGCAGCAGTGTGTGGCATGCAGCAGTGTGTGGCGTGCAGCAGTGTGTGGCATGCAGCAGTGTGCGGCATGCAGCAGTGTGTGCCATGCAGCAGTGTGTGGCGTGCAGCAGTGTGTGGCATGCATCAGTGTGTGGTGTGCAGCAGTGTTTCGTGTAGCAGTGTGCGGCGTGCAGCAGTGTGCGGCATGCAGCAGTGTGCGACATGCAGCAGTGTGCGGTGTGCAGCAGTGTGTGGCATGCAGCAGTGTGTGGCATGCAGCAGTGTGCGGCGTGCAGCAGTGTGCGGCATGCAGCAGTGTGCTGCGTGCAGCAGTGTGTGGCATGCAGCAGTGTGTGGCGTGCAGCAGTGTGTGGCGTGCAGCGGCATGCAGCAGTTTTTGGCATGCAGCAGTGTGTGGCATGCAGCAGTGTGTGGCGTGTAGCAGTGTGCGGCGTGCAGCAGTCTGCGGTGTGCAGCAGTGTGAGGCATGCAGCAGTGTGCGGTGTGCAGCAGTGTGTGGCGTGCAGCGGCATGCAGCAGTGTGTGGCATGCAGCAGTGTGCGGCGTGCAGCAGTGTGCGGCGTGCAGCAGTGTGTGGCGTTGTGAGAAGTTGGCCTGGTATATGATGTTCACTAGTTAAAGTGACCACCTTGTACCATGCCAAGCAACCCTTATGGTGTGGTTGTAAGTCAACCTTTTCGGACTAGCTGCCCTAGTGGTAGCGTAGGCTAAGCAGTCTTTGAGGCGTGCAGCAGTGTGTGGCGTGCAGCGGCATGCAGCAGTTTGTGGTGTGCAGCAGTGTGTGGCGTGCAGCAGTGTGTGGCGTGTAGCAGTGTGCGACATGCAGCAGTGTGCGGTGTGCAGCAGTGTGTGGCGTGCAGCAGTGTGTGGCGTGCAGCAGTGTGCGTGCGTGCAGCAGTGTGCGGCATGCAGCAGTGTGCGGCATGCAGCAGTGTGTGGCGTGCAGCAGTGTGTGGCGTGCAGCAGTGTGTGGCATGTAGCAGTGTGCGGCGTGCAGCAGTCTGCGGTGTGCAGCAGTGTGAGGCATGCAGCAGTGTGCGGTGTGCAGCAGTGTGTGGCGTGCAGCGGCATGCAGCAGTGTGTGGCATGCAGCAGTGTGCGGCGTGCAGCAGTGTGCGGCGTGCAGCAGTGTGTGGCATTGTGAGAAGTTGGCCTGGTATATGATGTTCACTAGTTAAAGTGACCACCTTGTACCATGCCAAGCAACCCTTATGGTGTGGTTGTAAGTCAACCTTTTCGGACTAGCTGCCCTAGTGGTAGCGTAGGCTAAGCAGTCTTTGAGGCGTGCAGCAGTGTGTGGCGTGCAGCGGCATGCAGCAGTTTGTGGTGTGCAGCAGTGTGTGGCGTGCAGCAGTGTGTGGCGTGTAGCAGTGTGCGACATGCAGCAGTGTGCGGTGTGCAGCAGTGTGTGGCGTGCAGCAGTGTGTGGCGTGCAGCAGTGTGCGGCGTGCAGCAGTGTGCGGCATGCAGCAGTGTGCGGCATGCAGGAGTGTGTGGCGTGCAGCAGTGTGTGGCGTGCAGCAGTGTGTGGCATGTAGCAGTGTGCGGCGTGCAGCAGTCTGCGGTGTGCAGCAGTGTGAGGCGTGCAGCAGTGTGTGGCTTACAGCGGAATGCAGCAGTGTGTGGCGTGCAGCAGTGTGTGGCGTGTAGCAGTGTGCGGCGTGCAGCAGTCTGCGGTGTGCAGCAGTGTGAGGCGTGCAGCAGTGTGTGGCTCGCAGCGGCATGCAGCAGTGTGTGGCGTGCAGGAGTGTGTGGCGTGTAGCAGTGTGCGGCATGTAGCAGTGTGCGGCATGCAGCAGTGTGTGGCGTGCAGCAGTGTGTGGCTTGCAGCGGCATGCAGCAGTGTGTGGCGTGCAGCAGTGTGTGGCGTGCAGCAGTGTGTGGCGTGCAGCAGTGTGAGGCTTGCAGCGGCATGCAGCAGTGTGTGGCATGCAGCAGTGTGTGGCATGCAGCAGTGTGTGGCGTGTAGCAGTGTGCGGCGTGCAGCAGTGTGCAGCAGTCTGCGGCGTGCAGCAGTGTGTGCTGTGCAGCAGTGTTTCGTATAGCATTGTGCGGCGTGTAGCAGTGTGCGGTGTGCAGCAGTGTGTGGCGTTCAGCAGTGTGTGGCATGCAGCAGTGTGTGGCGTGCAGCAATGTGCGGCGTGCAGCAGTGTGTGGCGTGCAGCAGTCTTTGGCATGCAGCAGTGTGTGGCGTGCAGCGGCATGCAGCAGTGTGTAGCGTGCAGCAGTGTGCGGCGTGCAGCAGTGTGCGGCATGCAGCAGTGTGCGGCGTGCAGCATTGTGAGGCGTGCAGCAGTGTGCGGCGTGCAGCAGTGTGTGGCGTGCAGCAGTGTTTTGTGTAGCATTGTGCGGCGTGCAGCAGTGTTTCGTGTAGCAGTGTGTGGAGTGCAGCAGTGTTCGGCGTGCAGCAGTGTTGGACAGGCCACACGAAGCGCTTGCTCCCTCCCCGCACGACAGGGCCCGAGCTCCGGCCCACCAGGCATAACCCACGAAAAGCACCTGTACCCCGTCTCCCGACGGATCTTCGGCCCTCGGACCTCTACTCATCACGGGGCCCAGCCCCACCGGCTCCCCCGGCCGGTTCAAGCCGCCATCTTGGGCCCTGCACCCCGAGGCCGCGTGGCCTCGGCCCGACCCTAACCCCGGGCCTGGCCGGCCCCGACATCCCGGCACCACCCTCCACCCAGGAGGTGAGCGGACCACTTGGCAGGTCAATGGGAGAACGAAGTGTCAAGAGCTCTTCCCCCCGCCAGGTGCCGATCGCCTCCAGCTCCCCCCAGGCGCTGGCTCCACCCCCTGCTGGGTGTCTGGACACCTTCATCCCGGGCCCTCCGACCTCCAAGTGCGAGGGTCCGGACATCAAAGGGCGCCTGCCCTATAACTGGGGCAACTCCGGAGCAGGAAGGCAGTTGTATCCTGGAGTCGAGAGACACCGAGAGAACTCAGCCTTGATGGACTACTGGCGCTGCCGTAGCCCGCTCTTGTGAACCATCGTCCTGCCTGCTGGCGCTGCCGCGGCCTTCTGCAACATCCATCCTTGTCGGGACCTGCTGGCGCTGCCGCGGCCCGTTGTAACGACCATCCTCGTTGGGACCTGCTGGCGCTGCCGCGGCCCGTTGTAACGACCATCCTCACCGGGACCTGCTGGCGCTGCCGCGGACCGTATATCGACCATCTTTCCGGGACCTGCTGGCGCTGCCGCGGACCGTGTACCGACCATCTCAACCGGGACCTGATGGCGCTGCCGCGGCCCGTACCAACTAAGCCACCAAGCTCGAGGATTGTGAGCTAATCATCATCTCATCCGAACTACCTGACTGGTAGACAGACTGTCCCGCTACCCCTTACCCTGCTTTGAGAGACTTGAATCGAGGGGACCCCTGAGTCCAGACCTCCTTGTACCATTCAACCGTACCTTAAGAAGTGCTTATAAAGAACACTGAACCTTATCGGTGTGTGGTATCTGTCTGTGAGGGGGAAGTTACTTGTCTGTACGATCGCTGGAGACGGCTCTCCCCGGAGACCTCTCCTCCTGACCCCGGCCGACCCTCCCGGTCCATCTACCCTTTCTAACATTGGTGGCCAGCGGCGCGATCCGAATCAACGCGTAATCGTACAGAGAGTAGCTCACCCCACGACAAAAACACGATGTCAGCCAAAGATAGCAGCTCCACCGAGAATTTCCAAATGGATAAATTAGAAGAATACAACCACCGCGAACTGAGACAATTCTGCATAGAACTTGGCATTGCTACCACCGGCCTGAGTACCAAGGATGATCTAAAGCACGCCCTAGAGTCGTGGACAGAAACTGGGGTCGCCGGACCCTCCGACCAAAGCAGCATCACACCAGAGGGGAACGCCACGGCTCCCGAGGAGCGGGGAACGGGCCTCTCGCAGGAGGAGATCCGAGAAAGAGAAAGAACCAGATTGCACGAGTTGGAAATGGCACGACTCAAGATGGATGGGGAACTCAAGTTAGCTGAACAGAAACTCAACCTCGAGCATATGCGGCTCCGAGACGAACGAGAAGAGAAGCAGAGACAGAGAGAGCTGGAGGAGAAAAAAATAACGCTCGAGCACGAGCGCCAACTAGCGGAGATAGAACTTCGGAAACAAAATAAAGAACTGGGGGTGCCTGAGCGACCACACACCCCGGGGCCAATCGAGAAAAAAGTCCACATCCCCAAGGATGTTGTCCGCGAGTATGTCCGAGAAGACGACATACAACAGTGGTTTAAAGCCTACGAGATCGCCATGACCTCCCACCGGATCGACCGGAGTGATTGGGGAGCCGGACTTTGGGGGAGGTTTATCAACGAGGGTCGCGATGCCCTACTGCAGCTCCCAGATCACCAAATGTCGTCCTACGACCACATGAAGGCTGCCCTCCTCACCCGCTACGGCCTCACACCCGAGATGTACCGCCAGAGGTTCAGAGATTGCACCCGGATCCCAGGTACAACTTGGGTAGAATACGTGAACTATTTCAGCCGTGCCTTCGAGGGTTGGATAAAGGGGAGCCATGTCACCACTTACGAACAACTCTTTAACCTTATGGTATGGGAGCACCTGTCGAACAACTGTTTCGTCGAGCTCAGGCAGCACCTCCTCGACAGTAAGCTGACTGACCCCCGGCAGCTCGCCGCCGAAGCTGACCGATGGGAAAGCACCCGAGTGGGCCGGAGGGGGCCACACGAACAGAACAGAAGCAACCCAGGCCAGCACCGTCCTCGGGGAGGAGGAGGGGGCCAGGGGCGAGGGAGAGACGCCTTGCCAACAACACCCGTGGCCAGCACCCCGCCTCCGGCCGGCCGGGGCAACCCCCCGTGGCGTCCTGGGGCCCGAGCCAACGTCACGTGCCACCGATGCCAGCGAGTCGGCCACTACGCCAATGACCCGAGCTGCCCGCAGAACCAAGCACCCAAGCCCCGCCAGGTAGCTGCCGCCGCCCTGGGGGAAGAGCGATCATCGGAGGAACCAGAAGAGTATGAGCCGGCCCAGCAAGAGTGGGAGCCGGCCGCCATGGTCCTGGCGTGCTTAGGGGGAAGAGACATGGTCCCACGGGCTCCCCTACCCGCTAACACCAGGAAATACGGTCAGTGGGTGACCATTAATGGACAACGAGCCGAGGCCTTGCGTGACACAGGCGCCAGTGTGACGGCCGTCCGCTGTCACCTGGTGAAGCCCGAGCAGATCCTGCCGAACATTCTCTGCCCCGTCCGCTCGGCAGACAACTCTGAAAGTATGTGTCAAATGGCCTGCGTCCCATTCGAATGGGGAGGGGTCTCCGGCCTGTTGAAGGTGACGGTCCGGGACGATGTCCCCGTGGACTGCCTCCTGGGGAATGACCTCGAGAGTTTCCCGTGGGCCACCGTTGAGAGAAGGGAGCACCTGGGGATGCTGGGCCTCCCGGACTGGGCCTGCATAACCACCCGGTCCATGGCCGCCCGTGCCGTCCCTCGATCAGAAGAACCGGAATGGCCGGCACCTCCGCCCCCGGTCGCCCCAGTAGAAGACAACGACAAGGCCAGCCTCCCAGACCCGACGACCGAAGGGGACGCACAATCCCAGGACCTTCCTGACCTGGCTCAGTGGCGTCAAGAAGGGGGGCCCACCCAGGAACAGTTCCGCCAGGAACAAAAGACCTGTCCCTCCCTCGAGGGACTCCGCCAACAAGCCAGCGCCCAGAACGCAGGGGACTCCACCGGAACTCACTGGGTCTACTGGGATAACGACCTGCTATACAGCGAGCAAAGAATCGCCGAGCTGGGGGCCGGTCGAGTACTGGTGGTACCTCTCCGCTTCAGAGACTTTCTGCTCAACCTGGCACACGATGTCCCCCTGGCTGGACACCTGGGCCAGGACAAAACGTACAGCCGCCTAGTGACCCACTTTTTCTGGCCGAAAATGAGGAACGACGTCCTGAACCACTGCCGATCTTGCCCCACATGCCAAGCCAGCGGGAAGAGTGGTCGGAAGCTGAAAGCCCCTCGGCAACCCTTCCCTGTGGTCACCACCCCGTTCGAGAGGGTGGGGATAGACATTGTGGGGCCTCTGGACCCCCGCACGGCACAAGGACACAGGTTCATCTTAGTACTGGTGGACCATGCCACCCGCTACCCCGAGGCGGTGCCTCTACGGACCGTGACAGCTCCGGTGGTTGGCCGGGCCCTAATGGGGATCTTCTCCCGGGTAGGCTTCCCCCGAAAAGTCGTCAGCGACCGAGGCACGAACTTTATATCCAAATACATGAAGTCCCTCTGGCAACAATGCGGGGTCACCTACAGATTCACGACCCCCTATCACCCCCAAGGGAACGGACTAGTGGAGCGGTTTAACCGCACTCTCAAGGGGATGATTGGGGGATTGGAAGAGCCCCTCCGTCGCCAGTGGGATGTACTACTCCCGTGCCTCCTCTTCGCTTACCGAGAAGTTCCCCAGAAGTCCCTCGGTTTTAGCCCTTTCGAACTCCTGTACGGGCACCCTGTGCGAGGGCCCCTCAGCCTAGTAAAAGAAGGTTGGGAGATGGCCCCCCTAAAGACCCCTCCAGACGTCTTCAAATACCTCCTGGCCCTACGCAATCAGACCCGGCGCTTCAGACAGATGGCCAAGGCGAACCTCGAGGCCAGCCAGGAGGACATGAAGAGGTGGTATGATCACAATGCCTCCTCCGTTGAGTTCGAGCCTGGACAACAAGTATGGGTGATGTCCCCCACCGAACCATGTGCCTTGCAAGATAAGTGGACGGGGCCCTTCAAAGTGGTCGAGCGCAAAAGCCCCGTCACTTACCTCATCGACCTGGGGACCTCCCGGAACCCCCTCCGGGTCCTCCACACCAACCGACTCAAACCACACTTTGTGCGCTCAGAACTCAGCCTCCTGATGGCTACGGACAGTGGGGCAGAGGAAGACTCCGAACCCCTCCCGGATCTTCTGAAAACTCAGGAGAATGACGGCTCCGTGGACGGGGTCCGGCTCTCTGACGCCCTCACTTCGGAGCAACGCCAGGGCTGCCGGAACCTCCTGCTGCAGTTCGCTACCCTGTTCTCCCTCACCCCCGGGGTCACCCCTTGGTGTCTGCACGACGTGGACACCGGGGACAGTCCCCCTGTCCGACACCGGGCCTACCGCGTACCAGATCGGGTACGGGCCTGCATACAGGAGGAAGTGGCCAAGATGCTCACAATCGGGGTCATCGAGCCCTCGGACAGTCCCTGGGCCAGTCCGGTTGTATTGGTTCCCAAAGCCGCTGCCCCCGGCACCGCACCTGAACTGAGATTCTGCGTCGACTACCGGGGCTTGAACGCTGTCACCCGGACCGACGCTCATCCGATTCCCCGAGCAGACGAGCTGCTCGACCGGCTGGGGGCCGCCCGCTACCTCAGTATCTTCGACCTAACAGCGGGCTACTGGCAGATCGGCCTCACACCCAGGGCTCAGGAACGGTCAGCCTTCTCTACCCCCGTTGGCCACTACCAATTCAAGGTCATGCCCTTCGGCATGAAGAATGCCCCCGCCACGTTTCAACGCCTCGTGAACCAGGTCTTGGCGGGGCTCGAAGAGTTCAGCGCTGCCTACCTGGACGATATCGCTGTATACAGCCGCCACTGGCCCGACCACCTCCGTCACCTCCAAGAGGTCCTACAGGCCCTCCAGCGGGCCGGTCTCACAATTAAGGCCGGCAAGTGCCAAATTGGCCAAGGGTCTGTGACCTACCTTGGGCACCAAGTGGGAAGCGGGCTGGTGGCCCCGCTACAACTTAAGATTGCTGCCATCCAGTCCTGGCAGCCCCCCGTCACCCAGACCGAGGTCCGAGCCTTCTTGGGGCTCACCGGCTTCTACCGGCGGTTCGTGAAAGACTACGGCAGCATCGTGGGGCCCCTCACGGGTCTCACGTCCAAGAACCAGCCGAAGCGGATTAACTGGACCCCCGATTGTCAAGCGGCCTTCGAGAAACTGAAGGCCGCCCTGTGCACCGCCCCTGTGCTCCAGGCCCCCGATTACAGTCAGGAATTCGTGGTACAGACCGACGCCTCCGACCACGGCATCGGGGCCGTCCTTTCTCAGTTAAACCCCGAGGGTCATGACCAGCCGGTGGCCTTCATCAGTCGACGTCTCCTGGCCCGAGAACAGCGCTGGAGCACCATCGAGAGGGAGGCATTCGCAGTGGTGTGGGCCCTCAAAAAGCTCCGGCCCTATCTCTTCGGTACCCACTTCCGGGTACAAACCGACCATCGACCCCTGCAGTGGCTGATGCAGATGCGGGGGGAGAACCCAAAACTCTTGCGCTGGTCCATTTCCCTGCAGGGAATGGACTTCACTGTGGAGCACCGACCAGGCCAAGACCACGCCAACGCGGACGGCCTGTCCCGCTTTTTCCGCCTCGACGAAGAGAGTCCCCAAGGAGATGGGTGACTCTCCCCGCCTTCAGCTGGGGGGGACGCATGTTGGACAGGCCACACGAAGGGCTTGCTCCCTCCCCGCACGACAGGGCCCGAGCTCCGGCCCACCAGGCATAACCCACGAAAAGCACCTGTACCCCGTCTCCCGACGGATCTTCGGCCCTCGGACCTCTACTCATCACGGGGCCCAGCCCCACCGGCTCCCCCGGCCGGTTCAAGCCGCCATCTTGGGCCCTGCACCCCGAGGCCGCGTGGCCTCGGCCCGACCCTAACCCCGGGCCTGGCCGGCCCCGACATCCCGGCACCACCCTCCACCCAGGAGGTGAGCGGACCACTTGGCAGGTCAATGGGAGAACGAAGTGTCAAGAGCTCTTCCCCCCGCCAGGTGCCGATCGCCTCCAGCTCCCCCCAGGCGCTGGCTCCACCCCCTGCTGGGTGTCTGGACACCTTCATCCCGGGCCCTCCGACCTCCAAGTGCGAGGGTCCGGACATCAAAGGGCGCCTGCCCTATAACTGGGGCAACTCCGGAGCAGGAAGGCAGTTGTATCCTGGAGTCGAGAGACACCGAGAGAACTCAGCCTTGACGGACTACTGGTGCTGCCGTAGCCCGCTCTTGTGAACCATCGTCCTGCCTGCTGGCGCTGCCGCGGCCTTCTGCAACATCCATCCTCGTCGGGACCTGCTGGCGCTGCCGCGGCCCGTTGTAACGACCATCCTCGTTGGGACCTGCTGGCGCTGCCGCGGCCCGTTGTAACGACCATCCTCACCGGGACCTGCTGGCGCTGCCGCGGACCGTATATCGACCATCTTTCCGGGACCTGCTGGCGCTGCCGCGGACCGTGTACCGACCATCTCAACCGGGACCTGCTGGCGCTGCCGCGGCCCGTACCAACTAAGCCACCAAGCTCGAGGATTGTGAGCTAATCATCATCTCATCCGAACTACCTGACTGGTAGACAGACTGTCCCGCTACCCCTTACCCTGCTTTGAGAGACTTGAATCGAGGGGACCCCTGAGTCCAGACCTCCTTGTACCATTCAACCGTACCTTAAGAAGTGCTTAAAAAGAACACTGAACCTTATCGGTGTGTGGTATCTGTCTGTGAGGGGGAAGTTACTTGTCTGTACGATCGCTGGAGACGGCTCTCCCCGGAGACCTCTCCTCCTGACCCCGGCCGACCCTCCCGGTCCATCTACCCTTTCTAACAAGCAGTGTGCGGTGAGCAGCAGTGTGCTGTGTGCAGCAGTGTGTGGTGTGCAGCAGTGTGTGGCGTGCAACAGTGTGTGGCGTGAAGCAGTGTGTGGCATGCATCAGTGTGTGGTGTGCAGCAGTGTTTTGTGTAGCAGTGTGCGGCGTGCAGCAGTGTGCGGCATGCAGCAGTGTGTGACATGCAGCAGTGTGCGGTGTGCAGCTGTGTGTGGCGTGCAGCAGTGTGTGGCATGCAGCAGTGTGTGGCATGCAGCAGTGTGTGGCGTGCAGCAGTGTGTGGCGTGCAGCAGTCTTTGGTGTGCAGCAGTGTGTGGCGTGCAGCGGCATGCAGCAGTGTGTGGCGTGCAGCAGTGTGCGGCATGCAGCAGTGTGCGGCGTGCAGCATTGTGAGGCGTGCAGCAGTGTGCGGCGTGCAGCAGTGTGTGGCGTGCAGCAGTGTTTTGTGTAGCATTGTGCGGCGTGCAGCAGTGTTTCGTGTAGCAGTGTGTGGCGTGCAGCAGTGTTTGGCGTGCAGCAGTGTGCGGTGAGCAGCAGTGTGCTGTGTGCAGCAGTGTGTGGCGTGCAGCAGTGTGTGGCGTGCAGTGGCATGCAGCAGTTTGTGGTGTGCAGCAGTGTGTGGCGTGCAGCAGTGTGTGGCATGCATCAGTGTGTGGTGTGCAGCAGTGTTTCGTGTGGCAGTGTGGGGCGTGCAGCAGTGTGCAGCAGGCAGCAGTGTGCGACATGCAGCAGTGTGCGGTGTGCAGCAGTGTGTGGCATGCAGCAGTGTGCGGCGTGCAGCAGTGTGCGGCATGCAGCAGTGTGCTGCGTGCAGCAGTGTGTGGCATGCAGCAGTGTGTGGCGTGCAGCAGTGTGTGGCGTGCAGCGGCATGCAGCAGTTTTTGGCATGCAGCAGTGTGTGGCATGCAGCAGTGTGTGGTGTGTAGCAGTCTGCGGCGTGCAGCAGTCTGCGGTGTGCAGCAGTGTGAGTCATGCAGCAGTGTGCGGCGTGCAGCAGTGTGTGGCGTGCAGCAGTGTGTGGCGTGCCGCAGTGTGTGGCATGCAACAGTGTTTTGTGTAGCAGTGTGCGGTGTGCAGCAGTGTGTGGCATGCAGCAGTGTGCTGCGTGCAGCAGTGTGTGGCGTGCAGCAGTGTGTGGAGTGCAGCAGCATGCAGCAGTGTGTGGCGTGCAGCAGTGTGTGGCGTGCAGCAGTGTGTGGCGTGCAGCAGTGTGTGGCTTGCAGCAGCATGCAGCAGTGTGTGGCATGCAGCAGTGTGTGGCGTACAGCAGTGTGTGGCGTGTAGCAGTGTGCGGCGTGCAGCAGTGTGCAGCAGTCTGCGGCGTGCAGCAGTGTGTGCTGTGCAGCAGTGTTTTATATAGCATTGTGCGGTGTGTAGCAGTGTGCGGTGTGCAGCAGTGTGTCGCGTGCAGCAGTGTGTGGCGTGCAGCGGCATGCAGCAGTGTGTGGTGTGCAGCAGTGTGCTGCGTGCAGCAGTGTGTGACGTGCAGCAGTGTGTGGCGTGCAGCAGTGTGTGGCGTGCAGTGGCATGCAGCAGTTTGTGGTGTGCAGCAGTGTGTGGCGTGCAGCAGTGTGTGGCGTGTAGCAGTGTGCGGCGTGCAGCAGTCTGCGGTGTGCAGCAGTGTGAGGCGTGCAGCAGTGTGTGGCTTGCAGCGGCATGCAGCAGTGTGTGGCGTGCAGGAGTGTGTGGCGTGTAGCAGTGTGCGGCGTGTAGCAGTGTGCGGCATGCAGCAGTGTGTGGCGTGCAGCAGTGTGTGGCTTGCAGCGGCATGCAGCAGTGTGTGGCATGCAGCAGTGTGTGGTGTGCAGCAGTGTGTGGCGTGCAGCAGTGTGTGGCTTGCAGCAGCATGCAGCAGTGTGTGGCATGCAGCAGTGTGTGGCGTACAGCAGTGTGTGGCGTGTAGCAGTGTGCGGCGTGCAGCAGTGTGCAGCAGTCTGCGGCGTGCAGCAGTGTGTGCTGTGCAGCAGTGTTTCGTATTGCATTGTGCGGTGTGTAGCAGTGTGCGGTGTGCAGCAGTGTGTGGCGTGCAGCAGTGTGTGGCATGCAGCAGTGTGTGGCGTGCAGCAATGTGCGGCGTGCAGCAGTGTGTGGCGTGCAGCAGTCTTTGGCGTGCAGCAGTGTGTGGCGTGCAGCGGCATGCAGCAGTGTGTGGCGTGCAGCAGTGTGTGGAGTGCAGCAGTGTGCGGCATGCAGCAGTGTGCGGCGTGCAGCATTGTGAGGCGTGCAGCAGTGTGCGGCGTGCAGCAGTGTGTGGCGTGCAGCAGTGTTTTGTGTAGCATTGTGCGGCGTGCAGCAGTGTTTCGTGTAGCAGTGTGTGGCGTGCAGCAGTGTTTGGCGTGCAGCAGTGTGCGGTGAGCAGCAGTGTGCTGTGTGCAGCAGTGTGTGGCGTGCAGCAGTGTGGGGCGTGCAGTGGCATGCAGCAGTGTGTGGTGTGCAGCAGTGTGTGGCGTGCAGCAGTGTGTGGCATGCATCAGTGTGTGGTGTGCAGCAGTGTTTCGTGTAGCAGTGTGCGGCGTGCAGCAGTGTGCGGCATGCAGCAGTGTGTGACATGCAGCAGTGTGTGGCGTGCAGCAGTGTGTGGCTTGCAGCAGCATGCAGCAGTGTGTGGCATGCAGCAGTGTGTGGCGTGCAGCAGTGTGTGGCATGCAGCAGTGTGCGGCATGCAGCAGTGTGTGCCATGCAGCAGTGTCTGGCGTGCAGCAGTGTGTGGCATGCATCAGTGTGTGGTGTGCAGCAGTGTTTCGTGTAGCAGTGTGCGGCGTGCAGCAGTGTGCGGCATGCAGCAGTGTGCGACATGCAGCAGTGTGCGGTGTGCAGCAGTGTGTGGCGTGCAGCAGTATGTGGCATGCAGCAGTGTGCGGCGTGCAGCAGTGTGTGGCATGCAGCAGTGTGCGGCATGCAGCAGTGTGTGCCATGCAGCAGTGTCTGGCGTGCAGCAGTGTGTGGCATGCATCAGTGTGTGGTGTGCAGCAGTGTTTCATGTAGCAGTGTGCGGCGTGCAGCAGTGTGCGGCATGCAGCAGTGTGCGACATGCAGCAGTGTGCGGTGTGCAGCAGTGTGTGGCGTGCAGCAGTGTGTGGCATGCAGCAGTGTGTGGCATGCAGCAGTGTGTGGCGTGCAGCGGCATGCAGCAGTTTTTGGCATGCAGCAGTGTGTGGCATGCAGCAGTGTGTGGCGTGTAGCAGTGTGCGGCGTGCAGCAGTCTGCGGTGTGCAGCAGTGTGAGGCATGCAGCAGTGTGCGGTGTGCAGCAGTGTGTGGCGTGCAGCGGCATGCAGCAGTGTGTGGCATGCAGCAGTGTGCGGCGTGCAGCAGTGTGTGGCATGCAGCAGTGTGCGGCGTGCAGCAGTGTGTGGCGTGCAGCAGTGTGTGGCATGCAGCAGTGTTTCATGTAGCAGCGTGCGGTGTGCAGCATGCAGCAGTGTGCGGTGAGCAGCAGTGTGCTGTGTGCAGCAGTGTGTGGCGTGCAGCAGTGTGTGGCGTGCAGCGGCATGCAGCAGTGTGTGGTGTGCAGCAGTGTGCTGCGTGCAGCAGTGTGTGACGTGCAGCAGTGTGTGGCGTGCAGCAGTGTGTGGCGTTGTGAGAAGTTGGCCTGGTATATGATGTTCACTAGTTAAAGTGACCACCTTGTACCATGCCAAGCAACCCTTATGGTGTGGTTGTAAGTCAACCTTTTCGGACTATCTGCCCTAGTGGTAGCGTAGGCTAAGCAGTCTTTGAGGCGTGCAGCAGTGTGTGGCGTGCAGCGGCATGCAGCAGTTTGTGGTGTGCAGCAGTGTGTGGCGTGCAGCAGTGTGTGGCGTGTAGCAGTGTGCGGCGTGCAGCAGTCTGCGGTGTGCAGCAGTGTGAGGCGTGCAGCAGTGTGTGGCTTGCAGCGGCATGCAGCAGTGTGTGGCGTGCAGCAGTGTGTGGCGTGTAGCAGTGTGCGGCGTGCAGCAGTCTGCGGTGTGCAGCAGTGTGAGGCGTGCAGCAGTGTGTGGCTTGCAGCGGCATGCAGCAGTGTGTGGCGTGCAGGAGTGTGTGGCGTGTAGCAGTGTGCGGCGTGTAGCAGTGTGCGGCATGCAGCAGTGTGTGGCGTGCAGCAGTGTGTGGCTTGCAGCGGCATGCAGCAGTGTGTGGCATGCAGCAGTGTGTGGCGTGCAGCAGTGTGTGGCGTGCAGCAGTGTGTGGCTTGCAGCAGCATGCAGCAGTGTGTGGCATGCAGCAGTGTGTGGCGTACAGCAGTGTGTGGCGTGTAGCAGTGTGCGGCGTGCAGCAGTGTGCAGCAGTCTGCGGCGTGCAGCAGTGTGTGCTGTGCAGCAGTGTTTCGTATAGCATTGTGCGGTGTGTAGCAGTGTGCGGTGTGCAGCAGTGTGTGGCGTGCAGCAGTGTGTGGCATGCAGCAGTGTGTGGCGTGCAGCAATGTGCGGCATGCAGCAGTGTGTGGCGTGCAGCAGTCTTTGGCGTGCAGCAGTGTGTGGCGTGCAGCGGCATGCAGCAGTGTGTGGCGTGCAGCAGTGTGCGGCATGCAGCATTGTGCGGCATGCAGCAGTGTGCGGCATGCAGCATTGTGAGGCGTGCAGCAGTGTGCGGCGTGCAGCAGTGTGTGGCGTGCAGCAGTGTTTTGTGTAGCATTGTGCGGCGTGCAGCAGTGTTTCGTGTAGCAGTGTGTGGCGTGCAGCAGTGTTTGGCGTGCAGCAGTGTGCGGTGAGCAGCAGTGTGCTGTGTGCAGCAGTGTGTGGCGTGCAGCAGTGTGTGGCGTGCAGCAGTGTGTGGCATGCATCAGTGTGTGGTGTGCAGCAGTGTTTCGTGTAGCAGTGTGCGGCGTGCAGCAGTGTGTGGCATGCAGCAGTGTGCGGCATGCAGCAGTGTGTGCCATGCAGCAGTGTGTGGTGTGCAGCAGTGTGTGGCATGCATCAGTGTGTGGTGTGCAGCAGTGTTTCGTGTAGCAGTGTGCGGCGTGCAGCAGTGTGCGGCATGCAGCAGTGTGCGGCATGCAGCAGTGTACGGTGTGCAGCAGTGTGTGGCGTGCAGCAGTGTGTGGCATGCAGCAGTGTGCGGCGTTGTTAGAAATGGCGATTTCTGGTTGGCTAGGGCTTGCGCCAAAGCCAGACAGAAACCACCACTCTAGTCAGGGCTGGGGAGTTACACGCCAAAGATAACCCCTGCTCACCCCCTTGGTAGCTTGGCACGAGCAGTCAGGCTTATCTCTGAGGCGATGTGTAAAGCGTTTGCGCGCGCACCCAGCAACAACACCCAAGGCCCACCACAAAGGAAACTCCACACAAGGTATTCTATAAAAATAACCTTTGTATTATACACAACACATTAGATAAAAATACACACTTTACAATGTGCCGACAGGCACGGGCAGAATTTACAAGGGATTATATATACAGGGGACAGGGCCACATGGACCACTGTCAGGAATTAGCACTTTGTAGGAATAGCACTTAGAACGTAGGAATAATATTTGAGAACATAGCACACAATCACTGTAGCACTAAAAATAGGACATGTAGCACACAACCAGTAACTACTGGTATCAGAACGTACCACCTACGCAACCCTAACCACCTTTAGGAATACCACGCAGGGAACTAGGACCTCACTAGTACCACCTGTACTAGGGGAAAAACAACCACCTAAGTATCACAATACCTGTAGGGGTCTAAGCACATAGACACAGGATGCATAAAATACATTCAGAGGTGTAGGGCAAAGCACATGACGCATAAACACATTCAGAGGTGCAGGAAAGGTACAAGGCGCAAAAACTCACTGTAGGAAGGTGGATATCTGACTATGGTTACCCCCAAATTTTTTGCCTAGTGTCTAGCTGGTTTTTCGACTTAGTTGGCCTGAGATCCTGCTATTCAGGATCTCAGCCTGGCTGTTCTCTCTTTAAAATGGACTCCATGTACCCTAGGTACATACCCAATTGGTTGGATCACCCTGTCAGCCCCTGTAACAGTGTACACTAGGTACCCAGGGCATTGGTGTACCCAAGGCCTGCCAAGGGCTGCAGCATGTATTATGCCACCCCAGGCTTGGCCTAACAATCTGACACAACTGGCTGATCACTCAGCTGGGGTAAGTTGGTGTAATCACCTCTTACTTAGGTGTAGTATACCTATACCTAACCTTAAATGGGACACCTGGTAACCTATAAGTCACTCCTATGGCAGGCCTTAACAATCCTGAAGGCAGAGTGCTTGGTTCCATGTGAGATGGTGCTCTGGCATGAGCTGAGCCTGTCTGCAGTGGTCGGAACAACTTCCTTCTACTGTTTCCAGATATCGTCATACCATATACTCTTAAGTGCATTATGAACCTCGCGGTTAAATGCTATCTTTGGTTTGGCTTTATCAAAACATGTCGAGTAAGGTGTCATACGAATTGGAATACTAACCCCTCGCCAATTCTGGCGACGGGGTTAGCATTCCACCCTTCTAGAGGGACACGACATGTACAGTACCTGAAACCCGGGTAAAATCAGACATAGCCTCAGCTCCACAAAATGGATGCTGCCACCACAGACACAAGTCTGCCCTCCTGCTGCTGGGAGTCCTTCCAGCTTGGGAGGTGTGGACAAAGGGTTTCCTGCCAGGGGAGGTGCGTGCACCACCCCAGACAGGATTTTGTGTATTGGTCAGGTAGGGCTTGAAAGAAACCAGACATGCCTGTGGCTCACAAGGAGCCTCGGTGCATATGCCAGTCCAAACCGGTCCTGGGGCACACCAGTCCCGGGCCTGGGGCGAGCTGGACAAAGGATTGGGGGTGTAACCACCCCCCTTCCTGGTCCCACCCATAGGGAGGGACCTAGCAGGTAGTCCGGCCCCTAGAATCCGCTTAAAGGTAGGAGCTGTGTCCTAAGACTTCAGACATCCTGGAATCAACTTGAAACTAAGAAGAAGACGGGAACTTCGACATTCTGCTGCACAGAAGACTGAAGAAAATCTCCCCTGTGGTCAGGGAGTGACCACCTTGCTAACGCAAGCACCATCCAGCGAATCAACGTCTGCTTTGCCGCCGCCTCCCGCCGGAGCCCGAGCCCAGAGACTGACAAGACCTGGACCTCCAGACCTCTCACCGCCCGATCCACAGTCCCTGAAAAGAGGAGACCCGTGGAGGCACCGAGACACGTGGAGCCAGCCATCTTGGAACGACTACGACAAGCTGACAAGTGCAACAACAGAGGCTCCCTCCAAGTTGTGCTTTGGGTCCTGAGAAGCCCAACCCCCGAGCAGCATCTGCACCAAAGGTGAGCCCTCCAGCATCTCCACGATCTGCGTGGGGCCCTTCTGCATTTTGCCACTCGACGCGCCTAACCGGTTTCTGGCCCGCTGGCTAGTGGCCATCTTGGCGTCGAACTCTACGAAATACACTGCTGGTCTGGTTGCTCCAGACTGGCCATTGCTCCCCTCCAAAGGAGCAATCCCTCTGACCTTGCTGGTCAGAACCAACAGCTGATTTCCGAATCCTCCTACAATTGCTTTTGCCAAGGCTTGTTTGCTTCGATCAAGTCGCCGACACCGCCGACAGCGAGAGCCTGCGTGGGACAGATCGTGAGCCGACTCCTGGACGTCGTCGACCTTCAGGGACCACGTGGCTGCGGAGACAAGCTACCCATCATCACCTGTTTGCACCCGACATCGCCTGGTACCCACCTGGTGCCACGCGGGTCACTGGCTAGTGACTGTGAACACTGCCCCTCTGCTTACAGGTCTTCAACATCTCCGATCCACTCTTGGATCCACTGCATCTCTCCCGGACCGACCGCCTGCAGCATCTTTGTCTTCAAGCTCCACGGAACAGATAGAAGAAACCCGACGCACTTCGAGGCCTATGCACCCGCTTCCTGTGGGTGAGGTAAAGCTGGTACTCCGGTGCCCATGTGTAGTAATACATCTCTAGTGCCTGTGTTCCAAATCTTAAGTTCCTAGTCAACCCGGAAGATCTCCTTTGCAGTAACTTTGTACTTTTTACGCACCCATTGAAACCTATGGGAGCACGCGTGTGACTATTTGCTCTGCACACGCCACCCGTGGACCTCCTGGTCACTAACTGACGTTAGCTCCTTGTAGGCCCAGCGATTCTAGAGGCCCTAGGCCTTTTCCCTTTTCTGTTCGTGGTACTTATACCACTATTTTAGTATATGGTTTGAGTGGCCACCAGGGCCTATCCATATAACGTGCAACTTCTGTGTATTCTGTGATAATCTTGTTTGACGATTTGTGCTCCTGTGCTCATAAAGAGACTAGGGGTTACTTTGAGAAATAAATATATATATATTTTGAATATATATCTGTGTGGTGTCCTTTCATTGGTATAAAAGGGGGTTACATTTGGTGAAACAGCTGGCTTAACACGCTTCACGAGTTTAGCCTCAAAGACTGCTTAGCCTACGCTACCACTAGGGCAGCTAGTCCGAAAAGGTTGACTTACAACCACACCATAAGGGTTGCTTGGCATGGTACAAGGTGATCACTTTAACTAGTGAGCATCATATACCAGGCCAACTTCTCACATTGGTGAGCAGCGGTTGGATTTGAGCTTGCTGTGTTTTACCATTGTAATCTCTTGGTTACCAATTGAAAGATCACATAGGTACCTGTAGGTACATATAAAACAAGATTAGATATACATAAGTTCTACTGAACTTAGTTGTTGTAGAGCAAAGGGAGTAGCACACCCTGACTACAACTACTAGATAGGTTTAGTAGGTAAACACAAGTGTAGGTAGATTGCAACACATCCACCCACACTTAAGAGCAATGGCCGGGGCAGAGGGGTCCACTGTACCCATCTCTGTTGAGAGTGACCCCCAGAGGGCACCATCCAGCTTTGCTACCCTTAATCAGAATGAGCTCAGGCATTTGGCAACTCTTAGAGGCCTTAAACAGCCCAAGAACCCAAACTCTGCTGAGCTCAGAGAGCTCTTACAGAATGATGAGAATCAGAGAGCACTCAAGAAAGCTTCCCAGTTAGCCCCCTTAGGGTCAGGAACAGGAGGCCCCCCTTCTGAAGAGACTACAGAGGTACCCAGTTCCAATAGCCATCCCTTAGATGAGAACCATACTACAGGGGAGGAAAGTGGTGAGGATACAGAAAGTAGTGATGATGAAGGGAGAACTAGCCCAGTGCCAAGTATTATACTTGGCCCAGCTAAACTAAGGCTATTGGGGACTGACAATGGGTTCACCCCATTGGATCTCCCCAGTGGACTTAACACAGGGCTTGGGAGGCAAAGGAATCGCTCAGGTGACTCCAATGCT
This sequence comes from Triturus cristatus, assembly GCF_964204655.1. Lineage (NCBI taxonomy): Eukaryota > Metazoa > Chordata > Amphibia > Caudata > Salamandridae > Triturus > Triturus cristatus. Next base: position 492,055,111 of record NC_140579.1, on the reverse strand, counting down.
TCTCATGGCTCTAGAGGCTCTCAAGGTCACTCCAGGAAAAGGATGACCACCCCTCAGAGGAGGGAACATGAGGCCAGAATGCAGGAAGCCCAGCTGAGGATCAGGAAGCAGGAGCTAGAAGTAGCCCTGATGGAAGAAAAACTGAACAAGGCTAGGCAACCTAGAGAGAGTGGGTCTATACCCACTGGTGGCAGCATTGTCCCTAAGGACAAAGATAGGGTCTTTGATAATAGGAACCTGTCTAAGGTTGTGCCCCCCTACAAAAGTGGGGATGATATCCACAAATGGATAACTGCTCTTGAGAGAGCCTGCAAAGTACAGCAGGTTCCTGAAGACCAGTGGGCAGCAATCCTCTGGCTCTCCTTTGAAGGAAGAGGCAGAGACAGACTCCTCACTGTTAGGGAGGAGGATGTCAGAAACTACAGAGTCCTGAAGAGTGTCCTAGTTGATGGGTTAGGCTTAACCACTGAACAGTACAGGTTAATGTTCAGAGACACCCAGAAGACACAGACTCAGGACTGGTCTGAATATGTTGAATGTGCCACTAAGGCTTTGGAGGGTTGGTTGCTGGGAAGTAAGGTATCTGATTATACAGGATTGTACAATTTGATGATGAGAGAACAGATTTTAAGTAACTGTCAAAACCAGCTCCTCCATCAACACCTGGTAGACTCAGATTTGACCTCTCCCCAAGAATTGGGAAAGAGGGCAGATAAATGGGTCAGGACCAGGATCAGGCCTAAGAATCAGGGTGGTGACCAAAAGAAAGATACCACCAAACCTCAAGAGAAGGGTGGGGATAGAACAAAAGAGAAATCTTCCTCAGGGCCCCAAAACTCCACGCAGGGTGGTGGGTCCCAAGCTCCCTCCTCTACCACAGGTAAAAAGCCCTACTGCCATGAGTGTAAAACTCCTGGGCATTGGAAAACTGACAGCAGTTGCCCAAGGGCTACAAACAAAACTGTTCCTCCAATTACTCCTGTCACACCACCTATTACTGTCAGCAGTAATCCCCCAGGTGGTGGGAGTGCCCCCAAAAATTTGGGTGGGTTTACTTGGGGAACACAGGGGGACCCTGGCTTAGCCAATTCCCCTGCAGCAGATACTCTTGTCTGTGACGGTGGCATGGGGTTTGCCAACTTCACTGCCTGTCCCAACACTTTGGGTAGGTACAGACAGGAGCCCTACATCAATGGTACAAAAGCTGAGGCCTACAGAGACACTGGAGCTAGCATCACAATGGTGGCCCATTGGCTAGTTCCCTCTGAGCAGCTTTTGCCTGGTTTCTCCTACCAGGTGACCAACATTGATGGCAAACAGAACAGTCATCCCATGGCAGAGGTATGTCTCAGCTGGGGAGGTGTCACTGGCCCTAAAAGGGTGGCAGTGTCCCCAACCTTGCCTGTAGACTGCTTACTGGGGAATGACTTAGAACTCTCAGCTTGGGCTGGAGTTGAACAAGACACCCATTCTAAAATGGTAGGCCTTTCACAAAAGGGTAGTGGGGTTGTGCCATTCACAACCCCTGTCCAAATAGATTTCCTCCCTGGAAAGGTTGGAAGGGCAGTGGTAGCCACAGCCCAGGCACAGACAGACTTCCCTGTAGAGACTGGCAGAGCTGTGACAGTCACAGCTCAAACACAAACTGAGTGCCCCCCTGAAAAGGTTGGCAAGGCTGTAATGGTCTCAGCCTATACTCAGACTGACATGGGTGTAGTGAAGCCTGAAACTATGGATCACTCCACACAAACAGAGAGTAGTGGGGAGGAAGAAAAGTCTCCCTCTCCCCAGACATTAGGAAAAAGTCAGCCTCCTCAGGGAGCTGACCTCACCCCTTGTGAAGGAACTGCCCCAGAGGTAGCCAGGCCTGGCCTGGCAGAGCCTCTGATGTCAGTGGCCCCTTCCAAGGTGGGACCCAGTCTGGTGCAGGTAACCTGCCTCTCTCTACCCTGCCTCAGTCAGCCCAGGGCTGCAGAGGTCAGGGAGGCCAGTAGACCCCAAGAGGGCCCCTGTCCACAAGCACCCCCCCATCAAAAGAATGAGGATTGCCTGGCTAGTAGCCCTAGTCAGGTGATGGGTAAAAACATTCCTGAGGGATCTCCTTTACAGGTAGTTAGGGACCTCCCCCAGAGGGATTCTGTTGGGTACAGGCAAACATGGGACCTTAGGGCCCCAGACCTGACCTGTCCCTCCAGTAAGCCCACAAAAGGGACCCAGCCTCCAGCTTTAGGTAGCCAGAGGCTGACCCTGAGAGCACAGTGCAACTCAGTTAAGGAAAGAAAGGCATCCATGGTGGAGGGGGATTGGAGGAAGCTGAGGCCTCACTTTGAGGACACTCACTTCAGTACTCCATCTCAACACCAGCCTTTTACTTTGCCAAGACACACCAAAGGTAGAGATTCCCTATGGTGGAGACCCTCTGATACCCTTAGGGTGAGGGATTGCCTAGTGGACCATGAGACAGGGGGTAACCATGCCAGTGCTGGTTCCTCCTTATATGGCCACTTGGGCAATATAGGCTTACCTGGTCAAGGTCAGCCTTATCTCCCTTCGTTTGGGGGGGGGTTGTGTAGGAAGGTGGATATCTGACTATGGTTACCCCCAAATTTTTTGCCTAGTGTCTAGCTGGTTTTTCGACTTAGTTGGCCTGAGATCCTGCTATTCAGGATCTCAGCCTGGCTGTTCTCTCTTTAAAATGGACTCCATGTACCCTAGGTACATACCCAATTGGTTGGATCACCCTGTCAGCCCCTGTACCAGTGTACACTAGGTACCCAGGGCATTGGTGTACCCAAGGCCTGCCAAGGGCTGCAGCATGTATTATGCCACCCCAGGCTTGGCCTAACAATCTGACACAACTGGCTGATCACTCAGCTGGGGTAAGTTGGTGTAATCACCTCTTACTTAGGTGTAGTATACCTATACCTAACCTTAAATGGGACACCTGGTAACCTATAAGTCACTCCTATGGCAGGCCTTAACAATCCTGAAGGCAGAGTGCTTGGTTCCATGTGAGATGGTGCTCTGGCATGAGCTGAGCCTGTCTGCAGTGGTCGGAACAACTTCCTTCTACTGTTTCCAGATATCGTCATACCATATACTCTTAAGTGCATTATGAACCTCGCGGTTAAATGCTATCTTTGGTTTGGCTTTATCAAAACATGTCGAGTAAGGTGTCATACGAATTGGAATACTAACCCCTCGCCAATTCTGGCGACGGGGTTAGCATTCCACCCTTCTAGAGGGACACGACATGTACAGTACCTGAAACCCGGGTAAAATCAGACATAGCCTCAGCTCCACAAAATGGATGCTGCCACCACAGACACAAGTCTGCCCTCCTGCTGCTGGGAGTCCTTCCAGCTTGGGAGGTGTGGACAAAGGGTTTCCTGCCAGGGGAGGTGCGTGCACCACCCCAGACAGGATTTTGTGTATTGGTCAGGTAGGGCTTGAAAGAAACCAGACATGCCTGTGGCTCACAAGGAGCCTCGGTGCATATGCCAGTCCAAACCGGTCCTGGGGCACACCAGTCCCGGGCCTGGGGCGAGCTGGACAAAGGATTGGGGGTGTAACCACCCCCCTTCCTGGTCCCACCCATAGGGAGGGACCTAGCAGGTAGTCCGGCCCCTAGAATCCGCTTAAAGGTAGGAGCTGTGTCCTAAGACTTCAGACATCCTGGAATCAACTTGAAACTAAGAAGAAGACGGGAACTTCGACATTCTGCTGCACAGAAGACTGAAGAAAATCTCCCCTGTGGTCAGGGAGTGACCACCTTGCTAACGCAAGCACCATCCAGCGAATCAACGTCTGCTTTGCCGCCGCCTCCCGCCGGAGCCCGAGCCCAGAGACTGACAAGACCTGGACCTCCAGGCCTCTCACCGCCCGATCCACAGTCCCTGAAAAGAGGAGACCCGTGGAGGCACCGAGACACGTGGAGCCAGCCATCTTGGAACGACTACGACAAGCTGACAAGTGCAACAACAGAGGCTCCCTCCAAGTTGTGCTTTGGGTCCTGAGAAGCCCAACCCCCGAGCAGCATCTGCACCAAAGGTGAGCCCTCCAGCATCTCCACGATCTGCGTGGGGCCCTTCTGCATTTTGCCACTCGACGCGCCTAACCGGTTGCTGGCCCGCTGGCTAGTGGCCATCTTGGCGACGAACTCTATGAAATACACTGCTGGTCTGGTTGCTCCAGACTGGCCCTTGCTCCCCTCCAAAGGAGCAATCCCTCTGACCTTGCTGGTCAGAACCAACAGCTGATTTCCGAATCCTCCTACAATTGCTTTTGCCAAGGCTTGTTTGCTTCGATCAAGTCGCCGACACCGCCGACAGCGAGAGCCTGCGTGGGACAGCTCGTGAGCCGACTCCTGGACGTCGTCGACCTTCAGGGACCACGTGGCTGCGGAGACAAGCTACCCCTCATCACCTGTTTGCACCCGACATCGCCTGGTACCCACCTGGTGCCACGCGGGTCACTGGCTAGTGACTGTGAACACTGTCCCCTCTGCTTACAGGTCTTCAACATCTCCGATCCACTCTTGGATCCACTGCATCTCTCCCGGACCGACCGCCTGCAGCATCTTTGTCTTCAAGCTCCACGGAACAGATAGAAGAAACCCGACGCACTTCGAGGCCTATGCACCCGCTTCCTGTGGGTGAGGTAAAGCTGGTACTCCGGTGCCCATGTGTAGTAATACATCTCTAGTGCCTGTGTTCCAAATCTTAAGTTCCTAGTCAACCCGGAAGATCTCCTTTGCAGTAACTTTGTACTTTTTACGCACCCATTGAAACCTATGGGAGCACGCGTGTGACTATTTGCTCTGCACACGCCACCCGTGGACCTCCTGGTCACTAACTGACGTTAGCTCCTTGTAGGCCCAGCGATTCTAGAGGCCCTAGGCCTTTTCCCCTTTCTGTTCGTGGTACTTATACCACTATTTTAGTATATGGTTTGAGTGGCCACCAGGGCCTATCCATATAACGTGCAACTTCTGTGTATTCTGTGATAATCTTGTTTGACGATTTGTGCTCCTGTGCTCATAAAGAGACTAGGGGTTACTTTGAGAAATAAATACATATATATTTTGAATATATATCTGTGTGGTGTCCTTTCATTGGTATAAAAGGGGGTTACATTTGGTGAAACAGCTGGCTTAACACGCTTCACGAGTTTAGCCTCAAAGACTGCTTAGCCTACGCTACCACTAGGGCAGCTAGTCCGAAAAGGTTGACTTACAACCACACCATAAGGGTTGCTTGGCATGGTACAAGGTGATCACTTTAACTAGTGAGCATCATATACCAGGCCAACTTCTCACACTCACATTAGCCACTATCTGTGGCAATCCCTGGGCCAACTGGCCCTGAAGGGGCAAGGACGCCCTGCGTCCAGCAAGACAGGGCGCGCCGGCGCAGGCTGCGCAAACCAGCGCGCACAAAGCACAACCTACACGTAGCAGTTGCCCACTAAGTGCTGGGCAACTGGAGAAAGGCTGGGGCCAACGTTGGAGCCTCCCAGGGCTCTGAAACAAATGAAATGACCCCTAGAGCCTCGCAGGCTCTAAATAACAATGTGCTCCTTCGTTGGAGCGGCCCACTGCCTTCCGGGGCCGCTCGTAACTGAAAAGGAATGCCCCCGTAAGGTGGAGCCTCGATGGGCTCAAAGATAAATGCCCCCGTTCGTTGGAGCGCTCTGGGCGCTCTGAGCACAAGGATGCCCTGTACACGTGGGAGCCACGGGGCTCTGAACACAAGAGTGCCCCCAACGTTGCAGTTGCCCGCTACGGCGGCGCAACTGAAGGTCAGCAGAGTACGGAGGCGTTGGAGTCCCCTCCGGGACTCAGAACGAAGAGAACTGCCGAAACGTTGCAGCGGCCCGCGACTTCGGAGCCGCTGTGACGCCCCCCTCCTCTGGGACTTCTACAAAGCGGCGGTTGGGCGCTTAAGCCAATGGCAGCGTAGCCATTGTGTCGAGCCTCCCGGGTCAGAGGCGCTTCAGCCAATGGCAGTGCGGCCTTCGTGTCGAGCCTCCCGGGTCAGAGGCGCTTCAGCCAATGGCAGCGCGGCCCTCGTGTCGAGCCTCCAGGCTCAGGGGCGCTTCGTCCAATGGTAGCGCGACACTCTCCCGGAAGCCCCCGGCCGGCGGCGGTGATTCTCTCGGGGCACAGCGCTTCAGCAAACACAACAGCGGGGTGGGCTCCCGCTATTGCAGATCTCAGCAAAGCGACAACTAGGCGGGGTGGGCACCCGCCCTGTGGTTAGGACAAAAATACCGGCAAAGGTGCGGGGTGGGCACCCGCGATGTAAATAAGCGGACTTGCGGGGGAATCTCCACGCCGGGGATTCCCCTTTTCTAATGATCGCAGCTCCGAGCTGCCAGTTCAGCAATCCGAAGCGTTGCTCCTTTTGAAGGGGGGATCGAGCGCTCACCAGGGCATAAGTCCCGCGCTCTGCCCAGAATTAAGTGAAGCTTTTCCTCCACTGCAGAGATAAAGCGCTCCCAGGCGCTGTAGAGCCCAGAAAGCGCTCCCAGGCGCTATAACAAGGGAAAGTCCAGCAAAGTCCTTAGTAAGGTGGGCAGGGGGCAAGGCTGGGCCAGGGGCCAGCTCACTGGGCCCTCCAGGCAGGAAGGCAGTCCAAAGTGGCGGTTCCTCCTGGCCTCCAGCAGCAGCAGCCCCCCTCAGGATCCTGGAAGAGAACCCTTTCTGTGGGGACATGTTGGACAGGCCACACAGAGGGCTTGCTCCCTCCCCGCACGACAGGGCCCAAGCTCCGGCCCACCAGGCATACCCCACGAAAAGCACCTGTACCCCGTCTCCCGACGGATCTTCTGCCCTCGGACCTCTACTCATCACGGGGGCCAGCCCCACCGGCTTCCCCGGCCGGGTCAAGCCGCCATCTTGGGCCCTGCACCACGAGGCCGCGTGGCCTCACCCCGACCCTAACCCCGGGCGTGGCCGGCCCCGACATCCCGGCACCACCATCCACCCAGGAGGTGAGCGGACCACTTGGCAGGTCAATGGGAGAACGAAGTGTCAAGGGCTCTCCCCCGCCAGGTGCCGATCGCCTCCAGCTCCCCCAGGCACTGGCTCCACCCCCTGCTGGGTGTCTGGACACCTTCATCCCGGACCCTCCGACCTCCAAGTGCGAGGGTCCGGACATCAAAGGGCACCAGCCCTATAACTGGGGCAGCTCCGGAGCAGGAAGGCAGTTGTATCCTGGAGTCGAGAGACACCGAGAGAACTCAGCCTTGACGGACTACTGGCGCTGCCGTAGCCCGCTCTTGTGAACCATCGTCCTGCCTGCTGGCGCTGCCGCGGCCTTCAGCAACCTCCATCCTCGTCGGGACCTGCTGGCGCTGCCGCGGCCCGTTGTAACGACCATCCTCGTCGGGACCTGCTGGCGCTGCCGCAGCCCGTTGTAACGACCATCCTCGTCGGGACCTGCTGGCGCTGCCGCGGCCCGTTGTAACGACCATCCTCGTCGGGACCTGCTGGCGCTGCCGCGGCCCATACATCGACCATCTTTCCGGGACCTGCTGGCGCTGCCGCGGACCGTGTACCGACCATCTCAACCGGGACCTGCTGGCGCTGCCGCGGCCCGTACCACCTAAGCCACCAAGCTCGAGGATTGTGAGCTAGTCATCATCTCACCCGAACTACCTGACTGGTAGACAGACTGTCCCGCTACCCCTTACCCTGCTTTGAGAGACTTGAATCGAGGGGACCCCTGAGTCCAGACCTCCTTGTACCATTTAACCGTACCTTAAGGAGTGCTTATAAAGAACACTGAACCTTATCCGTGTGTGGTATCTGTCTGTGGGGGGGAAGTTACTTGTCTGTACGATCGTTGGAGACGGCTCTCCCCGGAGACCTCTTCTCCTGTCCCCGGCCGACCCTCCCGGTCCATCTACCCTTTCTAACATTGGTGGCCAGCGGCGCGATCCGAATCAACGCGTAATCGTACAGAGAGTAGCTCACCCCACGACAAAAACACGATGTCAGCCAAAGATAGCAGCTCCACCGAGAATTTCCAAATGGATAAATTAGAAGAATACAACCACCGCGAACTGAGACAATTCTGCATAGAACTTGGCATTGCTACCACCGGCCTGAGTACCAAGGATGATCTAAAGCACGCCCTAGAGTCGTGGACAGAAACTGGGGTCGCCGGACCCTCCGACCAAAGCAGCATCACACCAGAGGGGAACGCCACGGCTCCCGAGGAGCGGGGAACGGGCCTCTCGCAGGAGGAGATCCGAGAAAGAGAAAGAACCCGATTGCACGAGTTGGAAATGGCACGACTCAAGATGGATGGGGAACTCAAGTTAGCTGAACAGAAACTCAACCTCGAGCATATGCGGCTCCGAGATGAACGAGAAGAGAAGCAGAGACAGAGAGAGCTGGAGGAGAAAAAAATAACGCTCGAGCACGAGCGCCAACTAGCGGAGATAGAACTTCGGAAACAAAATAAAGAACTGGGGGTGCCTGAGCGACCACATACCCCGGGGCCAATCGAGAGAAAAGTCCACATCCCCAAGGATGTTGTCCGCGAGTATGTCCGAGAAGACGACATACAACAGTGGTTTAAAGCCTACGAGATCGCCATGACCTCCCACCGGATCGACCGGAGTGATTGGGGAGCCGGACTTTGGGGGAGGTTTATCAACGAGGGTCGCGATGCCCTACTGCAGCTCCCAGATCACCAAATGTCGTCCTACGACCACATGAAGGTTGCCCTCCTCACCCGCTACGGCCTCACACCCGAGATGTACCGCCAGAGGTTCAGAGATTGCACCCGGATCCCAGGTACAACTTGGGTAGAATACGTGAACTATTTCAGCCGTGCCTTCGAGGGTTGGATAAGGGGGAACCATGTCACCACTTACGAACAACTCTTTAACCTTATGGTATGGGAGCACCTGTCGAACAACTGTTTCGTCGAGCTCAGGCAGCACCTCCTCGACAGTAAGCTGACTGACCCCCGGCAGCTCGCCGCCGAAGCTGACCGATGGGAAAGCACCCGAGTGGGCCGGAGGGGGCCACACGAACAGAACAGAAGCAACCCAGGCCAGCACCCTCCTCGGGGAGGAGGAGGGGGCCAGGGGCGAGGAAGAGACGCCTTGCCAACAACACCCGTGGCCAGCACCCCGCCTCCGGCCGGCCGGGGCAACCCCCCGTGGCGTCCTGGGGCCCGAGCCAACGTCACGTGCCACCGATGCCAGCGAGTCGGCCACTACGCCAATGACCCGAGCTGCCCGCAGAACCAAGCACCCAAGCCCCGCCAGGTAGCTGCCGCCGCCCTGGGGGAAGAGCGATCATCGGAGGAACCAGAGGAGTATGAGCCGGCCCAGCAAGAGTGGGAGCCGGCCGCCATGGTCCTGGCGTGCTTAGGGGGAAGAGACATGGTCCCGCGGGCTCCCCTACCCGCTAACACCAGGAAATACGGTCAGTGGGTGACCATTAATGGACAGCGAGCCGAGGCCTTGCGTGACACAGGCGCCAGTGTGACGGCCGTCCGCTGTCACCTGGTGAAGCCCGAGCAGATACTGCCGAACATTCTCTGCCCCGTCCGCTCGGCAGACAACTCTGAAAGTATGTGTCAAATGGCCTGCGTCCCATTCGAATGGGGAGGGGTCTCCGGCCTGTTGAAGGTGACGGTCCGGGACGATGCCCCCGTGGACTGCCTCCTGGGGAATGACCTCGAGAGTTCCCCGTGGGCCACCGTTGAGAGAAGAGAGCACCTGGGGATGCTGGGCCTCCCGGACTGGGCCTGCATAACCACCCGGTCCATGGCCGCCCGTGCCGTCCCTCGATCAGAAGAACCGGAATGGCCGGCACCTCCGCCCCCGGTCGCCCCAGTAGAAGACAACGACAAGGCCAGCCCCCCAGACCCGACGACCGAAGGGGACGCGCAATCCCAGGACCTTCCTGACCTGGCTCAGTGGCGTCAAGAAGGGGGGCCCACCCAAGAACAGTTCCGCCAGGAACAAAAGACCTGTCCCTCCCTCGAGGGACTCCGCCAACAAGCCAGCGCCCAGAATGCAGGGGACGCCACCGGAACTCACTGGGTCTACTGGGATAACGACCTGCTATACAGCGAGCAAAGAATCGCCGAGCTGGGGGCCGGTCGAGTACTGGTGGTACCTCTCCGCTTCAGAGACTTTCTGCTCAACCTGGCACACGATGTCCCCCTGGCTGGACACCTGGGCCAGGACAAAACGTCCAGCCGCCTAGTAACCCACTTTTTCTGGCCGAAAATGAGGAACGACGTCCTGAACCACTGCCGATCTTGCCCCACATGCCAAGCCAGCGGGAAGAGTGGTCGGAAGCTGAAAGCCCCTCTGCAACCCTTCCCTGTGGTCACCACCCTGTTCGAGAGGGTGGGGATAGACATTGTGGGGCCTCTGGACCCCCGCACGGCACAAGGACACAGGTTCATCTTAGTACTGGTGGACCATGCCACCCGCTACCCCGAGGCGGTGCCCCTACGGACCGTGACAGCTCCGGTGGTTGGCCGGGCCCTAATGGGGATTTTCTCCCGGGTAGGCTTCCCCCGAGAAGTCGTCAGCGACCAAGGCACGAACTTTATATCCAAATACATGAAGTCCCTCTGGCAACAATGCGGGGTCACCTACAGATTCACGACCCCCTATCACCCCCAAGGGAACGGACTAGTGGAGCGTTTTAACCGCACTCTCAAGGGGATGATTGGGGGATTGGAAGAGCCCCTCCGTCGCCAGGGGGATGTACTACTCCCGTGCCTCCTCTTCGCTTACCGAGAAGTTCCCCAGAAGTCCCTCGGTTTTAGACCTTTCGAACTCCTGTACGGGCACCCGGTGCGAGGGCCCCTCAGCCTAGTAAAAGAAGGTTGGGAGATGGCCCCCCTAAAGACCCCTCCAGACGTCTTAGTGGCCAAGATGCTCACGATCGGGGTCATCGAGCCCTCGGACAGTCCCTGGGCCAGTCCGGTTGTATTGGTTCCCAAAGCCGCTGCCCCCGGCACCGCACCCGAACTGAGATTCTGCGTCGACTACCGGTGCTTGAACGCTGTCACCCGGACCGACGCTCATCCTATCCCCCGAGCAGACGAGCTGATCGACCGGCTGGGGGCCGCCCGCTACCTTAGTATCTTCGCCCGAACAGCGGGCTACTGGCAGATCGGCCTCACACCCAGGGCTCAGGAACGGTCAGCCTTCTCTACCCCCGATGGCCACTATCAATTCAAGGTCATGCCCTTTGGCATGAAGAATGCCCCCGCCATGTTTCAACGCCTTGTGAACCAGGTCTTGGCGGGGCTCGAAGAGTTCAGCGCTGCCTACCTGGACGATATCGCTGTATACAGCCGCCACTGGTCCGACCACCTCCGTCACCTCCAAGAGGTCCTACAAGCCCTCCAGCGGGCCGGCCTCACCATTAAGGCCGGCAAGTGCCAAATTGGCCAAGGGTCTGTGACCTACCTGGGGCACCAAGTGGGAAGCGGGCTGGTGGCCCCGCTACAACTTAAGATTGCTGCCATCCAGTCCTGGCAGCCCCCCGTCACCCAGACCGAGGTCCGAGCCTTCTTGGGGCTCACCGGCTACTACCGGCGGTTCGTGAAGGACTACGGCAGCATCGTGGGGCCCCTCACGGGTCTCACGTCCAAGAACCAACCGAAGCGGATTAACTGGACTCCTGATTGTCAAGCGGCCTTCGAGAAGCTGAAGGCCGCCCTGTGCACCGCCCCTGTGCTCCAGGCCCCCGATTACAGTCGGGAATTTGTGGTGCAGACCGACGCCTCCGACCACGGCATCGGAGCCGTCCTTTCTCAGTTAAACCCCGAAGGTCATGACCAGCCGGTGGCCTTCATCAGTCGACGTCTCCTGGCCCGAGAACAGCGTTGGAGCACCATCGAGAGGGAGGCATTCGCAGTAGTGTGGGCCCTCAAAAAGCTCCGACCCTATCTCTTCGGTACCCACTTCCGGGTACAAACCGACCATCGACCCCTGCAGTGGCTGATGCAGATGCGGGGGGAGAACCCAAAACTCTTGCGCTGGTCCATTTCCCTGCAGGGAATGGACTGCACCGTGGAGCACCGACCAGGCCAAGACCACGCCAACGCGGATGGCCTGTCCCGCTTTTTCCGCCTCGACGAAGAGAGTCCCCAAGGAGATGGGGGACTCTCCCCGCCTTCAGCTGGGGGGGACGCATGTTGGACAGGCCACACAGAGGGCTTGCTCCCTCCCCGCACGACAGGGCCCAAGCTCCGGCCCACCAGGCATACCCCACGAAAAGCACCTGTACCCCGTCTCCCGACGGATCTTCTGCCCTCGGACCTCTACTCATCACGGGGGCCAGCCCCACCGGCTTCCCCGGCCGGGTCAAGCCGCCATCTTGGGCCCTGCACCACGAGGCCGCGTGGCCTCACCCCGACCCTAACCCCGGGCCTGGCCGGCCCCGACATCCCGGCACCACCATCCACCCAGGAGGTGAGCGGACCACTTGGCAGGTCAATGGGAGAACGAAGTGTCAAGGGCTCTCCCCCGCCAGGTGCCGATCGCCTCCAGCTCCCCCAGGCACTGGCTCCACCCCCTGCTGGGTGTCTGGACACCTTCATCCCGGACCCTCCGACCTCCAAGTGCGAGGGTCCGGACATCAAAGGGCACCAGCCCTATAACTGGGGCAGCTCCGGAGCAGGAAGGCAGTTGTATCCTGGAGTCGAGAGACACCGAGAGAACTCAGCCTTGACGGACTACTGGCGCTGCCGTAGCCCGCTCTTGTGAACCATCGTCCTGCCTGCTGGCGCTGCCGCGGCCTTCTGCAACCTCCATCCTCGTCGGGACCTGCTGGCGCTGCCGCGGCCCGTTGTAACGACCATCCTCGTCGGGACCTGCTGGCGCTGCCGCGGCCCGTTGTAACGACCATCCTCGTCGGGACCTGCTGGCGCTGCCGCGGCCCGTTGTAACGACCATCCTCGTCGGGACCTGCTGGCGCTGCCGCGGCCCATACATCGACCATCTTTCCGGGACCTGCTGGCGCTGCCGCGGACCGTGTACCGACCATCTCAACCGGGACCTGCTGGCGCTGCCGCGGCCCGTACCACCTAAGCCACCAAGCTCGAGGATTGTGAGCTAGTCATCATCTCACCCGAACTACCTGACTGGTAGACAGACTGTCCCGCTACCCCTTACCCTGCTTTGAGAGACTTGAATCGAGGGGACCCCTGAGTCCAGACCTCCTTGTACCATTTAACCGTACCTTAAGGAGTGCTTATAAAGAACACTGAACCTTATCCGTGTGTGGTATCTGTCTGTGGGGGGGAAGTTACTTGTCTGTACGATCGTTGGAGACGGCTCTCCCCGGAGACCTCTCCTCCTGTCCCCGGCCGACCCTCCCGGTCCATCTACCCTTTCTAACAGGACACAGCCCCATTTTTATACAGTCAAACCCTTTGTTCTGGGTTCAGGGTGAGGGGGAAAACCAGTCGCAGCTGGTTGGGGAGCACCCTTCATGTGCTCAGCCCCTCACTCTATTCACTGGCAGGGCTAGGGTCGTCAGTCGCACCACAGGGGGCGGGGCCAGCATTGTGTGTGGAAAACCCTGTCCTATTCAGGACCCAGGTGTACTCCTCCCACCCATCTAGCTGCTGATCTCCCCATTCACCACTGGGTGACTCATCCTGACTCTGGGGAATCCCTAGCCCGTCACATGACATGACCAGCCAATCACGCGACAGACACACTGCACACAGAAGTGCCCACTTCTAGAAGTGGCACTTCCACACTAGGTACATGCACGCCGCACACATCATCGCGCAGCATTCACTCCCACGAGTCCGCACATACCAAACTCGGGCCTGCACACCCCACGCATCAGGAACTACTAGGGACACATACATTCCCCATGCATTCCTATGGGAGGGCAGGCCTATCTCACCACATGCACTCAGAGCACGCACGCACTTTACCCTGGGACACAGGGAAAGTGCGCAGAGACCAAACAATTACCACACCAAGTCACCAATAAAAAGCAAAAAAAGTTCAGGGGTGAACCTGCCAGAAGGGCCAAGTCCAACACAACCCCCTTCCAGCCAAAACGCAGGGCAGACCAATCACCACCGTGATGGACTTCCCTGCTTGGGGCGATAGAACACGGACGCGGGCCCGCAACTGCAGAGACACTCTCCGGTTCTACGCCACGGTGAACCCATGGAATTCTTTCTAACACCACTGTCTGGACCAACTGGGCTACCCCACTGGTACTCCCAAGCTGTCCGCGGCCAAGACCAGGCCCTAGGCCACCCAGGTGCCACCGGTCTTTGCCTAACCATAGAGTGGGGGGTAGTAACCCCTGGCACATAGCATAGCGGCCATTCTCCACTCTACCCCTCATCAGGGCAGTTCTAAACTGCCACTGATCCTCCAGCCTAGGGTCTGTACCCTCAAGCTGACCAAAAGTCATGGGTGAGGCTCTCCTCCCCCTACCTCTTCTTCTGGGGTTCCGCCCTCTCTTCCTCTGAGAGGCGACCCCGTAACGCAATTCACCTACCAGCTCAGGACCCCTCCCTGAGAACTGGTCTCCCAACCTAGGGTTTAACCCCTCAGGTTGCCCTGGGGTCAGAGGTGGGCTCTCCCACCCTCTGCACCCCCTTCCAGAGTCCTGCTCCCTACCAACTGGGGCGGTACCTCTGGAAGAAGAACCGGTCAGGACACTGGTTACAGTCGTCCTACCCTTCAGGTCAGGCTGATCCTGAACCTGGCCTCCCAACCTCGGGTCTAGAACCTTTGGGGGAATACTTGCCTGGCACTCCAGGACTTCGGGGGACTTACACACCATCCCCCCAAGAGGAACATATGCCTCATATGTTGCATGACAGTCTGCCTGGCGCAGATCTCCCGTCCCCTGTCCACCTGACAGTGCGCGAAGATCCCCCAGGACAGACGTGTGGTCACCATGGTCACCTCGAGGAGACTCAGCCCTCCCGGCTGGTCCCTGACCCACTGGCTCCTCCACCGGGGAACACCGCCCCATGCCACTCCTCTCGCTGGACTTCTGTACCCTCCCTACTGGAGCGGTACTGCCAGACATCAGAACCACTGGAGCTTTATTTACAGACGCTCCAGGTCCTCCATACACTAGGTGATCCTCCTCAAATGGACTAACAGGACAGCCTAGGTCCCAGACTTGGTGTTCCCTCATGAAACCATCCAAGTCATGAGGCAGGGTTTCGTGCGTCTGGGGACCCTCGGTCACCCACTTACTCCCGCTCCACTGAGCCAGGCCGTAAGCCCCTACACCCTCCTCGCTATCCGGGGACCTAGCTGGGCTACACTGAGCCTCCTCCACCACGCTGGGTTGGAGGATCTCTGAACCACTACTGTTGGAATCACTCTCCCATTCCTCATCAGAACTTGGGACCCCTTCCCATCGGTCTGCTCTTTTTGCAAGGTCCCAAGCATCCAAATCGTAATATCCCAACAGGTGTTGACGCAACCCGGGGTAAAAACTACTGAGTAGCTGCTCTTTGATAACCAGAGCATACAGTCCTTCAAAATCCCGTTTCGTGTTTACTCTTACCCAATCATCCAGTGCATCCTCGCATTCACCCACAAACGTGTCCCAAGACTGGTGAGACAGCTTCCTACTGCCCCTGAATTTCAACCTATACTCCTCTTCTTGGGAAACAGGTACCAGACTGGGTAAACTGGGAATGGGACTTCCTGCACTGGACTTTATCTCGCTGTCACCACTGGACTCAACCCTCCCTGGGGAGCCCAGACAACTACAACTGCGCTCAGGGGACAACTTACCCTCCAGAGCTAATTTCTCTGTGGCAAAGGCCCGCTCAGCCTCCGCCATCTGTTTCTGAGCTAAGACCCTCTCGGTCTCCAGCTTGGCATGCTCTATCCTGAGCTTCTCTATGGCCAGCTGATGCTCCCTTTCTTCCCTCCTGTTGGACTTGGCCCTTCTGGCAGGTTCACCCCTGAACTTTTTGCTTTTTACTGGTGACTTGGTGTGGTGATTTTTTGGTTTCTACGCACTTTCCCTGTGTCCCAGGGTAAAGTGCGTGCGTGCTCTGAGTGCATGTGGTGAGATAGGCCTGCCCTCCCATAGGAATGCATGGGGAATGTATGTGTCCCTAGTAGTTCCTGATGCGTGGGGTGTGCAGGCCCGAGTTTGGTATGTGCGGACTCGTGGGAGTGAATGCTGCGCGATGATGTGTGCGGCGTGCATGTACCTAGTGTGGAAGTGCCACTTCTAGAAGTGGGCACTTCTGTGTGCAGTGTGTCTGTCGCGTGATTGGCTGGTCATGTCATGTGACGGGCTAGGGATTCCCCAGAGTCAGGATGAGTCACCCAGTGGTGAATGGGGAGATCAGCAGCTAGATGGGTGGGAGGAGTACACCTGGGTCCTGAATAGGACAGGGTTTTCCACACACAATGCTGGCCCCGCCCCCTGCGGTGCGACTGACGACCCTAGCCCTGCCAATGAATAGAGTGAGGGGCTGAGCACATCAAGGGTGCTTCCCAACCAGCTGCGACTGGTTTTCCCCCTCACCCTGAATCAAGAACAAAGGGTTTCAGTGTATAAAAATGGGGCTGTGTCCCCACAGAAACTGTTCTTTGAAAGGATCCTGCCTGAGGGGGGCTGCTGCTGCTGCTGCTGGACCAGAGGACCGCCACCTGGACTACCTCCCTGCCTGGAGGCCCAGTGAGCTGGCTCTGGGTCCAGCCTTGCCCCCACCCCTGCCCTGCTGCATGCAGGGGAGAATATGCCTGGACTTTTGCTGATTGTGTGCCCTGAAGCGCTGGGAGCACTTTATTTTTCACCTCTAGCGCCTGGAAGCGCTTTCCTTTTCCTTTAGCGCTCAGGAGCGCTTTTATTTCTAAAAAGCCGGTGCCCACCCGGCGTTTGCCCCGTATTTGCCGATTCTAGAGTCTCCTGGCAGGTGCCCACCCTGCCAGGGACATTGCCGTAACTGCTTGCGGGTGCCCACCCCGCTTATTTGCTTATTCTTACGGCGGGTGCCCACCCCGCCGTATACCGCATCACGAGGGAGCCTACCCCTCTCATTGCCAAGATTTAAAAAATCACCGCTGCAGCCCGGGACATCCAGGAAGTCAGGCGGGCCGGGTCGGGCCGCCGGGACAACCGGATCAGGAAGTAGGAGGGCGGGAGCCTACCCCGCCTCCCACCGAAGACTGGCGGTTTGATTCGAAGCCCCGGAGCAGGCAGGAGCCTACCCTGCACCCCGGGGCCCTCAGGAGAAGCGCCGTGTCCAGAGAAGTCGGAGCGCTGTGTGCTCCGCTCCAGATCGACCCACCAGCGTGAGCCTTCCCCGCCGCGAAGAGTCCGGTGAGTGGGGGGGCTCCTGGCTGCCGGTGACTGGGGGGTGCGCTCCAACCCCGGGGGCATTGGCGCATTGCTGGATTTAGAGTCCGTAGGGACTCCAACGTTAGGGGCCAGCATTCTTTGCCTGGGAGCCCACGAGGCTCCACCGCATACAGGGGCAGTTGTTTTTCGGAGCAGAGCGGCCCCGGAAGGCAGCGGGCCGCTCCAACATTGGCCCCCACTCTTGGATCTAGAGCCGGAAGGCTCCACAAGAAAGGCACTGTGTTTTGAGCCACGAAGGCTCAGGGGGCATGAATGTTCAGAGCGCTCAGGGCGCTCCAACGACGGGGGCATTTCTCTCGTGATTGAGTGGCCCCAGATGGCAGCGGGCCACTCCCACCTTGCCCCACAGAGTTGTTTGGAGCCTGCGATGCTCTAGGGGGCATTTTGCGTGGTTAGAGCCCAGGAGAGGCTCCAACCCCCCCGCCACATTTGTTGTAAAAGGCACAGTGGTGCCCTCGCTCACTTCTCCAGCTGCCCAGCACTTCGTGGGCAGCTGCAACGTGTAGGTTGTCCCTTGTGCGCGCTGGCTTGCGCAGCCTGCGCAGCCGTGCCCTGACTTTCCTGGACGCAGGGCATCCTTGCCCCTACAAGGCCAGTTGGCCCAGGGACTGCCACAGATAGTGGCTAATGTGAGTTTTTGCGCCATTGTACCTTTCCTGCACCTCTGAATGTGTTTATGCGTCATGTGCTTTGCTTTACACCTCTGAATGTTATGCATCATGTGTTTATGTGCTTAGCCCCCTACAGGTATTGTGATACTTAGGTGGTTGTTTTCTCCCTAGTACAGGTGGTGCTAGTGAGGTCCTGATTCCCTGCGCAATATTTTCCTAAGGTGGTTAGGGTTGCGTAGGTGGTACTTACCTGATACCAGTAGTTACTGGTTGTGTGCTACATATGTTATTTTGTACTACAGTATTATTCCTATGTTCTAAAAAGTGCTAATTCCTGACAGTGGTCCAGGTGGCCCTGTCCCCTGTATATATAATCCCTTGTAAATTCTGCCCGTGCCTGTTGGCACATTGTAGAGTGTGTGTTTTTATCTCATGTGTTGTGTATAATACAAAGGCTATTTTTATAGAATACCTTGTGTGGAGTTTCCTTTGTGGTGGGCCTTGGGTGTTGTTGCTGGGTGCGCGCGCAAACGCTTTACACATCGCCTCAGGGATAAGCCTGTCTGCTCGTGCCAAGCTACCAAGGGGGTGAGCAGGGGTTATCTTTGGCGTGTAACTTCCTTGCCCTGACTAGAGTGGTGGTTTCTGCCTGACTTTGGCGCAAGCCTTAGCCAACCAGAAATCCCATTTCTAACATTGGTGATCAGCGGTGGGATTTGGACTTGCGTTTGCGCTGTACCGCAGCGGCAACTGGCCGCACTACAAAACTCTGCATTTAGATAAATCACATGGTATAGGGATTATTGTTTTAAAGTTTGTTTTTAATTGTCATTTCTTTGGAAATGTGGTTTTGTGCACTGTGAGTTAGGTGTCCCTAGCTCGGGAGGGTAGATCATCCCCCTTAGTGCATTGTGTTTCTGGATTCACCAGAGGGTGGGATCCAGTGGTGGCAGCGTAATAGTGTCCTGTACATTTGTCCCCCGCCCTGCGCCCAGAGTTGGTACCTGTGTCACGTGGTGGTCAGGTTGAGGAATCAGGGGTGGTAGAAACTGCCTTACCAGTCCGAGGGGAGGGTTGTGTGTGGATGAGTGGTGTGTGGCACTAGGCAAGTGAGTGTGAGTTCTCTGGGATAGAGAGCTTGCTGAATCCTTTGTGAATTGTGTGTTCGTGTTAAGCTCAGACCCCTAAGTTCCCTGTGTGATCTTTTCTCAAGAACGTCCGCCAAAATGGAGCCAGCTTTTGATTTCTGTGATCTGTTTGGGTACAGTATGTTGGAGTTGGTAAGGTTCTGTGAAGAGAGAGACATAGGGGTGGATGAGTCAGACTCTCAGTCCGAACTTAGAAGCAACCTGATCCTATGGCAAAAGGGTCAATGGGGTCTTGAGCGCAGTAGGATAAGGGCCCGGGCCTCACACCAGGAGGGTGGTGGGTCTGTAGGGAGCCCTGAAGATTTAGAAGAGGAGGAAGAAAGTAACCTGACAGGGACGCCAGTAGATAGTGGAGACCCCATAGATAGGGAGTCCCTTGCTGGGTCCAGTGTCAGGAGCAGCACCCCATCCCTTTCCCTGTCCCCAGAGGAGTGGGTAGATAGGAGGGAAGAAAGGGAGCATCAGCTGGCCATGGAGAAGCTCAGGATAGAGCATGCCAAGCTGGAGACCGAGAGGGTCTTAGCTCAGAAACAGATGGCGGAGGCTGAGCGGGCCTTTGCCACAGAGAAATTAGCTCTGGAGGGTAAGTTGTCCCCTGAGCGCAGTTGTAGTTGTCTGGGCTCCCCAGGGAGGGTTGAGTCCAGTGGTGACAGCGAGATAAAGTCCAGTGCAGGAAGTCCCATTCCCAGTTTACCCAGTCTGGTACCTGTTTCCCAAGAAGAGGAGTATAGGTTGAAATTCAGGGGCAGTAGGAAGCTGTCTCACCAGTCTTGGGACACGTTTGTGGGTGAATGCGAGGATGCACTGGATGATTGGGTAAGAGTAAACACGAAACGGGATTTTGAAGGACTGTATGCTCTGGTTATCAAAGAGCAGCTACTCAGTAGTTTTTACCCCGGGTTGCGCCAACACCTGTTGGGATATTACGATTTGGATGCTTGGGACCTTGCAAAAAGAGCAGACCGATGGGAAGGGGTCCCAAGTTCTGATGAGGAATGGGAGAGTGATTCCAACAGTAGTGGTTCAGAGATCCTCCAGCCCAGCGTGGTGGAGGAGGCTCAGTGCAGCCCAGCTAGGTCCCCGGATAGCGAGGAGGGTGTAGGGGCTTACGGCCTGGCTCAGTGGAGCGGGAGTAAGTGGGTGACCGAGGGTCCCCAGACGCACGAAACCCTGCCTCATGACTTGGATGGTTTCATGAGGGAACACCAAGTCTGGGACCTAGGCTGTCCTGTTAGTCCATTTGAGGAGGATCACCTAGTGTATGGAGGACCTGGAGCATCTGTAAATAAAGCTCCAGTGGTTCTGATGTCTGGCAGTACCGCTCCAGTAGGGAGGGTACAGAAGTCCAGCGAGAGGAGTGGCATGGGGCGGTGTTCCCCGGTGGAGGAGCCAGTGGGTCAGGGACCAGCTGGGAGGGCTGAGTCTCCTCGAGGTGACCATGGTGACCACACGTCTGTCCTGGGGGATCTTCGCGCACTGTCAGGTGGACAGGGGACGGGAGATCTGCGCCAGGCAGACTGTCATGCAACATATGAGGCATATGTTCCTCTTGGGGGGATGGTGTGTAAGTCCCCCGAAGTCCTGGAGTGCCAGGCAAGTATTCCCCCAAAGGTTCTAGACCCGAGGTTGGGAGGCCAGGTTCAGGATCAGCCTGACCTGAAGGGTAGGACGACTGTAACCAGTGTCCTGACCGGTTCTTCTTCCAGAGGTACCGCCCCAGTTGGTAGGGAGCAGGACTCTGGAAGGGGGTGCAGAGGGTGGGAGAGCCCACCTCTGACCCCAGGGCAACCTGAGGGGTTAAACCCTAGGTTGGGAGACCAGTTCTCAGGGAGGGGTCCTGAGCTGGTAGGTGAATTGCGTTACGGGGTCGCCTCTCAGAGGAAGAGAGGGCGGAACCCCAGAAGAAGAGGTAGGGGGAGGAGAGCCTCACCCATGACTTTTGGTCAGCTTGAGGGTACAGACCCTAGGCTGGAGGACCAGTGGCAGTTTAGAACTGCCCTGATGAGGGGTAGAGTGGAGAATGGCCGCTATGTGCCAGGGGTTACTACCCCCCACTCTATGGTTAGGCAAAGACCGGTGGCACCTGGGTGGCCTAGGGCCTGGTCTTGGCCGCGGACAGCTTGGGAGTACCAGTGGGGTAGCCCAGTTGGTCCAGACAGTGGTGTTAGAAAGAATTCCATGGGTTCACCGTGGCGTAGAACCGGAGGGTGTCCCTGCAGTTGCGGGCCCGCGTCCGTGTTCTATCGCCCCAAGCAGGGAAGTCCATCACGGTGGTGATTGGTCTGCCCTGCGTTTTGGCTGGAAGGGGGTTGTGTTGGACTTGGCCCTTCTGGCAGGTTCACCCCTGAACTTTTTGTTTTTTACTGGTGACTTGGTGTGGTGATTTTTTGGTTTCTACGCACTTTCCCTGTGTCCCAGGGTAAAGTGCGTGCGTGCTCTGAGTGCATGTGGTGAGATAGGCCTGCCCTCCCATAGGAATGCATGGAGAATGTATGTGTCCCTAGTAGTTCCTGATGCGTGGGGTGTGCAGGCCCGAGTTTGGTATGTGCGGACTCGTGGGAGTGAATGCTGCGCGATGATGTGTGCGGCGTGCATGTACCTAGTGTGGAAGTGCCACTTCTAGAAGTGGGCACTTCTGTGTGCAGTGTGTCTGTCGCGTGATTGGCTGGTCATGTCATGTGACGGGCTAGGGATTCCCCAGAGTCAGGATGAGTCACCCAGTGGTGAATGGGGAGATCAGCAGCTAGATGGGTGGGAGGAGTACACCTGGGTCCTGAATAGGACAGGGTTTTCCACACACAATGCTGGCCCCGCCCCCTGCGGTGCGACTGACGACCCTAGCCCTGCCAATGAATAGAGTGAGGGGCTGAGCACATCAAGGGTGCTCCCCAACCAGCTGCGACTGGTTTTCCCCCTCACCCTGAATCAAGAACAAAGGGTTTCAGTGTATAAAAATGGGGCTGTGTCCCCACAGAAACTGTTCTTTGAAAGGATCCTGCCTGAGGGGGGCTGCTGCTGCTGCTGCTGGACCAGAGGACCGCCACCTGGACTACCTCCCTGCCTGGAGGCCCAGTGAGCTGGCTCTGGGTCCAGCCTTGCCCCCACCCCTGCCCTGCTGCATGCAAGGGAGAATATGCCTGGACTTTTGCTGATTGTGTGCCCTGAAGCGCTGGGAGCGCTTTATTTTTCACCTCTAGCGCCTGGAAGCGCTTTCCTTTTCCTTTAGCGCTCAGGAGCGCTTTTATTTCTAAAAAGCCGGTGCCCACCCGGCGTTTGCCCCGTATTTGCCGATTCTAGAGTCTCCTGGCAGGTGCCCACCCTGCCAGGGACATTGCCGTAACTGCTTGCGGGTGCCCACCCCGCTTATTTGCTTATTCTTACGGCGGGTGCCCACCCCGCCGTATACCGCATCACGAGGGAGCCTACCCCTCCCATTGCCAAGATTTAAAAAATCACCGCTGCAGCCCGGGACATCCAGGAAGTCAGGCGGGCCGGGGGCGGGCCGCCGGGACAACCGGATCAGGAAGTAGGAGGGCGGGAGCCTACCCCGCCTCCCACCGAAGACTGGCGGTTTGATTCGAAGCCCCGGAGCAGGCAGGAGCCTACCCTGCACCCCGGGGCCCTCAGGAGAAGCGCCGTGTCCAGAGAAGTCAGAGCGCTGTGTGCTCCGCTCCAGATCGACCCACCAGCGTGAGCCTTCCCCGCCGCGAAGAGTCCGGTGAGTGGGGGGGGCTCCTGGCTGCCGGTGACTGGGGGGTGCGCTCCAACCCCGGGGGCATTGGCGCATTGCTGGATTTAGAGTCCGTAGGGACTCCAACGTTAGGGGCCAGCATTCTTTGCCTGGGAGCCCACGAGGCTCCACCGCATACAGGGGCAGTTGTTTTTTGGAGCAGAGCGGCCCCGGAAGGCAGTGGGCCGCTCCAACATTGGCCCCCACTCTTGGATCTAGAGCCGGAAGGCTCCACAAGAAAGGCACTGTGTTTTGAGCCACGAAGGCTCAGGGGGCATGAATGTTCAGAGCGCTCAGGGCGCTCCAACGACGGGGGCATTTCTCTCGTGATTGAGTGGCCCCAGATGGCAGCGGGCCACTCCCACCTTGCCCCACAGAGTTGTTTGGAGCCTGCGAGGCTCTAGGGGGCATTTTGCGTGGTTAGAGCCCAGGAGAGGCTCCAACCCCCCCGCCACATTTGTTGTAAAAGGCACAGTGGTGCCCTCGCTCACTTCTCCAGCTGCCCAGCACTTCGTGGGCAGCTGCAACGTGTAGGTTGTCCCTTGTGCGCGCTGGCTTGCGCAGCCTGCGCAGCCGTGCCCTGACTTTCCTGGACGCAGGGCATCCTTGCCCCTACAAGGCCAGTTGGCCCAGGGACTGCCACAGATAGTGGCTAATGTGAGTTTTTGCGCCATTGTACCTTTCCTGCACATCTGAATGTGTTTATGCGTCATGTGCTTTGCTTTACACCTCTGAATGTTATGCATCATGTGTTTATGTGCTTAGCCCCCTACAGGTATTGTGATACTTAGGTGGTTGTTTTCTCCCTAGTACAGGTGGTGCTAGTGAGGTCCTGATTCCCTGCGCAATATTTTCCTAAGGTGGTTAGGGTTGTGTAGGTGGTACTTACCTGATACCAGTAGTTACTGGTTGTGTGCTACATATGTTATTTTGTACTACAGTATTATTCCTATGTTCTAAAAAGTGCTAATTCCTGACAGTGGTCCAGGTGGCCCTGTCCCCTGTATATATAATCCCTTGTAAATTCTGCCCGTGCCTGTTGGCACATTGTAGAGTGTGTGTTTTTATCTCATGTGTTGTGTATAATACAAAGGCTATTTTTATAGAATACCTTGTGTGGAGTTTCCTTTGTGGTGGGCCTTGGGTGTTGTTGCTGGGTGCGCGCGCAAACGCTTTACACATCGCCTCAGGGATAAGCCTGTCTGCTCGTGCCAAGCTACCAAGGGGGTGAGCAGGGGTTATCTTTGGCGTGTAACTTCCTTGCCCTGACTAGAGTGGTGGTTTCTGCCTGACTTTGGCGCAAGCCTTAGCCAACCAGAAATCCCATTTCTAACACCTCCTATCTACCCACTCCTCTGGGGACAGGGAAAGGGATGGGGTGCTGCTCCTGACACTGGACCCAGCAAGGGACTCCCTATCTATGGGGTCTCCACTATCTACTGGCGTCCCTGTCAGGCTACTTTCTTCCTCCTCTTCTAAATCTTCAGGGCTCCCTACAGACCCACCACCCTCCTGGTGTGAGGCCCGGGCCCTTATCCTACTGCGCTCAAGACCCCACTGACCCTTTTGCCATAGGATCAGGCTGCTTCTAAGTTCGGACTGAGAGTCTGACTCATCCACCCCTATGTCTCTCTCTTCACAGAACCTTACCAACTCCAACATACTGTACCCAAACAGATCACCGAAATCAAAGGCTGGCTCCATTTTGGCGGACGTTCTTGAGAAAAGATCACACAGGGAACCTAGGGGTCTGAGCCTAACAGGAGCACACAATTCACAACAAGATTCAGCAAGCTCTCTAACCCAGAGAACTCACACTCACTTGCCTAGTGCCACACACCACTCATCCACACCCAACCCTCCCCTCGGACTGGTAAGGCAGTTTCTACCACCCCTGATTCCTCAACCTGACCACCACGTGACACAGGTACCAACTCTGGGCGCAGGGCGGGGGACAAATGTACTGGACACTATTACGCTGCCACCACTGGATCCCACCCTCTGGTGAATCCAGAAACAATGCACTAAGGGGGATGATCTACCCTCCCGAGCTAGGGACACCTAACTCACAGTGCACAAAACCACATTTCCAAAGAAATGACAATTAAAAACAAACTTAGAACAATAATCCCTATACCATGTGATTTATCTAAATGCAGAGTTTTGTAGTGCGGCCAGTTGCTGCTGCGGTACAGCGCAAACGCAAGTCCAAATCCCACCGCTGATCACCAATGTTAGAAATGGCGATTTCTGGTTGGCTAGGGCTTGCGCCAAAGCCAGACAGAAACCACCACTCTAGTCAGGGCTGGGGAGTTACACGCCAAAGATAACCCCTGCTCACCCCCTTGGTAGCTTGGCACGAGCAGTCAGGCTTATCTCTGAGGCGATGTGTAAAGCGTTTGCGCGCGCACCCAGCAACAACACCCAAGGCCCACCACAAAGGAAACTCCACACAAGGTATTCTATAAAAATAACCTTTGTATTATACACAACACATTAGATAAAAATACACACTTTACAACGTGCCGACAGGCACGGGCAGAATTTACAAGGGATTATATATACAGGGGACAGGGCCACATGGACCACTGTCAGGAATTAGCACTTTGTAGGAATAGCACTTAGAACGTAGGAATAATATTTGAGAACATAGCACACAATCACTGTAGCACTAAAAATAGGACATGTAGCACACAACCAGTAACTACTGGTATCAGAACGTACCACCTACGCAACCCTAACCACCTTTAGGAATACCACGCAGGGAACTAGGACCTCACTAGTACCACCTGTACTAGGGGAAAAACAACCACCTAAGTATCACAATACCTGTAGGGGTCTAAGCACATAGACACAGGATGCATAAAATACATTCAGAGGTGTAGGGCAAAGCACATGACGCATAAACACATTCAGAGGTGCAGGAAAGGTACAAGGCGCAAAAACTCACATTAGCCACTATCTGTGGCAATCCCTGGGCCAACTGGCCCTGAAGGGGCAAGGACGCCCTGCGTCCAGCAAGACAGGGCGCGCCGGCGCAGGCTGCGCAAACCAGCGCGCACAAAGCACAACCTACACGTAGCAGTTGCCCACTAAGTGCTGGGCAACTGGAGAAAGGCTGGGGCCAACGTTGGAGCCTCCCAGGGCTCTGAAACAAATGAAATGACCCCTAGAGCCTCGCAGGCTCTAAATAACAATGTGCTCCTTCGTTGGAGCGGCCCACTGCCTTCCGGGGCCGCTCGTAACTGAAAAGGAATGCCCCCGTAAGGTGGAGCCTCGATGGGCTCAAAGAGAAATGCCCCCGTTCGTTGGAGCGCTCTGGGCGCTCTGAGCACAAGGATGCCCTGTACACGTGGGAGCCACGGGGCTCTGAACACAAGAGTGCCCCCAACGTTGCAGTTGCCCGCTACGGCGGCGCAACTGAAGGTCAGCAGAGTACGGAGGCGTTGGAGTCCCCTCCGGGACTCAGAACGAAGAGAACTGCCGAAACGTTGCAGCGGCCCGCGACTGCGGAGCCGCTGTGACGCCCCCTCCTCTGGGACTTCTACAAAGCGGCGGTTGGGCGCTTAAGCCAATGGCAGCGTAGCCATTGTGTCGAGCCTCCCGGGTCAGAGGCGCTTCAGCCAATGGCAGTGCGGCCTTCGTGTCGAGCCTCCCGGGTCAGAGGCGCTTCAGCCAATGGCAGCGCGGCCCTCGTGTCGAGCCTCCAGGCTCAGGGGCGCTTCGTCCAATGGTAGCGCGACACTCTCCCGGAAGCCCCCGGCCGGCGGCGGTGATTCTCTCGGGGCACAGCGCTTCAGCAAACACAACAGCGGGGTGGGCTCCCGCTATTGCAGATCTCAGCAAAGCGACAACTAGGCCAGGGTGGGCACCCGCCCTGTGGTTAGGACAAAAATACCGGCAAAGGTGCGGGGTGGGCACCCGCGATGTAAATAAGCGGACTTGCGGGGGAATCTCCACGCCGGGGATTCCCCTTTTCTAATGATCGCAGCTCCGAGCTGCCAGTTCAGCAATCCGAAGCGTTGCTCCTTTTGAAGGGGGGATCGAGCGCTCACCAGGGCATAAGTCCCGCGCTCTGCCCAGAATTAAGTGAAGCTTTTCCTCCACTGCAGAGATAAAGCGCTCCCAGGCGCTGTAGAGCCCAGAAAGCGCTCCCAGGCGCTATAACAAGGGAAAGTCCAGCAAAGTCCTTAGTAAGGTGGGCAGGGGGCAAGGCTGGGCCAGGGGCCAGCTCACTGGGCCCTCCAGGCAGGAAGGCAGTCCAAAGTGGCGGTTCCTCCTGGCCTCCAGCAGCAGCAGCCCCCCTCAGGATCCTGGAAGAGAACCCTTTCTGTGGGGACACAGCCCCATTTTTATACAGTCAAACCCTTTGTTCTGGGTTCAGGGTGAGGGGGAAAACCAGTCGCAGCTGGTTGGGGAGCACCCTTCATGTGCTCAGCCCCTCACTCTATTCACTGGCAGGGCTAGGGTCGTCAGTCGCACCACAGGGGGCGGGGCCAGCATTGTGTGTGGAAAACCCTGTCCTATTCAGGACCCAGGTGGACTCCTCCCACCCATCTAGCTGCTGATCTCCCCATTCACCACTGGGTGACTCATCCTGACTCTGGGGAATCCCTAGCCCGTCACATGACATGACCAGCCAATCACGCGACAGACACACTGCACACAGAAGTGCCCACTTCTAGAAGTGGCACTTCCACACTAGGTACATGCACGCCGCACACATCATCGCGCAGCATTCACTCCCACGAGTCCGCACATACCAAACTCGGGCCTGCACACCCCACGCATCAGGAACTACTAGGGACACATACATTCCCCATGCATTCCTATGGGAGGGCAGGCCTATCTCACCACATGCACTCAGAGCACGCACGCACTTTACCCTGGGACACAGGGAAAGTGCGCAGAGACCAAACAATTACCACACCAAGTTACCAAGAAAAAGCAAAAAAAGTTCAGGGGTAAACCTGCCAGAAGGGCCAAGTCCAACAGGCGTGCAGCAGTGTGCGGCATGCAGCAGTGTGCTGCGTGCAGCAGTGTGTGGCATGCAGCAGTGTGTGGCGTGCAGCAGTGTGTGGCGTGCAGCGGCATGCAGCAGTTTTTGGCATGCAGCAGTGTGTGGCATGCAGCAGTGTGTGGCGTGTAGCAGTGTGCGGCGTGCAGCAGTCTGCGGTGTGCAGCAGTGTGAGGCATGCAGCAGTGTGCGGTGTGCAGCAGTGTGTGGCATGCAGCGGCGTGCAGCAGTGTGTGGCATGCAGCAGTGTGTGGCGTGCAGCAGTGTGCGGCATGCAGCAGTGTGTGGCATGCAGCAGTTTGTGGCGTGCAGGGGCATGCAGCAGTGTGTGGCATGCAGCAGTGTGTGGCGTGCAGCAGTGCGTTGCATGCAGCGGCATGCAGCAGTGTGTGGCGTGCAGCAGTGTGCTGCATGCAGCAGTGTGTGGCGTGCAGCAGTGTATGGCGTGCAGCAGTGTGTGGTGTGCAGCAGTGTGCGGCGTGTAGCAGTGTGCGGCGTGCAGCAGTGTGTGGCATGCAGCAGTGTTTGGCGTGCAACAGTGTGTGGCGTGCAGCGGCATGCAGCAGTGTGTGGCATGCAGCAGTGTGCGGCGTGCAGCAGTGTGCGGCATGCAGCAGTGTGCGGCGTGCAGCAGTGTGTGGCGTGCAGCAGTGTGTGGCATGCAGCAGTGTTTCGTGTAGCAGCGTGCGGTGTGCAGCAGTGTGTGGCATGCAGCAGTGTGCGGTGAGCAGCAGTGTGCTGTGTGCAGCAGTGTGTGGCGTGAAGCAGTGTGTGGCGTGCAGCGGCATGCAGCAGTGTGTGGTGTGCAGCAGTGTGCTGCGTGCAGCAGTGTGCTGTGTGCAGCAGTGTGTGGCGTGCAGCAGTGTGTGGCGTTGTGAGAAGTTGGCCTGGTATATGATGTTAACTAGTTAAAGTGACCACCTTGTACCATGCCAAGCAACCCTTATGGTGTGGTTGTAAGTCAACCTTTTCGGATTAGCTGCCCTAGTGGTAGCGTAGGCTAAGCAGTCTTTGAGGCGTGCAGCAGTGTGTGGCGTGCAGTGGCATGCAGCAGTTTGTGGTGTGCAGCAGTGTGTGGCATGCAGCAGTGTGTGGCGTGTAGCAGTGTGCGGCGTGCAGCAGTCTGCGGTGTGCAGCAGTGTGAGGCGTGCAGCAGTGTGTGGCTTGCAGCGGCATGCAGCAGTGT
Source organism: Triturus cristatus (assembly GCF_964204655.1). NCBI lineage: Eukaryota > Metazoa > Chordata > Amphibia > Caudata > Salamandridae > Triturus > Triturus cristatus. The sequence goes on along the minus strand of NC_140579.1, from coordinate 492,026,048 downwards.
GTGGCGTGCAGCAGTGTGTGGCGTGCAGCGGCATGCAGCAGTTTGTGGTGTGCAGCAGTGTGTGGCGTGCAGCAGTGTGTGGCGTGTAGCAGTGTGCGGCGTGCAGCAGTCTGCGGTGTGCAGCAGTGTGAGGCGTGCAGCAGTGTGTGGCTTGCAGCGGCATGCAGCAGTGTGTGGCGTGCAGCAGTGTGTGGCGTGTAGCAGTGTGCGGCGTGCAGCAGTCTGTGGTGTGCAGCAGTGTGAGGTGTGCAGCAGTGTGTGGCTTGCAGCGGCATGCAGCAGTGTGTGGCGTGCAGCAGTGTGTGGCGTGTAGCAGTGTGCGGCGTGCAGCAGTCTGCGGTGTGCAGCAGTGTGAGGCGTGCAGCAGTGTGTGGCTTGCAGCGGCATGCAGCAGTGTGTGGCGTGCAGGAGTGTGTGGCGTGTAGCAGTGTGCGGCATGTAGCAGTGTGTGGCATGCAGCAGTGTGTGGCGTGCAGCAGTGTGTGGCTTGCAGCGGCATGCAGCAGTGTGTGGCGTGCAGCAGTGTGTGGCGTGCAGCAGTGTGTGGCGTGCAGCAGTGTGTGGCTTGCAGCAGCATGCAGCAGTGTGTGGCATGCAGCAGTGTGTGGCGTACAGCAGTGTGTGGCGTGTAGCAGTGTGCGGCGTGCAGCAGTGTGCAGCAGTCTGCGGCATGCAGCAGTGTGTGCTGTGCAGCAGTGTTTCGTATAGCATTGTGCGGCGTGTAGCAGTGTGCGGTGTGCAGCAGTGTGTGGCGTGCAGCAGTGTGTGGCATGCAGCAGTGTGTGGCGTGCAGCAATGTGCGGCGTGCAGCAGTGTGTGGCGTGCAGCAGTCTTTGGCGTGCAGCAGTGTGTGGCGTGCAGCGGCATGCAGCAGTGTGTGGCGTGCAGCAGTGTGCGGCATGCAGCAGTGTGCGGCATGCAGCAGTGTGCGGCGTGCAGCATTGTGAGGCGTGCAGCAGTGTGCGGCGTGCAGCAGTGTGTGGCGTGCAGCAGTGTTTTGTGTAGCATTGTGCGGCGTGCAGCAGTGTTTCGTGTAGCAGTGTGTGGCGTGCAGCAGTGTTTGGCGTGCAGCAGTGTGCGGTGAGCAGCAGTGTGCTGTGTGCAGCAGTGTGTGGCGTGCAGCAGTGTGTGGCGTGCAGTGGCATGCAGCAGTGTGTGGTGTGCAGCAGTGTGTGGTGTGCAGCAGTGTGTGACGTGCAGCAGTGTGTGGTGTGCAGCAGTGTTTCGTGTAGCAGTGTGCGGCGTGCAGCAGTGTGCGGCATGCAGCAGTGTGTGACATGCAGCAGTGTGTGGCGTGCAGCAGTGTGTGGCTTGCAGCGGCATGCAGCAGTGTGTGGCATGCAGCAGTGTGTGGCGTGCAGCAGTGTGTGGCATGCAGCAGTGTGCGGCATGCAGCAGTGTGTGCCATGCAGCAGTGTGTGGCGTGCAGCAGTGTGTGGCATGCATCAGTGTGTGGTGTGCAGCAGTGTTTCGTGTAGCAGTGTGCGGCGTGCAGCAGTGTGCGGCATGCAGCAGTGTGCGACATGCAGCAGTGTGCGGTGTGCAGCAGTGTGTGGCGTGCAGCAGTGTGTGGCATGCAGCAGTGTGCGGCGTGCAGCAGTGTGCGGCATGCAGCAGTGTGCTGCGTGCAGCAGTGTGTGGCATGCAGCAGTGTGTGGTGTGCAGCAGTGTGTGGCGTGCAGCGGCATGCAGCAGTTTGTGGCGTGCAGCAGTGTGTGGCGTGCAGGAGTGTGTGGCGTGTAGCAGTGTGCGGCGTGTAGCAGTGTGCAGCGTGCAGCAGTGTGCTGCGTGCAGCAGTGTCATGCAGCATGCAGCAGTGAGTAATGCAGCAGTGTGCAGCAGTGTGCGGCGTGCAGCAGTGTGTGCCATGCAGCAGTGTGTGGCATGCAGCAGTGTTTCATGTAGCATTGTGCGGTGTGCAGCAGTGTGTAGCATGCAGCAGTGTGTGGTGTGCAGCAGTGTTTCGTGTAGCAGTGTGCGGCGTGCAGCAGTGTGCGGCGTGCAGCAGTGTTTCGTGTAGCAGTGTGTGGCGTGCAGCAGTGTTCGGCGTGCAGCAGTGTGCGGTGAGCAGCAGTGTGCTGCGTACAGCAGTGTGTGACGTGCAGCAGTGTGTGGCATGCAGCGGCATGCAGCAGTGTGTGGTGTGCAGCAGTGTGTAGCATGCAGCAGTGTGTGGCGTGCAGCAGTGTATGGCGTGCAGCAGTGTGTGGTGTGCAGCAGTGTGTAGCGTGCAGCAGTGTATGGCATGCAGCAGTGTGTGGTGTGCAGCAGTGTGCTGCATGCAGCAGTGTGTGGCGTGCAGCAGTGTATGGCGTGCAGCAGTGTGTGGTGTGCAGCAGTGTGCGGCGTGTAGCAGTGTGCGGCGTGCAGCAGTGTGTGGCATACAGCAGTGTTTGGCGTGCAACAGTGTGTGGCGTGCAGCGGCATGCAGCAGTGTGTGGCATGCAGCAGTGTGCGGCGTGCAGCAGTGTGCGGCATGCAGCAGTGTGCAGCGTGCAGCAGTGTGTGGCGTGCAGCAGTGTGTGGCATGCAGCAGTGTTTCGTGTAGCAGCGTGCGGTGTGCAGCAGTGTGTGGCATGCAGCAGTGTGCGGTAAACAGCAGTGTGCTGTGTGCAGCAGTGTGTGGCGTGCAGCAGTGTGTGGCGTGCAGCGGCATGCAGCAGTGTGTGGTGTGCAGCAGTGTGCTGCGTGCAGCAGTGTGTGACGTGCAGCAGTGTGTGGCGTGCAGCAGTGTGTGGCGTTGTGAGAAGTTGGCCTGGTATATGATGTTCACTAGTTAAAGTGACCACCTTGTACCATGCCAAGCAACCCTTATGGTGTGGTTGTAAGTCAACCTTTTCGGACTAGCTGCCCTAGTGGTAGCGTAGGCTAAGCAGTCTTTGAGGCTAAACTCGTCAAAGCGTGTTAAGCAGGCTGTTTTACCAAATGTAACCCCCCTTTATACCAATGAAAGGACACCACACAGATATATATTGAAAATATATATGTATTTATTTCTCAAAGTATCCCCTAGACTCTTTATGAGCACAGGAGCACAAATCGTTAAACAAGAATACGTTAGAATACACAGAAGTTGCACTTTATATGGATAGGCCCTGGTGGCCACTCGAACCATATACTAAAATAGTGGTATAAGTACCACGAACAGAAAAGGGAAAAGGCCTAGGGCCTCTAGAATCACTGGGCCTACAAGGAGCTAACTTTAGTTAGTGACCAGGAGATCCACGGGTTGTGTGTGCAGAGCAAATAGTCACACGCGGGCTCCAATAGGTTTTCAATGGGTGCGTAAAAGTTACAAAGTTACTGCAAAAAGGATCTTCCGGATGGACTATGAACTCAAGATTGGAAACACAGACACTAGAGATGATACTCTACACTTGGGCACCGGAGTGCCAGCTTTACCTCACCCACAGGAAGCGGGTTCATAGGTCTCGAAGTGCGTCGGGTTTCTTCTATATGTTCAATGGAGCCTGAAGACAAAGCAGGCGGTCGGTCCGGAAGGGATGCGGTGGATCCAAGGGTGGATCGGAGTTGTAGAAGACCTGTAAGCAGAGGGGACAGTGTTCACAGTCACTAGCCAGTGACCAGCGTGGCACCAGGTGGGTACCAGGCGATGTCGGGTGCAAACAGGAGGAGAGGTGCAGCTTGTCTCTGCAGCCACATGGTCCCTGAAGGTTAACAACGTCCAGGAGTTGGTTCACGAGCTGTCTCACGCAGGTTCTCGCTGTCGGCGGTGTCGGCGACTTGGTCAAAGCAAATGTAGGAGAGTAGGGTCTGCTATCCTATGGTCACCCCAAATTTTTGCTTTTTGCTTCACTGGTTTTTGACATATTGAGGCTGTGGGCCTGCCAATCAGACCCCCAGCCTGCTGTTCTCTCTACTAAATTAAAACTATGCACCCTAGGTGCATAACCAATTGGAAGTGGATCACCCTGTCAGCCCCTGTACCAGTGTACACTAGGTACCCAGGGCATTGGTGTACCCAAGGCCTGCCAAGGGCTGCAGCATGTATTATGCCACCCCAGGCTTGGCCTAACAATTTGACACAACTGGCTGATCACTCAGCTGGGGTAAGTTGGTGTAATCACCTCTTACTTAGGTGTAGTATACCTATACCTAACCTTAAATGGGACACCTGGTAACCTATAAGTCACTCCTATGGCAGGCCTTAACAATCCTGAAGGCAGAGTGCTTGGTTCCATGTGAGATGGTGCTCTGGCATGAGCTGAGCCTGTCTACAGTGGTCGGAACAACTTCCTTCTACTGTTTCCAGATATCGTCATACCATATACTCTTAAGTGCATTATGAACCTCGCGGTTAAATGCTATCTTTGGTTTGGCTTTATCAAAACATGTCGAGTAAGGTGTCATACGAATTGGAATACTAACCCCTCGCCAATTCTGGCGACGGGGTTAGCATTCCACCCTTCTAGAGGGACACGACATGTACAGTGCCTGAAACCCGGGTAAAATCAGACATAGCCTCAGCTCCACAAAATGGATGCTGCCACCACAGACACAAGTCTGCCCTCCTGCTGCTGGGAGTCCTTCCAGCTTGGGAGGTGTGGACAAAGGGTTTCCTGCCAGGGGAGGTGCGTGCACCACCCCAGACAGGATTTTGTGTATTGGTCAGGTAGGGCTTGAAAGAAACCAGACATGCCTGTGGCTCACAAGGAGCCTCGGTGCATATGCCAGTTCAAACCGGTCCTGGGGCACACCAGTCCCGGGCCTGGGGCGAGCTGGACAAAGGATTGGGGGTGTAACCACCCCCCTTCCTGGTCCCACCCATAGGGAGGGACCTAGCAGGTAGTCCGGCCCCTAGAATCCGAATAAAGGTAGGAGCTGTGTCCTAAGACTTCAGACATCCTGAAATCAACTTGAAACTAAGAAGAAGACGGGAACTTCGACATTCTGCTGCACAGAAGACTGAAGGAAATCTCCCCTGTGGTCAGGGAGTGACCACCTTGCTAACGCAAGCACCATCCAGCGAATCAACGTCTGCTTTGCCGCCGCCTCCCGCCGGAGCCCGAGCCCAGAGACTGACAAGACCTGGACCTCCAGACCTCTCACCGCCCGATCCACAGTCCCTGCAAAGAGGAGACCCGTGGAGGCACCGAGACACGTGGAGCCAGCCATCTTGAAACGACTACGACAAGCTGACCAGTGCAACAACCGAGGCTCCCTCCAAGTTGTGCTTTGGGTCCTGAGAAGCCCAACCCTCGAGCAGCATCTGCACCAAAGGTGAGCCCTCCAGCATCTCCACGATCTGCGTGGGGCCCTTCTGCATTTTGCCACTCGACGCGCCTAACCGGTTGCTGGCCCGCTGGCTAGTGGCCATCTTGGCGACGAAATCTACAACAAACACCGCTGGTCTGGTTGCTCCAGACTGGCCCTTGCTCCCCTCCAAAGGAACAATCCCTCTGACCTTGCTGGTCAGAACCAACAGCTGATTTCCGAATCCTCCTACAAGTGCTTTTGCCAAGGCTTGTTTGCTTCGATCAAGTCGCCGACACCGCCGACAGCGAGAGCCTGCGTGGGACAGCTCGTGACTCGACTCCTGGACGTCGTCGACCTTCAGGGACCACGTGGCTGCAGAGTCAGGCTTCACCTTCCTTCCTGTTTGCACCCGACATCGCCTGGTACCCACCTGGTGCCACGCTGGTCACTGGCTAGTGACTGTGAACACTGTCCCCTCTGCTTACAGGTCTTCAACATCTCCGATCCACTCTTGGATCCACTGCATCTCTTCCCGACCGACCGCCTGCAGCACTTTTGTCTACAGGCCCCACGGAACCGATAGAAGAAACCCGACGCACTTCGAGGCCTATGCACCCGCTTCCTGTGGGTGAGGTAAAGCTGGCACTCCGGTGCCCAAGTGTAGTATTACATCTCTAGTGCCTGTGTTCCAAATCTTAAGTTCCTAGGTCATCCGGAAGATTCCTTTTGCAGTAACTTTGTACTTTTTACGCACCCATTGAAATCTATGGGAGCACGCGTGTGACTATTTGCTCTGCACACGCCACCCGTGGACCTCCTGGTCACTAACTGACGTTAGCTCCTTGTAGGCCCAGCGATTCTAGAGGCCCTAGGCCTTTTCCCTTTTCTGTTCGTGGTACTTATACCACTATTTTAGTATATGGTTCGAGTGGCCACCAGGGCCTATCCATATAAAGTGCAACTTCTGTGTATTCTGTGATAATCTTGTTTGACGATTTGTGCTCCTGTGCTCATAAAGAGACTAGGGGTTACTTTGAGAAATAAATACATATATATTTTGAATATATATCTGTGTGGTGTCCTTTCATTGGTATAAAAGGGGGTTGCATTTGGTAAAACAGCTGGCTTAACACGCTTCACGAGTTTAGCCTCAAAGACTGCTTAGCCTACGCTACCACTAGGGCAGCTAGTCCGAAAAGGTTGACTTACAACCACACCATAAGGGTTGCTTGGCATGGTACAAGGTGGTCACTAGAACTAGTGAACAGCATATACCAGGCCAACTTCTCACATTGGTGGCAGCGATGGGATTTGAGCTTGCTGTGTTTTACCATTGTAATCTCTTGGTTACCAATTGAAAGATCACATAGGTACCTGTAGGTACATATAAAACAAGATTAGATATACATAAGTTCTACTGAACTTAGTTGTTGTAGAGCAAAGGGAGTAGCACACCCTGACTACAACTACTAGATAGGTTTAGTAGGTAAACCCAAGTGTAGGTAGATTGCAACACATCCACCCACACTTAAGAGCAATGGCCGGGGCAGAGGGGTCCACTGTACCCATCTCTGTTGAGAGTGACCCCCAGAGGGCACCATCCAGCTTTGCTACCCTTAATCAGAATGAGCTCAGGCATTTGGCAACTCTTAGAGGCCTTAAACAGCCCAAGAACCCAAACTCTGCTGAGCTCAGAGAGCTCCTACAGAATGATGAGAATCAGAGAGCACTCAAGAAAGCTTCCCAGTTAGCCCCCTTAGGAACAGGAACAGGAGGCCCCCCTTCTGAAGATGCCACTGAGGTACCCCTTTCCAATAGTCACCCCTTAGATGGGATGCCTACCACAGAGGATGAGAGTGAAAAGGATACTGACAGTAGTGAGGATGAAGGGAGAACTAGCCCAGTGCCAAGTGTTATACTTGGCCCAGCTAAACCAAGGCTATTGGGGACTGACAGTGGGTTCACCCCACTGGATCTCCCCAGTGGACTTAACACAGGGCTTGGGAGGCAAAGGAATCGCTCAGGTGACTCCAATGCTTCTCATGGCTCTAGAGGCTCTCAAGGTCACTCCAGGAAAAGGATGACCACCCCTCAGAGGAGGGAACATGAGGCCAGAATGCAGGAAGCCCAGCTGAGGATCAGGAAGCAGGAGCTAGAAGTAGCCCTGATGGAAGAAAAACTGAACAAGGCTAGGCAACCTAGAGAGAGTGGGTCTATACCCACTGGTGGCAGCATTGTCCCTAAGGACAAAGATAGGGTCTTTGACAATAGGAACCTGTCTAAGGTTGTGCCCCCCTACAAAAGTGGGGATGACATCCACAAATGGATAACTGCTCTTGAGAGAGCCTGCAAAGTACAGCAGGTTCCTGAAGACCAGTGGGCAGCAATCCTCTGGCTCTCCTTTGAAGGAAGAGGCAGAGACAGACTCCTCACTGTTAGAGAAGAGGATGTCAGAAACTACAGAGTCCTGAAGAGTGTTCTGGTAGATGGGTTAGGCTTAACCACTGAACAGTACAGGTTAATGTTCAGAGACACCCAAAAGACACAGACTCAGGACTGGTCTGAATACATTGAATGTGCCACTAAGGCTTTGGAGGGTTGGTTGCTGGGAAGTAAGGTATCTGATTTTACAGGATTGTATAATTTGATGATGAGAGAACAGATTTTAAATAACTGTCAAAACCAGCAACTGCATCAACACTTGGTTGACTCTGATCTGACCTCTCCCCAAGAATTGGGAAAGAAGGCAGACAAATGGGTCAGAACCAGGGTTAAGCAAAAGAACCAGAACCAGGGCCAAGGGGGTGATCAGAAGAAAACAGACCAAAAGGGTGGAGATCAGAAACCTAAAGACCAGAAGTCTTCAACAGGGCCCCAAACTACTACTAAGGAGGGTGGGTCCCAACAGTCCAAAAAGAAGAAAGAAGGTCAAAAGAAACCCTGGTGCAATCATTGTAAAAATACAACTCACTGGACTAGTGATTGCAAAAAGGGTGGAGCCCCCAACACTGTTGCCCCTAAGGCACCTGCTCCCAGTACTACTGTTAGCAGTGTTGGTCCCCAGACAAAGGGTGTAGTGGGAATCACTATGGGAACTGAAGGAGATTCTGACTTAGACAGAACCCTGACACAGGCAGTCTTGATCTGTGATGGGGACATTGATTTGTCCCTGACTGTGAGCCCCAGTAACCTGGGCAAGTACAGACAGACTCCTTTAATTAATGACAAAGTGGCTCAAGCCTACAGGGACACATGTGCCAGTGTCACTATGGTGACACCAGGCTTTGTGGATCCTGGACAGTACATACCAGGTGAGAACTACCTGGTGACCAATGCCAGCAATGCCACTACTTCACATAGTGTGGCAGTTGTTAACTTCTCATGGGGAGGGGTAACTGGCCTCAAAAGGGTTGTGGTTAGTGCAGACCTCCCAGTAGAATGTTTGTTGGGCAATGACCTAGAGAGTTCTCTATGGTCAGAAGTGGAGTACAGGACTCATGCAGAGATGTTAGGTATATCATCACATGTCCTTGCTGTGACCAGGTCACAGGCCAAAAAGTGCCTCACTGAACCACAGGTCTTGGATCCTGGAACAATGGACCAAGCACCTACCAAGAAGAAGAACAGGAGGGTCAAGGCTGTGCCTTCCCCCCTGCCTCAGAGTGATGATCAGCCTTCCCAGGAAGCTGATCTAGAGGACCCTGAAGGAACTGTCCCTGAAGAGCTTGAACCTGACCAGGTTGAGTTTCTGGGGACAGGGGGACCTTCAAGGGCTGACTTGAGGCAGGCTCAGTTATCCTGTCCCTCTCTTGAACCCCTCAGACAGCTGGCTGCTGCTGAGGCTGCTGGGAATGCTCAAGGTACCCATAAAGTGTATTGGGATGAAGGGCTCCTTTATTCAGAGGCTAGAGACCCCAAGCCTGGTGCAACCAGGAGGTTGGTTATACCTCTGCAATTTAGGGGCTTCCTCCTTACCTTGGCCCATGATATTCCTTTAGCAGGACACCTAGGCCAGAACAAGACCTGGGACAGACTTGTCCCTCACTTTCACTGGCCTCATATGAATGAAGATACAAAGGAGTTTTGTCGCTCCTGTGTTACCTGCCAAGCCAGTGGCAAATCAGGTGGCACAACAAAGGCCCCCCTGATACCACTACCTGTGGTGGGGGTTCCCTTTGAAAGAGTGGGAATAGACATAGTGGGTCCCATGGATCCTCCCACTGCATCTGGGCACAGATTTATACTGGTGGTAGTGGATCATGCCACCAGGTATCCAGAGGCAATTCCCCTTAGGACCACTACAGCACCTGTTGTGGCCAGGGCCCTGCTGGGAGTATTCTCCAGAGTGGGGTTTCCTAAGGAGGTAGTATCTGACAGAGGTACCAACTTTATGTCAGGATACTTGACAGCTATGTGGAAGGAATGTGGTGTCAACTACAAGTTCACCACCCCTTATCACCCACAATGCAATGGGCTTGTTGAGAGATTCAACAAGACCCTAAAGGGTATGATCAAAGGATTACCTGAAAAGCTCAGGCGAAGATGGGACATCCTTCTACCCTGCCTTCTGTTTGCTTACAGAGAGGTCCCACAAAAAGGAGTTGGCTACAGCCCCTTTGAATTGTTGTTTGGGCACCCTGTGAGAGGCCCACTGTGTTTGGTGAAGGAAGGCTGGGAGTTACCTCTCAAAAAGCCTAAGCTAGACATAGTGGACTATGTACTTGGTCTCCGCTCCAGGATGGCTGAGTATATGGAGAAGGCATCCAAAAACCTTGAGGCAAGCCAGGCCTTACAGAAAGCTTGGCATGACCAAAAGGCTGTCTTGGTTGAGTTTCAGCCAGGACAGAAGGTATGGGTGTTGGAGCCAGTGGCCCCAGCAGCACTCCAAGACAAATGGTCTGGACCCCATACAATCCTGGAAAAGAAGGGAGAGGTCACCTACTTGGTGGACCTAGGAACTCCCAGGAGTCCCCACAGGGTACTCCATGTTAACAGGCTTAAAGCATATGTTGACAGGGCAGACATGGGCTTGCTCATGGCTACAGATGAGGGACAGGAGGAAGAGAGTGACCCTCTCCCAGACCTGTTGTCTCAGAACCCTGAAGATGGCTCAGTTGAAGGAGTGACCCTTGGAGGCAACCTCACTGCCCATCAGCAGACTGAATGTAGACAGGTTCTACAATCATTTTCACATATGTTTTCCTTGATACCTAGTCAAACTGACTGGTGTACCCATGTGGTGGACACTGGTGACAGTCTGCCTGTAAAGAACAAACTTTACAGACAACCTGACCACGTCAGGGACTGTATAAAGGCTGAGGTACATAAAATGCTGGAATTAGGTGTCATTGAACCCTCAGAGAGCCCCTGGGCTAGCCCAGTGGTTCTGGTCCCCAAACCTCACACCAAAGATGGCAAGAGAGAGATGAGGTTCTGTGTGGATTACAGAGGACTCAATGCTGTCACCAGGACAGATGCACACCCTATTCCAAGGGCAGATGAGCTCATAGACAAACTAGCTTCTGCAAAGTTTTTGAGCACATTTGACTTAACAGCTGGCTATTGGCAAATCAGATTAGCTGAGGAGTCTAAGGCCAAAACAGCATTCTCAACCCCAGGTGGGCACTACCAGTTTGTGGTGATGCCCTTTGGTCTGAAGAATGCACCTGCCACCTTCCAAAGGCTGGTGAACCAAGTCCTTACTGGGTTGGATGACTTTTGCGCAGCATATCTTGATGACATTGCTGTCTTTAGCTCCACCTGGGAGGATCACCTGATCCACCTGAAGAAGGCTCTTGAGGCTCTGCAAAGGGCAGGCCTCACTATCAAGGCTACTAAGTGCCAGATAGGGCAGAGTAAGGTTGTATATTTGGGCCACCTTGTAGGTGGAGGCCAAGTTCAACCACTGGAGAGTAAGATACAATCCATCAAGGACTGGTCCCCTCCAACCACCCAGACTCAAGTTCGAGCTTTCTTGGGCTTGACTGGGTACTACAGGAAGTTTGTTAAGAACTATGGGTCCATTGTGACTCCTCTTAATGATCTGACATCCAAGAAGATGCCCAAAAAGGTTCAGTGGACAGTAAGCTGTCAAAAGGCATTTGATGACCTGAAGGAGGCCATGTGCTCTGCACCTATCCTGAAAAGTCCTGACTACTCCAAAGAGTTTATTGTCCAAACAGATGCTTCTGAGTTGGGTGTGGGAGCTGTGCTGTCACAACTTAATGTAGATGGTCAAGACCAACCCATTGCTTTTATTAGCAGAAGGTTGACCCCCAGAGAGAAGAATTGGTCAGCTATTGAGAGGGAGGCCTTTGCTGTGGTGTGGGCCCTGAAGAAGCTGAGGCCATACTTGTTTGGCACTCACTTCAAGATTCAGACCGACCATAAGCCCCTCTTGTGGCTAAATCAGATGAAGGGTGAAAACCCCAAACTGCTTAGGTGGTCCATTTCCCTACAGGGGATGGACTTTACAGTGGAGCACCGGCCAGGTACTGACCATGGGAATGCAGATGGTCTCTCCAGGTACTTCCACTTAGGACATGAAGACGAGACTGGTCAAGGCTAGTTTAATGTCCCAGCGTTTGGGGGGGGGTTGTGTAGGAGAGTAGGGTCTGCTATCCTATGGTCACCCCAAATTTTTGCTTTTTGCTTCACTGGTTTTTGACATATTGAGGCTGTGGGCCTGCCAATCAGACCCCCAGCCTGCTGTTCTCTCTACTAAATTAAAACTATGCACCCTAGGTGCATAACCAATTGGAAGTGGATCACCCTGTCAGCCCCTGTACCAGTGTACACTAGGTACCCAGGGCATTGGTGTACCCAAGGCCTGCCAAGGGCTGCAGCATGTATTATGCCACCCCAGGCTTGGCCTAACAATTTGACACAACTGGCTGATCACTCAGCTGGGGTAAGTTGGTGTAATCACCTCTTACTTAGGTGTAGTATACCTATACCTAACCTTAAATGGGACACCTGGTAACCTATAAGTCACTCCTATGGCAGGCCTTAACAATCCTGAAGGCAGAGTGCTTGGTTCCATGTGAGATGGTGCTCTGGCATGAGCTGAGCCTGTCTACAGTGGTCGGAACAACTTCCTTCTACTGTTTCCAGATATCGTCATACCATATACTCTTAAGTGCATTATGAACCTCGCGGTTAAATGCTATCTTTGGTTTGGCTTTATCAAAACATGTCGAGTAAGGTGTCATACGAATTGGAATACTAACCCCTCGCCAATTCTGGCGACGGGGTTAGCATTCCACCCTTCTAGAGGGACACGACATGTACAGTGCCTGAAACCCGGGTAAAATCAGACATAGCCTCAGCTCCACAAAATGGATGCTGCCACCACAGACACAAGTCTGCCCTCCTGCTGCTGGGAGTCCTTCCAGCTTGGGAGGTGTGGACAAAGGGTTTCCTGCCAGGGGAGGTGCGTGCACCACCCCAGACAGGATTTTGTGTATTGGTCAGGTAGGGCTTGAAAGAAACCAGACATGCCTGTGGCTCACAAGGAGCCTCGGTGCATATGCCAGTTCAAACCGGTCCTGGGGCACACCAGTCCCGGGCCTGGGGCGAGCTGGACAAAGGATTGGGGGTGTAACCACCCCCCTTCCTGGTCCCACCCATAGGGAGGGACCTAGCAGGTAGTCCGGCCCCTAGAATCCGAATAAAGGTAGGAGCTGTGTCCTAAGACTTCAGACATCCTGAAATCAACTTGAAACTAAGAAGAAGACGGGAACTTCGACATTCTGCTGCACAGAAGACTGAAGGAAATCTCCCCTGTGGTCAGGGAGTGACCACCTTGCTAACGCAAGCACCATCCAGCGAATCAACGTCTGCTTTGCCGCCGCCTCCCGCCGGAGCCCGAGCCCAGAGACTGACAAGACCTGGACCTCCAGACCTCTCACCGCCCGATCCACAGTCCCTGCAAAGAGGAGACCCGTGGAGGCACCGAGACACGTGGAGCCAGCCATCTTGAAACGACTACGACAAGCTGACCAGTGCAACAACCGAGGCTCCCTCCAAGTTGTGCTTTGGGTCCTGAGAAGCCCAACCCTCGAGCAGCATCTGCACCAAAGGTGAGCCCTCCAGCATCTCCACGATCTGCGTGGGGCCCTTCTGCATTTTGCCACTCGACGCGCCTAACCGGTTGCTGGCCCGCTGGCTAGTGGCCATCTTGGCGACGAAATCTACAACAAACACCGCTGGTCTGGTTGCTCCAGACTGGCCCTTGCTCCCCTCCAAAGGAACAATCCCTCTGACCTTGCTGGTCAGAACCAACAGCTGATTTCCGAATCCTCCTACAAGTGCTTTTGCCAAGGCTTGTTTGCTTCGATCAAGTCGCCGACACCGCCGACAGCGAGAGCCTGCGTGGGACAGCTCGTGACTCGACTCCTGGACGTCGTCGACCTTCAGGGACCACGTGGCTGCAGAGTCAGGCTACACCTTCCTTCCTGTTTGCACCCGACATCGCCTGGTACCCACCTGGTGCCACGCTGGTCACTGGCTAGTGACTGTGAACACTGTCCCCTCTGCTTACAGGTCTTCAACATCTCCGATCCACTCTTGGATCCACTGCATCTCTTCCCGACCGACCGCCTGCAGCACTTTTGTCTACAGGCCCCACGGAACCGATAGAAGAAACCCGACGCACTTCGAGGCCTATGCACCCGCTTCCTGTGGGTGAGGTAAAGCTGGCACTCCGGTGCCCAAGTGTAGTATTACATCTCTAGTGCCTGTGTTCCAAATCTTAAGTTCCTAGGTCATCCGGAAGATTCCTTTTGCAGTAACTTTGTACTTTTTACGCACCCATTGAAATCTATGGGAGCACGCGTGTGACTATTTGCTCTGCACACGCTACCCGTGGACCTCCTGGTCACTAACTGACGTTAGCTCCTTGTAGGCCCAGCGATTCTAGAGGCCCTAGGCCTTTTCCCTTTTCTGTTCGTGGTACTTATACCACTATTTTAGTATATGGTTCGAGTGGCCACCAGGGCCTATCCATATAAAGTGCAACTTCTGTGTATTCTGTGATAATCTTGTTTGACGATTTGTGCTCCTGTGCTCATAAAGAGACTAGGGGTTACTTTGAGAAATAAATACATATATATTTTGAATATATATCTGTGTGGTGTCCTTTCATTGGTATAAAAGGGGGTTGCATTTGGTAAAACAGCTGGCTTAACACGCTTCACGAGTTTAGCCTCAAAGACTGCTTAGCCTACGCTACCACTAGGGCAGCTAGTCCGAAAAGGTTGACTTACAACCACACCATAAGGGTTGCTTGGCATGGTACAAGGTGGTCACTAGAACTAGTGAACAGCATATACCAGGCCAACTTCTCACAGCAAACAAGCCTTGGCAAAAGCAATTGTTCTGGAGAACAAAATAAGCTGATAGTTCTGACCAGCAAGGTCAGAGGGACTGCTCCTTTGGAGGGGAGCAAGGGCCAGTCTGGAGCAACCAGACCAGTGGTGTAGTTCTTGAAGTTCGTCGCCAAGATGGCCACTAGCCAACGGGCCAGCAACTGGTTAGGCGCATCGAGTGGCAAAATGCAGAGGGGCCCCACGCAGATCGTGGAGATGCTGGAGGGCTCACCTTTGGTGCAGATGCTGCTCGGGTGTTGGGATTCTCAGGACCCAAAGCACAACTTGGAGGGAGCCTTGGTTGTCGCGCTTGCAGCTTGTCGTGGTCTTTTCAAGATGGCTGGCTCCACGTGTCTCGGTGCCTCCACGGGTTCCTTCTTTTCAGGGACTGTGGATCGGGCGGTGAGAGGTCTGGAGGTCCAGGTCTTGTCAGTCTCTGGGCTCGGGCTCCGGCGGGAGGCGGCGGCAAAGCAGACGTTGATTCGCTGGATGGTGCTTGCGTTAGCAAGGTGGTCACTCCCTGACCACAGGGGAGATTGGCTTCAGTCCTCTGTGCGGCAGAGCGTCGAAGTTCCCATCTTCTTCTTGTAGTTAAGTTGATTCCAGGATGTCTAAAGTCTTAGGACACATGTGAGAAGTTGGCCTGGTATATGCTGTTCACTAGTTCTAGTGACCACCTTGTACCATGCCAAGCAACCCTTATGGTGTGGTTGTAAGTCAACCTTTTTGGACTAGCTGCCCTAGTGGTAGCGTAGGCTAAGCAGTCTTTGAGGCTAAACTCGTGATGCGTGTTAAGCCAGCTGTTTTACCAAATGCAACCCCCTTTTATACCAATGAAAGGACACCACACAGATATATATTCAAAATATATATGTATTTATTTCTCAAAGTAACCCCTAGTCTCTTTATGAGCACAGGAGCACAAATCGTCAAACAAGATTATCACAGAATACACAGAAGTTGCACTTTATATGGATAGGCCCTGGTGGCCACTCAAACCATATACTAAAATAGTGGTATAAGTACCACGAACAGAAAAGGGAAAAGGCCTAGGGCCTCTAGAATCGCTGGGCCTACAAGGAGCTAACGTCAGTTAGTGACCAGGAGGTCCACGGGTGGCGTGTGCAGAGCAAATAGTCACACGCGTGCTCCCATAGGTTTCAATGGGTGCGTAAAAAGTACAAAGTTACTGCAAAAGGAATCTTCCGGATGACCTAGGAACTTAAGATTTGGAACACAGGCACTAGAGATGTATTACTACACATGGGCACCGGAGTACCAGCTTTACCTCACCCACAGGAAGCGGGTGCATAGGCCTCAAAGTGCGTCGGGTTTCTTCTATCTGTTCCGTTGAGCCTGGGACAAAGATGCTGCAGGCGGTCGGTCGGGAAGAGATGCAGTGGATCCAAGAGTGGATCGGAGATGTTGAAGACCTGTAAGCAGAGGGGACAGTGTTCACAGTCACTAGCCAGTGACCAGCGTGGCACCAGGTGGGTACCAGGCGATGTCGGGTGCAAACAGGTGATGAGGGGTAGCTTGTCTCCGCAGCCACGTGGTCCCTGAAGGTCGACGACGTCCAGGAGTCGGC
This sequence comes from Triturus cristatus, assembly GCF_964204655.1. NCBI lineage: Eukaryota > Metazoa > Chordata > Amphibia > Caudata > Salamandridae > Triturus > Triturus cristatus. The sequence goes on along the minus strand of NC_140579.1, from coordinate 492,009,875 downwards.
TCACGAGCTGTCCCACGCAGGCTCTTGCTGTCGGCGGTGTCGGCGACTTGATCGAAGCAAACAAGCCTTGGCAAAAGCAATTGCAGGAGGATTCGGAAATCAGCTGTTGGTTCTGACCAGCAAGGTCAGAGGGATTGCTCCTTGGGAGGGGAGCAAGGGCCAGTCTGGAGCAACCAGACCAGCGGTGTTTGTCGTAGATTTCGTCGCCAAGATGGCCACTAGCCAGCGGGCCAGCAACCGGTTAGGCGCGTCGAGTGGCAAAATGCAGAAGGGCCCCACGCAGATCGTGGAGATGCTGGAGGGCTCACCTTTGGTGCAGATGCTGCTCGAGGGTTGGGCTTCTCAGGACCCAAAGCACAACTTGGAGGGAGCCTCGGTTGTTGCACTGGTCAGCTTGTCGTAGTCGTTCCAAGATGGCTGGTTCCACGTGTCTCGGTGCCTCCACGGGTCTCCTCTTTTCAGGGACTGTGGATCGGGCGGTGAGAGGTCTGGAGGTCCAGGTCTTGTCAGTCTCTGGGCTCGGGCTCCGGCGGGAGGCGGCGGCAAAGCAGACGGTGATTCGCTGGATGGTGCTTGCGTTAGCAAGGTGGTCACTCCCTGACCACAGGGGAGATTTTCTTCAGTCTTCTGTGCAGCAGAATGTCGAAGTTCCCGTCTTCTTCTTAGTTTCAAGTTGATTCCAGGATGTCTGAAGTCTTAGGACACAGCTCCTACCTTTATTCGGATTCTAGGGGCCGGACTACCTGCTAGGTCCCTCCCTATGGGTGGGACCAGGAAGGGGGGTGGTTACACCCCCAATCCTTTGTCCAGCTCGCCCCAGGCCCGGGACTGGTGTGCCCCAGGACCGGTTTGAACTGGCATATGCACCGAGGCTCCTTGTGAGCCACAGGCATGTCTGGTTTCTTTCAAGCCCTACCTGACCAATACACAAAATCCTGTCTGGGGTGGTGCACGCACCTCCCCTGGCAGGAAACCCTTTGTCCACACCTCCCAAGCTGGAAGGACTCCCAGCAGCAGGAGGGCAGACTTGTGTCTGTGGTGGCAGCATCCATTTTGTGGAGCTGAGGCTATGTCTGATTTTACCCGGGTTTCAGGTACTGTACATGTCGTGTCCCTCTAGAAGGGTGGAATGCTAACCCCGTCGCCAGAATTGGCGAGGGGTTAGTATTCCAATTCGTATGACACCTTACTCGACATGTTTTGATAAAGCCAAACCAAAGATAGCATTTAACCGCGAGGTTCATAATGCACTTAAGAGTATATGGTATGACGATATCTGGAAACAGTAGAAGGAAGTTGTTCCGACCACTGCAGACAGGCTCAGCTCATGCCAGAGCACCATCTCACATGGAACCACGCACTCTGCCTTCAGGATTGTTAAGGCCTGCCATAGGAGTGACTTATAGGTTACCAGGTGTCCCATTTAAGGTTAGGTATAGGTATACTACACCTAAGTAAGAGGTGATTACACCAACTTACCCCAGCTGAGTGATCAGCCAGTTGTGTCAAATTGTTAGGCCAAGCCTGGGGTGGCATAATACATGCTTCAGCCCTTGGCAGGCCTTGGGTACACCAATGCCCTGGGTACCTAGTGTACACTGGTACAGGGGCTGACAGGGTGATCCACTTCCAATTGGTTATGCACCTAGGGTGCATAGTTTTAATTTAGTAGAGAGAACAGCAGGCTGGGGGTCCGATTGGCAGGCCCACAGCCTCAATATGTCAAAAACCAGTGAAGCAAAAAGCAAAAATTTGGGGTGACCATAGGATAGCAGACCCTACTCTCCTACACAACCCCCCCCCAAACGCTGGGACATTAAACTAGCCTTGACCAGTCTCGTCTTCATGTCCTAAGTGGAAGTACCTGGAGAGACCATCTGCATTCCCATGGTCAGTACCTGGCCGGTGCTCCACTGTAAAGTCCATCCCCTGTAGGGAAATGGACCACCTAAGCAGTTTGGGGTTTTCACCCTTCATCTGATTTAGCCACAAGAGGGGCTTATGGTCGGTCTGAATCTTGAAGTGAGTGCCAAACAAGTATGGCCTCAGCTTCTTCAGGGCCCACACCACAGCAAAGGCCTCCCTCTCAATAGCTGACCAATTCTTCTCTCTGGGGGTCAACCTTCTGCTAATAAAAGCAATGGGTTGGTCTTGACCATCTACATTAAGTTGTGACAGCACAGCTCCCACACCCAACTCAGAAGCATCTGTTTGGACAATAAACTCTTTGGAGTAGTCAGGACTTTTCAGGATAGGTGCAGAGCACATGGCCTCCTTCAGGTCATCAAATGCCTTTTGACAGCTTACTGTCCACTGAACCTTTTTGGGCATCTTCTTGGATGTCAGATCATTAAGAGGAGTCACAATGGACCCATAGTTCTTAACAAACTTCCTGTAATACCCAGTCAAGCCCAAGAAAGCTCGAACTTGAGTCTGGGTGGTTGGAGGGGACCAGTCCTTGATGGATTGTATCTTACTCTCCAGTGGTTGAACTTGGCCTCCACCCACAAGGTGGCCCAAATATACAACCTTACTCTGCCCTATCTGGCACTTAGTAGCCTTGATAGTGAGGCCTGCCCTCTGCAGGGCCTCAAGAGCCTTCTTCAGGTGGATCAGGTGATCCTCCCAGGTGGAGCTAAAGACAGCAATGTCATCAAGATATGCTGCGCAAAAGTCATCCAACCCAGTAAGGACTTGGTTCACCAGCCTTTGGAAGGTGGCAGGTGCATTCTTCAGACCAAAGGGCATCACCACAAACTGATAATGCCCGCCTGGGGTTGAGAATGCTGTTTTGGCCTTAGACTCCTCAGCTAATCTGATTTGCCAATAGCCAGCTGTCAAGTCAAATGTGCTCAAAAACTTTGCAGAAGCTAGTTTGTCTATGAGCTCATCTGCCCTTGGAATAGGGTGTGCATCTGTCCTGGTGACAGCATTGAGTCCTCTGTAGTCCACACAGAACCTCATCTCTCTCTTGCCATCTTTGGTGTGAGGTTTGGGGACCAGAACCACTGGGCTAGCCCAGGGGCTCTCTGAGGGTTCAATGACACCTAATTCCAGCATTTTATGTACCTCAGCCTTTATACAGTCCCTGACGTGGTCAGGTTGTCTGTAAAGTTTGTTCTTTACAGGCAGACTGTCACCAGTGTCCACAACATGGGTACACCAGTCAGTTTGACTAGGTATCAAGGAAAACATATGTGAAAATGATTGTAGAACCTGTCTACATTCAGTCTGCTGATGGGCAGTGAGGTTGCCTCCAAGGGTCACTCCTTCAACTGAGCCATCTTCAGGGTTCTGAGACAACAGGTCTGGGAGAGGGTCACTCTCTTCCTCCTGTCCCTCATCTGTAGCCATGAGCAAGCCCATGTCTGCCCTGTCAACATATGCTTTAAGCCTGTTAACATGGAGTACCCTGTGGGGACTCCTGGGAGTTCCTAGGTCCACCAAGTAGGTGACCTCTCCCTTCTTTTCCAGGATTGTATGGGGTCCAGACCATTTGTCTTGGAGTGCTGCTGGGGCCACTGGCTCCAACACCCATACCTTCTGTCCTGGCTGATACTCAACCAAGACAGCCTTTTGGTCATGCCAAGCTTTCTGTAAGGCCTGGCTTGCCTCAAGGTTTTTAGATGCCTTCTCCATATACTCAGCCATCCTGGAGCGGAGACCAAGTACATAGTCCACTATGTCTAGCTTAGGCTTTTTGAGAGGTAACTCCCATCCTTCCTTCACCAAACACAGTGGGCCTCTCACAGGGTGCCCAAACAACAATTCAAAGGGGCTGTAGCCAACTCCTTTTTGTGGGACCTCTCTGTAAGCAAACAGAAGGCAGGGTAGAAGGATATCCCATCTTCGCCTGAGCTTTTCAGGTAATCCTTTGATCATACCCTTTAGGGTCTTGTTGAATCTCTCAACAAGCCCATTGCATTGTGGGTGATAAGGGGTGGTGAACTTGTAGTTGACACCACATTCCTTCCACATAGCTGTCAAGTATCCTGACATAAAGTTGGTACCTCTGTCAGATACTACCTCCTTAGGAAACCCCACTCTGGAGAATACTCCCAGCAGGGCCCTGGCCACAACAGGTGCTGTAGTGGTCCTAAGGGGAATTGCCTCTGGATACCTGGTGGCATGATCCACTACCACCAGTATAAATCTGTGCCCAGATGCAGTGGGAGGATCCATGGGACCCACTATGTCTATTCCCACTCTTTCAAAGGGAACCCCCACCACAGGTAGTGGTATCAGGGGGGCCTTTGTTGTGCCACCTGATTTGCCACTGGCTTGGCAGGTAACACAGGAGCGACAAAACTCCTTTGTATCTTCATTCATATGGGGCCAGTGAAAGTGAGGGACAAGTCTGTCCCAGGTCTTGTTCTGGCCTAGGTGTCCTGCTAAAGGAATATCATGGGCCAAGGTAAGGAGGAAGCCCCTAAATTGCAGAGGTATAACCAACCTCCTGGTTGCACCAGGCTTGGGGTCTCTAGCCTCTGAATAAAGGAGCCCTTCATCCCAATACACTTTATGGGTACCTTGAGCATTCCCAGCAGCCTCAGCAGCAGCCAGCTGTCTGAGGGGTTCAAGAGAGGGACAGGATAACTGAGCCTGCCTCAAGTCAGCCCTTGAAGGTCCCCCTGTCCCCAGAAACTCAACCTGATCAGGTTCAAGCTCTTCAGGGACAGTTCCTTCAGGGTCCTCTAGATCAGCTTCCTGGGAAGGCTGATCATCACTCTGAGGCAGGGGGGAAGGCACAGCCTTGACCCTCCTGTTCTTCTTCTTGGTAGGTGCTTGGTCCATTGTTCCAGGATCCAAGACCTGTGGTTCAGTGAGGCACTTTTTGGCCTGTGACCTGGTCACAGCAAGGACATGTGATGATATACCTAACATCTCTGCATGAGTCCTGTACTCCACTTCTGACCATAGAGAACTCTCTAGGTCATTGCCCAACAAACATTCTACTGGGAGGTCTGCACTAACCACAACCCTTTTGAGGCCAGTTACCCCTCCCCATGAGAAGTTAACAACTGCCACACTGTGTGAAGTAGTGGCATTGCTGGCATTGGTCACCAGGTAGTTCTCACCTGGTATGTACTGTCCAGGGTCCACAAAGCCTGGTGTCACCATAGTGACACTGGCACATGTGTCCCTGTAGGCTTGAGCCACTTTGTCATTAATTAAAGGAGTCTGTCTGTACTTGCCCAGGTTACTGGGGCTCACAGTCAGGGACAAATCAATGTCGCCATCACAGATCAAGACTGCCTGTGTAAGGGTTCTGTCTAAGTCAGAATCTCCTTCAGTTCCCATAGTGATTCCCACTACACCCTTTGTCTGGGGACCAACACTGCTAACAGTAGTACTGGGAGCAGGTGCCTTAGGGGCAACAGTGTTGGGGGCTCCACCCTTTTTGCAATCACTAGTCCAGTGAGTTGTATTTTTACAATGATTGCACCAGGGTTTCTTTTGACCTTCTTTCTTCTTTTTGGACTGTTGGGACCCACCCTCCTTAGTAGTAGTTTGGGGCCCTGTTGAAGACTTCTGGTCTTTAGGTTTCTGATCTCCACCCTTTTGGTCTGTTTTCTTCTGATCACCCCCTTGGCCCTGGTTCTGGTTCTTTTGCTTAACCCTGGTTCTGACCCATTTGTCTGCCTTCTTTCCCAATTCTTGGGGAGAGGTCAGATCAGAGTCAACCAAGTGTTGATGCAGTTGCTGGTTTTGACAGTTATTTAAAATCTGTTCTCTCATCATCAAATTATACAATCCTGTAAAATCAGATACCTTACTTCCCAGCAACCAACCCTCCAAAGCCTTAGTGGCACATTCAATGTATTCAGACCAGTCCTGAGTCTGTGTCTTTTGGTTGTCTCTGAACATTAACCTGTACTGCTCAGTGGTTAAGCCTAACCCATCAACTAGAACACTCTTCAGGACTCTGTAGTTTCTGACATCCTCTTCTCTAACAGTGAGGAGTCTGTCTCTGCCTCTTCCTTCAAAGGAGAGCCAGAGGATTGCTGCCCACTGATCTTCAGGAACCTGCTGTACTTTGCAGGCTCTCTCAAGAGCAGTTATCCACTTGTGGATGTCATCCCCACTTTTGTAGGGGGGCACAACCTTAGACAGGTTTCTATTATCGAAAACCCTATCTTTGTCCTTAGGGACAATGCTGCCACCAGTGGGTATAGACCCACTCTCTTTATGCTGTCTAGCCTTGCTAAGTTTCTCTTCCATCAGGGCTACTTCTAGCTCCTGCTTCCTGATCCTCAGCTGGGCCTCTTGCATCTTGGCCTCATGTTCCCTCCTCTGAGGGGTGGTCATCCTTCTCCTGGAGTGACCTTGAGAGCCTCTAGAGCCATGGGAAGCATTGGAGTCACCTGAGCGATTCCTTTGCCTTCCCAGCCCTGTGTTAAGTCCACTGGGGAGATCCAGTGGGTTGAACCCACTGTCAGTCCCCAATAGCCTTGGTTTAGCTGGGCCAAGTATAACACTTGGCACTGGGCTAGTTCTCCCTTCATCCTCACTACTGTCAGTATCCTTTTCACTCTCCTCCTCTGTGGTAGGCATCCCATCTAAGGGGTGACTATTGGGAAGGGGTACTTCAGTGGCATCTTCAGAAGGGGGGCCTCCTGTTCCTGACCCTAAGGGGGCTAACTGGGAAGCTTTCTTGAGTGCTCTCTGATTCTCATCATTCTGTAAGAGCTCTCTGAGCTCAGCAGAGTTTGGGTTCTTGGGCTGTTTAAGGCCTCTAAGAGTTGCCAAATGCCTGAGCTCATTCTGATTAAGGGTAGCAAAGCTGGTTGGTGCCCTCTGGGGGTCACTCTCGACAGAGATGGGTACAGTGGACCCCTCTGCCCCGGCCATTGCTCTTAAGTGTGGGTGGATGTGTTGCAATCTACCTACACTTGGGTTTACCTACTAAACCTATCTAGTAGTTGTAGTCAGGGTGTGCTACTCCCTTTGCTCTACAACAACTAAGTTCAGTAGAACTTAAGTATATCTAATCTTGTTTTATATGTACCTACAGGTACCTATGTGATCTTTCAATTGGTAACCAAGAGATTACAATGGTAAAACACAGCAAGCTCAAATCCAACCGCTGCTCACCAATGTGAGAAGTTGGCCTGGTATATGCTGTTCACTAGTTCTAGTGACCACCTTGTACCATGCCAAGCAACCCTTATGGTGTGGTTGTAAGTCAACCTTTTTGGACTAGCTGCCCTAGTGGTAGCGTAGGCTAAGCAGTCTTTGAGGCTAAACTCGTGATGCGTGTTAAGCCAGCTGTTTTACCAAATGCAACCCCCTTTTATACCAATGAAAGGACACCACACAGATATATATTCAAAATATATATGTATTTATTTCTCAAAGTAACCCCTAGTCTCTTTATGAGCACAGGAGCACAAATCGTCAAACAAGATTATCACAGAATACACAGAAGTTGCACTTTATATGGATAGGCCCTGGTGGCCACTCAAACCATATACTAAAATAGTGGTATAAGTACCACGAACAGAAAAGGGAAAAGGCCTAGGGCCTCTAGAATCGCTGGGCCTACAAGGAGCTAACGTCAGTTAGTGACCAGGAGGTCCACGGGTGGCGTGTGCAGAGCAAATAGTCACACGCGTGCTCCCATAGGTTTCAATGGGTGCGTAAAAAGTACAAAGTTACTGCAAAAGGAATCTTCCGGATGACCTAGGAACTTAAGATTTGGAACACAGGCACTAGAGATGTATTACTACACATGGGCACCGGAGTACCAGCTTTACCTCACCCACAGGAAGCGGGTGCATAGGCCTCAAAGTGCGTCGGGTTTCTTCTATCTGTTCCGTTGAGCCTGGGACAAAGATGCTGCAGGCGGTCGGTCGGGAAGAGATGCAGTGGATCCAAGAGTGGATCGGAGATGTTGAAGACCTGTAAGCAGAGGGGACAGTGTTCACAGTCACTAGCCAGTGACCAGCGTGGCACCAGGTGGGTACCAGGCGATGTCGGGTGCAAACAGGTGATGAGGGGTAGCTTGTCTCCGCAGCCACGTGGTCCCTGAAGGTCGACGACGTCCAGGAGTCGGCTCACGAGCTGTCCCACGCAGGCTCTTGCTGTCGGCGGTGTCGGCGACTTGATCGAAGCAAACAAGCCTTGGCAAAAGCAATTGCAGGAGGATTCGGAAATCAGCTGTTGGTTCTGACCAGCAAGGTCAGAGGGATTGCTCCTTGGGAGGGGAGCAAGGGCCAGTCTGGAGCAACCAGACCAGCGGTGTTTGTCGTAGATTTCGTCGCCAAGATGGCCACTAGCCAGCGGGCCAGCAACCGGTTAGGCGCGTCGAGTGGCAAAATGCAGAAGGGCCCCACGCAGATCGTGGAGATGCTGGAGGGCTCACCTTTGGTGCAGATGCTGCTCGAGGGTTGGGCTTCTCAGGACCCAAAGCACAACTTGGAGGGAGCCTCGGTTGTTGCACTGGTCAGCTTGTCGTAGTCGTTCCAAGATGGCTGGTTCCACGTGTCTCGGTGCCTCCACGGGTCTCCTCTTTTCAGGGACTGTGGATCGGGCGGTGAGAGGTCTGGAGGTCCAGGTCTTGTCAGTCTCTGGGCTCGGGCTCCGGCGGGAGGCGGCGGCAAAGCAGACGGTGATTCGCTGGATGGTGCTTGCGTTAGCAAGGTGGTCACTCCCTGACCACAGGGGAGATTTTCTTCAGTCTTCTGTGCAGCAGAATGTCGAAGTTCCCGTCTTCTTCTTAGTTTCAAGTTGATTCCAGGATGTCTGAAGTCTTAGGACACAGCTCCTACCTTTATTCGGATTCTAGGGGCCGGACTACCTGCTAGGTCCCTCCCTATGGGTGGGACCAGGAAGGGGGGTGGTTACACCCCCAATCCTTTGTCCAGCTCGCCCCAGGCCCGGGACTGGTGTGCCCCAGGACCGGTTTGAACTGGCATATGCACCGAGGCTCCTTGTGAGCCACAGGCATGTCTGGTTTCTTTCAAGCCCTACCTGACCAATACACAAAATCCTGTCTGGGGTGGTGCACGCACCTCCCCTGGCAGGAAACCCTTTGTCCACACCTCCCAAGCTGGAAGGACTCCCAGCAGCAGGAGGGCAGACTTGTGTCTGTGGTGGCAGCATCCATTTTGTGGAGCTGAGGCTATGTCTGATTTTACCCGGGTTTCAGGTACTGTACATGTCGTGTCCCTCTAGAAGGGTGGAATGCTAACCCCGTCGCCAGAATTGGCGAGGGGTTAGTATTCCAATTCGTATGACACCTTACTCGACATGTTTTGATAAAGCCAAACCAAAGATAGCATTTAACCGCGAGGTTCATAATGCACTTAAGAGTATATGGTATGACGATATCTGGAAACAGTAGAAGGAAGTTGTTCCGACCACTGCAGACAGGCTCAGCTCATGCCAGAGCACCATCTCACATGGAACCACGCACTCTGCCTTCAGGATTGTTAAGGCCTGCCATAGGAGTGACTTATAGGTTACCAGGTGTCCCATTTAAGGTTAGGTATAGGTATACTACACCTAAGTAAGAGGTGATTACACCAACTTACCCCAGCTGAGTGATCAGCCAGTTGTGTCAAATTGTTAGGCCAAGCCTGGGGTGGCATAATACATGCTTCAGCCCTTGGCAGGCCTTGGGTACACCAATGCCCTGGGTACCTAGTGTACACTGGTACAGGGGCTGACAGGGTGATCCACTTCCAATTGGTTATGCACCTAGGGTGCATAGTTTTAATTTAGTAGAGAGAACAGCAGGCTGGGGGTCCGATTGGCAGGCCCACAGCCTCAATATGTCAAAAACCAGTGAAGCAAAAAGCAAAAATTTGGGGTGACCATAGGATAGCAGACCCTACTCTCCTACAACACAGCTCCTACCTTTATTCGGTTTCTAGGGGCCGGACTACCTGCTAGGTCCCTCCCTAAGGGTGGGACCAGGAAGGGGGGTGGTTACACCCCCAATCCTTTGTCCAGCTCGCCCCAGGTCCAGGGCTGGTGTGCCCCAGGACCGGTTTGAACTGGCATATGCACCAAGGCTCCTTGTGAGCCTCAGGCATGTCTGGTTTCTTTCAAGCCCTACCTGACTGTTAGAAAAGGTAGACGGACCGGGAGGGTCGGCCGGGGTCAGGAGGAGAGGTCTCCGGGGAGAGCCGTCTCCAGCGATCGTACAGACAAGTAACTTCCCCCCCACAGACAGATATCACACACGGATAAGGTTCAGTGATCTTTATCGACACTTATTTAAGGCACGGTAAAAGGGTACAAGGAGGTCTGGACTCAGGGATCCCCTCGATTAGAGTCTCGTAAGGTAGGGAAGGGGGTAGCGGGACAGTCTATTTACCAATCAGGTAATTCGGATGAGATGGTGATGAGCTCACAATCCTCGAGCTTGGTGGTTAGGTGGTATGGGCCGCGGCAGCGCCAGCAGGTCCCGGTGCGGATGGTCGATACAACGGGCCGCGGCAGCGCCAGCAGGTCCCAGGAAGATGAAGGCTGCAGAGGGCCGCGGCAGCGCCAGCAGGTCCCGGGGAGGATGGTCGTTACAACGGGCCGCGGCAGCGCCAGCAGGTCCCAGGAAGATGAAGGTTGCAGAGGGCCGCGGCAGCGCCAGCAGGTCCCGGTGAGGATGGTCGGTACAACGGGCCGCGGCAGCGCCAGCAGGTCCCAGGAAGATGAAGGTTGCAGAAGGCCGCGGCAGCGCCAGCAGGCAGGACGATGGTTCACAAGAGCGGGCTACGGCAGCGCCAGTAGACCGTCAGGGTTGAGTTCACTCGGTGTCTCTCGACTCCAGGATACAACTGCCTTCCTGCTCCGGAGCTGTCTTAGTTATAGGGCTGGTGCCCTTTGATGTCCGGACCCTCGCACTTGGAGGTCGGAGGGTCCGGGATGAAGGTGTCCAGACACCCAGCAGGGGGTGGAGCCAGCGCCTGGGGGCTGCTGGAGGCGATCGGCACCTGGCGGGGGGAAGAGCTCTTGACGCCTCGTTCTCCCATTGACCTGCCAAGTGGTCCGCTCACCTCCTGGGTGGATGGTGGTGCCGGGATGTCGGGGCCGGCCAGGCCCGGGGTTAGGGTCGAGGTGAGGCCACGCGGCCGCGTGGTGCAGGGCCCAAGATGGCGGCTTGACCTGGCCGGGGAAGCCGGTGGGGCTGGACCCCGTGATGAGTAGGGGTCCGAGGGCAGAGGGTCCGTCGGGAGACGGAGTACAGGGGCTTGTCACGGGGGTATGCTGGGTGGGCCGGAGCTCGGGCCCTGTCGTGCGGGGGGGGAGCCAGCCCTCTGTGTGGCCTGTCCAACATGCGTCCCCCCCAGCTGAAGGCGGGGAGAGTCACCCATCTCCTTGGGGACTCTCTTCGTCGAGGCGGAAAAAGCGGGACAGGCCGTCCGCGTTGGCGTGGTCTTGGCCTGGCCGGTGCTCCACAGTGAAGTCCATTCCCTGCAGGGAAATGGACCAGCGCAAGAGTTTTGGGTTCTCCCCACGCATCTGCATCAGCCATTGCAGGGGTCGATGGTCGGTTTGTACCCGGAAGTGGGTACCGAAGAGATAGGGCCGGAGCTTTTTGAGGGCCCACACTACTGCAAATGCCTCCCTCTCGATTGTGCTCCAACGCTGTTCTCGGGCCAGGAGACGTCGACTGATGAAGGCCACCGGCTGGTCATGACCTTCGGGGTTCAGCTGAGAGAGGACGGCCCCGATGCCGTGGTCGGAGGCGTCGGTCTGTACTACAAATTCCCGACTGTAATCGGGGGCCTGGAGCACCGGGGCGGTGCACAGGGCGGCCTTCAGCTCTTCGAAGGCCGCTTGACAATCAGGAGTCCAGTGGACCCGCTTCGGTTGATTCTTGGATGTGAGTCCCGTGAGGGGCCCCACGATGCTGCCGTAGTCCTTCACGAACCGCCGGTAGTAGCCGGTGAGCCCTAAGAAGGCTCGGACCTCGGTCTGGGTGACGGGGGGCTGCCAGGACTGGATGGCAGCAATCTTAAGTTGTAGTGGGGCCACCAGCCCGCTTCCCACTTGGTGCCCCAGGTAGGTCACAGACCCTTGGCCAATTTGGCACTTGCCGGCTTTAATGGTGAGGCCGGCCCGCTGGAGGGCTTGGAGGACCTCTTGGAGGTGACGGAGGTGGTCGGACCAGTGGCGGCTGTATACAGCGATATCGTCCAGGTAGGCAGCGCTGAATTCTTCGAGCCCTGCCAAGACCTGGTTCACAAGACGTTGGAATGTGGCGGGGGCATTCTTCATGCCAAAGGGCATGACCTTAAATTGATAGTGGCCATCGGGGGTGGAGAAGGCTGACCGTTCTTGAGCCCTGGGTGTGAGGCCGATCTGCCAGTAGCCCGCCGTCAGGTCGAAGATACTAAGGTAGCGGGCGGCCCCCAGCCGGTCGATCAGCTCGTCTGCTCGGGGGATGGGATGAGCGTCGGTCCGGGTGACAGCGTTCACGCCCCGGTAGTCGACGCAGAATCTCAGTTCAGGGGCGGTGCCGGGGGCAGCGGCCTTGGGAACTAATACAACCGGACTGGCCCAGGGACTGTCCGAGGGCTCGATGACCCCGATCGTGAGCATCTTGGCCACTTCCTCCTGTATGCAGGTCCGTACCCGATCTGGTACGCGGTAGGCCCGGTGCCGGACAGGGGGACTGTCCCCGGTGTCTACGTCGTGCAAACACCAAGGGGTGACCCCGGGGGTGAGTGAGAACAGGGCAGCGAACTGCAGCAGGAGGTCCCGGCAGTCCTGGCGTTGCTCCGAAGTGAGGGCGTCGGAGAGCCGGACCCCATCCACGGAGCCGTCCTTCTCCTGAGTCTTTAAGAGATCCGGGAGGGGCTCGGAGTCTTCTTCTGTACCACTGTCGGTCGCCATCAGGAGGCTTAGTTCTGAGCGCACAAAGTGTGGTTTGAGCCGGTTGGTGTGGAGGACCCGCAGGGGGTTCCGGGTGGACCCCATGTCGATGAGGTAAGTGACGGGGCTTTTACGCTCGACCACTTTGAAGGGCCCCGTCCACTTGTCTTGCAGGGCACATGGTTCGGTGGGGGACATCACCCATACTTGCTGCCCAGGCTCGAACTCAACGGAGGAGGCATTGTGATCATACCACCTTTTCATGTCCTCCTGACTGGCCTCGAGGTTCGCCTTGGCCATCTCCCTGAAGCGCCGGGTCTGGTTTCGTAGGGCCAGGAGGTATTTGAAGACGTCTGGAGGGGTCGTTAGGGGGGCCAACTCCCAGCCCTCCTTCACGAGGCTGAGGGGCCCTCGCACAGGGTGTCCGTATAGGAGTTCAAAGGGGCTAAAGCCGAGGGACTTCTGGGGTACTTCCCGGTAGGCGAAGAGGAGGCACGGGAGCAGTACATCCCACTGGCGACGGAGAGGCTCTTCCAATCCCCCAATCATCCCTTTGAGAGTGCGGTTGAACCGCTCCACTAGTCCGTTTCCTTGGGGGTGATAGGGGGTCGTGAATCTGTATGTGACCCCGCATTGTTGCCAGAGGGACTTCATGTACTTCGATATGAAGTTCGTACCTCGGTCGCTGACGACTTCTCGGGGGAAGCCTACCCGGGAGAAGATCCCCATCAGGGCCCGGCCAACCACTGGAGCGGTCACGGTCCGTAGGGGCACCGCCTCGGGATAGCGGGTGGCATGGTCCACTAGTACCAAGATGAACCTGTGTCCTTGTGCCGTGCGAGGGTCCAGCGGCCCCACAATGTCTATCCCCACCCTCTCGAACGGGGTGGTGACCACCGGGAAGGGTTGTAGAGGAGCCTTAAGCTTCCGGCCACTCTTCCCGCTTGCTTGGCATGTGGGGCACGATCGGCAGTGGTTCAGGACGTCATTCCTCATTTTTGGCCAGAAAAAGTGGGTCACCAGTCGACTGTACGTTTTATCTTGGCCCAGGTGCCCAGCCAGGGGGACATCGTGGGCTAGGTTGAGTAGAAAGTCTCGGAAGCGGAGCGGTACCACCAGAACTCGACTGGCCCCCAGCTCGGCGATTCTTTGCTCGCTGTAGAGCAGGTCGTTATCCCAGTAGACCCAGTGGGTTCCGGTGGTGTCCCCGGCGGCTTGGGTGCTGGCTTGTTGGCGAAGCCCCTCGAGGGAGGGACAGGTCTTTTGCTCCTGGCGGAACTGTTCTTGGGTGGGCCCCCCTTCTTGCCGCCACTGAGCCAGATCCGGAAGGTCCTGGGGTTGCGCGTTTTCTTCGGGGGCCGGGTCTGGGAGGTCGGCCTCGCCGTTGTCCTCTACGGGGGCAACCGGGGGCGGAGGTGCCGGCCATTCGGTTTCTTCTGATCGGGGGGCGGCCCGGCCGGCCATGGATCGGGTGGTTATGCAGGCCCAGTCCGGGAGGCCCAGCATCCCCAAGTGCTCTCTTCTCTCGACGGTGGCCCACGGGGAACTCTCGAGGTCATTCCCCAGGAGGCAGTCCACGGGGGCATCGTCCCGGACCGTCACTTTCAGTAGGCCGGAGACCCCTCCCCATTCAAACGGGACGCAGGCCATCTTGCACATGCTTTCAGAGTTATCTGCCGAGCGGACGGGGCAGAGAATGTTCGGCAAGATCTGCTCGGGCTTCACCAGGTGACAGCGGACGGCCGTCACGCTGGCGCCGGTGTCGCGCAAGGCCTCAGCTCTCTGTCCATTAATGGTCACCCACTGACCGTATTTCCTGGTGTTGGCGGGTAGGGGAGCCCGCGGAACCATGTCTCTTCCCCCTAAGCATGCCAGGACCATGGCGGCCGGTTCCCACCCTTGCTGGTCCGGCTCACACTCCTCGGGACCCTCCAACGACTGCTCCTCCCCCAGGGCAGCGGCAGCTACCTGGCGGGGTTTGGGCGTTTGGTTCAGCGGGCAGTTCGGATCGTTGGCGTAGTGGCCTAGTCGCTGGCATCTGTGGCACGTGACGTTGGCTCTGTACCCAGGCCGCAACGGGGGGTTGCCCCGGCCGGTCGGCGGCGGGGTGCTGGCCACGGTTGTTGCTGGCAAGGCGTCTCTCCCCCGCCCCTGGCCTCCTCCTCCTCCCCGAGGACGGTGCTGGCCTTGGTTGCTTCTGTTCTGGTCGTGTGGCCCTTTCCGGCCCACTCGGGTGCTCTCCCACCGGTCAGCTTCGGCGGCGAGCTGCCGGGGGTCAGTCAGCTTACTGTCGAGTAGATGCTGCCGGAGCTCGACGAAGCAGTTGTTTGACAGGTGTTCCCATACCATGAGGTTGAAGAGCTGTTCGTAGGTGGTGACCTGACTTCCCTTGATCCAACCCTCGAAGGCCCGGCTGAAATAGTTCACGTATTCCACCCAAGTGGTACCTGGGATCCGGGTGCAATCCCTGAACCTCTGGCGGTACATCTCGGGCGTGAGGCCGTAGCGGGTGAGGAGGGCAGCCTTCATGTGGTCGTAGGACGACATTTGGTGATCGGGGAGCTGCAGCAGGGCATCGCGACCCTCGTTGATAAATCTCCCCCAAAGTCCGGCTCCCCAATCACTCCGGTCGATCCTGTGGGAGGTCATTGCGAACTCATAGGCCTTAAACCATTGTTGTATGTCGTCTTCTCGGACATACTCGCGGACCACATCCTTGGGGATGTGAACTTTTTTCTCAGTTGGTCCCGGGGTGTGTGGTCTTTCAGGCACCCCCAAGTCCTTATGCTGTTTGCGCAGTTCTATCTCTGCCAATTGGCGCTCGTGCTCGAGCGTTATCTTTTTCTCTTCCAGCTCTCTCTGTCTCTGTTTTTCTTCTCGCTCCTCTCGAATCCGCATCTGCTCGAGGTTGAGTTTCTGTTCAGCTAACTTGAGCTCCCCATCCATCTTGAGTCGTGCCATCTCTAATTCGTGCAGTCTGACTCTGTCTCTTTCTCGTATCTCCTCCGGTGATCGGCCCGTTCCCCGTTCCTCGGGAGTCGTGGCGTTCCCCTCTGGTGTGACGCTGTTTTGGTCGGAGGGTCTTGCGACCCCCGTTTCTGTCCACGACTCAAGGGCGTGCTTTAGGTCATCCTTGGTACTCAGGCCAGTGGTAGCAATGCCAAGTTCTATGCAAAATTGTCTCAGTTCGCGGTGGTTGTACTCCTCTAGTTTCTCCATTTGGAACTTCTCGGTGGAGCTGCTATCTTTGGTCGACATCGTGCTTTGTCGTGGGGTGAGCTACTCTCTGTACGATTACGCGTTGATTCGGATCGCGCCGCTGGCCACCAATGTTAGAAAAGGTAGACGGACCGGGAGGGTCGGCCGGGGTCAGGAGGAGAGGTCTCCGGGGAGAGCCGTCTCCAGCGATCGTACAGACAAGTAACTTCCCCCCCACAGACAGATATCACACACGGATAAGGTTCAGTGATCTTTATCGACACTTATTTAAGGCACGGTAAAAGGGTACAAGGAGGTCTGGACTCAGGGATCCCCTCGATTAGAGTCTCGTAAGGTAGGGAAGGGGGTAGCGGGACAGTCTATTTACCAATCAGGTAATTCGGATGAGATGGTGATGAGCTCACAATCCTCGAGCTTGGTGGTTAGGTGGTATGGGCCGCGGCAGCGCCAGCAGGTCCCGGTGCGGATGGTCGATACAACGGGCCGCGGCAGCGCCAGCAGGTCCCAGGAAGATGAAGGCTGCAGAGGGCCGCGGCAGCGCCAGCAGGTCCCGGGGAGGATGGTCGTTACAACGGGCCGCGGCAGCGCCAGCAGGTCCCAGGAAGATGAAGGTTGCAGAGGGCCGCGGCAGCGCCAGCAGGTCCCGGTGAGGATGGTCGGTACAACGGGCCGCGGCAGCGCCAGCAGGTCCCAGGAAGATGAAGGTTGCAGAAGGCCGCGGCAGCGCCAGCAGGCAGGACGATGGTTCACAAGAGCGGGCTACGGCAGCGCCAGTAGACCGTCAGGGTTGAGTTCACTCGGTGTCTCTCGACTCCAGGATACAACTGCCTTCCTGCTCCGGAGCTGTCTTAGTTATAGGGCTGGTGCCCTTTGATGTCCGGACCCTCGCACTTGGAGGTCGGAGGGTCCGGGATGAAGGTGTCCAGACACCCAGCAGGGGGTGGAGCCAGCGCCTGGGGGCTGCTGGAGGCGATCGGCACCTGGCGGGGGGAAGAGCTCTTGACGCCTCGTTCTCCCATTGACCTGCCAAGTGGTCCGCTCACCTCCTGGGTGGATGGTGGTGCCGGGATGTCGGGGCCGGCCAGGCCCGGGGTTAGGGTCGAGGTGAGGCCACGCGGCCGCGTGGTGCAGGGCCCAAGATGGCGGCTTGACCTGGCCGGGGAAGCCGGTGGGGCTGGACCCCGTGATGAGTAGGGGTCCGAGGGCAGAGGGTCCGTCGGGAGACGGAGTACAGGGGCTTGTCACGGGGGTATGCTGGGTGGGCCGGAGCTCGGGCCCTGTCGTGCGGGGGGGGAGCCAGCCCTCTGTGTGGCCTGTCCAACACTGACCAATACACAAAATCCTGTCTGGGGTGGTGCACGCACCTCCCCTGGCAGGAAACCCTTTGTCTACACCTCCCAAGCTGGAAGGACTCCCAGCAGCAGGAGGGCAGACTTGTGTCTGTGGTGGCAGCATCCATTTTGTGGAGCTGAGGCTGTGTCTGATTTTACCCGGGTTTCAGGTACTGTACATGTCGTGTCCCTCTAGAAGGGTGGAATGCTAACCCCGTCGCCAGAATTGGCGAGGGGTTAGTATTCCAATTCGTATGACACCTTACTCGACATGTTTTGATAAAGCCAAACCAAAGATAGCATTTAACCGCGAGGTTCATAATGCACTTAAGAGTATATGGTATGACGATATCTGGAAACAGTAGAAGGAAGTGGTTCCGACCACTGCAGACAGGCTCAGCTCATGCCAGAGCACCATCTCACATGGAACCAAGCACTCTGCCTTCAGGATTGTTAAGGCCTGCCATAGGAGTGACTTATAGGTTAACATGTGTCCCATTTAAGGTTAGGTATAGGTATACTACACCTAAGTAAGAGGTGGTTACACCAACTTACCCCAGCTGAGTGATCAGCCAGTTGTGTCAAATTTGTTAGGCCCGGCCAGGGGTGGCACAATACATGCTTCAGCCCCTGGTAGGCCTTAGATACACCAATGCCCTGGGTACCTAGTGTACACTGGTACAGGGGCTCTCAGGGTGATCCACTTCCAATTGGTTGTGCACCTAGGGTGCATAGTGTAAATTTAGTAGAGAGAACAGCAGGCTGGGGGTCTGATTGGCAGGCCCACAGCCTCAATATGTCAAAAACCAGTGAAGCAAAAAGCAAAAATTTGGGGTGACCATAGGATAGCAGACCCTACTCTCCTACAGGCGTGCAGCGGCATGCAGCAGTTTGTGGTGTGCAGCAGTGTGTGGCGTGCAGCAGTGTGTGGCGTGTAGCAGTGTGCGGCGTGCAGCAGTCTGCGGTGTGCAGCAGTGTGAGGCGTGCAGCAGTGTGTGGCTCGCAGCGGCATGCAGCAGTGTGTGGCGTGCAGGAGTGTGTGGCGTGTAGCAGTGTGCGGCATGTAGCAGTGTGCAGCGTGCAGCAGTGTGCTGCGTGCAGCAGTGTCATGCAGCATGCAGCAGTGAGTAATGCAGCAGTGTGCAGCAGTGTGCGGCGTGCAGCAGTGTGTGCCATGCAGCAGTGTGTGGCGTGCAGCAGTGTTTCGTGTAGCATTGTGCGGTGTGCAGCAGTGTGTAGCATGCAGCAGTGTGTGGTGTGCAGCAGTGTTTCGTGTAGCAGTGTGCGGCGTGCAGCAGTGTGCGGCGTGCAGCAGTGTGCGGCATGCAGCAGTGTGTGGCGTGCAGCAGTGTGTGGCTTGCAGCGGCATGCAGCAGTGTGTGGCGTGCAGCAGTGTGTGGCGTGCAGCAGTGTGTGGCTTGCAGCAGCATGCAGCAGTGTGTGGCATGCAGCAGTGTGTGGCGTACAGCAGTGTGTGGCGTGTAGCAGTGTGCGGTGTGCAGCAGTGTGCAGCAGTCTGCGGCGTGCAGCAGTGTGTGCTGTGCAGCAGTGTTTCGTATAGCATTGTGCGGCGTGTAGCAGTGTGCGGTGTGCAGCAGTGTGTGGCGTGCAGCAGTGTGTGGCATGCAGCAGTGTGTGGCATGCAGCAGTGTGCGGCGTGCAGCAGTGTGTGGCATGCAGCAGTGTTTGGCGTGCAGCAGTGTGTGGCGTGCAGCGGCATGCAGCAGTGTGTGGCGTGCAGCAGTGTGCGGCATGCAGCAGTGTGTGGCATACAGCAGTGTGCGGCGTGCAGCATTGTGGGGCGTGCAGCAGTGTGCGGCGTGCAGCAGTGTGTGGCATGCAGCAGTGTTTTGTGTAGCATTGTGCGGCGTGCAGCAGTGTTTCGTGTAGCAGTGTGCGGCGTGCAGCAGTGTGCGGCGTGCAGCAGTGTGCGGCATGCAGCAGTGTGTGGCGTGCAGCAGTGTGTGGCTTGCAGCGGCATGCAGCAGTGTGTGGCGTGCAGCAGTGTGTGGCGTGCAGCAGTGTGTGGCTTGCAGCAGCATGCAGCAGTGTGTGGCATGCAGCAGTGTGTGGCGTACAGCAGTGTGTGGCGTGTAGCAGTGTGCGGTGTGCAGCAGTGTGCAGCAGTCTGCGGCGTGCAGCAGTGTGTGCTGTGCAGCAGTGTTTCGTATAGCATTGTGCGGCGTGTAGCAGTGTGCGGTGTGCAGCAGTGTGTGGCGTGCAGCAGTGTGTGGCATGCAGCAGTGTGTGGCATGCAGCAGTGTGTGGCATGCAGCAGTGTTTGGCGTGCAGCAGTGTGTGGCGTGCAGCGGCATGCAGCAGTGTGTGGCGTGCAGCAGTGTGCGGCATGCAGCAGTGTGTGGCATACAGCAGTGTGCGGCGTGCAGCATTGTGGGGCGTGCAGCAGTGTGCGGCGTGCAGCAGTGTGTGGCATGCAGCAGTGTTTTGTGTAGCATTGTGCGGCGTGCATCAGTGTTTCGTGTAGCAGTGTGTGGCGTGCAGCAGTGTTCGGCGTGCAGCAGTGTGCAGTGAGCAGCAGTGTGCTGCGTGCAGCAGTGTGTGGCGTGCAGCAGTGTGTGGCGTGCAGCGGCATGCAGCAGTGTGTGGTGTGCAGCAGTGTGTAGCGTGCAGCAGTGTGTGGCATGCATCAGTGTGTGGTGTGCAGCTGTGTTTCGTGTAGCAGTGTGCGGCGTGCAGCAGTGTGCGGCATGCAGCAATGTGTGACATGCAGCAGTGTGTGGCGTGCAGCAGTGTGTGGCTTGCAGCGGCATGCAGTGTGTGGCATGCAGCAGTGTGTGGCGTGCAGCAGTGTGTGGCATGCAGCAGTTTGCGGCATGCAGCAGTGTGTACTATGCAGCAGTGTGTGGCGTGCAGCAGTGTGTGGCATGCATCAGTGTGTGGTGTGCAGCAGTGTTTCGTGTAGCAGTGTGCGGCGTGCAGCAGTGTGCAGCATGCAGCAGTGTGCGACATGCAGCAGTGTGCGGTGTGCAGCAGTGTGTGGCATGCAGCAGTGTGTGGCATGCAGCAGTGTGCGGCGTGCAGCAGTGTGTGGCATGTAGCAGTGTGCTGCGTGCAGCAGTGTGTGGCGTGCAGCAGTGTGTGGTGTGCAGCAGTGTGCGGTGAGCAGCAGTGTGCTGTGTGCAGCAGTGTGTGGCATGCAGCAGTGTGTGGCGTGCAGCAGTGTGTGGCATGCAGCAGTTTGCGGCATGCAGCAGTGTGTGGTGTGCAGCAGTGTGTGGCGTGCAGCAGTGTGTGGCATGCATCAGTGTGTGGTGTGCAGCAGTGTTTCATGTAGCAGTGTGCGGCGTGCAGCAGTGTGCGGCATGCAGCAGTGTGTGACATGCAGCAGTGTGTGGTGTGCAGCAGTGTGTGGGTTGCAGCGGCATGCAGCAGTGTGTGGCATGCAGCAGTGTGTGGCGTGCAGCAGTGCGTGGCATGCAGCAGTGTGCGGCATGCAGCAGTGTGTGCCATGCAGCAGTGTGTGGCGTGCAGCAGTGTGTGGCATGCATCAGTGTGTGGTGTGCAGCAGTGTTTCGTGTAGCAGTGTGCGGCGTGCAGCAGTGTGCGGCATGCAGCAGTGTGCAACATGCAGCAGTGTGCGGTGTGCAGCAGTGTGTGGCGTGCAGCAGTGTGTGGCATGCAGCAGTGTGCGGCGTGCAGCAGTGTGCGG
Source organism: Triturus cristatus (assembly GCF_964204655.1). Lineage (NCBI taxonomy): Eukaryota > Metazoa > Chordata > Amphibia > Caudata > Salamandridae > Triturus > Triturus cristatus. The sequence goes on along the minus strand of NC_140579.1, from coordinate 491,988,833 downwards.
CCTGCAGCAGTGTGCTGCGTGCAGCAGTGTGTGGCATGCAGCAGTGTGTGGCATGCAGCAGTGTGTGGCGTGCAGCGGCATGCAGCAGTTTTTGGCATGCAGCAGTGTGTGGCATGCAGCAGTGTGTGGCATGTAGCAGTGTGTGGCGTGCAGCAGTCTGCGGTGTGCAGCAGTGTGAGGCATGCAGCAGTGTGCGGTGTGCAGCAGTGTGTGGGGCGCAGCGGCGTGCAGCAGTGTGTGGCATGCAGCAGTGTGTGGCGTGCAGCAGTGTGCGGCATGCAACAGTGTGTGGCGTGCAGCAGTTTGTGGTGTGCAGGGGCATGCAGCAGTGTGTGGCATGCAGCAGTGTGTGGCGTGCAGCAGTGTGTTGCATGCAGCGGCATGCAGCAGTGTGTGGCGTGCAGCAGTGTGCTGCATGCAGCAGTGTGTGGCGTGCAGCAGTGTATGGCGTGCAGCAGTGTGTGGTGTGCAGCAGTGTGCGGCGTGTAGCAGTGTGCGGCGTGCAGCAGTGTGTGGCATGCAGCAGTGTTTGGCGTGCAACAGTGTGTGGCGTGCAGCGGCATGCAGCAGTGTGTGGCATGCAGCAGTGTGCGGCATGCAGCAGTGTGCGGCATGCAGCAGTGTGCGGCGTGCAGCAGTGTGTGGCGCGCAGCAGTGTGTGGCATGCAGCAGTGTTTCGTGTAGCAGCGTGTGGTGTGCAGCAGTGTGTGGCATGCAGCAGTGTGCGGTGAGCAGCAGTGTGCTGTGTGCAGCAGTGTGTGGCGTGCAGCAGTGTGTGGCATGCAGCGGCATGCAGCAGTGTGTGGTGTGCAGCAGTGTGCTGCGTGCAGCAGTGTGTGACGTGCAGCAGTGTGTGGCGTGCAGCAGTGTGTGGCGTTAAGAGAAGTTGGCCTGGTATATGATGTTCACTAGTTAAAGTGACCACCTTGTACCATGCCAAGCAACCCTTATGGTGTGGTTGTAAGTCAACCTTTTCGGACTAGCTGCCCTAGTGGTAGCGTAGGCTAAGCAGTCTTTGAGGCGTGCACCAGTGTGTGGCGTGCAGTGGCATGCAGCAGTTTGTGGTGTGCAACAGTGTGTGGCGTGCAGCAGTGTGTGGCGTGTAGCAGTGTGCGGCGTGCAGCAGTCTGTGGTGTGCAGCAGTGTGAGGCGTGCAGCAGTGTGTGGCTTGCAGCGGCATGCAGCAGTGTGTGGCGTGCAGGAGTGTGTGGCGTGTAGCATTGTGCGGCGTGTAGCAGTGTGCGGCATGAAGCAGTGTGTGGCATGCAGCAGTGTGTGGCGTGTAGCAGTCTGCGGCGTGCAGCAGTCTGCGGTGTGCAGCAGTGTGAGTCATGCAGCAGTGTGCGGTGTGCAGCAGTGTGTGGCGTGCAGCAGTGTGTGGCGTGTCGCAGTGTGTGGCATGCAACAGTGTTTTGTGTAGCAGTGTGCGGTGTGCAGCAGTGTGTGGCATGCAGCAGTGTGCTGCGTGCAGCAGTGTGTGGCGTGCAGCAGTGTGTGGAGTGCAGCGGCATGCAGCAGTGTGTGGTGTGCAGCAGTGTGTGGCATGCAGCAGTGTGCTGCGTGCAGCAGTGTGTGGCGTGCAGCAGTGTGTGGAGTGTAGCGGCATGCAGCAGTGTGTGGTGTGCAGCAGTGTGTGACGTGCAGCAGTGTGTGGCGTGCAGCAGTGTGTGGCGTGCAGTGGCATGCAGCAGTTTGTGGTGTGCAGCAGTGTGTGGCGTGCAGCAGTGTGTGGCGTGTAGCAGTGTGCGGCGTGCAGCAGTCTGTGGTGTGCAGCAGTGTGAGGCGTGCAGCAGTGTGTGGCTTGCAGCGGCATGCAGCAGTGTGTGGCGTGCAGGAGTGTGTGGCGTGTAGCAGTGTGCGGCGTGCAGCAGTGTGCGGCGTGCAGCAGTGTGCAGCAGTCTGCGGCGTGCAGCAGTGTGTGCTGTGCAGCAGTGTTTCGTATAGCATTGTGCGGCGTGTTACAGTGTGCGGTGTGCAGCAGTGTGTGGCGTGCAGCAGTGTGTGGCTTGCAGCAGCATGCAGCAGTGTGTGGCATGCAGCAGTGTGTGGCGTACAGCAGTGTGTGGCGTATAGCAGTGTGCGGCGTGCAGCAGTGTGCAGCAGTCTGCGGCGTGCAGCAGTGTGTGCTGTGCAGCAGTGTTTCGTATAGCATTGTGCGGTGTGTAGCAGTGTGCGGTGTGCAGCAGTGTGTGGCGTGCAGCAGTGTGTGGCATGCAGCAGTGTGTGGCATGCAGCAATGTGCGGCATGCAGCAGTGTGTGGCGTGCAGCAGTCTTTGGTGTGCAGCAGTGTGTGGCGTGCAGCAGCATGCAGCAGTGTGTGGCGTGCAGCAGTGTGCGGCATGCAGCAGTGTGCGGCATGCAGCAGTGTGCGGCGTGCAGCATTGTGAGGCGTGCAGCAGTGTGCGGCGTGCAGCAGTGTGTGGCGTGCAGCAGTGTTTTGTGTAGCATTGTGCGGCGTGCAGCAGTGTTTCGTGTAGCAGTGTGTGGCGTGCAGCAGTGTTTGGCGTGCAGCAGTGTGCGGTGAGCAGCAGTGTGCTGTGTGCAGCAGTGTGTGGCGTGCAGCAGTGTGTGGCGTGCAGTGGCATGCAGCAGTGTGTGGTGTGCAGCAGTGTGTGGCGTGCAGCAGTGTGTGGCATGCATCAGTGTGTGGTGTGCAGCAGTGTTTCGTGTAGCAGTGTGCGGCGTGCAGCAGTGTGCGGCATGCAGCAGTGTGTGACATGCAGCAGTGTGTGGCGTGCAGCAGTGTGTGGCTTGCAGCGGCATGCCGCAGTGTGTGGCATGCAGCAGTGTGTGGCGTGCAGCAGTGTGTGGCATGCAGCAGTGTGCGGCATGCAGCAGTGTGTGCCATTGCGCAGTGTGTGGCGTGCAGCAGTGTGTGGCATGCATCAGTGTGTGGTGTGCAGCAGTGTTTCGTGTAGCAGTGTGCGGCGTGCAGCAGTGTGCAGCATGCAGCAGTGTGCGACATGCAACAGTGTGCGGTGTGCAGCAGTGTGTGGCATGCAGCAGTGTGTGGCATGCAGCAGTGTGCGGCGTGCAGCAGTGTGCGGCATGCAGCAGTGTGCTGCGTGCAGCAGTGTGTGGCGTGCAGCGGCATGCAGCAGTGTGTGGCATGCAGCAGTGTGCGGCGTGCAGCAGTGTGCGGCATGCAGCAGTGTGTGGCGTGCAGCAGTGTGTGGCATGCAGCAGTGTTTCGTGTAGCAGCGTGCGGTGTGCAGCAGTGTGTGGCATGCAGCAGTGTGCGGTGAGCAGCAGTGTGCTGTGTGCAGCAGTGTGTGGCGTGCAGCAGTGTGTGGCGTGCAGCGGCATGCAGCAGTGTGTGGTGTGCAGCAGTGTGCTGCATGCAGCAGTGTGTGACGTGCAGCAGTGTGTGGCGTGCAGCAGTGTGTGGCGTTGTGAGAAGTTGGCCTGGTATATGATGTTCACTAGTTAAAGTGACCACCTTGTACCATGCCAAGCAACCCTTATGGTGTGGTTGTAAGTCAACCTTTTCGGACTAGCTGCCCTAGTGGTAGCGTAGGCTAAGCAGTCTTTGAGGCGTGCAGCAGTGTGTGGTGTGCAGCGGCATGCAGCAGTTTGTGGTGTGCAGCAGTGTGTGGCGTGCAGCAGTGTGTGGCGTGTAGCAGTGTGCGGCGTGCAGCAGTCTGCGGTGTGCAGCAGTGTGAGGCGTGCAGAAGTGTGTGGCTTGCAGCGGCATGCAGCAGTGTGTGGCGTGCAGCAGTGTGTGGCGTGTAGCAGTGTGCGGCGTGCAGCAGTCTGCGGTGTGCAGCAGTGTGAGGCGTGCAGCAGTGTGTGGCTTGCAGCGGCATGCAGCAGTGTGTGGCGTGCAGGAGTGTGTGGCGTGTTGCAGTGTGCGGCGTGTAGCAGTGTGCGGCATGCAGCAGTGTGTGGCGTGCAGCAGTGTGTGGCTTGCAGCGGCATGCAGCAGTGTGTGGCGTGCAGCAGTGTGTGGCATGCAGCAGTGTGTGGCGTGCAGCAGTGTGTGGCTTGCAGCAGCATGCAGCAGTGTGTGGCATGCAGCAGTGTGTGGCGTACAGCAGTGTGTGGCGTGTAGCAGTGTGCGGCATGCAGCAGTGTGCAGCAGTCTGCGGTGTGCAGCAGTGTGTGGCGTGCAGCAGTGTGTGGCATGCAGCAGTGTGTGGCGTGCAGCAATGTGCGGCGTGCAGCAGTGTGTGGCGTGCAGCAGTCTTTGGCGTGCAGCAGTGTGTGGCGTGCAGCGGCATGCAGCAGTGTGTGGCGTGCAGCAGTGTGCGGCGTGCAGCAGTGTGCGGCATGCAGCAGTGTGCGGCATGCAGCATTGTGAGGCGTGCAGCAGTGTGCGGCGTGCAGCAGTGTGTGGCGTGCAGCAGTGTTTTGTGTAGCATTGTGCGGCGTGCAGCAGTGTTTCGTGTAGCAGTGTGTGGCGTGCAGCAGTGTTTGGCGTGCAGCAGTGTGCGGTGAGCAGCAGTGTGCTGTGTGCAGCAGTGTGTGGCGTGCAGCAGTGTGTGGCGTGCAGTGGCATGCAGCAGTGTGTGGTGTGCAGCAGTGTGTGGCGTGCAGCAGTGTGTGGCATGCATCAGTGTGTGGTGTGCAGCAGTGTTTCGTGTAGCAGTGTGCGGCGTGCAGCAGTGTGCGGCATGCAGCAGTGTGTGACATGCAGCAGTGTGTGGCGTGCAACAGTGTGTGGCTTGCAGCGGCATGCAGTGTGTGGCATGCAGCAGTGTGTGGCGTGCAGCAGTGTGTGGCATGCAGCAGTTTGCGGCATGCAGCAGTGTGTGCCATGCAGCAGTGTGTGGCGTGCAGCAGTGTGTGGCATGCATCAGTGTGTGGTGTGCAGCAGTGTTTCATGTAGCAGTGTGCGGCGTGCAGCAGTGTGTGGCATGCAGCAGTGTGCGGCATGCAGCAGTGTGTGCCATGCAGCAGTGTATGGCGTGCAGCAGTGTGTGGCATGCATCAGTGTGTGGTGTGCAGCAGTGTTTCGTGTAGCAGTGTGCGGCGTGCAGCAGTGTGCGGCATGCTGCAGTGTGCGACATGCAGCAGTGTGCGGTGTGCAGCAGTGTGTGGCGTGCAGCAGTGTGTGGCATGCAGCAGTGTGCGGCGTGCAGCAGTGTGCGGCATGCAGCAGTGTGCTGCGTGCAGCAGTGTGTGGCATGCAGCAGTGTGTGGCGTGCAGCAGTGTGTGGCGTGCAGCGGCATGCAGCAGTTTTTGGCATGCAGCAGTGTGTGGCATGCAGCAGTGTGTGGCGTGTAGCAGTGTGCGGCGTGCAGCAGTCTGCGGTGTGCAGCAGTGTGAGGCATGCAGCAGTGTGCGGTGTGCAGCAGTGTGTGGCGTGCAGCGGCGTGCAGCAGTGTGTGGCATGCAGCAGTGTGTGGCGTGCAGCAGTGTGCGGCATGCAGCAGTGTGTGGCGTGCAGCAGTTTGTGGCGTGCAGGGGCATGCAGCAGTGTGTGGCATGCAGCAGTGTGTGGCGTGCAGCAGTGTGTTGCATGCAGCGGCATGCAGCAGTGTGTGGCGTGCAGCAGTGTGCTGCATGCAGCAGTGTGTGGCGTGCAGCAGTGTATGGCGTGCAGCAGTGTGTGGTGTGCAGCAGTGTGCAGCGTGTAGCAGTGTGCGGCGTGCAGCAGTGTAGGAGAGTAGGGTCTGCTATCCTATGGTCACCCCAAATTTTTGCTTTTTGCTTCACTGGTTTTTGACATATTGAGGCTGTGGGCCTGCCAATCAGACCCCCAGCCTGCTGTTCTCTCTACTAAATTAAAACTATGCACCCTAGGTGCATAACCAATTGGAAGTGGATCTCCCTGTCAGCCCCTGTACCAGTGTACACTAGGTACCCAGGGCATTGGTGTACCCAAGGCTTGCCAAGGGCTGAAGCATGTATTATGCCACCCCAGGCTTGGCCTAACAATTTGACACGACTGGCTGATCACTCAGCTGGGGTAAGTTGGTGTAATCACCTCTTACTTAGGTGTAGTATACCTATACCTAACCTTAAATGGGACACATGGTAACCTATAAGTCACTCCTATGGCAGGCCTTAACAATCCTGAAGGCAGAGTGCTTGGTTCCATGTGAGATGGTGCTCTGGCATGAGCTGAGCCTGTCTGCAGTGGTCGGAACAACTTCCTTCTACTGTTTCCAGATACCGTCATACCATATACTCTTAAGTGCATTATGAACCTCACAGTTAAATGCTATCTTTGGTTTGGCTTTATCAAAACTGTTAGACGGACCGGGAGGGTCGGCCGAGGACAAGGGGAGAGGTCTCCAGGGAGAGCCGTCTCCAGCGATCGTACAGATGAATAACTTCCCCCCCCCACAGATATACACCACACAAGGATAAGATTTAGCGTTCTTTATAGGTGATTTCTTAAGGTACGATGAAATGGTACAAGGAGGTCTGGACTCAGGGGTCCCCTCGATTCGAGTCTCTTGGTTTGGGGAAAGGGGGTAGCGGGACAGTCTGGTTACCAGTCTGGTAGCTGAGATGGTATGGTGGATAGCTCACAATCCTCGAGCTCGGTGTTCTAGCTTGGACGGGCCGCGGCAGCGCCAGCAGGTCCCGGTGAAGATGGTCGTTACACGGTCCGCGGCAGCGCCAGCAGGTCCCGGTGAAGATGGTCGTTACACGGTCCGCGGCAGCGCCAGCAGGTCCCGATGAAGGTGGTCGTTACAACGGTCCGCGGCAGCGCCAGCAGGTCCCGACGAGGATGGATGTTGCAGAAGGCCGCGGCAGCGCCAGCAGGCAGGACGATGGTTCACAAGGCAGGGCTACGGCAGCGCCAGTAGTCCATCAAGGATGAGTTCTCTCGGTGTCTCTCGACTCCAGGATACAACTGCCTTCCTGCTCTGGAGCTGCCCTAGTTATAGGTCTGACGCCCTTTGATGTCCGGACCCTCGCACTTGGAGGTCGGGGGGTCCGGGATGAGGGAGTCCAGACACCCAGCAGGGGGTGGAGCCAGCGCCTGGGGGAGCTGGAGGGTGATCGGCACCTGGCGGGGGAGAGCCCTCGACGCTTCTTTCTCCCATTGACCTGCCAAGTGGTCCGTTCACCTCCTGGGTGGATGGTGGTGCCGGGATGTCGGGGCCGGCCAGGCCCAGGGTTAGGGTCGGGCTGAGGCCGCGCGGCCTCGTGGTGCAGTGTCCAAGATGGCGGCTGATCCGGCCGGGGGAGCCGGTAGTGGTTCGGCCCCATGATACATGGATGTCCGGGGGTAGGAGTTCCGTTGGGAGACGGGGTGCGGGTTGCCCTTGGGGGTAACACCTGGGAGTCCGGGGTTTGGGCCCTGTCGTGCGGGGAGGGAGCAAGCCCTTCATGTGGCCTGTCCAACAAAAACATGTCGAGTAAGGTGTCATACGAATTTGAATACTAACCCCTCGCCAATTCTGGCGACGGGGTTAGCATTCCACCCTTCTAGAGGGACACGACATGTACAGTACCTGAAACCCGGGTAAAATCAGACATAGCCTCAGCTCCACAAAATGGATGCTGCCACCACAGACACAAGTCTGCCCTCCTGCTGCTGGGAGTCCTTCCAGCTTGGGAGGTGTGGACAAAGGGTTTCCTGCCAGGGGAGGTGCGTGCACCACCCCAGACAGGATTTTGTGTATTGGTCAGGTAGGGCTTGAAAGAAACCAGACATGCCTGTGGCTCACAAGGAGCCTCGGTGCATATGCCAGTTCAAACCGGTCCTGGGGCACACCAGTCCCGGGCCTGGGGCGAGCTGGACAAAGGATTGGGGGTGTAACCACCCCCCTTCCTGGTCCCACCCATAGGGAGGGACCTAGCAGGTAGTCCGGCCCCTAGAATCCGCCTAAAGGTAGGAGCTGTGTCCTAAGACTTCAGACATCCTGGAATCAACTTAACACTAAGAAGAAGACGGGAACTTCGACGCTCTGCTGCACAGAGGACTGAAGCCAATCTCCCCTGTGGTCAGGGAGTGACCACCTTGCTAACGCAAGCACCATCCAGCAAATCAACGTCTGCTTTGCCGCCGCCTCCCGCCGGAGCCCGAGCCCAGAGACTGACAAGACCTGGACCTCCAGACCTCTCACCGCCCGATCCACAGTCCCTGAAAAGAAGAGACCCGTGGAGGCACCGAGACACGTGGAGCCAGCCATCTTGAAACAACCACGACAAGCTGACAAGTGCAACAACCGAGGCTTCCTCCAAGTTGTGCTTTGGGATCTGAGAAGCCCAACCCCCGAGCAGCATCTGCACCAAAGGTGAGCCCTCCAGCATCTCCACAATCTGCGTGGGGCCCTTCTGCATTTTGCCACTCGACGCGCCTAACCGGTTGCTGGCCCGCTGGCTAGTAGCCATCTTGGCGACGAACTCTACAAAATACACTGCTGTTCTGGTTGCTCCAGACTGGCCCTTGCTCCCCTCCAAAGGAGCAGACCTTCTGACCTTGCTGGTCAGAACCATCAGCTTATTTCATCTCCTACAACAATTGCTTTTGCCAAGGCTTGTTTGCTTCGATCAAGTCGCCGACACCGCCGACAGCGAGAGCCTGCGTGAGACAGCTCGTGAACCGACTCCTGGACGTCGTCAACCTCCAGGGACCAAGTGGCTGCAGAGACAAGCTACACCTTTCTTCCTGTTTGCACCCGACATTGCCTGGTACCCACCTGGTGCCACGCTGGTCACTGGCTAGTGACTGTGAACACTGTCCCCTCTGCTTACAGGTCTTCAACATCTCCGATCCACTCTTGGATCCACCGCATCTCTCCCGGACCGACCGCCTGCAGCATCTTTGTCTTCAGGTTCCACGGAACAGATAGAAGAAACCCGACGCACTTCGAGGCCTATGCACCCGCTTCCTGTGGGTGAGGTAAAGCTGGCACACCTGTGCCCAAGTGTAGTATTACATCTCTAGTGCCTGTGTTCCAAATCTTGAGTTCCTAGTCCATCCGGAAGAATCTCTTTGCAGTAACTTTGTACTTTTTACGCACCCATTGAAACCTATGGGAGCACGCGTGTGACTATTTGCTCTGCACACGCCACCCGTGGACCTCCTGGTCACTAACTGAAGTTAGCTCCTTGTAGGCCCAGCGATTCTAGGGGCCCTAGGCCTTTTCCCTTTTCTGTTCGTGGTACTTATACCACTATTTTAGTATATGGTTCGAGTGGCCACCAGGGCCTATCCATATAAAGTGCAACTTCTGTGTATTCTACTGTAATCTTGTTTGACGATTTGTGCTCCTGTGCTCATAAAGAGACTAGGGGTTACTTTGAGAAATAAATACATATATATTTTGAATATATATCTGTGTGGTGTCCTTTCATTGGTATAAAAGGGGGTTACATTTGGTAAAACAGCTGGCTTAACACGCTTCACGAGTTTAGCCTCAAAGACTGCTTAGCCTACGCTACCACTAGGGCAGCTAGTCCGAAAAGGTTGACTTACAACCACACCATAAGGGTTGCTTGGCATGGTACAAGGTGATCACTTTAACTAGTGAGCATCATATACCAGGCCAACTTCTCACATTGGTGAGCAGCGGTTGGATTTGAGCTTGCTGTGTTTTACCATTGTAATCTCTTGGTTACCAATTGAAAGATCACATAGGTACCTGTAGGTACATATAAAACAAGATTAGATATACATAAGTTCTACTGAACTTAGTTGTTGTAGAGCAAAGGGAGTAGCACACCCTGACTACAACTACTAGATAGGTTTAGTAGGTAAACACAAGTGTAGGTAGATTGCAACACATCCACGCACACTTAAGAGCAATGGCCGGGGCAGAGGGGTCCACTGTACCCATCTCTGTTGAGAGTGACCCCCAGAGGGCACCATCCAGCTTTGCTACCCTTAATCAGAATGAGCTCAGGCATTTGGCAACACTTAGAGGCCTTAAACAGCCCAAGAACCCTACCTCTGCTGAGCTCAGAGAACTCTTACAAAATGATGAGAATCAGAGAGAACTCAGGAAAGCTTCCCAGTTAGCCCCCTTAGGGTCAGGAACAGGAGGCCCCCCTTCTGAAGATGCTACAGAAGTACCCAGTTCCAATAGCCATCCCTTAGATGAGAATCATACTACAGGGGAGGAAAGTGGTGAGTGTTGGAAGGCGGACCCCGAGGAGTCGGTGCGACCACCAAGGGGGGGCCCTCACACTGCACGAAGTAGCCGAGCGCTGCCGAGAAGTCTCCTGAGAGATCCTTCTCCTATCACGTCCTAGCACAGTAACACCACCACACAGGACTCAAGGAGGTTGTCTTGTGACAAGCAATTCTTTATCAGCAATAAAAAGGTTACGAGGTCAATATTTACACGAAGGGATCGAGGGATCCACCAAAAGTCTCAGTGTCTCTTTGGAAGGGTCGGGGTAGCGGGACAGTCTTTGGCAGGAATGCGGTACGAGGGTACCTGGGGCCCAGTTCTTATCCTCAAGCTGGAGGACCTCCGGATCTCGGAGGGGTTGAGCCGCGACGGCGTCAGCAGGGCTCTGGCGTACAGTTCGTGGAGAGCCGCGATACAATCAGCAGGGCTCTCAAGATGGTTTCTGCTCAGCTCGAGCCGCGACGTCGTCAGCAGGGCTCCGAGGGAGGTTTCAGCGAGGTTGAGCCGCTACGGCGTCAGCAGGGCTCCGATGTTCCAGGTGGTTCAGAAAGGGTTCACAGGAAGGAGCCGCGACACAGTCAGCAGGGCTCGTGATGGTTCCGACAAGAGTTCTTCTCCGTAGGGTCAGCCGCGATTCAATCAGCAGGGCTCTCGACTCCGGGATACAACTGCCGAGCTGTGGTGGGGTCGCCCCAGATATAGGTCTGGAGCCCTTTGATGTCCGGACCTATGCGCCCGAGGGGGCGGAGTGGCCGGGTGGAGGTGGCCAGACGCCCAGCAGGAGAGGCGCCAGGCCCATGGGAGTTGCAGGGCGATCACACCTCGAGAGGGGAGGACAGTTGGGGGTCCCATCGATACTGTCCTCCGCCGGGGGCGATGAATGGTTCCTGCGGCACCCCCTGGCTAGTTCGTGGTGCCTCGATGTCGGGGCTTCGCTGGGGTCGAGGCCGGGTTGAGCGGGGTCGCGCCGGCTGGTGCACGGTGTGACGTGGATGCCAACAAGATGGCGGAGCCACGAGGAGTATGCGTCCACGTGCAGCTCCGGGTGAAGGGCCTTGGTGCAGTTCAGACGGGTGGCCCGTGACGGCCGGGGCGGGGAACGGGCACAATCCAGGGGGTTAAGGACCACGCCACGAGGCCGGGTCCAACAGGCGTCCCCCCCAGCCGAAGGCATGGAGAGTCACCCATCTCCTTGGGGATTCTCCTCGTCAAGGCGGAAGAAGCGGGACAGGCCGTCGGCGTTGGCGTGGTCATTGCCGGGCCGGTGTTCGACGTCAAAGTCCATCCCTTGTAGCGAGATGGACCACCGCAGCAGCTTGGGGTTCTCGCCCCGCATTTGCATTAGCCATTGCAAGGGCCGGTGGTCGGTCTGGACCCGGAAGTGGGTGCCAAAGAGGTAGGGCCGGAGCTTCTTGAGGGCCCACACCACAGCGAAGGCCTCACGCTCAATAGTGCTCCAGCGTTGCTCTCGGGGCAGTAGTCGTCGGCTGATGAAGGCCACTGGTCGGTCGAGCCCCTTTTCGTCGGCTTGGGATAGGACGGCCCCTATCCCATACTCGGAGGCGTCCGTCTGTACCACGAACTCTTTCTGGTAGTCCGGGGCCTGCAGCACCGGAGCAGTACACATGGCTGTCTTTAGGGTGTCGAAGGCTGTTTGGCAGCGGGGTGTCCAGTGTACCTTCTTGGGCTGCTTTTTGGACGTTAACTCTGTGAGGGGGCCCACAATGCTCCCATAGTCCCGGATAAACCGCCGGTAGTATCCGGTGAGGCCCAGGAAGGCCCGGACAGCGGTCTGGGTAGTGGGGGGTTCCCAGGTCTGGATGGCATCTATCTTTGCTTGGAGGGGGGCCACCTGCCCGCTCCCCACTTGATGGCCCAGGTAGGTCACGGATCCGTGGCCGATTTGGCATTTGCTGGCCTTGATTGTGAGCCCGGCCCGCTGAAGGGCGGCCAGGACGGCCTTCAGGTGGAGAAGGTGCTCGGCCCAGTGGTTGCTGTACACGGCAATGTCATCTAAGTAGGCCGCGCTGAAGGCCTCAAGCCCGGCCAAAACCTTGTTCACCAGTCTTTGGAAGGTGGCCGGGGCGTTCTTCATTCCGAAGGGCATCACCCGAAAGTGGTAATGCCCATCCGGGGTCGAAAAGGTGGATCTTTCTTGGGCGCCGGGGGTGAGCTGGATTTGCCAGTACCCGGCGGTGAGGTCCAGCGTGCTCAAGTAGCGAGCGGCCCCTAGGCGGTCGATGAGTTCGTCGGCCCGGGGTATCGGGTGGGCGTCTGTCTTGGTTACTGCATTCAGGGCTCGGTAGTCCACGCAGAATCGCAACTCCGGGGGGTGACCGGGAGCTGCGGCCTTGGGCACCAGGACGACAGGGCTGGCCCACGGGCTGTCGGAAGGCTCGATGACCCCCAGGGCCAGCATCTTCGCTACTTCGGCCTGGATGCAGGCCCGCACTCGGTCAGGCACCCGGTAGGCTCTGTGTCGTATGGGGGGGCTCTCCCCGGTGTCGACATCGTGGACGCACCAGTGGGTCACCCCCGGGGTGAGAGAGAAGAGGGCTGCGTAGTCCCGCAGTAATTGCTGGCAGTCGTTGCGCTGTTCCGGGGTCAGGGACGAGGCGAGTTGGACCCCTTCGATCGATCCATCGTGAATGTCGGATTGCAAGAGGTCGGGCAAGGGCTCGGAGTCGTCCTCGCCCCCTTCGTCAGTCGCCAGCAGCAGGCTCAGTTCGGTCCGGGCGAAGTGGGGTTTTAGCTTGTTGGCATGTAGGACCCGGAGGGGGTTCCGGGGGGACTCCAGATCGACCAGGTAGGTGACGGGACTTTTCTTCTCCACCACCTTGAAGGGCCCGGTCCACTTGTCCTGGAGGGCGCCGGGTTCGACCGGGGCCATGACCCATACTTTCTGTCCTGGCTCGAATTCTATAGTAGAGGTGTTGCGATCGTACCACCGCTTCATGTCCTCCTGGCTGGCCTCGAGGTTGGCTTCGGCCATGGCTCGGAACCTGCGGGTCTGGTTTCGGAGGGTCAGGAGGTATCGGTAGACGTCAGGAGGGGCTCCTCGGGGCTTCATCTCCCAGCCCTCCTTGACCAGGCTGAGCAGTCCGCGGACCGGGTGTCCATACAATAGTTCAAACGGGCTGAACCCCAGGGACTTCTGCGGGACCTCCCGATAGGCAAACAGGAGGCAGGGCAGCAGGACATCCCATTTCCGCCTGAGGGGTTCTTCCAGGCCCTGGATCATCCCTTTTAATGTTCGGTTGAACCGCTCAACCAGTCCGTTCCCCTGAGGGTGATAGGGGGTCGTGAACTTGTATGTGACCCCGCACTGTTGCCACAGAGACCGCATGTACCTGGAGATAAAGTTCGTGCCGCGGTCGCTCACCACTTCGCTGGGGAATCCCACTCGGGAGAAGATCCCCATCAAGGCCCGGCCTACCACAGGGGCCGTTATAGTTCTTAGCGGGACCGCCTCCGGGTACCTGGTGGCGTGGTCCACGAGGACCAGGATGAAGCGGTGGCCCAGGGCGGTTTGGGGGTCCAGGGGTCCCACAATATCGATCCCGACCCGTTCGAACGGGGTGCTGACGGCTGGAAAGGGCTGGAGGGGGGCCTTGACCCGACCCCCCGTCTTTCCGCTGGCTTGGCAGGTCTGGCAGGACCGGCAGTGGTTGTCCACATCTCTCCGCATCCGGGGCCAGTAGAAGTGGGTCACCAGACGACTGTACGTTTTGTCTTGCCCCAAGTGTCCGGCGAGGGGCACATCATGGGCCAGGTGGAGAAGGAACTCCCGGAAGCGGAGGGGGACCACCAACACGCGGCTGGCCCCGAGTTCTGCTACTTTCTGTTCACTGTACAACAGGCCCTCGGTCCAGTAGATCCAGTGGGTGCCGGTCTGGTCACCGTTGGTTTGCGCGGTCGCCTGTTGTCGGACCCCTTCGAGAGAGGGACAGGACTGTTGTTCTTGCTGGAACTGCTCTCGGGTGGGGCCCCCTTCGTGTCGCCATTGTGTCAGCTCTGGGAGGGCGCTCGGAGAAGCCATCTCTTCGGGGGAGGATTCGCTGGGTCCAGGGTCGGTGTCCGCCTCCTCCTCGCTGCTGGTGGGAGGGGGTGTGAGCCCCTCGGGCTGGGCGGTCCCGGAGGTCGAGGATGAGCGGGGGGCCTGGGCGGTCATGGACCGGGTGATGGCGCAGGCCCAATCAGCCAGTCCCAACATTCGGAGGTGCTCTCGTCGCTCTACTTGAGCCCAGGGGGAACTTTCCAAGTCGTTCCCCAGGAGGCAGTCGACCGGGGCGTCGTCGCGCACTGTCACCTTCAGCAGGCCCGTCACCCCTCCCCACTCGAAGGGGACCAGGGCCATCTGGCATAGGCTTTCACTGTTGTCGGCCGTCCGTACGGGGCACAGCACATTCGGTAGAATCTGCCCAGGGGTCACCAGGTGGCAGCGGACAGCGGTGATACTGGCGCCTGTGTCACGAAGGGCTTCGGCCCGTTGTCCATTGACCGTGACCTGCTGCCGGTACTTCTGGGTGTTGGTTGGGATGGGGGTGCAGGGTACCATCTCTCGGCTACCCAGGCAGACCAGGGACATGGCTGCCGGCTCCCACTCAGTGTTCTCTCGGTCGAGGGCCTCCTCTTCCTCTTCTCCTCCCCCCAAGGCGGCGGCTGTCAGCTGCCGGGGCGGGTGCCCGCCGGCCCCGTTTCTTCGGTTCAGAGGGCAGGCCGGATCGCTGGCAAAGTGTCCTGTTTGTTGGCAGCCGTAGCAGGTCACTGGCGGCCGTGGTCCGGGTCGGGCCGGGCCCACCTTTCGGGCTAGGCTCGGGGAGAGATGTGGCTGCGGTGGCCCTCGAGGGGGGCTCCTGGGGGCCCCGGCGGGAGGGTCTCGGTTCCTGTTCGGCCCTCCCCCCCCACCGCGCTGGCGGGGGGGTCCGTTGGGGTTCCTCTGGTACTCCCCCATTGAGTTCCGGGGGACCCGGGAGTTGACCCATCGATCGGCCTCGACGGCAAGTTTTCGCGGGTCGGTCATTTTGCTGTCGAGGAGGTGCTGTCTCAGTTCCACGAAGCAATTGTTGGAAAGGTGTTCCCACACGATGAGGTCGACCAGCTGCCCGTAGGTGGTTACTTTGCTCCCTTTGATCCACCCTTCTAGGGCCCGACTGAAAAAGTCCACATATTCCACCCATGTGGTACCCGGGATTTTCTTGCAGTCTCTGAACCGCTGGCGGTACATTTCCGCTGTTAGCCCGTAGCGGGTGAGCAGGGCCTCCTTCATGTGATCGTAGGAGGTCATCACCTCCTCCGGTAGCTGGAGCAGCGTGTCCCGCCCCTCACTCAGGAACCGCCCCCACAGGCCCGCGCCCCAGTCCTTTCGGGGCACCCGATGAGAGGTCATGGCCACCTCGTAGGCCTTGAACCATTGTTGGATGTCGTCATTCTTGTAATACTCCTTGACGACTTCTTTCGGGATATGTACCTTGGCCTCGGAAGGCGGTAGAGTGTCTCTAGTACTGGGGGTGTCAGTCCCTCCGTTCTTGGCCTTGATCTCGAGCTCCTTGAGACTGCGCTCGTGCTCAAGAGTTAGTTTCTTTTCCTCCAACTCCCGGTGTCGTCTCTTCTCCTCTATCTCTTCTTGAAGGCGCAGCTGCTCTAGGGCCAGTTTCTTTTCTGCCAGCTGGAGTTCACCGTCCAGCCGCAGTCGGGCGAGCTCTAGCTCGTGGCTCCGGACCTTTTCCCGCTCTCGTATTTCTTCTTCGGAGAGGCCGGTTTCTAGGCTCTTTCTTCCTCCGGTTGCCGGAGTCCGTGCGGTTGCTGCGGTCTCAGTCAGGGGCAAGGGCCCTTCTTCCTGGGAGGGGCCTGCCCCGGCCTCCAACCATGCCCTCAGAGCTTTCTGCATCTCCTCTTTGGTACCTAGGCTGGTGGTTGCAATGCCTTTGTCTTTGCAGAACTGTTTCAATTCTTTGTGCGTATATTCTTCCAGCCGTTCGGGCTGGAACTCCATTGTCGCGTTGTTTTCCTGGCTGCTCATGATGCTGTTCGTTTGGATGGGTAGCTAGTGGGTACTGGCTGGTACGTACTGCGTTCGGCTCGGATCCCGTCGCTGGCCACCAAATGTTGGAAGGCGGACCCCGAGGAGTCGGTGCGACCACCAAGGGGGGGCCCTCACACTGCACGAAGTAGCCGAGCGCTGCCGAGAAGTCTCCTGAGAGATCCTTCTCCTATCACGTCCTAGCACAGTAACACCACCACACAGGACTCAAGGAGGTTGTCTTGTGACAAGCAATTCTTTATCAGCAATAAAAAGGTTACGAGGTCAATATTTACACGAAGGGATCGAGGGATCCACCAAAAGTCTCAGTGTCTCTTTGGAAGGGTCGGGGTAGCGGGACAGTCTTTGGCAGGAATGCGGTACGAGGGTACCTGGGGCCCAGTTCTTATCCTCAAGCTGGAGGACCTCCGGATCTCGGAGGGGTTGAGCCGCGACGGCGTCAGCAGGGCTCTGGCGTACAGTTCGTGGAGAGCCGCGATACAATCAGCAGGGCTCTCAAGATGGTTTCTGCTCAGCTCGAGCCGCGACGTCGTCAGCAGGGCTCCGAGGGAGGTTTCAGCGAGGTTGGGCCGCGACGGCGTCAGCAGGGCTCCGATGTTCCAGGTGGTTCAGAAAGGGTTCACAGGAAGGAGCCGCGACGCAGTCAGCAGGGCTCGTGATGGTTCCGACAAGAGTTCTTCTCCGTAGGGTCAGCCGCGATTCAATCAGCAGGGCTCTCGACTCCGGGATACAACTGCCGAGCTGTGGTGGGGTCGCCCCAGATATAGGTCTGGAGCCCTTTGATGTCCGGACCTATGCGCCCGAGGGGGCGGAGTGGCCGGGTGGAGGTGGCCAGACGCCCAGCAGGAGAGGCGCCAGGCCCATGGGAGTTGCAGGGCGATCACACCTCGAGAGGGGAGGACAGTTGGGGGTCCCATCGATACTGTCCTCCGCCGGGGGCGATGAATGGTTCCTGCGGCACCCCCTGGCTAGTTCGTGGTGCCTCGATGTCGGGGCTTCGCTGGGGTCGAGGCAGGGTTGAGCGGGGTCGCGCCGGCTGGTGCACGGTGTGACGTGGATGCCAACAAGATGGCGGAGCCACGAGGAGTATGCGTCCACGTGCAGCTCCGGGTGAAGGGCCTTGGTGCAGTTCAGACGGGTGGCCCGTGACGGCCGGGGCGGGGAACGGGCACAATCCAGGGGGTTAAGGACCACGCCACGAGGCCGGGTCCAACAGTGAGGATACAGAAAGTAGTGATGATGAAGGGAGAACTAGCCCAGTGCCAAGTGTTATACTTTGCCCAGCTAAACTAAGGCTATTGGGGATTGACAGTGGGTTTACCCCATTGGATCCCCCCAGTGGACTTAACACAGGGCTTGGGAGGCAAAGGAATCGCTCAGGTGACTCCAATGCTTCCCATGGCTCTAGAGGCTCTCAAGGTCACTCCAGGAAAAGGATGACCACCCCTCAGAGGAGGGAACATGAGGCCAGAATGCAGGAAGCCCAGCTGAGGATCAGGAAGCAGGAGCTAGAAGTAGCCCTGATGGAAGAAAAACTGAACAAGGCTAGGCAACCTAGAGAGAGTGGGTCTATACCCACTGGTGGCAGCATTGTCCCTAAGGACAAAGATAGGGTCTTTGATAATAGGAACCTGTCTAAGGTTGTGCCCCCCTACAAAAGTGGGGATGACATCCACAAATGGATAACTGCTCTTGAGAGAGCCTGCAAAGTACAGCAGGTTCCTGAAGACCAGTGGGCAGCAATCCTCTGGCTCTCCTTTGAAGGAAGAGGCAGAGACAGACTCCTCACTGTTAGAGAAGAGGATGTCAGAAATTACAGAGTCCTGAAGAGTGTTCTAGTTGATGGGTTAGGCTTAACCACTGAACAGTACAGGTTAATGTTCAGAGACACCCAAAAGACACAGACTCAGGACTGGTCTGAATATGTTGAATGTGCCACTAATGCTTTGGAGGGTTGGTTGCTGGGAAGTAAGGTATCTGATTTTACAGGATTGTATAATTTGATGATGAGAGAACAGATTTTAAATAACTGTCAAAACCAGCAACTGCATCAACACTTGGTTGACTCTGATCTGACCTCTCCCCAAGAATTGGGAAAGAAGGCAGACAAATGGGTCAGAACCAGGGTTAAGCAAAAGAACCAGAACCAGGGCCAAGGGGGTGATCAGAAGAAAACAGACCAAAAGGGTGGAGATCAGAAACCTAAAGACCAGAAGTCTTCAACAGGGCCCCAAACTACTGCTAAGGAGGGTGGGTCCCAACAACAGTCCAAAAAGAAGAAAGAAGGTCAAAAGAAACCCTGGTGCAATCATTGCAAAAATACAACTCACTGGACTAGTGATTGCAAAAAGGGTGGAGCCCCCAACACTGTTGCCCCTAAGGCACCTGCTCCCAGTACTACTGTTAGCAGTGTTGGTCCCCAGACAAAGGGTGTAGTGGAAATCACTATGGGAACTGAAGGAGATTCTGACTTAGACAGAACCCTGACACAGGCAGTCTTGATCTGTGATGGGGACATTGATTTGTCCCTGACTGTGAGCCCCAGTAACCTGGGCAAGTACAGACAGACTCCTTTAATTAATGACAAAGTGGCTCAAGCCTACAGGGACACATGTGCCAGTGTCACTATGGTGACACCAGGCTTTGTGGACCCTGGACAGTACATACCAGGTGAGAACTACCTGGTGACCAATGCCAGCAATGCCACTACTTCACACAGTGTGGCAGTTGTGAACTTCTCATGGGGAGGGGTAACTGGCCTCAAAAGGGTTGTGGTTAGTGCAGACCTCCCAGTAGAATGTTTGTTGGGCAATGACCTAGAGAGTTCTCTATGGTCAGAAGTGGAGTACAGGACTCATGCACGGGGGTTGGGCTTCTCAGATCCCAAAGCACAACTTGGAGGGAGCCTCGGTTGTTGCACTTGTCAGCTTGTCGTGGTCGTTTCAAGATGGCTGGCTCCACGTGTCTCGGTGCCTCCACGGGTCTCTTCTTTTCAGGGACTGTGGATCGGGAGGTGAGAGGTCTGGAGGTCCAGGTCTTGTCAGTCTCTGGGCTCGGGCTCCGGCGGGAGGCGGCGGCAAAGCAGACGTTGATTCGCTGGATGGTGCTTGCGTTAGCAAGGTGGTCACTGTAGGAGAGTAGGGTCTGCTATCCTATGGTCACCCCAAATTTTTGCTTTTTGCTTCACTGGTTTTTGACATATTGGGGCTGTGGGCCTGCCAATCAGACCCCCAGCCTGCTGTTCTCTCTACTAAATTAAAACTATGCACCCTAGGTGCATAACCAATTGGAAGTGGATCACCCTGTCAGCCCCTGTACCAGTGTACACTAGGTACCCAGGGCATTGGTGTACCCAAGGCCTGCCAGGGGCTGAAGCATGTATTATGCCACCCCAGGTTTGGCCTAACAATTTGACACAATTGGCTGATCACTCAGCTGGGGTAAGTTGGTGTAATCACCTCTTACTTAGGTGTAGTATACCTATACCTAACCTTGAATGGGACACCTGGTAACCTATAAGTCACTCCTATGGCAGGCCTTAACAATCCTGAAGGCAGAGTGCGTGGTTCCATGTGAGATGGTGCTCTGGCATGAGCTGAGCCTGTCTGCAGTGGTCGGAACAACTTCCTTCTACTGTTTCCAGATATCGTCATACCATATACTCTTAAGTGCATTATGAACCTCGCGGTTAAATGCTATCTTTGGTTTGGCTTTATCAAAACATGTTGAGTAAGGTGTCATACGAATTGGAATACTAACCCCTCGCCAATTCTGGCGACGGGGTTAGCATTCCACCCTTCTAGAGGGACACGACATGTACAGTGCCTGAAACCCGGGTAAAATCAGACATAGCCTCAGCTCCACAAAATGGATGCTGCCACCACAGACACAAGTCTGCCCTCCTGCTGCTGGGAGTCCTTCCAGCTTGGGAGGTGTGGACAAAGGGTTTCCTGCCAGGGGAGGTGCGTGCACCACCCCAGACAGGATTTTGTGTATTGGTCAGGTAGGGCTTGAAAGAAACCAAACATGCCTGTGGCTCACAAGGAGCCTCGGTGCATATGCCAGTTCAAACCGGTCCTGGGGCACACCAGTCCCGGGCCTGGGGCGAGCTGGACAAAGGATTGGGGGTGTAACCACCCCCCTTCCTGGTCCCACCCATAGGGAGGGACCTAGCAGGTAGTCCGGCCCCTAGAATCCGCTTAAAGGTAGGAGCTGTGTCCTAAGACTTCAGACATCCTGGAATCAACTTAATACTAAGAAGAAGACGGGAACTTCGACGCTCTGCTGCACAGAGGACTGAAGCCAATCTCCCCTGTGGTCAGGGAGTGACCACCTTGCTAACGCAAGCACCATCCAGCGAATCAACGTCTGCTTTGCCGCCGCCTCCCGCCAGAGCCCGAGCCCAGAGACTGACAAGACCTGGACCTCCAGACCTCTCACCGCCCGATCCACAGTCCCTGAAAAGAGGAGACCCGTGGAGGCACCGAGACACGTGGAGCCGGCCATCTTGGAACGACTACGACAAGCTGACAAGTGCAACAACCGAGGCTCCCTCCAAGTTGTGCTTTGGGATCTGAGAAGCTCAACACCCGAGCAGCATCTGCACCAAAGGTGAGCCCTCCAGCATCTCCACGATCTGCGTGGGGCCCTTCTGCATTTTGCCACTCGACGCGCCTAACCGGTTGCTGGCCCGCCGGCTAGTAGCCATCTTGGCGACGAACCTCAAGAAATACACCGCTGGTCTAGTTGCTCCAGACTGGCCCTTGCTCCCCTCCAAAGGAGCAGTCCTTCTGACCTTGCTGGTCAGAACCATCAGCTTATTTCCTTTTCCTACAACAATTGCTTTTGCAAGGCTTGTTTGCTTCGATCAAGTCGCCGACACCGCCGACAGCGAGAGCCTGCGTGGGACAGCTCGTGACTCTACTCCTGGACGTCGTCGACCTCCAGGGACCACGTGGCTGCAGAGACAAGCTACACCTTTCTCCCTGTTTGCACCCGACATTGCCTGGTACCCACCTGGTGCCACGCCGGTCACTGGCTAGTGACTGTGAACACTGTCCCCTCTGCTTACAGGTCTTCAACATCTCCGATCCACTCTTGGATCCACTGCATCTCTCCCGGACCGACCGCCTGCAGCATCTTTGTCTTCAGGCTCCACGGAACAGATAGAAGAAACCCGACGCACTTCGAGGCCTATGCACCCGCTTCCTGTGGGTGAGGTAAAGCTGGCACACCTGTGCCCAAGTGTAGTATTACATCTCTAGTGCCTGTGTTCCAAATCTTGAGTTCCTAGTCCATCCGGAAGATCCTCTTTGCAGTAACTTTGTACTTTTTACGCACCCATTGAAACCTATGGGAGCACGCGTGTGACTAATTGCTCTGCACACGCCACCCGTGGACCTCCTGGTCACTAACTGACGTTAGCTCCTTGTAGGCCCAGCGATTCTAGAGGCCCTAGGCCTTTTCCCATTTCTGTTCGTGGTACTTATACCACTATTTTAGTATATGGTTTGAGTGGCCACCAGGGCCTATCCATATAAAGTGCAACTTCTGTGTATTCTACTGTAATCTTGTTTGACGATTTGTGCTCCTGTGCTCATAAAGAGACTAGGGGTTACTTTGAGAAATAAATACATATATATTTTGAATATATATCTGTGTGGTGTCCTTTCATTGGTATAAAAGGGGGTTGCATTTGGTAAAACAGCTGGCTTAACACGCTTCACGAGTTTAGCCTCAAAGACTGCTTAGCCTACGCTACCACTAGGGCAGCTAGTCCGAAAAGGTTGACTTACAACCACACCATAAGGGTTGCTTGGCATGGTACAAGGTGATCACTTTAACTAGTGAGCATCATATACCAGGCCAACTTCTCACATTGGTGGCAGCGGTGGGATTTGAGCTTGCTGTGTTTTACCATTGTAATCTCTTGGTTACCAATTGAAAGATTGTAGGAAGGTGGATATCTGACTATGGTTACCCCCAAATTTTTGCCTAGTGTCTAGCTGGTTTTTCGACTTAGTTGGCCTGAGATCCTGCTATTCAGGATCTCAGCCTGGCTGTTCTCTCTTTAAAATGGACTCTATGTACCCTAGGTACATACCCAATTGGTTGGATCACCCTGTCAGCCCCTGTACCAGTGTACACTAGGTACCCAGGGCATTGGTGTACCCAAGGCCTGCCAAGGGCTGCAGCATGTATTATGCCACCCCAGGCTTGGCCTAACAATCTGACACAACTGGCTGATCACTCAGCTGGGGTAAGTTGGTGTAAACACCTCTTACTTAGGTGTAGTATACCTATACCTAACCTTAAAAGGAACACCTGGTAACCTATAAGTCACTCCTATGGCAGGCCTTAACAATCCTGAAGGCAGAGTGCTTGGTTCCATGTGAGATGGTGCTCTGGCATGAGCTGAGCCTGTCTGCAGTGGTCGGAACAACTTCCTTCTACTGTTTCCAGATATCGTCATACCATATACTCTTAAGTGCATTATGAACCTCGCGGTTAAATGCTATCTTTGGTTTGGCTTTATCAAAACATGTCGAGTAAGGTGTCATACGAATTGGAATACTAACCCCTCGCCAATTCTGGCGACGGGGTTAGCATTCCACCCTTCTAGAGGGACACGACATGTACAGTACCTGAAACCCGGGTAAAATCAGACATAGCCTCAGCTCCAGAAAATGGATGCTGCCACCACAGACACAAGTCTGCCCTCCTGCTGCTGGGAGTCCTTCCAGCTTGGGAGGTGTGGACAAAGGGTTTCCTGCCAGGGGAGGTGCGTGCACCACCCCAGACAGGATTTTGTGTATTGGTCAGGTAGGGCTTGAAAGAAACCAGACATGCCTGTGGCTCACAAGGAGCCTCGGTGCATATGCCAGTTCAAACCGGTCCTGGGGCACACCAGTCCCGGGCCTGGGGCGAGCTGGACAAAGGATTGGGGGTGTAACCACCCCCCTTCCTGGTCCCACCCTTAGGGAGGGACCTAGCAGGTAGTCCGGCCCCTAGAATCCGCTTAAAGGTAGGAGCTGTGTCCTAAGACTTCAGACATCCTGGAATCAACTTGAAACTAAGAAGAAGACGGGAACTTCGACATTCTGCTGCACAGAAGACTGAAGAAAATCTCCCCTGTGGTCAGGGAGTGACCACCTTGCTAACGCAAGCACCATCCAGCGAATCACCGTCTGCTTTGCCGCCGCCTCCCGCCGGAGCCCGAGCCCAGAGACTGACAAGACCTGGACCTCCAGACCTCTCACCGCCCGATCCACAGTCCCTGAAAAGAGGAGACCCGTGGAGGCACCGAGACACGTGGAGCCAGCCATCTTGGAACGACTACGACAAGCTGACAAGTGCAACAACCGAGGCTCCCTCCAAGTTCTGCTTTGGGATCTGAGAAGCCCAACCCCCGAGCAGCATCTGCACCAAAGGTGAGCCCTCCAGCATCTCCACGATCTGCGTGGGGCCCTTCTGCATTTTGCCACTCGACGCGCCTAACCGGTTGCTGGCCCGCTGGCTAGTGGCCATCTTGGCGACAAACTCTACGAAATACACTGCTGGTCTGGTTGCTCCAGACTGGCCCTTGCTCCCCTCCAAAGGAGCAATCCCTCTGACCTTGCTGGTCAGAACCAACAGCTGATTTCCGAATCCTCCTACAATTGCTTTTGCCAAGGCTTGTTTGCTTCGATCAAGTCGCCGACACCGCCGACAGCGAGAGCCTGCGTGGGACAGCTCGTGAGCCGACTCCTGGACGTCGTCGACCTTCAGGGACCACGTGGCTGCGGAGACAAGCTACCCCTCATCACCTGTTTGCACCCGACATCGCCTGGTACCCACCTGGTGCCACGCTGGTCACTGGCTAGTGACTGTGAACACTGTCCCCTCTGCTTACAGGTCTTCAACATCTCCGATCCACTCTTGGATCCACTGCATCTCTCCCGGACCGACCGCCTGCAGCATCTTTGTCTTCAAGCTCCACGGAACAGATAGAAGCAACCCGACGCACTTCGAGGCCTATGCACCCGCTTCCTGTGGGTGAGGTAAAGCTGGCACACCTGTGCCCAAGTGTAGTATTACATCTCTAGTGCCTGTGTTCCAAATCTTGAGTTCCTAGTCCATCCGGAAGATCCTCTTTGCAGTAACTTTGTACTTTTTACGCACCCATTGAAACCTATGGGAGCACGCGTGTGACTATTTGCTCTGCACACGCCACCCGTGGACCTCCTGGTCACTAACTGACGTTAGCTCCTTGTAGGCCCAGCGATTCTAGAGGCCCTAGGCCTTTTCCCTTTTCTGTTCGTGGTACTTATACCACTATTTTAGTATATGGGTTGAGTGGCCCCCAGGGCCTATCCATATAACGTGCAACTTCTGTGTATTCTGTGATAATCTTGTTTGACGATTTGTGCTCCTGTGCTCATAAAGAGACTAGGGGTTACTTTGAGAAATAAATACATATATATTTTGAATATATATCTGTGTGGTGTCCTTTCATTGGTATAAAAGGGGGTTACATTTGGTAAAACAGCTGGCTTAACACGCTTCACGAGTTTAGCCTCAAAGACTGCTTAGCCTACGCTACCACTAGGGCAGCTAGTCCGAAAAGGTTGACTTACAACCACACCATAAGGGTTGCTTGGCATGGTACAAGGTGATCACTTTAACTAGTGAGCATCATATACCAGGCCAACTTCTCACATTGGTGAGCAGCGGTTGGATTTGAGCTTGCTGTGTTTTACCATTGTAATCTCTTGGTTACCAATTGAAAGATCACATAGGTACCTGTAGGTACATATAAAACAAGATTAGATATACATAAGTTCTACTGAACTTAGTTGTTGTAGAGCAAAGGGAGTAGCACACCCTGACTACAACTACTAGATAGGTTTAGTAGGTAAACACAAGTGTAGGTAGATTGCAACACATCCACCCACACTTAAGAGCAATGGCCGGGGCAGAGGGGTCCACTGTACCCATCTCTGTTGAGAGTGACCCCCAGAGGGCAACATCCAGCTTTGCTACCCTTAATCAGAATGAGCTCAGGCATTTGGCAACTCTTAGAGGCCTTAAACAGCCCAAGAACCCAAACTCTGCTGAGCTCAGAGAGCTCTTACAGAATGATGAGAATCAGAGAGCACTCAAGAAAGCTTCCCAGTTAGCCCCCTTAGGGTCAGGAACAGGAGGCCCCCCTTCTGAAGATACTACAGAGGTACCCAGTTCCAATAGCCATCCCTTAGATGAGAACCATACTACAGGGGAGGAAAGTGGTGAGGATACAGAAAGTAGTGATGATGAAGGGAGAACTAGCCCAGTGCCAAGTATTATACTTGGCCCAGCTAAACTAAGGCTATTGGGGACTGACAATGGGTTCACCCCATTGGATCTCCCCAGTGGACTTAACACAGGGCTTGGGAGGCAAAGGAATCGCTCAGGTGACTCCAATGCTTCTCATGGCTCTAGAGGCTCTCAAGGTCACTCCAGGAAAAGGATGACCACCCCTCAGAGGAGGGAACATGAGGCCAGAATGCAGGAAGCCCAGCTGAGGATCAGGAAGCAGGAGCTAGAAGTAGCCCTGATGGAAGAAAAACTGAGGAAGGCTAGGCAACCTAGAGAGAGTGGGTCTATACCCACTGGTGGCAGCATTGTCCCTAAGGACAAAGATAGGGTCTTTGATAATAGGAACCTGTCTAAGGTTGTGCCCCCCTACAAAAGTGGGGATGATATCCACAAATGGATAACTGCTCTTGAGAGAGCCTGCAAAGTACAGCAGGTTCCTGAAGACCAGTGGGCAGCGATCCTCTGGCTCTCCTTTGAAGGAAGAGGCAGAGACAGACTCCTCACTGTTAGGGAGGAGGATGTCAGAAACTACAGAGTCCTGAAGAGTGTCCTAGTTGATGGGTTAGGCTTAACCACTGAACAGTACAGGTTAATGTTCAGAGACACCCAGAAGACACAGACTCAGGACTGGTCTGAATATGTTGAATGTGCCACTAAGGCTTTGGAGGGTTGGTTGCTGGGAAGTAAGGTATCTGATTATACAGGATTGTACAATTTGATGATGAGAGAACAGATTTTAAGTAACTGTCAAAACCAGCTCCTCCATCAACACCTGGTAGACTCAGATTTGACCTCTCCCCAAGAATTGGGAAAGAGGGCAGATAAATGGGTCAGGACCAGGATCAGGCCTAAGAATCAGGGTGGGGACCAAAAGAAAGATACCACCAAACCTCAAGAGAAGGGAGGGGATAAGGCAAAAGAGAAATCTCCCTCAGGGCCCCAAAACTCCACATAGGGTGGTGGGTCCCAAGCTCCCTCCTCTACCACAGGTAAAAAGCCTTACTGCCATGAGTGTAAAACTCCTGGGCATTGGAAAACTGACAGCAGTTGCCCAAGGGCTACAAACAAAACTGTTCCTCCAATTACTCCTGTCACACCACCTATTACTGTCAGCAGTAATCCCCCAGGTGGTGGGAGTGCCCCCAAAAATTTGGGTGGGTTTACTTGGGGAACACAGGGGGACCCTGGCTTAGCCAATTCCCCTGCAGCAGATACTCTTGTCTGTGATGGTGGCATGGGGTTTGCCAACTTCACTGCCTGTCCCAACACTTTGGGTAGGTACAGACAGGAGCCCTACATCAATGGTACAAAAGCTGAGGCCTACAGAGACACTGGAGCTAGCATCACAATGGTGGCCCATTGGCTAGTTCCCTCTGAGCAGCTTTTGCCTGGTTTCTCCTACCAGGTGACCAACATTGATGGCAAACAGAACAGTCATCCCATGGCAGAGGTATGTCTCAGCTGGGGAGGTGTCACTGGCCCTAAAAGGGTGGCAGTGTCCCCAACCTTGCCTGTAGACTGCTTACTGGGGAATGACTTAGAACTCTCAGCTTGGGCTGGAGTTGAACAAGACACCCATTCTAAAATGGTAGGCCTTTCACAAAAGGGTAGTGGGGTTGTGCCATTCACAACCCCTGTCCAAATAGATTTCCTCCCTGGAAAGGTTGGAAGGGCAGTGGTAGCCACAGCCCAGGCACAGACAGACTTCCCTGTAGAGACTGGCAGAGCTGTGACAGGCACAGCTCAAACACAAACTGAGTGCCCCCCTGAAAAGGTTGGCAAGGCTGTAATGGTCTCAGCCTATACTCAGACTGACATAGGTGTAGTGAAGCCTGAAACTATGGATCACTCCACACAAACAGAGAGTAGTGGGGAGGAAGAAAAGTCTCCCTCTCCCCAGACATTAGGAAAAAGTCAGCCTCCTCAGGGAGCTGACCTCACCCCTTGTGAAGGAACTGCCCCAGAGGTAGCCAGGCCTGGCCTGGCAGAGCCTCTGATGTCAGTGGCCCCTTCCAAGGTGGGACCCAGTCTGGTGCAGGTAGCCTGCCTCTCTCTACCCTGCCTCAGTCAGCCCAGGGCTGCAGAGGTCAGGGAGGCCAGTGGACCCCAAGAGGGCCCCTGTCCACAAGAACCCCCCCATCAAAAGAATGAGGATTGCCTGGCTAGTAGCCCTAGTCAGGTGATGGGTAAAAACATTCCTGAGGGATCTCCTTTACAGGTAGTTAGGGACCTCCCCCAGAGGGATTCTGTTGGGTACAGGCAAACATGGGACCTTAGGGCCCCAGACCTGACCTGTCCCTCCAGTAAGCCCACAAAAGGGACCCAGCCTCCAGCTTTAGGTAGCCAGAGGCTGACCCTGAGAGCACAGTGCAACTCAGTTAAGGAAAGAAAGGCATCCATGGTGGAGGGGGATTGGAGGAAGGTGAGGCCTCACTTTGAGGACACTCACTTCAGTACTCCATCTCAACACCAGCCTTTTACTTTGCCAAGACACACCAAAGGTAGAGATTCCCTATGGTGGAGACCCTCTGATACCCTTAGGGTGAGGGATTGCTTAGTGGACCATGAGACAGGGGGTAACCATGCCAGTGCTGGTTCCTCCTTATATGGCCACTTGGGCAATATAGGCTTACCTGGTCAAGGTCAGCCTTATCTCCCTTCGTTTGGGGGGGGGTTGTGTAGGAAGGTGGATATCTGACTATGGTTACCCCCAAATTTTTGCCTAGTGTCTAGCTGGTTTTTCGACTTAGTTGGCCTGAGATCCTGCTATTCAGGATCTCAGCCTGGCTGTTCTCTCTTTAAAATGGACTCTATGTACCCTAGGTACATACCCAATTGGTTGGATCACCCTGTCAGCCCCTGTACCAGTGTACACTAGGTACCCAGGGCATTGGTGTACCCAAGGCCTGCCAAGGGCTGCAGCATGTATTATGCCACCCCAGGCTTGGCCTAACAATCTGACACAACTGGCTGATCACTCAGCTGGGGTAAGTTGGTGTAAACACCTCTTACTTAGGTGTAGTATACCTATACCTAACCTTAAATGGGACACCTGGTAACCTATAAGTCA
This sequence comes from Triturus cristatus, assembly GCF_964204655.1. Lineage (NCBI taxonomy): Eukaryota > Metazoa > Chordata > Amphibia > Caudata > Salamandridae > Triturus > Triturus cristatus. Next base: position 491,960,342 of record NC_140579.1, on the reverse strand, counting down.
CTCCTATGGCAGGCCTTAACAATCCTGAAGGCAGAGTGCTTGGTTCCATGTGAGATGGTGCTCTGGCATGAGCTGAGCCTGTCTGCAGTGGTCGGAACAACTTCCTTCTACTGTTTCCAGATATCGTCATACCATATACTCTTAAGTGCATTATGAACCTCGCAGTTAAATGCTATCTTTGGTTTGGCTTTATCAAAACATGTCGAGTAAGGTGTCATACGAATTGGAATACTAACCCCTCGCCAATTCTGGCGACGGGGTTAGCATTCCACCCTTCTAGAGGGACACGACATGTACAGTACCTGAAACCCGGGTAAAATCAGACATAGCCTCAGCTCCACAAAATGGATGCTGCCACCACAGACACAAGTCTGCCCTCCTGCTGCTGGGAGTCCTTCCAGCTTGGGAGGTGTGGACAAAGGGTTTCCTGCCAGGGGAGGTGCGTGCACCACCCCAGACAGGATTTTGTGTATTGGTCAGGTAGGGCTTGAAAGAAACCAGACATGCCTGTGGCTCACAAGGAGCCTCGGTGCATATGCCAGTTCAAACCGGTCCTGGGGCACACCAGTCCCAGGCCTGGGGCGAGCTGGACAAAGGATTGGGGGTGTAACCACCCCCCTTCCTGGTACCACCCTTAGGGAGGGACCTAGCAGGTAGTCCGGCCCCTAGAATCCGCTTAAAGGTAGGAGCTGTGTCCTAAGACTTCAGACATCCTGGAATCAACTTGAAACTAAGAAGAAGACGGGAACTTCGACATTCTGCTGCACAGAAGACTGAAGAAAATCTCCCCTGTGGTCAGGGAGTGACCACCTTGCTAACGCAAGCACCATCCAGCGAATCACCGTCTGCTTTGCCGCCGCCTCCCGCCGGAGCCCGAGCCCAGAGACTGACAAGACCTGGACCTCCAGACCTCTCACCGCCCGATCCACAGTCCCTGAAAAGAGGAGACCCGTGGAGGCACCGAGACACGTGGAGCCAGCCATCTTGGAACGACTACGACAAGCTGACAAGTGCAACAACCGAGGCTCCCTCCAAGTTGTGCTTTGGGATCTGAGAAGCCCAACCCCCGAGCAGCATCTGCACCAAAGGTGAGCCCTCCAGCATCTCCACGATCTGCGTGGGGCCCTTCTGCATTTTGCCACTCGACGCGCCTAACTGGTTGCTGGCCCGCTGGCTAGTGGCCATCTTGGCGACGAACTCTACAAAATACACTGCTGGTCTGGTTGCTCCAGACTGGCCCTTGCTCCCCTCCAAAGGAGCAATCCCTCTGACCTTGCTGGTCAGAACCAACAGCTGATTTCCGAATCCTCCTACAATTGCTTTTGCCAAGGCTTGTTTGCTTCGATCAAGTCGGCGACACCGCCGACAGCGAGAGCCTGCGTGGGACAGCTCGTGAGCCGACTCCTGGACGTCGTCGACCTTCAGGGACCACGTGGCTGCGGAGACAAGCTACCCCTCATCACCTGTTTGCACCCGACATCGCCTGGTACCCACCTGGTGCCACGCTGGTCACTGGCTAGTGACTGTGAACACTGTCCCCTCTGCTTACAGGTCTTCAACATCTCCGATCCACTCTTGGATCCACTGCATCTCTCCCGGACCGACCGCCTGCAGCATCTTTGTCTTCAAGCTCCACGGAACAGATAGAAGCAACCCGACGCACTTCGAGGCCTATGCACCCGCTTCCTGTGGGTGAGGTAAAGCTGGCACACCTGTGCCCAAGTGTAGTATTACATCTCTAGTGCCTGTGTTCCAAATCTTGAGTTCCTAGTCCATCCGGAAGATCCTCTTTGCAGTAACTTTGTACTTTTTACGCACCCATTGAAACCTATGGGAGCACGCGTGTGACTATTTGCTCTGCACACGCCACCCGTGGACCTCCTGGTCACTAACTGACGTTAGCTCCTTGTAGGCCCAGCGATTCTAGAGGCCCTAGGCCTTTTCCCTTTTCTGTTCGTGGTACTTATACCACTATTTTAGTATATGGGTTGAGTGGCCACCAGGGCCTATCCATATAACGTGCAACTTCTGTGTATTCTGTGATAATCTTGTTTGACGATTTGTGCTCCTGTGCTCATAAAGAGACTAGGGGTTACTTTGAGAAATAAATACATATATATTTTGAATATATATCTGTGTGGTGTCCTTTCATTGGTATAAAAGGGGGTTACATTTGGTAAAACAGCTGGCTTAACACGCTTCACGAGTTTAGCCTCAAAGACTGCTTAGCCTACGCTACCACTAGGGCAGCTAGTCCGAAAAGGTTGACTTACAACCACACCATAAGGGTTGCTTGGCATGGTACAAGGTGATCACTTTAACTAGTGAGCATCATATACCAGGCCAACTTCTCACAAAGATCACATAGGTACCTGTAGGTACATATAAAACAAGATTAGATATACATAAGTTCTACTGAACTTAGTTGTTGTAGAGCAAAGGGAGTAGCACACCCTGACTACAACTACTAGATAGGTTTAGTAGGCAAACCCAAGTGTAGGTAGATTGCAACACATCCACCCACACTTAAGAGCAATGGCCGGGGCAGAGGGGTCCACTGTACCCATCTCTGTTGAGAGTGACCCCCAGAGGGCACCATCCAGCTTTGCTACCCTTAATCAGAATGAGCTCAGGCATTTGGCAACTCTTAGAGGCCTTAAACAGCCCAAGAACCCTACCTCTGCTGAGCTCAGAGAACTCTTACAGAATGATGAGAATCAGAGAGAACTCAAGAAAGCTTCCCAGTTAGCCCCCTTAGGGTCAGGAACAGGAGGCCCCCCTTCTGAAGATGCTACAGAGGTACCCAGTTCCAATAGCCATCCCTTAGATGAGAATCATACTACAGGGGAGGAAAGTGGTGAGGATACAGAAAGTAGTGATGATGAAGGGAGAACTAGCCCAGTGCCAAGTATTATACTTGGCCCAGCTAAACTAAGGCTATTGGGGACTGACAATGGGTTTACCCCATTGGATCTCCCCAGTGGACTTAACACAGGGCTTGGGAGGCAAAGGAATCGCTCAGGTGACTCCAATGCTTCTCATGGCTCTAGAGGCTCTCAAGGTCACACCAGGAAGAGGATGACCACCCCTCAGAGGAGGGAACATGAGGCCAGAATGCAGGAAGCCCAGCTGAGGATCAGGAAGCAAGAGCTAGAAGTAGCCCTGATGGAAGAAAAACTGAACAAGGCTAGGCAACCTAGAGAGAGTGGGTCTATACCCACTGGTGGCAGCATTGTCCCTAAGGACAAAGATAGGGTCTTTGATAATAGGAACCTGTCTAAGGTTGTGCCCCCCTACAAAAGTGGGGATGACATCCACAAATGGATAACTGCTCTTGAGAGAGCCTGCAAAGTACAGCAGGTTCCTGAAGACCAGTGGGCAGCAATCCTCTGGCTCTCCTTTGAAGGAAGAGGCAGAGACAGACTCCTCACTGTTAGAGAAGAGGATGTCAGAAATTACAGAGTCCTGAAGAGTGTTCTGGTAGATGGGTTAGGCTTAACCACTGAACAGTACAGGTTAATGTTCAGAGACACCCAAAAGACACAGACTCAGGACTGGTCTGAATATGTTGAATGTGCCACTAAGGCTTTGGAGGGTTGGTTGCTGGGAAGTAAGGTATCTGATTTTACAGGATTGTATAATTTGATGATGAGAGAACAGATTTTAAATAACTGTCAAAACCAGCAACTGCATCAACACTTGGTTGACTCTGATCTGACCTCTCCCCAAGAATTGGGAAAGAAGGCAGACAAATGGGTCAGAACCAGGGTTAAGCAAAAGAACCAGAACCAGGGCCAAGGGGGTGATCAGAAGAAAACAGACCAGAAGGGTGGAGATCAGAAATCTAAAGACCAGAAGTCTTCAACAGGGCCCCAAACTACTGCTAAGGAGGGTGGGTCCCAACAACAGTCCAAAAAGAAGAAAGAAGGTCAAAAGAAACCCTGGTGCAATCATTGCAAAAATACAACTCACTGGACTAGTGATTGCAAAAAGGGTGGAGCCCCCAACACTGTTGCCCCTAAGGCACCTGCTCCCAGTACTACTGTTAGCAGTGTTGGTCCCCAGACAAAGGGTGTAGTGGGAATCACTATGGGAACTGAAGGAGATTCTGACTTAGACAGAACCCTGACACAGGCAGTCTTGATCTGTGATGGGGACATTGATTTGTCCCTGACTGTGAGCCCCAGTAACCTGGGCAAGTACAGACAGACTCCTTTAATTAATGACAAAGTGGCTCAAGCCTACAGGGACACATGTGCCAGTGTCACTATGGTGACACCAGGCTTTGTGGACCCTGGACAGTACATACCAGGTGAGAACTACCTGCTGGCCAATGCCAGCAATGCCACTACTTCACACAGTGTGGCAGTTGTTAACTTCTCATGGGGAGGGGTAACTGGCCTCAAAAGGGTTGTGGTTAGTGCAGACCTCCCAGTAGAATGTTTGTTGGGCAATGACCTAGAGAGTTCTCTATGGTCAGAAGTGGAGTACAGGACTCATGCAGAGATGTTAGGTATATCATCACATGTCCTTGCTGTGACCAGGTCACAGGCCAAAAAGTGCCTCACTGAACCTCAGGTCTTGGATCCTGGAACAATGGACCAAACACCTACCAAGAAGAAGAACAGGAGGGTCAAGGCTGTGCCTTCCCCCCTGCCTCAGAGTGATGATCAGCCTTCCCAGGAAGCTGATCTAGAGGACCCTGAAGGAACTGTCCCTGAAGAGCTTGAACCTGATCAGGTTGAGTTTCTGGGGACAGGGGGACCTTCAAGGGCTGACTTGAGGCAGGCTCAGTTATCCTGTCCCTCTCTTGAACCCCTCAGACAGCTGGCTGCTGCTGAGGCTGCTGGGAATGCTCAAGGTACCCATAAAGTGTATTGGGATGAAGGGCTCCTTTATTCAGAGGCTAGAGACCCCAAGCCTGGTGCAACCAGGAGGTTGGTTATACCTCTGCAATTTAGGGGCTTCCTTCTTACCTTGGCCCATGACATTCCTTTAGCAGGACACTTAGGCCAGAACAAGACTTGGGACAGACTTGTCCCTCACTTTCACTGGCCTCACATGAATGAAGATACAAAGGAGTTTTGTCGCTCCTGTGTTACCTGCCAAGCCAGTGGCAAATCAGGTGGCACAACAAAGGCCCCCCTAATACCACAACCTGTGGTGGGGGTCCCCTTTGAAAGAGTGGGAATAGACATAGTGGGTCCCATGGATCCTCCCACTGCATCTGGGCACAGATTTATACTGGTGGTAGTGGATCATGCCACCAGGTATCCAGAGGCAATTCCCCTTAGGACCACTACAGCTCCTGTTGTGGCCAGGGCCCTGCTGGGAGTATTCTCCAGAGTGGGGTTTCCTAAGGAGGTAGTATCTGACAGAGGTACCAACTTTATGTCAGGATACTTGGCAGCTATGTGGAAGGAATGTGGTGTCAACTACAAGTTCACCACCCCTTATCACCCACAATGCAATGGGCTTGTTGAGAGATTCAACAAGACCCTAAAGGGTATGATCAAAGGATTACCTGAAAAGCTCAGGCGAAGATGGGACATCCTTCTACCCTGCCTTCTGTTTGCTTACAGAGAGGTCCCACAAAAAGGAGTTGGCTACAGCCCCTTTGAATTGTTGTTTGGGCACCCTGTGAGAGGCCCACTGTGTTTGGTGAAGGAAGGATGGGAGTTACCTCTCAAAAAGCCTAAGCTAGACATAGTGGACTATGTACTTGGTCTCCGCTCCAGGATGGCTGAGTATATGGAGAAGGCATCCAAAAACCTTGAGGCAAGCCAGGCCTTACAGAAAGCTTGGCATGACCAAAAGGCTGTCTTGGTTGAGTTTCAGCCAGGACAGAAGGTATGGGTGTTGGAGCCAGTGGCCCCAGCAGCACTCCAAGACAAATGGTCTGGACCCCATACAATCCTGGAAAAGAAGGGAGAGGTCACCTACTTGGTCGACCTAGGAACTCCCAGGAGTCCCCACAGGGTACTCCATGTTAACAGGCTTAAAGCATATGTTGACAGGGCAGACATGGGCTTGCTCATGGCTACAGAAGAGGGACAGGAGGAAGAGAGTGACCCTCTCCCAGACCTGTTGTCTCAGAACCCTGAAGATGGCTCAGTTGAAGGAGTGACCCTTGGAGGCAACCTCACTGCCCATCAGCAGACTGAATGTAGACAGGTTCTACAATCATTTTCACATATGTTTTCCTTGATACCTAGTCAAACTGACTGGTGTACCCATGTGGTGGACACTGGTGACAGTCTGCCTGTAAAGAACAAGCTTTACAGACAACCTGACCACGTCAGGGACTGTATAAAGGCTGAGGTACATAAAATGCTGGAATTAGGTGTCATTGAACCCTCAGAGAGCCCCTGGGCTAGCCCAGTGGTTCTGGTCCCCAAACCTCACACCAAAGATGGCAAGAGAGAGATGAGGTTCTGTGTGGATTACAGAGGACTCAATGCTGTCACCAGGACAGATGCACACCCCATTCCAAGGGCAGATGAGCTCATAGACAAACTAGCTTCTGCAAAGTTTTTGAGCACATTTGACTTAACAGCTGGCTATTGGCAAATCAGATTAGCTGAGGAGTCTAAGGCCAAAACAGCATTCTCAACCCCAGGTGGGCACTACCAGTTTGTGGTGATGCCCTTTGGTCTGAAGAATGCACCTGCCACCTTCCAAAGGCTGGTGAACCAAGTCCTTACTGGGTTGGATGACTTTTGCGCAGCATATCTGGATGACATTGCTGTCTTTAGCTCCACCTGGGAGGATCACCTGATCCACCTGAAGAAGGCTCTTGAGGCTCTGCAAAGGGCAGGCCTCACTATCAAGGCTACAAAGTGCCAGATAGGGCAGAGTAAGGTTGTATATTTGGGCCACCTTGTAGGTGGAGGCCAAGTACAACCACTGGAGAGTAAGATACAATCCATCAAGGACTGGTCCCCTCCAACCACCCAGACTCAAGTTCGAGCTTTCTTGGGCTTGACTGGGTACTACAGGAAGTTTGTTAAGAACTATGGGTCCATTGTGACTCCTTGTAGGAGAGTAGGGTCTGCTATCCTATGGTCACCCCAAATTTTTGCTTTTTGCTTCACTGGTTTTTGACATATTGAGGCTGTGGGCCTGCCAATCAGACCCCCAGCCTGCTGTTCTCTCTACTAAATTAAAACTATGCACCCTAGGTGCATAACCAATTGGAAGTGGATCACCCTGTCAGCCCCTGTACCAGTGTACACTAGGTACCCAGGGCATTGGTGTACCCAAGGCCTGCCAAGGGCTGCAGCATGTATTATGCCACCCCAGGCTTGGCCTAACAATTTGACACAACTGGCTGATCACTCAGCTGGGGTAAGTTGGTGTAATCACCTCTTACTTAGGTGTAGTATACCTATACCTAACCTTAAATGGGACACCTGGTAACCTATAAGTCACTCCTATGGCAGGCCTTAACAATCCTGAAGGCAGAGTGCTTGGTTCCATGTGAGATGGTGCTCTGGCATGAGCTGAGCCTGTCTGCAGTGGTCGGAACAACTTCCTTCTACTGTTTCCAGATATCGTCATACCATATACTCTTAAGTGCATTATGAACCTCGCGGTTAAATGCTATCTTTGGTTTGGCTTTATCAAAACATGTCGAGTAAGGTGTCATACGAATTGGAATACTAACCCCTCGCCAATTCTGGCGACGGGGTTAGCATTCCACCCTTCTAGAGGGACACGACATGTACAGTACCTGAAACCCGGGTAAAATCAGACATAGCCTCAGCTCCACAAAATGGATGCTGCCACCACAGACACAAGTCTGCCCTCCTGCTGCTGGGAGTCCTTCCAGCTTGGGAGGTGTGGACAAAGGGTTTCCTGCCAGGGGAGGTGCGTGCACCACCCCAGACAGGATTTTGTGTATTGGTCAGGTAGGGCTTGAAAGAAACCAGACATGCCTGTGGCTCACAAGGAGCCTCGGTGCATATGCCAGTTCAAACCGGTCCTGGGGCACACCAGTCCCGGGCCTGGGGCGAGCTGGACAAAGGATTGGGGGTGTAACCACCCCCCTTCCTGGTCCCACCCATAGGGAGGGACCTAGCAGGTAGTCCGGCCCCTAGAATCCGAATAAAGGTAGGAGCTGTGTCCTAAGACTTCAGACATCCTGGAATCAACTTAAAACTAAGAAGAAGACGGGAACTTCGACGCTCTGCTGCACAGAGGACTGAAGCCAATCTCCCCTGTGGTCAGGGAGTGACCACCTTGCTAACGCAAGCACCATCCAGCGAATCAACGTCTGCTTTGCCGCCGCCTCCCGCCGGAGCCCGAGCCCAGAGACTGACAAGACCTGGACCTCCAGACCTCTCACCGCCCGATCCACAGTCCCTGCAAAGAGGAGACCCGTGGAGGCACCGAGACACGTGGAGCCAGCCATCTTGACACGACTACGACAAGCTGACCAGTGCAACAACCGAGGCTCCCTCCAAGTTGTGCTTTGGGTCCTGAGAAGCCCAACCCTCGAGCAGCATCTGCACCAAAGGTGAGCCCTCCAGCATCTCCACGATCTGCGTGGGGCCCTTCTGCATTTTGCCACTCGACGCGCCTAACCGGTTGCTGGCCCGCTGGCTAGTGGCCATCTTGGCGACGAAATCTACGACAAACACCGCTGGTCTGGTTGCTCCAGACTGGCCCTTGCTCCCCTCCAAAGGAGCAGTTCCTCTGACCTTGCTGGTCAGAACCATCAGCTTAAACTCCTTGCCTACAACAATTGCTTTTGCCAAGGCTTGTTTGCTTCGATCAAGTCGCCGACACCGCCGACAGCGAGAGCCTGCGTGGGACAGCTCGTGACTCGACTCCTGGACGTCGTCGACCTTCAGGGACCACGTGGCTGCAGAGTCAAGCTACACCTTCCTTCCTGTTTGCACCCGACATCGCCTGGTACCCACCTGGTGCCACGCTGGTCACTGGCTAGTGACTGTGAACACTGTCCCCTCTGCTTTCAGGTCTTCAACATCTCCGATCCACTCTTGGATCCACTGCATCTCTTCCCGACCGACCGCCTGCAGCACTTTTGTCTACAGGCCCCACGGAACAGATAGAAGAAACCCGACGCACTTCGAGGCCTATGCACCCGCTTCCTGTGGGTGAGGTAAAGCTGGCACACCTGTGCCCAAGTGTAGTATTACATCTCTAGTGCCTGTGTTCCAAATCTTAAGTTCCTAGGTCATCCGGAAGATTCCTTTTGCAGTAACTTTGTACTTTTTACGCACCCATTGAAACCTATGGGAGCACGCGTGTGACTATTTGCTCTGCACACGCCACCCGTGGACCTCCTGGTCACTAACTGACGTTAGCTCCTTGTAGGCCCAGCGATTCTAGAGGCCCTAGGCCTTTTCCCTTTTCTGTTCGTGGTACTTATACCACTATTTTAGTATATGGTTCGAGTGGCCACCAGGGCCTATCCATATAAAGTGCAACTTCTGTGTATTCTGTGATAATCTTGTTTGACGATTTGTGCTCCTGTGCTCATAAAGAGACTAGGGGTTACTTTGAGAAATAAATACATATATATTTTGAATATATATCTGTGTGGTGTCCTTTCATTGGTATAAAAGGGGGTTACTATTGGTAAAACAGCTTGCTTAACACGCATCACGAGTTTAGCCTCAAAGACTGCTTAGCCTACGCTACCACTAGGGCAGCTAGTCCGAAAAGGTTGACTTACAACCACACCATAAGGGTTGCTTGGCATGGTACAAGGTGGTCACTAGAACTAGTGAACAGCATATACCAGGCCAACTTCTCACATTGGTGAGCAGCGGTTGGATTTGAGCTTGCTGTGTTTTACCATTGTAATCTCTTGGTTACCAATTGAAAGATCACATAGGTACCTGTAGGTACATATAAAACAAGATTAGATATACTTAAGTTCTACTGAACTTAGTTGTTGTAGAGCAAAGGGAGTAGCACACCCTGACTACAACTACTAGATAGGTTTAGTAGGTAAACCCAAGTGTAGGTAGATTGCAACACATCCACCCACACTTAAGAGCAATGGCTGGGGCAGAGGGGTCCACTGTACCCATCTCTGTTGAGAGTGACCCCCCGAGGGCACCATCCATCTATGCTACCCTTAATCAAAATGAGCTCAGGCAGCTGGCAACTCTTAGAGGCCTTAAACAGCCCAAGAACCCTACCTCTGCTTTGCTCAGAGAGCTCTTGCAAGAAGATGAAAATCAAAAAGAGCTCAGGAAAGCTTCCCAGTTAGCCCCCTTAGGGACAGGAACAGGAGGCCCCCCTTCTGAAGATGCCACTGAGGTACCCCTTTCCAATAGTCACCCCTTAGATGGGATGCCTACCACAGAGGATGAGAGTGAAAAGGATACTGACAGTAGTGAGGATGAAGGGAGAACTAGCCCAGTGCCAAGTGTTATACTTGGCCCAGCTAAACTAAGGCTATTGGGGACTGACAGTGGGTTCACCCCACTGGATCTCCCCAGTGGACTTAACACAGGGCTTGGAAGGCAAAGGAATCGCTCAGGTGACTCCAATGCTTCCCATGGCTCTAGAGGCTCTCAAGGTCACTCCAGGAGAAGGATGACCACCCCTCAGAGGAGGGAACATGAGGCCAAGATGCAAGAAGCTCAGCTGAGGATCAGGAAGCAGGAGCTAGAAGTAGCCCTGATGGAAGAGAAACTTAGCAAGGCTAGACAGCATAAAGAGAGTGGGTCTATACCCACTGGTGGCAGCATTGTCCCTAAGGACAAAGATAGGGTTTTCGATAATAGAAACCTGTCTAAGGTTGTGCCCCCCTACAAAAGTGGGGATGACATCCACAAGTGGATAACTGCTCTTGAGAGGGCCTGCAAAGTACAGCAGGTTCCTGAAGACCAGTGGGCAGCAATCCTCTGGCTCTCCTTTGAGGGAAGAGGCAGAGACAGACTCCTCACTGTTAGAGAAGAGGATGTCAGAAACTACAGAGTCCTGAAGAGTGTTCTAGTTGATGGGTTAGGCTTAACCACTGAGCAGTACAGGTTAATGTTCAGAGACACCCAAAAGACACAGACTCAGGACTGGTCTGAATACATTGAATGTGCCACTAAGGCTTTGGAGGGTTGGTTGCTGGGAAGTAAGGTATCTGATTTTACAGGATTGTATAATTTGATGATGAGAGAACAGATTTTAAATAACTGTCAAAACCAGCAACTGCATCAACACTTGGTTGACTCTGATCTGACCTCTCCCCAAGAATTGGGAAAGAAGGCAGACAAATGGGTCAGAACCAGGGTTAAGCAAAAGAACCAGAACCAGGGCCAAGGGGGTGATCAGAAGAAAACAGACCAAAAGGGTGGAGATCAGAAACCTAAAGACCAGAAGTCTTCAACAGGGCCCCAAACTACTACTAAGGAGGGTGGGTCCCAACAGTCCAAAAAGAAGAAAGAAGGTCAAAAGAAACCCTGGTGCAATCATTGCAAGAATACAACTCACTGGACTAGTGATTGCAAAAAGGGTGGAGCCCCCAACACTGTTGCCCCTAAGGCACCTGCTCCCAGTACTACTGTTAGCAGTGTTGGTCCCCAGACAAAGGGTGTAGTGGGAATCACTATGGGAACTGAAGGAGATTCTGACTTAGACAGAACCCTGACACAGGCAGTCTTGATCTGTGATGGGGACATTGATTTGTCCCTGACTGTGAGCCCCAGTAACCTGGGCAAGTACAGACAGACTCCTTTAATTAATGACAAAGTGGCTCAAGCCTACAGGGACACATGTTCCAGTGTCACTATGGTGACACCAGGCTTTGTGGACCCTGGACAGTACATACCAGGTGAGAACTACCTGGTGACCAATGCCAGCAATGCCACTACTTCACATAGTGTGGCAGTTGTTAACTTCTCATGGGGAGGGGTAACTGGCCTCAAAAGGGTTGTGATTAGTGCAGACCTCCCAGTAGAATGTTTGTTGGGCAATGACCTAGAGAGTTCTCTATGGTCAGAAGTGGAGTACAGGACTCATGCAGAGATGTTAGGTATATCATCACATGTCCTTGCTGTGACCAGGTCACAGGCCAAGAAGTGCCTCACTGAACCACAGGTCTTGGATCCTGGAACAATGGACCAAGCACCTACCAAGAAGAAGAACAGGAGGGTCAAGGCTGTGCCTTCCCCCCTGCCTCAGAGTGATGATCAGCCTTCCCAGGAAGCTGATCTAGAGGACCCTGAAGGAACTGTCCCTGAAGAGCTTGAACCTAACCAGGTTGAGTTTCTGGGGACAGGGGGACCTTCCAGGGCTGACTTGAGGCAGGCTCAGTTATCCTGTCCCTCTCTTGAACCCCTCAGACAGCTGGCTGCTGCTGAGGCTGCTGGGAATGCTCAAGGTACCCATAAAGTGTATTGGGATGAAGGGCTCCTTTATTCAGAGGCTAGAGACCCCAAGCCTGGTGCAACCAGGAGGTTGGTTATACCTCTGCAATTTAGGGGCTTCCTTCTTACCTTGGCCCATGATATTCCTTTAGCAGGACACCTAGGCCAGAACAAGACCTGGGACAGACTTGTCCCTCACTTTCACTGGCCTCATATGAATGAAGATACAAAGGAGTTTTGTCGCTCCTGTGTTACCTGCCAAGCCAGTGGCAAATCAGGTGGCACAACAAAGGCCCCCCTGATACCACTACCTGTGGTGGGGGTTCCCTTTGAAAGAGTGGGAATAGACATAGTGGGTCCCATGGATCCTCCCACTGCATCTGGGCACAGATTTATACTGGTGGTAGTGGATCATGCCACCAGGTATCCAGAGGCAATTCCCCTTAGGACCACTACAGCTCCTGTTGTGGCCAGGGCCCTGCTGGGAGTATTCTCCAGAGTGGGGTTTCCTAAGGAGGTAGTATCTGACAGAGGTACCAACTTTATGTCAGGATACTTAACAGCTATGTGGAAGGAATGTGGTGTCAACTACAAGTTCACCACCCCTTATCACCCACAATGCAATGGGCTTGTTGAGAGATTCAACAAGACCCTAAATGGTATGATCAAAGGATTACCTGAAAAGCTCAGGCGAAGATGGGACATCCTTCTACCCTGCCTTCTGTTTGCTTACAGAGAGGTCCCACAAAAAGGAGTTGGCTACAGCCCCTTTGAATTGTTGTTTGGGCACCCTGTGAGAGGCCCACTGTGTTTGGTGAAGGAAGGCTGGGAGTTACCTCTCAAAAAGCCTAAGCTAGACATAGTGGACTATGTACTTGGTCTCCGCTCCAGGATGGCTGAGTATATGGAGAAGGCATCCAAAAACCTTGAGGCAAGCCAGGCCTTACAGAAAGCTTGGCATGACCAAAAGGCTGTCTTGGTTGAGTTTCAGCCAGGACAGAAGGTATGGGTGTTGGAGCCAGTAGCCCCAGCAGCACTCCAAGACAAATGGTCTGGACCCCATACAATCCTGGAAAAGAAGGGAGAGGTCACCTACTTGGTCGACCTAGGAACTCCCAGGAGTCCCCACAGGGTACTCCATGTTAACAGGCTTAAAGCATATGTTGACAGGGCAGACATGGGCTTGCTCATGGCTACAGATGAGGGACAGGAGGAAGAGAGTGACCCTCTCCCAGACCTGTTGTCTCAGAACCCTGAAGATGGCTCAGTTGAAGGAGTGACCCTTGGAGGCAACCTCACTGCCCATCAGCAGACTGAATGTAGACAGGTTCTACAATCATTTTCACATATGTTTTCCTTGATACCTAGCCAAACTGACTGGTGTACCCATGTTGTGGACACTGGTGACAGTCTGCCTGTAAAGAACAAACTTTACAGACAACCTGACCACGTCAGGGACTGTATAAAGGCTGAGGTACATAAAATGCTGGAATTAGGTGTCATTGAACCCTCAGAGAGCCCCTGGGCTAGCCCAGTGGTTCTGGTCCCCAAACCTCACACCAAAGATGGCAAGAAAGAGATGAGGTTCTGTGTGGATTACAGAGGACTCAATGCTGTCACCAGGACAGATGCACACCCTATTCCAAGGGCAGATGAGCTCATAGACAAACTAGCTTCTGCAAAGTTTTTGAGCACATTTGACTTAACAGCTGGCTATTGGCAAATCAGATTAGCTGAGGAGTCTAAGGCCAAAACAGCATTCTCAACCCCAGGTGGGCACTACCAGTTTGTGGTGATGCCCTTTGGTCTGAAGAATGCACCTGCCACCTTCCAAAGGCTGGTGAACCAAGTCCTTACTGGGTTGGATGACTTTTGCGCAGCATATCTTGATGACATTGCTGTCTTTAGCTCCACCTGGGAGGATCACCTGATCCACCTGAAGAAGGCTCTTGAGGCTCTGCAAAGGGCAGGCCTCACTATCAAGGCTACTAAGTGCCAGATAGGGCAGAGTAAGGTTGTATATTTGGGCCACCTTGTAGGTGGAGGCCAAGTTCAACCACTGGAGAGTAAGATACAATCCATCAAGGACTGGTCCCCTCCAACCACCCAGACTCAAGTTCGAGCTTTCTTGGGCTTGACTGGGTACTACAGGAAGTTTGTTAAGAACTATGGGTCCATTGTGACTCCTCTTAATGATCTGACATCCAAGAAGATGCCCAAAAAGGTTCAGTGGACAGTAAGCTGTCAAAAGGCATTTGATGACCTGAAGGAGGCCATGTGCTCTGCACCTATCCTGAAAAGTCCTGACTACTCCAAAGAGTTTATTGTCCAAACAGATGCTTCTGAGTTGGGTGTGGGAGCTGTGCTGTCACAACTTAATGTAGATGGTCAAGACCAACCCATTGCTTTTATTAGCAGAAGGTTGACCCCCAGAGAGAAGAATTGGTCAGCTATTGAGAGGGAGGCCTTTGCTGTGGTGTGGGCCCTGAAGAAGCTGAGGCCATACTTGTTTGGCACTCACTTCAAGATTCAGACCGACCATAAGCCCCTCTTGTGGCTAAATCAGATGAAGGGTGAAAACCCCAAACTGCTTAGGTGGTCCATTTCCCTACAGGGGATGGACTTTACAGTGGAGCACCGGCCAGGTACTGACCATGGGAATGCAGATGGTCTCTCCAGGTACTTCCACTTAGGACATGAAGACGAGACTGGTCAAGGCTAGTTTAATGTCCCAGCGTTTGGGGGGGGGGTTGTGTAGGAGAGTAGGGTCTGCTATCCTATGGTCACCCCAAATTTTTGCTTTTTGCTTCACTGGTTTTTGACATATTGAGGCTGTGGGCCTGCCAATCAGACCCCCAGCCTGCTGTTCTCTCTACTAAATTAAAACTATGCACCCTAGGTGCATAACCAATTGGAAGTGGATCACCCTGTCAGCCCCTGTACCAGTGTACACTAGGTACCCAGGGCATTGGTGTACCCAAGGCCTGCCAAGGGCTGCAGCATGTATTATGCCACCCCAGGCTTGGCCTAACAATTTGACACAACTGGCTGATCACTCAGCTGGGGTAAGTTGGTGTAATCACCTCTTACTTAGGTGTAGTATACCTATACCTAACCTTAAATGGGACACCTGGTAACCTATAAGTCACTCCTATGGCAGGCCTTAACAATCCTGAAGGCAGAGTGCTTGGTTCCATGTGAGATGGTGCTCTGGCATGAGCTGAGCCTGTCTGCAGTGGTCGGAACAACTTCCTTCTACTGTTTCCAGATATCGTCATACCATATACTCTTAAGTGCATTATGAACCTCGCGGTTAAATGCTATCTTTGGTTTGGCTTTATCAAAACATGTCGAGTAAGGTGTCATACGAATTGGAATACTAACCCCTCGCCAATTCTGGCGACGGGGTTAGCATTCCACCCTTCTAGAGGGACACGACATGTACAGTACCTGAAACCCGGGTAAAATCAGACATAGCCTCAGCTCCACAAAATGGATGCTGCCACCACAGACACAAGTCTGCCCTCCTGCTGCTGGGAGTCCTTCCAGCTTGGGAGGTGTGGACAAAGGGTTTCCTGCCAGGGGAGGTGCGTGCACCACCCCAGACAGGATTTTGTGTATTGGTCAGGTAGGGCTTGAAAGAAACCAGACATGCCTGTGGCTCACAAGGAGCCTCGGTGCATATGCCAGTTCAAACCGGTCCTGGGGCACACCAGTCCCGGGCCTGGGGCGAGCTGGACAAAGGATTGGGGGTGTAACCACCCCCCTTCCTGGTCCCACCCATAGGGAGGGACCTAGCAGGTAGTCCGGCCCCTAGAATCCGAATAAAGGTAGGAGCTGTGTCCTAAGACTTCAGACATCCTGGAATCAACTTAAAACTAAGAAGAAGACGGGAACTTCGACGCTCTGCTGCACAGAGGACTGAAGCCAATCTCCCCTGTGGTCAGGGAGTGACCACCTTGCTAACGCAAGCACCATCCAGCGAATCAACGTCTGCTTTGCCGCCGCCTCCCGCCGGAGCCCGAGCCCAGAGACTGACAAGACCTGGACCTCCAGACCTCTCACCGCCCGATCCACAGTCCCTGCAAAGAGGAGACCCGTGGAGGCACCGAGACACGTGGAGCCAGCCATCTTGACACGACTACGACAAGCTGACCAGTGCAACAACCGAGGCTCCCTCCAAGTTGTGCTTTGGGTCCTGAGAAGCCCAACCCTCGAGCAGCATCTGCACCAAAGGTGAGCCCTCCAGCATCTCCACGATCTGCGTGGGGCCCTTCTGCATTTTGCCACTCGACGCGCCTAACCGGTTGCTGGCCCGCTGGCTAGTGGCCATCTTGGCGACGAAATCTACGACAAACACCGCTGGTCTGGTTGCTCCAGACTGGCCCTTGCTCCCCTCCAAAGGAGCAGTTCCTCTGACCTTGCTGGTCAGAACCATCAGCTTAAACTCCTTGCCTACAACAATTGCTTTTGCCAAGGCTTGTTTGCTTCGATCAAGTCGCCGACACCGCCGACAGCGAGAGCCTGCGTGGGACAGCTCGTGACTCGACTCCTGGACGTCGTCGACCTTCAGGGACCACGTGGCTGCAGAGTCAAGCTACACCTTCCTTCCTGTTTGCACCCGACATCGCCTGGTACCCACCTGGTGCCACGCTGGTCACTGGCTAGTGACTATGAACACTGTCCCCTCTGCTTTCAGGTCTTCAACATCTCCGATCCACTCTTGGATCCACTGCATCTCTTCCCGACCGACCGCCTGCAGCACTTTTGTCTACAGGCCCCACGGAACAGATAGAAGAAACCCGACGCACTTCGAGGCCTATGCACCCGCTTCCTGTGGGTGAGGTAAAGCTGGCACACCTGTGCCCAAGTGTAGTATTACATCTCTAGTGCCTGTGTTCCAAATCTTAAGTTCCTAGGTCATCCGGAAGATTCCTTTTGCAGTAACTTTGTACTTTTTACGCACCCATTGAAACCTATGGGAGCACGCGTGTGACTATTTGCTCTGCACACGCCACCCGTGGACCTCCTGGTCACTAACTGACGTTAGCTCCTTGTAGGCCCAGCGATTCTAGAGGCCCTAGGCCTTTTCCCTTTTCTGTTCGTGGTACTTATACCACTATTTTAGTATATGGTTCGAGTGGCCACCAGGGCCTATCCATATAAAGTGCAACTTCTGTGTATTCTGTGATAATCTTGTTTGACGATTTGTGCTCCTGTGCTCATAAAGAGACTAGGGGTTACTTTGAGAAATAAATACATATATATTTTGAATATATATCTGTGTGGTGTCCTTTCATTGGTATAAAAGGGGGTTACTATTGGTAAAACAGCTTGCTTAACACGCATCACGAGTTTAGCCTCAAAGACTGCTTAGCCTACGCTACCACTAGGGCAGCTAGTCCGAAAAGGTTGACTTACAACCACACCATAAGGGTTGCTTGGCATGGTACAAGGTGGTCACTAGAACTAGTGAACAGCATATACCAGGCCAACTTCTCACACTCCTCTTAATGATCTGACATCCAAGAAGATGCCCAAAAAGGTTCAGTGGACAGTAAGCTGTCAAAAGGCATTTGATGACCTAAAGGAGGCCATGTGCTCTGCACCTATCCTGAAAAGTCCTGACTACTCCAAAGAGTTTATTGTCCAAACAGATGCTTCTGAGTTGGGTGTGGGAGCTGTGCTGTCACAACTTAATGTAGATGGTCAAGACCAACCCATTGCTTTTATTAGCAGAAGGTTGACCCCCAGAGAGAAGAATTGGTCAGCTATTGAGAGGGAGGCCTTTGCTGTGGTGTGGGCCCTGAAGAAGCTGAGGCCATACTTGTTTGGCACTCACTTCAAGATTCAGACCGACCATAAGCCCCTCTTGTGGCTAAATCAGATGAAGGGTGAAAACCCCAAACTGCTTAGGTGGTCCATTTCCCTACAGGGGATGGACTTTACAGTGGAGCACCGGCCAGGTACTGACCATGGGAATGCAGATGGTCTCTCCAGGTACTTCCACTTAGGACATGAAGACGAGACTGGTCAAGGCTAGTTTAATGTCCCAGCGTTTGGGGGGGGGGTTGTGTAGGAGAGTAGGGTCTGCTATCCTATGGTCACCCCAAATTTTTGCTTTTTGCTTCACTGGTTTTTGACATATTGGGGCTGTGGGCCTGCCAATCAGACCCCCAGCCTGCTGTTCTCTCTACTAAATTAAAACTATGCACCCTAGGTGCATAACCAATTGGAAGTGGATCACCCTGTCAGCCCCTGTACCAGTGTACACTAGGTACCCAGGGCATTGGTGTACCCAAGGCCTGCCAGGGGCTGAAGCATGTATTATGCCACCCCAGGCTTGGCCTAACAATTTGACACAACTGGCTGATCACTCAGCTGGGGTAAGTTGGTGTAATCACCTCTTACTTAGGTGTAGTATACCTATACCTAACCTTGAATGGGACACCTGGTAACCTATAAGTCACTCCTATGGCAGGCCTTAACAATCCTGAAGGCAGAGTGCGTGGTTCCATGTGAGATGGTGCTCTGGCATGAGCTGAGCCTGTCTGCAGTGGTCGGAACAACTTCCTTCTACTGTTTCCAGATATCGTCATAACATATACTCTTAAGTGCATTATGAACCTCGCGGTTAAATGCTATCTTTGGTTTGGCTTTATCAAAACATGTCGAGTAAGGTGTTGTTGGAAGGCGGACCCCGAGGAGTCGGTGAGACCACCAAGGGGGGGGGCCCTCTCACTGCACGAAGTAGCCGAGCGCTGCCGAGAAGTCTCCTGAGAGATCCTTCTCCTATCCCGTACTAGCACAGTAACACCACCACACCGGACTCAAGGAGGTTGTCTCAAGACAAGCAATTCTTTATCATCAATAAAAGGTTACGAGCTCAATATTTACACGAAGGGATCGAGGGATCCACCAAAAGTCTCAATGTCTCTTTGGAAGGGTAGGGGTAGCGGGACAGTCTTTGGCAGGAATGTGGTACGAGGGTACCTGGGGCCCAGTTCTTATCCTCACGCTGGAGGACCTCCGATCTCGGAGGGGTCGAGCCGCGACGGCGTCAGCAGGGCTCTGGCGTACAGTTCGTGGAGAGCCGCGATTCAATCAGCAGGGCTCTCAAGATGGTCTCTGTTCAGCTCGAGCCGCGACGTCGTCAGCAGGGCTCCGAGGAAGGTTCCAGCGAGGTTGGGCCGCGACGGCGTCTGCAGGGCTCCGATGTTCCAGGTGGTTCAGAAAAGGGTTCACAGGAGGGAGCCGCGACGCAGTCAGCAGGGCTCGTGATGGTTCCGACAAGAGTTCTTCTCCGTAGGGTCGGCCGCGATTCAATCAGCAGGGCTCTCGACTCCGGGATACAACTGCCGAGCTGTGGTGGGGTCGCCCCAGATATAGGTCTGGAGCCCTTTGATGTCCGGACCTATGCGCCCGAGGGGGCGGAGTGGCCGGGTGGAGGCGGCCAGACGCCCAGCAGGAGAGGCGCCAGGCCCATGGGAGTTGCAGGGCGATCACACCTCGAGAGGGGAGGACAGTTGGGGGTCCCATCGATACTGTCCTCCGCCGGGGGCGATGAATGGTTCCTGTGGCACCCCCTGGCTAGTTCGTGGTGCCTCGATGTCGGGGCTTCGCTGGGGTCGAGGCCGGGTTGAGCGGGGTCGCGCCGGCTGGTGCACGGTGTGACGTGGATGCCCACAAGATGGCGGAGCCACGAGGAGTGTGCGTCCACGTGCAGCTCCGGGTGAAGGGCCTTGGTGCAGTTCAGACGGGTGGCCCGTGACGTCCGGGGCGGGGAACGGGCACAATCCAGGGGGTTAAGGACCACGCCACGAGGCCGGGTCCAACAGGCGTCCCCCCCAGCCGAAGGCATGGAGAGTCACCCATCTCCTTGGGGATTCTCCTCGTCAAGGCGGAAGAAGCGGGACAGGCCGTCGGCGTTGGCGTGGTCATTGCCGGGCCGGTGTTCGACGTCAAAGTCCATCCCTTGTAGCGAGATGGACCACCGCAGCAGCTTGGGGTTCTCGCCCCGCATTTGCATTAGCCATTGCAAGGGCCGGTGGTCGGTCTGGACCCGGAAGTGGGTGCCAAAGAGGTAGGGCCGGAGCTTCTTGAGGGCCCACACCACAGCGAAGGCCTCACGCTCAATAGTGCTCCAGCGTTGCTCTCGGGGCAGTAGTCGTCGGCTGATGAAGGCCACTGGTCAGTCGAGCCCCTTTTCGTCGGCTTGGGATAGGACGGCCCCGATCCCATACTCGGAGGCGTCCGTCTGTACCACGAACTCCTTCTGGTAGTCCGGGGCCTGCAGCACCGGAGCAGTACACATGGCTGTCTTTAGGGTGTCGAAGGCTGTTTGGCAGCGGGGTGTCCAGTGTACCTTCTTGGGCTGCTTTTTGGACGTTAACTCTGTGAGGGGGCCAACAATGCTCCCATAGTCTCGGATAAACCGCCGGTAGTATCCGGTGAGGCCCAGGAAGGCCCGGACAGCGGTCTGGGTAGTGGGGGGTTCCCAGGTCTGGATGGCATCTATCTTTGCTTGGAGGGGGGCCACCTGCCCGCTCCCCACTTGATGGCCCAGGTAGGTCACGGATCCGTGGCCGATTTGGCATTTGCTGGCCTTGATTGTGAGCCCGGCCCGCTGAAGGGCGGCCAGGACGGCCTTCAGGTGGAGAAGGTGCTCGGCCCAGTGGTTGCTGTACACGGCAATGTCATCTAAGTAGGCCGCGCTGAAGGCCTCAAGCCCGGCCAAAACCTTGTTCACCAGTCTTTGGAAGGTGGCCGGGGCGTTCTTCATTCCGAAGGGCATCACCCGAAAGTGGTAATGCCCATCCGGGGTCGAAAAGGCGGATCTTTCTTGGGCACCGGGGGTGAGCTGGATTTGCCAGTACCCGGCGGTGAGGTCCAGCGTGCTCAAGTAGCGAGCGGCCCCTAGGCGGTCGATGAGTTCGTCGGCCCGGGGTATCGGGTGTGCGTCTGTCTTGGTTACTACATTCAGGGCTCGGTAGTCCACGCAGAATCGCAACTCCGGGGGGTGACCGGGAGCTGCGGCCTTGGGCACCAGGACGACAGGGCTGGCCCACGGGCTGTCGGAAGGCTCGATGACCCCCAGGGCCAGCATCTTCGCTACTTCGGCCTGGATGCAGGCCCGCACTCGGTCAGGCACCCGGTAGGCTCTGTGTCGTATGGGGGGGTTCTCCCCGGTGTCGACGTCGTGGACGCACCAGTGGGTCACCCCCGGGGTGAGAGAGAAGAGGGCTGCGTAGTCCCGCAGTAATCGCTGGCAGTCGTTGCGCTGCTCCGGGGTCAGGGACGAGGCGAGTTGGACCCCTTCGATCGATCCATCGTGACTGTCGGATTGCAAGAGGTCGGGCAAGGGCTCGGAGTCGTCCTCGCTCCCCTCGTCGGTCGCCAGCAGCAGGCTCAGTTCGGTCCGGGCGAAGTGGGGTTTTAGCCTGTTCGCATGTAGGACCCGGAGGGGGTTCCGGGGGGACTCCAGATCGACCAGGTAGGTGACGGGACTTTTCTTCTCCACCACCTTGAAGGGCCCGGTCCACTTGTCCTGGAGGGCGCCGGGTTCGACCGGGGCCATGACCCATACTTTCTGACCTGGCTCGAATTCTACCGTAGAAGTGTTGCGATCGTACCACCGCTTCATGTCCTCCTGGCTGGCCTCGAGGTTGGCTTCGGCTATGGCTCGGAACTTGCGGGTCTGGTTTCGGAGGGTCAGGAGGTATCGGTAGACGTCAGGAGGGGCGCCTCGGGGCTTCATCTCCCAGCCCTCCTTGACCAGGCTGAGTGGTCCGCGGACCGGGTGCCCATACAATAGTTCAAACGGGCTGAACCCCAGGGACTTCTGCGGGACCTCCCGATAGGCAAACAGGAGGCAGGGCAGCAGGACATCCCATTTCCGCCTGAGGGGTTCTTCCAGGCCCTGGATCATCCCTTTCAATGTTCGGTTGAACCGCTCAACCAGCCCGTTCCCCTGAGGGTGATATGGGGTCGTGAACTTGTATGTGACCCCGCATTGTTGCCACAGGGACCGCATGTACCTGGAGATAAAGTTCGTGCCACGGTCGCTCACCACTTCGCTGGGGAATCCCACTCGGGAGAAGATCCCCATCAAGGCCCGGCCTACCACAGGGGCCGTTATAGTTCTGAGCGGGACCGCCTCCGGGTACCTGGTGGCGTGGTCCACGAGGACCAGGATGAAGCGGTGGCCCAGGGCGGTTTGGGGGTCCAGGGGTCCCACAATGTCGATTCCGACTCGTTCAAACGGGGTGCTGACGGCGGGAAAGGGCTGGAGGGGGGCCTTGACCCGACCCCCCGTCTTCCCGCTGGCTTGGCAGGTCTGGCAGGACCGGCAGTGGTTGTCCACATCTCTCCGCATCCGAGGCCAGTAGAAGTGGGTCACCAGACGACTGTACGTTTTGTCTTGCCCCAAGTGTCCGGCGAGGGGCACATCATGGGCCAGGTTGAGAAGGAACTCCCGGAAGCGGAGGGGGACCACCAACACGCGGCCGGCCCCGAGTTCTGCCACTTTCTGTTCACTGTACAACAGGCCCTCGGCCCAGTAGATCCAGTGGGTGCCGGTCTGGTCACCGTTGGCTTGCGCGGTCGCCTGCTGTCGGACCCCTTCGAGAGAGGGACAGGACTGTTGCTCTTGCTGGAACTGCTCTCGGGTGGGGCCCCCTTCATGTTGCCATTGCGTCAGTTCTGGTAGGGCGCTCGGAGAAGCCATGTCTTCGGGGGAGGATTCGCTGGGCCCGGGGTCGGCGTCCGCCTCCTCCTCGCTGCTGGCGGGAGGGGGTGTGAGCCCCTCGGGTCGGGCCGTCCCGGAGGTCGAGGAGGAGCGGGGGGCCTGGGCGGTCATGGACCGGGTGATGGCGCAGGCCCAATCAGCCAGTCCCAACATTCGGAGGTGCTCTTGTCGTTCTACTTGAGCCCAGGGGGAACTCTCCAAGTCGTTCCCCAGGAGGCAGTCGACCGGGGCGTCGTCGCGCACCGTCACCTTCAGCAGGCCCGTCACCCCTCCCCACTCGAAGGGGACCAGGGCCATCTGGCATAGGCTTTCACTGTTGTCGGCCGTCCGCACCGGGCACAGCACATTCGGTAGAATCTGTTCAGGGGTCACCAGGTGGCAGCGGACAGCGGTGATACTGGCGCCGGTGTCGCGAAGGGCTTCGGCCCGTTGTCCGTTGACCGTGACCTGCTGCCGGTACTTCTGGGTGTTGGTTGGGATGGGGGTGCAGGGTACCATCTCTCGGCTACCCAGGCAGACCAGGGACATGGCTGCCGGCTCCCACTCAGTGTTTTCTCGGTCGAGGGCCTCTTCTTCCTCCTCTCCCCCCAAGGCGGCGGCTGTCAGCTGCCGGGGCGGGGGCCCGCCGGCCCCGTTTCTTCGGTTCAGGGGGCAGGCCGGGTCGCTGGCAAAGTGTCCGGTTTGTTGGCAGCCATAGCAGGTCACGGGTGGCCGTGGTCCGGGTCGGGCCGGGCCCACCCTTCGCGCTAGGCTCGGGGAGAGATGTGGCTGCGGTGGCCCTCGAGGGGGGCTCCTGGGGGCCCCAGCGGGAGGGTCTCGGTTCCTGTTCGGCCCTCCCCCCCCACCGCGCTGGCGTGGGGGTCCGTTGGGGTTCCTCTGGTACTCCCCCATTGAGCTCCGGGGGACCCGGGAGTTGACCCATCGATCGGCCTCGACGGCAAGTTTTCGCGGGTCGGTCATTTTGCTGTCGAGGAGGTGCTGTCTCAGTTCCACGAAGCAATTATTGGAAAGGTGTTCCAAGACGATGAGGTCGACCAGTTGTCCGTAGGTGGTCACTTTGCTGCCTTTGATCCACCCTTCTAGGGCCCGACTGAGAAAGTCCACATATTCCACCCATGTGGTACCCGGGATTTTCTTGCAGTCTCGGAACCGCTGGCGGTACATCTCCGCTGTTAGCCCGTATCGGGTGAGCAGGGCCTCCTTCATGTGATCGTAGGAGGTCATCACCTCCTCCGGTAGCTGGAGCAGCGTGTCCCGCCCTTCACTCAGGAATCGCCCCCACAGGCCTGCGCCCCAGTCTTTTCGGGGCACCCGATGGGAGGTCATGGCCACCTCGTATGCCTTGAACCATTGTTGGATATCGTCATTCTTGTAATACTCCTTGACGACCTCCTTCGGGATATGCACCTTGGCCTCGGGGGGCGGTAGAGTGTCTCTAGTACTGGGGGTGTTGGTCCCTCCGTTCTTGGCCTTGATCTCGAGCTCCTTGAGACTGCGCTCGTGCTCAAGAGTTAGTTTCTTTTCCTCCAACTCCCGGTGTCGTCTCTTCTCTTCTATTTCTTCTTGAAGGCGTAGCTGCTCGAGGGCCAGTTTCTTTTCTGCCAGCTGGAGTTCGCCGTCCAGCCGCAGTCGGGCGAGCTCTAGTTCGTGGCTCCGGACCTTTTCCCGCTCTCGTATTTCTTCCTCGGAGAGGCCGGTTTCTAGGCTCTTTCTTCCTCCGGTTGCCGGGGTCAGTGCGGTTGCTGTGGTCTCCGTCAGGGGCAAGGGCCCTTCTTCCTGGGAGGGGCCTGCCCCAGCCTCCAACCATGCCCTCAGAGCTTTCTGCATCTCTTCCTTGGTACCGAGGCTGGTGGTTGCAATGCCTTTGTCTCTGCAGAACTGTTTTAATTCTTTGTGCGTATATTCTTCCAGCCGTTCGGGCTGGAACTCCATTGTCGCGTTGTTTTCCTGGCTGCTCATGATGCTATTTGTTTGGATGGGTAGCTAGTGGGTACTGGCTGGTACGTACTGCGTTCGGCTCGGATCCCGTCGCTGGCCACCAAATGTTGGAAGGCGGACCCCGAGGAGTCGGTGAGACCACCAAGGGGGGGGGGCCCTCTCACTGCACGAAGTAGCCGAGCGCTGCCGAGAAGTCTCCTGAGAGATCCTTCTCCTATCCCGTACTAGCACAGTAACACCACCACACCGGACTCAAGGAGGTTGTCTCAAGACAAGCAATTCTTTATCATCAATAAAAGGTTACGAGCTCAATATTTACACGAAGGGATCGAGGGATCCACCAAAAGTCTCAATGTCTCTTTGGAAGGGTAGGGGTAGCGGGACAGTCTTTGGCAGGAATGTGGTACGAGGGTACCTGGGGCCCAGTTCTTATCCTCACGCTGGAGGACCTCCGATCTCGGAGGGGTCGAGCCGCGACGGCGTCAGCAGGGCTCTGGCGTACAGTTCGTGGAGAGCCGCGATTCAATCAGCAGGGCTCTCAAGATGGTCTCTGTTCAGCTCGAGCCGCGACGTCGTCAGCAGGGCTCCGAGGAAGGTTCCAGCGAGGTTGGGCCGCGACGGCATCTGCAGGGCTCCGATGTTCCAGGTGGTTCAGAAAAGGGTTCACAGGAGGGAGCCGCGACGCAGTCAGCAGGACTCGTGATGGTTCCGACAAGAGTTCTTCTCCGTAGGGTCGGCCGCGATTCAATCAGCAGGGCTCTCGACTCCGGGATACAACTGCCGAGCTGTGGTGGGGTCGCCCCAGATATAGGTCTGGAGCCCTTTGATGTCCGGACCTATGCGCCCGAGGGGGCGGAGTGGCCGGGTGGAGGCGGCCAGACGCCCAGCAGGAGAGGCGCCAGGCCCATGGGAGTTGCAGGGCGATCACACCTCGAGAGGGGAGGACAGTTGGGGGTCCCATCGATACTGTCCTCCGCCGGGGGCGATGAATGGTTCCTGTGGCACCCCCTGGCTAGTTCGTGGTGCCTCGATGTCGGGGCTTCGCTGGGGTCGAGGCCGGGTTGAGCGGGGTCGCGCCGGCTGGTGCACGGTGTGACGTGGATGCCCACAAGATGGCGGAGCCACGAGGAGTGTGCGTCCACGTGCAGCTCCGGGTGAAGAGCCTTGGTGCAGTTCAGACGGGTGGCCCGTGACGGCCGGGGCGGGGAACGGGCACAATCCAGGGGGTTAAGGACCACGCCACGAGGCCGGGTCCAACAGGTGTCATACGAATTGGAATACTAACCCCTCGCCAATTCTGGCGACGGGGTTAGCATTCCACCCTTCTAGAGGGACACGACATGTACAGTGCCTGAAACCCGGGTAAAATCAGACATAGCCTCAGCTCCACAAAATGGATGCTGCCACCACAGACACAAGTCTGCCCTCCTGCTGCTGGGAGTCCTTCCAGCTTGGGAGGTGTGGACAAAGGGTTTCCTGCCAGGGGAGGTGCGTGCACCACCCCAGACAGGATTTTGTGTATTGGTCAGGTAGGGCTTGAAAGAAACCAGACATGCCTGTGGCTCACAAGGAGCCTCGGTGCATATGCCAGTTCAAACCGGTCCTGGGGCACACCAGTCCCGGGCCTGGGGCGAGCTGGACAAAGGATTGGGGGTGTAACCACCCCCCTTCCTGGTCCCACCCATAGGGAGGGACCTAGCAGGTAGTCCGGCCCCTAGAATCCGCTTAAAGGTAGGAGCTGTGTCCTAAGACTTCAGACATCCTGGAATCAACTTAATACTAAGAAGAAGACGGGAACTTCGACGCTCTGCTGCACAGAGGACTGAAGCCAATCTCCCCTGTGGTCAGGGAGTGACCACCTTGCTAACGCAAGCACCATCCAGCGAATCAACGTCTGCTTTGCCGCCGCCTCCCGCCGGAGCCCGAGCCCAGAGACTGACAAGACCTGGACCTCCAGACCTCTCACCACCCGATCCACAGTCCCTGAAAAGAGGAGACCCGTGGAGGCACCGAGACACGTGGAGCCGGCCATCTTGGAACGACTACGACAAGCTGACAAGTGCAACAACCGAGGCTCCCTCCAAGTTGTGCTTTGGGATCTGAGAAGCCTAACACCCGAGCAGCATCTGCACCAAAGGTGAGCCCTCCAGCATCTCCACGATCTGCGTGGGGCCCTTCTGCATTTTGCCACTCGACGCGCCTAACCGGTTGCTGGCCCGCCGGCTAGTAGCCATCTTGGCGACGAACCTCAAGAAATACACCGCTGGTCTGGTTGCTCCAGACTGGCCCTTGCTCCCCTCCAAAGGAGCAGTCCTTCTGACCTTGCTGGTCAGAACCATCAGCTTATTTCCTTTTCCTACAACAATTGCTTTTGCCAAGGCTTGTTTGCTTCTATCAAGTCGCCGACACCGCCGACAGCGAGAGCCTGCGTGGGACAGCTCGTGACTCGACTCCTGGACGTCGTCGACCTCCAGGGACCACGTGGCTGCAGAGACAAGCTACACCTTTCTCCCTGTTTGCACCCGACATTGCCTGGTACCCACCTGGTGCCACGCCGGTCACTGGCTAGTGACTGTGAACACTGTCCCCTCTGCTTACAGGTCTTCAACATCTCCGATCCACTCTTGGATCCACTGCATCTCTCCCGGACCGACCGCCTGCAGCATCTTTGTCTTCAGGCTCCACGGAACAGATAGAAGAAACCCGACGCACTTCGAGGCCTATGCACCCGCTTCCTGTGGGTGAGGTAAAGCTGGCACACCTGTGCCCAAGTGTAGTATTACATCTCTAGTGCCTGTGTTCCAAATCTTGAGTTCCTAGTCCATCCGGAAGATCCTCTTTGCAGTAACTTTGTACTTTTTACGCACCCATTGAAACCTATGGGAGCACGCGTGTGACTAATTGCTCTGCACACGCCACCCGTGGACCTCCTGGTCACTAACTGACGTTAGCTCCTTGTAGGCCCAGCGATTCTAGAGGCCCTAGGCCTTTTCCCTTTTCTGTTCGTGGTACTTATACCACTATTTTAGTATATGGTTTGAGTGGCCACCAGGGCCTATCCATATAACGTGCAACTTCTGTGTATTCTACTGTAATCTTGTTTGACGATTTGTGCTCCTGTGCTCATAAAGAGACTAGGGGTTACTTTGAGAAATAAATACATATATATTTTGAATATATATCTGTGTGGTGTCCTTTCATTGGTATAAAAGGGGGTTGCATTTGGTAAAACAGCTGGCTTAACACGCTTCACGAGTTTAGCCTCAAAGACTGCTTAGCCTACGCTACCACTAGGGCAGTGTAGGAAGGTGGATATCTGACTATGGTTACCCCCAAATTTTTGCCTAGTGTCTAGCTGGTTTTTCGACTTAGTTGGCCTGAGATCCTGCCATTCAGGCTCTCAGGCTATCTGCTCTCTCTGTAAAATGGACTCCATGTACCCTAGGTACATACCCAATTGGTTGGATCACCCTGTCAGCCCCTGTACCAGTGTACACTAGGTACCCAGGGCATTGGTGTACCCAAGGCCTGCCAGGGGCTGCAGCATGTATTATGCCACCCCAGGCTTGGCCTAACAATCTGACACAACTGGCTGATCACTCAGCTGGGGTAAGTTGGTGTAATCACCTCTTACTTAGGTGTAGTATACCTATACCTAACCTTAAATGGGACACCTGGTAACCTATAAGTCACTCCTATGGCAGGCCTTAACAATCCTGAAGGCAGAGTGCTTGGTTCCATGTGAGATGGTGCTCTGGCATGAGCTGAGCCTGTCTGCAGTGGTCGGAACAACTTCCTTCTACTGTTTCCAGATATCGTCATACCATATACTCTTAAGTGCATTATGAACCTCGCGGTTAAATGCTAACTTTGGTTTGGCTTTATCAAAACATGTCGAGTAAGGTGTCATACGAATTGGAATACTAACCCCTCGCCAATTCTGGCGACGGGGTTAGCATTCCACCCTTCTAGAGGGACACGACATGTACAGTACCTGAAACCCGGGTAAAATCAGACATAGCCTCAGCTCCACAAAATGGATGCTGCCACCACAGACACAAGTCTGCCCTCCTGCTGCTGGGAGTCCTTCCAGCTTGGGAGGTG
The DNA here is from genome assembly GCF_964204655.1 of Triturus cristatus. Taxonomy (NCBI): domain Eukaryota; kingdom Metazoa; phylum Chordata; class Amphibia; order Caudata; family Salamandridae; genus Triturus; species Triturus cristatus. The sequence continues at coordinate 491,931,212 of NC_140579.1, read as the reverse complement.
TGGACAAAGGGTTTCCTGCCAGGGGAGGTGCATGCACCACCCCAGACAGGATTTTGTGTATTGGTCAGGTAGGGCTTGAAAGAAACCAGACATGCCTGTGGCTCACAAGGAGCCTCGGTGCATATGCCAGTTCAAACCGGTCCTGGGGCACACCAGTCCCGGGCCTGGGGCGAGCTGGACAAAGGATTGGGGGTGTAACCACCCCCCTTCCTGGTCCCACCCATAGGGAGGGACCTAGCAGGTAGTCCGGCCCCTAGAATCCGAATAAAGGTAGGAGCTGTGTCCTAAGACTTCAGACATCCTGGAATCAACTTGAAACTAAGAAGAAGACGGGAACTTCGACATTCTGCTGCACAGAAGACTGAAGAAAATCTCCCCTGTGGTCAGGGAGTGACCACCTTGCTAACGCAAGCACCATCCAGCGAATCACCGTCTGCTTTGCCGCCGCCTCCCGCCGGAGCCCGAGCCCAGAGACTGACAAGACCTGGACCTCCAGACCTCTCACCGCCCGATCCACAGTCCCTGAAAAGAGGAGACCCGTGGAGGCACCGAGACACGTGGAGCCAGCCATCTTGGAACGACTACGACAAGCTGACCAGTGCAACAACCGAGGCTCCCTCCAAGTTGTGCTTTGGGTCCTGAGAAGCCCAACCCTCGAGCAGCATCTGCACCAAAGGTGAGCCCTCCAGCATCTCCACGATCTGCGTGGGGCCCTTCTGCATTTTGCCACTCGACGCGCCTAACCGGTTGCTGGCCCGCTGGCTAGTGGCCATCTTGGCGACGAAATCTACGACAAACACCGCTGGTCTGGTTGCTCCAGACTGGCCCTTGCTCCCCTCCAAAGGAGCAATCCCTCTGACCTTGCTGGTCAGAACCAACAGCTGATTTCCGAATCCTCCTGCAATTGCTTTTGCCAAGGCTTGTTTGCCTTGATCAAGTCGCCGACACCGCCGACAGCGAGAGCCTGCGTGGGACAGCTCGTGAGCCGACTCCTGGACGTCGTCGACCTTCAGGGACCACGTGGCTGCGGAGACAAGCTACCCCTCATCACCTGTTTGCACCCGACATCGCCTGGTACCCACCTGGTGCCACGCTGGTCACTGGCTAGTGACTGTGAACACTGTCCCCTCTGCTTACAGGTCTTCAACATCTCCGATCCACTCTTGGATCCACTGCATCTCTTCCCGACCGACCGCCTGCAGCATCTTTGTCCCAGGCTCAACGGAACAGATAGAAGAAACCCGACGCACTTTGAGGCCTATGCACCCGCTTCCTGTGGGTGAGGTAAAGCTGGTACTCCGGTGCCCATGTGTAGTAATACATCTCTAGTGCCTGTGTTCCAAATCTTAAGTTCCTAGGTCATCCGGAAGATTCCTTTTGCAGTAACTTTGTACTTTTTACGCACCCATTGAAACCTATGGGAGCCCGCGTGTGACTATTTGCTCTGCACACGCCACCCGTGGACCTCCTGGTCACTAACTGACGTTAGCTCCTTGTAGGCCCAGCGATTCTAGAGGCCCTAGGCCTTTTCCCTTTCCTGTTCGTGGTACTTATACCACTATTTTAGTATATGGTTCGAGTGGCCACCAGGGCCTATCCATATAAAGTGCAACTTCTGTGTATTCTGTGATAATCTTGTTTGACGATTTGTGCTCCTGTGCTCATAAAGAGACTAGGGGTTACTTTGAGAAATAAATACATATATATTTTGAATATATATCTGTGTGGTGTCCTTTCATTGGTATAAAAGGGGGTTGCATTTGGTAAAACAGCTGGCTTAACACGCTTCACGAGTTTAGCCTCAAAGACTGCTTAGCCTACGCTACCACTAGGGCAGCTAGTCCGAAAAGGTTGACTTACAACCACACCATAAGGGTTGCTTGGCATGGTACAAGGTGATCACTTTAACTAGTGAGCATCATATACCAGGCCAACTTCTCACATTGGTGAGCAGCGGTTGGATTTGAGCTTGCTGTGTTTTACCATTGTAATCTCTTGGTTACCAATTGAAAGATCACATAGGTACCTGTAGGTACATATAAAACAAGATTAGATATACATAAGTTCTACTGAACTTAGTTGTTGTAGAGCAAAGGGAGTAGCACACCCTGACTACAACTACTAGATAGGTTTAGTAGGTAAACCCAAGTGTAGGTAGATTGCAACACATCCACCCACACTTAAGAGCAATGGCCGGGGCAGAGGGGTCCACTGTACCCATCTCTGTCGAGAGTGACCCCCAGAGGGCACCAACCAGCTTTGCTACCCTTAATCAGAATGAGCTCAGGCATTTGGCAACTCTTAGAGGCCTTAAACAGCCCAAGAACCCAAACTCTGCTGAGCTCAGAGAGCTCTTACAGAATGATGAGAATCAGAGAGCACTCAAGAAAGCTTCCCAGTTAGCCCCCTTAGGGACAGGAACAGGAGGCCCCCCTTCTGAAGATGCCACTGAAGTACCCCTTCCCAATAGTCACCCCTTAGATGGGATGCCTACCACAGAGGAAGAAAGTGATGGGGATACAGATGTGAGTGGGGATGAAGGGAGAACTAGCCCAGTGCCAAGTGTTATACTTGGCCCAGCTAAACTAAGGCTATTGGGGACTGACAGTGGGTTCACCCCATTGGATCTCCCCAGTGGACTTAACACAGGGCTTGGAAGGCAAAGGAATCGCTCAGGTGACTCCAATGCTTCCCATGGCTCTAGAGGCTCTCAAGGTCACTCCAGAAGGAGACTGACCACCCCTCAGAGGCGGGAACATGAGGCCAGAATGCAGGAAGCCCAGCTGAGGATCAGGAAGCAGGAGCTAGAAGTAGCCCTGATGGAAGAAAAACTGAGCAAGGCTAGGCAGCATAGAGAGAGTGGGTCTATACCCACTGGTGGCAGCAATGTCCCTAGGGACAAAGATAGGGTCTTTGACAATAGGAACCTGTCCAAGATTGTGCCCCCCTACAAAAGTGGGGATGACATCCACAAATGGATGACTGCTCTTGAGAGAGCCTGCAAAGTGCAGCAGGTTCCTGAAGACCAGTGGGCAGCAATCTTATGGCTCTCCTTTGAGGGGAGAGGCAGAGATAGACTCCTCACTGTTAGAGAAGAGGATGTCAGAAATTACAGAGTCCTGAAGAGTGTCCTAGTTGATGGGTTAGGCTTAACCACTGAACAGTACAGGTTAATGTTCAGAGACACCCAGAAGACACAGACTCAGGACTGGTCTGAATATGTGGAATGTGCCACTAAGGCTTTGGAGGGTTGGTTGCTGGGAAGTAAGGTGTCTGATTATACAGGATTGTACAATTTGATGATGAGAGAGCAGATTTTAAGTAATTGTCAAAACCAGCTTCTCCATCAACACCTGGTAGACTCAGATTTGACCTCTCCCCAAGAATTGGGAAAGAGGGCAGATAAATGGGTCAGGACCAGGATCAGGCCTAAAAACCAGGGTGGTGACCAAAAGAAAGATACCACCAAGCCTCAAGAGAAGGGTGGGGATAAAGAAAAAGAGAAACCTTCCTCAGGGCCCCAAAACTCCACACAGGGTGGTGGGTCCCAAGCTCCCTCCTCTACCACAGCTAAAAAGCCCTACTGCCATGAGTGTAAAACTCCTGGGCATTGGAAAACTGACAGCGGTTGCCCAAGGGCTAAAAACAAAACTGTTCCTCCAATTGCTCCTGTCACACCACCCATTACTGTCAGCAGTAATCCCCCAGGTGGTGGGAGTGCCCCCAGAAATCTGGGTGGGTTTACTTGGGGAACACAGGGGGACCCTGGCTTAGCCAATTCCCCTACAGCAACCACTCTTGTCTGTGATGGTGGCATGGGGTTTGCCAACTTCACTGCCTGTCCCAACACTTTGGGTAGGTACAGACAGGAGCCCTACATCAATGGTACAAAAGCTGAGGCCTACAGAGACACTGGGGCTAGCATCACAATGGTGGCCCATTGGCTAGTTCCCTCTGAGCAGCTTTTGCCCGGTTTCTCCTACCAGGTGACTAACATTGATGGCAAACAGAACAGTCATCCCATGGCAGAGGTATGTCTCAGCTGGGGAGGGGTCACTGGCCCTAAAAGGGTAGCAGTGTCCCCAACCTTGCCTGTAGACTGCTTACTGGGGAATGACTTAGAACTCTCAGCTTGGGCTGGAGTTGAACAAGACACCCATTCTAAAATGGTAGGCCTTTCACAAAAGGGTAGGGGGGTTGTGCCATTCACAACCCCTGTCCAAATAGATTTCCTCCCTGAAAAGGTTGGAAGGGCAGTGGTAGCCACAGCCCAGGCACAGACAGACTTCCCTGTAGGGACTGGCAGAGCTGTGACAGTCACAGCTCAAACACAAACTGAGTGCCCCCCTGAAAAGGTTGGCAAGGCTGTAATGGTCTCAGCCTATACTCAGACTGACATAGGTGTAGTGAAGCCTGAAACAATGGATCACTCCACACAAACTGAGAGTAGTGGGGAGGAAGAAAAGTCTCCCTCTCCCCAGACATTAGGAAAAGGTCAGCCTCCTCAGGGATCTGACCTCACCCCTTGTGAAGGAACTGCCCCAGAGGTAGCCAGGCCTGGCCTGGCAGAGCCTCTGATGTCAGTGGCCCCTTCCAAGGTGGGATCCAGTCTGGTGCAGGTAGCCTGCCTCTCTCTACCCTGCCTCAGTCAGCCCAGGGCTGCAGAGGTCAGGGAGGCCAGTGGACCCCCAGAGGGCCCCTGTCCACAAGAACCCCCCCATCAAAAGAATGAGGATTGCCTGGCTAGTAGCCCTAGTCAGGTGATGGGTAAAAATATTCCTGAGGGATCTCCTTTACAGGTAGTTAGGGACCTCCCCCAGGGGGATTCTGTTGGGCACAGGCAAACATGGGACCTTAGGGCCCCAAACCTGACCTGTCCCTCCAGTAAGCCCACAAAAGGGACCCAGCCTCCAGCTTTAGGTAGCCAGAGGCAGACCCTGAGAGCACAGTGCAACTCAGTTAAAGAAAGAAAGGCATCCATGGTGGAGGATGATTGGAGGAAGCTGAGGCCTCACTTTGAGGACACTCACTTCAGTACTCCATCTCAACACCAGCCTTTTACTTTGCCAAGACACACCACAGGTAGAGATTCCCTATGGTGGAGACCCTCTGATACCCTTAGGGTGAGGGATTGCTTAGTGGACCATGAGACAGGGGGTAACCATGCCAGTGCTGGTTCCTCCTTATATGGCCACTTGGGCAATATAGGCTTACCTGGTCAAGGTCAGCCTTATCTCCCTTCGTTTGGGGGGGGGTTGTGTAGGAAGGTGGATATCTGACTATGGTTACCCCCAAATTTTTGCCTAGTGTCTAGCTGGTTTTTCGACTTAGTTGGCCTGAGATCCTGCCATTCAGGCTCTCAGGCTATCTGCTCTCTCTGTAAAATGGACTCCATGTACCCTAGGTACATACCCAATTGGTTGGATCACCCTGTCAGCCCCTGTACCAGTGTACACTAGGTACCCAGGGCATTGGTGTACCCAAGGCCTGCCAGGGGCTGCAGCATGTATTATGCCACCCCAGGCTTGGCCTAACAATCTGACACAACTGGCTGATCACTCAGCTGGGGTAAGTTGGTGTAATCACCTCTTACTTAGGTGTAGTATACCTATACCTAACCTTAAATGGGACACCTGGTAACCTATAAGTCACTCCTATGGCAGGCCTTAACAATCCTGAAGGCAGAGTGCTTGGTTCCATGTGAGATGGTGCTCTGGCATGAGCTGAGCCTGTCTGCAGTGGTCGGAACAACTTCCTTCTACTGTTTCCAGATATCGTCATACCATATACTCTTAAGTGCATTATGAACCTCGCGGTTAAATGCTAACTTTGGTTTGGCTTTATCAAAACATGTCGAGTAAGGTGTCATACGAATTGGAATACTAACCCCTCGCCAATTCTGGCGACGGGGTTAGCATTCCACCCTTCTAGAGGGACACGACATGTACAGTACCTGAAACCCGGGTAAAATCAGACATAGCCTCAGCTCCACAAAATGGATGCTGCCACCACAGACACAAGTCTGCCCTCCTGCTGCTGGGAGTCCTTCCAGCTTGGGAGGTGTGGACAAAGGGTTTCCTGCCAGGGGAGGTGCATGCACCACCCCAGACAGGATTTTGTGTATTGGTCAGGTAGGGCTTGAAAGAAACCAGACATGCCTGTGGCTCACAAGGAGCCTCGGTGCATATGCCAGTTCAAACCGGTCCTGGGGCACACCAGTCCCGGGCCTGGGGCGAGCTGGACAAAGGATTGGGGGTGTAACCACCCCCCTTCCTGGTCCCACCCATAGGGAGGGACCTAGCAGGTAGTCCGGCCCCTAGAATCCGAATAAAGGTAGGAGCTGTGTCCTAAGACTTCAGACATCCTGGAATCAACTTGAAACTAAGAAGAAGACGGGAACTTCGACATTCTGCTGCACAGAAGACTGAAGAAAATCTCCCCTGTGGTCAGGGAGTGACCACCTTGCTAACGCAAGCACCATCCAGCGAATCACCATCTGCTTTGCCGCCACCTCCCGCCGGAGCCCGAGCCCAGAGACTGACAAGACCTGGACCTCCAGACCTCTCACCGCCCGATCCACAGTCCCTGAAAAGAGGAGACCCGTGGAGGCACCGAGACACGTGGAGCCAGCCATCTTGGAACGACTACGACAAGCTGACCAGTGCAACAACCGAGGCTCCCTCCAAGTTGTGCTTTGGGTCCTGAGAAGCCCAACCCTCGAGCAGCATCTGCACCAAAGGTGAGCCCTCCAGCATCTCCACGATCTGCGTGGGGCCCTTCTGCATTTTGCCACTCGATGCACCTAACCGGTTGCTGGCCCGCTGGCTAGTGGCCATCTTGGCGACGAAATCTACGACAAACACCGCTGGTCTGGTTGCTCCAGACTGGCCCTTGCTCCCCTCCAAAGGAGCAATCCCTCTGACCTTGCTGGTCAGAACCAACAGCTGATTTCCGAATCCTCCTGCAATTGCTTTTGCCAAGGCTTGTTTGCTTCGATCAAGTCGCCGACACCGCCGACAGCGAGAGCCTGCGTGGGACAGCTCGTGAGCCGACTCCTGGACGTCGTCGACCTTCAGGGACCACGTGGCTGCGGAGACAAGCTACCCCTCATCACCTGTTTGCACCCGACATCGCCTGGTACCCACCTGGTGCCACGCTGGTCACTGGCTAGTGACTGTGAACACTGTCCCCTCTGCTTACAGGTCTTCAACATCTCCGATCCACTCTTGGATCCACTGCATCTCTTCCCGACCGACCGCCTGCAGCATCTTTGTCCCAGGCTCAACGGAACAGATAGAAGAAACCCGACGCACTTTGAGGCCTATGCACCCGCTTCCTGTGGGTGAGGTAAAGCTGGTACTCCGGTGCCCATGTGTAGTAATACATCTCTAGTGCCTGTGTTCCAAATCTTAAGTTCCTAGGTCATCCGGAAGATTCCTTTTGCAGTAACTTTGTACTTTTTACGCACCCATTGAAACCTATGGGAGCCCGCGTGTGACTATTTGCTCTGCACACGCCACCCGTGGACCTCCTGGTCACTAACTGACGTTAGCTCCTTGTAGGCCCAGCGATTCTAGAGGCCCTAGGCCTTTTCCCTTTCCTGTTCGTGGTACTTATACCACTATTTTAGTATATGGTTCGAGTGGCCACCAGGGCCTATCCATATAAAGTGCAACTTCTGTGTATTCTGTGATAATCTTGTTTGACGATTTGTGCTCCTGTGCTCATAAAGAGACTAGGGGTTACTTTGAGAAATAAATACATATATATTTTGAATATATATCTGTGTGGTGTCCTTTCATTGGTATAAAAGGGGGTTGCATTTGGTAAAACAGCTGGCTTAACACGCTTCACAAGTTTAGCCTCAAAGACTGCTTAGCCTACGCTACCACTAGGGCAGCTAGTCCGAAAAGGTTGACTTACAACCACACCATAAGGGTTGCTTGGCATGGTACAAGGTGATCACTTTAACTAGTGAGCATCATATACCAGGCCAACTTCTCACAGGCAGCTAGTCCGAAAAGGTTGACTTACAACCACACCATAAGGGTTGCTTGGCATGGTACAAGGTGATCACTTTAACTAGTGAGCATCATATACCAGGCCAACTTCTCACAGTCACTCCCTGACCTCAGGGGAGATTGGCTTCAGTCCTCTGTGCAGCAGAGCGTCGAAGTTCCCGTCTTCTTCTTAGTGTTAAGCTGATCTTGCTGTGACTAGGTCACAGGCCAAAAAGTGCCTCACTGAACCTCAGGTATTTGATCCTGGAACAATGGACCAAGCACCTACCAAGAAGAAGAACAGGAGGATCAAGGCTGTGCCTTCCCCCCTGCCTCAGAGTGATGATCAGCCTTCCCAGGAAGCTGATCTAGAGGACCCTTGTTAGAAAGGATAGACGGACCGGGAGGGTCGGCCGGGGTCAGGAGGAGAGGTCTCCGGGGAGAGCCGTCTCCAGCGATCGTACAGACAAGTAACTTCCCCCCCACAGACAGATACCACACACGGATAAGGTTCAGTGTTCTTTATAAGCACTTCTTAAGGTACGGTTGAATGGTACAAGGAGGTCTGGACTCAGGGGTCCCCTCGATTCAAGTCTCTCAAAGCAGGGTAAGGGGTAGCGGGACAGTCTGTCTACCAGTCAGGTAGTTTGGATGAGATGATGATTAGCTCACAATCCTCGAGCTTAGTTGGTGCGGGCCGCGGCAGCGCCAGCAGGTCCCGGAAAGATGGTCGATGTACGGTCCGCGGCAGCGCCAGCAGGTCCCGGTGAGGATGGTCGTTACAACGGGCCGCGGCAGCGCCAGCAGGTCCCGACGAGGATGGATGTTGTAGAAGGCCGCGGCAGCGCCAGCAGGCAGGACGATGGTTCACAAGAGCGGGCTACGGCAGCGCCAGTAGTCCGTCAAGGCTGAGTTCTCTCGGTGTCTCTCGACTCCAGGATACAACTGCCTTCCTGCTCCGGAGTTGCCCCAGTTATAGGGCAGGCGCTCTTTGATGTCCGGACCCTCGCACTTGGAGGTCGGAGGGCCCGGGATGAAGGTGTCCAGACACCCAGCAGGGGGTGGAGCCAGCGCCTGGGGGAGCTGGAGGCGATCGGCACCTGGCGGGGGAAGAGCTCTTGACACTTCGTCCTCCCATTGACCTGCCAAGTGGTCCGCTCACCTCCCGGGTGGATGGTGGTGCCGGGATGTCGGGGCCGGTCAGGCCCGGGGTTAGGGTCGGGGCGAGGCCACGCGGCCTCGTGGTGCAGGGCCCCAGATGGCGGCTTGAACCGGCCGGGGGAGCCGGTGGGGCTGGGCCCCGTGATGAGTAGAGGTCCGAGGGCAGAAGATCCGTCGGGAGACGGGGTACGGGTGCTTTTCGGGGGTTATGCCTGGTGGGCCGGAGCTCGGGCCCTGTCGTGCGGGGAGGGAGCAAGCCCTTCGTGTGGCCTGTCCAACATGCGTCCCCCCCAGCTGAAGGCGGGGAGAGTCACCCATCTCCTTGGGGACTCTCTTCGTCGAGGCGGAAAAAGCGGGACAGGCCATCCGCGTTGGCGTGGTCTTGGCCTGGTCGGTGCTCCACAGTGAAGTCCATTCCCTGCAGGGAAATGGACCAGCGCAAGAGTTTTGGGTTCTCCCCCCGCATCTGCATCAGCCACTGCAGGGGTCGATGGTCGGTTTGTACCCGGAAGTGGGTACCGAAGAGATAGGGCCGGAGCTTTTTTAGGGCCTACACCACTGCGAAGGCCTCCCTCTCGATGGTGCTCCAGCGCTGTTCTCGGGCCAGGAGACGTCGACTGATGAAGGCCACCGGCTGGTCATGACCTTCGGGGTTTAACTGAGAAAGGACGGCTCCGATGCCGTGGTCGGAGGCGTCGGTCTGTACTATGAATTCCCGACTGTAATCGGGGGCCTGGAGCACAGGGGCGGTGCATAGAGCGGCCTTCAGCTTCTCGAAGGCCGCTTGACAATCGGGGGTCCAGTTAATCCGCTTCGGCTGGTTCTTGGACGTGAGACCCGTGAGGGGCCCCACGATGCTGCCGTAGTCCTTCACGAACCGCCGGTAGTAGCCGGTGAGCCCCAAGAAGGCTCGGACCTCGGTCTGGGTGACGGGGGGCTGCCAGGACTGGATGGCAGCAATCTTAAGTTGTAGCGGGGCCACCAGCCCGCTTCCCACTTGGTGCCCAAGGTAGGTCACAGACCCTTGGCCAATTTGGCACTTGCCGGCCTTAATTGTGAGGCCGGCCCGCTGGAGGGCCTGTAGGACCTCTTGGAGGTGACGGAGGTGGTCGGGCCAGTGGTGGCTGTATACAGCGATATCGTCCAGGTAGGCAGCGCTGAACTCTTCGAGCCCCGCCAAGACCTGGTTCACGAGGCGTTGAAACGTGGCGGGGGCATTCTTCATGCCGAAGGGCATGACCTTGAATTGGTAGTGGCCATCGGGGGTAGAGAAGGCTGACCGTTCCTGAGCCCTGGGTGTGAGGCCGATCTGCCAGTAGCCCGCTGTTAGGTCGAAGATACTGAGGTAGCGGGCGGCCCCCAGCCGGTCGATCAGCTCGTCTGCTCGGGGGATCGGATGAGCGTCGGTCCGGGTGACAGCGTTCAAGCCCCGGTAGTCGACGCAGAATCTTAGTTCAGGTGCGGTGCCGGGGGCAGCGGCTTTGGGGACCAATACAACCGGACTGGCCCAGGGACTGTCCGAGGGCTCGATGACCCCGATTGTGAGCATCTTGGCCACCTCCTCCTGTATGCAGGCCCGTACCCGATCTGGTACGCGGTAGGCCCGGTGTCGGACAGGGGGACTGTCCCCGGTGTCCACGTCGTGCAAACACCAAGGGGTGACCCTGGGGGTGAGGGAGAACAGGGCAGCGAACTGCAGCAGGAGGTTCCGGCAGCCCTGGCGTTGCTCCGAAGTGAGGGCGTCAGAGAGCCGGACCCCGTCCACGGAGCCGTCATTCTCCTGAGTCTTCAGAAGATCCGGGAGGGGTTCGGAGTCTTCCTCTGCCCCACTGTCCGTAGCCATCAGGAGGCTGAGTTCTGAGCGCACAAAGTGTGGTTTGAGTCGGTTGGTGTGGAGGACCCGAAGGGGGTTCCGGGAGGTCCCCAGGTCGATGAGGTAAGTGACGTGGCTTTTGCGCTCGACCACTTTGAAGGGCCCCGTCCACTTATCTTGCAAGGCACATGGTTCGGTGGGGGACATCACCCATACTTGTTGTCCAGGCTCGAACTCAACGGAGGAGGCATTGTGATCATACCACTTCTTCATGTCCTCCTGGCTGGCCTCGAGGTTTGCCTTGGCCATCTCTCTGAAGCGCCGGGTCTGATTGCGTAGGGCCAGGAGGTATTTGAAGACGTCTGGAGGGGTCTTTAGGGGGGCCATCTCCCAACCTTCTTTTACTAGGCTGAGGGGCCCTCGCACAGGGTGCCCGTACAGGAGTTCGAAAGGGCTAAAACCGAGGGACTTCTGGGGAACTTCGCGGTAGGCGAAGAGGAGGCACGGGAGTAGTACATCCCACTGGCGACGGAGGGGCTCTTCCAATCCCCCAATCATCCCCTTGAGGGTGCGGTTAAAACGCTCCACTAGTCCGTTCCCTTGGGGGTGATAGGGGGTCGTGAATCTGTAGGTGACCCCGCATTGTTGCCAGAGGGACTTCATGTATTTGGATATAAAGTTCGTGCCTCGGTCGCTGACGACTTCTCGGGGGAAGCCTACCCGGGAGAAGATCCCCATTAGGGCCCGGCCAACCACCGGAGCTGTCACAGTCCGTAGGGGCACCGCCTCGGGGTAGCGGGTGGCATGGTCCACCAGTACTAAGATGAACCTGTGTCCTTGTGCCGTGCGGGAGTCCAGAGGCCCCACGATGTCTATCCCCACCCTCTCGAACGGGGTGGTGACCACAGGGAAGGGTTGCAGAGGGGCTTTCAGCTTCCGACCACTCTTCCCGCTGGCTTGGCATGTGGGGCAAGATCGGCAGTGGTTCAGGACGTCGTTCCTCATCTTCGGCCAGAAAAAGTGGGTCACTAGGCGGCTGTACGTTTTATCTTGACCCAGGTGTCCAGCCAGGGGGACATCGTGGGCCAGGTTGAGCAGAAAGTCTCTGAAGCGGAGAGATACCACCAGTACTCGACCGGCCCCCAGCTCGGCGATTCTTTGCTCGCTGTATAGCAGGTCGTTATCCCAGTAGACCCAGTGAGTTCCGGTGGAGTCCCCTGCGTTCTGGGCGCTGGCTTGTTGGCGGAGTCCCTCGAGGGAGGGACAGGTCTTTTGTTCCTGGCGGAACTGTGCTTGGGTGGGCCCCCCCTCTTGACGCCACTGAGCCAGGTCAGGAAGGCCCTGGGGTCGCGCGTCCCCTTCGGCCGTCGGGTCTGGGAGGCTGGCCTCGTCGTTGTCTTCTACTGGGGCGACTGGTGGCGGAGGTGCTGGCCATTCTGGTTCTTCTGATCGAGGGACGGCACGGGCGGCCATGGACCGGGTGGTTATGCAGGCCCAGTCCGGGAGGCCCAGCATCCCCAGGTGCTCTCTTCTCTCAACGGTGGCCCACGGGGAACTCTCGAGGTCATTCCCCAGGAGGCAGTCCACGGGGGCATCGTCCCGGACCGTCACCTTCAACAGGCCGGAGACCCCTCCCCATTCGAATGGAACGCAGGCCATTTGACACATACTTTCAGAGTTGTCTGCCGAGCGGACGGGGCAGAGAATGTTCGGCAGGATCTGCTCGGGCTTCACCAGGTGACAGCGGACGGCCGTCACACTGGCGCCTGAGTCACGCAAGGCCTCGGCTCGCTGTCCATTAATGGTCACCCACTGACCGTATTTCCTGGTGTTAGCGGGTAGGGGAGCCCGCGGGACCATGTCTCTTCCCCCTAAGCACGCCAGGACCATGGCGGCCGGTTCCCATTCTTGCTGGGCCGGCTCATACTCCTCTGGTTCCTCCAATGATCGCTCTTCCCCCAGGGCGGCGGCAGCTACCTGGCGGGGCTTGGGTGTTTGGTTCTGCGGGCAGCTCGGGTCATTGGCGTAGTGGCCGACTCGCTGGCATCGGTGGCACGTGACGTTGGCTCGGACCCCAGGACGCCACGGGGGGTTGCCCCGACTGGCCGGGGCCGGGGTGCTGGCCACGGGTGTTGCGGGCAAGGCGTCTCTCCCTCGCCCCTGGCCCCCTCCTCCTCCCCGAGGACGGTGCTGGCCTTGGTTGTTTCTGTTCTGTTCGTGTGGCCCCCTCCGGCCCACTCGGGTGCTTTCCCATCGGTCAGCTTCGACGGCGAGCTGCCGGGGGTCAGTCAGCTTTCTGTCGAGGAGGTGCTGCCTGAGCTCGACGAAGCAGTTGTTCGACAGGTGCTCCCATACCATCAGGTTAAAGAGTTGTTCGTAGGTGGTGACCTGGCTCCCCTTTATCCAACCCTCGAAGGCACGGCTGAAATAGTTCACGTATTCTACCCAAGTTGTACCTGGGATCCGGGTGCAATCTCTGAACCTCTGGCGGTACATCTCGGGTGTGAGGCCGTAGCGGGTGAGGAGGGCAGCCTTCATGTGGTCGTAGGACGACATTTGGTGATCTGGAAGCTGCAGTAGGGCATTGCGCCCCTCGTTGATAAACCTCCCCCAGAGTCCGGCTCCCCAATCACTCCGGTCGATCCGGTGGGAGGTCATGGCGATCTCGTAGGCTTTAAACCACTGTTGTATGTCATCTTCTCGGACATACTCGCGGACAACATCCTTGGGGATGTGGACTTTTTTCTCGATTGGCCCCGGGGTGTGTGGTCGCTCAGGCACCCCCAGTTCTTTATTCTGTTTCCGAAGTTCTATTTCCGCCAGTTTGCGCTCGTGCTCGAGCGTTATTTTTTTCTCCTCCAGCTCTCTCTGTCTCTGCTTCTCTTCTCGTTCATCTCGGAGCCGCATGTGCTCGAGGTTGAGTTTCTGTTCAGCTAACTTGAGTTCCCCATCCATCTTGAGTCGTGCCATTTCCAACTCGTGTAATCTGGTTCTTTCTCTTTCTCGGATCTCCTCCTGCGAGAGGCCCGTTCCCCGCTCCTCGGGAGCCGTGGCGTTCCCCTCTGGTGTGATGCTGCTTTGGTCGGAGGGTCCGGCGACCCCAGTTTCTGTCCACGACTCTAGGGCGTGCTTTAGATCATCTTTGGTACTCAGGCCGGTGGTAGCAATGCCAAGTTCTATGCAGAATTGTCTCAGTTCGCGGTGGTTGTATTCTTCTAATTTATCCATTTGGAATTTCTCGGTGGAGTTGCTATCTTTGGCTGACATCGTGTTGTTGTCGTGGGGTGAGCTACTCTCTGTACGATTACGCGTTGATTCGGATCGCGCCGCTGGCCACCAATGTTAGAAAGGATAGACGGACCGGGAGGGTCGGCCGGGGTCAGGAGGAGAGGTCTCCGGGGAGAGCCGTCTCCAGCGATCGTACAGACAAGTAACTTCCCCCCCACAGACAGATACCACACACGGATAAGGTTCAGTGTTCTTTATAAGCACTTCTTAAGGTACGGTTGAATGGTACAAGGAGGTCTGGACTCAGGGGTCCCCTCGATTCAAGTCTCTCAAAGCAGGGTAAGGGGTAGCGGGACAGTCTGTCTACCAGTCAGGTAGTTTGGATGAGATGATGATTAGCTCACAATCCTCGAGCTTAGTTGGTGCGGGCCGCGGCAGCGCCAGCAGGTCCCGGAAAGATGGTCGATGTACGGTCCGCGGCAGCGCCAGCAGGTCCCGGTGAGGATGGTCGTTACAACGGGCCGCGGCAGCGCCAGCAGGTCCCGACGAGGATGGATGTTGTAGAAGGCCGCGGCAGCGCCAGCAGGCAGGACGATGGTTCACAAGAGCGGGCTACGGCAGCGCCAGTAGTCCGTCAAGGCTGAGTTCTCTCGGTGTCTCTCGACTCCAGGATACAACTGCCTTCCTGCTCCGGAGTTGCCCCAGTTATAGGGCAGGCGCTCTTTGATGTCCGGACCCTCGCACTTGGAGGTCGGAGGGCCCGGGATGAAGGTGTCCAGACACCCAGCAGGGGGTGGAGCCAGCGCCTGGGGGAGCTGGAGGCGATCGGCACCTGGCGGGGGAAGAGCTCTTGACACTTCGTCCTCCCATTGACCTGCCAAGTGGTCCGCTCACCTCCCGGGTGGATGGTGGTGCCGGGATGTCGGGGCCGGTCAGGCCCGGGGTTAGGGTCGGGGCGAGGCCACGCGGCCTCGTGGTGCAGGGCCCCAGATGGCGGCTTGAACCGGCCGGGGGAGCCGGTGGGGCTGGGCCCCGTGATGAGTAGATGTCCGAGGGCAGAAGATCCGTCGGGAGACGGGGTACGGGTGCTTTTCGGGGGTTATGCCTGGTGGGCCGGAGCTCGGGCCCTGTCGTGCGGGGAGGGAGCAAGCCCTTCGTGTGGCCTGTCCAACAACCCTGAAGGAACTGTCCCTGAAGAGCTTGAACCTGATCAGGTTGAGTTTCTGGGGACAGGGGGACCTTCAAGGGCTGACTTGAGGCAGGCTCAGTTATCCTGTCCCTCTCTTGAACCCCTCAGACAGCTGGCTGCTGCTGAGGCTGCTGGGAATGCTCAAGGTACCCATAAAGTGTATTGGGATGAAGGGCTCCTTTATTCAGAGGCTAGAGACCCCAAGCCTGGTGCTACCAGGAGGTTGGTTATACCTCTGCAATTTAGGGGCTTCCTTCTTACCTTGGCCCATGATATTCCTTTAGCAGGACACTTAGGCCAGAACAAGACTTGGGACAGGCTTGTCCCTCACTTTCACTGGCCTCATATGAATGAAGATACAAAGGAGTTTTGTCGCTCCTGTGTGACCTGCCAAGCCAGTGGCAAATCAGGTGGCACAACAAAGGCCCCCCTAATACCACTACCTGTGGTGGGGGTCCCCTTTGAAAGAGTGGGAATAGATATAGTGGGTCCCATGGATCCTCCCACTGCATCTGGGCACAGATTTATACTGGTGGTAGTGGATCATGCCACCAGGTATCCAGAGGCAATTCCCCTTAGGACCACTACAGCTCCTGTTGTGGCCAGGGCCATGCTGGGAGTATTCTCCAGAGTGGGGTTTCCTAAGGAGGTAGTATCTGACAGAGGTACCAACTTTATGTCAGGATACTTGACAGCTATGTGGAAGGAATGTGGTGTCAACTACAAGTTCACCACCCCTTATCACCCACAATGCAATGGGCTTGTTGAGAGATTCAACAAGACCCTAAAGGGTATGATCAAAGGATTACCTGAAAAGCTCAGGCGAAGATGGGACATCCTTCTACCCTGCCTTCTGTTTGCTTACAGAGAGGTCCCACAAAAAGGAGTTGGCTACAGCCCCTTTGAATTGTTGTTTGGGCACCCTGTAAGAGGCCCACTGTGTTTGGTGAAGGAAGGATGGGAGTTACCTCTCAAAAAGCCTAAGCTAGACATAGTGGACTATGTACTTGGTCTCCGCTCCAGGATGGCTGAGTATATGGAGAAGGCATCCAAAAACCTTGAGGCAAGCCAGGCCTTACAGAAAGCTTGGCATGACCAAAAGGCTGTCTTGGTTGAGTTTCAGCCAGGACAGAAGGTATGGGTGTTGGAGCCAGTGGCCCCAGCAGCACTCCAAGACAAATGGTCTGGACCCCATACAATCCTGGAAAAGAAGGGAGAGGTCACCTACTTGGTCGACCTAGGAACTCCCAGGAGTCCCCACAGGGTACTCCATGTTAACAGGCTTAAAGCATATGTTGACAGGGCAGACATGGGCTTGCTCATGGCTACAGATGAGGGACAGGAGGAAGAGAGTGACCCTCTCCCAGACCTGTTGTCTCAGAACCCTGAAGATGGCTCAGTTGAAGGAGTGACCCTTGGAGGCAACCTCACTGCCCATCAGCAGACTGAATGTAGACAGGTTCTACAATCATTTTCACATATGTTTTCCTTGATACCTAGTCAAACTGACTGGTGTACCCATGTGGTGGACACTGGTGACAGTCTGCCTGTAAAGAACAAGCTTTACAGACAACCTGACCACGTCAGGGACTGTATAAAGGCTGAGGTACATAAAATGCTGGAATTAGGTGTCATTGAACCCTCAGAGAGCCCCTGGGCTAGCCCAGTAGTTCTGGTCCCCAAACCTCACACCAAAGATGGCAAGAGAGAGATGAGGTTCTGTGTGGACTACAAGGGTCTCAATGCTGTCACCAGGACAGATGCACACCCTATTCCAAGGGCAGATGAGCTCATAGACAAACTAGCTTCTGCAAAGTTTTTGAGCACATTTGACTTAACAGCTGGCTATTGGCAAATCAGATTAGCTGAGGAGTCTAAGGCCAAAACAGCATTCTCAACCCCAGGTGGGCACTACCAGTTTGTGGTGATGCCCTTTGGTCTGAAGAATGCACCTGCCACCTTCCAAAGGCTGGTGAATCAAGTCCTTACTGGGTTGGATGACTTTTGCGCAGCATATCTTGATGACATTGCTGTCTTCAGCTCCACCTGGGAGGATCACCTGATCCACCTGAAGAAGGCTCTTGAGGCTCTGCAAAGGGCAGGCCTCACTATCAAGGCTACTAAGTGCCAGATAGGGCAGAGTAAGGTTGTATATTTGGGCCACCTTGTAGGTGGAGGCCAAGTTCAACCACTGGAGAGTAAGATACAATCCATCAAGGACTGGTCCCCTCCAACCACCCAGACTCAAGTTCGAGCTTTCTTGGGCTTGACTGGGTACTACAGGAAGTTTGTTAAGAACTATGGGTCCATTGTGACTCCTCTTAATGATCTGACATCCAAGAAGATGCCCAAAAAGGTTCAGTGGACAGTAAGCTGTCAAAAGGCATTTGATGACCTGAAGGAGGCCATGTGCTCTGCACCTATCCTGAAAAGTCCTGACTACTCCAAAGAGTTTATTGTCCAAACAGATGCTTCTGAGTTGGGTGTGGGAGCTGTGCTGTCACAACTTAATGTAGATGGTCAAGACCAACCCATTGCTTTTATTAGCAGAAGGTTGACCCCCAGAGAGAAGAATTGGTCAGCTATTGAGAGGGAGGCCTTTGCTGTGGTGTGGGCCCTGAAGAAGCTGAGGCCATACTTGTTTGGCACTGTGAGAAGTTGGCCTGGTATATGATGCTCACTAGTTAAAGTGATCACCTTGTACCATGCCAAGCAACCCTTATGGTGTGGTTGTAAGTCAACCTTTTCGGACTAGCTGCCCTAGTGGTAGCGTAGGCTAAGCAGTCTTTGAGGCTAAACTCGTGATGCGTGTTAAGCCAGCTGTTTTACCAAATGCAACCCCCTTTTATACCAATGAAAGGACACCACACAGATATATATTCAAAATATATATGTATTTATTTCTCAAAGTAACCCCTAGTCTCTTTATGAGCACAGGAGCACAAATCGTCAAACAAGATTACAGTAGAATACACAGAAGTTGCACGTTATATGGATAGGCCCTGGTGGCCACTCAAACCATATACTAAAATAGTGGTATAAGTACCACGAACAGAAAAGGGAAAAGGCCTAGGGCCTCTAGAATCGCTGGGCCTACAAGGAGCTAACGTCAGTTAGTGACCAGGAGGTCCACGGGTGGCGTGTGCAGAGCAAATAGTCACACGCGTGCTCCCATAGGTTTCAATGGGTGCGTAAAAAGTACAAAGTTACTGCAAAGAGGATCTTCCGGATGGACTAGGAACTCAAGATTTGGAACACAGGCACTAGAGATGTAATACTACACTTGGGCACAGGTGTGCCAGCTTTACCTCACCCACAGGAAGCGGGTGCATAGGCCTCGAAGTGCGTCGGGTTTCTTCTATCTGTTCCGTGGAGCTTGAAGACAAAGATGCTGCAGGCGGTCGGTCCGGGAGAGATGCAGTGGATCCAAGAGTGGATCGGAGATGTTGAAGACCTGTAAGCAGAGGGGACAGTGTTCACAGTCACTAGCCAGTGACCCGCGTGGCACCAGGTGGGTACCAGGCGATGTCGGGTGCAAACAGGTGATGAGGGGTAGCTTGTCTCCGCAGCCACGTGGTCCCTGAAGGTCGACGACGTCCAGGAGTCGGCTCACGAGCTGTCCCACGCAGGCTCTCGCTGTCGGCGGTGTCGGCGACTTGATCGAAGCAAACAAGCCTTGGCAAAAGCAATTGTAGGAGGATTCGGAAATCAGCTGTTGGTTCTGACCAGCAAGGTCAGAGGGATTGCTCCTTTGGAGGGGAGCAAGGGCCAGTCTGGAGCAACCAGACCAGCAGTGTATTTCGTAGAGTTCGTCGCCAAGATGGCCACTAGCCAGCGGGCCAGCAACCGGTTAGGCGCGTCGAGTGGCAAAATGCAGAAGGGCCCCACGCAGATCGTGGAGATGCTGGAGGGCTCACCTTTGGTGCAGATGCTGCTCGGGGGTTGGGCTTCTCAGATCCCAAAGCACAACTTGGAGGGAGCCTCGGTTGTTGCACTTGTCAGCTTGTCGTAGTCGTTCCAAGATGGCTGGCTCCACGTGTCTCGGTGCCTCCACGGGTCTCTTCTTCTCAGGGACTGTGGATCGGGCGGTGAGAGGTCTGGAGGTCCAGGTCTTGTCAGTCTCTGGGCTCGGGCTCCGGCGGGAGGCGGCGGCAAAGCAGACGTTGATGCGCTGGATGGTGCTTGCGTTAGCAAGGTGGTCACTCCCTGACCACAGGGGAGATTTTCTTCAGTCTTCTGTGCAGCAGAATGTCGAAGTTCCCGTCTTCTTCTTAGTTTCAAGTTGATTCCAGGATGTCTGAAGTCTTAGGACACAGCTCCTACCTTTAAGCGGATTCTAGGGGCCGGACTACCTGCTAGGTCCCTCCCTATGGGTGGGACCAGGAAGGGGGGTGGTTACACCCCCAATCCTTTGTCCAGCTCGCCCCAGGCCCGGGACTGGTGTGCCCCAGGACCGGTTTGAACTGGCATATGCACCGAGGCTCCTTGTGAGCCACAGGCATGTCTGGTTTCTTTCAAGCCCTACCTGACAAAATACACAAACTCCTGTCTGGGGTGGTGCATGCACCTCCCCTGGCAGGAAACCCTTTGTCCACACCTCCCAAGCTGGAAGGACTCCCAGCAGCAGGAGGGCAGACTTGTGTCTGTGGTGGCAGCATCCATTTTGTGGAGCTGAGGCTATGTCTGATTTTACCCGGGTTTCAGGTACTGTACATGTCGTGTCCCTCTAGAAGGGTGGAATGCTAACCCCGTCGCCAGAATTGGCGAGGGGTTAGTATTCCAATTCGTATGACACCTTACTCGACATGTTTTGATAAAGCCAAACCAAAGATAGCATTTAACCGCGAGGTTCATAATGCACTTAAGAGTATATGGTATGACGATATCTGGAAACAGTAGAAGGAAGTTGTTCCGACCACTGCAGACAGGCTCAGCTCATGCCAGAGCACCATCTCACATGGAACCAAGCACTCTGCCTTCAGGATTGTTAAGGCCTGCCATAGGAGTGACTTATAGGTTACCAGGTGTCCCATTTAAGGTTAGGTATAGGTATACTACACCTAAGTAAGAGGTGATTACACCAACTTACCCCAGCTGAGTGATCAGCCAGTTGTGTCAGATTGTTAGGCCAAGCCTGGGGTGGCATAATACATGCTGCAGCCCTTGGCAGGCCTTGGGTACACCAATGCCCTGGGTACCTAGTGTACACTGGTACAGGGGCTGACAGGGTGATCCACTTCCAATTGGTTATGCACCTAGGGTGCATAGTTTTAATTTAGTAGAGAGAACAGCAGGCTGGGGGTCTGATTGGCAGGCCCACAGCCTCAATATGTCAAAAACCAGTGAAGCAAAAAGCAAAAATTTGGGGTGACCATAGGATAGCAGACCCTACTCTCCTACACAACCCCCCCCAAACGCTGGGACATTAAACTAGCCTTGACCAGTCTCGTCTTCATGTCCTAAGTGGAAGTACCTGGAGAGACCATCTGCATTCCCATGGTCAGTACCTGGCCGGTGCTCCACTGTAAAGTCCATCCCCTGTAGGGAAATGGACCACCTAAGCAGTTTGGGGTTTTCACCCTTCATCTGATTTAGCCACAAGAGGGGCTTATGGTCGGTCTGAATCTTGAAGTGAGTGCCAAACAAGTATGGCCTCAGCTTCTTCAGGGCCCACACCACAGCAAAGGCCTCCCTCTCAATAGCTGACCAATTCTTCTCTCTGGGGGTCAACCTTCTGCTAATAAAAGCAATGGGTTGGTCTTGACCATCTACATTAAGTTGTGACAGCACAGCTCCCACACCCAACTCAGAAGCATCTGTTTGGACAATAAACTCTTTGGAGTAGTCAGGACTTTTCAGGATAGGTGCAGAGCACATGGCCTCCTTCAGGTCATCAAATGCCTTTTGACAGCTTACTGTCCACTGAACCTTTTTGGGCATCTTCTTGGATGTCAGATCATTAAGAGGGGTCACAATGGACCCATAGTTCTTAACAAACTTCCTGTAGTACCCAGTCAAGCCCAAGAAAGCTCGAACTTGAGTCTGGGTGGTTGGAGGGGACCAGTCCTTGATGGATTGTATCTTACTCTCCAGTGGTTGAACTTGGCCTCCACCTACAAGGTGGCCCAAATATACAACCTTACTCTGCCCTATCTGGCACTTAGTAGCCTTGATAGTGAGGCCTGCCCTCTGCAGGGCCTCAAGAGCCTTCTTCAGGTGGATCAGGTGATCCTCCCAGGTGGAGCTAAAGACAGCAATGTCATCAAGATATGCTGCACAAAAGTCATCCAACCCAGTAAGGACTTGGTTCACCAGCCTTTGGAAGGTGGCAGGTGCATTCTTCAGACCAAAGGGCATCACCACAAACTGATAATGCCCACCTGGGGTTGAGAATGCTGTTTTGGCCTTAGACTCCTCAGCTAATCTGATTTGCCAATAGCCAGCTGTTAAGTCAAATGTGCTCAAAAACTTTGCAGAAGCTAGTTTGTCTATGAGCTCATCTGCCCTTGGAATAGGGTGTGCATCTGTCCTGGTGACAGCATTGAGTCCTCTGTAATCCACACAGAACCTCATCTGTCTCTTGCCATCTTTGGTGTGAGGTTTGGGGACCAGAACCACTGGGCTAGCCCAGGGGCTCTCTGAGGGTTCAATGACACCTAATTCCAGCATTTTATGTACCTCAGCCTTTATACAGTCCCTGACGTGGTCAGGTTGTCTGTAAAGCTTGTTCTTTACAGGCAGACTGTCACCAGTGTCCACCACATGGGTACACCAGTCAGTTTGACTAGGTATCAAGGAAAACATATGTGAAAATGATTGTAGAACCTGTCTACATTCAGTCTGCTGATGGGCAGTGAGGTTGCCTCCAAGGGTCACTCCTTCAACTGAGCCATCTTCAGGGTTCTGAGACAACAGGTCTGGGAGAGGGTCACTCTCTTCCTCCTGTCCCTCATCTGTAGCCATGAGCAAGCCCATGTCTGCCCTGTCAACATATGCTTTAAGCCTGTTAACATGGAGTACCCGGTGGGGACTCCTGGGAGTTCCTAGGTCCACCAAGTAGGTGACCTCCCCCTTCTTTTCCAGGATTGTATGGGGTCCAGACCATTTGTCTTGGAGTGCTGCTGGGGCCACTGGCTCCAACACCCATACCCTCTGTCCTGGCTGATACTCAACCAAGACAGCCTTTTGGTCATGCCAAGCTTTCTGTAAGGCCTGGCTTGCCTCAAGGTTTTTGGATGCCTTCTCCATATACTCAGCCATCCTGGAGCGGAGACCAAGTACATAGTCCACTATGTCTAGCTTAGGCTTTTTGAGAGGTAACTCCCATCCTTCCTTCACCAAACACAGTGGGCCTCTCACAGGGTGCCCAAACAACAATTCAAAGGGGCTGTAGCCAACTCCTTTTTGTGGGACCTCTCTGTAAGCAAACAGAAGGCAGGGTAGAAGGATGTCCCATCTTCGCCTGAGCTTTTCAGGTAATCCTTTGATCATACCCTTTAGGGTCTTGTTGAATCTCTCAACAAGCCCATTGCATTGTGGGTGATAAGGGGTGGTGAACTTGTAGTTGACACCACATTCCTTCCACATAGCTGTCAAGTATCCTGACATAAAGTTGGTACCTCTGTCAGATACTACCTCCTTAGGAAACCCCACTCTGGAGAATACTCCCAGCAGGGCCCTGGCCACAACAGGTGCTGTAGTGGTCCTAAGGGGAATTGCCTCTGGATACCTGGTGGCATGATCCACTACCACCAGTATAAATCTGTGCCCAGATGCAGTGGGAGGATCCATGGGACCCACTATGTCTATTCCCACTCTTTCAAAGGGGACCCCCACCACAGGTAGTGGGATTAGGGGGGCCTTTGTTGTGCCACCTGATTTGCCACTGGCTTGGCAGGTGACACAGGAGCGACAAAACTCCTTTGTATCTTCATTCATATGAGGCCAGTGAAAGTGAGGGACAAGCCTGTCCCAAGTCTTGTTCTGGCCTAAGTGTCCTGCTAAAGGAATGTCATGGGCCAAGGTAAGAAGGAAGCCCCTAAATTGCAGAGGTATGACCAACCTCCTGGTAGCACCAGGCTTGGGGTCTCTAGCCTCTGAATAAAGGAGCCCTTCATCCCAACACACTTTATGGGTACCTTGAGCATTCCCAGCAGCCTCAGCAGCAGCCAGCTGTCTGAGGGGTTCAAGAGAGGGACAGGATAACTGAGCCTGCCTCAAGTCAGCCCTTGAAGGTCCCCCTGTCCCCAGAAACTCAACCTGATCAGGTTCAAGCTCTTCAGGGACAGTTCCTTCAGGGTCCTCTAGATCAGCTTCCTGGGAAGGCTGATCATCACCCTGAGGCAGGGGGGAAGGCACAGCCTTGACCCTCCTGTTCTTCTTCTTGGTAGGTGCTTGGTCCATTGTTCCAGGATCCAAGACCTGAGGTTCAGTGAGGCACTTTTTGGCCTGTGACCTGGTCACAGCAAGGACATGTGATGATATACCTAACATCTCTGCATGAGTCCTGTACTCCACTTCTGACCATAGAGAACTCTCTAGGTCATTGCCCAACAAACATTCTACTGGGAGGTCTGCACTAACCACAACCCTTTTGAGGCCAGTTACCCCTCCCCATGAGAAGTTAACAACTGCCACACTATGTGAAGTAGTGGCATTGCTGGCATTGGTCACCAGGTAGTTCTCACCTGGTATGTACTGTCCAGGGTCCACAAAGCCTGGTGTCACCATAGTGACACTGGCACATGTGTCCCTGTAGGCTTGAGCCACTTTGTCATTAATTAAAGGAGTCTGTCTGTACTTGCCCAGGTCACTGGGGCTCACAGTCAGGGACAAATCAATGTCCCCATCACAGATCAAGACTGCCTGTGTAAGGGTTCTGTCTAAGTCAGAATCTCCTTCAGTTCCCATAGTGATTCCCACTACACCCTTTGTCTGGGGACCAACACTGCTAACAGTAGTACTGGGAGCAGGTGCCTTAGGGGCAACAGTGTTGGGGGCTCCACCCTTTTTGCAATCACTAGTCCAGTGAGTTGTATTTTTACAATGATTGCACCAGGGTTTCTTCTGACCTTCTTTCTTCTTCTTGGACTGTTGGGACCCACCCTCCTTAGCAGTAGTTTGGGGCCCTGTTGAAGACTTCTGGTCTTTAGGTTTCTGATCTCCACCCTTTTGGTCTGTTTTCTTCTGATCACCCCCTTGGCCCTGGTTCTGGTTCTTTTGCTTAACCCTGGTTCTGACCCATTTGTCTGCCTTCTTTCCCAATTCTTGGGGAGAGGTCAGATCAGAGTCAACCAAGTGTTGATGCAGTTGCTGGTTTTGACAGTTATTTAAAATCTGTTCTCTCATCATCAAATTATACAATCCTGTAAAATCAGATACCTTACTTCCCAGCAACCAACCCTCCAAAGCCTTAGTGGCACATTCAACATATTCAGACCAGTCCTGAGTCTGTGTCTTTTGGGTGTCTCTGAACATTAACCTGTACTGTTCAGTGGTTAAGCCTAACCCATCTACCAGAACACTCTTCAGGTCTCTGTAGTTTCTGACATCCTCTTCTCTAACAGTGAGGAGTCTGTCTCTGCCTCTTCCTTCAAAGGAGAGCCAGAGGATTGCTGCCCACTGGTCTTCAGGAACCTGCTGTACTTTGCAGGCTCTCTCAAGAGCAGTTATCCATTTGTGGATGTCATCCCCACTTTTGTAGGGGGGCACAACCTTAGACAGGTTCCTATTGTCAAAGACCCTATCTTTGTCCTTAGGGACAATGCTGCCACCAGTGGGTATAGACCCACTCTCTCTAGGTTGCCTAGCCTTGTTCAGTTTTTCTTCCATCAGGGCTACTTCTAGCTCCTGCTTCCTGATCCTCAGCTGGGCTTCCTGCATTCTGGCCTCATGTTCCCTCCTCTGAGGGGTGGTCATCCTTTTCCTGGAGTGACCTTGAGAGCCTCTAGAGCCATGAGAAGCATTGGAGTCACCTGAGCGATTCCTTTGCCTCCCAAGCCCTGTGTTAAGTCCACTGGGGAGATCCAATGGGGTGAACCCATTGTCAGTCCCCAATAGCCTTAGTTTAGCTGGGCCAAGTATAATACTTGGCACTGGGCTAGTTCTCCCTTCATCATCACTACTTTCTGTATCCTCACCACTTTCCTCCCCTGTAGTATGGTTCTCATCTAAGGGATGGCTATTGGAACTAGGTACCTCTGTAGTATCTTCAGAAGGGGGGCCTCCTGTTCCTGACCCTAAGGGGGCTAACTGGGAAGCTTTCTTGAGTGCTCTCTGATTCTCATCATTCTGTAAGAGCTCTCTGAGCTCAGCAGAGTTTGGGTTCTTGGGCTGTTTAAGGCCTCTAAGAGTTGCCAAATGCCTGAGCTCATTCTGATTAAGGGTAGCAAAGCTGGATGTTGCCCTCTGGGGGTCACTCTCAACAGAGATGGGTACAGTGGACCCCTCTGCCCCGGCCATTGCTCTTAAGTGTGGGTGGATGTGTTGCAATCTACCTACACTTGTGTTTACCTACTAAACCTATCTAGTAGTTGTAGTCAGGGTGTGCTACTCCCTTTGCTCTACAACAACTAAGTTCAGTAGAACTTATGTATATCTAATCTTGTTTTATATGTACCTACAGGTACCTATGTGATCTTTCAATTGGTAACCAAGAGATTACAATGGTAAAACACAGCAAGCTCAAATCCAACCGCTGCTCACCAATGTGAGAAGTTGGCCTGGTATATGATGCTCACTAGTTAAAGTGATCACCTTGTACCATGCCAAGCAACCCTTATGGTGTGGTTGTAAGTCAACCTTTTCGGACTAGCTGCCCTAGTGGTAGCGTAGGCTAAGCAGTCTTTGAGGCTAAACTCGTGATGCGTGTTAAGCCAGCTGTTTTACCAAATGCAACCCCCTTTTATACCAATGAAAGGACACCACACAGATATATATTCAAAATATATATGTATTTATTTCTCAAAGTAACCCCTAGTCTCTTTATGAGCACAGGAGCACAAATCGTCAAACAAGATTACAGTAGAATACACAGAAGTTGCACGTTATATGGATAGGCCCTGGTGGCCACTCAAACCATATACTAAAATAGTGGTATAAGTACCACGAACAGAAAAGGGAAAAGGCCTAGGGCCTCTAGAATCGCTGGGCCTACAAGGAGCTAACGTCAGTTAGTGACCAGGAGGTCCACGGGTGGCGTGTGCAGAGCAAATAGTCACACGCGTGCTCCCATAGGTTTCAATGGGTGCGTAAAAAGTACAAAGTTACTGCAAAGAGGATCTTCCGGATGGACTAGGAACTCAAGATTTGGAACACAGGCACTAGAGATGTAATACTACACTTGGGCACAGGTGTGCCAGCTTTACCTCACCCACAGGAAGCGGGTGCATAGGCCTCGAAGTGCGTCGGGTTTCTTCTATCTGTTCCGTGGAGCTTGAAGACAAAGATGCTGCAGGCGGTCGGTCCGGGAGAGATGCAGTGGATCCAAGAGTGGATCGGAGATGTTGAAGACCTGTAAGCAGAGGGGACAGTGTTCACAGTCACTAGCCAGTGACCAGCGTGGCACCAGGTGGGTACCAGGCAATGTCGGGTGCAAACAGGAAGAAAGGTGTAGCTTGTCTCTGCAGCCACGTGGTCCCTGGAGGTCGACGACGTCCAGGAGTCGGTTCACGAGCTGTACCACGCAGGCTCTCGCTGTCGGCCGTATTGGCGACTTGATCGAAGCAAACAAGCCTTGGCAAAAGCAATTGTTGTAGGAGATGAAATAAGCTGATGGTTCTGACCAGCAAGGTCAGAAGGTCTGCTCCTTTGGAGGGGAGCAAGGGCCAGTCTGGAGCAACCAGACCAGCAGTGTATTTCGTAGAGTTCGTCGCCAAGATGGCTACTAGCCAGCGGGCCAGCAACAGGTTAGGCGCGTCGAGTGGCAAAATGCAGAAGGGCCCCACGCAGATCGTGGAGATGCTGGAGGGCTCACCTTTGGTGCAGATGCTGCTCGGGGGTTGGGCTTCTCAGATCCCAAAGCACAACTTGGAGGGAGCCTCGATTGTTGCACTTGTCAGCTTGTCGTGGTCGTTTCAAGATGGCTGGCTCCACGTGTCTCGGTGCCTCCACGGGTCTCTTCTTTTCAGGGACTGTGGATCGGGCGGTGAGAGGTATGGAGGTCCAGGTCTTGTCAGTCTCTGGGCTCGGGCTCCGGCGGGAGGCGGCGGAAAAGCAGACGTTGATTCGCTGGATGGTGCTTGCGTTAGCAAGGTGGTCACTCCCTGACCACAGGGGAGATTGGCTTCAGTCCTCTGTGCAGCAGAGCGTCGAAGTTCCCGTCTTCTTCTTAGTGTTAAGTTGATTCCAGGATGTCTGAAGTCTTAGGACACAGCTCCTACCTTTAAGCGGATTCTAGGGGCCGGACTACCTGCTAGGTCCCTCCCTATGGGTGGGACCAGGAAGGGGGGTGGTTACACCCCCAATCCTTTGTCCAGCTCGCCCCAGGCCCGGGACTGGTGTGCCCCAGGACCGGTTTGAACTGGCATATGCACCGAGGCTCCTTGTGAGCCACAGGCATGTCTGGTTTCTTTCAAGCCCTACCTGACCAATACACAAAATCCTGTCTGGGGTGGTGCACGCACCTCCCCTGGCAGGAAACCCTTTGTCCACACCTCCCAAGCTGGAAGGACTCCCAGCAGCAGGAGGGCAGACTTGTGTCTGTGGTGGCAGCATCCATTTTGTGGAGCTGAGGCTATGTCTGATTTTACCCGGGTTTCAGGTACTGTACATGTCGTGTCCCTCTAGAAGGGTGGAATGCTAACCCCGTCGCCAGAATTGGCGAGGGGTTAGTATTCCAATTCGTATGACACCTTACTCGACATGTTTTGATAAAGCCAAACCAAAGATAGCATTTAACCGCGAGGTTCATAATGCACTTAAGAGTATATGGTATGACGATATCTGGAAACAGTAGCAGGAAGTTGTTCCGACCACTGCAGACAGGCTCAGCTCATGCCAGAGCACCATTGTAGGAGAGTAGGGTCTGCTATCCTATGGTCACCCCAAATTTTTGCTTTTTGCTTCACTGGTTTTTGACATATTGAGGCTGTGGGCCTGCCAATCAGACCCCCAGCCTGCTGTTCTCTCTACTAAATTAAAACTATGCACCCTAGGTGCATAACCAATTGGAAGTGGATCACCCTGTCAGCCCCTGTACCAGTGTACACTAGGTACCCAGGGCATTGGTGTACCCAAGGCCTGCCAAGGGCTGCAGCATGTATTATGCCACCCCAGGCTTGGCCTAACGATTTGACACAACTGGCTGATCACTCAGCTGGGGTAAGTTGGTGTAATCACCTCTTACTTAGGTGTAGTATACCTATACCTAACCTTAAATGGGACACCTGGTAACCTATAAGTCACTCCTATAGCAGGCCTTAACAATCCTGAAGGCAGAGTGCTTGGTTCCATGTGAGATGGTGCTCTGGCATGAGCTGAGCCTGTCTGCAGTGGTCGGAACAACTTCCTTCTACTGTTTCCAGATATCGTCATACCATATACTCTTAAGTGCATTATGAACCTCGCGGTTAAATGCTATCTTTGGTTTGGCTTTATCAAAACATGTCGAGTAAGGTGTCATACGAATTGGAATACTAACCCCTCGCCAATTCTGGCGACGGGGTTAGCATTCCACCCTTCTAGAGGGACACGACATGTACAGTACCTGAAACCCGGGTAAAATCAGACATAGCCTCAGCTCCACAAAATGGATGCTGCCACCACAGACACAAGTCTGCCCTCCTGCTGCTGGGAGTCCTTCCAGCTTGGGAGGTGTGGACAAAGGGTTTCCTGCCAGGGGAGGTGCGTGCACCACCCCAGACAGGATTTTGTGTATTGGTCAGGTAGGGCTTGAAAGAAACCAGACATGCCTGTGGCTCACAAGGAGCCTCGGTGCATATGCCAGTTCAAACCGGTCCTGGGGCACACCAGTCCCGGGCCTGGGGCGAGCTGGACAAAGGATTGGGGGTGTAACCACCCCCCTTCCTGGTCCCACCCATAGGGAGGGACCTAGCAGGTAGTCCGGCCCCTAGAATCCGAATAAAGGTAGGAGCTGTGTCCTAAGACTTCAGACATCCTGGAATCAACTTGAAACTAAGAAGAAGACGGGAACTTCGACATTCTGCTGCACAGAAGACTGAAGAAAATCTCCCCTGTGGTCAGGGAGTGACCACCTTGCTAACGCAAGCACCATCCAGCGAATCACCGTCTGCTTTGCCGCCGCCTCCCGCCGGAGCCCGAGCCCAGAGACTGACAAGACCTGGACCTCCAGACCTCTCACCGCCCGATCCACAGTCCCTGCAAAGAGGAGACCCGTGGAGGCACCGAGACACGTGGAGCCAGCCATCTTGAAACGACTACGACAAGCTGACCAGTGCAACAACCGAGGCTCCCTCCAAGTTGTGCTTTGGGTCCTGAGAAGCCCAACCCTCGAGCAGCATCTGCACCAAAGGTGAGCCCTCCAGCATCTCCACGATCTGCGTGGGGCCCTTCTGCATTTTGCCACTCGACGCGCCTAACCGGTTGCTGGCCCGCTGGCTAGTGGCCATCTTGGCGACGAAATCTACGACAAACACCGCTGGTCTGGTTGCTCCAGACTGGCCCTTGCTCCCCTCCAAAGGAGCAATCCCTCTGACCTTGCTGGTCAGAACCAACAGCTGATTTCCGAATCCTTCTACAATTGCTTTTGCCAAGGCTTGTTTGCTTCGATCAAGTCGCCGGCACCGCCGACAGTGAGAGCCTGCGTGGGACAGCTCGTGAGCCGACTCCTGGACGTCGTCGACCTTCAGGGACCACGTGGCTGCGGAGACAAGCTACCCCTCATCACCTGTTTGCACCCGACATCGCCTGGTACCCACCTGGTGCCACGCTGGTCACTGGCTAGTGACTGTGAACACTGTCCCCACTGCTTACAGGTCTTCAACATCTCCGATCCACCCTTGGATCCACCGCATCTCTACCGGACCGACCGCCTGCAGCATCTTTGTCCCAGGCTCAACGGAACAGATAGAAGAAACCCGACGCACTTTGAGGCCTATGCACCCGCTTCCTGTGGGTGAGGTAAAGCTGGTACTCCGGTGCCCATGTGTAGTAATACATCTCTAGTGCCTGTGTTCCAAATCTTAAGTTCCTAGTCAACCCGGAAGATCTCCTTTGCAGTAACTTTGTACTTTTTACGCACCCATTGAAACCTATGGGAGCACGCGTGTGACTATTTGCTCTGCACACGCCACCCGTGGACCTCCTGGTCACTAACTGACGTTAGCTCCTTGTAGGCCCAGCGATTCTAGAGGCCCTAGGCCTTTTCCCTTTCCTGTTCGTGGTACTTATACCACTATTTTAGTATATGGTTCGAGTGGCCACCAGGGCCTATCCATATAAAGTGCAACTTCTGTGTATTCTGTGATAATCTTGTTTGACGATTTGTGCTCCTGTGCTCATAAAGAGACTAGGGGTTACTTTGAGAAATAAATACATATATATTTTGAATATATATCTGTGTGGTGTCCTTTCATTGGTATAAAAGGGGGTTGCATTTGGTAAAACAGCTGGCTTAACACGCTTCACGAGTTTAGCCTCAAAGACTGCTTAGCCTACGCTACCACTAGGGCAGCTAGTCCGAAAAGGTTGACTTACAACCACACCATAAGGGTTGCTTGGCATGGTACAAGGTGATCACTTTAACTAGTGAGCATCATATACCAGGCCAACTTCTCACATTGGTGAGCAGCGGTTGGATTTGAGCTTGCTGTGTTTTACCATTGTAATCTCTTGGTTACCAATTGAAAGATCACATAGGTACCTGTAGGTACATATAAAACAAGATTAGATATACATAAGTTCTACTGAACTTAGTTGTTGTAGAGCAAAGGGAGTAGCACACCCTGACTACAACTACTAGATAGGTTTAGTAGGTAAACCCAAGTGTAGGTAGATTGCAACACATCCACCCACACTTAAGAGCAATGGCCGGGGCAGAGGGGTCCACTGTACCCATCTCTGTTGAGAGTGACCCCCAGAGGGCACCATCCAGCTTTGCTACCCTTAATCAGAATGAGCTCAGGCATTTGGCAACTCTTAGAGGCCTTAAACAGCCCAAGAACCCAAACTCTGCTGAGCTCAGAGAGCTCTTACAGAATGATGAGAATCAGAGAGCACTCAAGAAAGCTTCCCAGTTAGCCCCCTTAGGGACAGGAACAGGAGGCCCCCCTTCTAAAGATGCCACTGAAGTACCCCTTCCCAATAGTCACCCCTTAGATGGGATGCCTACCACAGAGGATGAGAGTGAAAAGGATACTGACAGTAGTGAGGATGAAGGGAGAACTAGCCCAGTGCCAAGTGTTATACTTGGCCCAGCTAAACCAAGGCTATTGGGGACTGACAGTGGGTTCAACCCACTGGATCTCCCCAGTGGACTTAACACAGGGCTGGGAAGGCAAAGGAATCGCTCAGGTGACTCCAATGCTTCCCATGGCTCTAGAGGCTCTCAAGGTCACTCCAGGAGAAGGATGACCACCCCTCAGAGGAGGGAACATGAGGCCAAGATGCAAGAGGCCCAGCTGAGGATCAGGAAGCAGGAGCTAGAAGTAGCCCTGATGGAAGAGAAACTTAGCAAGGCTAGACAGCATAAAGAGAGTGGGTCTATACCCACTGGTGGCAGCATTGTCCCTAAGGACAAAGATAGGGTTTTCGACAATAGAAACCTGTCTAAGGTTGTGCCCCCCTACAAAAGTGGGGATGACATCCACAAGTGGATAACTGCTCTTGAGAGAGCCTGCAAAGTACAGCAGGTTCCTGAAGATCAGTGGGCAGCAATCCTCTGGCTCTCCTTTGAAGGAAGAGGCAGAGACAGACTCCTCACTGTTAGAGAAGAGGATGTCAGAAACTACAGAGTCCTGAAGAGTGTTCTAGTTGATGGGTTAGGCTTAACCACTGAGCAGTACAGGTTAATGTTCAGAGACACCCAAAAGACACAGACTCAGGACTGGTCTGAATACATTGAATGTGCCACTAAGGCTTTGGAGGGTTGGTTGCTGGGAAGTAAGGTATCTGATTTTACAGGATTGTATAATTTGATGATGAGAGAACAGATTTTAAATAACTGTCAAAACCAGCAACTGCATCAACACTTGGTTGACTCTGATCTGACCTCTCCCCAAGAATTGGGAAAGAAGGCAGACAAATGGGTCAGAACCAGGGTTAAGCAAAAGAACCAGAACCAGGGCCAAGGGGGTGATCAGAAGAAAACAGACCAAAAGGGTGGAGATCAGAAACCTAAAGACCAGAAGTCTTCAACAGGGCCCCAAACTACTGCTAAGGAGGGTGGGTCCCAACAGTCCAAGAAGAAGAAAGAAGGTCAGAAGAAACCCTGGTGCAATCATTGTAAAAATACAACTCACTGGACTAGTGATTGCAAAAAGGGTGGAGCCCCCAACACTGTTGCCCCTAAGGCACCTGCTCCCAGTACTACTGTTAGCAGTGTTGGTCCCCAGACAAAGGGTGTAGTGGGAATCACTATGGGAACTGAAGGAGATTCTGACTTAGACAGAACCCTTACACAGGCAGTCTTGATCTGTGATGGGGACATTGATTTGTCCCTGACTGTGAGCCCCAGTAACCTGGGCAAGTACAGACAGACTCCTTTAATTAATGACAAAGTGGCTCAAGCCTACAGGGACACATGTGCCAGTGTCACTATGGTGACACCAGGCTTTGTGGATCCTGGACAGTACATACCAGGTGAGAACTACCTGGTGACCAATGCCAGCAATGCCACTACTTCACATAGTGTGGCAGTTGTTAACTTCTCATGGGGAGGGGTAACTGGCCTCAAAAGGGTTGTGGTTAGTGCAGACCTCCCAGTAGAATGTTTGTTGGGCAATGACCTAGAGAGTTCTCTATGGTCAGAAGTGGAGTACAGGACTCATGCAGAGATGTTAGGTATATCATCACATGTCCTTGCTGTGACCAGGTCACAGGCCAAAAAGTGCCTCACTGAACCTCAGGTCTTGGATCCTGGAACAATGGACCAAGTACCTACCAAGAAGAAGAACAGGAGGGTCAAGGCTGTGCCTTCCCCCCTGCCTCAGAGTGATGATCAGCCTTCCCAGGAAGCTGACCTAGAGGACCCTGAAGGAACTGTCCCTGAAGAGCTTGAACCTGATCAGGTTGAGTTTCTGGGGACAGGGGGACCTTCAAGGGCTGACTTGAGGCAGGCTCAGTTATCCTGTCCCTCTCTTGAACCCCTCAGACAGCTGGCTGCTGCTGAGGCTGCTGGGAATGCTCAAGGTACCCATAAAGTGTATTGGGATGAAGGGCTCCTTTATTCAGAGGCTAGAGACCCCAAGCCTGGTGCAACCAGGAGGTTGGTTATACCTCTGCAATTTAGGGGCTTCCTTCTTACCTTGGCCCATGATATTCCTTTAGCAGGACACCTAGGCCAGAACAAGACCTGGGACAGACTTGTCCCTCACTTTCACTGGCCTCATATGAATGAAGATACAAAGGAGTTTTGTCGCTCCTGTGTTACCTGCCAAGCCAGTGGCAAATCAGGTGGCACAACAAAGGCCCCCCTGATACCACTACCTGTGGTGGGGGTTCCCTTTGAAAGAGTGGGAATAGACATAGTGGGTCCCATGGATCCTCCCACTGCATCTGGGCACAGATTTATACTGGTGGTAGTGGATCATGCCACCAGGTATCCAGAGGCAATTCCCCTTAGGACCACTACAGCTCCTGTTGTGGCCAGGGCCCTGCTGGGAGTATTCTCCAGAGTGGGGTTTCCTAAGGAGGTAGTATCTGACAGAGGTACCAACTTTATGTCAGGATACTTAACAGCTATGTGGAAGGAATGTGGTGTCAACTACAAGTTCACCACCCCTTATCACCCACAATGCAATGGGCTTGTTGAGAGATTCAACAAGACCCTAAAGGGTATGATCAAAGGATTACCTGAAAAGCTCAGGCGAAGATGGGACATCCTTCTACCCTGCCTTCTGTTTGCTTACAGAGAGGTCCCACAAAAAGGAGTTGGCTACAGCCCCTTTGAATTGTTGTTTGGGCACCCTGTGAGAGGCCCACTGTGTTTGGTGAAGGAAGGATGGGAGTTACCTCTCAAAAAGCCTAAGCTAGACATAGTGGACTATGTACTTGGTCTCCGCTCCAGGATGGCTGAGTATATGGAGAAGGCATCTAAAAACCTTGAGGCAAGCCAGGCCTTACAGAAAGCTTGGCATGACCAAAAGGCTGTCTTGGTTGAGTATCAGCCAGGACAGAAGGTATGGGTGTTGGAGCCAGTGGCCCCAGCAGCACTCCAAGACAAATGGTCTGGACCCCATACAATCCTGGAAAAGAAGGGAGAGGTCACCTACTTGGTGGACCTAGGAACTCCCAGGAGTCCCCACAGGGTACTCCATGTTAACAGGCTTAAAGCATATGTTGACAGGGCAGACATGGGCTTGCTCATGGCTACAGATGAGGGACAGGAGGAAGAGAGTGACCCTCTCCCAGACCTGTTGTCTCAGAACCCTGAAGATGGCTCAGTTGAAGGAGTGACCCTTGGAGGCAACCTCACTGCCCATCAGCAGACTGAATGTAGACAGGTTCTACAATCATTTTCACATATGTTTTCCTTGATACCTAGTCAAACTGACTGGTGTACCCATGTTGTGGACACTGGTGACAGTCTGCCTGTAAAGAACAAACTTTACAGACAACCTGACCACGTCAGGGACTGTATAAAGGCTGAGGTACATAAAATGCTGGAATTAGGTGTCATTGAACCCTCAGAGAGCCCCTGGGCTAGCCCAGTGGTTCTGGTCCCCAAACCTCACACCAAAGATGGCAAGAGAGAGATGAGGTTCTGTGTGGACTACAGAGGACTCAATGCTGTCACCAGGACAGATGCACACCCTATTCCAAGGGCAGATGAGCTCATAGACAAACTAGCTTCTGCAAAGTTTTTGAGCACATTTGACTTGACAGCTGGCTATTGGCAAATCAGGTTAGCTGAGGAGTCTAAGGCCAAAACAGCATTCTCAACCCCAGGTGGGCATTATCAGTTTGTGGTGATGCCCTTTGGTCTGAAGAATGCACCTGCCACCTTCCAAAGGCTGGTGAACCAAGTCCTTACTGGGTTGGATGACTTTTGTGCAGCATATCTGGATGACATTGCTGTCTTTAGCTCCACCTGGGAGGATCACCTGATCCACCTGAAGAAGGCTCTTGAGGCCCTGCAGAGGGCAGGCCTCACTATCAAGGCTACTAAGTGCCAGATAGGGCAGAGTAAGGTTGTATATTTGGGCCACCTTGTGGGTGGAGGCCAAGTTCAACCACTGGAGAGTAAGATACAATCCATCAAGGACTGGTCCCCTCCAACCACCCAGACTCAAGTTCGAGCTTTCTTGGGCTTGACTGGGTACTACAGGAAGTTTGTTAAGAACTATGGGTCCATTGTGACTCCTCTTAATGATCTGACATCCAAGAAGATGCCCAAAAAGGTTCAGTGGACAGTAAGCTGTCAAAAGGCATTTGATGACCTGAAGGGGGCCATGTGCTCTGCACCTATCCTGAAAAGTCCTGACTACTCCAAAGAGTTTATTGTCCAAACAGATGCTTCTGAGTTGGGTGTGGGAGCTGTGCTGTCACAACTTAATGTAGATGGTCAAGACCAACCCATTGCTTTTATTAGCAGAAGGTTGACCCCCAGAGAGAAGAATTGGTCAGCTATTGAGAGGGAGGCCTTTGCTGTGGTGTGGGCCCTGAAGAAGCTGAGGCCATACTTGTTTGGCACTCACTTCAAGATTCAGACCGACCATAAGCCCCTCTTGTGGCTAAATCAGATGAAGGGTGAAAACCCCAAACTGCTTAGGTGGTCCATTTCCCTACAGGGGATGGACTTTACAGTGGAGCACCGGCCAGGTACTGACCATGGGAATGCAGATGGTCTCTCCAGGTACTTCCACTTAGGACATGAAGACGAGACTGGTCAAGGCTAGTTTAATGTCCCAGCGTTTGGGGGGGGGTTGTGTAGGAGAGTAGGGTCTGCTATCCTATGGTCACCCCAAATTTTTGCTTTTTGCTTCACTGGTTTTTGACATATTGAGGCTGTGGGCCTGCCAATCAGACCCCCAGCCTGCTGTTCTCTCTACTAAATTAAAACTATGCACCCTAGGTGCATAACCAATTGGAAGTGGATCACCCTGTCAGCCCCTGTACCAGTGTACACTAGGTACCCAGGGCATTGGTGTACCCAAGGCCTGCCAAGGGCTGCAGCATGTATTATGCCACCCCAGGCTTGGCCTAACGATTTGACACAACTGGCTGATCACTCAGCTGGGGTAAGTTGGTGTAATCACCTCTTACTTAGGTGTAGTATACCTATACCTAACCTTAAATGGGACACCTGGTAACCTATAAGTCACTCCTATAGCAGGCCTTAACAATCCTGAAGGCAGAGTGCTTGGTTCCATGTGAGATGGTGCTCTGGCATGAGCTGAGCCTGTCTGCAGTGGTCGGAACAACTTCCTTCTACTGTTTCCAGATATCGTCATACCATATACTCTTAAGTGCATTATGAACCTCGCGGTTAAATGCTATCTTTGGTTTGGCTTTATCAAAACATGTCGAGTAAGGTGTCATACGAATTGGAATACTAACCCCTCGCCAATTCTGGCGACGGGGTTAGCATTCCACCCTTCTAGAGGGACACGACATGTACAGTACCTGAAACCCGGGTAAAATCAGACATAGCCTCAGCTCCACAAAATGGATGCTGCCACCACAGACACAAGTCTGCCCTCCTGCTGCTGGGAGTCCTTCCAGCTTGGGAGGTGTGGACAAAGGGTTTCCTGCCAGGGGAGGTGCGTGCACCACCCCAGACAGGATTTTGTGTATTGGTCAGGTAGGGCTTGAAAGAAACCAGACATGCCTGTGGCTCACAAGGAGCCTCGGTGCATATGCCAGTTCAAACCGGTCCTGGGGCACACCAGTCCCGGGCCTGGGGCGAGCTGGACAAAGGATTGGGGGTGTAACCACCCCCCTTCCTGGTCCCACCCATAGGGAGGGACCTAGCAGGTAGTCCGGCCCCTAGAATCCGAATAAAGGTAGGAGCTGTGTCCTAAGACTTCAGACATCCTGGAATCAACTTGAAACTAAGAAGAAGATGGGAACTTCGACATTCTGCTGCACAGAAGACTGAAGAAAATCTCCCCTGTGGTCAGGGAGTGACCACCTTGCTAACGCAAGCACCATCCAGCGAATCACCGTCTGCTTTGCCGCCGCCTCCCGCCGGAGCCCGAGCCCAGAGACTGACAAGACCTGGACCTCCAGACCTCTCACCGCCCGATCCACAGTCCCTGCAAAGAGGAGACCCGTGGAGGCACCGAGACACGTGGAGCCAGCCATCTTGAAACGACTACGACAAGCTGACC
Source organism: Triturus cristatus (assembly GCF_964204655.1). NCBI lineage: Eukaryota > Metazoa > Chordata > Amphibia > Caudata > Salamandridae > Triturus > Triturus cristatus. The sequence continues at coordinate 491,893,352 of NC_140579.1, read as the reverse complement.
AGTGCAACAACCGAGGCTCCCTCCAAGTTGTGCTTTGGGTCCTGAGAAGCCCAACCCTCGAGCAGCATCTGCACCAAAGGTGAGCCCTCCAGCATCTCCACGATCTGCGTGGGGCCCTTCTGCATTTTGCCACTCGACGCGCCTAACCGGTTGCTGGCCCGCTGGCTAGTGGCCATCTTGGCGACGAAATCTACGACAAACACCGCTGGTCTGGTTGCTCCAGACTGGCCCTTGCTCCCCTCCAAAGGAGCAATCCCTCTGACCTTGCTGGTCAGAACCAACAGCTGATTTCCGAATCCTTCTACAATTGCTTTTGCCAAGGCTTGTTTGCTTCGATCAAGTCGCCGACACCGCCGACAGTGAGAGCCTGCGTGGGACAGCTCGTGAGCCGACTCCTGGACGTCGTCGACCTTCAGGGACCACGTGGCTGCGGAGACAAGCTACCCCTCATCACCTGTTTGCACCCGACATCGCCTGGTACCCACCTGGTGCCACGCTGGTCACTGGCTAGTGACTGTGAACACTGTCCCCTCTGCTTACAGGTCTTCAACATCTCCGATCCACCCTTGGATCCACCGCATCTCTACCGGACCGACCGCCTGCAGCATCTTTGTCCCAGGCTCAACGGAACAGATAGAAGAAACCCGACGCACTTTGAGGCCTATGCACCCGCTTCCTGTGGGTGAGGTAAAGTTGGTACTCCGGTGCCCATGTGTAGTAATACATCTCTAGTGCCTGTGTTCCAAATCTTAAGTTCCTAGTCAACCCGGAAGATCTCCTTTGCAGTAACTTTGTACTTTTTACGCACCCATTGAAACCTATGGGAGCACGCGTGTGACTATTTGCTCTGCACACGCCACCCGTGGACCTCCTGGTCACTAACTGACGTTAGCTCCTTGTAGGCCCAGCGATTCTAGAGGCCCTAGGCCTTTTCCCTTTCCTGTTCGTGGTACTTATACCACTATTTTAGTATATGGTTCGAGTGGCCACCAGGGCCTATCCATATAAAGTGCAACTTCTGTGTATTCTGTGATAATCTTGTTTGACGATTTGTGCTCCTGTGCTCATAAAGAGACTAGGGGTTACTTTGAGAAATAAATACATATATATTTTGAATATATATCTGTGTGGTGTCCTTTCATTGGTATAAAAGGGGGTTGCATTTGGTAAAACAGCTGGCTTAACACGCTTCACGAGTTTAGCCTCAAAGACTGCTTAGCCTACGCTACCACTAGGGCAGCTAGTCCGAAAAGGTTGACTTACAACCACACCATAAGGGTTGCTTGGCATGGTACAAGGTGATCACTTTAACTAGTGAGCATCATATACCAGGCCAACTTCTCACAACCATCTCACATGGAACCAAGCACTCTGCCTTCAGGATTGTTAAGGCCTGCCATAGGAGTGACTTATAGGTTACCAGGTGTCCCATTTAAGGTTAGGTATAGGTATACTACACCTAAGTAAGAGGTGATTACACCAACTTACCCCAGCTGAGTGATCAGCCAGTTGTGTCAAATTGTTAGGCCCGGCCAGGGGTGGCACAATACATGCTTCAGCCCCTGGTAGGCCTTAGATACACCAATGCCCTGGGTACCTAGTGTACACTGGTACAGGGGCTCTCAGGGTGATCCACTTCCAATTGGTTGTGCACCTAGGGTGCATAGTGTAAATTTAGTAGAGAGAACAGCAGGCTGGGGGTCTGATTGGCAGGCCCACAGCCTTAATATATCAAAAACCAGTGAAGCAAAAAGCAAAAATTTGGGGTGACCATAGGATAGCAGACCCTACTCTCCTACAGGCGTGCAGCGGCATGCAGCAGTTTGTGGTGTGCAGCAGTGTGTGGCATGCAGCAGTGTGTGGCGTGTAGCAGTGTGCGGCGTGCAGCAGTCTGCGGTGTGCAGCAGTGTGAGGCGTGCAGCAGTGTGTGGCTCGCAGCGGCATGCAGCAGTGTGTGGCGTGCAGGAGTGTGTGGCGTGTAGCAGTGTGCGGCGTGTAGCAGTGTGCAGCGTGCAGCAGTGTGCTGTGTGCAGCAGTGTCATGCAGCATGCAGCAGTGAGTAATGCAGCAGTGTGCAGCAGTGTGCGGCGTGCAGCAGTGTGTGCCATGCAGCAGTGTGTGGCGTGCAGCAGTGTTTCAGGTAGCATTGTGCGGTGTGCAGCAGTGTGTAGCATGTGCAGTGTGTGGTGTGCAGCAGTGTTTCGTGTAGCAGTGTGCGGCGTGCAGCAGTGTGCGGCGTGCAGCAGTGTGCGGCATGCAGCAGTGTGTGGCGTGCAGCAGTGTGTGGCTTGCAGCGGCATGCAGCAGTGTGTGGCGTGCAGCAGTGTGTGGCGTGCAGCAGTGTGTGGCTTGCAGCATCATGCAGCAGTGTGTGGCATGCAGCAGTGTGTGGCGTACAGCAGTGTGTGGCGTGTAGCAGTGTGCAGTGTGCAGCAGTGTGCAGCAGTGTGCAGCAGTCTGCGGCGTGCAGCAGTGTGTGCAGCAGTGTTTCGTATAGCATTGTGCGGCGTGTAGCAGTGTGCGGTGTGCAGCAGTGTGTGGCGTGCAGCAGTGTGTGGCATGCAGCAGTGTGTGGCGTGCAGCAGTGTGCGGCGTGCAGCAGTGTGTGGCATGCAGCAGTGTTTGGCGTGCAGCAGTGTGTGGCGTGCAGCGGCATGCAGCAGTGTGTGGCGTGCAGCAGTGTGCGGCATGCAGCAGTGTGTGGCATACAGCAGTGTGCGGCGTGCAGCATTGTGGGGCATGCAGCAGTGTGCGGCGTACAGCAGTGTGTGGCATGCAGCAGTGTTTTGTGTAGCATTGTGCGGCGTGCAGCAGTGTTTCGTGTAGCAGTGTGTGGCTGTGAGACCGGCCTCACGGCGTTGCCCTCTCCATCATCCCGCCAACCTGCAACCACCCTCAAGACACGACATCCCCGACTCCGGCCGCCCCAGCCACCCCCGATCCACGGGCCGGCCAGAGACCTGACAGACTCAACACCCTACCACGCATGCCCAACCGAGGGAGCGGGAACCCTCGAGCCAGACCCATAGGCGCCAGCCCAGTCACACCTCGGGTCGCCTTCCCCGGGAGGACTCAATCGGCCACCAGGCCCCTGGGGAGCAGGCGCCTCCCCTACTGAGCGTCTGGGGTCCCTCCCAGACCCACCTGAAAAGACCAAAGAAGTGAGCGGCAGGAAATCCCGCCGACCCCCCTCCGTCACCCCAGTCCCCCCCCCTGCGAGCACTCCGGACTTCAAAGAACCAGCGGAGTATAACAAGGGGTGCCGGAGGAACAAGGACAGAGAAGACCTGGAACCATCTGAGCCTGCTGACGCTGTCGCGGCTCCTGAACGCTGAAGTCACCTGGGCCTGCTGAGTGACTCGCGGCCTCTTGCTATTGAACCATCTGAGCCCTGCGGACGAGGTCGCGGCTCCCGAACACTGATCCACCTAGGCCTGCTGAGTGACTCGCGGCCCCCCAGCTATTGAACCATCTGAGCCCTGCGGACGGAATCGCGGCTCCTGAACTCCGACCACCTGTGCCTGCTGAGAGACTCGCGGCGCTCCCCTTGAGAATGACTCGATAAGAGATCGCCCAGAGACACGACACCCTCCAGCTCGAGGATTGTGAGCTTCCGCAGGGTACTTCGCAGAGACACTATCTTAAAAGACTGTCCCGCTACCCCCATTCCCCACGACTGATTTGTGGTACGTGTGCCACTGCTGTACTATTTGCCTTTTGGGTCATAAAGATCCCTGAAATCATCGATAAAAGAACCTATCGTCCTACAAGGAATACGTGTGGTGTCCCTCTGTTCACAGTGCAGATCAGGGTGTGCGCGCCTGGTTCGGCTTACTTGGGAGAGGTGGGTCGAAGGGGTGGGCAAGACGAGTATCGAACCCCCTTCCGGCGGGCGCCTTTCCAACAGTGGCGTGCAGCAGTGTTCGGCGTGCAGCAGTGTGCGGTGAGCAGCAGTGTGCTGCGTGCAGCAGTGTGTGGCGTGCAGCAGTGTGTGGCGTGCAGCGGCATGCAGCAGTGTGTGGTGTGCAGCAGTGTGTAGCGTGCAGCAGTGTGTGGCATGCATCAGTGTGTGGTGTGCAGCTGTGTTTCGTGTAGCAGTGTGCGGCGTGCAGCAGCGTGCGGCATGCAGCAATGTGTGACATGCAGCAGTGTGTGGCGTGCAGCAGTGTGTGGCTTGCAGCGGCATGCAGTGTGTGGCATGCAGCAGTGTGTGGCGTGCAGCAGTGTGTGGCATGCAGCAGTTTGCGGCATGCAGCAGTGTGTGCCATGCAGCAGTGTGTGGCGTGCAGCAGTGTGTGGCGTGCAGCAGTGTGTGGTGTGCAGCAGTGTTTCGTGTAGCAGTGTGCGGCGTGCAGCAGTGTGCGGCATGCAGCAGTGTGCGACATGCAGCAGTGTGTGGTGTGCAGCAGTGTGTGGCATGCAGCAGTGTGTGGCATGCAGCAGTGTGTGGCGTGCAGTAGTGTGCGGCATGCAGCAGTGTGCTGCGTGCAGCAGTGTGTGGCGTGCAGCAGTGTGTGGTGTGCAGCAGTGTGCGGTGAGAAGCAGTGTGCTGTGTGCAGCAGTGTGTGGCGTGCAGCAGTGTGTGGCGTGCAGTGGCATGCAGCAGTGTGTGGTGTGCAGCAGTGTGTGGCGTGCAGCAGTGTGTGGCATGCATCAGTGTGTGGTGTGCAGCAGTGTTTCGTGTAGCAGTGTGCTGTGTGCAGCAGTGTGCGGCATGCAGCAGTGTGTGACATGCAGCAGTGTGTGGCGTGCAGCAGTGTGTGGCTTGCAGCGGCATGCAGCAGTGTGTGGCATGCAGCAGTGTGTGGCGTGCAGCAGTGTGTGGCATGCAGCAGTGTGCGGCATGCAACAGTGTGTGCCATGCAGCAGTGTGTGGCGTGCAGCAGTGTGTGGCATGCATCAGTGTGTGGTGTGCAGCAGAGTTTCGTGTAGCAGTGTGCGGCGTGCAGCAGTGTGCGGCATGCAGCAGTGTGCGACATGCAGCAGTGTGCGGTGTGCAGCAGTGTGTGGCGTGCAGCAGTGTGTGGCATGCAGCAGTGTGCGGCATGCAGCAGTGTGCGGCATGCAGCAGTGTGCTGCGTGCAGCAGTGTGTGGCATGCAGCAGTGTGTGGCATGCAGCAGTGTGTGGCGTGCAGCGGCATGCAGCAGTTTTTGGCATGCAGCAGTGTGTGGCATGCAGCAGTGTGTGGCGTGTAGCAGTGTGCGGTGTGCAGCAGTCTGCGGTGTGCAGCAGTGTGAGGCATGCAGCAGTGTGCGGTGTGCAGCAGTGTGTGGAGTGCAGCGGCGTGCAGCAGTGTGTGGCATGCAGCAGTGTGTGGCGTGCAGCAGTGTGCGGCATGCAGCAGTGTGTGGCGTGCAGCAGTTTGTGGCGTGCAGGGGCATGCAGCAGTGTGTGGCATGCAGCAGTGTGTGGCGTGCAGCAGTGTGTTGCATGCAGCGGCATGCAGCAGTGTGTGGCGTGCAGCAGTGTGCTGCATGCAGCAGTGTGTGGCATGCAGCAGTGTATGGCGTGCAGCAGTGTGTGGTGTGCAGCAGTGTGCGGCGTGTAGCAGTGTGCGGCGTGCAGCAGTGTGTGGCATGCAGCAGTGTTTGGCGTGCAACAGTGTGTGGCGTGCAGCGGCATGCAGTAGTGTGTGGCATGCAGCAGTGTGCGGCGTGCAGCAGTGTGCGGCATGCAGCAGTGTGCGGCGTGCAGCAGTGTGTGGCGTGCAGCAGTGTGTGGCATGCAGCAGTGTTTCGTGTAGCAGCGTGCGGTGTGCAGCAGTGTGTGGCATGCAGCAGTGTGCGGTGAGCAGCAGTGTGCTGTGTGCAGCAGTGTGTGGCGTGCAGCAGTGTGTGGCGTGCAGCGGCATGCAGCAGTGTGTGGTGTGCAGCAGTGTGCTGCGTGCAGCAGTGTGTGATGTGCAGCAGTGTGTGGCGTGCAGCAGTGTGTGGCGTTGTGAGAAGTTGGCCTGGTATATGATGTTCACTAGTTAAAGTGACCACCTTGTACCATGCCAAGCAACCCTTATGGTGTGGTTGTAAGTCAACCTTTTCAGACTAGCTGCCCTAGTGGTAGCGTAGGCTAAGCAGTCTTTGAGGCGTGCAGCAGTGTGTGGCGTGCAGCGGCATGCAGCAGTTTGTGGTGTGCAGCAGTGTGTGGCGTGCAGCAGTGTGTGGCGTGTAGCAGTGTGCGGCGTGCAGCAGTCTGCGGTGTGCAGCAGTGTGAGGCGTGCAGCAGTGTGTGGCTTGCAGCGGCATGCAGCAGTGTGTGGCGTGCATCAGTGTGTGGCGTGTAGCAGTGTGCGGCATGCAGCAGTGTGAGGCGTGCAGCAGTGTGTGGCGTGCAGGAGTGTGTGGCGTGTAGCAGTGTGCGGCGTGTAGCAGTGTGCGGCATGCAGCAGTGTGTGGCGTGCAGCAGTGTGTGGCTTGCAGTGGCATGCAGCAGTGTGTGGCATGCAGCAGTGTGTGGCGTGCAGCAGTGTGTGGCGTGCAGCAGTGTGTGGCGTGCAGCAGTCTTTGGCGTGCAGCAGTGTGTGGCGTGCAGCGGCATGCAGCAGTGTGTGGCGTGCAGCAGTGTGCGGCGTGCAGCAGTGTGCGGCATGCAGCAGTGTGCGGCATGCAGCATTGTGAGGCGTGCAGCAGTGTGCGGCGTGTAGCAGTGTGTGGCGTGCAGCAGTGTTTTGTGTAGCATTGTGCGGCGTGCAGCAGTGTTTCGTGTAGCAGTGTGTGGCGTGCAGCAGTGTTTGGCATGCAGCAGTGTGTGGTGAGCAGCAGTGTGCTGTGTGCAGCAGTGTGTGGCGTGCAGCAGTGTGTGGCGTGCAGTGGCATGCAGCAGTGTGTGGTGTGCAGCAGTGTGTGGCATGCAGCAGTGTGTGGCATGCATCAGTGTGTGGTGTGCAGCAGTGTTTCGTGTAGCAGTGTGTGGCGTGCAGCAGTGTGCGGCATGCAGCAGTGTGTGACATGCAGCAGTGTGTGGCGTGCAGCAGTGTGTGGCTTGCAGCGGCATGCAGCAGTGTGTGGCATGCAGCAGTGTGTGGCGTGCAGCAGTGTGTGGCATGCAGCAGTGTGCGGCATGCAGCAGTGTATGGCATGCATCAGTGTGTGGTGTGCAGCTGTGTTTCGTGTAGCAGTGTGTGGCGTGCAGCAGTGTGCGGCATGCAGCAATGTGTGACATGCAGCAGTGTGTGGCATGCAGCAGTGTGTGGCTTGCAGCGGCATGCAGTGTGTGGCATGCAGCAGTGTGTGGCGTGCAGCAGTGTGTGGCATGCAGCAGTTTGCAGCATGCAGCAGTGTGTGCCATGCAGCAGTGTGTGGCGTGCAGCAGTGTGTGGCATGCATCAGTGTGTGGTGTGCAGCAGTGTTTCGTGTAGCAGTGTGCGGCGTGCAGCAGTGTGCGGCATGCAGCAGTGTGCGACATGCAGCAGTGTGCGGTGTGCAGCAGTGTGTGGCGTGCAGCAGTGTGTGGCATGCAGCAGTGTGCGGTGTGCAGCAGTGTGCGGTGTGCAGCAGTGTGCGGCATGTAGCAGTGTGCGGCATGCAGCAGTGTGTGGCGTGCAGCAGTGTGTGGCTTGCAGCGGCATGCAGCAGTGTGTGGCGTGCAGCAGTGTGTGGCGTGCAGCAGTGTGTGGCGTGCAGCAGTGTGTGGCTTGCAGCAGCATGCAGCAGTGTGTGGCATGCAGCAGTGTGTGGCGTACAGCAGTGTGTGGCGTGTAGCAGTGTGCGGCATGCAGCAGTGTGCAGCAGTCTGCGGCGTGCAGCAGTGTGTGCTGTGCAGCAGTGTTTCGTATAGCATTGTGCGGCGTGCAGCAGTGTTTCGTGTAGCAGTGTGTGGCGTGCAGCAGTGTTCGGCGTGCAGCAGTGTGCGGTGAGCAGCAGTGTGCTGTGTGCAGCAGTGTGTGGCGTGCAGCAGTGTGTGGTGTGCAGCGGCATGCAGCAGTGTGTGGTGTGCAGCAGTGTGTGGCGTGCATCAGTGTGTGGTGTGCAGCAGTGTTTCGTGTAGCAGTGTGCGGCGTGCAGCAGTGTGCGGCATGCAGCAGTGTGTGACATGCAGCAGTGTGCGGTGTGCAGCAGTGTGTTGCGTGCAGCAGTGTGTGGCATGCAGCAGTGTGTGGCGTGCAGCAATGTGCGGCGTGCAGCAGTGTGTGGCGTGCAGCAGTCTTTGGCGTGCAGCAGTGTGTGGTGTGCAGCGGCATGCAGCAGTGTGTGGCGTGCAGCAGTGTGTGGCATGCATCAGTGTGTGGTGTGCAGCAGTGTTTCGTGTAGCAGTGTGCGGCATGCAGCAGTGTGCGGCATGCAGCAGTGTGCGACATGCAGCAGTGTGCGGTGTGCAGCAATGTGTGGCGTGCAGCAGTGTGTGGCATGCAGCAGTGTGCGGCGTGCAGCAGTGTGCGGTGTGCAGCAGTGTGTGGCGTGCAGCAGTGTGTGGCATGCAGCAGTGTGTGGCGTGCAGCAATGTGTGGCGTGCAGCAGTGTGTGGCGTGCAGCAGTCTTTGGCGTGCAGCAGTGTGTGGCGTGCAGCGGCATGCAGCAGTGTGTGGCGTGCAGCAGTGTGCGGCGTGCAGCAGTGTGCGGCATGCAGCAGTGTGCGGCGTGCAGCATTGTGAGGCGTGCAGCAGTCTGCGGTGTGCAGCAGTGTGAGGCATGCAGCAGTGTGCGGTGTGCAGCAGTGTGTGGCGTGCAGCGGCATGCAGCAGTGTGTGGCATGCAGCAGTGTGTGGCGTGCAGCAGTGTGCGGCATGCAGCAGTGTGTGGCGTGCAGCAGTTTGTGGCGTGCAGGGGCATGCAGCAGTGTGTGGCATGCAGCAGTGTGTGGCGTGCAGCAGTGTGTTGCATGCAGCGGCATGCAGCAGTGTGTGGCGTGCAGCAGTGTGCTGCATGCAGCAGTGTGTGGCGTGCAGCAGTGTATGGCGTGCAGCAGTGTGTGGTGTGCAGCAGTGTGCGGCGTGTAGCAGTGTGCGGCGTGCAGCAGTGTGTGGCATGCAGCAGTGTTTGGCGTGCAACAGTGTGTGGCGTGCAGCGGCATGCAGCAGTGTGTGGCATGCAGCAGTGTGCGGCGTGCAGCAGTGTGCGGCATGCAGCAGTGTGCGGCGTGCAGCAGTGTGTGGCGTGCAGCAGTGTGCTGCATGCAGCAGTGTGTGGCGTGCAGCAGTGTATGGCGTGCAGCAGTGTGTGGTGTGCAGCAGTGTGCGGCGTGTAGCAGTGTGCGGCGTGCAGCAGTGTGTGGCATGCAGCAGTGTTTGGCGTGCAACAGTGTGTGGCGTGCAGCGGCATGCAGCAGTGTGTGGCATGCAGCAGTGTGCTGTGTGCAGCAGTGTGCGGCATGCAGCAGTGTGCGGCGTGCAGCAGTGTGTGGCGTGCAGCAGTGTGTGGCATGCAGCAGTGTTTCGTGTAGCAGCGTGTGGTGTGCAGCAGTGTGTGGAATGCAGCAGTGTGCGGTGAGCAGCAGTGTGCTGTGTGCAGCAGTGTGTGGCGTGCAGCAGTGTGTGGCATGCAGTGGCATGCAGCAGTGTGTGGTGTGCAGCAGTGTGCTGCGTGCAGCAGTGTGTGACGTGCAGCAGTGTGTGGCGTGCAGCAGTGTGTGGCGTTGTGAGAAGTTGGCCTGTTATATGATGTTCACTAGTTAAAGTGACCACCTTGTACCATGCCAAGCAACCCTTATGGTGTGGTTGTAAGTCAACCTTTTCGGACTAGCTGCCCTAGTGGTAGCGTAGGCTAAGCAGTCTTTGAGGCGTGCAGCAGTGTGTGGCGTGCAGCGGCATGCAGCAGTTTGTGGTGTGCAGCAGTGTGTGGCGTGCAGCAGTGTGTGGCATGTAGCAGTGTGCGGCGTGCAGCAGTCTGCGGTGTGCAGCAGTGTGAGGCGTGCAGCAGTGTGTGGCTTGCAACGGCATGCAGCAATGTGTGGCGTGCAGCAGTGTGTGGCGTGTAGCAGTGTGCGGCGTGTAGCAGTGTGCGGCATGCAGCAGTGTGTGGCGTGCAGCAGTGTGTGGCTTGCAGCGGCATGCAGCAGTGTGTGGCGTGCAGCAGTGTGTGGCGTGCAGCAGTGTGTGGCGTGCAGCAGTGTGTGGCTTGCAGCAGCATGCAGCAGTGTGTGGCATGCAGCAGTGTGTGGCGTACAGCAGTCTGTGGCGTGTAGCAGTGTGCGGCGTGCAGCAGTGTGCAGCAGTCTCCGGCATGCAGCAGTGTGTGCTGTGCAGCAGTGTTTCGTATAGCATTGTGCGGCGTGTAGCAGTGTGCGGTGTGCAGCAGTGTGTGGCGTGCAGCAGTGTGTGGCATGCAGCAGTGTGTGGCGTGCAGCAATGTGCGGCATGCAGCAGTGTGTGGCGTGCAGCAGTCTTTGGCGTGCAGCAGTATGTGGCGCGCAGCGGTATGCAGCAGTGTGTGGCATGCAGCAGTGTGCGGCGTGCAGCAGTGTGCGGCATGCAGCAGTGTGCGGCGTGCAGCATTGTGAGGCGTGCAGCAGTGTGCGTCGTGCAGCAGTGTGTGGCGTGCAGCAGTGTTTTGTGTAGCATTGTGCGGCGTGCAGCAGTGTTTCGTGTAGCAGTGTGTGGCGTGCAGCAGTGTTTGGCGTGCAGCAGTGTGCGGTGAGCAGCAGTGTGCTGTGTGCAGCAGTGTGTGGCGTGCAGCAGTGTGTGGCGTGCAGTGGCATGCAGCAGTGTGTGGTGTGCAGCAGTGTGTGGCGTGTAGCAGTGTGTGGCATGCATTAGTGTGTGGTGTGCAGCAGTGTTTTGTGTAGCAGTGTGCGGCGTGCAGCAGTGTGCGGCATGCAGCAGTGTGTGACATGCAGCAGTGTGTGGCATGCAGCAGTGTGTGGCTTGCAGCGGCATGCAGCAGTGTGTGGCATGCAGCAGTGTGTGGCGTGCAGCAGTGTGTGGCATGCAGCAGTGTGCAGCATGCAGCAGTGTGTGCCATGCAGCAGTGTGTGGCGTGCAGCAGTGTGTGGCATGCATCAGTGTGTGGTGTGCAGCAGTGTTTCGTGTAGCAGTGTGCGGTGTGCAGCAGTGTGCGGCATGCAGCAGTGTTGCGACATGCAGCAGTGTGCGGTGTGCAGCAGTGTGTGGTGTGCAGCAGTGTGTGGCATGCAGCAGTGTGCGGCGTGCAGCAGTGTGCGGCATGCAGCAGTGTGCTGCGTTCAGCAGTGTGTGGCATGCAGCAGTGTGTGGCGTGCAGCAGTGTGTGGCGTGCAGCGGCATGCAGCAGTTCTTGGCATGCAGCAGTGTGTGGCATGCAGCAGTGTGTGGCATGCAGCAGTGTGCGGCGTGCAGCAGTGTGCGGCATGCAGCAGTGTGCTGCGTGCAGCAGTGTGTGGCATGCAGCAGTGTGTGGCGTGCAGCAGTGTGTGGCGTGCAGCGGCATGCAGCAGTTTTTGGCATGCAGCAGTGTGTGGCTGTTAGAAAAGGTAGACGGACCGGGAGGGCCGGCCGGGGTCAGGGGGAGAGGTCTCCGGGGAGAGCCGTCTCCAGTGATCGTACAGACAAGTAACTTCCCCCCCACAGACAGATATCACACACGGATAAGGTTCAGTGTTCTTTATAAGCACTTATTTAAGGTACGGTTGAATGGTACAAGGAGGTCTGGACTCAGGGGTCCCCTCGATTAGAGTCTCGCAAGGTAGGGAAGGGGGTAGCGGGACAGTCTATTTACCAATCAGGTAGTTCGGATGAGAGGATGATGAGCTCACAATCCTCGAGCTTGGTGGTTAGGTGGTACGGTCCGCGGCAGCGCCAGCAGGTCCCGGTGCGGATGGTCGTTACAACGGGCCGCGGCAGCGCCAGCAGGTCCCAGGAAGATGAAAGTTGCAGAAGGCCGCGGCAGCGCCAGCAGGTCCCGGTGAGGATGGTCGTTACAACGGGCCGCGGCAGCGCCAGCAGGTCCCAGGAAGATGAATGTTGCAGAAGGCCGCGGCAGCGCCAGCAGGTCCCGGTGAGGATGGTCGTTACAACGGGCCGCGGCAGCGCCAGCAGGTCCCCGGAAGATGAATGTTGCAGAAGGCCGCGGCAGCGCCAGCAGGCAGGACGATGGTTCACAAGAGTGGCTACGGCAGCGCCAGTAGACCGTCAAGGTTGAGTTCACTCGGTGTCTCTCGACTCCAGGATACAACTGCCTTCCTGCTCCGGAGCTGCCTCAGTTATAGGGCTGGTGCCCTTTGATGTCCGGACCCTCGCACTTGGAGGTCGGAGGGTCCGGGGTGAAGGTGTCCAGACACCCAGCAGGGGGTGGAGCCAGTGCCTGGGGGAGCTGGGGGCGATCGGCACCTGGCGGGGGAGAGCCCTTGGTACTTCTTTCTCCCATTGACCTGCCAAGTGGTCCGCTCACCTCCTGGGTGGATGGTGGTGCCGGGATGTCGGGGCCGGCCAGGCCCGGGGTTAGGGTCGAGGTGAGGCCATGCGGCCGCGTGGTGCAGGGCCCAAGAGGGCGGCTTGACCCGGCCGGGGAAGCCGGTGGGGCTGGACCCCGTGATGAGTAGGGGTCCGAGGGCAGAGGGTCCGTCGGAAGACGGAGTACGGGTGCTTGTCGCGGGGGTATGCCAGGTGGGCCGGAGTTCGGGCCCTGTCGTGCGGGGAGGGAGCAAACCGTCTGTGAGGCCTGTCCAACATGCGTCCCCCCCAGCTGAAGGCAGGGAGAGTCACCCATCTCCTTGGGGACTCTCTTCGTCGAGGCGGAAAAAGCGGGACAGGCCATCCGCGTTGGCGTGGTCTTGGCCTGGTCGGTGCTCCACGGTGAAGTCCATTCCCTGCAGGGAAATGGACCAGCGCAAGAGTTTTGGGTTCTCCCCCCGCATCTGCATCAGCCATTGCAGGGGTCGATGGTCGGTTTGTACCCGGAAGTGGGTACCGAAGAGATAGGGTCGGAGCTTTTTGAGGGCCCACACTACTGCAAATGCCTCCCTCTCGATGGTGCTCCAACGCTGTTCTCGGGCCAGGAGACGTCGACTGATGAAGGCCACTGGCTGGTCATGACCTTCGGGGTTCAACTGAGAGAGGACGGCTCCGATGCCGTGGTCGGAGGCGTCGGTCTGCACCACAAATTCCCGACTGTAATCGGGGGCCTGGAGCACCGGGGCGGTGCACAGGGCGGCCTTCAGCTCCTCGAAGGACGCTTGACAATCAGGAGTCCAGTTGACCCGCTTCGGTTGGTTCTTGGATGTGAGACCCGTGAGGGGCCCCACGATGCTGCCGTAGTCCTTCACGAACCGCCGGTAGTAGCCGGTGAGCCCCAAGAAGGCTCGGACCTCGGTCTGGGTGACGGGGGGCTGCCAGGACTGGATGGCCGCAATCTTAAGTTGTAGTGGGGCCACTAGCCCGCTTCCCACTTGGTGCCCAAGGTAGGTCACAGACCCTTGGCCAATTTGGCACTTGCCGGCCTTAATGGTGAGGCCGGCCCGCTGGAGGGCTTGTAGGACCTCTTGGAGGTGACGGAGGTGGTCGGACCAGTGGCGGCTGTATACAGCGATATCGTCCAGGTAGGCAGCGCTGAATTCTTCGAGCCCCGCCAAGACCTGGTTCACAAGGCGTTGGAACGTGGCGGGGGCATTCTTCATGCCAAAGGGCATGACCTTAAATTGATAGTGGCCATCGGGGGTGGAGAAGGCTGACCGTTCCTGAGCCCTGGGTGTGAGGCCGATCTGCCAGTAGCCCGCCGTTAGGTCGAAGATACTAAGGTAGCGGGCGGCCCCCAGCCGGTCGATCAGCTCGTCTGCTCGGGGGATGGGATGAGCGTCGGTCCGGGTGACAGCGTTCACGCCCCGGTAGTCGACGCAGAATCTTAGTTCAGGTGCGGTGCCGGGGGCAGCGGCCTTGGGAACTAATACAACCGGACTGGCCCAGGGACTGTCCGAGGGCTCGATGACCCCGATCGTGAGCATCTTGGCCACTTCCGCCTGTATGCAGGCCCGTACCCGATCTGGTACGCGGTAGGCCCGGTGCCGGACAGGGGGACTGTCCCCGGTGTCTACGTCGTGCAAACACCAAGGGGTGACCCCGGGGGTGAGGGAGAACAGGGCAGCGAACTGCAGCAGGAGGTCCCGGCAGTTCTGGCGTTGCTCCGAGGTGAGGGCGTCAGAGAGCCGGACCCCGTCCACGGAGCCGTCCTTCTCCTGAGTCTTCAGGAGATCCGGGAGGGGCTCGGAGTCTTCTTCTGTACCACTGTCTGTAGCCATCAAGAGGCTTAGTTCGGAGCGCACAAAGTGTGGTTTGAGCCGGTTGGTGTGGAGGACCCGAAGGGGGTTCCGGGGGGACCTCATGTCGATGAGGTAAGTGACGGGGCTTTTACGCTCGACCACTTTGAAGGGCCCCGTCCACTTATCTTGCAGGGCACATGGTTCGGTTAGGGACATCACCCATACTTGCTGCCCAGGCTCGAATTCAACGGAGGAGGCATTGTGATCATACCACCTCTTCATGTCCTCCTGGCTGGCCTCGAGGTTCGCCTTGGCCATCTCCCTGAAGCGCCGGGTCTGGTTTCGTAAGGCCAGGATGTATTTGAAGACGTCTGGAGGGGTCGTTAAGGGGGCCATCTCCCAACCTTCCTTGACTAGGCTGAGGGGCCCTCGCACAGGGTGTCCGTACAGGAGTTCGAAGGGGCTAAAACCGAGGGACTTCTGGGGAACTTCCCGGTAGGCGAAGAGGAGGCACGGGAGCAGTACATCCCACTGGCGACGGAGAGGCTCTTCCAATCTCCCAATCATCCCCTTGAGGGTGCGGTTAAAACGCTCCACTAGTCCGTTCCCTTGGGGGTGATAGGGGGTCGTGAATCTGTAGGTGACCCCGCATTGTTGCCAGAGGGACTTCATGTATTTAGATATGAAATTCGTACCTCGGTCGCTGACGACTTCTCGGGGGAAGCCTACCCGGGAGAAGATCCCCATCAGGGCCCGGCCAACCACCGGAGCTGTCACTGTCCGTAGGGGTACCGCCTCGGGGTAGCGGGTGGCATGGTCCACTAGTACCAAGATGAACCTGTGTCCTTGTGCCGTGCGGGGGTCCAAAGGCCCCACAATGTCTATCCCCACCCTCTCGAACGGGGTGGTGACCACAGGGAAGGGTTGCAGAGGGGCCTTCAGCTTCCGACCACTCTTCCCGCTGGCTTGGCATGTGGGGCAAGATCGGCAGTGGTTCAGGACGTCATTCCTCATTTTCGGCCAGAAAAAGTGGGTCACCAGGCGACTGTACGTTTTGTCCTGGCCCAGGTGTCCAGCCAGGGGGACATCGTGGGCTAAGTTGAGCAGAAAGTCTCGGAAGCGGAGCGGTACCACCAGAACTCGACCGGCCCCCAGCTCGGCGATTCTTTGCTCGCTGTAGAGCAGGTCGTTATCCCAGTAGACCCAGTGGGTTCTGGTGGTGTCCCCGGCGTTTTGGGTACTGGCTTGTTGGCGGAGTCCCTCGAGGGAGGGACAGGTCTTTTGTTCCTGGCGGAACTGTTCTTGGGTGGGCCCCCCTTCTTGACGCCACTGAGCCAGATCCGGAAGGTCCTGGTGTTGCGCGTCTTCTTCGGTAGTCGGGTCCGGGAGGTCGGACTCGCCGTTGTCCTCTACGGGGGCAACCGGGGGCGGAGGTGCTGGCCATTCGGTTTCTTCGGATCGGGGGGCGGCACAGGCGGCCATGGATCGGGTGGTTATGCAGGCCCAGTCCGGGAGGCCCAGCATCCCCAGGTGCTCTCTTTTCTCGACGGTGGCCCACGGGGAACTCTCGAGGTCATTCCCCAGGAGGCAGTCCACGGGGGCATCGTCCCGGACCGTCACCTTCAGTAGGCCGGAGACCCCTCCCCATTCAAACGGGACGCAGGCCATCTTACACATACTCTCAGAGTTATCTGCCGAGCGGACGGGGCAGAGAATGTTCGGCAGGATCTGCTCGGGCTTCACCAGATGACAGCGGACGGCCGTCACGCTGGCGCCGGTGTCACGCAAGGCCTCGGCTCTCTGTCCATTAATGGTCACCCACTGACCGTATTTTCTGGTGTTGGCGGGTAGGGGAGCCCGCGGAACCATGTCTCTTCCCCCTAAGCATGCCAGGACCATGGCGGCCGGTTCCCACCCTTGCTGGGCCGGCTCGTACTCTTCGGGTCCCTCCGATGATTGCTCTTCCCCTAGGGCAGCGGCAGCTACCTGGCGGGGCTTGGGTGTTTGGTTTAGCGGGCAGTTCGGGTCGTTGGCGTAGTGGCCTAGTCGCTGGCACCGGTGGCACGTGACGTTGGCTCGGTACCCAGGCCGCAACGGGGGGTTGCCCTGGCCGGCCGGAGGCGGGGTGCTGGCCACGGGTGTTGCTGGTAAGGCGTCTCTCCCTCGCCCCGGGCCCCCTCCTCCTCCCCGAGGACGGTGCTGGCCTTGGTTGCTTCTGTTCTGGTCGTGTGGCCCTCTCCGGCCCACTCGGGTGCTTTCCCACCGGTCAGCTTCGGCGGCGAGCTGCCGGGGGTCAGTCAGCTTACTGTCGAGTAGGTGATGCCTGAGCTCGACGAAACAGTTGTTTGACAGGTGCTCCCATACCATAAGGTTGAAGAGTTGTTCGTAGGTGGTGACCTGACTTCCCTTGATCCAACCCTCGAAGGCCCGGCTGAAATAGTTCACGTATTCCACCCAAGTTGTACCTGGGATCCGGGTGCAATCTCTGAACCTCTGGCGGTACATCTCGGGCGTGAGGCCGTAGCGGGTGAGGAGGGCAGCCTTCATGTGGTCGTAGGACGACATTTGGTGATCGGGGAGCTGCAGCAGGGCATCGCGACCCTCGTTGATAAATCTCCCCCAAAGTCCGGCTCCCCAATCACTCCGGTCGATCCGGTGGGAGGTCATGGCGATCTCATAGGCTTTAAACCACTGTTGTATGTCGTCTTCTCGGACATATTCGCGGACAACATCCTTGGGGATGTGAACTTTTTTCTCACTTGGCCCCGGGGTGTGTGGTCGCTCAGGCACTCCCAGTTCCTTATTCTGTTTGCGCAGTTCTATTTCGGCTAGTCGGCGCTCGTGCTCGAGCGTTATTTTTTTCTCTTCCAGCTCTCTCTGTCTCTGCTTTTCTTCTCGTTCCTCTCGAAGCCGCATATGCTCGAGGTTGAGTTTCTGTTCAGCTAACTTGAGTTCCCCATCCATCTTGAGTCGTGCCATCTCCAACTCGTGTAATCTGACTCTGTCTCTTTCTCGGATCTCCTCCTGTGGGAGGCCCGTTCCCCGCTCCTCGGGAGCCGTGGCGTTCTCCTCTGGTGTGACGCTGTTTTGGTCGGAGGGTCCTGTGACCCCAGTTTCTGTCCATGACTCAAGAGCGCGCTTTAGATCATCCTTGGTACTCAGGC
This sequence comes from Triturus cristatus, assembly GCF_964204655.1. NCBI lineage: Eukaryota > Metazoa > Chordata > Amphibia > Caudata > Salamandridae > Triturus > Triturus cristatus. Next base: position 491,876,089 of record NC_140579.1, on the reverse strand, counting down.
CGGTGGTAGCAATGCCAAGTTCTATGCAAAATTGTCTCAGTTCGCGGTGGTTGTATTCTTCTAATTTCTCCATTTGGAATTTCTCGGTGGAGCTGCTATCTTTGGTCGACATCGTGCTTATGTCGTGGGGTGAGCTACTCTCTGTACGATTACGCGTTGATTCGGATCGCGCCGCTGGCCACCAATGTTAGAAAAGGTAGACGGACCGGGAGGGCCGGCCGGGGTCAGGGGGAGAGGTCTCCGGGGAGAGCCGTCTCCAGTGATCGTACAGACAAGTAACTTCCCCCCCACAGACAGATATCACACACGGATAAGGTTCAGTGTTCTTTATAAGCACTTATTTAAGGTACGGTTGAATGGTACAAGGAGGTCTGGACTCAGGGGTCCCCTCGATTAGAGTCTCGCAAGGTAGGGAAGGGGGTAGCGGGACAGTCTATTTACCAATCAGGTAGTTCGGATGAGAGGATGATGAGCTCACAATCCTCGAGCTTGGTGGTTAGGTGGTACGGTCCGCGGCAGCGCCAGCAGGTCCCGGTGCGGATGGTCGTTACAACGGGCCGCGGCAGCGCCAGCAGGTCCCAGGAAGATGAAAGTTGCAGAAGGCCGCGGCAGCGCCAGCAGGTCCCGGTGAGGATGGTCGTTACAACGGGCCGCGGCAGCGCCAGCAGGTCCCAGGAAGATGAATGTTGCAGAAGGCCGCGGCAGCGCCAGCAGGTCCCGGTGAGGATGGTCGTTACAACGGGCCGCGGCAGCGCCAGCAGGTCCCCGGAAGATGAATGTTGCAGAAGGCCGCGGCAGCGCCAGCAGGCAGGACGATGGTTCACAAGAGTGGCTACGGCAGCGCCAGTAGACCGTCAAGGTTGAGTTCACTCGGTGTCTCTCGACTCCAGGATACAACTGCCTTCCTGCTCCGGAGCTGCCTCAGTTATAGGGCTGGTGCCCTTTGATGTCCGGACCCTCGCACTTGGAGGTCGGAGGGTCCGGGGTGAAGGTGTCCAGACACCCAGCAGGGGGTGGAGCCAGTGCCTGGGGGAGCTGGGGGCGATCGGCACCTGGCGGGGGAGAGCCCTTGGTACTTCTTTCTCCCATTGACCTGCCAAGTGGTCCGCTCACCTCCTGGGTGGATGGTGGTGCCGGGATGTCGGGGCCGGACAGGCCCGGGGTTAGGGTCGAGGTGAGGCCATGCGGCCGCGTGGTGCAGGGCCCAAGAGGGCGGCTTGACCCGGCCGGGGAAGCCGGTGGGGCTGGACCCCGTGATGAGTAGGGGTCCGAGGGCAGAGGGTCCGTCGGAAGACGGAGTACGGGTGCTTGTCGCGGGGGTATGCCAGGTGGGCCGGAGTTCGGGCCCTGTCGTGCGGGGAGGGAGCAAACCGTCTGTGAGGCCTGTCCAACAGTGGCATGCAGCAGTGTGTGGCGTGTAGCAGTGTGCGGCGTGCAGCAGTCTGCGGTGTGCAGCAGTGTGAGGCATGCAGCAGTGTGCGGTGTGCAGCAGTGTGTGGCATGCAGCGGCGTGCAGCAGTGTGTGGCATGCAGCAGTGTGTGGCGTGCAGCAGTGTGCGGCGTGCAGCATTGTGCGGCATGCAGCAGTGTGTGGCGTGCAGCAGTTTGTGGCGTGCAGGGGCATGCAGCAGTGTGTGGCATGCAGCAGTGTGTGGCATGCAGCAGTGTGTTGCATGCAGCGGCATGCAGCAGTGTGTGGCGTGCAGCAGTGTGCTGCATGCAGCAGTGTGTGGCGTGCAGCAGTGTATGGCGTGCAGCAGTGTGTGGTGTGCAGCAGTGTGCGGCGTGTAGCAGTGTGCAGCGTGCAGCAGTGTGTGGCATGCAGCAGTGTTTGGCGTGCAACAGTGTGTGGCGTGCAGCGGCATGCAGCAGTGTGTGGCATGCAGCAGTGTGCGGCGTGCAGCAGTGTGCGGCGTGCAGCAGTGTGCAGCAGTCTGCGGCATGCAGCAGTGTGTGCTGTGCAGCAGTGTTTCGTATAGCATTGTGCGGCGTGTAGCAGTGTGCGGTGTGCAGCAGTGTGTGGCGTGCAGCAGTGTGTGGCATGCAGCAGTGTGTGGCGTGCAGCAATGTGCGGCATGCAGCAGTGTGTGGCGTGCAGCAGTCTTTGGCGTGCAGCAGTGTGTGGCGCGCAGCGGTATGCAGCAGTGTGTGGCATGCAGCAGTGTGCGGCGTGCAGCAGTGTGCGGCATGCAGCAGTGTGCGGCGTGCAGCATTGTGAGGCGTGCAGCAGTGTGCGGCGTGCAGCAGTGTGTGGCGTGCAACAGTGTTTTGTGTAGCATTGTGCGGCGTGCAGCAGTGTTTCGTGTAGCAGTGTGTGGTGTGCAGCAGTGTTTGGCGTGCAGCAGTGTGCGGTGAGCAGCAGTGTGCTGTGTGCAGCAGTGTGTGGCGTGCAGCAGTGTGTGGCGTGCAGTGGCATGCAGCAGTGTGTGGTGTGCAGCAGTGTGTGGCGTGCAGCAGTGTGTGGCATGCATCAGTGTGTGGTGTGCAGCAGTGTTTTGTGTAGCAGTGTGCGGCGTGCAGCAGTGTGCGGCATGCAGCAGTGTGTGACATGCAGCAGTGTGTGGCATGCAGCAGTGTGTGGCTTGCAGCGGCATGCAGCAGTGTGTGGCATGCAGCAGTGTGTGGCGTGCAGCAGTGTGTGGCATGCAGCAGTGTGCGGCATGCAGCAGTGTGTGCCATGCAGCAGTGTGTGGCGTGCAGCAGTGTGTGGCATGCATCAGTGTGTGGTGTGCAGCAGTGTTTCGTGTAGCAGTGTGCGGTGTGCAGCAGTGTGCGGCATGCAGCAGTGTGCGACATGCAGCAGTGTGCGGTGTGCAGCAGTGTGTGGCGTGCAGCAGTGTGTGGCATGCAGCAGTGTGCGGCGTGCAGCAGTGTGCGGCATGCAGCAGTGTGCTGCGTGCAACAGTGTGTGGCATGCAGCAGTGTGTGGCGTGCAGCAGTGTGTGGCGTGCAGCGGCATGCAGCAGTTCTTGGCATGCAGCAGTGTGTGGCATGCAGCAGTGTGTGGCATGCAGCAGTGTGCGGCGTGCAGCAGTGTGCGGCATGCAGCAGTGTGCTGCGTGCAGCAGTGTGCTGCGTGCAGCAGTGTCATGCAGCATGCAGCAGTAAGTAATGCAGCAGTGTGCGGCATGCAGCAGTGTGCTGCGTGCAGCAGTGTGTGGCATGCAGCAGTGTGTGGCGTGCAGCAGTGTGTGGCGTGCAGCGGCATGCAGCAGTTTTTGGCATGCAGCAGTGTGTGGCATGCAGCAGTGTGTGGCGTGTAGCAGTGTGCGGCGTGCAGCAGTCTGCGGTGTGCAGCAGTGTGAGGCATGCAGCAGTGTGCGGTGTGCAGCAGTGTGTGGCATGCAGCGGCGTGCAGCAGTGTGTGGCATGCAGCAGTGTGTGGCGTGCAGCAGTGTGCGGCGTGCAGCAGTGTGCGGCATGCAGCAGTGTGTGGCGTGCAGCAGTTTGTGGCGTGCAGGGGCATGCAGCAGTGTGTGGCATGCAGCAGTGTGTGGCATGCAGCAGTGTGTTGCATGCAGCGGCATGCAGCAGTGTGTGGCGTGCAGCAGTGTGCTGCATGCAGCAGTGTGTGGCGTGCAGCAGTGTATGGCGTGCAGCAGTGTGTGGTGTGCAGCAGTGTGCGGCGTGTAGCAGTGTGCAGCGTGCAGCAGTGTGTGGCATGCAGCAGTGTTTGGCGTGCAACAGTGTGCGGCGTGCAGCGGCATGCAGCAGTGTGTGGCATGCAGCAGTGTGCGGCGTGCAGCAGTGTGCGGCATGCAGCAGTGTGCGGCGTGCAGCAGTGTGTGGCGTGCAGCAGAGTGTGGCATGCAGCAGTGTTTCGTGTAGCAGCGTGCGGTGTGCAGCAGTGTGTGGCATGCAGCAGTGTGCGGTGAGCAGCAGTGTGCTGTGTGCAGCAGTGTGTGGCGTGCAGCAGTGTGTGGCGTGCAGCGGCATGCAGCAGTGTGTGGTGTGCAGCAGTGTGCAGCGTGCAGCAGTCTGCGGTGTGCAGCAGTGTGAGGCATGCAGCAGTGTGCGGTGTGCAGCAGTGTGTGGCGTGCAGCGGCGTGCAGCAGTGTGTGGCATGCAGCAGTGTGTGGCGTGCAGCAGTGTGCGGCATGCAGCAGTGTGTGGCGTGCAGCAGTTTGTGGCGTGCAGGGGCATGCAGCAGTGTGTGGCATGCAGCAGTGTGTGGCGTGCAGCAGTGTGTTGCATGCAGCAGCATGCAGCAGTGTGTGGCGTGCAGCAGTGTGCTGCATGCAGCAGTGTGTGGCGTGCAGCAGTGTATGGCGTGCAGCAGTGTGTGGTGTGCAGCAGTGTGCGGCGTGTAGCAGTGTGCGGCGTGCAGCAGTGTGTGGCATGCAGCAGTGTTTGGCGTGCAACAGTGTGTGGCGTGCAGCGGCATGCAGCAGTGTGTGGCATGCAGCAGTGTGTGGCGTGCAGCAGTGTGCGGCATGCAGCAGTGTGCGGCGTGCAGCAGTGTGTGGCGTGCAGCAGTGTGTGGCATGCAGCAGTGTTTCGTGTAGCAGCGTGCGGTGTGCAGCAGTGTGTGGCATGCAGCAGTGTGCGGTGAGCAGCAGTGTGCTGTGTGCAGCAGTGTGTGGCGTGCAGCAGTGTGTGGCATGCAGCGGCATGCAGCAGTGTGTGGTGTGCAGCAGTGTGCTGCGTGCAGCAGTGTGTGACATGCAGCAGTGTGTGGCGTGCAGCAGTGTGTGGCGTGTAGCAGTGTGCGGCGTGCAGCAGTCTGCGGTGTGCAGCAGTGTGAGGCATGCAGCAGTGTGCGGTGTGCAGCAGTGTGTGGCATGCAGCGGCGTGCAGCAGTGTGTGGCATGCAGCAGTGTGTGGCGTGCAGCAGTGTGCGGCATGCAGCAGTGTGCGGCATGCAGCAGTGTGTGGCGTGCAGCAGTTTGTGGCGTGCAGGGGCATGCAGCAGTGTGTGGCATGCAGCAGTGTGTGGCATGCAGAAGTGTGTTGCATGCAGCGGCATGCAGCAGTGTGTGGCGTGCAGCAGTGTGCTGCATGCAGCAGTGTGTGGCGTGCAGCAGTGTATGGTGTGCAGCAGTGTGTGGTGTGCAGCAGTGTGCGGTGTGTAGCAGTGTGCAGCGTGCAGCAGTGTGTGGCATGCAGCAGTGTTTGGCGTGCAACAGTGTGTGGCGTGCAGCGGCATGCAGCAGTGTGTGGCATGCAGCAGTGTGCGGCGTGCAGCAGTGTGCGGCATGCAGCAGTGTGCGGCGTGCAGCAGTGTGTGGCGTGCAGCAGTGTGTGGCATGCAGCAGTGTTTCGTGTAGCAGCGTGCGGTGTGCAGCAGTGTGTGGCATGCAGCAGTGTGCGGTGAGCAGCAGTGTGCTGTGTGCAGCAGTGTGTGGCATGCAGCAGTGTGTGGCGTGCAGCGGCATGCAGCAGTGTGTGGTGTGCAGCAGTGTGTGGCGTGCAGCAGTCTGCGGTGTGCAGCAGTGTGAGGCATGCAGCAGTGTGCGGTGTGCAGCAGTGTGTGGCGTGCAGCGGCGTGCAGCAGTGTGTGGCATGCAGCAGTGTGTGGCGTGCAGCAGTGTGCGGCATGCAGCAGTGTGTGGCGTGCAGCAGTTTGTGGCGTGCAGGGGCATGCAGCAGTGTGTGGCATGCAGCAGTGTGTGGCGTGCAGCAGTGTGTTGCATGCAGCGGCATGCAGCAGTGTGTGGCGTGCAGCAGTGTGCTGCATGCAGCAGTGTGTGGCGTGCAGCAGTGTATGGCGTGCAGCAGTGTGTGGTGTGCAGCAGTGTGCGGCGTGTAGCAGTGTGCGGCGTGCAGCAGTGTGTGGCATGCAGCAGTGTTTGGCGTGCAACAGTGTGTGGCGTGCAGCGGCATGCAGCAGTGTGTGGCATGCAGCAGTGTGCGGCGTGCAGCAGTGTGCGGCATGCAGCAGTGTGCGGCGTGCAGCAGTGTGTGGCGTGCAGCAGTGTGTGGCATGCAGCAGTGTTTCGTGTAGCAGCGTGCGGTGTGCAGCAGTGTGTGGCATGCAGCAGTGTGCGGTGAGCAGCAGTGTGCTGTGTGCAGCAGTGTGTGGCGTGCAGCAGTGTGTGGCATGCAGCGGCATGCAGCAGTGTGTGGTGTGCAGCAGTGTGCTGCGTGCAGCAGTGTGTGACGTGCAGCAGTGTGTGGCGTGCAGCAGTGTGTGGCGTTGTGAGAAGTTGGCCTGGTATATGATGTTCACTAGTTAAAGTGACCACCTTGTACCATGCCAAGCAACCCTTATGGTGTGGTTGTAAGTCAACCTTTTCGGACTAGCTGCCCTAGTGGTAGCGTAGGCTCACCTTTGGTGCAGATGCTGCTCGGGTGTTGGGCTTCTCAGATCCCAAAGCACAACTTGGAGGGAGCCTCGGTTGTTGCACTTGTCAGCTTGTCGTGGTCGTTTCAAGATGGCTGGCTCCACGTGTCTCGGTGCCTCCACGGGTCTCCTCTTTTCAGGGACTGTGGATCGGGCGGTGAGAGGTCTGGAGGTCCAGGTCTTGTCAGTCTCTGGGCTCGGGCTCCGGCGGGAGGTGGCGGCAAAGCAGACATTGATTCGCTGGATGGTGCTTGCGTTAGCAAGGTGGTCACTCCCTGACCACAGGGGAGATTGGCTTCAGTCCTCTGGGCAGCAGAGCGTCGAAGTTCCCGTCTTCTTCTTAGTGTTAAGTTGATTCCAGGATGTCTGAAGTCTTAGGACACAGCTCCTACCTTTAAGCGGATTCTAGGGGCCGGACTACCTGCTAGGTCCCTCCCTATGGGTGGGACCAGGAAGGGGGGTGGTTACACCCCCAATCCTTTGTCCAGCTCGCCCCAGGCCCGGGACTGGTGTGCCCCAGGACCGGTTTGAACTGGCATATGCACCGAGGCTCCTTGTGAGCCACAGGCATGTCTGGTTTCTTTCAAGCCCTACCTGACCAATACACAAAATCCTGTCTGAGGTGGTGCATGCACCTCCCCTGGCAGGAAACCCTTTGTCCACACCTCCCAAACTGGAAGGACTCCCAGCAGCAGGAGGGCAGACTTGTGTCTGTGGTGGCAGCATCCATTTTGTGGAGCTGAGGCTATGTCTGATTTTACCCGGGTTTCAGGTACTGTACATGTCGTGTCCCTCTAGAAGGGTGGAATGCTAACCCCGTCACCAGAATTGGCGAGGGGTTAGTATTCCAATTCGTATGACACCTTACTCGACATGTTTTGATAAAGCCAAACCAAAGATAGCATTTAACCGCGAGGTTCATAATGCACTTAAGAGTATATGGTATGACGATATCTGGAAACAGTAGAAGGAAGTGGTTCCGACCACTGCAGACAGGCTCAGCTCATGCCAGAGCACCATCTCACATGGAACCAAGCACTCTGCCTTCAGGATTGTTAAGGCCTGCCATAGGAGTGACTTATAGGTTAACATGTGTCCCATTTAAGGTTAGGTATAGGTATACTACACCTAAGTAAGAGGTGGTTACACCAACTTACCCCAGCTGAGTGATCAGCCAGTTGTGTCAAATTTGTTAGGCCCGGCCAGGGGTGGCAAAATACATGCTTCAGCCCCTGGTAGGCCTTAGATACACCAATGCCCTGGGTACCTAGTGTACACTGGTACAGGGGCTCTCAGGGTGATCCACTTCCAATTGGTTGTGCACCTAGGGTGCATAGTGTAAATTTAGTAGAGAGAACAGCAGGCTGGGGGTCTGATTGGCAGGCCCACAGCCTCAATATGTCAAAAACCAGTGAAGCAAAAAGCAAAAATTTGGGGTGACCATAGGATAGCAGACCCTACTCTCCTACAGGCGTGCAGCGGCATGCAGCAGTTTGTGGTGTGCAGCAGTGTGTGGCATGCAGCAGTGTGTGGCGTGTAGCAGTGTGCGGCGTGCAGCAGTCTGCGGTGTGCAGCAGTGTGAGGCGTGCAGCAGTGTGTGGCTCGCAGCGGCATGCAGCAGTGTGTGGCGTGCAGGAGTGTGTGACGTGTAGCAGTGTGCGGCGTGTAGCAGTGTGCAGCGTGCAGCAGTGTGCTGCGTGCAGCAGTGTCATGCAGCATGCAGCAGTGAGTAATGCAGCAGTGTGCAGCAGTGTGCGGCGTGCAGCAGTGTGTGCCATGCAGCAGTGTGTGGCGTGCAGCAGTGTTTCGTGTAGCATTGTGCGGTGTGCAGCAGAGTGTAGCATGCAGCAGTGTGTGGTGTGCAGCAGTGTTTCGTGTAGCAGTGTGCGGCGTGCAGCAGTGTGCGGCATGCAGCAGTGTGTGGCATGCAGCAGTGTGTGGCGTGCAGCAGTGTGTGGCTTGCAGCGGCATGCAGCAGTGTGTGGCGTGCAGCAGTGTGTGGCGTGCAGCAGTGTGTGGCTTGCAGCAGCATGCAGCAGTGTGTGGCATGCAGCAGTGTGTGGCGTACAGCAGTGTGTGGCGTGTAGCAGTGTGCGGTGTGCAGCAGTGTGCAGCAGTCTGCGGCGTGCAGCAGTGTGTGCTGTGCAGCAGTGTTTCGTATAGCATTGTGCGGCGTGTAGCAGTGTGCGGTGTGCAGCAGTGTGTGGCGTGCAGCAGTGTGTGGCATGCAGCAGTGTGTGGTGTGCAGCAGTGTGCGGCATGCAGCAGTGTGTGGCATACAGCAGTGTGCGGTGTGCAGCATTGTGGGGCGTGCAGCAGTGTGCGGCGTGCAGCAGTGTGTGGCATGCAGCAGTGTTTTGTGTAGCATTGTGCGGCGTGCAGCAGTGTTTCGTGTAGCAGTGTGTGGCGTGCAGCAGTGTTCGGCGTGCAGCAGTGTGCGGTGAGCAGCAGTGTGCTGCGTGCAGCAGTGTGTGGCGTGCAGCAGTGTGTGGCGTGCAGCGGCATGCAGCAGTGTGTGGTGTGCAGCATTGTGTAGCGTGCAGCAGTGTGTGGCATGCATCAGTGTGTGGTGTGCAGCTGTGTTTCATGTAGCAGTGTGCGGCGTGCAGCAGTGTGCGGCATGCAGCAATGTGTGACATGCAGCAGTGTGTGGCGTGCAGCAGTGTGTGGCTTGCAGCGGCATGCAGTGTGTGGCATGCAGCAGTGTGTGGCGTGCAGCAGTGTGTGGCATGCAGCAGTTTGCGGCATGCAGCAGTGTGTGCCATACAGCAGTGTGTGGCGTGCAGCAGTGTGTGGCATGCATCAGTGTGTGGTGTGCAGCAGTGTTTCGTGTAGCAGTGTGCGGCGTGCAGCAGTGTGCGGCATGCAGCAGTGTGCGACATGCAGCAGTGTGCGGTGTGCAGCAGTGTGTGGCGTGCAGCAGTGTGTGGCATGCAGCAGTGTGCGGCATGCAGCAGTGTGCGGCATGCAGCAGTGTGCTGCGTGCAGCAGTGTGTGGCGTGCAGCAGTGTGTGGTGTGCAGCAGTGTGTGGCGTGCAGCGGCATGCAGCAGTTTGTGGCATGCAGCAGTGTGTGGCGTGCAGCAGTGTGTGGCATGCAGCAGTGTGTGGCGTGCAGCAGTGTGCGGCGTGCAGCAGTGTGTGGCATGCAGCAGTGTTTGGCGTGCAACAGTGTGTGGCATGCAGCGGCATGCAGCAGTGTGTGGCGTGCAGCAGTGTGCGGCGTGCCGCAGTGTGTAGCATGCAACAGTGTTTTGTGTAGCAGTGTGCGGTGTGCAGCAGTGTGTGGCATGCAGCAGTGTGCTGCGTGCAGCAGTGTGTGGAGTGCAGCAGTGTGTGGCGTGCAGCGGCATGCAGCAGTGTGTGGTGTGCAGCAGTGTGCTGCGTGCAGCAGTGTGTGACGTGCAGCAGTTTGTGGCGTGCAGCAGTGTGTGGCGTGCAGCGGCATGCAGCAGTTTGTGGTGTGCAGCAGTGTGTGGCGTGCAGCAGTGTGTGGCGTGTAGCAGTGTGCGGCGTGCAGCAGTCTGCGGTGTGCAGCAGTGTGAGGCGTGCAGCAGTGTGTGGCTTGCAGCGGCATGCAGCAGTGTGTGGCGTGCAGCACTGTGTGGCGTGTAGCAGTGTGCGGCGTGCAGCAGTCTGCGGTGTGCAGCAGTGTGAGGCGTGCAGCAGTGTGTGGCTTGCAGCGGCATGCAGCAGTGTGTGGCGTGCAGCATTGTGGGGCATGCAGCAGTGTGCGGTGTGCAGCAGTGTGTGGCATGCAGCAGTGTTTTGTGTAGCATTGTGCGGCGTGCAGCAGTGTTTCGTGTAGCAGTGTGTGGCGTGCAGCAGTGTTCAGCATGCAGCAGTGTGCGGTGAGCAGCAGTGTGCTGCGTGCAGCAGTGTGTGGCGTGCAGCAGTGTGTGGCGTGCAGCGGCATGCAGCAGTGTGTGGTGTGCAGCAGTGTGTAGCGTGCAGCAGTGTGTGGCATGCATCAGTGTGTGGTGTGCAGCTGTGTTTCGTGTAGCAGTGTGCGGCGTGCAGCAGTGTGCGGCATGCAGCAATGTGTGACATGCAGCAGTGTGTGGCGTGCAGCAGTGTGTGGCTTGCAGCGGCATGCAGTGTGTGGCATGCAGCAGTGTGTGGCGTGCAGCAGTGTGTGGCATGCAGCAGTTTGCGGCATGCAGCAGTGTGTGCCATGCAGCAGTGTGTGGCGTGCAGCAGTGTGTGGCATGCATCAGTGTGTGGTGTGCAGCAGTGTTTCATGTAGCAGTGTGTGGCGTGCAGCAGTTTGCGGCATGCAGCAGTGTGCGACATGCAGCAGTGTGCGGTGAGCAGCAGTGTGTGGTGTGCAGCAGTGTGTGGCATGCAGCAGTGTGCGGCGTGCAGCAGTGTGCGGCATGCAGCAGTGTGCTGCGTGCAGCAGTGTGTGGCGTGCAGCAGTGTGTGGTGTGCAGCAGTGTGTGGCGTGCAGCGGCATGCAGCAGTTTGTGGCGTGCAGCAGTGTGTGGCGTGCAGCAGTGTGTGGCATGCAGCAGTGTTTGGCGTGCAGCAGTGTGCGGCGTGCAGCAGTGTGTGGCATGCAGCAGTGTTTGGCATGCAACAGTGTGTGGCGTGCAGTGGGATGCAGCAGTATGTGGCGTGCAGCAGTGTGTGGCGTGCAGCAGTGTGCGGCGTGCAGCAGTGTGTGGCGTGCAGCAGTGTGTGGCGTGCAGCAGTGTGTGGCGTGTAGCAGTGTGCGGCGTGCAGCAGTGTGCAGCAGTCTGCGGCGTGCAGCAGTGTGTGCTGTGCAGCAGTGTTTCGTATAGCATTGTGCGGCGTGTAGCAGTGTGCGGTGTGCAGCAGTGTGTGGCGTGCAGCAGTGTGTGGCATGCAGCAGTGTGTGGCGTGCAGCAATGTGCGGCGTGCAGCAGTGTGTGGCGTGCAGCAGTCTTTGGCGTGCAGCAGTGTGCGGTGAGCAGCAGTGTGCTGCGTGCAGCAGTGTGTGGCGTGCAGCAGTGTGTGGCGTGCAGCGGCATGCAGCAGTGTGTGGTATGCAGCAGTGTGTAGCGTGCAGCAGTGTGTGGCATGCATCAGTGTGTGGTGTGCAGCTGTGTTTCGTGTAGCAGTGTGCGGCGTGCAGCAGTGTGCGGCATGCAGCAATGTGTGACATGCAGCAGTGTGTGGCGTGCAGCAGTGTGTGGCTTGCAGCGGCATGCAGTGTGTGGCATGCAGCAGTGTGTGGCGTGCAGCAGTGTGTGGCATGCAGCAGTTTGCGGCATGCAGCAGTGTGTGCCATGCAGCAGTGTGTGGCGTGCAGCAGTGTGTGGCATGCATCAGTGTGTGGTGTGCAGCAGTGTTTCGTGTAGCAGTGTGCGGCGTGCAGCAGTGTGCGGCATGCAGCAGTGTGCGACATGCAGCAGTGTGCGGTGTGCAGCAGTGTGTGGTGTGCAGCAGTGTGTGGCATACAGCAGTGTGCGGCGTGCAGCAGTGTGCGGCATGCAGCAGTGTGCTGCGTGCAGCAGTGTGTGGCGTGCAGCAGTGTGTGGTGTGCAGCAGTGTGTGGCGTGCAGCGGCATGCAGCAGTTTGTGGCGTGCAGCAGTGTGTGGCGTGCAGCAGTGTGTGGCATGCAGCAGTGTTTGGCGTGCAGCAGTGTGCGGCGTGCAGCAGTGTGTGACATGCAGCAGTGTTTGGCATGCAACAGTGTGTGGCGTGCAGTGGCATGCAGCAGTGTGTGGCGTGCAGCAGTGAGCGGCGTGCAGCAGTGGGTGGCGTGCAGCAGTGTGTGGTGTGCAGCAGTGTGTGGCGTGTAGCAGTGTGTGGCGTGCAGCAGTGTGCAGCAGTCTGCGGCCTGCAGCAGTGTGTGCTGTGCAGCAGTGTTTCGTATAGCATTGTGCGGCGTGTAGCAGTGTGCGGTGTGCAGCAGTGTGTGGCGTGCAGCAGTGTGTGGCATGCAGCAGTGTGTGGCGTGCAGCAATGTGCGGCGTGCAGCAGTGTGTGGCGTGCAGCAGTCTTTGGCATGCAGCAGTGTGTGGCGTGCAGCGGCATGCAGCAGTGTGTGGCGTGCAGCAGTGTGTGGCGTGCAGCAGTGTGCGGCATGCAGCAGTGTGCGGCGTGCAGCATTGTGAGGCGTGCAGCAGTGTGCGACGTGCAGCAGTGTGTGGCGTGCAGCAGTGTTTTGTCTAGCATTGTGCGGCGTGCAGCAGTGTTTCGTGTAGCAGTGTGTGGCGTGCAGCAGTGTTCGGCGTGCAGCAGTGTGCGGTGAGCAGCAGTGTGCTGTGTGCAGCAGTGTGTGGCGTGCAGCAGTGTGTGGCATGCAGCAGCATGCAGCAGTGTGTGGTGTGCAGCAGTGTGTGGCGTGCAGCAGTGTGTGGCATGCATCAGTGTTAGACGGGCCGGGAGGGTCGGCCGAGGACAAGGGGAGAGGTCTCCGGGGAGAGCCGTCTCCAGCGATCGTACAGATGAGTAACTTCCCCCCCACAGATATACACCACACAAGGATAGTGTTAGAATCCGGGGTCTCTGGTTGGCGCAGGTATGCACTTGCGACAAGCAGGGACCCTTTTCATCTAAGTCAGGGCAAAGGATCACCTCTTTAAAAATAACCCCTGCTCGCCCTCTAGGTAACGTGGCGCGAGCAGTCAGGCTAAATTTCCAGAGGGCATATGGTTAAGCGTTCAAGTTGTCCCACACAATAATCACCTCCCCACCACACAAAGACATAAGGCTGTATTTATAGTAAAATATATTTCTTTATATAAAAGCTTTTCTTTCAGGCAGGTTGCATAAATACAGTTCTCTTGGGGAAATAATCCAGTTACTCTTTAAATGCTCAAAGGTAGTCCACAGGTCTTAATAATGGCAAAGTTCTGATTAAAATCAAGTTCTTTAGGTCTTCTGCGCACTTCGTAGCGCCTTTGGGGTGCTCTGGGCAAGGTTTTAACAGGACCTTGCCGTTTCTCACGCTTCTCGCGTGAGCACGAGTACGCTTGCCGAGTCTCACTCTTCTCGAGTGAGCACCGGTAATGCTTTTCTATGCGGGTACGGTTCGGACTGTCAGGGACGCTCCGTACCTGGAGGGAAGCACCGGTCCGGTGCGAACACGGCTTCCTCAGTACGGTGCGAACTCAGAGCGGTCAATACGGTGCGAACAGGGAGCAGTAGGGGTGAACTACGGCCCCAGACACCCATATGCCAAAGGCAGGTACGGTTCCAAAGTAAACACAAGCTCCTCCAGATGTAAGTACGGTCGGTACGGCTCGTACTATGATGCACACAGTACGATTCAAACAGGATGCCTGTGTGTACACGGGCAGTATGATGCAATCCCAGGATATTGGCAAAGGCAGTACGGCTCAGTAGTACGTGCCAATAGTCCGGTGCAAACAGTGCGTGAAAACAGTACGGGCCAACAGTACGGTGCAATCCCAGGATACTGGCAAGGCAGGACGGCTCAAAACACGTCAGATGTAAGTACGGTCCGTACAAGGCAGGCACGGGCCGTACAAACAGCGCACTAAATCACAAATACTTCTAATGCTGGCACGGTTCGTACAAAGGCTAGTACGGGCCGGGATTTAGCGCGCGAAGCCACCAATACCTTTTTGTTCGCACGGGGATGGCCCCAGCGGCCTCGGGTTTTGACGGAGCGGTGTCCCACGTCGCGGTGTCGTCCCTCGCAGTCAGAGGGCGGCGGTGCTTCGTGGGGCACCCGAAAAAGGTCTCAGCCACACGACCAAGGGCAGAGGAGGGGGAAGCAGCTCCGGGGCAATCCACAGCGCTGTTGCAGAGCGATCAGCTTTTCAGGGGATCACAAGTGTGCACAGGGCCTCGCGGTGATCTTGACGGCGCAGGGTCGCCAGGGCTCGGTGCGCAGGCCTTCAGGTGCCTTTCTCCGCGTTGCGAGCTACGGCTCGGAGGGGCTGGTACTTGCGGTGCTTGGACCAGGTAGGTAGGTCCTTGCGGTGCTCGTGGTAGTCCCAGGTGGCAGATGTCGCGGTGTAGAGAAAGGGGGAGAGGCACACAGGTTCTCTGGGGATCAGCGTCACGGGATGGCGTCCAGCGACTTCTCCTCTTCTGGGGGTAGGTTGCGCCCACTGTTCCTGGGGCGCAGATCAGGGGGCAAGTTCACAAGCAAGCCCTTGGAGATTGTTCAGCACAAGTTGATTCAAAGTCTTTTTCCTTCAGTCTTTTCCTCTCCTTCCAGCAGACAGGCACCCACTGCAGGCCAGTCTCTCAGGCAGAGAGACAGTATTCCTCCTTCAGCTTCTCCAGGTCCTTCTCCTTCAGGCAGAGGTTCGTCGTTGCGTAAACAGGATCTGATTTCTTATGAGCCAGGCTCCTACTTTTATACACCAATTCTTTTGTTCTTTAGCGCCAGGGGGCCTGGGCCTGGCTCAGTCCAGTTTTTGGAGCACTTTGTTGTGGTGACTCTGCGCTTTCCTTTCAGCAGCAGGGCAGAGACATCAGCCGCTCCACAGGGGGCGGCGCCGGCTTTGTGCTGGCAGAGCACAGGTCTATTCAAGAGTCGGGGTGTACTCCTCCCACCCATCCTGGTGTAATCTCTCTACCCACCACCTGGCAGCCAGCCTGTCTCCTGGAATTCCCCAGCCCTGCTCCTTACTGTTGCTAGGCAGAACACACACACACACAGCGCAGAGGCGGACTGAATGGCCAGATCAGTAAATACTAACTTTCTAAAAGTAGTATTTACAAACACAGGATATTAAAATAAACTTTACTAAAAGAAGTATTTTATTATTCTGAGTTCAGGCATACTAAACATAATTGTCTACCATGCTCTATGAGTCCACTGGGATTACAGGGTGTAGTAATTCCAGTAGCCCATTCTGGCCTATGGAGAGCAGGTAGCCTTCAATAGTGAAAAACGAAAATGGCTGTAATTCACTATTAAGACATGCCACACACATCAGGGCATGTCCTACCTTATGCCTACAATGCACCCTGCCCTTGGGCCTACCAGAGGGGTGACTAATATGTAGTTAAGGGAAGGTTTAGGGACTGGCAAGTGGGTGCACTTGCGCAGTCAGCGCGACAGTATCAGACTGCGCGCAGGTTCTGCAGTGGCAGATCCTAGACACATTTTACTAGGCCGCTTCTGTGGGTGGCACAACCAGTGCTGCAAGCCCACCAGCAGCATTTGTATTTACAAGCCCTGGCACTCCTGGTGCACTTTACTAGGGGCTGACAGTAAACCAAATAAACCAATCATGGACACCAATCAATGTATACATTTTACCATAGGGAGAGCATATGCACCTTAGCACTGGTCAGCAGTGGTAAGGTGCCCAGAGTCATAAATCAGCCAACACCAGGTCAGAAAAAATACAGGAGGAAGGCAAAAAGTTTAGGGATGACCCTTCAAAAAGGGCCAGGTCCAACACAACCCCCTTCCAGCCAAAACGCAGGGTAGACCAATCACCACCGTGATGGTCTTCCCTGCTTGGGGCGATAGAACAAGGACCTGGCCCGCAACTGCAGGGGCAGACTCCATTTCTACGCCAATCTGAACCTATCGGACTCCCTCTGTCCATACTCTCAGGGCCCACCAAGCCAATCCATGGGGAACCCTTCTCCTCGCCTGTGGACACCACCTGTGCAGCACCTAACCTTAACTGGCCCACAGGTGTGTCCAACCAGAGAGACAGCAAAATGCTACAGTGGCCACTGACAGTAGTCAGGGATGAGACCCAGGCCGTATGCCTCTCAGGGCTCTCAATCCTCTGTGGCGCCAGGGAGCGGGGGGCAGTAGCCCCAGGTGCTTGGCACCCTTTGTCCATTCTCCCCCTTGTCAGGTCAGGTATGACATCCTGGCACTGACCCACCAGCCCCGGGACTGTACCCAGCGGCTGGACCAAAGACTGGGGTGGGCTCTCCCACTCCCGGTCCTCCTCCTTGGGGCTCTGTACCCTCCCACCTGGAGTGGCACCCCCTTCCAGAATTGCCACGGCACCTGTGGCAGGTGTCCTGCGCAATTTGCCCACCAGTTCAGGGGTTCTATCCTGCAACTGGGTGCCCAGGTCAGGGGGGACACCCTGAACCTGGCCCTTCAACCTAGGGTCTAAACCCTTTAGTTGAGCCGGGGTCAGAGGCGAGGACTCCCTCCCTCTGCACCCCCTTCCAGAGTACTGCCCACTCCCAACTGGCGTGGTACCCCTAGAAGCAACATGGGTCAGGACACTGATTACAGTGGTCCCACCCTCCAGGTCAGACAACACCTGAACCTGGCTTCCCAACCCTGGGTCCAACCCATGCGGTTGAACGCTCGCCTGGCGCACCAGGACTTCCCGGGGAGCACGCATGCCCCCCCTGAGGGTGACACATAACTCATGTGTCGTGTGACAGTCTGCCTGGCGCTGATCTCCCGACCCCTGTCCATCTGACAGTGCCTGACGATCCCCCAGGACAGAAGTGGTGTCACCATGGTCACTCACGGGGGACGCAGCCCTTCTGGCTGGCCCCTGACCCACTGGTTCTTCCACTGGGGACTCTTTCCCCCTCTCACCCCTCAATCTGGACCTCTGCACCCTCCCAACTGGAGCGGTACTGCCAGACACCAGAACTGATGGAGGCCTGCTTACAGACACTCCCAGCTCACCAGACACTAGGGGATCCCCCTCAACGGGCGGCCCATCAGGACAGCCTAGGCTCCCCGCCTGGTGTTCCCTTAAAGAACCATCCAGGCTCTGAGACTGGGTTTCGGGCACCTGGGGGCACGCAGCCCCACACTCACTCCTTCTCCACTGAGACAGGACGTGAGCCCCTACACCCCTCCCACTACCATGGGACCTAGCTGGGCTACTCTGCACCACTTCCACCACTCTGGGTTGGAAGATACCTGAGCCACTCCCCACAGGGTCACTCCCCAATGCCTCTCCAGACCCTCTGGAATCCACCAAAAGGTCTGCCTCCAATGTGAGTTCTCTGCGGTCAGAGAACTCACTCTCCAGCAGGTGTTGACGTAGCTCTGGAAAACAGGGACTTAAAATATGCTCTCCCACCATTGGATCACACAGCCCCCTAGCAGTTTTAACCAAACTAGCCATCACCTTACCATCCAGTGCCTCACACACGTACTCCACACCACTCTCCTGAGACTGGCAAGACAGTATCTGACTGTCTCTGTCACACAACCCACACTCTTCTGGGCGGTCTTCACACTCACCTACCAGGACTTCAATGTTGGGGGAACCCCTCTCCCTGCGCCTCTCATCTAGAGCCAGTAGAGTGTCCCTCCCGCCACTAGGACTATGAACCCCTGCGCCAGTTACCCTATTCCCTTCAGGGATACTGCGCACTACTGGAGCTACCTCATGCCCTTGAACCTCCTGGTGTGTGTTAACCCCCTCCTTCAAGTCAGGCGCCACATCTCTGGGTGTGCGTACTACTCTTTCAACACTAGAGAATTCAATACTGCTGCCACCATCTGAGCTGGATTCCTCCTCCCACTCAGAAAAGCTCAATCTCTGAGCTACGCACCTTTCTTGTTGCTGGGCTGAGACACTCATGGCCTCAAGCCTCTCGAGCTCCATATCATATTTCTTCATTAGGAAGTCATGCTCCATTTGCATTTTCTTTTCTTCCAGAGCCAGCTTCTTGCTCTCTAGCTCCAGTTGGGCATTTACTTCCAGCTTTGCCAACAATACTTCGTGATCCCTGGTGGCCTGTCTGTCTGCCAGCTCCTCTGGCGACAGGCCTCTACCAAAACTGCGAACACTTCCCGCTGGTTTCAATGGTGTAACTTCCTTGGTTGCACCCCTTGATTCAATCCAGGCTTTCAGCGCGGTTTTCTCTATGCTGTTTGGGCCCGGCATGACTCCAAACACAAGGGATCGTCTTCTCTTGGCAAGCAAAAATAAAAAGTTCTGTGGCTCAAGCTACTGGACTGTCTACTGTGCAATGGTTAGTAATCACTGTGCAGACACCAAGAACGCAAATCCGTAAATCCTCACCGCTGCCACCAATGTTAGAATCCGGGGTCTCTGGTTGGCGCAGGTATGCACTTGCGACAAGCAGGGACCCTTTTCATCTAAGTCAGGGCAAAGGATCACCTCTTTAAAAATAACCCCTGCTCGCCCTCTAGGTAACGTGGCGCGAGCAGTCAGGCTAAATTTCCAGAGGGCATATGGTTAAGCGTTCAAGTTGTCCCACACAATAATCACCTCCCCACCACACAAAGACATAAGGCTGTATTTATAGTAAAATATATTTCTTTATATAAAAGCTTTTCTTTCAGGCAGGTTGCATAAATACAGTTCTCTTGGGGAAATAATCCAGTTACTCTTTAAATGCTCAAAGGTAGTCCACAGGTCTTAATAATGGCAAAGTTCTGATTAAAATCAAGTTCTTTAGGTCTTCTGCGCACTTCGTAGCGCCTTTGGGGTGCTCTGGGCAAGGTTTTAACAGGACCTTGCCGTTTCTCACGCTTCTCGCGTGAGCACGAGTACGCTTGCCGAGTCTCACTCTTCTCGAGTGAGCACCGGTAATGCTTTTCTATGCGGGTACGGTTCGGACTGTCAGGGACGCTCCGTACCTGGAGGGAAGCACCGGTCCGGTGCGAACACGGCTTCCTCAGTACGGTGCGAACTCAGAGCGGTCAATACGGTGCGAACAGGGAGCAGTAGGGGTGAACTACGGCCCCAGACACCCATATGCCAAAGGCAGGTACGGTTCCAAAGTAAACACAAGCTCCTCCAGATGTAAGTACGGTCGGTACGGCTCGTACTATGATGCACACAGTACGATTCAAACAGGATGCCTGTGTGTACACGGGCAGTATGATGCAATCCCAGGATATTGGCAAAGGCAGTACGGCTCAGTAGTACGTGCCAATAGTCCGGTGCAAACAGTGCGTGAAAACAGTACGGGCCAACAGTACGGTGCAATCCCAGGATACTGGCAAGGCAGGACGGCTCAAAACACGTCAGATGTAAGTACGGTCCGTACAAGGCAGGCACGGGCCGTACAAACAGCGCACTAAATCACAAATACTTCTAATGCTGGCACGGTTCGTACAAAGGCTAGTACGGGCCGGGATTTAGCGCGCGAAGCCACCAATACCTTTTTGTTCGCACGGGGATGGCCCCAGCGGCCTCGGGTTTTGACGGAGCGGTGTCCCACGTCGCGGTGTCGTCCCTCGCAGTCAGAGGGCGGCGGTGCTTCGTGGGGCACCCGAAAAAGGTCTCAGCCACACGACCAAGGGCAGAGGAGGGGGAAGCAGCTCCGGGGCAATCCACAGCGCTGTTGCAGAGCGATCAGCTTTTCAGGGGATCACAAGTGTGCACAGGGCCTCGCGGTGATCTTGACGGCGCAGGGTCGCCAGGGCTCGGTGCGCAGGCCTTCAGGTGCCTTTCTCCGCGTTGCGAGCTACGGCTCGGAGGGGCTGGTACTTGCGGTGCTTGGACCAGGTAGGTAGGTCCTTGCGGTGCTCGTGGTAGTCCCAGGTGGCAGATGTCGCGGTGTAGAGAAAGGGGGAGAGGCACACAGGTTCTCTGGGGATCAGCGTCACGGGATGGCGTCCAGCGACTTCTCCTCTTCTGGGGGTAGGTTGCGCCCACTGTTCCTGGGGCGCAGATCAGGGGGCAAGTTCACAAGCAAGCCCTTGGAGATTGTTCAGCACAAGTTGATTCAAAGTCTTTTTCCTTCAGTCTTTTCCTCTCCTTCCAGCAGACAGGCACCCACTGCAGGCCAGTCTCTCAGGCAGAGAGACAGTATTCCTCCTTCAGCTTCTCCAGGTCCTTCTCCTTCAGGCAGAGGTTCGTCGTTGCGTAAACAGGATCTGATTTCTTAGGAGCCAGGCTCCTACTTTTATACACCAATTCTTTTGTTCTTTAGCGCCAGGGGGCCTGGGCCTGGCTCAGTCCAGTTTTTGGAGCACTTTGTTGTGGTGACTCTGCGCTTTCCTTTCAGCAGCAGGGCAGAGACATCAGCCGCTCCACAGGGGGCGGCGCCGGCTTTGTGCTGGCAGAGCACAGGTCTATTCAAGAGTCGGGGTGTACTCCTCCCACCCATCCTGGTGTAATCTCTCTACCCACCACCTGGCAGCCAGCCTGTCTTCTGGAATTCCCCAGCCCTGCTCCTTACTGTTGCTAGGCAGAACACACACACACACAGCGCAGAGGCGGACTGAATGGCCAGATCAGTAAATACTAACTTTCTAAAAGTAGTATTTACAAACACAGGATATTAAAATAAACTTTACTAAAAGAAGTATTTTATTATTCTGAGTTCAGGCATACTAAACATAATTGTCTACCATGCTCTATGAGTCCACTGGGATTACAGGGTGTAGTAATTCCAGTAGCCCATTCTGGCCTATGGAGAGCAGGTAGCCTTCAATAGTGAAAAACGAAAATGGCTGTAATTCACTATTAAGACATGCCACACACATCAGGGCATGTCCTACCTTATGCCTACAATGCACCCTGCCCTTGGGCCTACCAGAGGGGTGACTAATATGTAGTTAAGGGAAGGTTTAGGGACTGGCAAGTGGGTGCACTTGCGCAGTCAGCGCGACAGTATCAGACTGCGCGCAGGTTCTGCAGTGGCAGATCCTAGACACATTTTACTAGGCCGCTTCTGTGGGTGGCACAACCAGTGCTGCAAGCCCACCAGCAGCATTTGTATTTACAAGCCCTGGCACTCCTGGTGCACTTTACTAGGGGCTGACAGTAAACCAAATAAACCAATCATGGACACCAATCAATGTATACATTTTACCATAGGGAGAGCATATGCACCTTAGCACTGGTCAGCAGTGGTAAGGTGCCCAGAGTCATAAATCAGCCAACACCAGGTCAGAAAAAATACAGGAGGAAGGCAAAAAGTTTAGGGATGACCCTTCAAAAAGGGCCAGGTCCAACAGATAGGATTTAACGTTCTTTATAAGCGATTTCTTAAGGTACGATGGAATGGTACAAGGAGGTCTGGACTCAGGGGTCCCCTCGATTCTAGTCTCTTGGTTTGGGAAAGGGGGTAGCGGGACAGTCTGGTTACCAATCTGGTAGCTGAGATGGTATGGTGGATAGCTCACAATCCTCGAGCTCGGTGTTCTAGCTTGGACGGGCCGCGGCAGCGCCAGCAGGTCCCGGTGAAGGTGGTCGTTACACGGTCCGCGGCAGCGCCAGCAGGTCCCGGTGAAGGTGGTCGTTACACGGTCCGCGGCAGCGCCAGCAGGTCCCAATGAAGGTGTTGTTACAACGGTCCGCGGCAGCGCCAGCAGGTCCCGACGAGGATGGAGGATGCAGAAGGCCGCGGCAGCGCCAGCAGGCAGGACGATAGTTCACAAGGCAGGGCTACGGCAGTGCCGGTAGTCCGTCAAGGCTGAGTTCTTCTCGGTGTCTCCCGACTCCAGGATACAACTGCCTTCCTGCTCTGGAGCTGCCCTAGTTATAGGTCTGGCGCCCTTTGATGTCCGGACCCTCGCACTTGGAGGTCGGGGGGTCCGGGATGAGGGAGTCCAGACACCCAGCAGGGGGGTGGAGCCAGCGCCCGGGGGAGCTGGAGGGCGATCGGCACCTGGCGGGGGAGAGCCATCGACACTTCTTTCTCCCATTGACCTGCCAAGTGGTCCGTTAACCTCCTGGGTGGATGGTGGTGCCGGGATGTCGGGGCCAGGCCAGGCCCAGGGTTAGGGTCGAGCTGAGGCCACTCGGCCTCGTCGTGCAGTGTCCAAGATGGCGGCTGATCCGGCCGGGGGAGCCGGTAGTGGTTCGGCCCCATGATACATGGATGTCCGGGGGCAGGAGTTCCGTCGGGAGACGGGGTGCGGGTTGCTCCTGTGGGTAACACCTGGGAGTCCGGGGCTTGGGCCCTGTCATGCGGGGAGGGAGCAAGCCCTTCATGTGGCCTGTCCAACAATCAGTGTGTGGTGTGCAGCAGTGTTTCGTGTAGCAGTGTGCGGCGTGCAGCAGTGTGCGGCATGCAGCAGTGTGTGACATGCAGCAGTGTGTGGCGTGCAGCAGTGTGTGGCTTGCAGCGGCATGCAGCAGTGTGTGGCATGCAGCAGTGTGTGGCGTGCAGCAGTGTGTGGCATGCAGCAGTGTGCGGCATGCAGCAGTGTGTGCCATGCAGCAGTGTGTGGCGTGCAGCAGTGTGTGGCATGCATCAGTGTGTGGTGTGCAGCAGTGTTTCGTGTAGCAGTGTGCGGCGTGCAGCAGTGTGTGGCATGCAGCAGTGTGCGACATGCAGCAGTGTGCGGTGTGCAGCAGTGTGTGGCATGCAGCAGTGTGCGACGTGCAGCAGTGTGCAGCATGCAGCAGTGTGCTGCGTGCAGCAGTGTGTGGCGTGCAGCAGTGTGTGGCGTGCAGCAGTGTGTGGCGTGCAGCAGCATGCAGCAGTTTTTGGCATGCAGCAGTGTGTGGCATGCAGCAGTGTGCGGCGTGCAGCAGTGTGAGGCATGCAGCAGTGTGCGGCGTGCAGCAGTGTGTGGCGTGCAGCAGTGTGTGGCGTGCCGCAGTGTGTGGCATGCAACAGTGTTTTGTGTAGCAGTGTGCGGTGTGCAGCAGTGTGTGGCATGCAGCAGTGTGCTGCGTGCAGCAGTGTGTGGCGTGCAGCAGTGTGTGGCGTGCAGCGGCATGCAGCAGTGTGTGGTGTGCAGCAGTGTGCTGCGTGCAGCAGTGTGTGACGTGCAGCAGTGTGTGGCGTGCAGCAGTGTGTGGCGTGCAGCGGCATGCAGCAGTTTGTGGTGTGCAGCAGTGTGTGGCGTGCAGCAGTGTGTGGCGTGTAGCAGTGTGCGGCGTGCAGCAGTCTACGGTGTGCAGCAGTGTGAGGCATGCAGCAGTGTGTGGCTTGCAGCGGCATGCAGCAGTGTGTGGCGTGCAGCAGTGTGTGGCGTGTAGCAGTGTGCGGCGTGCAGCAGTCTGCGGTGTGCAGCAGTGTGAGGTGTGCAGCAGTGTGTGGCGTGCAGCAGTGTTTTGTCTAGCATTGTGCGGCGTGCAGCAGTGTTTCGTGTAGCAGTGTGTGGCGTGCAGCAGTGTTCGGCGTGCAGCAGTGTGCGGTGAGCAGCAGTGTGCTGTGTGCAGCAGTGTGTGGCATGCAGCAGTGTGTGGCATGCAGCAGCATGCAGCAGTGTGTGGTGTGCAGCAGTGTGTGGCGTGCAGCAGTGTGTGGCATGCATCAGTGTTAGACGGGCCGGGAGGGTCGGCCGAGGACAAGGGGAGAGGTCTCCGGGGAGAGCCGTCTCCAGCGATCGTACAGATGAGTAACTTCCCCCCCACAGATATATACCACACAAGGATAGGATTTAACGTTCTTTATAAGCGATTTCTTAAGGTACGATGGAATGGTACAAGGAGGTCTGGACTCAGGGGTCCCCTCGATTCTAGTCTCTTGGTTTGGGAAAGGGGGTAGCGGGACAGTCTGGTTACCAATCTGGTAGCTGAGATGGTATGGTGGATAGCTCACAATCCTCGAGCTCGGTGTTCTAGCCTGGACGGGCCGCGGCAGCGCCAGCAGGTCCCGGTGAAGGTGGTCGTTACACGGTCCGCGGCAGCGCCAGCAGGTCCCGGTGAAGGTGGTCGTTACACGGTCCGCGGCAGCGCCAGCAGGTCCCGATGAAGGTGTTGTTACAACGGTCCGCGGCAGCGCCAGCAGGTCCCGACGAGGATGGAGGATGCAGAAGGCCGCGGCAGCGCCAGCAGGCAGGACGATAGTTCACAAGGCAGGGCTACGGCAGCGCCGGTAGTCCGTCAAGGCTGAGTTCTTCTCGGTGTCTCCCGACTCCAGGATACAACTGCCTTCCTGCTCTGGAGCTGCCCTAGTTATAGGTCTGGCGCCGTTTGATGTCCGGACCCTCGCACTTGGAGGTCGGGGGGTCCGGGATGAGGGAGTCCAGACACCCAGCAGGGGGGTGGAGCCAGCGCCCGGGGGAGCTGGAGGGCGATCGGCACCTGGCGGGGGAGAGCCATCGACACTTCTTTCTCCCATTGACCTGCCAAGTGGTCCGTTCACCTCCTGGGTGGATGGTGGTGCCGGGATGTCGGGGCCGGGCCAGGCCCAGGGTTAGGGTCGAGCTGAGGCCACTCGGCCTCGTCATGCAGTGTCCAAGATGGCGGCTGATCCGGCCGGGGGAGCCGGTAGTGGTTCGGCCCCATGATACATGGATGTCCGGGGGCAGGAGTTCTGTCGGGAGACGGGGTGCGGGTTGCTCTTGTGGGTAACACCTGGGAGTCCGGGGCTTGGGCCCTGTCATGCGGGGAGGGAGCAAGCCCTTCATGTGGCCTGTCCAACAATCAGTGTGTGGTGTGCAGCAGTGTTTCGTGTAGCAGTGTGCGGCGTGCAGCAGTGTGCGGCATGCAGCAGTGTGTGACATGCAGCAGTGTGTGGCGTGCAGCAGTGTGTGGCTTGCAGCGGCATGCAGCAGTGTGTGGCATGCAGCAGTGTGTGGAGTGCAGCAGTGTGTGGCATGCAGCAGTGTGCGGCATGCAGCAGTGTGTGCCATGCAGCAGTGTGTGGCGTGCAGCAGTATGTGGCATGCATCAGTGTGTGGTGTGCAGCAGTGTTTCGTGTAGCAGTGTGCGGCGTGCAGCAGTGTGTGGCATGCAGCAGTGTGCGACATGCAGCAGTGTGCGGTGTGCAGCAGTGTGTGGCATGCAGCAGTGTGCGGCATGCAGCAGTGTGCAGCATGCAGCAGTGTGCTGCGTGCAGCAGTGTGTGGCATGCAGCAGTGTGTGGCGTGCAGCAGTGTGTGGCGTGCAGCGGCATGCAGCAGTTTTTGGCATGCAGCAGTGTGTGGCATGCAGCAGTGTGCGGCGTGCAGCAGTGTGAGGCATGCAGCAGTGTGCGGCGTGCAGCAGTGTGTGGCGTGCAGCAGTGTGTGGCGTGCCACAGTGTGTGGCATGCAACAGTGTTTTGTGTAGCAGTGTGCGGTGTGCAGCAGTGTGTGGCATGCAGCAGTGTGCTGCGTGCAGCAGTGTGTGGCGTGCAGCAGTGTGTGGCGTGCAGCGGCATGCAGCAGTGTGTGGTGTGCAGCAGTGTGCTGCGTGCAGCAGTGTGTGACGTGCAGCAGTGTGTGGCGTGCAGCAGTGTGTGGCGTGCAGCGGCATGCAGCAGTTTGTGGTGTGCAGCAGTGTGTGGCGTGCAGCAGTGTGTGGCGTGTAGCAGTGTGCGGCCTGCAGCAGTCTGCGGTGTGCAGCAGTGTGAGGCATGCAGCAGTGTGTGGCTTGCAGCGGCATGCAGCAGTGTGTGGCGTGCAGCAGTGTGTGGCGTGTAGCAGTGTGCGGCGTGCAGCAGTCTGCGGTGTGCAGCAGTGTGAGGCGTGCAGCAGTGTGTGGCTTGCAGCGGCATGCAGCAGTGTGTGGCGTGCAGGAGTGTGTGGCGTGTAGCAGTGTGTGGCGTATAGCAGTGTGCGGCATGCAGCAGTGTGTGGCGTGCAGCAGTGTGTGGCTTGCAGCGGCATGCAGCAGTGTGTGGCGTGCAGCAGTGTGTGGCGTGCGGCAGTGTGTGGCGTGCAGCAGTGTGTGGCTTGCAGCAGCATGCAGCAGTGTGTGGCATGCAGCAGTGTGTGGCGTACAGCAGTGTGTGGCGTGTAGCAGTGTGCGGCGTGCAGCAGTGTGCAGCAGTCTGCGGCGTGCAGCAGTGTGTGCTGTGCAGCAGTGTTTCGTATAGCATTGTGCGGCGTGTAGCAGTGTGCGGTGTGCAGCAGTGTGTGGCGTGCAGCAGTGTGTGGCATGCAGCAGTGTGTGGCGTGCAGCAATGTGTGGCGTGCAGCAGTGTGTGGCGTGCAGCAGTCTTTGGCGTGCAGCAGTGTGTGGCGTGCAGCGGCATGCAGCAGTGTGTGGCGTGCAGCAGTGTGCGGCGTGCAGCAGTGTGCGGCATGCAGCAGTGTGCGGCGTGCAGCATTGTGAGGCATGCAGCAGTGTGCGGCGTGCAGCAGTGTGTGGCGTGCAGCAGTGTTTTGTGTAGCATTGTGCGGCGTGCAGCAGTGTTTCGTGTAGCAGTGTGTGGCGTGCAGCAGTGTTCGGCGTGCAGCAGTGTGCGGTGAGCAGCAGTGTGCTGTGTGCAGCAGTGTGTGGCGTGCAGCAGTGTGTGGCGTGCAGTGGCATGCAGCAGTGTGTGGTGTGCAGCAGTGTGTGGCGTGCAGCAGTGTGTGGCATGCATCAGTGTGTGGTGTGCAGCAGTGTTTCGTGTAGCAGTGTGCGGCGTGCAGCAGTGTGCGGCATGCAGCAGTGTGTGACATGCAGCAGTGTGTGGCATGCAGCAGTGTGTGGCTTGCAGCGGCATGCAGCAGTGTGTGGCATGCAGCAGTGTGTGGCGTGCAGCAGTGTGTGGCATGCAGCAGTGTGCGGCATGCAGCAGTGTGTGCCATGCAGCAGTGTGTGGCGTGCAGCAGTGTGTGGCATGCATCAGTGTGTGGTGTGCAGCAGTGTTCCGTGTAGCAGTGTGCGGCGTGCGGCAGTGTGCGGCATGCAGCAGTGTGCGACATGCAGCAGTGTGCGGTGTGCAGCAGTTTGTGGCATGCAGCAGTGTGTGGCATGCAGCAGTGTGCGGCGTGCAGCAGTGTGCGGCATGCAGCAGTGTGCTGCGTGCAGCAGTGTGTGGCATGCAGCAGTGTGTGGCATGCAGCAGTGTGTGGCATGCAGCAGTCTGCGGTGTGCAGCAGTGTGAGGCATGCAGCAGTGTGCGGTGTGCAGCAGTGTGTGGCGTGCAGCGGCGTGCAGCAGTGTGTGGCATGCAGCAGTGTGTGGCGTGCAGCAGTGTGCGGCATGCAGCAGTGTGTGGTGTGCAGCAGTTTGTGGCGTGCAGGGGCATGCAGCAGTGTGTGGCATGCAGCAGTGTGTGGCGTGCAGCAGTGTGTTGCATGCAGCGGCATGCAGCAGTGTGTGGCGTGCAGCAGTGTGCTGCATGCAGCAGTGTGTGGCGTGCAGCAGTGTGCGGCATGCAGCAGTGTGTGGTGTGCAGCAGTTTGTGACGTGCAGGGGCATGCAGCAGTGTGTGGCATGCAGCAGTGTGTGGCGTGCAGCAGTGTGTTGCATGCAGCGGCATGCAGCAGTGTGTGGCGTGCAGCAGTGTGCTGCATGCAGCAGTGTGTGGCGTGCAGCAGTGTATGGCGTGCAGCAGTGTGTGGTGTGCAGCAGTGTGCGGCATGTAGCAGTGTGCGGCGTGCAGCAGTGTGTGGCATGCAGCAGTGTTTGGCGTGCAACAGTGTGTGGCGTGCAGCGGCATGTAGCAGTGTGTGGCATGCAGCAGTGTGCGGCGTGCAGCAGTGTGCGGCATGCAGCAATGTGCGGCGTGCAGCAGTGTGTGGCGTGCAGCAGTGTGTGGCATGCAGCAGTGTTTCGTGTAGCAGCGTGCGGTGTGCAGCAGTGTGTGGCATGCAGCAGTGTGCGGTGAGCAGCAGTGTGCTGTGTGCAGCAGTGTGTGGCGTGCAGCAGTGTGTGGCGTGCAGCGGCATGCAGCAGTGTGTGGTGTGCAGCAGTGTGCTGCGTGCAGCAGTGTGTGGCGTGCAGCAGTGTGTGGCGTTGTGAGAAGTTGGCCTGGTATATGATGTTCACTAGTTAAAGTGACCACCTTGTACCATGCCAAGCAACCCTTATGGTGTGGTTGTAAGTCAACCTTTTCGGACTAGCTGCCCTAGTGGTAGCGTAGGCTAAGCAGTCTTTGAGGCTAAACTCGTCAAAGCGTGTTAAGCAGGCTGTTTTACCAAATGTAACCCCCCTTTATACCAATGAAAGGACACCACACAGATATATATTGAAAATATATATGTATTTATTTCTCAAAGTATCCCCTAGACTCTTTATGAGCACAGGAGCACAAATCGTTAAACAAGAATACGTTAGAATACACAGAAGTTGCACTTTATATGGATAGGCCCTGGTGGCCACTCGAACCATATACTAAAATAGTGGTATAAGTACCACGAACAGAAAAGGGAAAAGGCCTAGGGCCTCTAGAATCGCTGGGCCTACAAGGAGCTAACTTTAGTTAGTGACCAGGAGATCCACGGGTTGTGTGTGCAGAGCAAATAGTCACACGCGGGCTCCCATAGGTTTTCAATGGGTGCGTAAAAGTTACAAAGTTACTGCAAAAAGGATCTTCCGGATGGACTATGAACTCAAGATTGGAAACACAGACACTAGAGATGATACTCTACACTTGGGCACCGGAGTGCAAGCTTTACCTCACCCACAGGAAGCGGGTTCATAGGTCTCGAAGTGCGTCGGGTTTCTTCTATATGTTCAATGGAGCCTGAAGACAAAGATGCTGCAGGCGGTCGGTCCGGAAGGGATGCGGTGGATCCAAGGGTGGATCGGAGTTGTAGAAGACCTGTAAGCAGAGGGGACAGTGTTCACAGTCACTAGCCAGTGACCAGCGTGGCACCAGGTGGGTACCAGGCGATGTCGGGTGCAAACAGGAGGAGAGGTGCAGCTTGTCTCTGCAGCCACGTGGTCCCTGAAGGTCGACAACATCCAGGAGTTGGTTCACGAGCTGTCCCACGCAGGCTCTCGCTGTCGGCGGTGTCGGCGACTTGGTCGAAGCAAACAAGCCTTGGCAAAAGCAATTGTTGTGGAGAACGAAATAAGCTGATAGTTCTGACCAGCAAGGTCAGAGGGACTGCTCCTTTGGAGGGGAGCAAGGGCCAGTCTGGAGCAACCAGACCAGTGGTGTAGTTCTTGAAGTTCGTCGCCAAGATGGCCACTAGTCAACGGGCCAGCAACTGGTTAGGCGCGTCGAGTGGCAAAATGCAGAGGGGCCCCACGCAGATCGTGGAGATGCTGGAGGGCTCACCTTTGGTGCAGATGCTGCTCGGGTGTTGGGATTCTCAGGACCCAAAGCACAACTTGGAGGGAGCCTCGGTTGTCGCGCTTGCAGCTTGTCGTGGTCTTTTCAAGATGGCTGGCTCCACGTGTCTCGGTGCCTCCACGGGTTCCTTCTTTTCAGGGACTGTGGATCGGGCGGTGAGAGGTCTGGAGGTCCAGGTCTTGTCAGTCTCTGGGCTTGGGCTCAAGCAGACGTTGATTCGCTGGATGGTGCTTGCGTTAGCAAGGTGGTCACTCCCTGACCACAGGGGAGATTGGCTTCAGTCCTCTGTGCGGCAGAGCGTCGAAGTTCCCGTCTTCTTCTTGTAGTTAAGTTGATTCCAGGATGTCTAAAGTCTTAGGACACAGCTCCTACCTTTATTCGGATTCTAGGGGCCGGACTACCTGCTAGGTCCCTCCCTAAGGGTGGGACCAGGAAGGGGGGTGGTTACACCCCCAATCCTTTGTCCAGCTCGCCCCAGGTCCAGGGCTGGTGTGCCCCAGGACCGGTTTGAACTGGCATATGCACCAAGGCTCCTTGTGAGCCTCAGGCATGTCTGGTTTCTTTCAAGCCCTACCTGACCAATACACAAAATCCTGTCTGGGGTGGTGCACGCACCTCCCCTGGCAGGAAACCATTTGTCCACACCTCCCAAGCTGGAAGGACTCCCAGCAGCAGGAGGGCAGACTTGTGTCTGTGGTGGCAGCATCCATTTTGTGGAGCTGAGGCTATGTCTGATTTTACCCGGGTTTCAGGTACTGTACATGTCGTGTCCCTCTAGAAGGGTGGAATGCTAACCCCGTCGCCAGAATTGGCGAGGGGTTAGTATTCCAATTCGTATGACACCTTACTCGACATGTTTTGATAAAGCCAAACCAAAGATAGCATTTAACCGCGAGGTTCATAATGCACTTAAGAGTATATGGTATGACGATATCTGGAAACAGTAGAAGGAAGTGGTTCCGACCACTGCAGACAGGCTCAGCTCATGCCAGAGCACCATCTCACATGGAACCAAGCACTCTGCCTTCAGGATTGTTAAGGCCTGCCATAGGAGTGACTTATAGGTTAACATGTGTCCCATTTAAGGTTAGGTATAGGTATACTACACCTAAGTAAGAGGTGGTTACACCAACTTACCCCAGCTGAGTGATCAGCCAGTTGTGTCAAATTTGTTAGGCCCGGCCAGGGGTGGCACAATACATGCTTCAGCCCCTGGTAGGCCTTAGATACACCAATGCCCTGGGTACCTAGTGTACACTGGTACAGGGGCTCTCAGGGTGATCCACTTCCAATTGGTTGTGCACCTAGGGTGCATAGTGTAAATTTAGTAGAGAGAACAGCAGGCTGGGGGTCTGATTGGCAGGCCCACAGCCTCAATATGTCAAAAACCAGTGAAGCAAAAAGCAAAAATTTGGGGTGACCATAGGATAGCAGACCCTACTCTCCTACAGGCGTGCAGCGGCATGCAGCAGTTTGTGATGTGCAGCAGTGTGCGGTGTGCAGCAGTGTGTGGCATGCAGCAGTGTGCTGCGTGCAGCAGTGTGTGGCGTGCAGCAGTGTGTGGCGTGCAGCGGCATGCAGCAGTGTGTGGTGTGCAGCAGTGTGCTGCGTGCAGCAGTGTGTGACGTGCAGCAGTGTGTGGCGTGCAGCAGTGTGTGGCGTGCAGCGGCATGCAGCAGTTTGTGGTGTGCAGCAGTGTGTGGCGTGCAGCAGTGTGTGGCGTGTAGCAGTGTGCGGCCTGCAGCAGTCTGCGGTGTGCAGCAGTGTGAGGCATGCAGCAGTGTGTGGCTTGCAGCGGCATGCAGCAGTGTGTGGCGTGCAGCAGTGTGTGGCGTGTAGCAGTGTGCGGCGTGCAGCAGTCTGCGGTGTGCAGCAGTGTGAGGCGTGCAGCAGTGTGTGGCTTGCAGCGGCATGCAGCAGTGTGTGGCGTGCAGGAGTGTGTGGCGTGTAGCAGTGTGTGGCGTATAGCAGTGTGCGGCATGCAGCAGTGTGTGGCGTGCAGCAGTGTGTGGCTTGCAGCGGCATGCAGCAGTGTGTGGCGTGCAGCAGTGTGTGGCGTGCGGCAGTGTGTGGCGTGCAGCAGTGTGTGGCTTGCAGCAGCATGCAGCAGTGTGTGGCATGCAGCAGTGTGTGGCGTACAGCAGTGTGTGGCGTGTAGCAGTGTGCGGCGTGCAGCAGTGTGCAGCAGTCTGCGGCGTGCAGCAGTGTGTGCTGTGCAGCAGTGTTTCGTATAGCATTGTGCGGCGTGTAGCAGTGTGCGGTGTGCAGCAGTGTGTGGCGTGCAGCAGTGTGTGGCATGCAGCAGTGTGTGGCGTGCAGCAATGTGTGGCGTGCAGCAGTGTGTGGCGTGCAGCAGTCTTTGGCGTGCAGCAGTGTGTGGCGTGCAGCGGCATGCAGCAGTGTGTGGCGTGCAGCAGTGTGCGGCGTGCAGCAGTGTGCGGCATGCAGCAGTGTGCGGCGTGCAGCATTGTGAGGCATGCAGCAGTGTGCGGCGTGCAGCAGTGTGTGGCGTGCAGCAGTGTTTTGTGTAGCATTGTGCGGCGTGCAGCAGTGTTTCGTGTAGCAGTGTGTGGCGTGCAGCAGTGTTCGGCGTGCAGCAGTGTGCGGTGAGCAGCAGTGTGCTGTGTGCAGCAGTGTGTGGCGTGCAGCAGTGTGTGGCGTGCAGTGGCATGCAGCAGTGTGTGGTGTGCAGCAGTGTGTGGCGTGCAGCAGTGTGTGGCATGCATCAGTGTGTGGTGTGCAGCAGTGTTTCGTGTAGCAGTGTGCGGCGTGCAGCAGTGTGCGGCATGCAGCAGTGTGTGACATGCAGCAGTGTGTGGCATGCAGCAGTGTGTGGCTTGCAGCGGCATGCAGCAGTGTGTGGCATGCAGCAGTGTGTGGCGTGCAGCAGTGTGTGGCATGCAGCAGTGTGCGGCATGCAGCAGTGTGTGCCATGCAGCAGTGTGTGGCGTGCAGCAGTGTGTGGCATGCATCAGTGTGTGGTGTGCAGCAGTGTTCCGTGTAGCAGTGTGCGGCGTGCGGCAGTGTGCGGCATGCAGCAGTGTGCGACATGCAGCAGTGTGCGGTGTGCAGCAGTTTGTGGCATGCAGCAGTGTGTGGCATGCAGCAGTGTGCGGCGTGCAGCAGTGTGCGGCATGCAGCAGTGTGCTGCGTGCAGCAGTGTGTGGCATGCAGCAGTGTGTGGCATGCAGCAGTGTGTGGCATGCAGCAGTCTGCGGTGTGCAGCAGTGTGAGGCATGCAGCAGTGTGCGGTGTGCAGCAGTGTGTGGCGTGCAGCGGCGTGCAGCAGTGTGTGGCATGCAGCAGTGTGTGGCGTGCAGCAGTGTGCGGCATGCAGCAGTGTGTGGTGTGCAGCAGTTTGTGGCGTGCAGGGGCATGCAGCAGTGTGTGGCATGCAGCAGTGTGTGGCGTGCAGCAGTGTGTTGCATGCAGCGGCATGCAGCAGTGTGTGGCGTGCAGCAGTGTGCTGCATGCAGCAGTGTGTGGCGTGCAGCAGTGTGCGGCATGCAGCAGTGTGTGGTGTGCAGCAGTTTGTGACGTGCAGGGGCATGCAGCAGTGTGTGGCATGCAGCAGTGTGTGGCGTGCAGCAGTGTGTTGCATGCAGCGGCATGCAGCAGTGTGTGGCGTGCAGCAGTGTGCTGCATGCAGCAGTGTGTGGCGTGCAGCAGTGTATGGCGTGCAGCAGTGTGTGGTGTGCAGCAGTGTGCGGCATGTAGCAGTGTGCGGCGTGCAGCAGTGTGTGGCATGCAGCAGTGTTTGGCGTGCAACAGTGTGTGGCGTGCAGCGGCATGTAGCAGTGTGTGGCATGCAGCAGTGTGCGGCGTGCAGCAGTGTGCGGCATGCAGCAATGTGCGGCGTGCAGCAGTGTGTGGCGTGCAGCAGTGTGTGGCATGCAGCAGTGTTTCGTGTAGCAGCGTGCGGTGTGCAGCAGTGTGTGGCATGCAGCAGTGTGCGGTGAGCAGCAGTGTGCTGTGTGCAGCAGTGTGTGGCGTGCAGCAGTGTGTGGCGTGCAGCGGCATGCAGCAGTGTGTGGTGTGCAGCAGTGTGCTGCGTGCAGCAGTGTGTGGCGTGCAGCAGTGTGTGGCGTTGTGAGAAGTTGGCCTGGTATATGATGTTCACTAGTTAAAGTGACCACCTTGTACCATGCCAAGCAACCCTTATGGTGTGGTTGTAAGTCAACCTTTTCGGACTAGCTGCCCTAGTGGTAGCGTAGGCTAAGCAGTCTTTGAGGCTAAACTCGTCAAAGCGTGTTAAGCAGGCTGTTTTACCAAATGTAACCCCCCTTTATACCAATGAAAGGACACCACACAGATATATATTGAAAATATATATGTATTTATTTCTCAAAGTATCCCCTAGACTCTTTATGAGCACAGGAGCACAAATCGTTAAACAAGAATACGTTAGAATACACAGAAGTTGCACTTTATATGGATAGGCCCTGGTGGCCACTCGAACCATATACTAAAATAGTGGTATAAGTACCACGAACAGAAAAGGGAAAAGGCCTAGGGCCTCTAGAATCGCTGGGCCTACAAGGAGCTAACTTTAGTTAGTGACCAGGAGATCCACGGGTTGTGTGTGCAGAGCAAATAGTCACACGCGGGCTCCCATAGGTTTTCAATGGGTGCGTAAAAGTTACAAAGTTACTGCAAAAAGGATCTTCCGGATGGACTATGAACTCAAGATTGGAAACACAGACACTAGAGATGATACTCTACACTTGGGCACCGGAGTGCAAGCTTTACCTCACCCACAGGAAGCGGGTTCATAGGTCTCGAAGTGCGTCGGGTTTCTTCTATATGTTCAATGGAGCCTGAAGACAAAGATGCTGCAGGCGGTCGGTCCGGAAGGGATGCGGTGGATCCAAGGGTGGATCGGAGTTGTAGAAGACCTGTAAGCAGAGGGGACAGTGTTCACAGTCACTAGCCAGTGACCAGCGTGGCACCAGGTGGGTACCAGGCGATGTCGGGTGCAAACAGGAGGAGAGGTGCAGCTTGTCTCTGCAGCCACGTGGTCCCTGAAGGTCGACAACATCCAGGAGTTGGTTCACGAGCTGTCCCACGCAGGCTCTCGCTGTCGGCGGTGTCGGCGACTTGGTCGAAGCAAACAAGCCTTGGCAAAAGCAATTGTTGTGGAGAACGAAATAAGCTGATAGTTCTGACCAGCAAGGTCAGAGGGACTGCTCCTTTGGAGGGGAGCAAGGGCCAGTCTGGAGCAACCAGACCAGTGGTGTAGTTCTTGAAGTTCGTCGCCAAGATGGCCACTAGTCAACGGGCCAGCAACTGGTTAGGCGCGTCGAGTGGCAAAATGCAGAGGGGCCCCACGCAGATCGTGGAGATGCTGGAGGGCTCACCTTTGGTGCAGATGCTGCTCGGGTGTTGGGATTCTCAGGACCCAAAGCACAACTTGGAGGGAGCCTCGGTTGTCGCGCTTGCAGCTTGTCGTGGTCTTTTCAAGATGGCTGGCTCCACGTGTCTCGGTGCCTCCACGGGTTCCTTCTTTTCAGGGACTGTGGATCGGGCGGTGAGAGGTCTGGAGGTCCAGGTCTTGTCAGTCTCTGGGCTTGGGCTCAAGCAGACGTTGATTCGCTGGATGGTGCTTGCGTTAGCAAGGTGGTCACTCCCTGACCACAGGGGAGATTGGCTTCAGTCCTCTGTGCGGCAGAGCGTCGAAGTTCCCGTCTTCTTCTTGTAGTTAAGTTGATTCCAGGATGTCTAAAGTCTTAGGACACAGCTCCTACCTTTATTCGGATTCTAGGGGCCGGACTACCTGCTAGGTCCCTCCCTAAGGGTGGGACCAGGAAGGGGGGTGGTTACACCCCCAATCCTTTGTCCAGCTCGCCCCAGGTCCAGGGCTGGTGTGCCCCAGGACCGGTTTGAACTGGCATATGCACCAAGGCTCCTTGTGAGCCTCAGGCATGTCTGGTTTCTTTCAAGCCCTACCTGACCAATACACAAAATCCTGTCTGGGGTGGTGCACGCACCTCCCCTGGCAGGAAACCATTTGTCCACACCTCCCAAGCTGGAAGGACTCCCAGCAGCAGGAGGGCAGACTTGTGTCTGTGGTGGCAGCATCCATTTTGTGGAGCTGAGGCTATGTCTGATTTTACCCGGGTTTCAGGTACTGTACATGTCGTGTCCCTCTAGAAGGGTGGAATGCTAACCCCGTCGCCAGAATTGGCGAGGGGTTAGTATTCCAATTCGTATGACACCTTACTCGACATGTTTTGATAAAGCCAAACCAAAGATAGCATTTAACCGCGAGGTTCATAATGCACTTAAGAGTATATGGTATGACGATATCTGGAAACAGTAGAAGGAAGTGGTTCCGACCACTGCAGACAGGCTCAGCTCATGCCAGAGCACCATCTCACATGGAACCAAGCACTCTGCCTTCAGGATTGTTAAGGCCTGCCATAGGAGTGACTTATAGGTTAACATGTGTCCCATTTAAGGTTAGGTATAGGTATACTACACCTAAGTAAGAGGTGGTTACACCAACTTACCCCAGCTGAGTGATCAGCCAGTTGTGTCAAATTTGTTAGGCCCGGCCAGGGGTGGCACAATACATGCTTCAGCCCCTGGTAGGCCTTAGATACACCAATGCCCTGGGTACCTAGTGTACACTGGTACAGGGGCTCTCAGGGTGATCCACTTCCAATTGGTTGTGCACCTAGGGTGCATAGTGTAAATTTAGTAGAGAGAACAGCAGGCTGGGGGTCTGATTGGCAGGCCCACAGCCTCAATATGTCAAAAACCAGTGAAGCAAAAAGCAAAAATTTGGGGTGACCATAGGATAGCAGACCCTACTCTCCTACAGGCGTGCAGCGGCATGCAGCAGTTTGTGATGTGCAGCAGTGTGTGGCGTGCAGCAGTGTGTCGCTGTTGGACTTGGCCCTTCTGGCAGGTTCACCCCTGGACTTTTTGGCTTTTTATTGGTGACTTGGTGTGGTAATTTTTTTGGTTTCTGCGCACTTTCCCTGTGTCCCAGGGTAAAGTGCGTGCGTGCTCTGAGTGCATGTGGTGAGATAGGCCTGCCCTCCCATAGGAATGCATGGGGAGTGTATGTGTCCCTAGTAGTTCCTGATGCGTGGGGTGTGCAGGCCCAAGTTTGGTATGTGCGGACTCGTGGGAGTGAATGCTGCGCGATGATGTTTGCGGCGTGCATGTACCTAGTGTGGAAGTGCCACTTCTAGAAGTGGGCACTTCTGTGTGCAGTGTGTCTGTCGCGTGATTGGCTGGTCGTGTCATGTGACGGGCTAGGGATTCCCCAGAGTCAGGA
Source organism: Triturus cristatus (assembly GCF_964204655.1). Lineage (NCBI taxonomy): Eukaryota > Metazoa > Chordata > Amphibia > Caudata > Salamandridae > Triturus > Triturus cristatus. Next base: position 491,839,802 of record NC_140579.1, on the reverse strand, counting down.
TGAGTCACCCAGTGGTGAATGGGGAGATCAGCAGCTAGATGGGTGGGAGGAGTACACCTGGGTCCTGAATAGGACAGGGTTTTCCACACACAATGCTGGCCCCGCCCCCTGTGGTGCGACTGACGACCCTAGCCCTGCCAGTGAATAGAGTGAGGGGCTGAGCACATCAAGGGTGCTCCCCAACCAGCTGCGACTGGTTTTCCCCCTCACCCTGAACCCAGAACAAAGGGTTTGCCTGTATAAAAATGGGGCTGTGTCCCCACAGAAACTGTTCTCTGCCAGGATCTTACCTGAGGGGGGGCTGCTGCTGCTGCTGGACCAGAGGACCGCCACCTGGACTACCTCCCTGCCTGGAGGCCCAGTGAGCTGGCTCTGGGTCCAGCCTTGCCCCCACCCCTGCCCTGCTGCATGCAGGGAAGAACTTTGTTGGACTTTGTGGTGCTTTTTGGGCTGGAGCGCTGGGAATGCTCTATCTGTGTCCCTAGGCGCTTGGGAGCGCTTTCTGGGCTCTACAGCGCCTGGGAGCGCTTTATCTCTGCAGTGGAGGAAAAGCTTCACTTAATTCTGGGCAGAGCGCGGGACTTATGCCCTGGTGAGCGCTCGATCCCCCCTTCAAAAGGAGCAACGCTTCGGATTGCTGAACTGGCAGCTCGGAGCTAAGATCATTAGAAAAGGGGAATCCCCGGCGTGGAGATTCCCCCGCAAGTCCGCTTATTTACATCGCGGGTGCCCACCCCGCACCTTTGCTGGTATTTTTGTCCTAACCACAGGGCGGGTGCCCACCCCGCCTAGTTGTCGCTTTGCTGAGATATGCAATAGCGGGAGCCCACCCCGCTGTTGTGTTGGCTGAAGCGCTGTGCCCCGAGAGAATCACCGCCGCCGGCCGGGGGCTTCCGGGAGAGTGTCGCGCTACCATTGGATGAAGCGCCCCTGAGCCTGGAGGCTCGACACGAGGGCCGCGCTGCCATTGGCTGAAGCGCCTCTGACCCGGGAGGCTCGACACGAAGGCCGCACTGCCATTGGCTGAAGCGCCTCTGACCCGGGAGGCTCGACACAATGGCTACGCTGCCATTGGCTTAAGCGCCCAACCGCCGCTTTGTAGAAGGCCCAGAGGAGGGGGGCGTCACAGCGGCTCCGCAGTCGCGGGCCGCTGCAACGTTTCGGCAGTTCTCTTCGTTCTGAGTCCCGGAGGGGACTCCAACGCCTCCGTACTCTGCTGACCTTCAGTTGCGCCGCCGTAGCGGGCAACTGCAACGTTGGGGGCACTCTTGTGGTCAGAGCCCCGGGGCTCCCACGTGTACAGGGCATCCTTGTGCCCAGAGCGCTCCAACGAACGGGGGCATTTCTCTTTGAGCCCATCGAGACTCTACCTTATGGGGGCATTCTTCCGATAGAGCCTGTGAGGCTCCAACACGTGGGCCCATTGTTTGTAGAGCCTGCGAGGCTCTGGGGGCATTTCTTTTGTGACTGAGTGGCCCCAGATGGCAGCGGGCCACTCCCACCTTGCCCCACAGTGACGTTCAGAGCCACGAAGGCTCTAGGGGGCATTTTGTACAGCTAGAGCCCAGGAGAGGCTCCACGTGAGTACTACTGTGAGAAGTTGGCCTGGTATATGCTGTTCACTAGTTCTAGTGACCACCTTGTACCATGCCAAGCAACCCTTATGGTGTGGTTGTAAGTCAACCTTTTTGGACTAGCTGCCCTAGTGGTAGCGTAGGCTAAGCAGTCTTTGAGGCTAAACTCGTGAAGCGTGTTAAGCAAGCTGTTTTACCAATAGTAACCCCCTTTTATACCAATGAAAGGACACCACACAGATATATATTCAAAATATATATGTATTTATTTCTCAAAGTAACCCCTAGTCTCTTTATGAGCACAGGAGCACAAATCGTCAAACAAGATTATCACAGAATACACAGAAGTTGCACTTTATATGGATAGGCCCTGGTGGCCACTCGAACCATATACTAAAATAGTGGTATAAGTACCACGAACAGAAAAGGGAAAAGGCCTAAGGCCTCTAGAATCGCTGGGCCTACAAGGAGCTAACGTCAGTTAGTGACCAGGAGGTCCACGGGTGGCGTGTGCAGAGCAAATAGTCACACGCGTGCTCCCATAGGGTTTCAATGGGTGCGTAAAAAGTACAAAGTTACTGCAAAAGGAATCTTCCGGATGACCTAGGAACTTAAGATTTGGAACACAGGCACTAGAGATGTATTACTACACATGGGCACCGGAGTACCAGCTTTACCTCACCCACAGGAAGCGGGTGCATAGGCCTCAAAGTGCGTCGGGTTTCTTCTATCTGTTCCGTTGAGCCTGGGACAAAGATGCTGCAGGCGATCGGTCGGGAAGGGATGCAGTGGATCCAAGAGTGGATCGGAGATGTTGAAGATCTGTAAGCAGAGGGGACAGTGTTCACAGTCACTAGCCAGTGACCAGCGTGGCACCAGGTGGGTACCAGGCGATGTCGGGTGCAAACAGGTGATGAGGGGTAGCTTGTCTCCGCAGCCACGTGGTCCCTGAAGGTCGACGACGTCCAGGAGTCGGCTCACGAGCTGTCCCACGCAGGCTCTCGCTGTCGGCGGTGTCGGCGACTTGATCGAAGCAAACAAGCCTTGGCAAAAGCAATTGCAGGAGGATTCGGAAATCAGCTGTTGGTTCTGACCAGCAAGGTCAGAGGGATTGCTCCTTTGGAGGGGAGCAAGGGCCAGTCTGGAGCAACCAGACCAGCGGTGTTTGTCGTAGATTTCGTCGCCAAGATGGCCACTAGCCAGCGGGCCAGCAACCGGTTAGGCGCGTCGAGTGGCAAAATGCAGAAGGGCCCCACGCAGATCGTGGAGATGCTGGAGGGCTCACCTTTGGTGCAGATGCTGCTCGAGGGTTGGGCTTCTCAGGACCCAAAGCACAACTTGGAGGGAGCCTCGGTTGTTGCACTGGTCAGCTTGTCGTAGTCGTTCCAAGATGGCTGGCTCCACGTGTCTCGGTGCCTCCACGGGTCTCCTCTTTGCAGGGACTGTGGATCGGGCGGTGAGAGGTCTGGAGGTCCAGGTCTTGTCAGTCTCTGGGCTCGGGCTCCGGCGGGAGGCGGCGGCAAAGCAGACGGTGATTCGCTAAATGGTGCTTGCGTTAGCAAGGTGGTCACTCCCTGACCACAGGGGAGATTTTCTTCAGTCTTCTGTGCAGCAGAATGTCGAAGTTCCCGTCTTCTTCTTAGTTTCAAGTTGATTCCAGGATGTCTGAAGTCTTAGGACACAGCTCCTACCTTTATTCGGATTCTAGGGGCCGGACTACCTGCTAGGTCCCTCCCTATGGGTGGGACCAGGAAGGGGGGTGGTTACACCCCCAATCCTTTGTCCAGCTCGCCCCAGGCCCGGGACTGGTGTGCCCCAGGACCGGTTTGAACTGGCATATGCACCGAGGCTCCTTGTGAGCCACAGGCATGTCTGGTTTCTTTCAAGCCCTACCTGACCAATACACAAAATCCTGTCTGGGGTGGTGCACGCACCTCCCCTGGCAGGAAACCCTTTGTCCACACCTCCCAAGCTGGAAGGACTCCCAGCAGCAGGAGGGCAGACTTGTGTCTGTGGTGGCAGCATCCATTTTGTGGAGCTGAGGCTATGTCTGATTTTACCCGGGTTTCAGGTACTGTACATGTCGTGTCCCTCTAGAAGGGTGGAATGCTAACCCCGTCGCCAGAATTGGCGAGGGGTTAGTATTCCAATTCGTATGACACCTTACTCGACATGTTTTGATAAAGCCAAACCAAAGATAGCATTTAACCGCGAGGTTCATAATGCACTTAAGAGTATATGGTATGACGATACCTGGAAACAGTAGAAGGAAGTTGTTCCGACCACTGCAGACAGGCTCAGCTCATGCCAGAGCACCATCTCACATGGAACCAAGCACTCTGCCTTCAGGATTGTTACGGCCTGCCATAGGAGTGACTTATAGGTTACCAGGTGTCCCATTTAAGGTTAGGTATAGGTATACTACACCTAAGTAAGAGGTGATTACACCAACTTACCCCAGCTGAGTGATCAGCCAGTTGTGTCAAATTGTTAGGCCAAGCCTGGGGTGGCATAATGCATGCTTCAGCCCCTGGCAGGCCTTGGGTACACCAATGCCCTGGGTACCTAGTGTACACTGGTACAGGGGCTGACAGGGTGATCCACTTCCAATTGGTTATGTACCTAGGGTACATGGAGTCCATTTTAAAGAGAGAACAGCCAGGCTGAGATCCTGAATAGCAGGATCTCAGGCCAACTAAGTCGAAAAACCAGCTAGACACTAGGCAAAAAATTTGGGGGTAACCATAGTCAGATATCCACCTTCCTACACAACCCCCCCCCAAACGAAGGGAGATAAGGCTGACCTTGACCAGGTAAGCCTATATTGCCCAAGTGGCCATATAAGGAGGAACCAGCACTGGCATGGTTACCCCCTGTCTCATGGTCCACTAAGCAATCCCTCACCCTAAGGGTATCAGAGGGTCTCCACCATAGGGAATCTCTACCTTTGGTGTGTCTTGGCAAAGCAAAAGGCTGGTGTTGAGATGGAGTACTGAAGTGAGTGTCCTCAAAGTGAGGCCTCACCTTCCTCCAATCCCCCTCCACCATGGATGCCTTTCTTTCCTTAACTGAGTTGCACTGTGCTCTCAAGGTCAGCCTCTGGCTACCTAAAGCTGGAGGCTGGGTCCCTTTTGTGGGCTTACTGGAGGGACAGGTCAGGTCTGGGGCCCTAAGGTCCCATGTTTGCCTGTACCCAACAGAATCCCTCTGGGGGAGGTCCCTAACTACCTGTAAAGGAGATCCCTCAGGAATGTTTTTACCCATCACCTGACTAGGGCTACTAGCCAGGCAATCCTCATTCTTTTGATGGGGGGGTTCTTGTGGACAGGGGCCCTCTTGGGGTCCACTGGCCTCCCTGACCTCTGCAGCCCTGGGCTGACTGAGGCAGGGTAGAGAGAGGCAGGCTACCTGCACCAGACTGGGTCCCACCTTGGAAGGGGCCACTGACATCAGAGGCTCTGCCAGGCCAGGCCTGGCTACCTCTGGGGCAGTTCCTTCACAAGGGGTGAGGTCAGCTCCCTGAGGAGGCTGACTTTTTCCTAATGTCTGGAGAGAGGGAGACTTTTCTTCCTCCCCACTACTCTCTGTTTGTGTGGAGTGATCCATAGTTTCAGGCTTCACTACACCTATGTCAGTCTGAGTATAGGCTGAGAACATTACAGCCTTGCCAACCTTTTCAGGGGGGCACTCAGTTTGTGTTTGAGCTGTGACTGTCACAGCTCTGCCAGTCTCTACAGGGAAGTCTGTCTGTGCCTGGGCTGTGGCTACCACTGCCCTTCCAACCTTTCCAGGGAGGAAATCTATTTGGACAGGGGTTGTGAATGGCACAACCCCACTACCCTTTTGTGAAAGGCCCACCATTTTAGAATGGGTGTCTTGTTCAACTCCAGCCCAAGCTGAGAGTTCTAAGTCATTCCCCAGTAAGCAGTCTACAGGCAAGGTTGGGGACACTGCCACCCTTTTAGGGCCAGTGACACCTCCCCAGCTGAGACATACCTCTGCCATGGGATGACTGTTCTGTTTGCCATCAATGTTGGTCACCTGGTAGGAGAAACCAGGCAAAAGCTGCTCAGAGGGAACTAGCCAATGGGCCACCATTGTGATGCTAGCTCCAGTGTCTCTGTAGGCCTCAGCTTTTGTACCATTGATGTAGGGCTCCTGTCTGTACCTACCCAAAGTGTTGGGACAGGCAGTGAAGTTGGCAAACCCCATGGCACCATCACAGACAAGAGTATCTGCTGCAGGGGAATTGGCTAAGCCAGGGTCCCCCTGTGTTCCCCAAGTAAACCCACCCAAATTTTTGGGGGCACTCCCACCACCTGGGGGATTACTGCTGACAGTAATAGGTGGTGTGACAGGAGTAATTGGAGGAACAGTTTTGTTTGTAGCCCTTGGGCAACTGCTGTCAGTTTTCCAATGCCCAGGAGTTTTACACTCATGGCAGTAAGGCTTTTTACCTGTGGTAGAGGAGGGAGCTTGGGACCCACCACCCTGTGTGGAGTTTTGGGGCCCTGAGGAAGATTTCTCTTTTGCCTTATCCCCTCCCTTCTCTTGAGGTTTGGTGGTATCTTTCTTTTGGTCACCACCCTGATTCTTAGGCCTGATCCTGGTCCTGACCCATTTATCTGCCCTCTTTCCCAATTCTTGGGGAGAGGTCAAATCTGAGTCTACCAGGTGTTGATGGAGGAGCTGGTTTTGACAGTTACTTAAAATCTGTTCTCTCATCATCAAATTGTACAATCCTGTATAATCAGATACCTTACTTCCCAGCAACCAACCCTCCAAAGCCTTAGTGGCACATTCAACATATTCAGACCAGTCCTGAGTCTGTGTCTTTTGGGTGTCTCTGAACATTAACCTGTACTGTTCAGTGGTTAAGCCTAACCCATCAACCAGAACACTCTTCAGGACTCTGTAGTTTCTGACATCCTCTTCTCTAACAGTGAGGAGTCTGTCTCTGCCTCTTCCTTCAAAGGAGAGCCAGAGGATTGCTGCCCACTGGTCTTCAGGAACCTGCTGTACTTTGCAGGCTCTCTCAAGAGCAGTTATCCATTTGTGGATGTCATCCCCACTTTTGTAGGGGGGCACAACCTTAGACAGGTTCCTATTGTCAAAGACCCTATCTTTGTCCTTAGGGACAATGCTGCCACCAGTGGGTATAGACCCACTCTCTCTAGGTTGCCTAGCCTTGTTCAGTTTTTCTTCCATCAGGGCTACTTCTAGCTCCTGCTTCCTGATCCTCAGTTGGGCTTCCTGCATTCTGGCCTCATGTTCCCTCCTCTGAGGGGTGGTCATCCTTTTCCTGGAGTGACCTTGAGAGCCTCTAGAGCCATGAGAAGCATTGGAGTCACCTGAGCGATTCCTTTGCCTCCCAAGCCCTGTGTTAAGTCCACTGGGGAGATCCAATGGGGTAAACCCATTGTCAGTCCCCAATAGCCTTAGTTTAGCTGGGCCAAGTATAATACTTGGCACTGGGCTAGTTCTCCCTTCATCATCACTACTTTCTGTATCCTCACCACTTTCCTCCCCTGTAGTATGGTTCTCATCTAAGGGATGGCTATTGGAACTGGGTACCTCTGTAGCATCTTCAGAAGGGGGGCCTCCTGTTCCTGACCCTAAGGGGGCTAACTGGGAAGCTTTCCTGAGTTCTCTCTGATTCTCATCATTCTGTAAGAGTTCTCTGAGCTCAGCAGAGGTAGGGTTCTTGGGCTGTTTAAGGCCTCTAAGAGTTGCCAAATGCCTGAGCTCATTCTGGTTAAGGGTAGCAAAGCTGGATGGTGCCCTCTGGGGGTCACTCTCCACAGAGATGGGTACAGTGGACCCCTCTGCCCCGGCCATTGCTCTTAAGTGTGGGTGGATGTGTTGCAATCTACCTACACTTGGGTTTACCTACTAAACCTATCTAGTAGTTGTAGTCAGGGTGTGCTACTCCCTTTGCTCTACAACAACTAAGTTCAGTAGAACTTATGTATATCTAATCTTGTTTTATATGTACCTACAGGTACCTATGTGATCTTTCAATTGGTAACCAAGAGATTACAATGGTAAAACACAGCAAGCTCAAATCCAACCGCTGCTCACCAATGTGAGAAGTTGGCCTGGTATATGCTGTTCACTAGTTCTAGTGACCACCTTGTACCATGCCAAGCAACCCTTATGGTGTGGTTGTAAGTCAACCTTTTTGGACTAGCTGCCCTAGTGGTAGCGTAGGCTAAGCAGTCTTTGAGGCTAAACTCGTGAAGCGTGTTAAGCAAGCTGTTTTACCAATAGTAACCCCCTTTTATACCAATGAAAGGACACCACACAGATATATATTCAAAATATATATGTATTTATTTCTCAAAGTAACCCCTAGTCTCTTTATGAGCACAGGAGCACAAATCGTCAAACAAGATTATCACAGAATACACAGAAGTTGCACTTTATATGGATAGGCCCTGGTGGCCACTCGAACCATATACTAAAATAGTGGTATAAGTACCACGAACAGAAAAGGGAAAAGGCCTAAGGCCTCTAGAATCGCTGGGCCTACAAGGAGCTAACGTCAGTTAGTGACCAGGAGGTCCACGGGTGGCGTGTGCAGAGCAAATAGTCACACGCGTGCTCCCATAGGGTTTCAATGGGTGCGTAAAAAGTACAAAGTTACTGCAAAAGGAATCTTCCGGATGACCTAGGAACTTAAGATTTGGAACACAGGCACTAGAGATGTATTACTACACATGGGCACCGGAGTACCAGCTTTACCTCACCCACAGGAAGCGGGTGCATAGGCCTCAAAGTGCGTCGGGTTTCTTCTATCTGTTCCGTTGAGCCTGGGACAAAGATGCTGCAGGCGATCGGTCGGGAAGGGATGCAGTGGATCCAAGAGTGGATCGGAGATGTTGAAGACCTGTAAGCAGAGGGGACAGTGTTCACAGTCACTAGCCAGTGACCAGCGTGGCACCAGGTGGGTACCAGGCGATGTCGGGTGCAAACAGGTGATGAGGGGTAGCTTGTCTCCGCAGCCACGTGGTCCCTGAAGGTCGACGACGTCCAGGAGTCGGCTCACGAGCTGTCCCACGCAGGCTCTCGCTGTCGGCGGTGTCGGCGACTTGATCGAAGCAAACAAGCCTTGGCAAAAGCAATTGCAGGAGGATTCGGAAATCAGCTGTTGGTTCTGACCAGCAAGGTCAGAGGGATTGCTCCTTTGGAGGGGAGCAAGGGCCAGTCTGGAGCAACCAGACCAGCGGTATTTGTCGTAGATTTCGTCGCCAAGATGGCCACTAGCCAGCGGGCCAGCAACCGGTTAGGCGCGTCGAGTGGCAAAATGCAGAAGGGCCCCACGCAGATCGTGGAGATGCTGGAGGGCTCACCTTTGGTGCAGATGCTGCTCGAGGGTTGGGCTTCTCAGGACCCAAAGCACAACTTGGAGGGAGCCTCGGTTGTTGCACTGGTCAGCTTGTCGTAGTCGTTCCAAGATGGCTGGCTCCACGTGTCTCGGTGCCTCCACGGGTCTCCTCTTTGCAGGGACTGTGGATCGGGCGGTGAGAGGTCTGGAGGTCCAGGTCTTGTCAGTCTCTGGGCTCGGGCTCCGGCGGGAGGCGGCGGCAAAGCAGACGGTGATTCGCTGGATGGTGCTTGCGTTAGCAAGGTGGTCACTCCCTGACCACAGGGGAGATTTTCTTCAGTCTTCTGTGCAGCAGAATGTCGAAGTTCCCGTCTTCTTCTTAGTTTCAAGTTGATTCCAGGATGTCTGAAGTCTTAGGACACAGCTCCTACCTTTATTCGGATTCTAGGGGCCGGACTACCTGCTAGGTCCCTCCCTATGGGTGGGACCAGGAAGGGGGGTGGTTACACCCCCAATCCTTTGTCCAGCTCGCCCCAGGCCCGGGACTGGTGTGCCCCAGGACCGGTTTGAACTGGCATATGCACCGAGGCTCCTTGTGAGCCACAGGCATGTCTGGTTTCTTTCAAGCCCTACCTGACCAATACACAAAATCCTGTCTGGGGTGGTGCACGCACCTCCCCTGGCAGGAAACCCTTTGTCCACACCTCCCAAGCTGGAAGGACTCCCAGCAGCAGGAGGGCAGACTTGTGTCTGTGGTGGCAGCATCCATTTTGTGGAGCTGAGGCTATGTCTGATTTTACCCGGGTTTCAGGTACTGTACATGTCGTGTCCCTCTAGAAGGGTGGAATGCTAACCCCGTCGCCAGAATTGGCGAGGGGTTAGTATTCCAATTCGTATGACACCTTACTCGACATGTTTTGATAAAGCCAAACCAAAGATAGCATTTAACCGCGAGGTTCATAATGCACTTAAGAGTATATGGTATGACGATACCTGGAAACAGTAGAAGGAAGTTGTTCCGACCACTGCAGACAGGCTCAGCTCATGCCAGAGCACCATCTCACATGGAACCAAGCACTCTGCCTTCAGGATTGTTACGGCCTGCCATAGGAGTGACTTATAGGTTACCAGGTGTCCCATTTAAGGTTAGGTATAGGTATACTACACCTAAGTAAGAGGTGATTACACCAACTTACCCCAGCTGAGTGATCAGCCAGTTGTGTCAAATTGTTAGGCCAAGCCTGGGGTGGCATAATGCATGCTTCAGCCCCTGGCAGGCCTTGGGTACACCAATGCCCTGGGTACCTAGTGTACACTGGTACAGGGGCTGACAGGGTGATCCACTTCCAATTGGTTATGTACCTAGGGTACATGGAGTCCATTTTAAAGAGAGAACAGCCAGGCTGAGATCCTGAATAGCAGGATCTCAGGCCAACTAAGTCGAAAAACCAGCTAGACACTAGGCAAAAAATTTGGGGGTAACCATAGTCAGATATCCACCTTCCTACAACTACCTATTTGTTTAGGAAGGCACAGTGGTGCCCCAGCATTTCTCCAGTTGCCCAGCACTTAGTGGGCAACTGCCACGTTTAGGTGGTGCTTTGTGCGCGCTGGTTTGCGCAGCCTGCGCCGGCGCGCCCTGACTTGCTGGACACAGGGCGTCCTTACCCCTCCACGGCCAGTTGGCCTAGGGACTGCCACAGGTGGTGGCTCATGTGAGTTCTTGCGCTATTGTTCCTTTCCTGCACCTCTGAATGTGTATTTATGCGTCATGTGCCTTGTTCTACACCGCTGAATGTAGTTTATGCATCATGTGTTTATGTGCTTAGACCCCTACAGGTATAGTGATACTTAGGTGGTTGTTTTCTCCCTAGTACAGGTGGTGCCAGTGAGGTCCTGATTCCCTGCGCAATATTTTCCTAAGGTGGTTAGGGTTGCGTAGGTGGTACTTACCTGATACCAGTAGTGACTGGTTGTGTGCTAGGTGTAATTTTGTGCAACAGTAATTTTATTTCCAATGTTCTAAGAGTGCTAATTCCGGACAGTGGTCCAGGTGGCCCTGTCCCCTGTATATATAATCCCTTGTAAATTCTGCCCGTGCCTGTTGGCACATTGTAGAGTGTGTGTTTTTATCTAATGTGTTGTGTATAATACAAAGGTTATTTTTATAGAATACCTTGTGTGGAGTTTCCTTTGTGGTGGGCCTTGGGTGTTGTTGCTGGGTGCGCGCGCAAACGCTTTACACATCGCCTCAGAGATAAGCCTGACTGCTCGTGCCAAGCTACCAAGGGGGTGAGCAGGGGTTATCTTTGGCGTGTAACTTCCTTGCCCTGACTAGAGTGGTGGTTTCTGTCTGGCTTTGGCGCAAGCCCTAGCCAACCAGAAATCGCCATTTCTAACAGTGGCGTGTAGCAGTGTGCGGCGTGCAGCAGTCTGCGGTGTGCAGCAGTGTGAGGCGTGCAGCAGTGTGTGGCTCGCAGCGGCATGCAGCAGTGTGTGGCGTGCAGGAGTGTGTGGCGTGCAGCAGTGTGCGGCGTGTAGCAGTGTGCAGAGTGCAGCAGTGTGCTGCGTGCAGCAGTGTCATGCAGCATGCAGCAGTGAGTAATGCAGCAGTGTGCAGCAGTGTGCGGCGTGCAGCAGTGTGTGCCATGCAGCAGTGTGTGGCGTGCAGCAGTGTTTCGTGTAGCATTGTGCGGTGTGCAGCAGTGTGTAGCATGCAGCAGTGTGTGGTGTGCAGCAGTGTTTCGTGTAGCAGTGTGCGGCGTGCAGCAGTGTGCGGCGTGCAGCAGTGTGCGGCATGCAGCAGTGTGTGGCGTGCAGCAGTGTGTGGCTTGCAGCGGCATGCAGCAGTGTGTGGCGTGCAGCAGTGTGTGGTGTGCAGCAGTGTGTGGCTTGCAGCAGCATGCAGCAGTGTGTGGCATGCAGCAGTGTGTGGCGTACAGCAGTGTGTGGCTGTTGGAAAGGCGCCCGCCGGAAGGGGGTTCGATACTCGTCTTGCCCACCCCTTCGACCCACCTCTCCCAAGTAAGCCGAACCAGGCGCGCACACCCTGATCTGCACTGTGAACAGAGGGACACCACACGTATTCCTTGTAGGACGATAAGTTCTTTTATCGATGATTTCAGGGATCTTTTTGACCCAAAAGGCAAATAGTACAGTAGTGGCACAACGTACCACAAATCAGTCGTGGGGAATGGGGGTAGCGGGACAGTCTTTCAAGATAGTGTCTCTGCGAAATACCCTGCGGAAGCTCACAATCCTCGAGCTGGAGGGTGTCGTGTCTCTGGGCGATCTCTTATCGAGTCGTTCTCAAGGGGAGCGCCGCGAGTCTCTCAGCAGGCACAGGTGGTCGGAGTTCAGGAGCCGTGTAGGAGAGTAGGGTCTGCTATCCTATGGTCACCCCAAATTTTTGCTTTTTGCTTCACTGGTTTTTGACATATTGAGGCTGTGGGCCTGCCAATCAGACCCCCAGCCTGCTGTTCTCTCTACTAAACTAAAACTATGCACCCTAGGTGCATAACCAATTGGAAGTGGATCACCCTGTCAGCCCCTGTACCAGTGTACACTAGGTACCCAGGGCATTGGTGTACCCAAGGCCTGCCAAGGGCTGCAGCATGTATTATGCCACCCCAGGCTTGGCCTAACGATTTGACACAACTGGCTGATCACTCAGCTGGGGTAAGTTGGTGTAATCACCTCTTACTTAGGTGTAGTATACCTATACCTAACCTTAAATGGGACACCTGGTAACCTATAAGTCACTCCTATAGCAGGCCTTAACAATCCTGAAGGCAGAGTGCTTGGTTCCATGTGAGATGGTGCTCTGGCATGAGCTGAGCCTGTCTACAGTGGTCGGAACAACTTCCTTCTACTGTTTCCAGATATCGTCATACCATATACTCTTAAGTGCATTATGAACCTCGCGGTTAAATGCTATCTTTGGTTTGGCTTTATCAAAACATGTCGAGTAAGGTGTCATACGAATTGGAATACTAACCCCTCGCCAATTCTGGCGACGGGGTTAGCATTCCACCCTTCTAGAGGGACACGACATGTACAGTACCTGAAACCCGGGTAAAATCAGACATAGCCTCAGCTCCACAAAATGGATGCTGCCACCACAGACACAAGTCTGCCCTCCTGCTGCTGGGAGTCCTTCCAGCTTGGGAGGTGTGGACAAAGGGTTTCCTGCCAGGGGAGGTGCGTGCACCACCCCAGACAGGATTTTGTGTATTGGTCAGGTAGGGCTTGAAAGAAACCAGACATGCCTGTGGCTCACAAGGAGCCTCGGTGCATATGCCAGTTCAAACCGGTCCTGGGGCACACCAGTCCCGGGCCTGGGGCGAGCTGGACAAAGGATTGGGGGTGTAACCACCCCCCTTCCTGGTCCCACCCTTAGGGAGGGACCTAGCAGGTAGTCCGGCCCCTAGAATCCGCTTAAAGGTAGGAGCTGTGTCCTAAGACTTCAGACATCCTGGAATCAACTTGAAACTAAGAAGAAGACGGGAACTTCGACATTCTGCTGCACAGAAGACTGAAGAAAATCTCCCCTGTGGTCAGGGAGTGACCACCTTGCTAACGCAAGCACCATCCAGCGAATCAACGTCTGCTTTGCCGCCGCCTCCCGCCGGAGCCCGAGCCCAGAGACTGACGAGACCTGGACCTCCAGACCTCTCACCGCCCGATCCACAGTCCCTGCAAAGAGGAGACCCGTGGAGGCACCGAGACACGTGGAGCCAGCCATCTTGGAACGACTACGACAAGCTGACCAGTGCAACAACCGAGGCCCCCTCCAAGTTGTGCTTTGGGTCCTGAGAAGCCCAACCCTCGAGCAGCATCTGCACCAAAGGTGAGCCCTCCAGCATCTCCACGATCTGCGTGGGGCCCTTCTGCATTTTGCCACTCGACGCGCCTAACCGGTTGCTGGCCCGCTGGCTAGTGGCCATCTTGGCGACGAAATCTACGACAAACACCGCTGGTCTGGTTGCTCCAGACTGGCCCTTGCTCCCCTCCAAAGGAGCAATCCCTCTGACCTTGCTGGTCAGAACCAACAGCTGATTTCCGAATCCTCCTGCAATTGCTTTTGCCAAGGCTTGTTTGCTTCGATCAAGTCGCCGACACCGCCGACAGCGAGAGCCTGCGTGGGACAGCTCGTGAGCCGACTCCTGGACGTCGTCGACCTTCAGGGACCACGTGGCTGCGGAGACAAGCTACCCCTCATCACCTGTTTGCACCCGACATCGCCTGGTACCCACCTGGTGCCACGCTGGTCACTGGCTAGTGACTGTGAACACTGTCCCCTCTGCTTACAGGTCTTCAACATCTCCGATCCACTCTTGGATCCACTGCATCTCTTCCCGACCGACCGCCTGCAGCATCTTTGTCCCAGGCTCAACGGAACAGATAGAAGAAACCCGACGCACTTTGAGGCCTATGCACCCGCTTCCTGTGGGTGAGGTAAAGCTGGTACTCCGGTGCCCATGTGTAGTAATACATCTCTAGTGCCTGTGTTCCAAATCTTAAGTTCCTAGGTCATCCGGAAGATTCCTTTTGCAGTAACTTTGTACTTTTTACGCACCCATTGAAACCTATGGGAGCCCGCGTGTGACTATTTGCTCTGCACACGCCACCCGTGGACCTCCTGGTCACTAACTGACGTTAGCTCCTTGTAGGCCCAGCGATTCTAGAGGCCCTAGGCCTTTTCCCTTTTCTGTTCGTGGTACTTATACCACTATTTTAGTATATGGTTTGAGTGGCCACCAGGGCCTACCCATATAAAGTGCAACTTCTGTGTATTCTGTGATAATCTTGTTTGACGATTTGTGCTCCTGTGCTCATAAAGAGACTAGGGGTAACTTTGATAAATAAATACATATATATTTTGAATATATATCTGTGTGGTGTCCTTTCATTGGTATAAAAGGGGGTTGCATTTGGTAAAACAGCTGGCTTAACACGCTTCACGAGTTTAGCCTCAAAGACTGCTTAGCCTACGCTACCACTAGGGCAGCTAGTCCGAAAAGGTTGACTTACAACCACACCATAAGGGTTGCTTGGCATGGTACAAGGTGATCACTTTAACTAGTGAGCATCATATACCAGGCCAACTTCTCACATTGGTGAGCAGCGGTTGGATTTGAGCTTGCTGTGTTTTACCATTGTAATCTCTTGGTTACCAATTGAAAGATCACATAGGTACCTGTAGGTACATATAAAACAAGATTAGATATACTTAAGTTCTACTGAACTTAGTTGTTGTAGAGCAAAGGGAGTAGCACACCCTGACTACAACTACTAGATAGGTTTAGTAGGTAAACCCAAGTGTAGGTAGATTGCAACACATCCACCCACACTTAAGAGCAATGGCTGGGGCAGAGGGGTCCACTGTACCCATCTCTGTTGAGAGTGACCCCCCGAGGGCACCATCCATCTATGCTACCCTTAATCAGAATGAGCTCAGGCATTTGGCAACTCTTAGAGGCCTTAAACAGCCCAAGAACCCAAACTCTGCTGAGCTCAGAGAGCTCTTACAGAATGATGAGAATCAGAGAGCACTCAAGAAAGCTTCCCAGTTAGCCCCCTTAGGGACAGGAACAGGAGGCCCCCCTTCTAAAGATGCCACTGAAGTACCCCTTCCCAATAGTCACCCCTTAGATGGGATGCCTACCACAGAGGATGAGAGTGAAAAGGATACTGACAGTAGTGAGGATGAAGGGAGAACTAGCCCAGTGCCAAGTATTATACTTGGCCCAGCTAAACCAAGGCTATTGGGGACTGACAGTGGGTTCAACCCACTGGATCTCCCCAGTGGACTTAACACAGGGCTTGGAAGGCAAAGGAATCGCTCAGGTGACTCCAATGCTTCCCATGGCTCTAGAGGCTCTCAAGGTCACTCCAGGAGAAGGATGACCACCCCTCAGAGGAGGGAACATGAGGCCAAGATGCAAGAGGCCCAGCTGAGGATCAGGAAGCAGGAGCTAGAAGTAGCCCTGATGGAAGAGAAACTTAGCAAGGCTAGACAGCATAAAGAGAGTGGGTCTATACCCACTGGTGGCAGCATTGTCCCTAAGGACAAAGATAGGGTTTTCGACAATAGAAACCTGTCTAAGGTTGTGCCCCCCTACAAAAGTGGGGATGACATCCACAAGTGGATAACTGCTCTTGAGAGAGCCTGCAAAGTACAGCAGGTTCCTGAAGATCAGTGGGCAGCAATCCTCTGGCTCTCCTTTGAAGGAAGAGGCAGAGACAGACTCCTCACTGTTAGAGAAGAGGATGTCAGAAACTACAGAGTCCTGAAGAGTGTTCTAGTTGATGGGTTAGGCTTAACCACTGAGCAGTACAGGTTAATGTTCAGAGACACCCAAAAGACACAGACTCAGGACTGGTCTGAATACATTGAATGTGCCACTAAGGCTTTGGAGGGTTGGTTGCTGGGAAGTAAGGTATCTGATTTTACAGGATTGTATAATTTGATGATGAGAGAACAGATTTTAAATAACTGTCAAAACCAGCAACTGCATCAACACTTGGTTGACTCTGATCTGACCTCTCCCCAAGAATTGGGAAAGAAGGCAGACAAATGGGTCAGAACCAGGGTTAAGCAAAAGAACCAGAACCAGGGCCAAGGGGGTGATCAGAAGAAAACAGACCAAAAGGGTGGAGATCAGAAACCTAAAGACCAGAAGTCTTCAACAGGGCCCCAAACTACTGCTAAGGAGGGTGGGTCCCAACAGTCCAAGAAGAAGAAAGAAGGTCAGAAGAAACCCTGGTGCAATCATTGTAAAAATACAACTCACTGGACTAGTGATTGCAAAAAGGGTGGAGCCCCCAACACTGTTGCCCCTAAGGCACCTGCTCCCAGTACTACTGTTAGCAGTGTTGGTCCCCAGACAAAGGGTGTAGTGGGAATCACTATGGGAACTGAAGGAGATTCTGACTTAGACAGAACCCTTACACAGGCAGTCTTGATCTGTGATGGGGACATTGATTTGTCCCTGACTGTGAGCCCCAGTAACCTGGGCAAGTACAGACAGACTCCTTTAATTAATGACAAAGTGGCTCAAGCCTACAGGGACACATGTGCCAGTGTCACTATGGTGACACCAGGCTTTGTGGATCCTGGACAGTACATACCAGGTGAGAACTACCTGGTGACCAATGCCAGCAATGCCACTACTTCACATAGTGTGGCAGTTGTTAACTTCTCATGGGGAGGGGTAACTGGCCTCAAAAGGGTTGTGGTTAGTGCAGACCTCCCAGTAGAATGTTTGTTGGGCAATGACCTAGAGAGTTCTCTATGGTCAGAAGTGGAGTACAGGACTCATGCAGAGATGTTAGGTATATCATCACATGTCCTTGCTGTGACCAGGTCACAGGCCAAAAAGTGCCTCACTGAACCTCAGGTCTTGGATCCTGGAACAATGGACCAAGCACCTACCAAGAAGAAGAACAGGAGGGTCAAGGCTGTGCCTTCCCCCCTGCCTCAGAGTGATGATCAGCCTTCCCAGGAAGCTGATCTAGAGGACCCTGAAGGAACTGTCCCTGAAGAGCTTGAACCTGATCAGGTTGAGTTTCTGGGGACAGGGGGACCTTCAAGGGCTGACTTGAGGCAGGCTCAGTTATCCTGTCCCTCTCTTGAACCCCTCAGACAGCTGGCTGCTGCTGAGGCTGCTGGGAATGCTCAAGGTACCCATAAAGTGTATTGGGATGAAGGGCTCCTTTATTCAGAGGCTAGAGACCCCAAGCCTGGTGCAACCAGGAGGTTGGTTATACCTCTGCAATTTAGGGGCTTCCTTCTTACCTTGGCCCATGATATTCCTTTAGCAGGACACCTAGGCCAGAACAAGACCTGGGACAGACTTGTCCCTCACTTTCACTGGCCTCATATGAATGAAGATACAAAGGAGTTTTGTCGCTCCTGTGTTACCTGCCAAGCCAGTGGCAAATCAGGTGGCACAACAAAGGCCCCCCTGATACCACTACCTGTGGTGGGGGTTCCCTTTGAAAGAGTGGGAATAGACATAGTGGGTCCCATGGATCCTCCCACTGCATCTGGGCACAGATTTATACTGGTGGTAGTGGATCATGCCACCAGGTATCCAGAGGCAATTCCCCTTAGGACCACTACAGCACCTGTTGTGGCCAGGGCCCTGCTGGGAGTATTCTCCAGAGTGGGGTTTCCTAAGGAGGTAGTATCTGACAGAGGTACCAACTTTATGTCAGGATACTTGACAGCTATGTGGAAGGAATGTGGTGTCAACTACAAGTTCACCACCCCTTATCACCCACAATGCAATGGGCTTGTTGAGAGATTCAACAAGACCCTAAAGGGTATGATCAAAGGATTACCTGAAAAGCTCAGGCGAAGATGGGATATCCTTCTACCCTGCCTTCTGTTTGCTTACAGAGAGGTCCCACAAAAAGGAGTTGGCTACAGCCCCTTTGAATTGTTGTTTGGGCACCCTGTGAGAGGCCCACTGTGTTTGGTGAAGGAAGGCTGGGAGTTACCTCTCAAAAAGCCTAAGCTAGACATAGTGGACTATGTACTTGGTCTCCGCTCCAGGATGGCTGAGTATATGGAGAAGGCATCTAAAAACCTTGAGGCAAGCCAGGCCTTACAGAAAGCTTGGCATGACCAAAAGGCTGTCTTGGTTGAGTATCAGCCAGGACAGAAGGTATGGGTGTTGGAGCCAGTGGCCCCAGCAGCACTCCAAGACAAATGGTCTGGACCCCATACAATCCTGGAAAAGAAGGGAGAGGTCACCTACTTGGTGGACCTAGGAACTCCCAGGAGTCCCCACAGGGTACTCCATGTTAACAGGCTTAAAGCATATGTTGACAGGGCAGACATGGGCTTGCTCATGGCTACAGATGAGGGACAGGAGGAAGAGAGTGACCCTCTCCCAGACCTGTTGTCTCAGAACCCTGAAGATGGCTCAGTTGAAGGAGTGACCCTTGGAGGCAACCTCACTGCCCATCAGCAGACTGAATGTAGACAGGTTCTACAATCATTTTCACATATGTTTTCCTTGATACCTAGTCAAACTGACTGGTGTACCCATGTTGTGGACACTGGTGACAGTCTGCCTGTAAAGAACAAACTTTACAGACAACCTGACCACGTCAGGGACTGTATAAAGGCTGAGGTACATAAAATGCTGGAATTAGGTGTCATTGAACCCTCAGAGAGCCCCTGGGCTAGCCCAGTGGTTCTGGTCCCCAAACCTCACACCAAAGATGGCAAGAGAGAGATGAGGTTCTGTGTGGATTACAGAGGACTCAATGCTGTCACCAGGACAGATGCACACCCTATTCCAAGGGCAGATGAGCTCATAGACAAACTAGCTTCTGCAAAGTTTTTGAGCACATTTGACTTAACAGCTGGCTATTGGCAAATCAGATTAGCTGAGGAGTCTAAGGCCAAAACAGCATTCTCAACCCCAGGTGGGCATTATCAGTTTGTGGTGATGCCCTTTGGTCTGAAGAATGCACCTGCCACCTTCCAAAGGCTGGTGAACCAAGTCCTTACTGGGTTGGATGACTTTTGTGCAGCATATCTTGATGACATTGCTGTCTTTAGTTCCACCTGGGAGGATCACCTGATCCACCTGAAGAAGGCTCTTGAGGCTCTGCAAAGGGCAGGCCTCACTATCAAGGCTACTAAGTGCCAGATAGGGCAGAGTAAGGTTGTATATTTGGGCCACCTTGTAGGTGGAGGCCAAGTTCAACCACTGGAGAGTAAGATACAATCCATCAAGGACTGGTCCCCTCCAACCACCCAGACTCAAGTTCGAGCTTTCTTGGGCTTGACTGGGTATTACAGGAAGTTTGTTAAGAACTATGGGTCCATTGTGACTCCTCTTAATGATCTGACATCCAAGAAGATGCCCAAAAAGGTTCAGTGGACAGTAAGCTGTCAAAAGGCATTTGATGACCTGAAGGAGGCCATGTGCTCTGCACCTATCCTGAAAAGTCCTGACTACTCCAAAGAGTTTATTGTCCAAACAGATGCTTCTGAGTTGGGTGTGGGAGCTGTGCTGTCACAACTTAATGTAGATGGTCAAGACCAACCCATTGCTTTTATTAGCAGAAGGTTGACCCCCAGAGAGAAGAATTGGTCAGCTATTGAGAGGGAGGCCTTTGCTGTGGTGTGGGCCCTGAAGAAGCTGAGGCCATACTTGTTTGGCACTCACTTCAAGATTCAGACCGACCATAAGCCCCTCTTGTGGCTAAATCAGATGAAGGGTGAAAACCCCAAACTGCTTAGGTGGTCCATTTCCCTACAGGGGATGGACTTTACAGTGGAGCACCGGCCAGGTACTGACCATGGGAATGCAGATGGTCTCTCCAGGTACTTCCACTTAGGACATGAAGACGAGACTGGTCAAGGCTAGTTTAATGTCCCAGCGTTTGGGGGGGGGTTGTGTAGGAGAGTAGGGTCTGCTATCCTATGGTCACCCCAAATTTTTGCTTTTTGCTTCACTGGTTTTTGACATATTGAGGCTGTGGGCCTGCCAATCAGACCCCCAGCCTGCTGTTCTCTCTACTAAACTAAAACTATGCACCCTAGGTGCATAACCAATTGGAAGTGGATCACCCTGTCAGCCCCTGTACCAGTGTACACTAGGTACCCAGGGCATTGGTGTACCCAAGGCCTGCCAAGGGCTGCAGCATGTATTATGCCACCCCAGGCTTGGCCTAACGATTTGACACAACTGGCTGATCACTCAGCTGGGGTAAGTTGGTGTAATCACCTCTTACTTAGGTGTAGTATACCTATACCTAACCTTAAATGGGACACCTGGTAACCTATAAGTCACTCCTATAGCAGGCCTTAACAATCCTGAAGGCAGAGTGCTTGGTTCCATGTGAGATGGTGCTCTGGCATGAGCTGAGCCTGTCTACAGTGGTCGGAACAACTTCCTTCTACTGTTTCCAGATATCGTCATACCATATACTCTTAAGTGCATTATGAACCTCGCGGTTAAATGCTATCTTTGGTTTGGCTTTATCAAAACATGTCGAGTAAGGTGTCATACGAATTGGAATACTAACCCCTCGCCAATTCTGGCGACGGGGTTAGCATTCCACCCTTCTAGAGGGACACGACATGTACAGTACCTGAAACCCGGGTAAAATCAGACATAGCCTCAGCTCCACAAAATGGATGCTGCCACCACAGACACAAGTCTGCCCTCCTGCTGCTGGGAGTCCTTCCAGCTTGGGAGGTGTGGACAAAGGGTTTCCTGCCAGGGGAGGTGCGTGCACCACCCCAGACAGGATTTTGTGTATTGGTCAGGTAGGGCTTGAAAGAAACCAGACATGCCTGTGGCTCACAAGGAGCCTCGGTGCATATGCCAGTTCAAACCGGTCCTGGGGCACACCAGTCCCGGGCCTGGGGCGAGCTGGACAAAGGATTGGGGGTGTAACCACCCCCCTTCCTGGTCCCACCCTTAGGGAGGGACCTAGCAGGTAGTCCGGCCCCTAGAATCCGCTTAAAGGTAGGAGCTGTGTCCTAAGACTTCAGACATCCTGGAATCAACTTGAAACTAAGAAGAAGACGGGAACTTCGACATTCTGCTGCACAGAAGACTGAAGAAAATCTCCCCTGTGGTCAGGGAGTGACCACCTTGCTAACGCAAGCACCATCCAGCGAATCAACGTCTGCTTTGCCGCCGCCTCCCGCCGGAGCCCGAGCCCAGAGACTGACGAGACCTGGACCTCCAGACCTCTCACCGCCCGATCCACAGTCCCTGCAAAGAGGAGACCCGTGGAGGCACCGAGACACGTGGAGCCAGCCATCTTGGAACGACTACGACAAGCTGACCAGTGCAACAACCGAGGCCCCCTCCAAGTTGTGCTTTGGGTCCTGAGAAGCCCAACCCTCGAGCAGCATCTGCACCAAAGGTGAGCCCTCCAGCATCTCCACGATCTGCGTGGGGCCCTTCTGCATTTTGCCACTCGACGCGCCTAACCGGTTGCTGGCCCGCTGGCTAGTGGCCATCTTGGCGACGAAATCTACGACAAACACCGCTGGTCTGGTTGCTCCAGACTGGCCCTTGCTCCCCTCCAAAGGAGCAATCCCTCTGACCTTGCTGGTCAGAACCAACAGCTGATTTCCGAATCCTCCTGCAATTGCTTTTGCCAAGGCTTGTTTGCTTCGATCAAGTCGCCGACACCGCCGACAGCGAGAGCCTGCGTGGGACAGCTCGTGAGCCGACTCCTGGACGTCGTCGACCTTCAGGGACCACGTGGCTGCGGAGACAAGCTACCCCTCATCACCTGTTTGCACCCGACATCGCCTGGTACCCACCTGGTGCCACGCTGGTCACTGGCTAGTGACTGTGAACACTGTCCCCTCTGCTTACAGGTCTTCAACATCTCCGATCCACTCTTGGATCCACTGCATCTCTTCCCGACCGACCGCCTGCAGCATCTTTGTCCCAGGCTCAACGGAACAGATAGAAGAAACCCGACGCACTTTGAGGCCTATGCACCCGCTTCCTGTGGGTGAGGTAAAGCTGGTACTCCGGTGCCCATGTGTAGTAATACATCTCTAGTGCCTGTGTTCCAAATCTTAAGTTCCTAGGTCATCCGGAAGATTCCTTTTGCAGTAACTTTGTACTTTTTACGCACCCATTGAAACCTATGGGAGCCCGCGTGTGACTATTTGCTCTGCACACGCCACCCGTGGACCTCCTGGTCACTAACTGACGTTAGCTCCTTGTAGGCCCAGCGATTCTAGAGGCCCTAGGCCTTTTCCCTTTTCTGTTCGTGGTACTTATACCACTATTTTAGTATATGGTTTGAGTGGCCACCAGGGCCTACCCATATAAAGTGCAACTTCTGTGTATTCTGTGATAATCTTGTTTGACGATTTGTGCTCCTGTGCTCATAAAGAGACTAGGGGTAACTTTGATAAATAAATACATATATATTTTGAATATATATCTGTGTGGTGTCCTTTCATTGGTATAAAAGGGGGTTGCATTTGGTAAAACAGCTGGCTTAACACGCTTCACGAGTTTAGCCTCAAAGACTGCTTAGCCTACGCTACCACTAGGGCAGCTAGTCCGAAAAGGTTGACTTACAACCACACCATAAGGGTTGCTTGGCATGGTACAAGGTGATCACTTTAACTAGTGAGCATCATATACCAGGCCAACTTCTCACAAGCCGCGATTCCGTCCGCAGGGCTCAGATGGTTCAATAGCTGGGGGGCCGCGAGTCACTCAGCAGGCCTAGGTGGATCAGTGTTCGGGAGCCGCGACCTCGTCCGCAGGGCTCAGATGGTTCAATAGCAAGAGGCCGCGAGTCACTCAGCAGGCCCAGGTGACTTCAGCGTTCAGGAGCCGCGACAGCGTCAGCAGGCTCAGATGGTTCCAGGTCTTCTCTGTCCTTGTTCCTCCGGCACCCCTTGTTATACTCCGCTGGTTCTTTGAAGTCCGGAATGCTCGCAGGGGGGGACTGGGGTGACGGAGGGGGGTCGGCGGGATTTCCTGCCGCTCACTTCTTTGGTCTTTTCAGGTGGGTCTGGGAGGGACCCCAGACGCTCGGTAGGGGAGGCGCCTGCTCCCCAGGGGCCTGGTGGCCGATTGAGTCCTCCCGGGGAAGGCGACCCGAGGTGTGACTGGGCTGGCGCCTCTGGGTCTGGCTCGAGGGTTCCCGCTCCCTCGGTTGGGCATGCGTGGTAGGGTGTTGAGTCTGTCAGGTCTCTGGCCGGCCCGTGGATCGGGGGTGGCTGGGGCGGCCGGAGTCGGGGATGTCGTGTCTTGAGGGTGGTTGCAGGTTGGCGGGATGATGGAGAGGGCAACGCCGTGAGGCCGGTCTCACAGTGGTGTGTAGCAGTGTGCGGTGTGCAGCAGTGTGCAGCAGTCTGCGGCGTGCAGCAGTGTGTGCTGTGCAGCAGTGTTTCGTATAGCATTGTGCGGCGTGTAGCAGTGTGCGGTGTGCAGCAGTGTGTGGCATGCAGCAGTGTGTGGCGTGCAGCAGTGTGCGGCATGCAGCAGTGTGTGGCATGCAGCAGTGTTTGGCGTGCAGCAGTGTGTGGCGTGCAGCGGCATGCAGCAGTGTGTGGCGTGCAGCAGTGTGCGGCATGCAGCAGTGTGTGGCATACAGCAGTGTGCGGCGTGCAGCATTGTGGGGCGTGCAGCAGTGTGCGGCGTGCAGCAGTGTGTGGCATGCAGCAGTGTTTTGTGTAGCATTGTGCGGCGTGCAGCAGTGTTTCGTGTAGCAGTGTGTGGCGTGCAGCAGTGTTCGGCGTGCAGCAGTGTGCGGTGAGCAGCAGTGTGCTGCGTGCAGCAGTGTGTGGCGTGCAGCAGTGTGTGGCGTGCAGCGGCATGCAGCAGTGTGTGGTGTGCAGCAGTGTGTAGCGTGCAGCAGTGTGTGGCATGCATCAGTGTGTGGTGTGCAGCTGTGTTTCGTGTAGCAGTGTGCGGCGTGCAGCAGTGTGCGGCATGCAGCAATGTGTGACATGCAGCAGTGTGTGGCGTGCAGCAGTGTGTGGCTTGCAGCGGCATGCAGTGTGTGGCATGCAGCAGTGTGTGGCGTGCAGCAGTGTGTGGCATGCAGCAGTTTGCGGCATGCAGCAGTGTGTGCCATGCAGCAGTGTGTGGCGTGCAGCAGTGTGTGGCATGCATCAGTGTGTGGTGTGCAGCAGTGTTTCATGTAGCAGTGTGCGGCGTGCAGCAGTGTGTGGCATTCAGCAGTGTGCGACATGCAGCAGTGTGCGGTGTGCAGCAGTGTGTGGCGTGCAGCAGTGTGTGGCATGCAGCAGTGTGCGGCGTGCAGCAGTGTGCGGCATGCAGCAGTGTGCTGCGTGCAGCAGTGTGTGGCGTGCAGCAGTGTGTGGTGTGCAGCAGTGTGTGGCGTGCAGCGGCATGCAGCAGTTTGTGGTGTGCAGCAGTGTGTGGCTGTAGGAGAGTAGGGTCTGCTATCCTATGGTCACCCCAAATTTTTGCTTTTTGCTTCACTGGTTTTTGACATATTGAGGCTGTGGGCCTGCCAATCAGACCCCCAGCCTGCTGTTCTCTCTACTAAATTAAAACTATGCACCCTAGGTGCATAACCAATTGGAAGTGGATCACCCTGTCAGCCCCTGTACCAGTGTACACTAGGTACCCAGGGCATTGGTGTACCCAAGGCCTGCCAAGGGCTGCAGCATGTATTATGCCACCCCAGGCTTGGCCTAACGATTTGACACAACTGGCTGATCACTCAGCTGGGGTAAGTTGGTGTAATCACCTCTTACTTAGGTGTAGTATACCTATACCTAACCTTAAATGGGACACCTGGTAACCTATAAGTCACTCCTATAGCAGGCCTTAACAATCCTGAAGGCAGAGTGCTTGGTTCCATGTGAGATGGTGCTCTGGCATGAGCTGAGCCTGTCTGCAGTGGTCGGAACAACTTCCTTCTACTGTTTCCAGATATCGTCATACCATATACTCTTAAGTGCATTATGAACCTCGCGGTTAAATGCTATCTTTGGTTTGGCTTTATCAAAACATGTCGAGTAAGGTGTCATACGAATTGGAATACTAACCCCTCGCCAATTCTGGCGACGGGGTTAGCATTCCACCCTTCTAGAGGGACACGACATGTACAGTGCCTGAAACCCGGGTAAAATCAGACATAGCCTCAGCTCCACAAAATGGATGCTGCCACCACAGACACAAGTCTGCCCTCCTGCTGCTGGGAGTCCTTCCAGCTTGGGAGGTGTGGACAAAGGGTTTCCTGCCAGGGGAGGTGCGTGCACCACCCCAGACAGGATTTTGTGTATTGGTCAGGTAGGGCTTGAAAGAAACCAGACATGCCTGTGGCTCACAAGGAGCCTCGGTGCATATGCCAGTTCAAACCGGTCCTGGGGCACACCAGTCCCGGGCCTGGGGCGAGCTGGACAAAGGATTGGGGGTGTAACCACCCCCCTTCCTGGTCCCACCCATAGGGAGGGACCTAGCAGGTAGTCCGGCCCCTAGAATCCGAATAAAGGTAGGAGCTGTGTCCTAAGACTTTAGACATCCTGGAATCAACTTGAAACTAAGAAGAAGACGGGAACTTCGACATTCTGCTGCACAGAAGACTGAAGAAAATCTCCCCTGTGGTCAGGGAGTGACCACCTTGCTAACGCAAGCACCATCCAGCGAATCACCGTCTGCTTTGCCGCCGCCTCCCGCCGGAGCCCGAGCCCAGAGACTGACAAGACCTGGACCTCCAGACCTCTCACCGCCCGATCCACAGTCCCTGAAAAGAGGAGACCCGTGGAGGCACCGAGACACGTGGAGCCAGCCATCTTGGAACGACTACGACAAGCTGACCAGTGCAACAACCGAGGCTCCCTCCAAGTTGTGCTTTGGGTCCTGAGAAGCCCAACCCTCGAGCAGCATCTGCACCAAAGGTGAGCCCTCCAGCATCTCCACGATCTGCGTGGGGCCCTTCTGCATTTTGCCACTCGACGCGCCTAACCGGTTGCTGGCCCGCTGGCTAGTGGCCATCTTGGCGACGAAATCTACGACAAACACCGCTGGTCTGGTTGCTCCAGACTGGCCCTTGCTCCCCTCCAAAGGAGCAATCCCTCTGACCTTGCTGGTCAGAACCAACAGCTGATTTCCGAATCCTCCTGCAATTGCTTTTGCCAAGGCTTGTTGGCTTCGATCAAGTCGCCGACACGGCCGACAGCGAGAGCCTGCGTGGGACAGCTCGTGAGCCGACTCCTGGACGTCGTCGACCTTCAGGGACCACGTGGCTGCGGAGACAAGCTACCCCTCATCACCTGTTTGCACCCGACATCGCCTGGTACCCACCTGGTGCCACGCTGGTCACTGGCTAGTGACTGTGAACACTGTCCCCTCTGCTTACAGGTCTTCAACATCTCCGATCCACTCTTGGATCCACTGCATCTCTCCCGGACCGACCGCCTGCAGCATCTTTGTCTTCAAGCTCCACGGAACAGATAGAAGAAACCCGACGCACTTTGAGGCCTATGCACCCGCTTCCTGTGGGTGAGGTAAAGCTGGCACACCTGTGCCCAAGTGTAGTATTACATCTCTAGTGCCTGTGTTCCAAATCTTGAGTTCCTAGGTCATCCGGAAGATTCCTTTTGCAGTAACTTTGTACTTTTTACGCACCCATTGAAACCTATGGGAGCACGCGTGTGACTATTTGCTCTGCACACGCCACCCGTGGACCTCCTGGTCACTAACTGACGTTAGCTCCTTGTAGGCCCAGCGATTCTAGAGGCCCTAGGCCTTTTCCCTTTTCTGTTCGTGGTACTTATACCACTATTTTAGTATATGGTTCGAGTGGCCACCAGGGCCTATCCATATAAAGTGCAACTTCTGTGTATTCTGTGATAATCTTGTTTGACGATTTGTGCTCCTGTGCTCATAAAGAGACTAGGGGTTACTTTGAGAAATAAATACATATATATTTTGAATATATATCTGTGTGGTGTCCTTTCATTGGTATAAAAGGGGGTTGCATTTGGTAAAACAGCTTGCTTAACACGCTTCACGAGTTTAGCCTCAAGGACTGCTTAGCCTACGCTACCACTAGGGCAGCTAGTCCAAAAAGGTTGACTTACAACCACACCATAAGGGTTGCTTGGCATGGTACAAGGTGGTCACTAGAACTAGTGAACAGCATATACCAGGCCAACTTCTCACATTGGTGGCAGCGGTGGGATTTGAGCTTGCTGTGTTTTACCATTGTAATCTCTTGGTTACCAATTGAAAGATCACATAGGTACCTGTAGGTACATATAAAACAAGATTAGATATACATAAGTTCTACTGAACTTAGTTGTTGTAGAGCAAAGGGAGTAGCACACCCTGACTACAACTACTAGATAGGTTTAGTAGGTAAACCCAAGTGTAGGTAGATTGCAACACATCCACCCACACTTAAGAGCAATGGCCGGGGCAGAGGGGTCCACTGTACCCATCTCTGTTGAGAGTGACCCCCAGAGGGCACCATCCAGCTTTGCTACCCTTAATCAGAATGAGCTCAGGCATTTGGCAACTCTTAGAGGCCTTAAACAGCCCAAGAACCCAAACTCTGCTGAGCTCAGAGAGCTCTTACAGAATGATGAGAATCAGAGAGCACTCAAGAAAGCTTCCCAGTTAGCCCCCTTAGGGACAGGAACAGGAGGCCCCCCTTCTAAAGATGCCACTGAAGTACCCCTTCCCAATAGTCACCCCTTAGATGGGATGCCTACCACAGAGGATGAGAGTGAAAAGGATACTGACAGTAGTGAGGATGAAGGGAGAACTAGCCCAGTGCCAAGTGTTATACTTGGCCCAGCTAAACCAAGGCTATTGGGGACTGACAGTGGGTTCAACCCACTGGATCTCCCCAGTGGACTTAACACAGGGCTGGGAAGGCAAAGGAATCGCTCAGGTGACTCCAATGCTTCCCATGGCTCTAGAGGCTCTCAAGGTCACTCCAGGAGAAGGATGACCACCCCTCAGAGGAGGGAACATGAGGCCAAGATGCAAGAGGCCCAGCTGAGGATCAGGAAGCAGGAGCTAGAAGTAGCCCTGATGGAAGAGAAACTTAGCAAGGCTAGACAGCATAAAGAGAGTGGGTCTATACCCACTGGTGGCAGCATTGTCCCTAAGGACAAAGATAGGGTTTTCGACAATAGAAACCTGTCTAAGGTTGTGCCCCCCTACAAAAGTGGGGATGACATCCACAAGTGGATAACTGCTCTTGAGAGAGCCTGCAAAGTACAGCAGGTTCCTGAAGATCAGTGGGCAGCAATCCTCTGGCTCTCCTTTGAGGGAAGAGGCAGAGACAGACTCCTCACTGTTAGAGAAGAGGATGTCAGAAACTACAGAGTCCTGAAGAGTGTTCTAGTAGATGGGTTAGGCTTAACCACTGAACAGTACAGGTTAATGTTCAGAGACACCCAAAAGACACAGACTCAGGACTGGTCTGAATACATTGAATGTGCCACTAAGGCTTTGGAGGGTTGGTTGCTGGGAAGTAAGGTATCTGATTTTACAGGATTGTATAATTTGATGATGAGAGAACAGATTTTAAATAACTGTCAAAACCAGCAACTGCATCAACACTTGGTTGACTCTGATCTGACCTCTCCCCAAGAATTGGGAAAGAAGGCAGACAAATGGGTCAGAACCAGGGTTAAGCAAAAGAACCAGAACCAGGGCCAAGGGGGTGATCAGAAGAAAACAGACCAAAAGGGTGGAGATCAGAAATCTAAAGACCAGAAGTCTTCAACAGGGCCCCAAACTACTGCTAAGGAGGGTGGGTCCCAACAACAGTCCAAAAAGAAGAAAGAAGGTCAAAAGAAACCCTGGTGCAATCATTGTAAAAATACAACTCACTGGACTAGTGATTGCAAAAAGGGTGGAGCCCCCAACACTGTTGCCCCTAAGGCACCTGCTCCCAGTACTACTGTTAGCAGTGTTGGTCCCCAGACAAAGGGTGTAGTGGGAATCACTATGGGAACTGAAGGAGATTCTGACTTAGACAGAACCCTTACACAGGCAGTCTTGATCTGTGATGGGGACATTGATTTGTCCCTGACTGTGAGCCCCAGTAACCTGTGCAAGTACAGACAGACTCCTTTAATTAATGACAAAGTGGCTCAAGCCTACAGGGACACATGTGCCAGTGTCACTATGGTGACACCAGGCTTTGTGGACCCTGGACAGTACATACCAGGTGAGAACTACCTGGTGACCAATGCCAGCAATGCCACTACTTCACACAGTGTGGCAGTTGTTAACTTCTCATGGGGAGGGGTAACTGGCCTCAAAAGGGTTGTGGTTAGTGCAGACCTCCCAGTAGAATGTTTGTTGGGCAATGACCTAGAGAGTTCTCTATGGTCAGAAGTGGAGTACAGGACTCATGCAGAGATGTTAGGTATATCATCACATGTCCTTGCTGTGACCAGGTCACAGGCCAAAAAGTGCCTCACTGAACCACAGGTCTTGGATCCTGGAACAATGGACCAAGCACCTACCAAGAAGAAGAACAGGAGGGTCAAGGCTGTGCCTTCCCCCCTGCCTCAGAGTGATGATCAGCCTTCCCAGGAAGCTGATCTAGAGGACCCTGAAGGAACTGTCCCTGAAGAGCTTGAACCTGATCAGGTTGAGTTTCTGGGGACAGGGGGACCTTCAAGGGCTGACTTGAGGCAGGCTCAGTTATCCTGTCCCTCTCTTGAACCCCTCAGACAGCTGGCTGCTGCTGAGGCTGCTGGGAATGCTCAAGGTACCCATAAAGTGTATTGGGATGAAGGGCTCCTTTATTCAGAGGCTAGAGACCCCAAGCCTGGTGCAACCAGGAGGTTGGTCATACCTCTGCAATTTAGGGGCTTCCTTCTTACCTTGGCCCATGACATTCCTTTAGCAGGACACCTAGGCCAGAATAAGACCTGGGACAGACTTGTCCCTCACTTTCACTGGCCTCATATGAATGAAGATACAAAGGAGTTTTGTCGCTCCTGTGTTACCTGCCAAGCCAGTGGCAAATCAGGTGGCACAACAAAGGCCCCCCTTATACCACTACCTGTGGTGGGGGTCCCCTTTGAAAGAGTGGGAATAGACATAGTGGGTCCCATGGATCCTCCCACTGCATCTGGGCACAGATTTATACTGGTGGTAGTGGATCATGCCACCAGGTATCCAGAGGCAATTCCCCTTAGGACCACTACAGCTCCTGTTGTGGCCAGGGCCCTGCTGGGAGTATTCTCCAGAGTGGGGTTTCCTAAGGAGGTAGTATCTGACAGAGGTACCAACTTTATGTCAGGATACTTGACAGCTATGTGGAAGGAATGTGGTGTCAACTACAAGTTCACCACCCCTTATCACCCACAATGCAATGGGCTTGTTGAGAGATTCAACAAGACCCTAAAGGGTATGATCAAAGGATTACCTGAAAAGCTCAGGCGAAGATGGGATATCCTTCTACCCTGCCTTCTGTTTGCTTACAGAGAGGTCCCACAAAAAGGAGTTGGCTACAGCCCCTTTGAATTGTTGTTTGGGCACCCTGTGAGAGGCCCACTGTGTTTGGTGAAGGAAGGATGGGAGTTACCTCTCAAAAAGCCTAAGCTAGACATAGTGGACTATGTACTTGGTCTCCGCTCCAGGATGGCTGAGTATATGGAGAAGGCATCTAAAAACCTTGAGGCAAGCCAGGCCTTACAGAAAGCTTGGCATGACCAAAAGGCTGTCTTGGTTGAGTATCAGCCAGGACAGAAGGTATGGGTGTTGGAGCCAGTGGCCCCAGCAGCACTCCAAGACAAATGGTCTGGACCCCATACAATCCTGGAAAAGAAGGGAGAGGTCACCTACTTGGTCGACCTAGGAACTCCCAGGAGTCCCCACAGGGTACTCCATGTTAACAGGCTTAAAGCATATGTTGACAGGGCAGACATGGGCTTGCTCATGGCTACAGATGAGGGACAGGAGGAAGAGAGTGACCCTCTCCCAGACCTGTTGTCTCAGAACCCTGAAGATGGCTCAGTTGAAGGAGTGACCCTTGGAGGCAACCTCACTGCCCATCAGCAGACTGAATGTAGACAGGTTCTACAATCATTTTCACATATGTTTTCCTTGATACCTAGTCAAACTGACTGGTGTACCCATGTTGTGGACACTGGTGACAGTCTGCCTGTAAAGAACAAACTTTACAGACAACCTGACCACGTCAGGGACTGTATAAAGGCTGAGGTACATAAAATGCTGGAATTAGGTGTCATTGAACCCTCAGAGAGCCCCTGGGCTAGCCCAGTGGTTCTGGTCCCCAAACCTCACACCAAAGATGGCAAGAGAGAGATGAGGTTCTGTGTGGACTACAGAGGACTCAATGCTGTCACCAGGACAGATGCACACCCTATTCCAAGGGCAGATGAGCTCATAGACAAACTAGCTTCTGCAAAGTTTTTGAGCACATTTGACTTGACAGCTGGCTATTGGCAAATCAGGTTAGCTGAGGAGTCTAAGGCCAAAACAGCATTCTCAACCCCAGGTGGGCATTATCAGTTTGTGGTGATGCCCTTTGGTCTGAAGAATGCACCTGCCACCTTCCAAAGGCTGGTGAACCAAGTCCTTACTGGGTTGGATGACTTTTGCGCAGCATATCTTGATGACATTGCTGTCTTTAGCTCCACCTGGGAGGATCACCTGATCCACCTGAAGAAGGCTCTTGAGGCCCTGCAGAGGGCAGGCCTCACTATCAAGGCTACTAAGTGCCAGATAGGGCAGAGTAAGGTTGTATATTTGGGCCACCTTGTAGGTGGAGGCCAAGTTCAACCACTGGAGAGTAAGATACAATCCATCAAGGACTGGTCCCCTCCAACCACCCAGACTCAAGTTCGAGCTTTCTTGGGCTTGACTGGGTACTACAGGAAGTTTGTTAAGAACTATGGGTCCATTGTGACTCCTCTTAATGATCTGACATCCAAGAAGATGCCCAAAAAGGTTCAGTGGACAGTAAGCTGTCAAAAGGCATTTGATGACCTGAAGGAGGCCATGTGCTCTGCACCTATCCTGAAAAGTCCTGACTACTCCAAAGAGTTTATTGTCCAAACAGATGCTTCTGAGTTGGGTGTGGGAGCTGTGCTGTCACAACTTAATGTAGATGGTCAAGACCAACCCATTGCTTTTATTAGCAGAAGGTTGACCCCCAGAGAGAAGAATTGGTCAGCTATTGAGAGGGAGGCCTTTGCTGTGGTGTGGGCCCTGAAGAAGCTGAGGCCATACTTGTTTGGCACTCACTTCAAGATTCAGACCGACCATAAGCCCCTCTTGTGGCTAAATCAGATGAAGGGTGAAAACCCCAAACTGCTTAGGTGGTCCATTTCCCTACAGGGGATGGACTTTACAGTGGAGCACCGGCCAGGTACTGACCATGGGAATGCAGATGGTCTCTCCAGGTACTTCCACTTAGGACATGAAGACGAGACTGGTCAAGGCTAGTTTAATGTCCCAGCGTTTGGGGGGTGGTTGTGTAGGAGAGTAGGGTCTGCTATCCTATGGTCACCCCAAATTTTTGCTTTTTGCTTCACTGGTTTTTGACATATTGAGGCTGTGGGCCTGCCAATCAGACCCCCAGCCTGCTGTTCTCTCTACTAAATTAAAACTATGCACCCTAGGTGCATAACCAATTGGAAGTGGATCACCCTGTCAGCCCCTGTACCAGTGTACACTAGGTACCCAGGGCATTGGTGTACCCAAGGCCTGCCAAGGGCTGCAGCATGTATTATGCCACCCCAGGCTTGGCCTAACGATTTGACACAACTGGCTGATCACTCAGCTGGGGTAAGTTGGTGTAATCACCTCTTACTTAGGTGTAGTATACCTATACCTAACCTTAAATGGGACACCTGGTAACCTATAAGTCACTCCTATAGCAGGCCTTAACAATCCTGAAGGCAGAGTGCTTGGTTCCATGTGAGATGGTGCTCTGGCATGAGCTGAGCCTGTCTGCAGTGGTCGGAACAACTTCCTTCTACTGTTTCCAGATATCGTCATACCATATACTCTTAAGTGCATTATGAACCTCGCGGTTAAATGCTATCTTTGGTTTGGCTTTATCAAAACATGTCGAGTAAGGTGTCATACGAATTGGAATACTAACCCCTCGCCAATTCTGGCGACGGGGTTAGCATTCCACCCTTCTAGAGGGACACGACATGTACAGTGCCTGAAACCCGGGTAAAATCAGACATAGCCTCAGCTCCACAAAATGGATGCTGCCACCACAGACACAAGTCTGCCCTCCTGCTGCTGGGAGTCCTTCCAGCTTGGGAGATGTGGACAAAGGGTTTCCTGCCAGGGGAGGTGCGTGCACCACCCCAGACAGGATTTTGTGTATTGGTCAGGTAGGGCTTGAAAGAAACCAGACATGCCTGTGGCTCACAAGGAGCCTCGGTGCATATGCCAGTTCAAACCGGTCCTGGGGCACACCAGTCCCGGGCCTGGGGCGAGCTGGACAAAGGATTGGGGGTGTAACCACCCCCCTTCCTGGTCCCACCCATAGGGAGGGACCTAGCAGGTAGTCCGGCCCCTAGAATCCGAATAAAGGTAGGAGCTGTGTCCTAAGACTTTAGACATCCTGGAATCAACTTGAAACTAAGAAGAAGACGGGAACTTCGACATTCTGCTGCACAGAAGACTGAAGAAAATCTCCCCTGTGGTCAGGGAGTGACCACCTTGCTAACGCAAGCACCATCCAGCGAATCACCGTCTGCTTTGCCGCCGCCTCCCGCCGGAGCCCGAGCCCAGAGACTGACAAGACCTGGACCTCCAGACCTCTCACCGCCCGATCCACAGTCCCTGAAAAGAGGAGACCCGTGGAGGCACCGAGACACGTGGAGCCAGCCATCTTGGAACGACTACGACAAGCTGACCAGTGCAACAACCGAGGCTCCCTCCAAGTTGTGCTTTGGGTCCTGAGAAGCCCAACCCTCGAGCAGCATCTGCACCAAAGGTGAGCCCTCCAGCATCTCCACGATCTGCGTGGGGCCCTTCTGCATTTTGCCACTCGACGCGCCTAACCGGTTGCTGGCCCGCTGGCTAGTGGCCATCTTGGCGACGAAATCTACGACAAACACCGCTGGTCTGGTTGCTCCAGACTGGCCCTTGCTCCCCTCCAAAGGAGCAATCCCTCTGACCTTGCTGGTCAGAACCAACAGCTGATTTCCGAATCCTCCTGCAATTGCTTTTGCCAAGGCTTGTTGGCTTCGATCAAGTCGCCGACACCGCCGACAGCGAGAGCCTGCGTGGGACAGCTCGTGAGCCGACTCCTGGACGTCGTCGACCTTCAGGGACCACGTGGCTGCGGAGACAAGCTACCCCTCATCACCTGTTTGCACCCGACATCGCCTGGTACCCACCTGGTGCCACGCTGGTCACTGGCTAGTGACTGTGAACACTGTCCACTCTGCTTACAGGTCTTCAACATCTCCGATCCACTCTTGGATCCACTGCATCTCTCCCGGACCGACCGCCTGCAGCATCTTTGTCTTCAAGCTCCACGGAACAGATAGAAGAAACCCGACGCACTTTGAGGCCTATGCACCCGCTTCCTGTGGGTGAGGTAAAGCTGGCACACCTGTGCCCAAGTGTAGTATTACATCTCTAGTGCCTGTGTTCCAAATCTTGAGTTCCTAGGTCATCCGGAAGATTCCTTTTGCAGTAACTTTGTACTTTTTACGCACCCATTGAAACCTATGGGAGCACGCGTGTGACTATTTGCTCTGCACACGCCACCCGTGGACCTCCTGGTCACTAACTGACGTTAGCTCCTTGTAGGCCCAGCGATTCTAGAGGCCCTAGGCCTTTTCCCTTTTCTGTTCGTGGTACTTATACCACTATTTTAGTATATGGTTCGAGTGGCCACCAGGGCCTATCCATATAAAGTGCAACTTCTGTGTATTCTGTGATAATCTTGTTTGACGATTTGTGCTCCTGTGCTCATAAAGAGACTAGGGGTTACTTTGAGAAATAAATACATATATATTTTGAATATATATCTGTGTGGTGTCCTTTCATTGGTATAAAAGGGGGTTGCATTTGGTAAAACAGCTTGCTTAACACGCTTCACGAGTTTAGCCTCAAGGACTGCTTAGCCTACGCTACCACTAGGGCAGCTAGTCCAAAAAGGTTGACTTACAACCACACCATAAGGGTTGCTTGGCATGGTACAAGGTGGTCACTAGAACTAGTGAACAGCATATACCAGGCCAACTTCTCACAGTGGCGTGCAGCAGTGTGTGGCATGCAGCAGTGTGTGGCGTGCAGCAGTTTGCGGCATGCAGCAGTGTGTGGCATGCAGCAGTGTTTGGCGTGCAACAGTGTGTGGCATGCAGCGGCATGCAGCAGTGTGTGGCGTGCAGCAGTGTGCAGCATGCAGCAGTGTGCGGCGTGCAGCAGTGTGTGGCGTGCAGCAGTGTGTGGCGTGCCGCAGTGTGTAGCATGCAACAGTGTTTTGTGTAGCAGTGTGCGGTGTGCAGCAGTGTTTTGTGTAGCAGTGTGTGGCATGCAGCAGTGTTTTGTGTAGCATTGTGCGGCGTGCAGCAGTGTTTTATGTAGCAGTGTGTGGCGTGCAGCAGTGTTCGGCGTGCAGCAGTGTGCCGTGAGCAGCAGTGTGCTGCGTGCAGCAGTGTGTGGCGTGCAGCAGTGTGTGGCGTGCAGTGGCATGCAGCAGTGTGTGGTGTGCAGCAGTGTGTAGCGTGCAGCAGTGTGTGGCATGCATCAGTGTGTGGTGTGCAGCTGTGTTTTGTGTAGCAGTGTGCGGCGTGCAGCAGTGTGCGGCATGCAGCAATGTGTGACATGCAGCAGTGTGTGGCGTGCAGCAGTGTGTGGCTTGCAGCGGCATGCAGTGTGTGGCATGCAGCAGTGTGTGGCGTGCAGCAGTGTGTGGCATGCAGCAGTTTGCGGCATGCAGCAGTGTGTGCCATGCAGCAGTGTGTGGCGTGCAGCAGTGTGTGGCATGCATCAGTGTGTGGTGTGCAGCAGTGTTTCGTGTAGCAGTGTGCGGCATGCAGCAGTGTGTGACATGCAGCAGTGTGTGGTGTGCAGCAGTGTGCGGCGTGCAGCAGTGTGCGGCATGCAGCAATGTGCTGCGTGCAGCAGTGTGTGGCGTGCAGCGGCATGCATCAGTGTGTGGCGTGCAGCAGTGTTTCGTATAGCATTGTGCGGCGTGTCGCAGTGTGTGGTGTGCAGCAGTGTGTGGCATGCAGCAGTGCGTGGCATGCAGCAGTGTGTGGCATGCAGCAGTGTGCGGCGTGCAGCAGTGTGTGGCATGCAGCAGTGTTTGGCGTGCAACAGTGTGTGGCATGCAGCGGCATGCAGCAGTGTGTGGCGTGCAGCAGTGTGCGGCATGCAGCAGTGTGCGGCGTGCAGCAGTGTGTGGCGTGCAGCAGTGTGTGGCGTGCCGCAGTGTGTAGCATGCAACAGTGTTTTGTGTAGCAGTGTGCGGTGTGCAGCAGTGTGTGGCATGCAGCAGTGTGTGGCGAGCAGCAGTGTGTGGCGTGCAGTGGCATGCAGCAGTGTGTGGTGTGCAGCAGTGTGCTGCGTGCAGCAATGTGTGACGTGCAGCAGTGTGTGGCATGCAGCAGTGTGTGGCTTGCAGCGGCATGCAGCAGTGTGTGGCGTGCAGCATTGTGGGGCGTGCAGCAGTGTGCGGCGTGCAGCAGTGTGTGGCATGCAGCAGTGTTTTGTGTAGCATTGTGTGGCATGCAGCAGTGTTTCGTGTAGCAGTGTGTGGCGTGCAGCAGTGTTCGGCGTGCAGCAGTGTGCGGTGAGCAGCAGTGTGCTGCGTGCAGCAGTGTGTGGCATGCAGCAGTGTGTGGCGTGCAGCGGCATGCAGCAGTGTGTGGTGTGCAGCAGTGTGTAGCGTGCAGCAGTGTGTGGCATGCATCAGTGTGTGGTGTGCTGCTGTGTTTCGTGTAGCAGTGTGTGGCGTGCAGCAGTGTGCGGCATGCAGCAATGTGTGACATGCAGCAGTGTGTGGCATGCAGCAGTGTGTGGCTTGCAGCGGCATGCAGTGTGTGGCATGCAGCAGTGTGTGGCGTGCAGCAGTGTGTGGCATGCAGCAGTTTGCGGCATGCAGTAGTGTGTGGCATGCAGCAGTGTGTGGCGTGCAGCAGTGTGTGGCATGCATCAGTGTGTGGTGTGCAGCAGTGTTTCGTGTAGCAGTGTGTGGCGTGCAGCAGTGTGCGGCATGCAGCAGTGTGCGACATGCAGCAGTGTGCGGTGTGCAGCAGTGTGTGGCGTGCAGCAGTGTGTGGCATGCAGCAGTGTGCGGCGTGCAGCAGTGTGTGGCATGCAACAGTGTGCTGCGTGCAGCAGTGTGTGGCGTGCAGCAGTGTGTGGTGTGCAGCAGTGTGTGGCGTGCAGCGGCATGCAGCAGTTTGTGGCATGCAGCAGTGTGTGGCGTGCAGCAGTGTGTGGCATGCAGCAGTGTGTGGCGTGCAGCAGTGTGCGGCGTGCAGCAGTGTGTGGCATGCAGCAGTGTTTGGCGTGCAACAGTGTGTGGCGTGCAGCGGCATGCAGCAGTGTGTGGCGTGCAGCAGTGTGCGGCGTGCAGCAGTGTGCGGCATGCAGCAGTGTGCTGCGTGCAGCAGTGTATGGCGTGCAGCAGTGTGTGGCGTGCAGTGGCATGCAGCAGTTTGTGGTGTGCAGCAGTGTGTGGCGTGCAGCAGTGTGTGGCGTGTAGCAGTGTGCGGCGTGCAGCAGTCTGCGGTGTGCAGCAGTGTGAGGCGTGCAGCAGTGTGTGGCTTGCAGCGGCATGCAGCAGTGT
Source organism: Triturus cristatus (assembly GCF_964204655.1). Classification (NCBI taxonomy): domain Eukaryota; kingdom Metazoa; phylum Chordata; class Amphibia; order Caudata; family Salamandridae; genus Triturus; species Triturus cristatus. The sequence goes on along the minus strand of NC_140579.1, from coordinate 491,801,630 downwards.
GTGGCGTGCAGCAGTGTGTGGTGTGTAGCAGTGTGTGGCGTGCAGCAGTCTGCGGTGTGCAGCAGTGTGAGGCGTGCAGCAGTGTGTGGCTTGCAGCGGCGTGCAGCAGTCTGCGGTGTGCAGCAGTGTGAGGCGTGCAGCAGTGTGTGGCGTGTAGCAGTGTGCGGCATGCAGCAGTGTGTGGCGTGCAGCAGTGTGTGGCTTGCAGCGGCATGCAGCAGTGTGTGGCGTGCAGCAGTGTGTGGCGTGCAGCAGTGTGTGGCGTGCAGCAGTGTGAGGCTTGCAGCGGCATGCAGCAGTGTGTGGCATGCAGCAGTGTGTGGCGTGCAGCAGTGTGTGGTGTGTAGCAGTGTGCGGCATGCAGCAGTGTGCAGCAGTCTGCGGCGTGCAGCAGTGTGTGCTGTGCAGCAGTGTTTCGTATAGCATTGTGCGGCGTGTAGCAGTGTGCGGTGTGCAGCAGTGTGTGGCGTGCAGCAGTGTGTGGCATGCAGCAGTGTGTGGCGTGCAGCAATGTGCGGCGTGCAGCAGTGTGTGGCGTGCAGCAATCTTTGGCATGCAGCAGTGTGTGGCGTGCAGCGGCATGCAGCAGTGTGTGGCGTGCAGCAGTGTGCGGCGTGCAGCAGTGTGCGGCATGCAGCAGTGTGCGGCGTGCAGCATTGTGAGGCGTGCAGCAGTGTGCGGCGTGCAGCAGTGTGTGGCGTCCAGCAGTGTTTTGTGTAGCATTGTGCGGCGTGCAGCAGTGTTTCGTGTAGCAGTGTGTGGCGTGCAGCAGTGTTCGGCGTGCAGCAGTGTGCGGTGAGCAGCAGTGTGCTGTGTGCAGCAGTGTGTGGCGTGCAGCAGTGTGTGGCGTGCAGCGGCATGCAGCAGTGTGTGGTGTGCAGCAGTGTGTGGCGTGCAGCAGTGTGTGGCATGCATCAGTGTGTGGTGTGCAGCAGTGTTTCGTGTAGCAGTGTGTGGCGTGCAGCAGTGTGCGGCATGCAGCAGTGTGTGACATGCAGCAGTGTGTGGCATGCAGCAGTGTGTGGCTTGCAGCGGCATGCAGCAGTGTGTGGCATGCAGCAGTGTGTGGCGTGCAGCAGTGTGTGGCATGCAGCAGTGTGCGGCATGCAGCAGTGTGTGGTGTGCAGCAGTGTTTTGTGTAGCAGTGTGCGGCGTGCAGCAGTGTGCGGCATGCAGCAGTGTGCGACATGCAGCAGTGTGTGGTGTGCAGCAGTGTGTGGCGTGCAGCAGTGTGTGGCATGCATCAGTGTGTGGTGTGCAGCAGTGTTTCATGTAGCAGTGTGCAGCGTGCAGCAGTGTGCGGCATGCAGCAGTGTGTGACATGCAGCAGTGTGTGGCATGCAGCAGTGTGTGGCTTGCAGCGGCATGCAGCAGTGTGTGGCATGCAGCAGTGTGTGGTGTGCAGCAGTGTGTGGCATGCAGCAGTGTGCTGCATGCAGCAGTGTGTGGTGTGCAGCAGTGTTTCGTGTAGCAGTGTGCGGCGTGCAGCAGTGTGCGGCATGCAGCAGTGTGCGGCATGCAGCAGTGTGCGGTGTGCAGCAGTGTGTGGCATGCAGCAGTGTGCGGCATGCAGCAGTGTGTGCCATGCAGCAGTGTGTGGCGTGCAGCAGTGTGTGGCATGCATCAGTGTGTGGTGTGCAGCAGTGTTTCGTGTAGCAGTGTGCGGCGTGCAGCAGTGTGCGGCATGCAGCAGTGTGCGACATGCAGCAGTGTGCGGTGTGCAGCAGTGTGTGGCATGCAGCAGTGTGCGGTGTGCAGCAGTGTGCGGCATGCAGCAGTGTGCTGCGTGCAGCAGTGTGTGGCATGCAGCAGTGTGTGGCGTGCAGCAGTGTGTGGCTTGCAGCAGTATGCAGCAGTGTGTGGCATGCAGCAGTATGCAGCAGTGTGTGGCATGCAGCAGTGTGTGGCATACAGCAGTGTGTGGCGTGTAGCAGTGTGCGGCATGCAGCAGTGTGCAGCAGTCTGCGGCATGCAGCAGTGTGTGCTGTGCAGCAGTGTTTCGTATAGCATTGTGCGGCATGTAGCAGTGTGCGGTGTGCAGCAGTGTGTGGCGTGCAGCAGTGTGTGGCATGCAGCAGTGTGTGGCGTGCAGCAGTGTGCGGCGTGCAGCAGTGTGTGGCATGCAGCAGTGTGTGGCGTGTAGCAGTGTGCGGCGTGCAGCAGTCTGCGGTGTGCAGCAGTGTGAGGCATGCAGCAGTGTGCGGTGTGCAGCAGTGTGTGGCGTGCAGCAGCGTGCAGCAGTGTGTGGCATGCAGCAGTGTGTGGCGTGCAGCAGTGTGTGGTGTGCAGCAGTGTGTGGCATGCAGCAGTGTTTGGCATGCAGCAGTGTGTGGCGTGCAGCAGTTTGTGGCGTGCAGGGGCATGCAGCAGTGTGTGGCATGCAGCAGTGTGTGGCGTGCAGTAGTGTGTTGCATGCAGCGGCATGCAGCAGTGTGTGGCATGCAGCAGTGTGCTGCATGCAGCAGTGTGTGGCGTGCAGCAGTGTATGGCGTGCAGCAGTGTGTGGTGTGCAGCAGTGTGCGGCGTGTAGCAGTGTGCGGCATGCAGCAGTGTGCGGCATGCAGAACTGTGAGGTGTGCAGCAGTGTTTCGTGTAGCAGTGTGAGGCGTGCAGCAGTGTGTGGTGTGCAGCAGTGTGCGGCATGTAGCAGTGTGCGGCATGCAGCAGTGGGCGGCGTGCAGCAGTGTGTGACATGCAGCAGTGTGTGGCATGCAGCAGTGTGTGGCTTGCAGTGGCATGCAGCAGTGTGTGGCATGCAGCAGTGTGTGGCGTGCAGCAGTGTGTGGCATGCAGCAGTGTGTGGTGTGTAGCAGTGTGCGGCGTGCAGCAGTGTGTGGCATGCAGCAGTGTTTGGCGTGCAACAGTATGTGGCGTGCAGCGGCATGCAGCAGTGTGCGGCATGCAGCAGTGTGCTGCTTGCAGCAGTGTGTGGCGTGCAGCAGTGTGTGGTGTGCAGCAGTGTGTGGTGTGCAGCGGCATGCAGCAGTTTGTGGCATGCAGCAGTGTGTGACGTGCAGCAGTGTGTGGCGTGTAGCAGTGTGCAGCGTGCCGCTGTCTGCGGTGTGCAGCAGTGTGAGGCATGCAGCAGTGTGCGGTGTGCAGCAGTGTGTGGCGTGCAGCGGCGTGCAGCAGTGTGTGGCATGTACCAGTGTGTGGCGTGCAGCAGTGTGTGGCGTGCAGCAGTGTTTGGAGTGCAGCAGTGTGCGGCATGCAGCAGTTTGTGGCGTGCAGCAGTGTTTCGTATAGCATTGTGCGGCGTGTCGCAGTGTGTGGTGTAAAGCAGTGTGCGGCGTGCAGCAGTGTGCGGCATGCAGCAGTGTGCGGCGTGCAGCAGTGTGTGGCGTGCAGCAGTGTGTTGCATGCCGCAGTGTGTGGCATTGTGAGAAGTTGGCCTGGTATATGATGCTCACTAGTTAAAGTGATCACCTTGTACCATGCCAAGCAACCCTTATGGTGTGGTTGTAAGTCAACCTTTTCGGACTAGCTGCCCTAGTGGTAGTGTAGGCTAAGCAGTCTTTGAGGCTAAACTCGTGAAGCGTGTTAAGCCAGCTGTTTTACCAAATGCAACCCCCTTTTATACCAATGAAAGGACACCACACAGATATATATTCAAAATATATATGTATTTATTTCTCAAAGTAACCCCTAGTCTCTTTATGAGCACAGGAGCACAAATCGTCAAACAAGATTACAGTAGAATACACAGAAGTTGCACTTTATATGGATAGGCCCTGGTGGCCACTCAAACCATATACTAAAATAGTGGTATAAGTACCACGAACAGAAAAGGGAAAAGGCCTAGGGCCTCTAGAATCGCTGGGCCTACAAGGAGCTAACGTCAGTTAGTGACCAGGAGGTCCACGGGTGGCGTGTGCAGAGCAATTAGTCACACGCGTGCTCCCATAGGTTTCAATGGGTGCGTAAAAAGTACAAAGTTACTGCAAAGAGGATCTTCCGGATGGACTAGGAACTCAAGATTTGGAACACAGGCACTAGAGATGTAATACTACACTTGGGCACAGGTGTGCCAGCTTTACCTCACCCACAGGAAGCGGGTGCATAGGCCTCGAAGTGCGTCGGGTTTCTTCTATCTGTTCCGTGGAGCCTGAAGACAAAGATGCTGCAGGCGGTCGGTCCGGGAGAGATGCAGTGGATCCAAGAGTGGATCGGAGATGTTGAAGACCTGTAAGCAGAGGGGACAGTGTTCACAGTCACTAGCCAGTGACCAGCGTGGCACCAGGTGGGTACCAGGCAATGTCGGGTGCAAACAGGAAGAAAGGTGTAGCTTGTCTCTGCAGCCACGTGGTCCCTGGAGGTCGACGACATCCAGGAGTCGGTTCAAGAGCTGTCCCACGCAGGCTCTCGCTGTCGGCGGTGTCGGCGACTTGATCGAAGCAAACAAGCCTTGGCAAAAGCAATTGTTGTAGGAGATGAAATAAGCTGATGGTTCTGACCAGCAAGGTCAGAAGGACTGCTCCTTTGGAGGGGAGCAAGGGCCAGTCTGGAGCAACCAGACCAGCGGTGTATTTCATAGAGTTTGTCGCCAAGATGGCTACTAGCCAGCGGGCCAGCAACCGGTTAGGCGCGTTGAGTGGCAAAATGCAGAAGGGCCCCACGCAGATCGTGGAGATGCTGGAGGGCTCACCTTTGGTGCAGATGCTGCTCGGGTGTTGGGCTTCTCAGATCCCAAAGCACAACTTGGAGGGAGCCTCGGTTGTTGCACTTGTCAGCTTGTCGTTGTCGTTTCAAGATGGCTGGCTCCACGTGTCTCGGTGCCTCCACGGGTCTCCTCTTTTCAGGGACTGTGGATCGGGCGGAGAGAGGTCTGGAGGTCCAGGTCTTGTCAGTCTCTGGGCTCGGGCTCCGGCGGGAGGCGGCGGCAAATCAGACGTTGATTCGCTGGATGGTGCTTGCGTTAGCAAGGTGGTCACTCCCTGACCACAGGGGAGATTGGCTTCAGTCCTCTGTGCAGCAGAGCGTCGAAGTTCCCGTCTTCTTCTTAGTGTTAAGTTGATTCCAGGATGTCTGAAGTCTTAGGACACAGCTCCTACCTTTAAGCGGATTCTAGGGGCCGGACTACCTGCTAGGTCCCTCCCTATGGGTGGGACCAGGAAGGGGGGTGGTTACACCCCCAATCCTTTGTCCAGCTCGCCCCAGGCCCGGGACTGGTGTGCCCCAGGACCGGTTTGAACTGGCATATGCACCGAGGCTCCTTGTGAGCCACAGGCATGTCTGGTTTCTTTCAAGCCCTACCTGACCAATACACAAAATCCTGTCTGGGGTGGTGCACGCACCTCCCCTGGCAGGAAACCCTTTGTCCACACCTCCCAAGCTGGAAGGACTCCCAGCAGCAGGAGGGCAGACTTGTGTCTGTGGTGGCAGCATCCATTTTGTGGAGCTGAGGCTATGTCTGATTTTACCCGGGTTTCAGGTACTGTACATGTCGTGTCCCTCTAGAAGGGTGGAATGCTAACCCCGTCGCCAGAATTGGCGAGGGGTTAGTATTCCAATTCGTATGACACCTTACTCGACATGTTTTGATAAAGCCAAACCAAAGATAGCATTTAACCGCGAGGTTCATGATGCACTTAGGAGTATATGGTATGACGATATCTGGGAACAGTAGAAGGAAGTTGTTCCGACCACTGCAGACAGGCTCAGCTCATGCCAGAGCACCATCTCACATGGAACCAAGCACTCTGCCTTCAGGATTGTTAAGGCCTGCCATAGGAGTGACTTATAGGTTACCATGTGTCCCATTTAAGGTTAGGTATAGGTATACTACCCCTAAGTAAGAGGTGATTACACCAACTTACCCCAGCTGAGTGATCAGCCAGTTGTGTCAAATTGTTAGGCCAAGCCTGGGGTGGCATAATACATGCTTCAGCCCCTGGCAGGCCTTGGGTACACCAATGCCCTGGGTACCTAGTGTACACTGGTACAGGGGCTGACAGGGTGATCCACTTCCAATTGGTTATGCACCTAGGGTGCATAGTTTTAATTTAGTAGAGAGAACAGCAGGCTGGGGGTCTGATTGGCAGGCCCACAGCCTCAATATGTCAAAAACCAGTGAAGCAAAAAGCAAAAATTTGGGGTGACCATAGGATAGCAGACCCTACTCTCCTACATATACAATCCTGTAAAATCAGATACCTTACTTCCCAGCAACCAACCCTCCAAAGCCTTAGTGGCACATTCAATGTATTCAGACCAGTCCTGAGTCTGTGTCTTTTGGGTGTCTCTGAACATTAACCTGTACTGTTCAGTGGTTAAGCCTAACCCATCAACTAGAACACTCTTCAGGACTCTGTAATTTCTGACATCCTCTTCTCTAACAGTGAGGAGTCTGTCTCTGCCTCTTCCTTCAAAGGAGAGCCAAAGGATTGCTGCCCACTGGTCTTCAGGAACCTGCTGTACTTTGCAGGCTCTCTCAAGAGCAGTTATCCATTTGTGGATGTCATCCCCACTTTTTTAGGGGGGCACAACCTTAGACAGGTTCCTATTATCAAAGACCCTATCTTTGTCCTTAGGGAAAATGCTGCCACCAGTGGGTATAGACCCACTCTCTCTAGGTTGCCTAGCCTTACTCAGTTTTTCTTCCATCAGGGCTACCTCTAGCTCCTGCTTCCTGCTTCCTGATCCTCAGCTGGGCTTCCTGCATTCTGGCCTCATGTTCCCTCCTCTGAGGGGTGGTCATCCTTTTCCTGGAGTGACCTTGAAAGCCTCTAGAGGCATGAGAAGCATTAGAGTCACCTGAGCGATTCCTTTGCCTCCCACGCCCCTGGTTAAGTCCACTGGGGAGATCCAATGGGATGGTCCCATTGTCAGTCCCCAATAGCCTTAGTTTAGCTGGGCCAAGTATAACACTTGGCACTGGGCTAGTTCTCCCTTCATCATCACTACTCTCTGTATCAGTACCATTATCACTCTCATCCTCTGTGGTATTGTTGCCATCTAAGGGGTGACTATTGGAACTGGGTACCTCTGTAGCATCTTCAGAAGGGGGGCCTCCTGTTCCTGACCCTAAGGGGGCTAACTGGGAAGCTTTCTTGAGCTCTCTCTGATTTTCATCATTTTGCAAGAGTTCTCTGAGCTCAGCAGAGGTAGGGTTCTTGGGCTGTTTAAGGCCTCTAAGAGTTGCCAAATGCCTGAGCTCATTCTGATTAAGGGTAGCAAAGATGGATGGTGCCCTCTGGGGGTCACTCTCAACAGAGATGGGTACAGTGGACCCCTCTGCCCCAGCCATTGCTCTTAAGTGTGGGTGGATGTGTTGCAATCTACCTACACTTGGGTTTACCTACTAAACCTATCTAGTAGTTGTAGTCAGGGTGTGCTACTCCCTTTGCTCTACAACAACGAAGTTCAGTAGAACTTATGTATATCTAATCTTGTTTTATATGTACCTACAGGTACCTATGTGATCTTTCAATTGGTAACCAAGAGATTACAATGGTAAAACACAGCAAGCTCAAATCCAACCGCTGCTCACCAATGTGAGAAGTTGGCCTGGTATATGATGCTCACTAGTTAAAGTGATCACCTTGTACCATGCCAAGCAACCCTTATGGTGTGGTTGTAAGTCAACCTTTTCGGACTAGCTGCCCTAGTGGTAGCGTAGGCTAAGCAGTCTTTGAGGCTAAACTCGTGAAGCGTGTTAAGCCAGCTGTTTTACCAAATGCAACCCCCTTTTATACCAATGAAAGGACACCACACAGATATATATTCAAAATATATATGTATTTATTTCTCAAAGTAACCCCTAGTCTCTTTATGAGCACAGGAGCACAAATCGTCAAACAAGATTACAGTAGAATACACAGAAGTTGCACTTTATATGGATAGGCCCTGGAGGCCGCTCGAACCACATACTAAAATAGCGGTATAAGTACCACGAACAGAAAAGAGAAAAGGCCTAGGGCCTCTAGAATCGCTGGGCCTACAAGGAGCTAACTTCAGTTAGTGACCAGGAGGTCCACGGGTGGCGTGTGCAGAGCAAATAGTCACACGCGTGCTCCCATAGGTTTCAATGGGTGCGTAAAAAGTACAAAGTTAAGGCAAAGAGGATCTTCCAGATGGACTAGGAACTCAAGATTTGGAACACAGGCACTAGAGATGTAATACTACACTTGGGCACAGGAGTGCCAGCTTTACCTCACCCACAGGAAGCGGGTGCATAGGCCTCGAAGTGCGTCGGGTTTCTTCTATCTGTTCCGTGGAGCCTGAAGACAAAGATGCTGCAGGCGGTCGGTCCGGGAGAGATGCGGTGGATCCAAGAGTGGATCGGAGATGTTGAAGACCTGTAAGCAGAGGGGACAGTGTTCACAGTCACTAGCCAGTGACCAGCGTGGCACCAGGTGGGTACCAGGCAATGTCGGGTGCAAACAGGAAGAAAGGTGTAGCTTGTCTCTGCAGCCACGTGGTCCCTGGAGGTCGACAACGCCCAGGAGTCAGTTCACGAGCTGTCCCACGCAGGCTCTCGCTGTCGGCGGTGTCGGCGACTTGATCGAAGCAAACAAACCTTGGCAAAAGCAATTGTTGTAGGAGATGAAATAAGCTGATGGTTCTGACCAGCAAGGTCAGAGGGGCTGTTCCTTTGGAGGGGAGCAAGGGCCAGTCTGGAGCAACCAGACCAGTGGTGTATTTCGTAAAGTTCGTCGCCAAGATGGCTACTAGCCAGCGGGCCAGCAACCGATTAGGCGCGTCGAGTGGCAAAATGCAGAAGGGCCCCACGCGGATCGTGGAGATGCTGGAGGGCTCACCTTTGGTGCAGGTGCTGCTCGAGGGTTGGGCTTCTCAGATCCTAAAGCACAACTTGGAGGGAGCCTCGGTTGTTGCACTTGTCAGCTTGTCGTGGTCGTTTCAAGATGGCTGGCTCCACGTGTCTGGGTGCCTCCACGGGTCTCCTCTTTTCAGGGACTGTGGATCGGGCGGTGAGAGGTCTGGAGGTCTAGGTCTTGTCAGTCTCTGGGCTCGGGCTCCGGCGGGAGGCGGCGGCAAAGCAGACGTTGATTCGCTGGATGGTGCTTGCGTTAGCAAGGTGGTCACTCCCTAACCACAGGGGAGATTTCCTTCAGTCTTCTGTGCAGCAGAATGTCGAAGTTCCCGTCTTCTTCTTAGTTTCAAGTTGATTCCAGGATGTCTGAAGTCTTAGGACACAGCTCCTACCTTTAAGCGGATTCTAGGGGCCGGACTACCTGCTAGGTCCCTCCCTATGGGTGGGACAAGGAAGGGGGGTGGTTACACCCCCAATCCTTTGTCCAGCTCGCCCCAGGCCCGGGACTGGTGTGCCCCAGGACCGGTTTGAACTGGCATATGCACCGAGGCTCCTTGTGAGCCACAGGCATGTCTGGTTTCTTTCAAGCCCTACCTGACCAATACACAAAATCCTGTCTGGGGTGGTGCATGCACCTCCCCTGGCAGGAAACCCTTTGTCCACACCTCCCAAGCTGGAAGGACTCCCAGCAGCAGGAGGGCAGACTTGTGTCTGTGGTGGCAGCATCCATTTTGTGGAGCTGAGGCTATGTCTGATTTTACCCGGGTTTTCAGGTTCTGTATATGTCGTGTCCCTCTAGAAGGGTGGAATGCTAACCCCGTCGCCAGAATTGGCGAGGGGTTAGTATTCCAATTCGTATGACACCTTACTCGACATGTTTTGATAAAGCCAAACCAAAGATAGCATTTAACCGCGAGGTTCATAATGCACTTAAGAGTATATGGTATGACGATATCTGGAAACAGTAGAAGGAAGTTGTTCCGACCACTGCAGACAGGCTCAGCTCATGCCAGAGCACCATCTCACATGGAACCAAGCACTCTGCCTTCAGGATTGTTAAGGCCTGCCATAGGAGTGACTTATAGGTTACCAGGTGTCCCATTTAAGGTTAGGTAAACTACACCTAAGTAAGAGGTGATTACACCAACTTACCCCAGCTGAGTGATCAGCCAGTTGTGTCAAATTGTTAGGCCAAGCCTGGGGTGGCATAATACATGCTTCAGCCCCTGGCAGGCCTTGGGTACACCAATGCCCTGGGTACCTAGTGTACACTGGTACAGGGGCTGACAGGGTGATTCACTTCCAATTGGTTATGCACCTAGGGTGCATAGTTTTAATTTAGTAGAGAGAACAGCAGGCTGGGGGTCCGATTGGCAGGCTCACAGCCTCAATATGTCAAAAACCAGTGAAGCAAAAAGCAAAAATTTGGGGTGACCATAGGATAGCAGACCCTACTCTCCTACACACCTCCTTAGGAAACCCCACTCTGGAGAATACTCCCAGCAGGGCCCTGGCCACAACAGGTGCTGTAGTGGTCCTAAGGGGAATTGCCTCTGGATACCTGGTGGCATGATCCACTACCACCAGTATACATCTGTGCCCAGATGCAGTGGGAGGATCCATGGGACCCACTATATCTATTCCCACTCTTTCAAAGGGGACCCCCACCACAGGTAGTGGTATTAGGGGGGTCTTTGTTGTGCCACCTGATTTGCCACTGGCTTGGCAGGTCACACAGGAGCGACAAAACTCCTTGGTATCTTCATTCATGTGAGGCCAGTGGAAGTGAGGGACAAGCCTGTCCCAAGTCTTGTTCTGGCCTAAGTGTCCTGCTAAAGGAATATCATGGGCCAAGGTAAGAAGGAAGCCCCTAAATTGCAGAGGTATAACCAACCTCCTGGTTGCACCAGGCTTGGGGTCTCTAGCCTCTGAATAAAGGAGCCCTTCATCCCAATACACTTTATGGGTACCTTGAGCATTCCCAGCAGCCTCAGCAGCAGCCAGCTGTCTGAGGGGTTCAAGAGATGGACAGGATAACTGAGCCTGCCTCAAGTCAGCCCTTGAAGGTCCCCCTGTCCCAAGAAACTCAACCTGATCAGGTTCAAGCTCTTCAGGGACAGTCTAGATCAGCTTCCTGGGAAGGTTGATCATCACTCTGAGGCAGGGGGGAAGGCACAGCCTTGACCCTCCTGTTCTTCTTCTTGGTAGGTGCTTGGTCCATTGTTCCAGGATCCAAGACCTGAGGTTCAGTAAGGCACTTTTTGGCCTGTGACCTGGTCACAGCAAGGACATGTGGTGATATACCTAACATCTCTGCATGTGTCCTGTACTCCACTTCAGACCATAGAGAACTCTCTAGGTCATTGCCCAACAAACATTCTACTGTGAGGTCTGCACTAACCACAACCCTTTTGAGGCCAGTTACCCCTCCCCATGAGAAGTTAACAACTGCCACACTATGTGAAGTAGTGGCATTGCTGGCATTGGTCACCAGGTAATTCTCACCTGGTATGTACTGTCCAGGGTCCACAAAGCCTGGTGTCACCATAGTGACACTGGCACATGTGTCCCTGTAGGATTGAGCCACTTTTTCATTAATTAAAGGAGTCTGTCTGTACTTGCCCAGGTTACTGGGGCTCACAGTCAGGGACAAATCAATGTCCCCATCACAGATCAAGACTGCCTGTGTCAGGGTTCTGTCTAAGTCAGAATCTCCTTCAGTTCCCATAGTGATTCCCACTACACCCTTTGTCTGGGGACCAACACTGCTAACAGTAGTACTGGGAGCAGGTGCCTTAGGGGCAACAGTGTTGGGGGCTCCACCCTTTTTACAATCACTAGTCCAGTGAGTTGTATTCTTGCAATGATTGCACCAGGGTTTCTTTTGACCTTCTTTCTTCTTTCCCTTGGATTGTTGTTGGGACCCACCCTCCTTAGCAGTAGTTTGGGGCCCTGTTGAAGACTTCTGGTCTTTAGATTTCTGATCTCCACCCTTTTGGTCTGTTTTCTTCTGATCACCCCCTTGGCCCTGGTTCTGGTTCTTTTGCTTAACCCTGGTTCTGACCCATTTGTCTGCCTTCTTTCCCAATTCTTGGGGAGAGGTCAGATCAGAGTCAACCAAGTGTTGATACAGTTGCTGGTTTTGACAGTTATTTAAAATCTGTTCTCTCATCATCAAATTGTACAATCCTGTATAATCAGATACCTTACTTCCCAGCAACCAACCCTCCAAAGCCTTAGTGGCACTGTAGGAGAGTAGGGTCTGCTATCCTATGGTCACCCCAAATTTTTGCTTTTTGCTTCACTGGTTTTTGACATATTGAGGCTGTGGGCCTGCCAATCAGACCCCCAGCCTGCTGTTCTCTCTACTAAATTAAAACTATGCACCCTAGGTGCATAACCAATTGGAAGTGGATCACCCTGTCAGCCCCTGTACCAGTGTACACTAGGTACCCAGGGCATTGGTGTACCCAAGGCCTGCCAGGGGCTGCAGCATGTATTATGCCACCCCAGGCTTGGCCTAACAATCTGACACAACTGGCTGATCACTCAGCTGGGGTAAGTTGGTGTAATCACCTCTTACTTAGGTGTAGTATACCTATACCTAACCTTAAATGGGACACCTGGTAACCTATAAGTCACTCCTATGGCAGGCCTTAACAATCCTGAAGGCAGAGTGCTTGGTTCCATGTGAGATGGTGCTCTGGCATGAGCTGAGCCTGTCTGCAGTGGTCGGAACAACTTCCTTCTACTGTTTCCAGATATCGTCATACCATATACTCTTAAGTGCATTATGAACCTCGCGGTTAAATGCTATCTTTGGTTTGGCTTTATCAAAACATGTCGAGTAAGGTGTCATACGAATTGGAATACTAACCCCTCGCCAATTCTGGCGACGGGGTTAGCATTCCACCCTTCTAGAGGGACACGACATGTACAGTACCTGAAACCCGGGTAAAATCAGACATAGCCTCAGCTCCACAAAATGGATGCTGCCACCACAGACACAAGTCTGCCCTCCTGCTGCTGGGAGTCCTTCCAGCTTGGGAGGTGTGGACAAAGGGTTTCCTGCCAGGGGAGGTGCATGCACCACCCCAGACAGGATTTTGTGTATTGGTCAGGTAGGGCTTGAAAGAAACCAGACATGCCTGTGGCTCACAAGGAGCCTCGGTGCATATGCCAGTTCAAACCGGTCCTGGGGCACACCAGTCCCGGGCCTGGGGCGAGCTGGACAAAGGATTGGGGGTGTAACCACCCCCCTTCCTGGTCCCACCCATAGGGAGGGACCTAGCAGGTAGTCCGGCCCCTAGAATCCGAATAAAGGTAGGAGCTGTGTCCTAAGACTTCAGACATCCTGGAATCAACTTGAAACTAAGAAGAAGACGGGAACTTCGACATTCTGCTGCACAGAAGACTGAAGAAAATCTCCCCTGTGGTCAGGGAGTGACCACCTTGCTAACGCAAGCACCATCCAGCGAATCACCGTCTGCTTTGCCGCCGCCTCCCGCCGGAGCCCGAGCCCAGAGACTGACAAGACCTGGACCTCCAGACCTCTCACCGCCCGATCCACAGTCCCTGAAAAGAGGAGACCCGTGGAGGCACCGAGACACGTGGAGCCAGCCATCTTGGAACGACTACGACAAGCTGACCAGTGCAACAACCGAGGCTCCCTCCAAGTTGTGCTTTGGGTCCTGAGAAGCCCAACCCTCGAGCAGCATCTGCACCAAAGGTGAGCCCTCCAGCATCTCCACGATCTGCGTGGGGCCCTTCTGCATTTTGCCACTCGACGCGCCTAACCGGTTGCTGGCCCGCTGGCTAGTGGCCATCTTGGCGACGAAATCTACGACAAACACCGCTGGTCTGGTTGCTCCAGACTGGCCCTTGCTCCCCTCCAAAGGAGCAGTTCCTCTGACCTTGCTGGTCAGAACCAACAGCTGATTTCCGAATCCTCCTGCAATTGCTTTTGCCAAGGCTTGTTTGCTTCGATCAAGTCGCCGACACCGCCGACAGCGAGAGCCTGCGTGGGACAGCTCGTGAGCCGACTCCTGGACGTCGTCGACCTTCAGGGACCACGTGGCTGCGGAGACAAGCTACCCCTCATCACCTGTTTGCACCCGACATCGCCTGGTACCCACCTGGTGCCACGCTGGTCACTGGCTAGTGACTGTGAACACTGTCCCCTCTGCTTACAGGTCTTCAACATCTCCGATCCACTCTTGGATCCACTGCATCTCTTCCCGACCGACCGCCTGCAGCATCTTTGTCCCAGGCTCAACGGAACAGATAGAAGAAACCCGACGCACTTTGAGGCCTATGCACCCGCTTCCTGTGGGTGAGGTAAAGCTGGTACTCCGGTGCCCATGTGTAGTAATACATCTCTAGTGCCTGTGTTCCAAATCTTAAGTTCCTAGGTCATCCGGAAGATTCCTTTTGCAGTAACTTTGTACTTTTTACGCACCCATTGAAACCTATGGGAGCACGCGTGTGACTATTTGCTCTGCACACGCCACCCGTGGACCTCCTGGTCACTAACTGACGTTAGCTCCTCGTAGGCCCAGCGATTCTAGAGGCCCTAGGCCTTTTCCCTTTTCTGTTCGTGGTACTTATACCACTATTTTAGTATATGGTTCGGGTGGCCACCAGGGCCTATCCATATAAAGTGCAACTTCTGAGTATTCTGTGATAATCTTGTTTGACGATTTGTGCTCCTGTGCTCATAAAGAGACTAGGGGTTACTTTGAGAAATAAATACATATATATTTTGAATATATATCTGTGTGGTGTCCTTTCATTGGTATAAAAGGGGGTTACTATTGGTAAAACAGCTTGCTTAACACGCATCACGAGTTTAGCCTCAAAGACTGCTTAGCCTACGCTACCACTAGGGCAGCTAGTCCGAAAAGGTTGACTTACAACCACACCATAAGGGTTGCTTGGCATGGTACAAGGTGGTCACTAGAACTAGTGAACAGCATATACCAGGCCAACTTCTCACATTGGTGAGCAGCGGTTGGATTTGAGCTTGCTGTGTTTTACCATTGTAATCTCTTGGTTACCAATTGAAAGATCACATAGGTACCTGTAGGTACATATAAAACAAGATTAGATATACATAAGTTCTACTGAACTTAGTTGTTGTAGAGCAAAGGGAGTAGCACACCCTGACTACAACTACTAGATAGGTTTAGTAGGTAAACCCAAGTGTAGGTAGATTGCAACACATCCACCCACACTTAAGAGCAATGGCCGGGGCAGAGGGGTCCACTGTACCCATCTCTGTTGAGAGTGACCCCCAGAGGGCACCATCCAGCTTTGCTACCCTTAACCAGAATGAGCTCAGGCATTTGGCAACTCTTAGAGGCCTTAAACAGCCCAAGAACCCAAACTCTGCTGAGCTCAGAGAGCTCTTACAGAATGATGAGAATCAGAGAGCACTCAAGAAAGCTTCCCAGTTAGCCCCCTTAGGGACAGGAACAGGAGGCCCCCCTTCTAAAGATGCCACTGAAGTACCCCTTCCCAATAGTCACCCCTTAGATGGGATGCCTACCACAGAGGATGAGAGTGAAAAGGATACTGACAGTAGTGAGGATGAAGGGAGAACTAGCCCAGTGCCAAGTGTTATACTTGGCCCAGCTAAACCAAGGCTATTGGGGACTGACAGTGGGTTCAACCCACTGGATCTCCCCAGTGGACTTAACACAGGGCTGGGAAGGCAAAGGAATCGCTCAGGTGACTCCAATGCTTCCCATGGCTCTAGAGGCTCTCAAGGTCACTCCAGGAGAAGGATGACCACCCCTCAGAGGAGGGAACATGAGGCCAAGATGCAAGAGGCCCAGCTGAGGATCAGGAAGCAGGAGCTAGAAGTAGCCCTGATGGAAGAGAAACTTAGCAAGGCTAGACAGCATAAAGAGAGTGGGTCTATACCCACTGGTGGCAGCATTGTCCCTAAGGACAAAGATAGGGTTTTCGATAATAGAAACCTGTCTAAGGTTGTGCCCCCCTACAAAAGTGGGGATGACATCCACAAGTGGATAACTGCTCTTGAGAGAGCCTGCAAAGTACAGCAGGTTCCTGAAGATCAGTGGGCAGCAATCCTCTGGCTCTCCTTTGAAGGAAGAGGCAGAGACAGACTCCTCACTGTTAGAGAAGAGGATGTCAGAAACTACAGAGTCCTGAAGAGTGTTCTAGTTGATGGGTTAGGCTTAACCACTGAGCAGTACAGGTTAATGTTCAGAGACACCCAAAAGACACAGACTCAGGACTGGTCTGAATACATTGAATGTGCCACTAAGGCTTTGGAGGGTTGGTTGCTGGGAAGTAAGGTATCTGATTTTACAGGATTGTATAATTTGATGATGAGAGAACAGATTTTAAATAACTGTCAAAACCAGCAACTGCATCAACACTTGGTTGACTCTGATCTGACCTCTCCCCAAGAATTGGGAAAGAAGGCAGACAAATGGGTCAGAACCAGGGTTAAGCAAAAGAACCAGAACCAGGGCCAAGGGGGTGATCAGAAGAAAACAGACCAAAAGGGTGGAGATCAGAAATCTAAAGACCAGAAGTCTTCAACAGGGCCCCAAACTACTGCTAAGGAGGGTGGGTCCCAACAACAGTCCAAAAAGAAGAAAGAAGGTCAAAAGAAACCCTGGTGCAATCATTGCAAAAATACAACTCACTGGACTAGTGATTGCAAAAAGGGTGGAGCCCCCAACACTGTTGCCCCTAAGGCACCTGCTCCCAGTACTACTGTTAGCAGTGTTGGTCCCCAGACAAAGGGTGTAGTGGGAATCACTATGGGAACTGAAGGAGATTCTGACTTAGACAGAACCCTTACACAGGCAGTCTTGATCTGTGATGGGGACATTGATTTGTCCCTGACTGTGAGCCCCAGTAACCTGGGCAAGTACAGACAGACTCCTTTAATTAATGACAAAGTGGCTCAAGCCTACAGGGACACATGTGCCAGTGTCACTATGGTGACACCAGGCTTTGTGGACCCTGGACAGTACATACCAGGTGAGAACTACCTGGTGACCAATGCCAGCAATGCCACTACTTCACACAGTGTGGCAGTTGTTAACTTCTCATGGGGAGGGGTAACTGGCCTCAAAAGGGTTGTGGTTAGTGCAGACCTCCCAGTAGAATGTTTGTTGGGCAATGACCTAGAGAGTTCTCTATGGTCAGAAGTGGAGTACAGGACTCATGCAGAGATGTTAGGTATATCATCACATGTCCTTGCTGTGACCAGGTCACAGGCCAAAAAGTGCCTCACTGAACCACAGGTCTTGGATCCTGGAACAATGGACCAAGCACCTACCAAGAAGAAGAACAGGAGGGTCAAGGCTGTGCCTTCCCCCCTGCCTCAGAGTGATGATCAGCCTTCCCAGGAAGCTGATCTAGAGGACCCTGAAGGAACTGTCCCTGAAGAGCTTGAACCTGATCAGGTTGAGTTTCTGGGGACAGGGGGACCTTCAAGGGCTGACTTGAGGCAGGCTCAGTTATCCTGTCCCTCTCTTGAACCCCTCAGACAGCTGGCTGCTGCTGAGGCTGCTGGGAATGCTCAAGGTACCCATAAAGTGTATTGGGATGAAGGGCTCCTTTATTCAGAGGCTAGAGACCCCAAGCCTGGTGCAACCAGGAGGTTGGTCATACCTCTGCAATTTAGGGGCTTCCTTCTTACCTTGGCCCATGATATTCCTTTAGCAGGACACCTAGGCCAGAACAAGACCTGGGACAGACTTGTCCCTCACTTTCACTGGCCTCATATGAATGAAGATACAAAGGAGTTTTGTCGCTCCTGTGTTACCTGCCAAGCCAGTGGCAAATCAGGTGGCACAACAAAGGCCCCCCTAATACCACTACCTGTGGTGGGGGTCCCCTTTGAAAGAGTGGGAATAGACATAGTGGGTCCCATGGATCCTCCCACTGCATCTGGGCACAGATTTATACTGGTGGTAGTGGATCATGCCACCAGGTATCCAGAGGCAATTCCCCTTAGGACCACTACAGCTCCTGTTGTGGCCAGGGCCCTGCTGGGAGTATTCTCCAGAGTGGGGTTTCCTAAGGAGGTAGTATCTGACAGAGGTACCAACTTTATGTCAGGATACTTGACAGCTATGTGGAAGGAATGTGGTGTCAACTACAAGTTCACCACCCCTTATCACCCACAATGCAATGGGCTTGTTGAGAGATTCAACAAGACCCTAAAGGGTATGATCAAAGGATTACCTGAAAAGCTCAGGCGAAGATGGGATATCCTTCTACCCTGCCTTCTGTTTGCTTACAGAGAGGTCCCACAAAAAGGAGTTGGCTACAGCCCCTTTGAATTGTTGTTTGGGCACCCTGTGAGAGTCCCACTGTGTTTGGTGAAGGAAGGATGGGAGTTACCTCTCAAAAAGCCTAAGCTAGACATAGTGGACTATGTACTTGGTCTCCGCTCCAGGATGGCTGAGTATATGGAGAAGGCATCTAAAAACCTTGAGGCAAGCCAGGCCTTACAGAAAGCTTGGCATGACCAAAAGGCTGTCTTGGTTGAGTATCAGCCAGGACAGAAGGTATGGGTGTTGGAGCCAGTGGCCCCAGCAGCACTCCAAGACAAATGGTCTGGACCCCATACAATCCTGGAAAAGAAGGGAGAGGTCACCTACTTGGTCGACCTAGGAACTCCCAGGAGTCCCCACAGGGTACTCCATGTTAACAGGCTTAAAGCATATGTTGACAGGGCAGACATGGGCTTGCTCATGGCTACAGATGAGGGACAGGAGGAAGAGAGTGACCCTCTCCCAGACCTGTTGTCTCAGAACCCTGAAGATGGCTCAGTTGAAGGAGTGACCCTTGGAGGCAACCTCACTGCCCATCAGCAGACTGAATGTAGACAGGTTCTACAATCATTTTCACATATGTTTTCCTTGATACCTAGTCAAACTGACTGGTGTACCCATGTTGTGGACACTGGTGACAGTCTACCTGTAAAGAACAAACTTTACAGACAACCTGACCACGTCAGGGACTGTATAAAGGCTGAGGTACATAAAATGCTGGAATTAGGTGTCATTGAACCCTCAGAGAGCCCCTGGGCTAGCCCAGTGGTTCTGGTCCCCAAACCTCACACCAAAGATGGCAAGAGAGAGATGAGGTTCTGTGTGGACTACAGAGGACTCAATGCTGTCACCAGGACAGATGCACACCCTATTCCAAGGGCAGATGAGCTCATAGACAAACTAGCTTCTGCAAAGTTTTTGAGCACATTTGACTTGACAGCTGGCTATTGGCAAATCAGGTTAGCTGAGGAGTCTAAGGCCAAAACAGCATTCTCAACCCCAGGTGGGCATTATCAGTTTGTGGTGATGCCCTTTGGTCTGAAGAATGCACCTGCCACCTTCCAAAGGCTGGTGAACCAAGTCCTTACTGGGTTGGATGACTTTTGTGCAGCATATCTTGATGACATTGCTGTCTTTAGCTCCACCTGGGAGGATCACCTGATCCACCTGAAGAAGGCTCTTGAGGCCCTGCAGAGGGCAGGCCTCACTATCAAGGCTACTAAGTGCCAGATAGGGCAGAGTAAGGTTGTATATTTGGGCCACCTTGTAGGTGGAGGCCAAGTTCAACCACTGGAGAGTAAGATACAATCCATCAAGGACTGGTCCCCTCCAACCACCCAGACTCAAGTTCGAGCTTTCTTGGGCTTGACTGGGTATTACAGGAAGTTTGTTAAGAACTATGGGTCCATTGTGACTCCTCTTAATGATCTGACATCCAAGAAGATGCCCAAAAAGGTTCAGTGGACAGTAAGCTGTCAAAAGGCATTTGATGACCTGAAGGAGGCCATGTGCTCTGCACCTATCCTGAAAAGTCCTGACTACTCCAAAGAGTTTATTGTCCAAACAGATGCTTCTGAGTTGGGTGTGGGAGCTGTGCTGTCACAACTTAATGTAGATGGTCAAGACCAACCCATTGCTTTTATTAGCAGAAGGTTGACCCCCAGAGAGAAGAATTGGTCAGCTATTGAGAGGGAGGCCTTTGCTGTGGTGTGGGCCCTGAAGAAGCTGAGGCCATACTTGTTTGGCACTCACTTCAAGATTCAGACCGACCATAAGCCCCTCTTGTGGCTAAATCAGATGAAGGGTGAAAACCCCAAACTGCTTAGGTGGTCCATTTCCCTACAGGGGATGGACTTTACAGTGGAGCACCGGCCAGGTACTGACCATGGGAATGCAGATGGTCTCTCCAGGTACTTCCACTTAGGACATGAAGACGAGACTGGTCAAGGCTAGTTTAATGTCCCAGCGTTTGGGGGGGGGTTGTGTAGGAGAGTAGGGTCTGCTATCCTATGGTCACCCCAAATTTTTGCTTTTTGCTTCACTGGTTTTTGACATATTGAGGCTGTGGGCCTGCCAATCAGACCCCCAGCCTGCTGTTCTCTCTACTAAATTAAAACTATGCACCCTAGGTGCATAACCAATTGGAAGTGGATCACCCTGTAATCCCCTGTACCAGTGTACACTAGGTACCCAGGGCATTGGTGTACCCAAGGCCTGCCAGGGGCTGCAGCATGTATTATGCCACCCCAGGCTTGGCCTAACAATCTGACACAACTGGCTGATCACTCAGCTGGGGTAAGTTGGTGTAATCACCTCTTACTTAGGTGTAGTATACCTATACCTAACCTTAAATGGGACACCTGGTAACCTATAAGTCACTCCTATGGCAGGCCTTAACAATCCTGAAGGCAGAGTGCTTGGTTCCATGTGAGATGGTGCTCTGGCATGAGCTGAGCCTGTCTGCAGTGGTCGGAACAACTTCCTTCTACTGTTTCCAGATATCGTCATACCATATACTCTTAAGTGCATTATGAACCTCGCGGTTAAATGCTATCTTTGGTTTGGCTTTATCAAAACATGTCGAGTAAGGTGTCATACGAATTGGAATACTAACCCCTCGCCAATTCTGGCGACGGGGTTAGCATTCCACCCTTCTAGAGGGACACGACATGTACAGTACCTGAAACCCGGGTAAAATCAGACATAGCCTCAGCTCCACAAAATGGATGCTGCCACCACAGACACAAGTCTGCCCTCCTGCTGCTGGGAGTCCTTCCAGCTTGGGAGGTGTGGACAAAGGGTTTCCTGCCAGGGGAGGTGCATGCACCACCCCAGACAGGATTTTGTGTATTGGTCAGGTAGGGCTTGAAAGAAACCAGACATGCCTGTGGCTCACAAGGAGCCTCGGTGCATATGCCAGTTCAAACCGGTCCTGGGGCACACCAGTCCCGGGCCTGGGGCGAGCTGGACAAAGGATTGGGGGTGTAACCACCCCCCTTCCTGGTCCCACCCATAGGGAGGGACCTAGCAGGTAGTCCGGCCCCTAGAATCCGAATAAAGGTAGGAGCTGTGTCCTAAGACTTCAGACATCCTGGAATCAACTTGAAACTAAGAAGAAGACGGGAACTTCGACATTCTGCTGCACAGAAGACTGAAGAAAATCTCCCCTGTGGTCAGGGAGTGACCACCTTGCTAACGCAAGCACCATCCAGCGAATCACCGTCTGCTTTGCCGCCGCCTCCCGCCGGAGCCCGAGCCCAGAGACTGACAAGACCTGGACCTCCAGACCTCTCACCGCCCGATCCACAGTCCCTGAAAAGAGGAGACCCGTGGAGGCACCGAGACACGTGGAGCCAGCCATCTTGGAACGACTACGACAAGCTGACCAGTGCAACAACCGAGGCTCCCTCCAAGTTGTGCTTTGGGTCCTGAGAAGCCCAACCCTCGAGCAGCATCTGCACCAAAGGTGAGCCCTCCAGCATCTCCACGATCTGCGTGGGGCCCTTCTGCATTTTGCCACTCGACGCGCCTAACCGGTTGCTGGCCCGCTGGCTAGTGGCCATCTTGGCGACGAAATCTACGACAAACACCGCTGGTCTGGTTGCTCCAGACTGGCCCTTGCTCCCCTCCAAAGGAGCAGTTCCTCTGACCTTGCTGGTCAGAACCAACAGCTGATTTCCGAATCCTCCTGCAATTGCTTTTGCCAAGGCTTGTTTGCTTCGATCAAGTCGCCGACACCGCCGACAGCGAGAGCCTGCGTGGGACAGCTCGTGAGCCGACTCCTGGACGTCGTCGACCTTCAGGGACCACGTGGCTGCGGAGACAAGCTACCCCTCATCACCTGTTTGCACCCGACATCGCCTGGTACCCACCTGGTGCCACGCTGGTCACTGGCTAGTGACTGTGAACACTGTCCCCTCTGCTTACAGGTCTTCAACATCTCCGATCCACTCTTGGATCCACTGCATCTCTTCCCGACCGACCGCCTGCAGCATCTTTGTCCCAGGCTCAACGGAACAGATAGAAGAAACCCGACGCACTTTGAGGCCTATGCACCCGCTTCCTGTGGGTGAGGTAAAGCTGGTACTCCGGTGCCCATGTGTAGTAATACATCTCTAGTGCCTGTGTTCCAAATCTTAAGTTCCTAGGTCATCCGGAAGATTCCTTTTGCAGTAACTTTGTACTTTTTACGCACCCATTGAAACCTATGGGAGCACGCGTGTGACTATTTGCTCTGCACACGCCACCCGTGGACCTCCTGGTCACTAACTGACGTTAGCTCCTCGTAGGCCCAGCGATTCTAGAGGCCCTAGGCCTTTTCCATTTTCTGTTCGTGGTACTTATACCACTATTTTAGTATATGGTTCGGGTGGCCACCAGGGCCTATCCATATAAAGTGCAACTTCTGTGTATTCTGTGATAATCTTGTTTGACGATTTGTGCTCCTGTGCTCATAAAGAGACTAGGGGTTACTTTGAGAAATAAATACATATATATTTTGAATATATATCTGTGTGGTGTCCTTTCATTGGTATAAAAGGGGGTTACTATTGGTAAAACAGCTTGCTTAACACGCATCACGAGTTTAGCCTCAAAGACTGCTTAGCCTACGCTACCACTAGGGCAGCTAGTCCGAAAAGGTTGACTTACAACCACACCATAAGGGTTGCTTGGCATGGTACAAGGTGGTCACTAGAACTAGTGAACAGCATATACCAGGCCAACTTCTCACAGGCACATTCAATGTATTCAGACCAGTCCTGAGTCTATGTCTTCTGGGTGTCTCTGAACATTAACCTGTACTGTTCAGTGGTTAAGCCTAACCCATCAACTAGGACACTCTTCAGGACTCTATAGTTTCTGACATCCTCCTCCCTAACAGTGAGGAGTCTGTCTCTGCCTCTTCCTTCAAAGGAGAGCCAGAGGATTGCTGCCCACTGGTCTTCAGGAACCTGCTGCACTTTGCAGGCTCTCTCAAGAGCAGTCATCCATTTGTGGATGTCATCCCCACTTTTGTAGGGGAGCACAACCTTAGACAGGTTCCTATTATCAAAGACCCTATCTTTGTCCTTAGGGACAATGCTGCCACCAGTGGGTATAGACCCACTCTCTTTAGGTCGCCTAGCCTTACTCAGTTTCTCTTCCATCAGAGCTACTTCTAGCTCCTGTTTCCTGATTCTCAGCTGAGCTTCCTGCATTCTGGCCTCATGTTCCCTCCTCTGAGGGGTGGTCATCCTTCTCCTGGAGTGACCTTGAGAGCCTCTAGAGGCATGAGAAGCATTAGATTCACCTGAGTGATTCCTTTGCCTCCCAAGCCCCTGGTTAAGTCCACTAGGGAGATCCAATGGGGTGATCCCATTGTCAGTCCCCAGTAGCCTTAAGTTAGCTGGGCCACGTATAACACTTGGCACTGGGCTATTTCTCCCTTCATCCTCACTACCTTCTGTATCAGTACACTTCTCACTTTCATCCTCTGTAGTATGAATCTCATCTAAGGGGTGACTATTGGAAAAGGGTACCTCAGTAGCATTTTCAGAAGGGGGGCCTCCTGTTCCAGTCCCTGAGGGGCCTAACTGGGAGGCTTTCCTGAGAGCTTTCTGTTCTTCATCAGCCTGTAAAAGCTCTCTGAGTTCAGCAGAAGTAGGATTCTTGGGCTCTTTAAGGCCCCTGATATTTGCCAACTGCCTGAGCTCATTTTGATTTAGGGTAGCAAAGATGGATGGTGCCCTCTGGGGGTCACTCTCAACAGAGATGGGTACATTGGACCCCTCTGCCCCAGCCATTGCTCTTAAGTGTGGGTGGATGTGTTGCAATCTACCTACACTTGGGTTTTCCTACTAAACCTATCTAGTAGTTGTAGTCAGGGTGTGCTACTCCCTTTGCTCTACAACAACTAAGTTCAGTAGAACTTAAGTATATCTATTCTTGTTTTATATGTACCTAAAGGTACCTGTATGATCTTTCAATTGGTAACAAAGAGATTACAGAGGTAAAACACAGCAAGCTCAAATCCAACCGCTGCTCACCAATGTGAGAAGTTGGCCTGGTATATGATGTTCACTAGTTAAAGTGACCACTGTAGGAGAGTAGGGTCTGCTATCCTATGGTCACCCCAAATGTTTGCTTTTTGCTTCACTGGTTTTTGACATATTGAGGCTGTGGGCCTGCCAATCAGACCCCCAGCCTGCTGTTCTCTCTACTAAATTAAAACTATGCACCCTAGGTGCATAACCAATTGGAAGTGGATCACCCTGTCAGCCCCTGTACCAGTGTACACTAGGTACCCAGGGCATTGGTGTACCCAAGGCCTGCCAGGGGCTGCAGCATGTATTATGCCACCCCAGGCTCGGCCTAACAATTTGACACAACTGGCTGATCACTCAGCTGGGGTAAGTTGGTGTAATCACCTCTTACTTAGGTGTAGTATACCTATACCTAACCTTAAATGGGACACCTGGTAACCTATAAGTCACTCCTATGGCAGGCCTTAACAATCCTGAAGGCAGAGTGCTTGGTTCCATGTGAGATGGTGCTCTGGCATGAGCTGAGCCTGTCTGCAGTGGTCGGAACAACTTCCTTCTACTGTTTCCAGATATCGTCATACCATATACTCTTAAGTGCATTATGAACCTCGCGGTTAAATGCTATCTTTGGTTTGGCTTTATCAAAACATGTCGAGTAAGGTGTCATACGAATTGGAATACTAACCCCTCGCCAATTCTGGCGACGGGGTTAGCATTCCACCCTTCTAGAGGGACACGACATGTACAGTACCTGAAACCCGGGTAAAATCAGACATAGCCTCAGCTCCACAAAATGGATGCTGCCACCACAGACACAAGTCTGCCCTCCTGCTGCTGGGAGTCCTTCCAGTTTGGGAGGTGTGGACAAAGGGTTTCCTGCCAGGGGAGGTGCATGCACCACCTCAGACAGGATTTTGTGTATTGGTCAGGTAGGGCTTGAAAGAAACCAGACATGCCTGTGGCTCACAAGGAGCCTCGGTGCATATGCCAGTTCAAACCGGTCCTGGGGCACACCAGTCCCGGGCCTGGGGCGAGCTGGACAAAGGATTGGGGGTGTAACCACCCCCCTTCCTGGTCCCACCCATAGGGAGGGACCTAGCAGGTAGTCCGGCCCCTAGAATCCGCTTAAAGGTAGGAGCTGTGTCCTAAGACTTCAGACATCCTGGAATCAACTTAACACTAAGAAGAAGACGGGAACTTCGACGCTCTGCTGCCCAAAGGACTGAAGCCAATCTCCCCTGTGGTCAGGGAGTGACCACCTTGCTAACGCAAGCACCATCCAGCGAATCAATGTCTGCTTTGCCGCCGCCTCCCGCCGGAGCCCGAGCCCAGAGACTGACAAGACCTGGACCTCCAGACCTCTCACCGCCCGATCCACAGTCCCTGAAAAGAGGAGACCCGTGGAGGCACCGAGACACGTGGAGCCAGCCATCTTGAAACGACCACGACAAGCTGACAAGTGCAACAACCGAGGCTCCCTCCAAGTTGTGCTTTGGGATCTGAGAAGCCCAACACCCGAGCAGCATCTGCACCAAAGGTGAGCCCTCCAGCATCTCCACGATCTGCGGGGGGCCCTTCTGCATTTTGCCACTCGACACGCCTAACCGATTGCTGGCCCGCTGGCTAGTAGCCATCTTGGCGACGAACTCTACAAAATACACCACTGGTCTGGTTGCTCCAGACTGGCCCTTGCTCCCCTCCAAAGGAGCAGTACTTCTGACCTTGCTGGTCAGAACCATCAGCTTATTTAATCTCCTACAACAATTGCTTTTGCCAAGGCTTGTTTGCTTCGATCAAGTCGCCGACAGCGAGAGCCTGCGTGGGACAGCTCGTGAACCGACTCCTGGACGTCGTCGACCTCCAGGGACCACGTGGCTGCAGAGACAAGCTACACCTTTCTTCCTGTTTGCACCCGACATTGCCTGGTACCCACCTGGTGCCACGCCTGTCACTGGCTAGTGACTGTGAGAAGTTGGCCTGGTATATGCTGTTCACTAGTTCTAGTGACCACCTTGTACCATGCCAAGCAACCCTTATGGTGTGGTTGTAAGTCAACCTTTTTGGACTAGCTGCCCTAGTGGTAGCGTAGGCTAAGCAGTCTTTGAGGCTAAACTCGTGAGGCGTGTTAAGCAAGCTGTTTTACCAATAGTAACCCCCTTTTATACCAATGAAAGGACACCACACAGATATATATTCAAAATATATATGTATTTATTTCTCAAAGTAACCCCTAGTCTCTTTATGAGCACAGGAGCACAAATCGTCAAACAAGATTATCACAGAATACACAGAAGTTGCACTTTATATGGATAGGCCCTGGTGGCCACTCGAACCATATACTAAAATAGTGGTATAAGTACCACGAACAGAAAAGGGAAAAGGCCTAGGGCCTCTAGAATCGCTGGGCCTACGAGGAGCTAACGTCAGTTAGTGACCAGGAGGTCCACGGGTGGCGTGTGCAGAGCAAATAGTCACACGCGTGCTCCCATAGGTTTCAATGGGTGCGTAAAAAGTACAAAGTTACTGCAAAAGGAATCTTCCGGATGACCTAGGAACTTAAGATTTGGAACACAGGCACTAGAGATGTATTACTACACATGGGCACCGGAGTACCAGCTTTACCTCACCCACAGGAAGCGGGTGCATAGGCCTCAAAGTGCGTCGGGTTTCTTCTATCTGTTCCGTTGAGCCTGGGACAAAGATGCTGCAGGCGGTCGGTCGGGAAGAGATGCAGTGGATCCAAGAGTGGATCGGAGATGTTGAAGACCTGTAAGCAGAGGGGACAGTGTTCACAGTCACTAGCCAGTGACCAGCGTGGCACCAGGTGGGTACCAGGCGATGTCGGGTGCAAACAGGTGATGAGGGGTAGCTTGTCTCCGCAGCCACGTGGTCCCTGAAGGTCGACGACGTCCAGGAGTCGGCTCACGAGCTGTCCCACGCAGGCTCTCGCTGTCGGCGGTGTCGGCGACTTGATCGAAGCAAACAAGCCTTGGCAAAAGCAATTGCAGGAGGATTCGGAAATCAGCTGTTGGTTCTGACCAGCAAGGTCAGAGGGATTGCTCCTTTGGAGGGGAGCAAGGGCCAGTCTGGAGCAACCAGACCAGCGGTGTTTGTCGTAGATTTCGTCGCCAAGATGGCCACTAGCCAGCGGGCCAGCAACCGGTTAGGCGCGTCGAGTGGCAAAATGCAGAAGGGCCCCACGCAGATCGTGGAGATGCTGGAGGGCTCACCTTTGGTGCAGATGCTGCTCGAGGGTTGGGCTTCTCAGGACCCAAAGCCAAACTTGGAGGGAGCCTCGGTTGTTGCACTGGTCAGCTTGTCGTAGTCGTTCCAAGATGGCTGGCTCCACGTGTCTCGGTGCCTCCACGGGTCTCCTCTTTTCAGGGACTGTGGATCGGGCGGTGAGAGGTCTGGAGGTCCAGGTCTTGTCAGTCTCTGGGCTCGGGCTCCGGCGGGAGGCGGCGGCAAAGCAGACGGTGATTCGCTGGATGGTGCTTGCGTTAGCAAGGTGGTCACTCCCTGACCACAGGGGAGATTTTCTTCAGTCTTCTGTGCAGCAGAATGTCGAAGTTCCCGTCTTCTTCTTAGTTTCAAGTTGATTCCAGGATGTCTGAAGTCTTAGGACACAGCTCCTACCTTTATTCGGATTCTAGGGGCCGGACTACCTGCTAGGTCCCTCCCTATGGGTGGGACCAGGAAGGGGGGTGGTTACACCCCCAATCCTTTGTCCAGCTCGCCCCAGGCCCGGGACTGGTGTGCCCCAGGACCGGTTTGAACTGGCATATGCACCGAGGCTCCTTGTGAGCCACAGGCATGTCTGGTTTCTTTCAAGCCCTACCTGACCAATACACAAAATCCTGTCTGGGGTGGTGCATGCACCTCCCCTGGCAGGAAACCCTTTGTCCACACCTCCCAAGCTGGAAGGACTCCCAGCAGCAGGAGGGCAGACTTGTGTCTGTGGTGGCAGCATCCATTTTGTGGAGCTGAGGCTATGTCTGATTTTACCCGGGTTTCAGGTACTGTACATGTCGTGTCCCTCTAGAAGGGTGGAATGCTAACCCCGTCGCCAGAATTGGCGAGGGGTTAGTATTCCAATTCGTATGACACCTTACTCGACATGTTTTGATAAAGCCAAACCAAAGATAGCATTTAACCGCGAGGTTCATAATGCACTTAAGAGTATATGGTATGACGATATCTGGAAACAGTAGAAGGAAGTTGTTCCGACCACTGCAGACAGGCTCAGCTCATGCCAGAGCACCATCTCACATGGAACCAAGCACTCTGCCTTCAGGATTGTTAAGGCCTGCCATAGGAGTGACTTATAGGTTACCAGGTGTCCCATTTAAGGTTAGGTATAGGTATACTACACCTAAGTAAGAGGTGATTACACCAACTTACCCCAGCTGAGTGATCAGCCAGTTGTGTCAGATTGTTAGGCCAAGCCTGGGGTGGCATAATACATGCTGCAGCCCCTGGCAGGCCTTGGGTACACCAATGCCCTGGGTACCTAGTGTACACTGGTACAGGGGCTGACAGGGTGATCCACTTCCAATTGGTTATGCACCTAGGGTGCATAGTTTTAATTTAGTAGAGAGAACAGCAGGCTGGGGGTCTGATTGGCAGGCCCACAGCCTCAATATGTCAAAAACCAGTGAAGCAAAAAGCAAAAATTTGGGGTGACCATAGGATAGCAGACCCTACTCTCCTACACAACCCCCCCCCAAACGCTGGGACATTAAACTAGCCTTGACCAGTCTCGTCTTCATGTCCTAAGTGGAAGTACCTGGAGAGACCATCTGCATTCCCATGGTCAGTACCTGGCCGGTGCTCCACTGTAAAGTCCATCCCCTGTAGGGAAATGGACCACCTAAGCAGTTTGGGGTTTTCACCCTTCATCTGATTTAGCCACAAGAGGGGCTTATGGTCGGTCTGAATCTTGAAGTGAGTGCCAAACAAGTATGGCCTCAGCTTCTTCAGGGCCCACACCACAGCAAAGGCCTCCCTCTCAATAGCTGACCAATTCTTCTCTCTGGGGGTCAACCTTCTGCTAATAAAAGCAATGGGTTGGTCTTGACCATCTACATTAAGTTGTGACAGCACAGCTCCCACACCCAACTCAGAAGCATCTGTTTGGACAATAAACTCTTTGGAGTAGTCAGGACTTTTCAGGATAGGTGCAGAGCACATGGCCTCCTTCAGGTCATCAAATGCCTTTTGACAGCTTACTGTCCACTGAACCTTTTTGGGCATCTTCTTGGATGTCAGATCATTAAGAGGAGTCACAATGGACCCATAGTTCTTAACAAACTTCCTGTAATACCCAGTCAAGCCCAAGAAAGCTCGAACTTGAGTCTGGGTGGTTGGAGGGGACCAATCCTTGATGGACTGTATCTTACTCTCCAGTGGTTGAACTTGGCCCCCACCTACAAGGTGGCCCAAATATACAACCTTACTCTGCCCTATCTGGCACTTAGTAGCCTTGATAGCGAGGCCTGCCCTCTGCAGGGCCTCAAGAGCCTTCTTCAGGTGGATCAGGTGATCCTCCCAGGTGGAGCTAAAGACAGCAATGTCATCAAGATATGCTGCACAAAAGTCATCCAACCCAGTAAGGACTTGGTTCACCAGCCTTTGGAAGGTGGCAGGTGCATTCTTCAGACCAAAGGGCATCACCACAAACTGATAATGCCCACCTGGGGTTGAGAATGCTGTTTTGGCCTTAGACTCCTCAGCTAACCTGATTTGCCAATAGCCAGCTGTCAAGTCAAATGTGCTCAAAAACTTTGCAGAAGCTAGTTTGTCTATGAGCTCATCTGCCCTTGGAATAGGGTGTGCATCTGTCCTGGTGACAGCATTGAGTCCTCTGTAGTCCACACAGAACCTCATCTCTCTCTTGCCATCTTTGGTGTGAGGTTTGGGGACCAGAACCACTGGGCTAGCCCAGGGGCTCTCTGAGGGTTCAATGGCACCTAATTCCAGCATTTTATGTACCTCAGCCTTTATACAGTCCCTGACGTGGTCAGGTTGTCTGTAAAGTTTGTTCTTTACAGGCAGACTGTCACCAGTGTCCACAACATGGGTACACCAGTCAGTTTGACTAGGTATCAAGGAAAACATATGTGAAAATGATTGTAGAACCTGTCTACATTCAGTCTGCTGATGGGCAGTGAGGTTGCCTCCAAGGGTCACTCCTTCAACTGAGCCATCTTCAGGGTTCTGAGACAACAGGTCTGGGAGAGGGTCACTCTCTTCCTCCTGTCCCTCATCTGTAGCCATGAGCAAGCCCATGTCTGCCCTGTCAACATATGCTTTAAGCCTGTTAACATGGAGTACCCTGTGGGGACTCCTGGGAGTTCCTAGGTCGACCAAGTAGGTGACCTCTCCCTTCTTTTCCAGGATTGTATGGGGTCCAGACCATTTGTCTTGGAGTGCTGCTGGGGCCACTGGCTCCAACACCCATACCTTCTGTCCTGGCTGATACTCAACCAAGACAGCCTTTTGGTCATGCCAAGCTTTCTGTAAGGCCTGGCTTGCCTCAAGGTTTTTAGATGCCTTCTCCATATACTCAGCCATCCTGGAGCGGAGACCAAGTACATAGTCCACTATGTCTAGCTTAGGCTTTTTGAGAGGTAACTCCCATCCTTCCTTCACCAAACACAGTGGGCCTCTCACAGGGTGCCCAAACAACAATTCAAAGGGGCTGTAGCCAACTCCTTTTTGTGGGACCTCTCTGTAAGCAAACAGAAGGCAGGGTAGAAGGATATCCCATCTTCGCCTGAGCTTTTCAGGTAATCCTTTGATCATACCCTTTAGGGTCTTGTTGAATCTCTCAACAAGCCCATTGCATTGTGGGTGAGAAGGGGTGGTGAACTTGTAGTTGACACCACATTCCTTCCACATAGCTGTCAAGTATCCTGACATAAAGTTGGTACCTCTGTCAGATACTACCTCCTTAGGAAACCCCACTCTGGAGAATACTCCCAGCAGGGCCCTGGCCACAACAGGAGCTGTAGTGGTCCTAAGGGGAATTGCCTCTGGATACCTGGTGGCATGATCCACTACCACTAGTATAAATCTGTGCCCAGATGCAGTGGGAGGATCCATGGGACCCACTATGTCTATTCCCACTCTTTCAAAGGGGACCCCCACCACAGGTAGTGGTATTAGGGGGGCCTTTGTTGTGCCACCTGATTTGCCACTGGCTTGGCAGGTAACACAGGAGCGACAAAACTCCTTTGTATCTTCATTCATATGAGGCCAGTGAAAGTGAGGGACAAGTCTGTCCCAGGTCTTGTTCTGGCCTAGGTGTCCTGCTAAAGGAATATCATGGGCCAAGGTAAGAAGGAAGCCCCTAAATTGCAGAGGTATGACCAACCTCCTGGTTGCACCAGGCTTGGGGTCTCTAGCCTCTGAATAAAGGAGCCCTTCATCCCAATACACTTTATGGGTACCTTGAGCATTCCCAGCAGCCTCAGCAGCAGCCAGCTGTCTGAGGGGTTCAAGAGAGGGACAGGATAACTGAGCCTGCCTCAAGTCAGCCCTTGAAGGTCCCCCTGTCCCCAGAAACTCAACCTGATCAGGTTCAAGCTCTTCAGGGACAGTTCCTTCAGGGTCCTCTAGATCAGCTTCCTGGGAAGGCTGATCATCACTCTGAGGCAGGGGGGAAGGCACAGCCTTGACCCTCCTGTTCTTCTTCTTGGTAGGTGCTTGGTCCATTGTTCCAGGATCCAAGACCTGTGGTTCAGTGAGGCACTTTTTGGCCTGTGACCTGGTCACAGCAAGGACATGTGATGATATACCTAACATCTCTGCATGAGTCCTGTACTCCACTTCTGACCATAGAGAACTCTCTAGGTCATTGCCCAACAAACATTCTACTGGGAGGTCTGCACTAACCACAACCCTTTTGAGGCCAGTTACCCCTCCCCATGAGAAGTTAACAACTGCCACACTGTGTGAAGTAGTGGCATTGCTGGCATTGGTCACCAGGTAGTTCTCACCTGGTATGTACTGTCCAGGGTCCACAAAGCCTGGTGTCACCATAGTGACACTGGCACATGTGTCCCTGTAGGCTTGAGCCACTTTGTCATTAATTAAAGGAGTCTGTCTGTACTTGCCCAGGTTACTGGGGCTCACAGTCAGGGACAAATCAATGTCCCCATCACAGATCAAGACTGCCTGTGTAAGGGTTCTGTCTAAGTCAGAATCTCCTTCAGTTCCCATAGTGATTCCCACTACACCCTTTGTCTGGGGACCAACACTGCTAACAGTAGTACTGGGAGCAGGTGCCTTAGGGGCAACAGTGTTGGGGGCTCCACCCTTTTTGCAATCACTAGTCCAGTGAGTTGTATTTTTACAATGATTGCACCAGGGTTTCTTCTGACCTTCTTTCTTCTTCTTGGACTGTTGGGACCCACCCTCCTTAGCAGTAGTTTGGGGCCCTGTTGAAGACTTCTGGTCTTTAGGTTTCTGATCTCCACCCTTTTGGTCTGTTTTCTTCTGATCACCCCCTTGGCCCTGGTTCTGGTTCTTTTGCTTAACCCTGGTTCTGACCCATTTGTCTGCCTTCTTTCCCAATTCTTGGGGAGAGGTCAGATCAGAGTCAACCAAGTGTTGATGCAGTTGCTGGTTTTGACAGTTATTTAAAATCTGTTCTCTCATCATCAAATTATACAATCCTGTAAAATCAGATACCTTACTTCCCAGCAACCAACCCTCCAAAGCCTTAGTGGCACATTCAATGTATTCAGACCAGTCCTGAGTCTGTGTCTTTTGGGTGTCTCTGAACATTAACCTGTACTGCTCAGTGGTTAAGCCTAACCCATCAACTAGAACACTCTTCAGGACTCTGTAGTTTCTGACATCCTCTTCTCTAACAGTGAGGAGTCTGTCTCTGCCTCTTCCTTCAAAGGAGAGCCAGAGGATTGCTGCCCACTGATCTTCAGGAACCTGCTGTACTTTGCAGGCTCTCTCAAGAGCAGTTATCCACTTGTGGATGTCATCCCCACTTTTGTAGGGGGGCACAACCTTAGACAGGTTTCTATTATCGAAAACCCTATCTTTGTCCTTAGGGACAATGCTGCCACCAGTGGGTATAGACCCACTCTCTTTATGCTGTCTAGCCTTGCTAAGTTTCTCTTCCATCAGGGCTACTTCTAGCTCCTGCTTCCTGATCCTCAGCTGGGCCTCTTGCATCTTGGCCTCATGTTCCCTCCTCTGAGGGGTGGTCATCCTTCTCCTGGAGTGACCTTGAGAGCCTCTAGAGCCATGGGAAGCATTGGAGTCACCTGAGCGATTCCTTTGCCTTCCAAGCCCTGTGTTAAGTCCACTGGGGAGATCCAGTGGGTTGAACCCACTGTCAGTCCCCAATAGCCTTGGTTTAGCTGGGCCAAGTATAATACTTGGCACTGGGCTAGTTCTCCCTTCATCCTCACTACTGTCAGTATCCTTTTCACTCTCATCCTCTGTGGTAGGCATCCCATCTAAGGGGTGACTATTGGAACTGGGTACCTCTGTAGTATCTTCAGAAGGGGGGCCTCCTGTTCCTGACCCTAAGGGGGCTAACTGGGAAGCTTTCTTGAGTGCTCTCTGATTCTCATCATTCTGTAAGAGCTCTCTGAGCTCAGCAGAGTTTGGGTTCTTGGGCTGTTTAAGGCCTCTAAGAGTTGCCAAATGCCTGAGCTCATTCTGATTAAGGGTAGCAAAGCTGGATGGTGCCCTCTGGGGGTCACTCTCAACAGAGATGGGTACAGTGGACCCCTCTGCCCCGGCCATTGCTCTTAAGTGTGGGTGGATGTGTTGCAATCTACCTACACTTGGGTTTACCTACTAAACCTATCTAGTAGTTGTAGTCAGGGTGTGCTACTCCCTTTGCTCTACAACAACTAAGTTCAGTAGAACTTATGTATATCTAATCTTGTTTTATATGTACCTACAGGTACCTATGTGATCTTTCAATTGGTAACCAAGAGATTACAATGGTAAAACACAGCAAGCT
This sequence comes from Triturus cristatus, assembly GCF_964204655.1. Taxonomy (NCBI): domain Eukaryota; kingdom Metazoa; phylum Chordata; class Amphibia; order Caudata; family Salamandridae; genus Triturus; species Triturus cristatus. Next base: position 491,767,514 of record NC_140579.1, on the reverse strand, counting down.
CAAATCCAACCGCTGCTCACCAATGTGAGAAGTTGGCCTGGTATATGCTGTTCACTAGTTCTAGTGACCACCTTGTACCATGCCAAGCAACCCTTATGGTGTGGTTGTAAGTCAACCTTTTTGGACTAGCTGCCCTAGTGGTAGCGTAGGCTAAGCAGTCTTTGAGGCTAAACTCGTGAGGCGTGTTAAGCAAGCTGTTTTACCAATAGTAACCCCCTTTTATACCAATGAAAGGACACCACACAGATATATATTCAAAATATATATGTATTTATTTCTCAAAGTAACCCCTAGTCTCTTTATGAGCACAGGAGCACAAATCGTCAAACAAGATTATCACAGAATACACAGAAGTTGCACTTTATATGGATAGGCCCTGGTGGCCACTCGAACCATATACTAAAATAGTGGTATAAGTACCACGAACAGAAAAGGGAAAAGGCCTAGGGCCTCTAGAATCGCTGGGCCTACGAGGAGCTAACGTCAGTTAGTGACCAGGAGGTCCACGGGTGGCGTGTGCAGAGCAAATAGTCACACGCGTGCTCCCATAGGTTTCAATGGGTGCGTAAAAAGTACAAAGTTACTGCAAAAGGAATCTTCCGGATGACCTAGGAACTTAAGATTTGGAACACAGGCACTAGAGATGTATTACTACACATGGGCACCGGAGTACCAGCTTTACCTCACCCACAGGAAGCGGGTGCATAGGCCTCAAAGTGCGTCGGGTTTCTTCTATCTGTTCCGTTGAGCCTGGGACAAAGATGCTGCAGGCGGTCGGTCGGGAAGAGATGCAGTGGATCCAAGAGTGGATCGGAGATGTTGAAGACCTGTAAGCAGAGGGGACAGTGTTCACAGTCACTAGCCAGTGACCAGCGTGGCACCAGGTGGGTACCAGGCGATGTCGGGTGCAAACAGGTGATGAGGGGTAGCTTGTCTCCGCAGCCACGTGGTCCCTGAAGGTCGACGACGTCCAGGAGTCGGCTCACGAGCTGTCCCACGCAGGCTCTCGCTGTCGGCGGTGTCGGCGACTTGATCGAAGCAAACAAGCCTTGGCAAAAGCAATTGCAGGAGGATTCGGAAATCAGCTGTTGGTTCTGACCAGCAAGGTCAGAGGGATTGCTCCTTTGGAGGGGAGCAAGGGCCAGTCTGGAGCAACCAGACCAGCGGTGTTTGTCGTAGATTTCGTCGCCAAGATGGCCACTAGCCAGCGGGCCAGCAACCGGTTAGGCGCGTCGAGTGGCAAAATGCAGAAGGGCCCCACGCAGATCGTGGAGATGCTGGAGGGCTCACCTTTGGTGCAGATGCTGCTCGAGGGTTGGGCTTCTCAGGACCCAAAGCACAACTTGGAGGGAGCCTCGGTTGTTGCACTGGTCAGCTTGTCGTAGTCGTTCCAAGATGGCTGGCTCCACGTGTCTCGGTGCCTCCACGGGTCTCCTCTTTTCAGGGACTGTGGATCGGGCGGTGAGAGGTCTGGAGGTCCAGGTCTTGTCAGTCTCTGGGCTCGGGCTCCGGCGGGAGGCGGCAGCAAAGCAGACAGTGATTCGCTGGATGGTGCTTGCGTTAGCAAGGTGGTCACTCCCTGACCACAGGGGAGATTTTCTTCAGTCTTCTGTGCAGCAGAATGTCGAAGTTCCCGTCTTCTTCTTAGTTTCAAGTTGATTCCAGGATGTCTGAAGTCTTAGGACACAGCTCCTACCTTTATTCGGATTCTAGGGGCCGGACTACCTGCTAGGTCCCTCCCTATGGGTGGGACCAGGAAGGGGGGTGGTTACACCCCCAATCCTTTGTCCAGCTCGCCCCAGGCCCAGGACTGGTGTGCCCCAGGACCGGTTTGAACTGGCATATGCACCGAGGCTCCTTGTGAGCCACAGGCATGTCTGGTTTCTTTCAAGCCCTACCTGACCAATACACAAAATCCTGTCTGGGGTGGTGCATGCACCTCCCCTGGCAGGAAACCCTTTGTCCACACCTCCCAAGCTGGAAGGACTCCCAGCAGCAGGAGGGCAGACTTGTGTCTGTGGTGGCAGCATCCATTTTGTGGAGCTGAGGCTATGTCTGATTTTACCCGGGTTTCAGGTACTGTACATGTCGTGTCCCTCTAGAAGGGTGGAATGCTAACCCCGTCGCCAGAATTGGCGAGGGGTTAGTATTCCAATTCGTATGACACCTTACTCGACATGTTTTGATAAAGCCAAACCAAAGATAGCATTTAACCGCGAGGTTCATAATGCACTTAAGAGTATATGGTATGACGATATCTGGAAACAGTAGAAGGAAGTTGTTCCGACCACTGCAGACAGGCTCAGCTCATGCCAGAGCACCATCTCACATGGAACCAAGCACTCTGCCTTCAGGATTGTTAAGGCCTGCCATAGGAGTGACTTATAGGTTACCAGGTGTCCCATTTAAGGTTAGGTATAGGTATACTACACCTAAGTAAGAGGTGATTACACCAACTTACCCCAGCTGAGTGATCAGCCAGTTGTGTCAGATTGTTAGGCCAAGCCTGGGGTGGCATAATACATGCTGCAGCCCCTGGCAGGCCTTGGGTACACCAATGCCCTGGGTACCTAGTGTACACTGGTACAGGGGCTGACAGGGTGATCCACTTCCAATTGGTTATGCACCTAGGGTGCATAGTTTTAATTTAGTAGAGAGAACAGCAGGCTGGGGGTCTGATTGGCAGGCCCACAGCCTCAATATGTCAAAAACCAGTGAAGCAAAAAGCAAAAATTTGGGGTGACCATAGGATAGCAGACCCTACTCTCCTACAGTGACTGTGAACACTGTCCCCTCTGCTTACAGGTCTTCAACATCTCCGATCCACTCTTGGATCCACTGCATCTCTCCCGGACCGACCGCCTGCAGCATCTTCAGGCTCCACGGAACAGATAGAAGAAACCCGACGCACTTCGAGGCTTATGCACCCGCTTCCTGTGGGTGAGGTAAAGCTGGCACACCTGTGCCCAAGTGTAGTATTACATCTCTAGCGCCTGTGTTCAAAATCTTGAGTTCCTAGTCCATCCGGAAGATCTTTTTTGCAGTAACTTTGTACTTTTTACGAACCCATTGATACCTATGGGAGCACGCGTGTGACTATTTGCTCTGCACACGCCACCCGTGGACCTGCTGGTCACTAACTGAAGTTAGCTCCTTGTAGGCCCAGCGATTCTAGAGGCCCTAGGCCTTTTCCCTTTTCTGTTCGTGGTACTTATACCACTATTTTAGTATATGGTTCGAGCGGCCACCAGGGCCTATCCATATAAAGTGCAACTTCTGTGTATTCTACTGTAATCTTGTTTGACGATTTGTGCTCCTGTGCTCATAAAGAGACTAGGGGTTACTTTGAGAAATAAATACATATATATTTTGAATATATATCTGTGTGGTGTCCTTTCATTGGTATAAAAGGGGGTTGCATTTGGTAAAACAGCTGGCTTAACACGCTTCACGAGTTTAGCCTCAAAGACTACTTAGCCTACGCTACCACTAGGGCAGCTAGTCCGAAAAGGTTGACTTACAACCACACCATAAGGGTTGCTTGGCATGGTACAAGGTGATCACTTTAACTAGTGAGCATCATATACCAGGCCAACTTCTCACATTGGTGAGCAGCGGTGGGATTTGAGCTTGCTGTGTTTTACCATTGTAATCTCTTGGTTACCAATTGAAAGATCACATAGGTACCTGTACGTACATATAAAACAAGATTAGATATACATAAGTTCTACTGAACTTAGTTGTTGTAGAGCAAAGGGAGTAGCACACCCTGACTACAACTACTAGATAGGTTTAGTAGGTAAACCCAAGTGTAGGTAGATTGCAACACATCCACCCACACTTAAGAGCAATGGCCGGGGCAGAGGGGTCCACTGTACCCATCTCTGTTGAGAGTGACCCCCAGAGGGCACCATCCAGCTTTGCTACCCTTAACCAGAATGAGCTCAGGCATTTGGCAACTCTTAGAGGCCTTAAACAGCCCAAGAACCCTACCTCTGCTGAGCTCAGAGAACTCTTGCAAAATGATGAGAATCCGAGAGAACTCAGGAAAGCTTCCCAGTTAGCCCCCTTAGGGTCAGGAACAGGAGGCCCCCCTTCTGAAGATGCTACCGAGGTACCCAGTTCCAATAGCCATCCCTTAGATGAGAATCATACTACAGGGGAGGAAAGTGGTGAGGATACAGAAAGTAGTGATGATGAAGGGAGAACTAGCCCAGTGCCAAGTGTTATACTTGGCCCAGCTAAACTAAGGCTATTGGGGATTGACAGTGGGTTTACCCCATTGGATCTCCCCAGTGGACTTAACACAGGGCTTGCGAGGCAAAGGAATCGCTCAGGTGACTCCAATGCTTCCCATGGCTCTAGAGGCTCTCAAGGTCACTCCAGGAAAAGGATGACCACCCCTCAAAGGAGGGAACATGAGGCCAGAATGCAGGAAGCCCAGCTGAGGATCAGGAAGCAGGAGCTAGAAGTAGCCCTGATGGAAGAAAAACTGAACAAGGCTAGACAACCTAGAGAGAGTGGGTCTATACCCACTGGTGGCAGCATTGTCCCTAAGGACAAAGATAGGGTCTTTGATAATAGGAACCTGTCTAAGGTTGTGCCCCCCTACAAAAGTGGGGATGACATCCACAAATGGATAACTGCTCTTGAGAGAGCCTGCAAAGTACAGCAGCTTCCTGAAGACCAGTGGGCAGCAATCCTCTGGCTCTCCTTTGAAGGAAGAGGCAGAGACAGACTCCTCACTGTTAGAGAAGAGGATGTCAGAAATTACAGAGTCCTGAAGAGTGTTCTCGTAGATGGGTTAGGCTTAACCACTGAACAGTACAGGTTAATGTTCAGAGACACCCAAAAGACACAGACTCAGGACTGGTCTGAATATGTTGAATGTGCCACTAAGGCTTTGGAGGGTTGGTTGCTGGGAAGTAAGGTATCTGATTTTACAGGATTGTATAATTTGATGATGAGAGAACAGATTTTAAATAACTGTCAAAACCAGCAACTGCATCAACACTTGGTTGACTCTGATCTGACCTCTCCCCAAGAATTGGGAAAGAAGGCAGACAAATGGGTCAGAACCAGGGTTAAGCAAAAGAACCAGAACCAGGGCCAAGGGGGTGATCAGAAGAAAACAGACCAAAAGGGTGGAGATCAGAAACCTAAAGACCAGAAGTCTTCAACAGGGCCCCAAACTACTGCTAAGGAGGGTGGGTCCCAACAGTCCAAAAAGAAGAAAGAAGGTCAAAAGAAACCCTGGTGCAATCATTGCAAAAATACAACTCACTGGACTAGTGATTGTAAAAAGGGTGGAGCCCCCAACACTGTTGCCCCTAAGGCACCTGCTCCCAGTACTACTGTTAGCAGTGTTGGTCCCCAGACAAAGGGTGTAGTGGGAATCACTATGGGAACTGAAGGAGATTCTGACTTAGACAGAACCCTGACACAGGCAGTCTTGATCTGTGATGGGGACATTGATTTGTCCCTGACTGTGAGCCCCAGTAACCTGGGCAAGTACAGACAGACTCCTTTAATAAATGAAAAAGTGGCTCAAGCCTACAGGGACACATGTGCCAGTGTCACTATGGTGACACCAGGCTTTGTGGACCCTGGACAGTACATACCAGGTGAGAACTACCTGGTGACCAATGCCAGCAATGCCACTACTTCACATAGTGTGGCAGTTGTTAACTTCTCATGGGGAGGGGTAACTGGCCTCAAAAGGGTTGTGGTTAGTGCAGACCTCCCAGTAGAATGTTTGTTGGGCAATGACCTAGAGAGTTCTCTATGGTCAGAAGTGGAGTACAGGACTCATGCAGAGATGTTAGGTATATCATCACATGTCCTTGCTGTGACCAGGTCACAGGCCAAAAAGTGCCTCACTGAACCTCAGGTCTTGGATCCTGGAACAATGGACCAAGCACCTACCAAGAAGAAGAACAGGAAGGTCAAGGCTGTGCCTTCCCCCCTGCCTCAGAGTGATGATCAGCCTTCCCAGGAAGCTGATCTAGAGGACCCTGAAGGAACTGTCCCTGAAGAGCTTGAACCTGATCAGGTTGAGTTTCTGGGGACAGGGGGACCTTCAAGGGCTGACTTGAGGCAGGCTCAGTTATCCTGTCCCTCTCTTGAACCCCTCAGACAGCTGGCTGCTGCTGAGGCTGCTGGGAATGCTCAAGGTACCCATAAAGTGTATTGGGAGGAAGGGCTCCTTTATTCAGAGGCTAGAGACCCCAAGCCTGGTGGTACCAGGAGGTTGGTTATACCTCTGCAATTTAGGGGCTTCCTTCTTACCTTGGCCCATGATATTCCTTTAGCAGGACACTTAGGCCAGAACAAGACTTGGGACAGGCTTGTCCCTCACTTTCACTGGCCTCATATGAATGAAGATACAAAGGAGTTTTGTCGCTCCTGTGTGACCTGCCAAGCCAGTGGCAAATCAGGTGGCACAACAAATGCCCCCCTAATACCACTACCTGTGGTGGGGGTCCCCTTTGAAAGAGTGGGAATAGACATAGTGGGTCCCATGGATCCTCCCACTGCATCTGGGCACAGATTTATACTGGTGGTAGTGGATCATGCCACCAGGTATCCAGAGGCAATTCCCCTTAGGACCACTACAGCTCCTGTTGTGGCCAGGGCCCTGCTGGGAGTATTCTCCAGAGTGGGGTTTCTAAGGAGGTAGTATCTGACAGAGGTACCAACTTTATGTCAGGATACTTGACAGCTATGTGGAAGGAATGTGGTGTCAACTACAAGTTCACCACCCCTTATCACCCACAATGCAATGGGCTTGTTGAGAGATTCAACAAGACCCTAAAGGGTATGATCAAAGGATTACCTGAAAAGCTCAGGCGAAGATGGGACATCCTTCTACCCTGCCTTCTGTTTGCTTACAGAGAGGTCCCACAAAAAGGAGTTGGCTACAGCCCCTTTGAATTGTTGTTTGGGCACCCTGTGAGAGGCCCACTGTGTTTGGTGAAGGAAGGATGGGAGTTACCTCTCAAAAAGCCTAAGCTAGACATAGTGGACTATGTACTTGGTCTCCGCTCCAGGATGGCTGAGTATATGGAGAAGGCATCAAAAAACCTTGAGGCAAGCCTGGCCTTACAGAAAGCTTGGCATGACCAAAAGGCTGTCTTGGTTGAGTTTCAGCCAGGACAGAAGGTATGGGTGTTGGAGCCAGTGGCCCCAGCAGCACTCGAAGACAAATGGTCTGGACCCCATACAATCCTGGAAAAGAAGGGAGAGGTCACCTACTTGGTCGACCTAGGAACTCCCAGGAGTCCCCACAGGGTACTCCATGTTAACAGGCTTAAAGCATATGTTGACAGGGCAGACATGGGCTTGCTCATGGCTACAGATGAGGGACAGGAGGAAGAGAGTGACCCTCTCCCAGACCTGTTGTCTCAGAACCCTGAAGATGGCTCAGTTGAAGGAGTGACCCTTGGAGGCAACCTCACTGCCCATCAGCAGACTGAATGTAGACAGGTTCTACAATCATTTTCACATATGTTTTCCTTGATACCTAGTCAAACTGACTGGTGTACCCATGTGGTGGACACTGGTGACAGTCTGCCTGTAAAGAACAAGCTTTACAGACAACCTGACCACGTCAGGGACTGTATAAAGGCTGAGGTACATAAAATGCTGGAATTAGGTGTCATTGAACCCTCAGAGAGCCCCTGGGCTAGCCCAGTGGTTCTGGTCCCCAAACCTCACACCAAAGATGGCAAGAGAGAGATGAGGTTCTGTGTGGATTACAGAGGACTCAATGCTGTCACCATGACAGATGCACACCCTATTCCAAGGGCAGATGAGCTCATAGACAAACTAGCTTCTGCAAAGTTTTTGAGCACATTTGACTTAACAGCTGGCTATTGGCAAATCAGATTAGCTGAGGAGTCTAAGGCCAAAACATCATTCTCAACCCCAGGTGGGCACTACCAGTTTGTGGTGATGCCCTTTGGTCTGAAGAATGCACCTGCCACCTTCCAAAGGCTGGTGAACCAAGTCCTTACTGGGTTGGATGACTTTTGCGCAGCATATCTTGATGACATTGCTGTCTTTAGCTCCACCTGGGAGGATCACCTGATCCACCTGAAGAAGGCTCTTGAGGCTCTGCAAAGGGCAGGCCTCACTACCAAGGCTACTAAGTGCCAGATAGGGCAGAGTAAGGTTGTGTATTTGGGCCACCTTGTAGGTGGAGGCCAAGTTCAACCACTGGAGAGTAAGATACAATCCATCAAGGACTGGTCCCCTCCAACCACCCAGACTCAAGTTCGAGCTTTCTTGGGCTTGACTGGGTACTACAGGAAGTTTGTTAAGAACTATGGGTCCATTGTGACTCCTCTTAATGATCTGACATCCAAGAAGATGCCCAAAAAGGTTCAGTGGACAGTAAGCTGTCAAAAGGCATTTGATGACCTGAAGGAGGCCATGTGCTCTGCACCTATCCTGAAAAGTCCTGACTACTCCAAAGAGTTTATTGTCCAAACAGATGCTTCTGAGTTGGGTGTGGGAGCTGTGCTGTCACAACTTAATGTAGATGGTCAAGACCAACCCATTGCTTTTATTAGCAGAAGGTTGACCCCCAGAGAGAAGAATTGGTCAGCTATTGAGAGGGAGGCCTTTGCTGTGGTATGGGCCCTGAAGAAGCTGAGGCCATACTTGTTTGGCACTCACTTCAAGATTCAGACCGACCATAAGCCCCTCTTGTGGCTAAATCAGATGAAGGGTGAAAACCCCAAACTGCTTGGGTGGTCCATTTCCCTACAGGGGATGGACTTTACAGTGAGCACCGGCCAGGTACTGACCATGGGAATGCAGATGGTCTCTCCAGGTACTTCCACTTAGGACATGAAGACGAGACTGGTCAAGGCTAGTTTAATGTCCCAGCGTTTGGGGGGGGGGGTTGTGTAGGAGAGTAGGGTCTGCTATCCTATGGTCACCCCAAATTTTTGCTTTTTGCTTCACTGGTTTTTGACATATTGAGGCTGTGGGCCTGCCAATCAGACCCCCAGCCTGCTGTTCTCTCTACTAAATTAAAACTATGCACCCTAGGTGCATAACCAATTGGAAGTGGATCACCCTGTCAGCCCCTGTACCAGTGTACACTAGGTACCCAGGGCATTGGTGTACCCAAGGCCTGCCAGGGGCTGCAGCATGTATTATGCCACCCCAGGCTCGGCCTAACAATTTGACACAACTGGCTGATCACTCAGCTGGGGTAAGTTGGTGTAATCACCTCTTACTTAGGTGTAGTATACCTATACCTAACCTTAAATGGGACACCTGGTAACCTATAAGTCACTCCTATGGCAGGCCTTAACAATCCTGAAGGCAGAGTGCTTGGTTCCATGTGAGATGGTGCTCTGGCATGAGCTGAGCCTGTCTGCAGTGGTCGGAACAACTTCCTTCTACTGTTTCCAGATATCGTCATACCATATACTCTTAAGTGCATTATGAACCTCGCGGTTAAATGCTATCTTTGGTTTGGCTTTATCAAAACATGTCGAGTAAGGTGTCATACGAATTGGAATACTAACCCCTCGCCAATTCTGGCGACGGGGTTAGCATTCCACCCTTCTAGAGGGACACGACATGTACAGTACCTGAAACCCGGGTAAAATCAGACATAGCCTCAGCTCCACAAAATGGATGCTGCCACCACAGACACAAGTCTGCCCTCCTGCTGCTGGGAGTCCTTCCAGCTTGGGAGGTGTGGACAAAGGGTTTCCTGCCAGGGGAGGTGCATGCACCACCCCAGACAGGATTTTGTGTATTGGTCAGGTAGGGCTTGAAAGAAACCAGACATGCCTGTGGCTCACAAGGAGCCTCGGTACATATGCCAGTTCAAACCGGTCCTGGGGCACACCAGTCCCGGGCCTGGGGCGAGCTGGACAAAGGATTGGGGGTGTAACCACCCCCCTTCCTGGTCCCACCCATAGGGAGGGACCTAGCAGGTAGTCCGGCCCCTATAATCCGCTTAAAGGTAGGAGCTGTGTCCTAAGACTTCAGAAATCCTGAAATCAACTTAACACTAAGAAGAAGACGGGAACTTCGACGCTCTGCTGCCCAGAGGACTGAAGCCAATCTCCCCTGTGGTCAGGGAGTGACCACCTTGCTAACGCAAGCACCATCCAGCGAATCAACGTCTGCTTTGCCGCCGCCTCCCGCCGGAGCCCGAGCCCAGAGACTGACAAGACCTGGACCTCCAGACCTCTCACCGCCCGATCCACAGTCCCTGAAAAGAGGAGACCCGTGGAGGCACCGAGACACGTGGAGCCAGCCATCTTGAAACGACCACGACAAGCTGACAAGTGCAACAACCGAGGCTCCCTCCAAGTTGTGCTTTGGGATCTGAGAAGCCCAACACCCAAGCAGCATCTGCACCAAAGGTGAGCCCTCCAGCATCTCCACGATCTGCGGGGGGCCCTTCTGCATTTTGCCACTCGACGCGCCTAACCGGTTGCTGGCCCGCTGGCTAGTAGCCATCTTGGCGACGAACTCTTCAAAATACACCGCTGGTCTGGTTGCGCCAGACTGGCCCTTGCTCCCCTCCAAAGGAGCAGTCCTTCTGACCTTGCTGGTCAGAACCATCAGCTTATTTAATCTCCTACAACAATTGATTTTGCCAAGGCTTGTTTGCATCGATCAAGTCGCCGACACCGCCGACAGCGAGAGCCTGCGTGGGACAGCTCGTGAACCGACTCCTGGACGTCGTCGACCTCCAGGGACCACGTGGCTGCAGAGACAAGCTACACCTTTCTTCCTGTTTGCACCCGACATTGCCTGGTACCCACCTGGTGCCACGCCGGTCACTGGCTAGTGACTGTGAACACTGTCCCCTCTGCTTACAGGTCTTCAACATCTCCGATCCACTCTTGGATCCACTGCATCTCTCCCGGACCGACCGCCTGCAGCATCTTTGTCTTCAGGCTCCACGGAACAGATAGAAGAAACCCGACGCACTTCGAGGCCTATGCACCCGCTTCCTGTGGGTGAGGTAAAGCTGGCACACCTGTGCCCAAGTGTAGTATTACATCTCTAGTGCCTGTGTTCAAAATCTTGAGTTCCTAGTCCATCCGGAAGATCCTTTTTGCAGTAAATTTGTACTTTTTACGCACCCATTGAAACCTATGGGAGCACGCGTGTGACTATTTGCTCTGCACACGCCACCCGTGGACCTGCTGGTCACTAACTGAAGTTAGCTCCTTGTAGGCCCAGCGATTCTAGAGGCCCTAGCCTTTTCCCTTTTCTGTTCGTGGTACTTATACCACTATTTTAGTATATGGTTCGAGCGGCCACCAGGGCCTATCCATATAAAGTGCAACTTCTGTGTATTCTACTGTAATCTTGTTTGACGATTTGTGCTCCTGTGCTCATAAAGAGACTAGGGGTTACTTTGAGAAATAAATACATATATATTTTGAATATATATCTGTGTGGTGTCCTTTCATTGGTATAAAAGGGGGTTGCATTTGGTAAAACAGCTGGCTTAACACGCTTCACGAGTTTAGCCTCAAAGACTGCTTAGCCTACGCTACCACTAGGGCAGCTAGTCCGAAAAGGTTGACTTACAACCACACCATAAGGGTTGTTTGGCATGGTACAAGGTGATCACTTTAACTAGTGAGCATCATATACCAGGCCAACTTCTCACAACCACCTTGTACCATGCCAAGCAACCCTTATGGTGTGGTTGTAAGTCAACCTTTTCGGACTAGCTGCCCTAGTGGTAGCGTAGGCTAAGCAGTCTTTGAGGCTAAACTCGTGAAACGTGTTAAGCAGGCTGTTTTACCAAATGTAACCCCCCTTTATACCAATGAAAGGACACCACACAGATATATATTGAAAATATATATGTATTTATTTCTCAAAGTATCCCCTAGACTCTTTATGAGCACAGGAGCTCAAATTGTTAAACAAGAATACGTTAGAATACACAGAAGTTGCACTTTATATGGATAGGCCCTGGTGGCCACTTGAACCATATACTAAAATAGTGGTATAAGTACCACGAACAGGAAAGGGAAAAGGCCTAGGGCCTCTAGAATCGCTGGGCCTACAAGGAGCTAACTTTAGTTAGTGACCAGGAGATCCACGGGTTGCGTGTGCAGAGCAAATAGTCACAGGTTTTCAATGGGTGCGTAAAAGTTACAAAGTTACTGCAAAAAGGATCTTCCGGATGGACTATGAACTCAAGATTGGAAACACAGACACTAGAGATGATACTCTACACTTGGGCACCGGAGTGCCAGCTTTACCTCACCCACAGGAAGCGGGTGCATCGGTCTCGAAGTGCGTCGGGTTTCTTCTATATGTTCAAAGGAGCCTGAAGACAAAGATGCTGCAGGCGGTCGGTCCGGAAGGGATGCGGTGGATCCAAGGGTGGATCGGAGTTGTAGAAGACCTGTAAGCAGAGGGGACAGTGTTCACAGTCACTAGCCAGTGACCAGCGTGGCACCAGGTGGGTACCAGGCGATGTCGGGTGCAAACAGGAGGAGAGGTGCAGCTTGTCTCTGCAGCCACGTGGTCCCTGAAGGTCGACGACGTCCAGGAGTCGGTTCACGAGCTGTTCCACAAAGGCTCTCGCTGTCGGCGGTGTCGGCGACTTGGTCGAAGCAAACAAGCCTTGGCAAAAGCAATTGTTGTGGAGAACAAAATAAGCTGATGGTTCTGACCAGCAAGGTCAGAGGGACTGCTCCTTTGGAGGGGAGCAAGGGCCAGTCTGAAACAACCAGACCAGCAGTGTAGTTCTTGAAGTTCGTCGCCAAGATGGCCACTAGCCAACGGGCCAGCAACCGGTTAGGCGCGTTGAGTGGCAAAATGCAGAGGGGCCCCAAGCAGATCGTGGAGATGCTGGAGGGCTCACCTTTGGTGCAGATGCTGCTCGGGTGTTGGGCTTCTCAGGACCCAAAGCACAACTTGGAGGGAGCCTTGGTTGTCACGCTTGCAGCTTGTCGTGGTCTTTTCAAGATGGATGGCTCCACGTGTCTCGGTGCCTCCACGGGTTCCTTCTTTTCAGGGACTGTGGATCGGGCGGTGAGAGGTCTGGAGGTCCAGGTCGTGTCAGTCTCTGGGCTCGGGCTCCGGCGCTAGGCGGCGGCAAAGCAGACGTTGATTCGCTGGATGGTGCTTGCGTTAGCAAGGTGGTCACTCCCTGACCACAGGGGAGATTGGCTTCAGTCCTCTGTGCGGCAGAGCGTCGAAGTTCCCGTCTTCTTCTTGTAGTTAAGTTGATTCCAGGATGTCTAAAGTCTTAGGACACAGCTCCTACCTTTATTCGGATTCTAGGGGCCGGACTACCTGCTAGGTCCCTCCCTAAGGGTGGGACCAGGAAGGGGGGTGGTTACACCCCCAATCCTTTGTCCAGCTCGCCCCAGGTCCAGGGCTGGTGTGCCCCAGGACCGGTTTGAACTGGCATATGCACCGAGGCTCCTTGTGAGCCTCAGGCATGTCTGGTTTCTTTCAAGCCCTACCTGACCAATACACAAAATCCTGTCTGGGGTGGTGCACGCACCTCCCCTGGCAGGAAACCCTTTGTCCACACCTCCCAAGCTGGAAGGACTCCCAGCAGCAGGAGGGCAGACTTGTGTCTGTGGTGGCAGCATCCATTTTGTGGAGCTGAGGCTATGTCTGATTTTACCCGGGTTTCAGGTACTGTACATGTCGTGTCCCTCTAGAATTGTGGAATGCTAACCCCGTTGCCAGAATTGGCGAGGGGTTAGTATTCCAATTCGTATGACACCTTACTCGACATGTTTTGATAAAGCCAAACCAAAGATAGCATTTAACCGCGAGGTTCATAATGCACTTAAGAGTATATGGTATGACGATATCTGGAAACAGTAGAAGGAAGTGGTTCCGACCACTGCAGACAGGCTCAGCTCATGCCAGAGCACCATATCACATGGAACCAAGCACTCTGCCTTCAGGATTGTTAAGGCCTGCCATAGGAGTGACTTATAGGTTAACATGTGTCCCATTTAAGGTTAGGTATAGGTATACTACACCTAAGTAAGAGGTGGTTACACCAACTTACCCCAGCTGAGTGATCAGCCAGTTGTGTCAAATTTGTTAGGCCAGGCCAGGGGTGGCACAATACATGCTTCAGCCCCTGGTAGGCCTTAGATACAGCAATGCCCTGGGTACCTAGTGTACACTGGTACAGGGGCTCTCAGGGTGATCCACTTCCAATTGGTTGTGCACCTAGGGTGCATAGTGTAAATTTAGTAGAGAGAACAGCAGGCTGGGGGTCTGATTGGCAGGCCCACAGCCTCAATATGTCAAAAACCAGTGAAGGAAAAAGCAAAAATTTGGGGTGACCATAGGATAGCAGACCCTACTCTCCTACAGGCGTGCAGCGGCATGCAGCAGTTTGTGGTGTGCAGCAGTGTGTGGCGTGCAGCAGTGTGTGGCGTGTAGCAGTGTGCGGCGTGCAGCAGTCTGCGGTGTGCAGCAGTGTGAGGCGTGCAGCAGTGTGTGGCTTGCAGCGGCATGCAGCAGTGTGTGGCATGCAGGAGTGTGTGGTGTGTAGCAGTGTGCGGCATGTAGCAGTGTGCAGCGTGCAGCAGTGTGCTGCGTGCAGCAGTGTCATGCAGCATGCAGCAGTGAGTAATGTAGAAGTGTGCAGCAGTGTGCGGCGTGCAGCAGTGTGTGCCATGCAGCAGTGTGTGGCGTGCAGCAGTGTTTCGTGTAGCATTGTGCAGCGTGCAGCAGTGTGTAGCATGCAGCAGTGTGTGGTGTGCAGCAGTGTTTCGTGTAGCATTGTGCGGCGTGCAGCAGTGTGCGGCATGCAGCAGTGTGTGGCATGCAGCAGTGTGTGGCTTGCAGCGGCATGCAGCAGTGTGTGGTGTGCAGCAGTGTGTGGCATGCAGCAGTGTGTGGCTTGCAGCGGCATGCAGCAGTGTGTGGCATGCAGCAGTGTGTGGCGTACAGCAGTGTGTGGCGTGTAGCAGTGTGCGGCGTGCAGCAGTGTGCAGCAGTCTGCGGCGTGCAGCAGTGTGTGCTGTGCAGCAGTCTTTCGTATAGCATTGTGCGGCGTGTAGCAGTGTGCGGTGTGCAGCAGTGTGTGGCGTGCAGCAGTGTGTGGCATGCAGCAGTGTGTGGCGTGCAGCAGTGTGCGGCATGCAGCAGTGTGTGGCGTGCAGCAGTGTTTGGCGTGCAGCAGTGTGTGGCATGCAGCGGCATGCAGCAGTGTGCGGCGTGCAGCAGTGTGCGGCATACAGCAGTGTGCGGCATGCAGCATTGTGAGGCGTGCAGCAGTGTGCGGCGTGCAGCAGTGTGTGGCGTGCAGCAGTGTTTTGTGTAGCATTGTGCGGCGTGCAGCAGTGTTTCGTGTAGCAGTGTGTGGCGTGCAGCAGTGTTCGGCGTGCAGCAGTGTGCGGTGAGCAGCAGTGTGCTGCGTGCAGCAGTGTGTGGCGTGCAGCAGTGTGTGGCGTGCAGCGGCATGCAGCAGTGTGTGGTGCGCAGCAGTGTGTGGCGTGCAGCAGTGTGTGGCATGCATCAGTGTGTAGTGTGCAGCAGTGTTTCGTGTAGCAGTGTGCGGCATGCAGCAGTGTGCGGCATGCAGCAGTGTGTGACATGCAGCAGTGTGTGGCGTGCAGCAGTGTGTGGCTTGCAGCGGCATGCAGTGTGTGGCATGCAGCAGTGTGTGGCGTGCAGCAGTGTGTGGCATGCAGCAGTTTGTGGCATGCAGCAGTGTGTGCCATGCAGCAGTGTGTGGCGTGCAGCAGTGTGTGGCATGCATCAGTGTGTGGTGTGCAGCAGTGTTTCGTGTAGCAGTGTGCGGCATGCAGCAGTGTGCGGCATGCAGCAGTGTGCGACATGCAGCAGTGTGCGGTGTGCAGCAGTGTGTGGCGTGCAGCAGTGTGTGGCATGCATCAGTGTGCGGCGTGCAGCAGTGTGTGGCATGCAGCAGTGTGCTGCGTGCAGCAGTGTGTGGCGTGCAGCAGTGTGTGGTGTGCAGCAGTGTGTGGCATGCAGCAGTGTTTGGCGTGCAACAGTGTGTGGCGTGCAGCGGCATGCAGCAGTGTGTGGCGTGCAGCAGTGTGCGGCGTGCAGCAGTGTGCGGCATGCAGCAGTGTGCGGCGTGCAGCAGTGTGCGGCGTGCAGCAGTGTGTGGCATGCAGCAGTGTTTGGCATGCAACAGTGTGTGGCGTGCAGCGGCATGCAGCAGTGTGTGGCGTGCAGCAGTGTGCGGCGTGCAGCAGTGTGCGGCATGCAGCAGTGTGCAGCGTGCAGCAGTGTGTGGCGTGCAGCAGTGTGTGGCGTGCCGCAGTGTGTGGTATGCAACAGTGTTTTGTGTAGCAGTGTGCGGTGTGCAGCAGTGTGTGGCATGCAGCAGTGTGCGGTGAGCAGCAGTGTGCTGCGTGCAGCAGTGTGTGGCGTGCAGCAGTGTGTGGCGTGCAGCGGCATGCAGCAGTGTGTGGTGTGCAGCAGTGTGCTGCGTGCAGCAGTGTGTGGTGTGCAGCAGTGTTTCGTGTAGCATTGTGCGGCGTGCAGCAGTGTGCGGCATGCAGCAGTGTGTGGCGTGCAGCAGTGTGTGGCTTGCAGCGGCATGCAGCAGTGTGTGGCGTGCAGCAGTGTGTGCCATGCAGCAGTGTGTGGCGTGCAGCAGTGTTTCGTGTAGCATTGTGCAGCGTGCAGCAGTGTGTAGCATGCAGCAGTGTGTGGTGTGCAGTAGTGTTTCGTGTAGCATTGTGCGGTGTGCAGCAGTGTGCGGCATGCAGCAGTGTGTGGCGTGCAGCAGTGTGTGGCTTGCAGCGGCATGCAGCAGTGTGTGGCGTGCAGCAGTGTGTGGCATGCAGCAGTGTGTGGCTTGCAGCGGCATGCAGCAGTGTGTGGCATGCAGCAGTGTGTGGCGTACAGCAGTGTGTGGCGTGTAGCAGTGTGAAGCGTGCAGCAGTGTGCAGCAGTCTGCGGCGTGCAGCAGTGTGTGCTGTGCAGCAGTGTTTCGTATAGCATTGTGCGGCGTGTAGCAGTGTGCGGTGTGCAGCAGTGTGTGGCATGCAGCAGTGTGTGGCATGCAGCAGTGTGTGGCGTGCAGCAGTGTGCGGCATGCAGCAGTGTGTGGCGTGCAGCAGTGTTTGGCATGCAGCAGTGTGTGGCGTGCAGCGGCATGCAGCAGTGTGTGGCGTGCAGCAGTGTGTGTCGTGCAGCAGTGTGCGGCATACAGCAGTGTGCGGCGTGCAGCATTGTGAGGCATGCAGCAGTGTGCGGCGTGCAGCAGTGTGTGGCGTGCCGGCGTGTTTTGTGTAGCATTGTGCAGCGTGCAGCAGTGTTTCGTGTAGCAGTGTGTGGCGTGCAGCAGTGTTCGGCGTGCAGCAGTGTGCGGTGAGCAGCAGTGTTTCGTGCAGCAGTGTGTGGCGTGCAGCAGTGGGTGGCTTGCAGGGGCATGCAGCAGTGTGTGGCGTGCAGCAGTGTGTGCCATGCAGCAGTGTGTGGCGTGCAGCAGTGTTTCGTGTAGCATTGTGCAGCGTGCAGCAGTGTGTAGCATGCAGCAGTGTGTGGTGTGCAGCAGTGTTTCGTGTAGCATTGTGCGGCGTGCAGCAGTGTGCGGCATGCAGCAGTGTGTGGCGTGCAGCAGTGTGTGGCTTGCAGCGGCATGCAGCAGTGTGTGGCGTGCAGCAGTGTGTGGCATGCAGCAGTGTGTGGCTTGCAGCGGCATGCAGCAGTGTGTGGCATGCAGCAGTGTGTGGCGTACAGCAGTGTGTGGCGTGTAGCAGTGTGAAGCGTGCAGCAGTGTGCAGCAGTCTGCGGCGTGCAGCAGTGTGTGCTGTGCAGCAGTGTTTCGTATAGCATTGTGCGGCGTGTAGCAGTGTGCGGTGTGCAGCAGTGTGTGGCATGCAGCAGTGTGTGGCATGCAGCAGTGTGTGGCGTGCAGCAGTGTGCGGCATGCAGCAGTGTGTGGCGTGCAGCAGTGTTTGGCATGCAGCAGTGTGTGGCGTGCAGCGGCATGCAGCAGTGTGTGGCGTGCAGCAGTGTGCGGCGTGCAGCAGTGTGCGGCATACAGCAGTGTGCGGCGTGCAGCATTGTGAGGCGTGCAGCAGTGTGCGGCGTGCAGCAGTGTGTGGCGTGCAGCAGTGTTTTGTGTAGCATTGTGCGGCGTGCAGCAGTGTTTCGTGTAGCAGTGTGTGGCGTGCAGCAGTGTTCGGCGTGCAGCAGTGTGCGGTGAGCAGCAGTGTTTCGTGCAGCAGTGTGTGGCGTGCAGCAGTGTGTGGCGTGCAGCGGCATGCAGCAGTGTGTGGTGTGCAGCAGTGTGTGGCGTGCAGCAGGGTGTGGCATGCATCAGTGTGTGGTGTGCAGCAGTGTTTCGTGTAGCAGTGTGCGGCGTGCAGCAGTGTGCGGCATGCAGCAGTGTGTGACATGCAGCAGTGTGTGGCGTGCAGCAGTGTGTGGCGTGCAGCGGCATGCAGTGTGTGGCATGCAGCAGTGTGTGGCGTGCAGCAGTGTGTGGCATGCAGCAGTTTGTGGCATGCAGCAGTGTGTGCCATGCAGCAGTGTGTGGCGTGCAGCAGTGTGTGGCATGCATCAGTGTGTGGTGTGCAGCAGTGTTTCGTGTAGCAGTGTGCGGCGTGCAGCAGTGTGCGGCATGCAGCAGTGTGCGGCGTGCAGCAGTGTGTGGCATGCAGCAGTGTGCTGCATGCAGCAGTGTGTGGCGTGCAGCAGTGTGTGGTGTGCAGCAGTGTGTGGCATGCAGCAGTGTTTGGAGTGCAACAGTGTGTGGCGTGCAGCGGCATGCAGCAGTGTGTGGCATGCAGCAGTGTGCGGCGTGCAGCAGTGTGCGGCATGCAGCAGTGGGCGGCGTGCAGCAGTGGGCGGCGTGCAGCAGTGTGTGGCATGCAGCAGTGTTTGGCATGCAACAGTGTGTGGCGTGCAGCGGCATGCAGCAGTGTGTGGCGTGCTTCAGTGTGCGGCGTGCAGCAGTGTGCGGCATGCAGCAGTGTGCAGCGTGCAGCAGTGTGTGGCGTGCAGCAGTGTGTGGCGTGCCGCAGTGTGTGGTATGCAACAGTGTTTTGTGTAGCAGTGTGCGGTGTGCAGCAGTGTGTGGCATGCAGCAGTGTGCGGTGAGCAGCAGTGTGCTGCGTGCAGCAGTGTGTGGCGTGCAGCAGTGTGTGGCGTGCAGCGGCATGCAGCAGTGTGTGGTGTGCAGCAGTGTGCTGCGTTGTTAGACGGACCGGGAGGTTCGGCCGAGGACAAGGGGAGAGGTCTCCGGGGAGAGCCGTCTCCAGCGATCGTACAGATGAATAACTTCCCCCCCACAGATATACACCACACAAGGATAAGATTTAGCGTTCTTTATAGGTGATTCCTTAAGGTACGATGAAATGGTACAAGGAGGTCTGGACTCAGGGGTCCCCTCGATTCGAGTCTCTTGGTTTGGGGAAAGGGGGTAGCGGGACAGTCTGGTTACCAGTCTGGTAGCTGAGATGGTATGGTGGATAGCTCACAATCCTCGAGCTCGGTGTTCTAGCTTGGACGGGCCGCGGCAGCGCCAGCAGGTCCCGGTGAAGATGGTCGTTACACGGTCCGCGGCAGCGCCAGCAGGTCCCGGTGAAGATGGTCATTACACGGTCCGCGGCAGCGCCAGCAGGTCCCGATGAAGGTGGTCGTTACAACGGTCCGCGGCAGCGCCAGCAGGTCCCGACGAGGATGGATGTTGCAGAAGGCCGCGGCAGCGCCAGCAGGCAGGACGATGGTTCACAAGGCAGGGCTACGGCAGCGCCAGTAGTCCGTCAAGGATGAGTTCTCTCGGTGTCTCTCGACTCCAGGATACAACTACCTTCCTGCTCTGGAGCTGCCCTAGTTATAGGTCTGGCGCCCTTTGATGTCCGGACCCTCGCTCTTGGAGGTCGGGGGGTCCGGGATGAGGGAGTCCAGACACCCAGCAGGGGGTGGAGCCAGCGCCTGGGGGAGCTGGAGGGTGATCGGCACCTGGCGGGGGAGAGCCCTCGACGCTTCTTTCTCCCATTGACCTGCCAAGTGGTCCGTTCACCTCCTGGGTGGATGGTGGTGCCGGGATGTCGGGGCCGGCCAGGCCCAGGGTTAGGGTCGGGCTGAGGCCACGCGGCCTCGTGGCGCAGTGTCCAAGATGGCGGCTGATCCGGCCGGGGGAGCCGGTAGTTGTTCGGCCCCATGATACATGGATGTCCGGGGGCAGGAGCTCCGTTGGGAGACGGGGTGCGGGTTGCCCTTGGGGGTAACACCTGGGAGTCCGGGGTTTGGGCCCTGTCGTGCGGGGAGGGAGCAAGCCCTTCATGTGGCCTGTCCAACATGCGTCCCCCCCAGCTGAAGGCGGGGAGAGTCACCCATCCTCTTGGGGACTCTCCTCGTCGAGGCGGAAAAAGCGTGACAGGCCATCTGCGTTGGCGTGGTCTTGGCCCGGTCGATGTTCCACAGTGAAGTCCATTCCCTGCAGGGAGATGGACCAGCGCAATAGTTTTGGGTTTTCCCCCCGCATCTGCATTAGCCACTGCAGGGGTCGATGATCGGTTTGCACCCGGAAGTGGGTACCGAAGAGATAGGGCCGGAGCTTTTTGAGGGCCCACACCACTGCGAAGGCCTCCCTCTCGATTGTGCTCCAGCGCTGTTCTCGGGCCAGGAGGCGTCTGCTGATGAAGGCCACCGGCTGGTCAAGACCCTCGGGGTTCAGCTGGGAAAGAACCGCCCCGATGCCGTGGTCGGAGGCGTCCGTTTGTACAATGAATTCCCGACTGTAATCGGGGGCCTGGAGCACAGGGGCGGTGCACAGGGCGGCCTTCAGCTTCTCGAAGGCCGCTTGACAGTCGGGGGTCCAGTTAATCTTCTTCGGGTGGTTTTTGGATTTGAGACCCGTGAGGGGCCCCACAATGCTGCCATAGTCCCTCACGAACCGCCGGTAGTAGCCGGTGAGTCCCAAGAAGGCTCGGACCTCGGTCTGCGTGATGGGGGGTTGCCAGGACTGGATGGCAGCAATTTTGAGTTGCAGAGGGGCCACCAGACCGCTTCCCACCTGGTGTCCGAGGTAGGTCACGGACCCTTGACCAATTTGGCACTTGCCGGCCTTAATCGTGAGGCCGGCCCGCTGGAGGGCCTGCAGGACCTCTTGGAGGTGGTGGAGGTGGTCGGACCAGTGGCGGCTGTACACAGCGATATCGTCCAGGTAGGCGGCGCTGAACTCTTCGAGCCCCGCCAAGACCTGGTTCACTAGACGTTGAAAAGTAGCTGGGGCATTCTTCATGCCGAAGGGCATGACCTTGAAGTGGTAGTGGCCATCGGGGGTAGAAAAGGCGGACCGTTCCTGGGCCCGGGGTGTGAGACCGATCTGCCAGTAGCCCGCTGTCAGGTCGAAGATGCTGAGGTAGCGGGCGGCCCCCAGGCGGTCGATCAATTCATCCGCTCGGGGGATAGGATGAGCGTCGGTCCGGGTGACAGCGTTCAAGCCCCGATAGTCGATGCAGAATCGGAGTTCAGGAGTGGTGCCGGGGGCAGCGGCTTTGGGGACCAGCACGACCGGGCTGGCCCAGGGGCTGTCCGAGGGTTCGATGACCCCGAGCGTGAGCATCTTGGATACTTCCTCTTGGATGCAGGCCCGCACCCGATCTGGTACGCAGTAGGCCCGGTGCCGGATAGGGGGACTGTCCCCGGTGTCCACGTCGTGCAAGCACCAAGGGGTGATCCCTGGGGTGAGGGAAAACAGTGTAGCAAACTGCAGCAGGAGGTCCCGGCAGCCCTGGCGTTGCTCTGGGGTGAGGGCATCGGAGAGCCGGACCACGTCCACGGAACCGTCATTCTCCTGGGTCTTCAGGAGATCAGGGAGGGGCTCGGAGTCTTCTTCCGCCCCACTGTCTGTAGCCATCAGGAGGCTGAGTTCCGATCGCACAAAGTGGGGTTTGAGTCTGTTGGTGTGGAGGACCCGGAGGGGGTTCCGGGGGGACTCCATGTCGATGAGGTAGGTGACGGGGCTCTTGCGTTCGACCACTTTGAAGGGCCCCGTCCACTTATCTTGCAAGGCACATGGTTCGGTGGGGGACATCACCCACACTTGTTGACCAGGTTCGAATTCGACGGAGGAGGCATTCTGATCGTACCATCTTTTCATGTCCTCCTGACTGGCCTCGAGGTTCGCTTTTGCCATTTCCCTGAAGCGCCGGGTCTGATTGCGTAGTGCCAGGAGGTACTTGAAGACGTCTGGGGGGTCTCTAGGGGGGCCATCTCCCAACCTTCTTTGACTAGGCTGAGGGGCCCTCGCACAGGGTGCCCGTACAGGAGTTCGAAAGGGCTAAAGCCGAGGGACTTCTGGGGAACTTCTCGATAGGCGAAGAGGAGGCACGGGAGTAGTACATCCCACTGGCGACGGAGGGGCTCTTCCAATCTCCCAATCATTCCCTTGAGTGTGCGGTTGAATCGCTCAACTAGTCCGTTCCCTTGAGGGTGATAGGGGGTCGTGAATCGGTAGGTGACCCCGCACTGTTGCCAGAGGGACTTCATATATTTCGAGATAAAGTTTGTGCCTCGGTCGCTGACGACTTCTCGGGGGAAGCCCACCCGGGAGAAGATCCCCATTAGGGCCCGGCCGACCACCGGAGCTGTTACAGTTCGCAGGGGCACAGCCTCGGGGTAGCGGGTGGCGTAGTCCACCAGTTCCAGGATGAACCAATGTCCTTGTGCTGTGCGGGGGTCCAGGGGCCCCACAATGTCTATTCCTACCCTCTCGAACGGGGTGGTGACCACTGGGAAGGGTTGCAGAGGGGCTTTGAGCTTACGGCCGCTCTTCCCGCTGGCCTGGCACGTGGGGCAGGACCGGCAGTGGTTGAGGACGTCGTTCCGCATCTTCGGCCAGAAAAAGTGGGTCACCAGGCGACTGTAGGTTTTGTCCTGGCCCAGGTGTCCAGCCAGGGGAACATCGTGGGCCAAAGTTAGTAGGAAGTCTCTGAAACGGAGGGGCACCACCAGCACTCGACTGGCCCCTAACTCCGCGATTCTTTGTTCACTGTATAGCAGGTCGTTATCCCAATAGACCCAATGGGTTCTGGTGGAGTCCCCTGCGCTCTGGGCGCTGGCTTGCTGGCGGAGTTCCTCGAGGGAGGGGCAGGTCTTCTGTTCCTGGCGAAACTGTTCCTGGGTGGGCCCCCCTTCTTGATGCCACTGAGCCAGGCCGGGAAGGTCCTGGGGCTGGGCGACCCCTTCGGGCGTTGGCTCTGGGGGGTCGGTATAGCCGTTGTACTCTACTGGAGCGACCGGGGGAGGAGGTGCTGGCCATTCTGGTTCTTCTGGTCGGGGGACGGCACGGGCGGCCATGGACCGGGTGGTTACGCAGGCCCAGTCCGGGAGGCCCAGCATCCCCAGGTGCTCTCTTCTTTCGACGGCAGCCCACGGGGAACTCTCAAGGTCATTCCCCAGGAGACAGTCCACGGGGGCATCATCCCGGACCGTCACCTTCAACATGCCGGAGACCTCTCCCCATTCGAAGGGGACGCAGGCCATCCGACACAGACTTTCGGAATTGTCGGCTGAGCGGACGGGGCAGAGAATGTTCGGCAGGATCTGCTCTGGTTTCACCAGGTGACAGCGGACGGCCGTCACACTGGCCCCTGTGTCACGTAGGGCTTCGGCCCGGCGCCCATTAATGTTCACCCACTGGCCATATTTCCGGGTGTTGGCGGGTAGGGGAGCCCACGGGACCATGTCTTTTCCCCCTAGGCACGCTAGAACCATGGCGGCCGGTTCCCACTCTTGTTGTGCCTGCTCATATTCTTACTGTTCCTCGGAGATTTGTTCTCCCCCCAGGGCGGCGGCAGCTACCTGGCGGGGCTTTGGCGTTTGGTTCTGCGGGCAGCTCGGGTCATTGGCGTAGTGGCCGACTCGCTGGCATCGGTGACACGTGACGTTGGCTCGGAACCCCGGGCGCATCGGGGGTTGCCCCGGCCGGCCGGGGGCGGGGTGCTGGCCGCGGGAGTGGCCGGGATGGTGTCTCTCCCTCGCCCCTGGCCTCCTCCTCCTCCTCGGGGACGGTGCTGACCTTGGTGGTTTCGGTTTTGCTCGTGTGGCCCTCTCCGGCCCACTCGGGTGCTTTCCCACCGGTCAGCTTCGGCGGCGAGTTGCCGTGGGTCAGTCAATTTACTGTCGAGGAGGTGCTGCCTGAGCTCGACGAAGCAGTTGTTAGACAGGTGCTCCCACACCATAAGATTAAAGAGCTGCTCGTAGGTCGTTACGTGGCTTCCCTTGATCCAACCCTCGAAGGCTCGGCTGAAATAGTTGACGTATTCCACCCAAGTTGTACCCGGGATCCGGGTGCAGTCTCGGAACCTCTGGCGGTACATTTCGGGTGTGAGCCCATATCGGGTGAGGAGGGCAGCCTTCATGTGGTCATAGGATGACATCTGATGATCTGGGAGCTGTAGTAGGGCATCGCGGCCTTCGTTGACGAACCTCCCCCATAGGCCGGCTCCCCAGTCACTCCGATCGATCCGGTGGGAGGTCATGGCGATCTCGTAGGCTTTGAACCACTGTTGTATGTCGTCCTCTCGGACATACTCTCGTACAACATCCTTGGGGATGTGGACTTTCTTCTCGGTTGCTCCCGGGGTGTGCGGTCGCTCAGGCACCCCCGGTTCTTTATTCTGTTTCCTGTAGGAAGGTGGATATCTGACTATGGTTACCCCCAAATTTTTGCCTAGTGTCTAGCTGGTTTTTCGACTTAGTTGGCCTGAGATCCTGCTATTCAGGATCTCAGCCTGGCTGTTCTCTCTTTAAAATGGACTCCATGTACCCTAGGTACATACCCAATTGGTTGGATCACCCTGTCAGCCCCTGTACCAGTGTACACTAGGTACCCAGGGCATTGGTGTACCCAAGGCCTGCCAAGGGCTGAAGCATGTATTATGCCACCCCAGGCTTGGCCTAACAATCTGACACAACTGGCTGATCACTCAGCTGGGGTAAGTTGGTGTAATCACCTCTTACTTAGGTGTAGTATACCTATACCTAACCTTAAATGGGACACATGGTAACCTATAAGTCACTCCTATGGCAGGCCTTAACAATCCTGAAGGCAGAGTGCTTGGTTCCATGTGAGATGGTGCTCTGGCATGAGCTGAGCCTGTCTGCAGTGGTCGGAACAACTTCCTTCTACTGTTTCCAGATATCGTCATACCATATACTCCTAAGTGCATTATGAACCTCGCGGTTAAATGCTATCTTTGGTTTGGCTTTATCAAAACATGTCGAGTAAGGTGTCATACGAATTGGAATACTAACTGTAGGAGAGTAGGGTCTGCTATCCTATGGTCACCCCAAATTTTTGCTTTTTGCTTCACTGGTTTTTGACATATTGAGGCTGTGGGCCTGCCAATCAGACCCCCAGCCTGCTGTTCTCTCTACTAAATTAAAACTATGCACCTTAGGTGCATAACCAATTGGAAGTGGATCACCCTGTCAGCCCCTGTACCAGTGTACACTAGGTACCCAGGGCATTGGTGTACCCAAGGCCTGCCAGGGGCTGCAGCATGTATTATGCCACCCCAGGCTTGGCCTAACAATTTGACACAACTGGCTGATCACTCAGCTGGGGTAAGTTGGTGTAATCACCTCTTACTTAGGTGTAGTATACCTATACCTAACCTTAAATGGGACACCTGGTAACCTATAAGTCACTCCTATGGCAGGCCTTAACAATCCTGAAGGCAGAGTGCGTGGTTCCATGTGAGATGGTGCTCTGGCATGAGCTGAGCCTGTCTGCAGTGGTCGGAACAACTTCCTTCTACTGTTTCCCGATATCGTCATACCATATACTCTTAAGTGCATTATGAACCTCGCGGTTAAATGCTATCTTTGGTTTGGCTTTATCAAAACATGTCGAGTAAGGTGTCATACGAATTGGAATACTAACCCCTCGCCAATTCTGGCGACGGGGTTAGCATTCCACCCTTCTAGAGGGACACGACATGTACAGTGCCTGAAACCCGGGTAAAATCAGACATAGCCTCAGCTCCACAAAATGGATGCTGCCACCACAGACACAAGTCTGCCCTCCTGCTGCTGGGAGTCCTTCCAGCTTGGGAGGTGTGGACAAAGGGTTTCCTGCCAGGGGAGGTGCGTGCACCACCCCAGACAGGATTTTGTGTATTGGTCAGGTAGGGCTTGAAAGAAACCAGACATGCCTGTGGCTCACAAGGAGCCTCGGTGCATATGCCAGTTCAAACCGGTCCTGGGGCACACCAGTCCCGGGCCTGGGGCGAGCTGGACAAAGGATTGGGGGTGTAACCACCCCCCTTCCTGGTCCCACCCATAGGGAGGGACCTAGCAGGTAGTCCGGCACCTAGAATCCGCTTAAAGGTAGGAGCTGTGTCCTAAGACTTCAGACATCCTGGAATCAACTTAAAACTAAGAAGAAGACGGGAACTTCGACGCTCTGCTGCACAGAGGACTGAAGCCAATCTCCCCTGTGGTCAGGGAGTGACCACCTTGCTAACGCAAGCACCATCCAGCGAATCAACGTCTGCTTTGCCGCCGCCTCCCGCCGGAGCCCGAGCCCAGAGACTGACAAGACCTGGACCTCCAGACCTCTCACCGCCCGATCCACAGTCCCTGAAAAGAGGAGACCCGTGGAGGCACCGAGACACGTGGAGCCAGCCATCTTGGAACAACTACGACAAGCTGACAAGTGCAACAACCGAGGCTCCCTCCAAGTTGTGCTTTGGGATCTGAGAAGCCCCACCCCCGAGCAGCATCTGCACCAAAGGTGAGCCCTCCAGCATCTCCACGATCTGCGTGGGGCCCTTCTGCATTTTGCCACTCGACGCGCCTAACCGGTTGCTGGCCCGCTGGCTAGTAGCCATCTTGGCGACGAACTTCAAGAAATACACCGCTGGTCTGGTTGCTCCAGACTAGCCCTTGCTCCCCTCCAAAGGAGCAGTCCTTCTGACCTTGCTGGTCAGAACCATCAGCTTATTTCCTTTTCCTACAACAATTGCTTTTGCCAAGGCTTGTTTGCTTCGATCAAGTCGCCGACACCGCCGACAGCGAGAGCCTGCGTGGGACAGCTCGTGACTCGACTCCTGGACGTCGTCGACCTCCAGGGACCACGTGGCTGCAGAGACAAGCTACACCTTTCTTCCTGTTTGCACCCGACATTGCCTGGTACCCACCTGGTGCCACGCTGGTCACTGGCTAGTGACTGTGAACACTGTCCCCTCTGCTTACAGGTCTTCAACATCTCCGATCCACTCTTGGATCCACTGCATCTCTCCCGGACCGACCGCCTGCAGCATCTTTGTCTTCAAGCTCCACGGAACAGATAGAAGAAACCCGACGCACTTCGAGGCCTATGCACCCGCTTCCTGTGGGTGAGGTAAAGCTGGCACATCTGTGTCCAAGTGTAGTATTACATCTCTAGTGCCTGTGTTCCAAATCTTGAGTTCCTAGTCCATCCGGAAGATCCTCTTTGCAGTAACTTTGTACTTTTTACGCACCCATTGAAACCTATGGGAGCACGCGTGTGACTATTTGCTCTGCACACGCCACCCGTGGACCTCCTGGTCACTAACTGACGTTAGCTCCTTGTAGGCCCAGCGATTCTAGAGGCCCTAGGCCTTTTCCCTTTTCTGTTCGTGGTACTTATACCACTATTTTAGTATATGGTTCGAGTGGCCACCAGGGCCTATCCATATAACGTGCAACTTCTGTGTATTCTGTGATAATCTTGTTTGACGATTTGTGCTCCTGTGCTCATAAAGAGACTAGGGGTTACTTTGAGAAATAAATACATATATATTTTGAATATATATCTGTGTGGTGTCCTTTCATTGGTATAAAAGGGGGTTGCATTTGGTAAAACAGCTGGCTTAACACGCTTCACGAGTTTAGCCTCAAAGACTGCTTAGCCTACGCTACCACTAGGGCAGCTAGTCCGAAAAGGTTGACTTACAACCACACCATAAGGGTTGCTTGGCATGGTACAAGGTGATCACTTTAACTAGTGAGCATCATATACCAGGCCAACTTCTCACACTAACCCCTCGCCAATTCTGGCGACGGGGTTAGCATTCCACCCTTCTAGAGGGACACGACATGTACAGTACCTGAAACCCGGGTAAAATCAGACATAGCCTCAGCTCCACAAAATGGATGCTGCCACCACAGACACAAGTCTGCCCTCCTGCTGCTGGGAGTCCTTCCAGCTTGGGAGGTGTGGACAAAGGGTTGCCTGCCAGGGGAGGTGCATGCACCACCCCAGACAGGATTTTGTGTATTGGTCAGGTAGGGCTTGAAAGAAACCAGACATGCCTGTGGCTCACAAGGAGCCTCGGTGCATATGCCAGTTCAAACCGGTCCTGGGGCACACCAGTCCCGGGCCTGGGGCGAGCTGGACAAAGGATTGGGGGTGTAACCACCCCCCTTCCTGGTTCCACCCATAGGGAGGGACCTAGCAGGTAGTATGGCCCCTAGAATCCGCTTAAAGGTAGGAGCTGTGTCCTAAGACTTCAGACATCCTGGAATCAACTTAACACTAAGAAGAAGACGGGAACTTCGACGCTCTGCTGCACAGAGGACTGAAGCCAATCTCCCCTGTGGTCAGGGAGTGACCACCTTGCTAACGCAAGCACCATCCAGCGAATCAACGTCTGCTTTGCCGCCGCCTCCCGCCGGAGCCCGAGCCCAGAGACTGACAAGACCTGGACCTCCAGACCTCTCACCGCCCGATCCACAGTCCCTGAAAAGAGGAGACCCGTGGAGGCACCGAGACACGTGGAGCCAGCCATCTTGAAACGACCACGACAAGCTGACAAGTGCAACAACCGAGGCTCCCTCCAAGTTGTGCTTTAGGATCTGAGAAGCCCAACACCCGAGCAGCATCTGCACCAAAGGTGAGCCCTCCAGCATCTCCACGATCTGCGTGGGGCCCTTCTGCATTTTGCCACTCGACGCGCCTAACCGGTTGCTGGCCCGCTGGCTAGTAGCCATCTTGGCGAAGAACTCTACAAAATACACCGCTGGTCTGGTTGCTCCAGACTGGCCCTTGCTCCCCTCCAAAGGAGCAGTCCTTCTGACCTTGCTGGTCAGAACCATCAGCTTATTTCACCTCCTACAACAATTGCTTTTGCCAAAGCTTGTTTGCATCGATCAAGTCGCCGACACCGCCGACAGCGAGAGCCTGCGTGGGACAGCTCGTGAACCGACTCCTGGACGTCGTCGACCTCCAGGGACCACGTGGCTGCAGAGACAAGCTACACCTTTCTTCCTGTTTGCACCCGACATTGCCTGGTACCCACCTGGTGCCACGCTGGTCACTGGCTAGTGACTGTGAACACTGTCCCCTCTGCTTACAGGTCTTCAACATCTCCGATCCACTCTTGGATCCACTGCATCTCTCCCGGACCGACCGCCTGCAGCATCTTTGTCTTCAGGCTCCACGGAACAGATAGAAGAAACCCGACGCACTTCGAGGCCTATGCACCCGCTTCCTGTGGGTGAGGTAAAGCTGGCACACCTGTGCCCAAGTGTAGTAATGCATCTCTAGTGCCTGTGTTCCAAATCTTGAGTTCCTAGTCCATCCGGAAGATCCTCTTTGCAGTAACTTTGTACTTTTTACGCACCCATTGAAACCTATGGGAGCACGCGTGTGACTATTTGCTCTGCACACGCCACCCGTGGACCTCCTGGTCACTAACTGAGGTTAGCTCCTTGTAGGCCCAGCGATTCTAGAGGCCCTAGGCCTTTTCCCTTTTCTGTTCATGGTACTTATACCACTATTTTAGTATATGGTTCGAGTGGCCACCAGGGCCTATCCATATAAAGTGCAACTTCTGTGTATTCTACTGTAATCTTGTTTAACGATTTGTGCTCCTGTGCTCATAAAGAGACTAGGGGTTACTTTGAGAAATAAATACATATATATTTTGAATATATATCTGTGTGGTGTCCTTTCATTGGTATAAAAGGGGGTTACATTTGGTAAAACAGCTGGCTTAACACGCTTCACGAGTTTAGCCTCAAAGACTGCTTAGCCTACGCTACCACTAGGGCAGCTAGTCCGAAAAGGTTGACTTACAACCACACCATAAGGGTTGCTTGGCATGGTCCAAGGTGATCACTTTAACTAGTGAGCATCATATACCAGGCCAACTTCTCACATTGGTGAGCAGCGGTTGGATTTGAGCTTGCTGTGTTTTACCATTGTAATCTCTTGGTTACCAATTGAAAGATCACATAGGTACCTGTAGGTACATATAAAACAAGATTAGATATACATAAGTTCTACTGAACTTAGTTGTTGTAGAGCAAAGGGAGTAGCACACCCTGACTACAACTACTAGATAGGTTTAGTAGGTAAACCCAAGTGTAGGTAGATTGCAACACATCCACCCACACTTAAGAGCAATGGCAGGGGCAGAGGGGTCCACTGTACCCATCTCTGCTGAGAGTGACCCCCAGAGGGCACCATCCAGCTTTGCTACCCTTAACCAGAATGAGCTCAGGCATTTGGCAACTCTTAGAGGCCTTAAACAGCCCAAGAACCCTACCTCTGCTGAGCTCAGAGAACTCTTACAAAATGATGAGAATCAGAGAGAACTCAGGAAAGCTTCCCAGTTAGCCCCCTTAGGGTCAGAAACAGGAGGCCCCCCTTCTGAAGATGCTACAGAGGTACCCAGTTCCAATAGCCATCCCTTAGATGAGAATCATACTACAGGGGAGGAAAGTGGTGAGGATAAAGAAAGTAGTGATGATGAAGGGAGAACTAGCCCAGTGCCAAGTGTTATACTTGGCCCAGCTAAACTAAGGCTATTGGGGATTGACAGTGGGTTTACCCCATTGGATCTCCCCAGTGGACTTAACACAGGGCTTGGGAGGCAAAGGAATCGCTCAGGTGACTCCAATGCTTCCCATGGCTCTAGAGGCTCTCAAGGTCACTCCAGGAAAAGGATGACCACCCCTCAGAGGAGGGAACATGAGGCCAGAATGCAGGAAGCCCAGCTGAGAATCAGGAAGCAGGAGCTAGAAGTAGCCCTGATGGAAGAAAAACTGAACAAGGCTAGGCAACCTAGAGAGAGTGGGTCTATACCCACTGGTGGCAGCATTGTCCCTAAGGACAAAGATAGGGTCTTTGATAATAGGAACCTGTCTAAGGTTGTGCCCCCCTACAAAAGTGGGGATGACATCCACAAATGGATAACTGCTCTTGAGAGAGCCTGCAAAGTACAGCAGGTTCCTGAAGACCAGTGGGCAGCAATCCTCTGGCTCTCCTTTGAAGGAAGAGGCAGAGACAGACTCCTCACTGTTAGAGAAGAGGATGTCAGAAATTACAGAGTCCTGAAGAGTGTTCTGGTAGATGGGTTAGGCTTAACCACTGAACAGTACAGGTTAATGTTCAGAGACACCCAAAAGACACAGACTCAGGACTGGTCTGAATATGTTGAATGTGCCACTAAGGCTTTGGAGGGTTGGTTGCTGGGAAGTAAGGTATCTGATTTTACAGGATTGTACAATTTGATGATGAGAGAACAGATTTTAAGTAACTGTCAAAACCAGCTCCTCCATCAACACCTGGTAGACTCAGATTTGACCTCTCCCCAAGAATTGGGAAAGAGGGCAGATAAATGGGTCAGGACCAGGATCAGGCCTAAGAATCAGGGTGGTGACCAAAAGAAAGATACCACCAAACCTCAAGAGAAGGGTGGGGATAAAGCAAAAGAGAAATCTTTCTCAGGGCCCCAAAACTCCACACAGGGTGGTGGGTCCCAAGCTCCCTCCTCTACCACAGGTAAAAAGCCTTACTGCCATGAGTGTAAAACTCCTGGGCATTGGAAAACTGACAGCAGTTGCCCAAGGGCTACAAACAAAACTGTTCCTCCAATTACTCCTGTCACACCACCTATTACTGTCAGCAGTAATCCCCCAGGTGGTGGGAGTGCCCCCAAAAATTTGGGTGGGTTTACTTGGGGAACACAGGGGGACCCTGGCTTAGCCAATTCCCCTGCAGCAGATACTCTTGTCTGTGATGGTGGCATGGGGTTTGCCAACTTCACTGCCTGTCCCAACACTTTGGGTAGGTACAGACAGGAGCCCTACATCAATGGTACAAAAGCTGAGGCCTACAGAGACACTGGAGCTAGCATCACAATGGTGGCCCATTGGCTAGTTCCCTCTGAGCAGCTTTTGCCTGGTTTCTCCTACCAGGTGACCAACATTGATGGCAAACAGAACAGTCATCCCATGGCAGAGGTATGTCTCAGCTGGGGAGGTGTCACTGGCCCTAAAAGGGTGGCAGTGTCCCCAACCTTGCCTGTAGACTGCTTACTGGGGAATGACTTAGAACTCTCAGCTTGGGCTGGAGTTGAACAAGACACCCATTCTAAAATGGTAGGCCTTTCACAAAAGGGTAGTGGGGTTGTGCCATTCACAACCCCTGTCCAAATAGAGTTCCTCCCTGGAAAGGTTGGAAGGGCAGTGGTAGCCACAGCCCAGGCACAGACAGACTTCCCTGTAGAGACTGGCAGAGCTGTGACAGTCACAGCTCAAACACAAACTGAGTGCCCCCCTGAAAAGGTTGGCAAGGCTGTAATGGTCTCAGCCTATACTCAGACTGACATAGGTGTAGTGAAGCCTGAAACTATGGATCACTCCACACAAACAGAGAGTAGTGGGGAGGAAGAAAAGTCTCCCTCTCCCCAGACATTAGGAAAAAGTCAGCCTCCTCAGGGAGCTGACCTCACCCCTTGTGAAGGAACTGCCCCAGAGGTAGCCAGGCCTGGCCTGGCAGAGCCTCTGATGTCAGTGGCCCCTTCCAAGGTGGGACCCAGTCTGGTGCAGGTAGCCTGCCTCTCTCTACCCTGCCTCAGTCAGCCCAGGGCTGCAGAGGTCAGGGAGGCCAGTGGACCCCAAGAGGGCCCCTGTCCACAAGAACCCCCCCATCAAAAGAATGAGGATTGCCTGGCTAGTAGCCCTAGTCAGGTGATGGGTAAAAACATTCCTGAGGGATCTCCTTTACAGGTAGTTAGGGACCTCCCCCAGAGGGATTCCGTTGGGTACAGGCAAACATGGGACCTTAGGGCCCCAGACCTGACCTGTCCCTCCAGTAAGCCCACAAAAGGGACCCAGCCTCCAGCTTTAGGTAGCCAGAGGCTGACCCTGAGAGCACAGTGCAACTCAGTTAAGGAAAGAAAGGCATCCATGGTGGAGGGGGATTGGAGGAAGGTGAGGCCTCACTTTGAGGACACTCACTTCAGTACTCCATCTCAACACCAGCCTTTTACTTTGCCAAGACACACCAAAGGTAGAGATTCCCTATGGTGGAGACCCTCTGATACCCTTAGGGTGAGGGATTGCTTAGTGGACCATGAGACAGGGGGTAACCATGCCAGTGCTGGTTCCTCCTTATATGGCCACTTGGGCAATATAGGCTTACCTGGTCAAGGTCAGCCTTATCTCCCTTCGTTTGGGGGGGGTTGTGTAGGAAGGTGGATATCTGACTATGGTTACCCCCAAATTTTTGCCTAGTGTCTAGCTGGTTTTTCGACTTAGTTGGCCTGAGATCCTGCTATTCAGGATCTCAGCCTGGCTGTTCTCTCTTTAAAATGGACTCCATGTACCCTAGGTACATACCCAATTGGTTGGATCACCCTGTCAGCCCCTGTACCAGTGTACACTAGGTACCCAGGGCATTGGTGTACCCAAGGCCTGCCAAGGGCTGAAGCATGTATTATGCCACCCCAGGCTTGGCCTAACAATCTGACACAACTGGCTGATCACTCAGCTGGGGTAAGTTGGTGTAATCACCTCTTACTTAGGTGTAGTATACCTATACCTAACCTTAAATGGGACACATGGTAACCTATAAGTCACTCCTATGGCAGGCCTTAACAATCCTGAAGGCAGAGTGCTTGGTTCCATGTGAGATGGTGCTCTGGCATGAGCTGAGCCTGTCTGCAGTGGTCGGAACAACTTCCTTCTACTGTTTCCAGATATCGTCATACCATATACTCCTAAGTGCATTATGAACCTCGCGGTTAAATGCTATCTTTGGTTTGGCTTTATCAAAACATGTCGAGTAAGGTGTCATACGAATTGGAATACTAACCCCTCGCCTATTCTGGCGACGGGGTTAGCATTCCACCCTTCTAGAGGGACACGACATGTACAGTACCTGAAACCCGGGTAAAATCAGACATAGCCTCAGCTCCACAAAATGGATGCTGACACCACAGACACAAGTCTGCCCTCCTGCTGCTGGGAGTCCTTCCAGCTTGGGAGGTGTGGACAAAGGGTTTCCTGCCAGGGGAGGTGCATGCACCACCCCAGACAGGATTTTGTGTATTGGTCAGGTAGGGCTTGAAAGAAACCAGACATGCCTGTGGCTCACAAGGAGCCTCGGTGCATATGCCAGTTCAAACCGGTCGTGGGGCACACCAGTCCCGGGCCTGGGGTGAGCTGGACAAAGGATTGGGGGTGTAACCACCCCCCTTCCTGGTCCCACCCATAGGGAGGGACCTAGCAGGTAGTCCGGCCCCTAGAATCCGCTTAAAGGTAGGAGCTGTGTCCTAAGACTTCAGACATCCTGGAATCAACTTAACACTAAGAAGAAGACGGGAACTTCGACGCTCTGCTGCACAGAGGACTGAAGCCAATCTCCCCTGTGGTCAGGGAGTGACCACCTTGCTAACGCAAGCACCATCCAGCGAATCAACGTCTGCTTTGCCGCCGCCTCCCGCCGGAGCCCGAGCCCAGAGACTGACAAGACCTGGACCTCCAGACCTCTCACCGCCCGATCCACAGTCCCTGAAAAGAGGAGACCCGTGGAGGCACCGAGACACGTGGAGCCAGCCATCTTGAAACGACCACGACAAGCTGACAAGTGCAACAACCGAGGCTCCCTCCAAGTTGTGCTTTGGGATCTGAGAAGCCCAACACCCGAGCAGCATCTGCACCAAAGGTGAGCCCTCCAGCATCTCCACGATCTGCGTGGGGCCCTTCTGCATTTTGCCACTCGACGCGCCTAACCGGTTGCTGGCCCGCTGGCTAGTAGCCATCTTGGCGACGAACTCTACAAAATACACCGCTGGTCTGGTTGCTCCAGACTGGCCCTTGCTCCCCTCCAAAGGAGCAGTCCTTCTGACCTTGCTGGTCAGAACCATCAGCTTATTTCACCTCCTACAACAATTGCCTTTGCCAAGGCTTGTTTGCATTGATCAAGTCGCCGACACTGCCGACAGCGAGAGCCTGCATGGGACAGCTCGTGAACCGACTCCTGGACGTCGTCGACCTCCAGGGACCACGTGGCTGCAGAGACAAGCTACACCTTTCTTCCTGTTTGCACCCGACATTGCCTGGTACCCACCTGGTGCCACGCTGGTCACTGGCTAGTGACTGTGATTACTGTCCCCTCTGCTTACAGGTCTTCAACATCTCCGATCCACTCTTGGATCCACTGCATCTCTCCCGGACCGACCGCCTGCAGCATCTTTGTCTTCAGGCTCCACGGAACAGATAGAAGAAACCCGACGCACTTCGAGGCCTATGCACCCGCTTCCTGTGGGTGAGGTAAAGCTGGCACACCTGTGCCCAAGTGTAGTAATGCATCTCTAGTGCCTGTGTTCCAAATCTTGAGTTCCTAGTCCATCCGGAAGATCCTCTTTGCAGTAACTTTGTACTTTTTACGCACCCATTGAAACCTATGGGAGCACGCGTGTGACTATTTGCTCTGCACACGCCACCCGTGGACCTCCTGGTCACTAACTGAGGTTAGCTCCTTGTAGGCCCAGCGATTCTAGAGGCCCTAGGCCTTTTCCCTTTTCTGTTCGTGGTACTTATACCACTATTTTAGTATATGGTTCGAGTGGCCACCAGGGCCTATCCATATAAAGTGCAACTTCTGTGTATTCTACTGTAATCTTGTTTGACGATTTGTGCTCCTGTGCTCATAAAGAGACTAGGGGTTACTTTGAGAAATAAATACATATATATTTTGAATATATATCTGTGTGGTGTCCTTTCATTGGTATAAAAGGGGGTTACATTTGGTAAAACAGCTGGCTTAACACGCTTCACGAGTTTAGCCTCAAAGACTGCTTAGCCTACGTTACCACTAGGGCAGCTAGTCCGAAAAGGTTGACTTACAACCACACCATAAGGGTTGCTTGGCATGGTCCAAGGTGATCACTTTAACTAGTGAGCATCATATACCAGGCCAACTTCTCACATTTCCGAAGTTCTTTTTCCGCCAGTTTGCGCTCGTGTTCGAATGTTAGTCTTTTTTCTTCGAGCTCTCTCTGCCTCTGTTTTTCTTCCCGTTCTTCTCGGAGCCGCAGATGTTCTAGATTTAGTTTTTGCTCGGCTAACTTTAGTTCACCGTCCATCTTGAGTCGTGCCATTTCCAACTCATGTAATCTGGTTCTTTCTCTTTCTTGGATCTCTCCCTGCGAGAGGTCCGTTCCTCGCTCCTCGGGAGCTGTGGCGTTCCCCTCTGGTGCTACACCGTTTTGGTCGGGGGATCCGGCGACCCCGGTTTCCGCCCACGACTCAAGGGCGTGCTTCAAATCGTCTTTGGTACTCAGGCCGGTGGTAGCAATGCCTAGTTCCATGCAGAATTGTTTAAGTTCGCGATGGCTATACTCTTCCAATTTATCCATCTGGAATTTCTCGGTGGAACCGCTCTCTTTGGTTGACATCGTGGTTTTGTCGTGGGGTGAGCTACTCTCTGTACGATTACGCGTTGATTCGGATCGCGCCGCTGGCCACCAATGTTAGACGGACCGGGAGGGTCGGCCGAGGACAAGGGGAGAGGTCTCCGGGGAGAGCCGTCTCCAGCGATCGTACAGATGAATAACTTCCCCCCCACAGATATACACCACACAAGGATAAGATTTAGCGTTCTTTATAGGTGATTCCTTAAGGTACGATGAAATGGTACAAGGAGGTCTGGACTCAGGGGTCCCCTCGATTCGAGTCTCTTGGTTTGGGGAAAGGGGGTAGCGGGACAGTCTGGTTACCAGTCTGGTAGCTGAGATGGTATGGTGGATAGCTCACAATCCTCGAGCTCGGTGTTCTAGCTTGGACGGGCCGCGGCAGCGCCAGCAGGTCCCGGTGAAGATGGTCGTTACACGGTCCGCGGCAGCGCCAGCAGGTCCCGGTGAAGATGGTCGTTACACGGTCCGCGGCAGCGCCAGCAGGTCCCGATGAAGGTGGTCGTTACAACGGTCCGCGGCAGCGCCAGCAGGTCCCGACGAGGATGGATGTTGCAGAAGGCCGCGGCAGCGCCAGCAGGCAGGACGATGGTTCACAAGGCAGGGCTACGGCAGCGCCAGTAGTCCGTCAAGGATGAGTTCTCTCGGTGTCTCTCGACTCCAGGATACAACTGCCTTCCTGCTCTGGAGCTGCCCTAGTTATAGGTCTGGCGCCCTTTGATGTCCGGACCCTCGCACTTGGAGGTCGGGGGGTCCGGGATGAGGGAGTCCAGACACCCAGCAGGGGGTGGAGCCAGCGCCTGGGGGAGCTGGAGGGTGATCGGCACCTGGCGGGGGAGAGCCCTCGACGCTTCTTTCTCCCATTGACCTGCCAAGTGGTCCGTTCACCTCCTGGGTGGATGGTGGTGCCGGGATGTCGGGGCCGGCCAGGCCAAGGGTTAGGGTCGGGCTGAGGCCGCGCGGCCTCGTGGCGCAGTGTCCAAGATGGCGGCTGATCCGGCCGGGGGAGTCGGTAGTGGTTCGGCCCCATGATACATGGATGTCCGGGGGCAGGAGCTACGTTGGGAGACGGGGTGCGGGTTGCCCTTGGGGGTAACACCTGGGAGTCCGGGGTTTGGGCCCTGTCGTGCGGGGAGGGAGCAAGCCCTTCATGTGGCCTGTCCAACATGTGTGCAGCAGTGTGTGACGTGCAGCAGTGTGTGGCGTGCAGCAGTGTGTGGCGTGCAGCGGCATGCAGCAGTTTGTGGTGTGCAGCAGTGTGTGGCGTGCAGCAGTGTGTGTCGTGTAGCAGTGTGCGGCGTGTAGCAGTCTGCGGTGTGCAGCAGTGTGAGGCGTGCAGCAGTGTGTGGCTTGCAGCGGCATGCAGCAGTGTGTGGCATGCAGGAGTGTGTGGCGTGTAGCAGTGTGCGGCGTGTAGCAGTGTGCAGCGTGCAGCAGTGTGCTGCATGCAGCAGTGTCATGCAGCATGCAGCAGTGAGTAATGCAGCAGTGAGTAATGCAGCAGTGTGCAGCAGTGTGCGGCGTGAAGCAGTGTGTGCCGTGCAGCAGTGTGTGGCGTGCAGCAGTGTTTCGTGTAGCATTGTGTGGCGTGCAGCAGTGTGTAGCATGCAGCAGTGTGTGGTGTGCAGCAGTGTTTCGTGTAGCAGTGTGCGGCGTGCAGCAGTGTGCGACGTGCAGCAGTGTGCGGCATGCAGCAGTGTGTGGCGTGCAGCAGTGTGTGGCTTGCAGCGGCATGCAGCAGTGTGTGGCGTGCAGCAGTGTGTGGCGTGCAGCAGTGTGTGGCGTGCAGCAGTGTGTGGCTTGCAGCGGCATGCAGCAGTGTGTGGCATGCAGCAGTGTGTGGTGTGCAGCAGTGTGTGGTGTGTAGCAGTGTGCGGCGTGCAGCAGTGTGCAGCAGTCTGCGGCGTGCAGCAGTGTATGCTGTGCAGCAGTGTTTCGTATAGCATTGTGCGGCGTGCAGCAGTGTTTCGTGTAGCATTGTGCGGCGTGCAGCAGTGTGTAGCATGCAGCAGTGTGTGGTGTGCAGCAGTGTTTCGTGTAGCAGTGTGCGGCGTGCAGCAGTGTGCGGCGTGCAGCAGTGTGCGGCATGCAGCAGTGTGTGGCGTGCAGCAGTGTGTGGCTTGCAGTAGCATGCAGCAGTGTGTGGCGTGCAGCAGTGTGTGGCGTGCAGCAGTGTGTGGCTTGCAGCGGCATGCAGCAGTGTGTGGCATGCAGCAGTGTGTGGCATGCAGCAGTGTGTGGCGTGTAGCAGTGTGCGGCGTGCAGCAGTGTGCAGCAGTCTGCGGCGTGCAGCAGTGTGTGCTGTGCAGCAGTGTTTCGTATAGCATTGTGCGGCGTGTAGCAGTGTGCGGTGTGCAGCAGTGTGTGGCGTGCAGCAGTGGGTGGCATGCAGCAGTGTGTGGCGTGCAGCAGTGTGCGGCGTGCAGCAGTGTGTGGCGTGCAGCAGTGTTTGGCGTGCAGCAGTGTGTGGCGTGCAGCGGCATGCAGCAGTGTGTGGTGTGCAGCAGTGTGCGGCGTGCAGCAGTGTGCGGCATGCAGCAGTGTGCGGCGTGCAGCATTGTGAGGCGTGCAGCAGTGTGCGGCATGCAGCAGTGTGTGGCGTGCAGCACTGTTTTGTGTAGCATTGTGCGGCGTGCAGCAGTGTTTCGTGTAGCAGTGTGTGGCGTGCAGCACTGTTCGGCGTGCAGCAGTGTGCGGTGAGCAGCAGTGTGCTGCGTGCAGCAGTGTGTGGCATGCAGCAGTGTGTGGCGTGCAGCCGCATGCAGCAGTGTGTGGTGTGCAGCAGTGTGTGGCGTGCAGCCATGTGTGGCATGCATCAGTGTGTGGTGTGCAGCAGTGTTTCGTGTAGCAGTGTGCGGCGTGCCGCAGTGTGCGGTATGCAGCAGTGTGTGACATGCAGCAGTGTGTGGCGTGCAGCAGTGTGTGGCTTGCAGCGGCATGCAGCAGTGTGTGGCATGCAGCAGTGTGTGGCGTGCAGCAGTGTGTGGCATGCAGCAGTTTGCGGCATGCAGCAGTGTGTGCCATGCAGCAGTGTGTGGCGTGCAGCAGTGTGTGGCATGCATCAGTGTGTGGTGTGCAGCAGTGTTTCGTGTAGCAGTGTGCGGCGTGCGGCAGTGTGCGGCATGCAGCAGTGTGCGACATGCAGCAGTGTGTGGCGTGCAGCAGTGTGCGGCATGCAGCAGTGTGCTGCGTGCAGCAGTGTGTGGCGTGCAGCAGTGTGTGGTGTGCAGCAGTGTGTGGCGTGCAGCGGCATGCAGCAGTTTGTGGCATGCAGCAGTGTGTGGCGTGCAGCAGTGTGTGGCGTGCAGCAGTGTGTGGCGTGTAGCAGTGTGCGGCGTGCAGCAGTGTGCAGCAGTCTGCGGCGTGCAGCAGTGTGTGCTGTGCAGCAGTGTTTCATATAGCATTGTGCGGCGTGTAGCAGTGTGCGGTGTGCAGCAGTGTGTGGCGTGCAGCAGTGTGTGGCATGCAGCAGTGTGTGGCGTGCAGCAGTGTGCGGCGTGCAGCAGTGTGTGGCGTGCAGCAGTGTTTTGTGTAGCATTGTGCGGCGTGCAGCAGTGTTTCGTGTAGCAGTGTGTGGCGTGCAGCAGTGTTTGGCGTGCAGCAGTGTGCGGTGAGCAGCAGTGTGCTGTGTGCAGCAGTGTGTGGCGTGCAGCAGTGTGCGGCGTGCAGCAGTGTGTGGCATGCAGCAGTGTGCGACATGCAGCAATGTGCAGCATGCAGCAGTGTGCGGCATGCAGCAGTGTGCTGCGTGCAGCAGTGTGTGGCATGCAGCAGTGTGTGGTGTGCAGCAGTGTGTGGCGTGCAGCGGCATGCAGCAGTTTGTGGCATGCAGCAGTGTGTGGCGTGCAGCAGTGTGTGGCGTGTAGCAGTGTGCGGCGTGCAGCAGTCTGCGGTGTGCAGCAGTGTGAGGCATGCAGCAGTGTGCGGTGTGCAGCAGTGTGTGGCGTGCAGCGGTGTGCAGCAGTGTGTGGCATGCAGCAGTGTGTGGCGTGCAGCAGTGTGTGGCGTGCAGCAGTGTTTGGCGTGCAGCAGTGTGCGGCATGCAGCTTTGTGTGGCGTGCAGCAGTGTTTCGTATAGCATTGTGCGGCGTGTCGCAGTGTGTGGTGTGCAGCAGTGTGTGGCGTGCAGCAGTGTGTGGCATGCAGCAGTGTGTGGCGTGCAGCAGTGTGCGGCGTGCAGCAGTGTGTGGCATGCAGCAGTGTTTGGCGTGCAACAGTGTGTGGCGTGCAGCGGCATGCAGCAGTGTGTGGCGTGCAGCAGTGTGCGGCGTGCAGCAGTGTGCGTGTTGGACTTGGCCCTTCTGGCAGGTTCACCCCTGAACTTTTTGCTTTTTATTGGTGACTTGGTGTGGTGATTTTTGGTTTCTGCGCACTTTCCCTGTGTCCCAGGGTAAAGTGCGTGCACACTCTGAGTGCATGTGGTGAGATAGGCCTGCCCTCCCATAGGAATGCATGGGGAATGTATGTGTCCCTAGTAGTTCCTGATGCGTGGGGTGTGCAGGCCCGAGTTTGGTATGTGCGGACTCGTGGGAGTGAATGCTGCGCGATGATGTGTGCGGCGTGCATGTACCTAGTGTGGAAGTGCCACTTCTAGAAGTGGGCACTTCGGTGTGCAGTGTGTCTGTCGCGTGATTGGCTGATCATGTCATGTGACGGGCTAGGGATTCCCCAGAGTCAGGATGAGTCACCCAGTGGTGAATGGGGAGATCAGCAGCTAGATGGGTGGGAGGAGTACACCTGGGTCCTGAATAGGACAGGGTTTTCCACACACAATGCTGGCCCCGCCCCCTGCGGTGCGACTGATGACCCTAGCCCTGCCAATGAATAGAGTGAGGGGCTGAGCACATCAAGGGTTCTCCCCAACCAGCTGCGACTGGTTTTCCCCCTCACCCTGAACCCAGACAAAGGGATTTGGTGTATAAAAAGGGGCTGTGTCCCTTTACAAAATGTTCTTGTTCTGACTTGAATCTGCCAGGGGCGCGCTGCTGCTGGGGCCCAGGAGGGACCGCCATGGGGGCTACCTTCCTGCTGGAGGGCCCTGTGTGCTGGCCCCTGGGCCCTGCTTTGCCCCCTGGACGCCTTCAGGACCTTTTTGGACCTTTTGCTGGTCCTTTTACACTGCCCAGGCTTGATACAGCCTTCTAGCGCCTGGGAGCGCTGAAATCGGGCTCCTGACGGAGCACTGGATCTCTGCAGCATGCTGCTGCCTATTGCCTGAGGGAATCCCCACTGGAGGGATTCCCCCGTCAGGGCTGCCGAGCGGGAGCCACCCCGCTTCATCCTTGTCCTAGATTGCGGGTGCCCACCCCGCTTATTTTGCCTCTTTGATGGATTACCCCCGAATGCGGGAGCCTACCCCGCTATTTGCGCTCTAATTAGGCAGGTGCCCACCCCGCAATGGCCGCCACCTCGATTTATTATTTTAAAGAAGCCGGTGCCCACCCGGCATTTGCCCGCAAAATCGCCCCCTCTGCCCTCCGGCGCCCGACCAGGAAGTCAGGCAGGCCGGGGGCGGGCCTCCGGGACAACCAGAACCGGAAGTGGGAGGGCGGGAGCCTACCCCGCCTCCCACTGCAGACTCGCGGCTGATTTCAAGCACCGGAGCCCCGGTGTTGCGGGTGAAGAAGACGGAGAGGACGGGAGCCTACCCCGCCTCCCCGAGTGGGCCAGGTGAAGAAGACGTCATGCCGACGCCAGCGAGGCCCTCAAGAGAGAGAGCCCCGCCCGCTGCCGCGTGGGAAGTGCTGCCGTCGCTGCCCGAAGAGGAGTCCTGCCTGAAGCCCGGTGAGTGAAGCAGGGCTGGGGCGGGACTCCGCTGGTGTTGGGAGGGCCGCTCCAACACGGGGGCATGTTTGTTCCAAGCGCCAGGGTGCTCCAATGCGGGGCACAGTTGGTTCCCGAGCCTACGAGGCTCCCACGTGGGGGACATATTGGTTTAGAGCCCAGCAAAGCTCCAACCTGGGGGTAAAGTAAATTTACAGTTCTTCCTTTGTGTCCACCATACTCACAGCTGCCCCGCTACTCAGTGGGCAGCTGCAACGATGGGGCCAGAATTGTCTTGAGCCAGAGAGGCTCCATGTTGGACTTGGCCCTTTTTCCAGAAATTTTTCGCTTTTCTGGGAAAATAAATGTGTAAATGGAAAGACTGAATGTGTGCAGACTGAGTTTCCCCATTTTAAAAATGTAATTTAAGATGGATGCCAAAGCTGTGTGGTTGCGCCGTTTGACTGAGCTAGGTTGACAGTCTAGGCGTTATTTCCCAGCAGCCCCAGCTTTTGGAGGGAAGCCTGGCACCCAGGGTGCTCTACCCCTCCCCCTAGGCCAGTTAGAGCCAGTTTCCCCAGACGCTTCTAGAAGCTTCTGGCACTGTCTGGAAGGTGGGGTGAGGGGCGTCTAAAGGGAGGAGCTGGGTTGCCATGCAGTCAGTCAGAGGGTGGACCTGGGAGAGAGGGGACCTGCTGCCAGGGGTTACCGCCACATGGGCCTGTGTGCTGGGCCCTGAGCCTACCTACCCCCCCCCCTACTGTCCACAGGGCGAGGGAAAGATATAGTTGGGGCAACGCAAACCTGGAGAAGCCCTCGCAGGAGTTTTAGGCGGTAGGATCAGTCAGGGACCTATGCCTCTGAAGGTGACAGGGTTTAGGCACTGCCCTTTAAGTGAGTGAGGGATCCTGAACTACCCACTGATCTGGCCCGGCGAGATGAGAATCCAGGGACGACAGGCAGAGACTTAGTAGTCCGCCTGCAGCCACCAACGCAACTTCCCCCCCCTCAAGAAACCCTCAATCAAGGGGCAGGGGCCAGGAAACGCTATCTACAAGCTCCCTGGATGGAGAGCGCTATTCGCAAGCTCCCTGGAAGGAGAGCGCTATTTACAAGATGCCCCTGGAA
The DNA here is from genome assembly GCF_964204655.1 of Triturus cristatus. Taxonomy (NCBI): domain Eukaryota; kingdom Metazoa; phylum Chordata; class Amphibia; order Caudata; family Salamandridae; genus Triturus; species Triturus cristatus. The sequence continues at coordinate 491,723,964 of NC_140579.1, read as the reverse complement.
GGAGAGCGCTAAATCTGGGGAGCGCTACACTGAAACGGATGGTGCTCTGCTGGTGAGTGTGGTAACCCAGCTGCCTGACGCCCCTGGAGCTGAGGAGGCTGCCTAGCGCCTGGGAAGCACCCTTGCTACGGCCCCAGTAGCGCTGTTTGGAGGGGAGGACTGGTTCGTGTGGAAGCGCCACGTGGGTGCCACCTCGGAGCTCCTACCAAGCCAGCGGGAGGCCACCCCGTGACTCGGGCACACTCGAACTTATGCAAAGCGGAGCGGGAGCCCACCCCGCGTGTGTGCCGCCTGTGACTGGTTAAACTTACAGCGGGGGCCCAACCCGCATGATGGCGGCGCGTTACATGCTGTAACTAAGCGGGTGCCCACCCCGCGTATTGCCGCTGTAGAGAGAATCCCCGCCGTTGGACCCGGAGGTCTGCGCGGGCTCCCCCGCGACGTCTGGGGAGCCTCGCAGCGATTAGTGCTGGCTGACGCGCCCCCGCGATAGCCGCGCACGGATTGGCTGCCGGACGACAGGAAGCAGCCCGGAGGTCGACGGAGACTTCGCTCCGTGGTGGGGGGCCCTCCTGAGCCAGAGGAGAGCCCCGAGTGCGGCGTCGAAGTCCCGGGCCCCAGGAGGGGGCCCAGGGGAAGCCAAGGGAAGCCCCATGTGAAGTCCGACATCGGGGAGAGCAGAGCGGGAGGACGGGAGCCTACCCCGCCTCCCCCAGCCGAGGACGTCCTCAGCCCTGCTGAGGCTATCTCTAAGCCCCGGGTGAAGTCCGGAGTGGAGGAGAGCCCCGTGTGCGCTTCCTGCCACGAGGGACGCCGAAGAACGCCCGAAGGCCGCCGCGAGGACTGCCAGTGAGTGGGGCTACCTGCGGAGACCGGTGGGGGCCGTTCGAGGTACGGGGTCGGTACCTGAGGCCCCCGGGGACCGAGCGACTGCCTGCAGCCCGAGAGCCCGGTGAGTGGGGCATTGGGGGAACCAGTGGCGTCGAGGGGGCAACGGGGCACGTTATCGGTGCCCGCCCCGGTGATCCTTCACATTTTTGGGACCTTGCGGGGCGCACTTAGAGGGTGTGTCGGGGCACGTTGCCGGTGCTCGCCCCCAGGGCCCGTATTCTTCCGTGGGGCCACCTTATTCCCGGTTGGTTTCCAGAGTCCCAGGGAGGGGACTTCAACGTGCCCGGAACTGACAATTTGGCGCCCCGGCCCCGACGGACAGTGGGTAGGGGCGACGTGGGGCCCCTTTGGTTGCCTAGCCAGGAGGGCACTACAAGGGGAGACTTTTGCTGAGGGCCCTCTGGATAATGTCGGTGTGGCCGTAGTGTTGACTAGTGTTTTTCCTCTCAGGGTTGCTATGCTAATGTTCAGGCCTACTATCACACTAGGATGACCTCAGGTAGTTCATGCCTGCCCTAGGGTGTTTAGACCCCATACTAAAGTGAACTATGCAGATGCGTTTATACCCAGTGATGATGCCAGAAGGTATGCGTAATGTATTGATGCCTGTTTTCACGCGGTATGTTTATTTGCCATGCCCTGTTTGAAGCGCTAATAGATTGATAGGCGTAGCCCTATGTTTAGATGCCTGATTTAAAGTGCTAGTCATTTGTTCTGTGCAGCGCTAGTTTCAGAGGCCAGGGTTTGATGTATTGATGCTCTGCCTAACCTAATTTCCTGCCTCAGGGGATGCCCAGGACGGTCATGTTTATTGTGATGCTGTGAGGTTTCCGTTACAGGTGTTCCGGCCTAATGTCTCACGTCATGCCCTGATGTATTTTATTGCAGGATTAATGTGGATGGATGGGAGCTTTATTTCTCACGTACAATTATTTTATCTGTAAATCGCAATGATTCCGGCAGGGGCCCGATTGTCCCTGCCCTGTACATAATTCCCCCCTGTAAATTGGAACCGAGCGCCAGTTGGCGCAGTGTAGAGATTACCTGACACCTAGTGGTTTTGACAATACAAAAGTTATTTCTACCTAAACTGGTGTAGTGTCTCTTTTTGTAGTGTGCCTTGTGTGTCGCCTGTGTGTACTGCGTGGATGCTTTGCACATTTCCTCTGGAGTTTGGCCCGCCCGCTCTGCACCACGCTACCCGTTTCCAACATTGGTGTTCAGCGGTGGGATAGGACTTGTGTTTGCGCAGTACCGCAGCGACTACGGGTTGCACTGCAAACTGAGTGTGTAATGTAATCTCAGGTTTTGGGGAATTATTGTTTTTTCCATGATTGTGATTTCCTCCTGGAAGTGTTTTTAAATTGTGTCCCCCTGTTGCACTGTGGGTGGTGTGTCCCGGGTGTACCTTGCCAGGATGGGGTTGACCTACAACGAAGGTGATCTTGGGGAGTACACGGAGCAGGAAGTGATTTATTTCTGCAGGGAGAGAGGGATACCCCCAGTAGGCAACACACGCAGGAAGCTATTTCTCTATGAGGCCCTCAAGAGGGGGGAACCCTTAGAGATTGGTGGGGACCTGTCAGATTACCCCTCCGCATATTTAAAGGGTGGATTTAGTGGAGACCCGGAGGAGGACCTCCAGTGTAGGGAGGACTTCGAGAGTGAGGGGGCCCAGTCCATAACCCAGGAGGGGGGTGACACTGACGAGGAGGAGGAAGATGACCGGGGGGAGACGCCAGTAGCGAGTAAGGACACCAGAGTTAGGGAGTCCCGCGCTGGGTCCAGTCCCGGGGGCACTGCCCCGTCCCTTTCCCTGTCCCCAGAAGAGTGGATAGATAGGAGGGAAGGAAGGGAGCATCAGTTGGCGCTGGAAAAGCTCAAGGTGGAGCTAGCGCGGCTGAGTGTGCAGGAGAAGAGGCTAGAGACGGAGAAGGTCCTAGCGCAGAAGAGGATGGCGGAGGCAGAGAGGGCCTTTGCCAGGGAGAGACCAGCTCGGGAGGGTAGGTTGTCCCCTGAGAGTGGTTTTTGTGGTCTGGATTCACCAGTAAGGGTGGGATCAAGTGGTGGCAGCGGGAGTGGATCCAATGTAGGGTGTCCCACTCCCAGAGCCCAGGAGACGGTGCCTGATTCCCAGGAAGAGGGGGACAGGTTAGAGTTCAGGGGCAGGGGAAAACTGTCCCACCAGTCCTGGGGGGAGTTTGTGGAGGTGTGTGGGACTGCATTGGAGGATTGGGTGGTGAGAAGTGCAGTGAATGAGTGGGAAGGGCTGTGCCAGGTACTCATCCGGGAGCACATGCTCAGAAATTGTTCCCCCAGGTTGCGTCACCACCTAGTACAGTGTGGGTTCTCCGACCCAAGGGAGCTTGCACAGGAGGCAGACCTCTGGGTGAGGGCCAGGGTGTCTGAGGAGGCATTGGGGAGTGACCCTGAAGAGGGTGGTGCAGGGATCTTCCAACCCAGCGAGGTGGGAGAGGTGGCAAATAGCCCAGCTAGGTCCCCGGGAAGAGAGAGGGTTGTAGGGCCTCACGACCTATCCATAGGAAGGAGTGAGACGGGGAGGTGTCCCGAGGTGCCCCAACCGCAGTCTCAGGGCCTGGAGAGTTCCGTAAGGGAGCCCCAGGTTGGGAGCCTAGGCTGTCCTGATGTGCCGCCCGGTGAGGGGGAGCCCCTAGTGTCAGGAGGACCCGGGGCATCTGTAATCAGAGCTCCTGAGGTCCTGGGGTTGGCCCAGTTGCAGGGTTTAGATCCTGGGCGGGGATGCCAGGTTCAGGGGTTGCCTGACCTGGCGGGTGGGGCATCTGTTAACAGTGTCCCCCCAGAATTGACTTCCAGGGGTACTTCTCCAGGTGGGAGGGTGCGGAACTCTGGAAGGGGGTGCAGAGGGAGGAAGGTCTCACCTCGGGCACCGGCTCAGCCACAGGGCTTAGATCCTGGGTTGGGAGGCCAGGGAGGGGTACTGCCTGACCTGGCGGGTGGGACATCTGTTAGCAGTGTCCCCCCAGAATTGTCTTCCAGGGGTGCTACTCCCGTTGGGAGGGTGCGGAACTCTGGGAGGGGGTGCAGGGGGAGGGAGGACTCGCCCCTGGCACCGGTGCAGCCTAAGGGTTTAGACCCTAGGCTGGGGAACCAGTTGAAGGGTCAAGGCCCTGGACTGGGGAGAGAGTGGTGGTCTGAGGGTGCCTCGCATGGGAGTAGGGTGAGGAACGCCAGAAGGAGAGGTAGGGGGAGGAGAGCCTCACCCCTGAGGGCTGGTCAGCCTGAGGGTGCGGACCCCAGGTGGGAGGACCAGTGGCAGTTCGGAACTGCAAGGAGGAGGAGGAGAGTGGTCAACGGGTACTACGGGCCTGGGGTTACTGCCCCCCACTCTGTGAGACCGCAAGGGCCAGAGACATCTGGGTGGCCTAGGGGCCAGTCCTGGCCACAACCAGCTAGGGGACCCCCGGGTGGTGGCTCCGTCGGTCGAGGAAGGTTTGAGAGAGGGAACCTTCGGGTTCCAGAGTGGAGGAGAACCTGCGGGTGCTCCTGCAGTTGTGGGCCTGCGTCCACCTTTTCTCGCCCTAAGCAGGGAAGCCCATCAAGGCATTGATCGGTCTACCCTGGCTTTTGGCTGGAAGGGGGTTGTGTTGGACTTGGCCCTTTTTCCAGAAATTTTTCGCTTTTCTGGGAAAATAAATGTGTAAATGGAAAGACTGAATGTGTGCAGACTGAGTTTCCCCATTTTAAAAATGTAATTTAAGATGGATGCCAAAGCTGTGTGGTTGCGCCGTTTGACTGAGCTAGGTTGACAGTCTAGGCGTTATTTCCCAGCAGCCCCAGCTTTTGGAGGGAAGCCTGGCACCCAGGGTGCTCTACCCCTCCCCCTAGGCCAGTTAGAGCCAGTTTCCCCAGACGCTTCTAGAAGCTTCTGGCACTGTCTGGAAGGTGGGGTGAGGGGCGTCTAAAGGGAGGAGCTGGGTTGCCATGCAGTCAGTCAGAGGGTGGACCTGGGAGAGAGGGGACCTGCTGCCAGGGGTTACCGCCACATGGGCCTGTGTGCTGGGCCCTGAGCCTACCTACCCCCCCCCCTACTGTCCACAGGGCGAGGGAAAGATATAGTTGGGGCAACGCAAACCTGGAGAAGCCCTCGCAGGAGTTTTAGGCGGTAGGATCAGTCAGGGACCTATGCCTCTGAAGGTGACAGGGTTTAGGCACTGCCCTTTAAGTGAGTGAGGGATCCTGAACTACCCACTGATCTGGCCCGGCGAGATGAGAATCCAGGGACGACAGGCAGAGACTTAGTAGTCCGCCTGCAGCCACCAACGCAACTTCCCCCCCCCTCAAGAAACCCTCAATCAAGGGGCAGGGGCCAGGAAACGCTATCTACAAGCTCCCTGGACGGAGAGCGCTATTCGCAAGCTCCCTGGAAGGAGAGCGCTATTTACAAGATGCCCCTGGAAGGAGAGCGCTAAATCTGGGGAGCGCTACACTGAAACGGATGGTGCTCTGCTGGTGAGTGTGGTAACCCAGCTGCCTGACGTCCCTGGAGCTGAGGAGGCTGCCTAGCGCCTGGGAAGCACCCTTGCTACGGCCCCAGTACCGCTGTTTGGAGGGGAGGACTGGTTCGTGTGGAAGCGCCACGTGGGTGCCACCTCGGAGCTCCTACCAAGCCAGCGGGAGGCCACCCCGTGACTCGGGCACACTCGAACTTATGCAAAGCGGAGCGGGAGCCCACCCCGCGTGTGTGCCGCCTGTGACTGGTTAAACTTACAGCGGGGGCCCAACCCGCATGATGGCGGCGCGTTACATGCTGTAACTAAGCGGGTGCCCACCCCGCGTATTGCCGCCGTAGAGAGAATCCCCGCCGTTGGACCCGGAGGTCTGCGCGGGCTCCCCCGCGACGTCTGGGGAGCCTCGCAGCGATTGGTGCTGGCTGACGCGCCCCCGCGATAGCCGCGCACGGATTGGCTGCCGGACGACAGGAAGCAGCCCGGAGGTCGACGGAGACTTCGCTCCGTGGTGGGGGGCCCTCCTGAGCCAGAGGAGAGCCCCGAGTGCGGCGTCGAAGTCCCGGGCCCCAGGAGGGGGCCCAGGGGAAGCCAAGGGAAGCCCCATGTGAAGTCCGACATCGGGGAGAGCAGAGCGGGAGGACGGGAGCCTACCCCGCCTCCCCCAGCCGAGGACGTCCTCAGCCCTGCTGAGGCTATCTCTAAGCCCCGGGTGAAGTCCGGAGTGGAGGAGAGCCCCGTGTGCGCTTCCTGCCACGAGGGACGCCGAAGAACGCCCGAAGGCCGCCGCGAGGACTGCCAGTGAGTGGGGCTACCTGCGGAGACCGGTGGGGGCCGTTCGAGGTACAGGGTCGGTACCTGAGGCCCCCGGGGACCGAACGACTGCCTGCAGCCCGAGAGCCCGGTGAGTGGGGCATTGGGGGAACCAGTGGCGTTGAGGGGGCAACGGGGCACGTTATCGGTGCCCGCCCCGGTGATCCTTCACATTTTTGGGACCTTGCGGGGCGCACTTAGAGGGTGTGTCGGGGCACGTTGCCGGTGCTCGCCCCCAGGGCCCGTATTCTTCCGTGGGGCCACCTTATTCCCGGTTGGTTTCCAGAGTCCCAGGGAGGGGACTTCAACGTGCCCGGAACTGACAATTTGGCGCCCCGGCCCCGACGGACAGTGGGTAGGGGCGACGTGGGGCCCCTTTGGTTGCCTAGCCAGGAGGGCACTACAAGGGGAGACTTTTGCTGAGGGCCCTCTGGATAATGTCGGTGTGGCCGTAGTGTTGACTAGTGTTTTTCCTCTCAGGGTTGCTATGCTAATGTTCAGGCCTACTATCACACTAGGATGACCTCAGGTAGTTCATGCCTGCCCTAGGGTGTTTAGACCCCATACTAAAGTGAACTATGCAGATGCGTTTATACCCAGTGATGATGCCAGAAGGTATGCGTAATGTATTGATGCCTGTTTTCACGCGCTATGTTTATTTGCCATGCCCTGTTTGAAGCGCTAATAGATTGATAGGCGTAGCCCTATGTTTAGATGCCTGATTTAAAGTGCTAGTCATTTGTTCTGTGCAGCGCTAGTTTCAGAGGCCAGGGTTTGATGTATTGATGCTCTGCCTAACCTAATTTCCTGCCTCAGGGGATGCCCAGGACGGTCATGTTTATTGTGATGCTGTGAGGTTTCCGTTACAGGTGTTCCGGCCTAATGTCTCACGTCATGCCCTGATGTATTTTATTGCAGGATTAATGTGGATGGATGGGAGCTTTATTTCTCACGTACAATTATTTTATCTGTAAATCGCAATGATTCCGGCAGGGGCCCGATTGGCCCTGCCCTGTACATAATTCCCCCCTGTAAATTGGAACCGAGCGCCAGTTGGCGCAGTGTAGAGATTACCTGACACCTAGTGGTTTTGACAATACAAAAGTTATTTCTACCTAAACTGGTGTAGTGTCTCTTTTTGTAGTGTGCCTTGTGTGTCGCCTGTGTGTACTGCGTGGATGCTTTGCACATTTCCTCTGGAGTTTGGCCCGCCCGCTCTGCACCACGCTACCCGTTTCCAACACTCCAACTCAGCATTGTTCGCCCAGAGAGCGCCAGTGCGCTCCACAGTACTTTGGGGCAAGCCCCTTTTCTATATAGGCGCACCATTATTTTAGGAGCCCGTGCGCTCCATGGGGACATGTCATTTTCGAGCCTAGGTGGCTCCAACGTTCTGGATATTGTTTCAGGGGCTAGTGAGAGCCCCTGCCTACTATGTGCCTTCCCCAGCTGCGCAGCACTTAGTGCCAGCTGCAGCGTTTAGGCCCTGTTCTTGTCCTCAGCTGCCCAGCAAGTAGTGGGCAGCTGCTACGTTTAGGTTCTGGTGCGACCTGGACTATAATGTGATTTTGGGTGCTAGGAAATGTACTGTGTAGTATGTTTGGCGCACCCTGTGTTCATGCTTTTGGTGCTAGGAAATGTACTGTGTATAGTATGTTTTGCGCACCCTGTGTTGTGTACCTCTAAATGTGGTTAGTTCTACCTAGGAGGTTGTTTTACCTTGTTGGGGTTGATGGTAGGGAGAATGTACTTCCCTGTGTTATGTACGCCCCTAGTGTAGGTATACTTAGGTGGCTAGGTCTAATACGTTAGACCAATGAGAATTGCATAATGTGATTTATGCCCCTGTGATAGATGCAGGATAGGTTTTATACCTGATGCTAGTGTGATGACGCTGAGGTCATTATTGCGCCAGTAGAGGCTGGTTGTGCTCTACAGTTACTTTGTGTTATGTTCTACATTTACTATTGGTGATTTGTGCTATGTTCTAAGTGCTAATTCCTGACAGTGGTCCATGTGGCCCTGTCCCCTGTATATATAATCCCTTGTAAATTCTGCCCGTGCCTGTTGGCACATTGTAGAGTGTGTGTTTTTATCTAATGTGTTGTGTATAATACAAAGGCTATTTTTGTAGAATACCTTGTGTGGAGTTTCCTTTGTGGTGGGCCTTGGGTGTTGTTGCTGGGTGCGCGCGCAAACGCTTTACACATCGCCTCAGGGATAAGCCTTACTGCTCGTGCCAAGCTACCAAGGGGGTGAGCAGGGGTTATCTTTGGCGTGTAACTCCCCAGCCCTGACTAGAGTGGTGGTTTCTGCCTGGCTTTGGCGCAAGCCTTAGCCAACCAGAAATCCCATTTCTAACATTGGTGATCAGCGGTGGGATTTGGACTTGCGTTTGCGCTGTACCGCAGCGGCAACTGGCCGCACTACAAAACTCTGCATTTAGATAAATCACATGGTATAGGGATTATTGTTCTAAGTTTGTTTTTAAGTGTCATTTCTTTGGAAATGTGTTTCTTGTGCACTGTGAGTTAGGTGTCCCTAGCTCGGGAGGGTAGATCATCCCCCTTAGTGCATTGTGTTTTCTGGATTCACCAGAGGGTGGGATCCAGTGGTGGCAGCAGATGTGTGTCCAGTGCATGTATTCCCATTCCCAGTTCCCGGGGTAGTGGTACCTGTGTCACGTGGTGGTCAGGTTGAGAAATCAGGGGCGGTAGAAACTGTCTTACCAGTCTTGGGAGGGGTTTGGGAATGAATGTGTAATGCGCTGGATGAATGTGGATGTCCCATTCCCAGTTCCCAGAGTAATAGTACCTGTGTCACGTGGTGGTCAGGTTGAGAAATCAGGGGCGGTAGAAACTGTCTTACTAGTCTGGGGGGTGTGTGTATGTGGATGAATGATGTGAGTTCTCTGAAATAAGGAGCTTGCTGGTTGATTGGGTGTGAGTTCTCTGGGATAGGGAGCTTGCATTGGGGAGTGATTCCAAAAGTAGTGGCTGAGGTGTCTTCCAGCCCAGCGTGGTGGAAGAGGTTCAGAGTAGCCCAGCTAGGTCTTGGTGTAGGGGCTCACGGCCTGTCTCTGCGGAGAAGGAGTGGGTGGGACTGCGTGTCTCCAGGTGCCCGAAACCCAGTGTCAGGGCCTGGATGGTTTCTTTAGGGAACATCAGGTCGGGGGCCTAGGCTGTACCAATAGGTCACTTGAGGAGGATCTCCCAGTGTCTAGAGGACGTGGAGCGTCTGTAATCAGAGCTCCAGTAGTCCTGGTGTCTGGCGGTACCGCTCCAGTTGGGAGGGTGCGGAAGTCCAGAGGGAGGGGTGAGAGGGGGAGGGATTCCCCAGTGGGAACCAGTAGGTCAGGGACCAGCCGGGAGGGCTGTGTCGCCACTGAGTGACCGTGGTGTCGCCACTTCTGTCCTGGGGGTCTGCACGCACTGTCAGATGGACAGGAGGTCATGAGATCAGCGCCAGGCAGACTGTCACACGACCCATTAGTTATGGGTCACCCTCGTTAAGTCCTGGTTCGCCAGGCATCTGACCAAAGGGTACGTCCCTCGGTTGGGGAGCCAGTAGTCGGTGTTTCCGGATCTGGACGTAAGGGCAGCTGTAGTCCTGAGGGCAGGTGGGGCTCATCTTAGGTGAAGAGACCCTGCTCTACAGTGGAAGGGGGTGCAGAGGGAGGGAGTCCTCGCCTCTGACCCCTTGGATCCCAGGTGGTAGACCAGTTGGTGGAGAGAGGTCCTGAACTGGTGGGAGAGTTGTGTTCTGGTGGGTGCTTCCCTGGGAGGGTGCGGAACCCCAGAAGTAGAGGTAGGGTGGGGCATTCTTGCCCGTGACCTCTGGTCAGCCTGAGGGTGCGGACCCTAGGTTGAAGGATCAGTGGTAGTTGGGAACTACACTGAGAGGGAGAGTGGAGAATGGCTTGTACGCCAGGGGTTACTACCCCCCACTCTGGGTTTGGCAAGGACCAGTGGTATCTGGGTGGCCTAGGGCCTGGTCCTGGCCGTGGACAACTAGGTAGTACCAGTGGGGTAGCCTAGTTGGGCCTGAGTTCTTTTCGTTTTTTTTTTTTTAAGATGGAACCATGTTGATTGAGAATGGCGTAGAACAGGAGAGTGTCCCTGCAGTGCGGGCCTGCGCCCGTGTTCTATCGCCCCAGGCAGGGAAGACCATCACGGTGGTGATTGGTCTGCCCTGCGTTTTGGCTGGAAGGGGGTTGTGTTGGACTTGGCCCTTCTGGCAGGTTCACCCCTGAACTTTTTGCTTTTTATTGGTGACTTGGTGTGGTGATTTTTGGTTTCTGCGCACTTTCCCTGTGTCCCAGGGTAAAGTGCGTGCACACTCTGAGTGCATGTGGTGAGATAGGCCTGCCCTCCCATTCGCTGCGCAGCACTTAGTGCCAGCTGCAGCGTTTAGGCCCTGTTCTTGTCCTCAGCTACCCAGCAAGTAGTGGGCAGCTGCTACGTTTAGGTTCTGGTGCGACCTGGACTATAATGTGATTTTGGGTGCTAGGAAATGTACTGTGTAGTATGTTTGGCGCACCCTGTGTTCATGCTTTTGGTGCTAGGAAATGTACTGTGTATAGTATGTTTTGCGCACCCTGTGTTGTGTACCTCTAAATGTGGTTAGTTCTACCTAGGAGGTTGTTTTACCTTGTTGGGGTTGATGGTAGGGAGAAAGTACTTCCCTGTGTTATGTACGCCCCTAGTGTAGGTATACTTAGGTGGCTAGGTCTAATACGTTAGACCAATGAGAATTGCATAATGTGATTTATGCCCCTGTGATAGATGCAGGATAGGTTTTATACCTGATGCTAGTGTGATGACGCTGAGGTCATTATTGCGCCAGTAGAGGCTGGTTGTGCTCTACAGTTACTTTGTGTTATGTTCTACATTTACTATTGGTGATTTGTGCTATGTTCTAAGTGCTAATTCCTGACAGTGGTCCATGTGGCCCTGTCCCCTGTATATATAATCCCTTGTAAATTCTGCCCGTGCCTGTTGGCACATTGTAGAGTGTGTGTTTTTATCTAATGTGTTGTGTATAATACAAAGGCTATTTTTGTAGAATACCTTGTGTGGAGTTTCCTTTGTGGTGGGCCTTGGGTGTTGTTGCTGGGTGCGCGCGCAAACGCTTTACACATCGCCTCAGGGATAAGCCTGACTGCTCGTGCCAAGCTACCAAGGGGGTGAGCAGGGGTTATCTTTGGCGTGTAACTCCCCAGCCCTGACTAGAGTGGTGGTTTCTGCCTGGCTTTGGCGCAAGCCTTAGCCAACCAGAAATCCCATTTCTAACAGTGCGGCATGCAGCAGTGTGCGGCGTGCAGCAGTGTGTGGCGTGCAGCAGTGTGTGGCGTGCCGCAGTGTGTGGTATGCAACAGTGTTTTGTGTAGCAGTGTGCGGTGTGCAGCAGTGTGTGGCATGCAGCAGTGTGCGGTGAGCAGCAGTGTGCTGCGTGCAGCAGTGTGTGGCGTGCAGCAGTGTGTGGCATGCAGCGGCATGCAGCAGTGTGTGGTGTGCAGAAGTGTGCTGCGTGCAGCAGTGTGTGACGTGCAGCAGTGTGTGGCGTGCAGCAGTGTGTGGCGTGCAGTGGCATGCAGCAGTTTGTGGTGTGCAGCAGTGTGTGGCATGCAGCAGTGTGTGTCGTGTAGCAGTGTGCGGCGTGTAGCAGTCTGCGGTGTGCAGCAGTGTGAGGCGTGCAGCAGTGTGTGGCTTGCAGCAGCATGCAGCAGTGTGTGGTGTGCAGGAGTGTGTGGCGTGTGGCAGTGTGCGGCGTGTAGCAGTGTGCAGCGTGCAGCAGTGTGCTGCGTGCAGCAGTGTCATGCAGCATGCAGCAGTGAGTAATGCAGCAGTGTGCAGCAGTGTGCGGCGTGCAGCAGTGTGTGGCGTGCAGCAGTGTGTGGCGTGCAGCAGTGTTTCGTGTAGCATTGTGCGGCGTGCAGCAGTGTGTAGCATGCAGCAGTGTGTGGTGTGCAGCAGTGTTTCGTGTAGCAGTGTGCGGTGTGCAGCAGTGTGCAGCGTGCAGCAGTGTGCGGCATTCAGCAGTGTGTGGCTTGCAGCGGCATGCAGCAGTGTGTGGCGTGCAGCAGTGTGTGGCGTGCAGCAGTGTGTGGCGTGCAGCAGTGTGTGGCTTGCAGCGGCATGCAGCAGTGTGTGGCATGCAGCAGTGTGTGGTGTGCAGCAGTGTGTGGCGTGTAGCAGTGTGCGGCGTGCAGCAGTGTGCAGCAGTCTGCGGCGTGCAGCAGTGTGTGCTGTGCAGCAGTGTTTCGTATAGCATTGTGCGGCGTGCAGCAGTGTTTCATGTAGCATTGTGCGGCGTGCAGCAGTGTGTAGCATGCAGCAGTGTGTGGTGTGCAGCAGTGTTTCGTGTAGCAGTGTGTGGCGTGCAGCAGTGTGCGGCGTGCAGCAGTGTGCGGCATGCAGCAGTGTGTGGCGTGCAGCAGTGTGTGGCTTGCAGTGGCATGCAGCACTGTGTGGCGTGCAGCAGTGTGCAGCAGTCTGCGGCTTGCAGCAGTGTGTGCTGTGCAGCAGTGTTTCGTATAGCATTGTGCGGTGTGTAGCAGTGTGCGGTGTGCAGCAGTATGTGGCGTGCAGCAGTGTGTGGCATGCAGCAGTGTGTGGCGTGCAGCAATGTGCGGCGTGCAGCAGTGTGTGGCGTGCAGCAGTGTTTGGCGTGCAGCAGTGTGTGGCGTGCAGCGGCATGCAGCAGTGTGCGGCGTGCAGCAGTGTGCGGCATGCAGCAGTGTGCGGCGTGCAGCATTGTGAGGCGTGCAGCAGTGTGCGGCATGCAGCATTGTGTGGCGTGCATCACTGTTTTGTGTAGCATTGTGCGGCGTGCAGCAGTGTTTCGTGTAGCAGTGTGTGGCATGCAGCACTGTTCGGCGTGCAGCAGTGTGCGGTGAGCAGCAGTGTGCTGCGTGCAGCAGTGTGTGGCATGCAGCAGTGTGTGGCGTGCAGCGGCATGCAGCAGTGTGTGGTGTGCAGCAGTGTGTGGCGTGCAGCCATGTGTGGCATGCATCAGTGTGTGGTGTGCAGCAGTGTTTCGTGTAGCAGTGTGCGGCGTGCAGCAGTGTGCAGCATGCAGCAGTGTGTGACATGCAGCAGTGTGTGGCGTGCAGCAGTGTGTGGCTTGCAGCGGCATGCAGTGTGTGGCATGCAGCAGTGTGTGGCGTGCAGCAGTGTGTGGCATGCAGCAGTTTGTGGCATGCAGCAGTGTGTGCCATGCAGCAGTGTGTGGCGTGCAGCAGTGTGTGGCATGCATCAGTGTGTGCCGTGCAGCAGTGTGTGGCGTGCAGCAGTGTTTCGTGTAGCATTGTGCGGCGTGCAGCAGTGTGTAGCATGCAGCAGTGTGTGGTGTGCAGCAGTGTTTCGTGTAGCAGTGTGCGGCGTGCAGCAGTGTGCGGCATGCAGCAGTGTGCGGCATGCAGCAGTGTGTGGCGTGCAGCAGTGTGTGGCTTGCAGCAGCATGCAGCAGTGTGCGGCGTGCAGCAGTGTGCGGCATGCAGCAGTGTGTGGCGTGCAGCAGTGTGTGGCTTGCAGCGGCATGCAGCAGTGTGTGGCGTGCAGCAGTGTGTGGCGTGCAGCAGTGTGTGGTGTGCAGCAGTGTGTGGCTTGCAGCGGCATGCAGCAGTGTGTGGCATGCAGCAGTGTGTGGTGTGCAGCAGTGTGTGGCGTGTAGCAGTGTGCGGCGTGCAGCAGTGTGCAGCAGTCTGCGGCGTGCAGCAGTGTGTGCTGTGCAGCAGTGTTTCGTATAGCATTGTGCGGCGTGCAGCAGTGTTTCGTGTAGCATTGTGCGGCGTGCAGCAGTGTGTAGCATGCAGCAGTGTGTGGTGTGCAGCAGTGTTTCGTGTAGCAGTGTGCAGCGTGCAGCAGTGTGCGGCGTGCAGCAGTGTGCGGCATGCAGCAGTGTGTGGCGTGCAGCAGTGTGTGGCTTGCAGTGGCATGCAGCAGTGTGTGGCGTGCAGCAGTGTGTGGCGTGCAGCAGTGTGTGGCTTGCAGCGGAATGCAGCAGTGTGTGGCATGCAGCAGTGTGTGGCATGCAGCAGTGTGTGGCGTGTAGCAGTGTGCGGCGTGCAGCAGTGTGCAGCAGTCTGCGGCGTGCAGCAGTGTGTGCTGTGCAGCAGTGTTTCGTATAGCATTGTGCAGCGTGTAGCAGTGTGCGGTGTGCAGCAGTGTGTGGCGTGCAGCAGTGTGTGGCATGCAGCAGTGTGTGGCGTGCAGCAGTGTGCGGCGTGCAGCAGTGTGTGGCATGCAGCAGTGTTTGGCGTGCAGCAGTGTGTGGCGTGCAGCGGCATGCAGCAGTGTGTGGCGTGCAGCAGTGTGCGGCGTGCAGCAGTGTGCTGCATGCAGCAGTGTGCAGCAGTCTGCGGCGTGCAGCAGTGTGTGGCATGCAGCAGTGTGTGGCGTGCAGCGGCATGCAGCAGTGTGTGGTGTGCAGCAGTGTGTGGCGTGCAGCCATGTGTGGCATGCATCAGTGTGTGGTGTGCAGCAGTGTTTCGTGTAGCAGTGTGCGGCGTGCAGCAGTGTGCGGCATGCAGCAGTGTGTGACATGCAGCAGTGTGTGGCGTGCAGCAGTGTGTGGCTTGCAGCGGCATGCAGCAATGTGTGGCCTGCAGCAGTGTGTGGCGTGCAGCAGTGTGTGGCATGCAGCAGTTTGCGATATGCAGCAGTGTGTGCCATGCAGCAGTGTGTGGCGTGCAGCAGTGTGTGGCATGCATCAGTGTGTGGTGTGCAGCAGTGTTTCGTGTAGCAGTGTGCGGCGTGCAGCAGTGTGCGGCATGCAGCAGTGTGCGACATGCAGCAGTGTGTCGCGTGCAGCAGTGTGCGGCATGCAGCAGTGTGCTGCGTGCAGCAGTGTGTGGCGTGCAGCAGTGTGTGGTGTGCAGCAGTGTGTGGCGTGCAGCGGCATGCAGCAGTTTGTGGCATGCAGCAGTGTGTGGCGTGCAGCAGTGTGTGGCGTGTAGCAGTGTGCGGCGTGCAGCAGTCTGCGGTGTGCAGCAGTGTGAGGCATGCAGCAGTGTGCGGCGTGCAGCAGTGTGTGGCATGCAGCAGTGGTTGGCATGCAACAGTGTGTGGCGTGCAGCGGCATGCAGCAGTGTGTGGCGTGCAGCAGTGTGTGGCGTGCAGCAGTGTGTGGCGTGCAGCAGTGTGTGGCTTGCAGCGGCATGCAGCAGTGTGTGGCATGCAGCAGTGTGTGGTGTGCAGCAGTGTGTGGCGTGTAGCAGTGTGCGGCGTGCAGCAGTGTGCAGCAGTCTGCGGCGTGCAGCAGTGTGTGCTGTGCAGCAGTGTTTCGTATAGCATTGTGCGGCGTGCAGCAGTGTTTCGTGTAGCATTGTGCGGCGTGCAGCAGTGTGTAGCATGCAGCAGTGTGTGGTGTGCAGCAGTGTTTCGTGTAGCAGTGTGCGGCGTGCAGCAGTGTGCGGCGTGCAGCAGTGTGCGGCATGCAGCAGTGTGTGGCGTGCAGCAGTGTGTCGCTTGCAGTGGCATGCAGCAGTGTGTGGCGTGCAGCAGTTTGTGGCGTGCAGCAGTGTGTGGCTTGCAGCGGCATGCAGCAGTGTGTGGCATGCAGCAGTGTGTGGCGTGCAGCAGTGTGTGTCGTGTAGCAGTGTGCGGCGTGCAGCAGTGTGCAGCAGTCTGCGGCGTGCCGCAGTGTGTGCTGTGCAGCAGTGTTTCATATAGCATTGTGCGGCGTGTAGCAGTGGACGGTGTGCAGCAGTGTGTGGCGTGCAGCAGTGTGTGGCATGCAGCAGTGTGTGGCGTGCAGCAGTGTGCGGCGTGCAGCAGTGTGTGGCGTGCAGCGGCATGCAGCAGTGTGTGGCGTGCAGCAGTGTGCGGCATGCAGCAGTGTGCGGCATGCAGCAGTGTGCGGCGTGCAGCATTGTGAGGCGTGCAGCAGTGTGCGGCATGCAGCAGTGTGTGGCGTGCAGCAGTGTTTCGTGTAGCAGTGTGTGGCGTGCAGCACTGTTCGGCGTGCAGCAGTGTGCGGTGAGCAGCAGTGTGCTGCGTGCAGCAGTGTGTGGCATGCAGCAGTGTGCAAGCAACCCTTATGGTGTGGTTGTAAGTCAACCTTTTCGGACTAGCTGCCCTAGTGGTAGCGTAGGCTAAGCAGTCTTTGAGGCTAAACTCGTGAAGCGTGTTAAGCCAGCTGTTTTACCAAATGCATCCCCCTTTTATACCAATGAAAGGACACCACACAGATATATATTCAAAATATATATGTATTTATTTCTCAAAGTAACCCCTAGTCTCTTTATGAGCACAGGAGCACAAATCGTCAAACAAGATTACAGTAGAATACACAGAAGTTGCACTTTATATGGATAGGCCCTGGTGGCCGCTCGAACCATATACTAAAATAGTGGTATAAGTACCACGAACAGGAAAGGGAAAAGGCCTAGGGCCTCTAGAATCGCTGGGCCTACAAGGAGCTAACTTCAGTTAGTGACCAGGAGGTCCACGGGTGGCGTGTGCAGAGCAAATAGTCAAACGCCTGCTCCCATAGGTTTCAATGGGTGCGTAAAAAGTACAAAGTTACTGCAAAGAGGATCTTCCGGATGGACTAGGAACTCAAGATTTGGAACACTGGCACTAGAGATGTAATACTACACTTGGGCACAGGAGTGCCAGCTTTACCTCACCCACAGGAAGCGGGTGCATAGGCCTCGAAGTGCGTCGGGTTTCTTCTATCTGTTCCGTGGAGCCTGAAGACATAGATGCTGCAGGCGGTCGGTCCGGGAGAGATGCGGTGGATCCAAGAGTGGATCGGAGATGTTGAAGACCTGTAAGCAGAGGGGTCAGTGTTCACAGTCACTAGCCAGTGACCAGCGTGGCACCAGGTGGGTACCAGGCAATGTCGGGTGCAAACAGGAAGAAAGGTGTAGCTTGTCTCTGCAGCCACGTGGTCCCTGGAGATCGACGACGTCCAGGAGTCGGTTCACGAGCTGTCCCACGCAGGCTCTCGCTGTCGGCGGTGTCGGCGACTTGATCGAAGCAAACAAGCCTTGGCAAAAGCAATTGTTGTAGGAGATGAAATAAGCTGATGGTTCTGACCAGCAAGGTCAGAGGGACGGCTCCTTTGGAGGGGAGCAAGGGCCAGTCTGGAGCAACCAGACCAGCGGTGTATTTTGTGAAGTTCGTCGCCAAGATGGCTACTAGCTAGCGGGCCAGCAACCGGTTAGGCGCGTCGAGTGGCAAAATGCAGAAGGGCCCCACGCAGATCGTGGAGATGCTGGAGGGCTCACCTTTGGAGCAGATGCTGCTCGGGTGTTGGGCTTCTCAGATCCCAAAGCACAACTTGGAGGGAGCCTCGGTTGTTGCACTTGTCAGCTTGTCGTGGTCGTTTCAAGATGGCTGGCTCCACGTGTCTCGGTGCCTCCACGGGTCTCCTCTTTTCAGGGACTGTGGATCAGGCGGTGAGAGGTCTGGAGTTCCAGGTCTTGTCAGTCTCTGGGCTCGGGCTCCGGCGGGAGGCGGCGGCAAAGCAGACGTTGATTCGCTGGATGGTGCTTGCTTTAGCAAGGTGGTCACTCCCTGACCACAGGGGAGATTTCCTTCAGTCTTCTGTGCAGCAGAATGTCGAAGTTCCCGTCTTCTTCTTAGTTTCAAGTTGATTCCAGGATGTCTGAAGTCTTAGGACACAGCTCCTACCTTTAAGCGGATTCTAGGGGCCGGACTACCTGCTAGGTCCCTCCCTAAGGGTGGGACCAGGAAGGGGGGTGGTTACACCCCCAATCCTTTGTCCAGCTCGCCCCAGGCCCGGGACTGGTGTGCCCCAGGACCGGTTTGAACTGGCATATACACCGAGGCTCCTTGTGAGCCACAGGCATGTCTGGTTTCTTTCAAGCCCTACCTGACCAATACACAAAATCCTGTCTGGGGTGGTGCATGCACCTCCCCTGGCAGGAAACCCTTTGTCCACACCTCCCAAGCTGGAAGGACTCCCAGCAGCAGGAGGGCAGACTTGTGTCTGTGGTTGCAGCATCCATTTTGTGGAGCTGAGGCTATGTCTGATTTTACCCGGGTTTCAGGTACTGTACATGTCGTGTCCCTCTAGAAGGGTGGAATGCTAACCCCGTCGCCAGAATTGGCGAGGGGTTAGTATTCCAATTCGTATGACACCTTACTCGACATGTTTTGATAAAGCCAAACCAAAGATAGCATTTAACCGCGAGGTTCATAATGCACTTAAGAGTATATGGTATGACGATATCTGGAACCAGTAGAAGGAAGTTGTTCCGACCACTGCAGACAGGCTCAGCTCATGCCAGAGCACTATCTCACATGGAACCAAGCACTCTGCCTTCAGGATTGTTAAGGCCTGCCATAGGAGTGACTTATAGGTTACCAGGTGTCCCATTTAAGGTTAGGTATAGGTATACTACACCTAAGTAAGAGGTGATTACACCAACTTACCCCAGCTGAGTGATCAGCCAGTTGTGTCAGATTGTTAGGCCAAGCCTGGGGTGGCATAATACATGCTTCAGTCCCTGGCAGGCCTTGGGTACACCAATGCCCTGGGTACCTAGTGTACACTGGTACAGGGGCTGACAGGGTGATCCACTTCCAATTGGTTATGCACCTAGGGTGCATAGTGTAAATTTAGTAGAGAGAACAGCAGGCTGGGGGTCTGATTGGCAGGCCCACAGCCTCAATATGTCAAAAACCAGTGAAGCAAAAAGCAAAAATTTGGGGTGACCATAGGATAGCAGACCCTACTCTCCTACACAACCCCCCCCCCCAAACGCAGGGACATTAAACTAGCCTTGACCAGTCTCGTCTTCATGTCCTAAGTGGAAGTACCTGGAGAGACCATCTGCATTCCCATGGTCAGTACCTGGCCGGTGCTCCACTGTAAAGTCCATCCCCTGTAGGGAAATGGACCACCTAAGCAGTTTGGGGTTTTCACCCTTCATCTGATTTAGCCACAAGAGGGGCTTATGGTCGGTCTGAATCTTGAAGTGAGTGCCAAACAAGTATGGCCTCAGCTTCTTCAGGGCCCACACCACAGCAAAGGCCTCCCTCTCAATAGCTGACCAATTCTTCTCTCTGGGGGTCAACCTTCTGCTAATAAAAGCAATGGGTTGGTCTTGACCATCTACATTAAGTTGTGACAGCACAGCTCCCACACCCAACTCAGTAGCATCTGTTTGGACAATAAACTCTTTGGAGTAGTCAGGACTTTTCAGGATAGGTGCAGAGCACATGGCCTCCTTCAGGTCATCAAATGCCTTTTGACAGCTTACTGTCCACTGAACCTTTTTGGGCATCTTCTTGGATGTCAGATCATTAAGAGGAGTCACAATGGACCCATAGCTCTTAACAAACTTCCTGTAGTACCCAGTCAAGCCCAAGAAAGCTCGAACTTGAGTCTGGGTGGTTGGAGGAGACCAGTCCTTGATGGATTGTATCTTACTCTCCAGTGGTTGAACTTGGCCTCCACCTACAAGGTGGCCCAAATATACAACCTTACTCTGCCCTATCTGGCACTTAGTAGCCTTGATAGTGAGGCCTGCCCTTTGCAGAGCCTCAAGAGCCTTCTTCAGGTGGATCAGGTGATCCTCCCAGGTGGAGCTAAAGACAGCAATGTCATCCAGATATGCTGCGCAAAAGTCATCTAACCCAGTAAGGACTTGGTTCACCAGCCTTTGGAAGGTGGCAGGTGCATTCTTCAGACCAAAGGGCATCACCACAAACTGGTAGTGCCCACCTGGGGTTGAGAATGCTGTTTTGGCCTTAGACTCCTCAGCTAATCTGATTTGTCAATAGCCAGCTGTTAAGTCAAATGTGCTCAAAAACTTTGCAGAAGCTAGTTTGTCTATGAGCTCATCTGCCCTTGGAATAGGGTGTGCATCTATCCTGGTGACAGCATTGAGACCCCTGTAGTCCACACAGAACCTCATCTCTCTCTTGCCATCTTTGGTGTGAGGTTTGGGGACCAGAACCACTGGGCTAGCCCAGGGGCTCTCTGAGGGTTCAATGACACCTAATTCCAGCATTTTATGTACTTCAGCCTTTATACAGTCCCTGACATGGTCAGGTTGTCTGTAAAGCTTGTTCTTTACAGGCAGACTGTCACCAGTGTCCACCACATGGGTACACCAGTCAGTTTGACTAGGTATCAAGAAAAACATATGTGAAAATGATTGTAGAACCTGTCTACATTCAGTCTGCTGATGGGCAGTGAGGTTGCCTCCAAGGGTCACTCCTTCAACTGAGCCATCTTCAGGGTTCTGAGACAACAGGTCTGGGAGAGGGTCACTCTCTTCCTCCTGTCCCTCATCTGTAGCCATGAGCAAGCCCATGTCTGCCCTGTCAACATATGCTTTAAGCCTGTTAACATGGAGTACCCTGTGGGGACTCCTGGGAGTTCCTAGGTCTACCAAGTAGGTGACCTCTCCCTTCTTTTCCAGGATTGTATGGGGTCCAGACCATTTGTCTTGGAGTGCTGCTGGGGCCACTGGCTCCAACACCCATACCTTCTGTCCTGGCTGAAACTCAACCAAGACAGCCTTTTGGTCATGCCAAGCTTTCTGTAAGGCCTGGCTTGCCTCAAGGTTTTTGGATGCCTTCTCCATATACTCAGCCATCCTGGAGCGGAGACCAAGTACATAGTCCACTATGTCTTGCTTAGGCTTTTTGAGAGGTAACTCCCATCCTTCCTTCACCAAACACAGTGGGCCTCTTACAGGGTGCCTGTGAGAAGTTGGCCTGGTATATGATGCTCACTAGTTAAAGTGATCACCTTGTACCATGCCAAGCAACCCTTATGGTGTGGTTGTAAGTCAACCTTTTCGGACTAGCTGCCCTAGTGGTAGCGTAGGCTAAGCAGTCTTTGAGGCTAAACTCGTGAAGCGTGTTAAGCCAGCTGTTTTACCAAATGCAACCCCCTTTTATACCAATGAAAGGACACCACACAGATATATATTCAAAATATATATGTATTTATTTCTCAAAGTAACCCCTAGTCTCTTTATGAGCACAGGAGCACAAATCGTCAAACAAGATTACAGTAGAATACACAGAAGTTGCACTTTATATGGATAGGCCCTGGTGGCCGCTCGAACCATATACTAAAATAGTGGTATAAGTACCACGAACAGAAAAGGGAAAAGGCCTAGGGCCTCTAGAATCGCTGGGCCTACAAGGAGCTAACTTCAGTTAGTGACCAGGAGGTCCACGGGTGGCGTGTGCAGCGCAAATAGTCACACGCGTGCTCCCATAGGTTTCAATGGGTGCGTAAAAAGTACAAAGTTACTGCAAAGAGGATCTTCCGGATGGACTAGGAACTCAAGATTTGGAACACAGGCACTAGAGATGTAATACTACACTTGGGCACAGGTGTGCCAGCTTTACCTCACCCACAGGAAGCGGGTGCATAGGCCTCGAAGTGCGTCGGGTTTCTTCTATCTGTTCCGTGGAGCCTGAAGACAAAGATGCTGCAGGCGGTCGGTCCGGGAGAGATGCGGTGGCTCCAAGAGTGGATCGGAGATGTTGAAGACCTGTAAGCAGAGGGGACAGTGTTCCCAGTCACTAGCCAGTGACCAGCGTGGCACCAGGTGGGTACCAGGCAATGTCGGGTGCAAACAGGAAGAAAGGTGTAGCTTGTCTCTGCAGCCACGTGGTCCCTGGAGGTTGACGACGTCCAGGAGTCGGTTCACAGGCTGTCCTACGCAGGCTCTCGCTGTCGGCGGTGTCGGCGACTTGATCGAAGCAAACAAGCCTTGGCAAAACCAATTGTTGTAGGAGATGAAATAAGCTGATGGTTCTGACCAGCAAGGTCAGAGGGACTGCTCCTTTGGAGGGGAGCAAGGGCCAGTCTGGAGCAACCAGACCAGCGGTGTATTTTGTAAAGTTCATTGCCAAGATGGCTACTAGCCAGCGGGCCAGCAACCGGTTAGACGCGTCGAGTGGAAAAATGCAGAAGGGCCCCACGCAGATCGTGGAGATGCTGGAGGGCTCACCTTTGGTGCAGATGCTGCTCGAGGATTGGGCTTTTCAGATCCCAAAGCACAACTTGGAGGGAGCCTCGGTTGTTGCACTTGTCAGCTTGTCGTGGTCGTTTCAAGATGGCTGGCTCCATGTGTCTCGGTGCCTCCACGGGTCTTCTCTTTTCAGGGACTGTGGATCGGGCGGTGAGAGGTCTAGAGGTCCAGGTCTTGTCAGTCTCTGGGCTCAGGCTCCGGCGGGAGGCGGCGTCAAAGCAGACGTTGATTCGCTGGATGGTGCTTGCGTTAGCAAGGTGGTCACTCCCTGACCACAGGGGAGATTTACTTCAGTCTTCTGTGCAGCAGAATGTCGAAGTTCCCGTCTTCTTCTTAGTTTCAAGTTGATTCCAGGATGTCTGACGTCTTAGGACACAGCTCCTACCTTTAAGCGGATTCTAGGGGCCGGACTACCTGCTAGGTCCCTCCCTATGGGTGGGACCAGGAAGGGGGGTGGTTACACCCCCAATCCTTTGTCCAGCTCGCCCCAGGCCCGGGACTGGTGTGCCCCAGGACCGGTTTGAACTGGCATATGCACCGAGGCTCCTTGTGAGCCACAGGCATGTCTGCTTTCTTTCAAGCCCTACCTGACCAATACACAAAATCCTGTCTGGGGTGGTGCATGCACCTCCCCTGGCAGGAAACCCTTTGTCCACACCTCCCAAGCTGGAAGGACTCCCAGCAGCAGGAGGGCAGACTTGTGTCTGTGGTGGCAGCATCCATTTTGTGGAGCTGAGGCTATGTCTGATTTTACCCGGGTTTCAGGTACTGTACATGTCGTGTCCCTCTAGAAGGGTGGAATGCTAACCCCGTCGCCAGAATTGGCGAGGGGTTAGTATTCCAATTCGTATGACACCTTACTCGACATGTTTTGATAAAGCCAAACCAAAGATAGCATTTAACCGCGAGGTTCATAATGCACTTAAGAGTATATGGTATGACGATATCTGGAAACAGTAGAAGGAAGGGGTTCCGACCACTGCAGACAGGCTCAGCTCATGCCAGAGCACCATCTCACATGGAACCAAGCACTCTGCCTTCAGGATTGTTAAGGCCTGCCATAGGAGTGACTTATAGGTTACCAGGTGTCCCATTTAAGGTTAGGTATAGGTATACTACACCTAAGTAAGAGGTGATTACACCAACTTACCCCAGCTGAGTGATCAGCCAGTTGTGTCAAATTGTTAGGCCAAGCCTGGGGTGGCATAATACATGCTTCAGCCCCTGGCAGGCCTTGGGTACACCAATGCCCTGGGTACCTAGTGTACACTGGTACAGGGGCCGACAGGGTGATCCACTTCCAATTGGTTATGCACCTAGGGTGCATAGTTTTAATTTAGTAGAGAGAACAGCAGGCTGGGGGTCTGATTGGCAGGCCCACAGCCTCAATATGTCAAAAACCAGTGAAGCAAAAAGCAAAAATTTGGGGTGACCATAGGATAGCAGACCCTACTCTCCTACACAACCCCCCCCCCCAAACGCTGGGACATTAAACTAGCCTTGACCAGTCTCGTCTTCATGTCCTAAGTGGAAGTACCTGGAGAGACCATCTGCATTCCCATGGTCAGTACCTGGCCGGTGCTCCACTGTAAAGTCCATCCCCTGTAGGGAAATGGACCACCTAAGCAGTTTGGGGTTTTCACCCTTCATCTGATTTAGCCACAAGAGGGGCTTATGGTCGGTCTGAATCTTGAAGTGAGTGCCAAACAAGTATGGCCTCAGCTTCTTCAGGGCCCACACCACAGCAAAGGCCTTCCTCTCAATAGCTGACCAATTCTTCTCTCTGGGGGTCAACCTTCTGCTAATAAAAGCAATGGGTTGGTCTTGACCATCTACATTAAGTTGTGACAGCACAGCTCCCACACCCAACTCAGAAGCATCTGTTTGGACAATAAACTCTTTGGAGTAGTCAGGACTTTTCAGGATAGGTGCAGAGCACATGGCCTCCTTCAGGTCATCAAATGCCTTTTGATAGCTTACTGTCCACTGAACCTTTTTGGGCATCTTCTTGGATGTCAGATCATTAAGAGGAGTCACAATGGACCCATAGTTCTTAACAAACTTCCTGTAGTACCCAGTCAAGCCCAAGAAAGCTCAAACTTGAGTCTGGGTGGTTGGAGGAGACCAGTCCTTGATGGATTGTATCTTACTCTCCAGTGGTTGAACTTGGCCTCCACCTACAAGGTGGCCCAAATATACAACCTTACTCTGCCCTATCTGGCACTTAGTAGCCTTGATAGTGAGGCCTGCCCTTTGCAGAGCCTCAAGAGCCTTCTTCAGGTGGATCAGGTGATCCTCCCAGGTGGAGCTAAAGACAGCAATGTCATCAAGATATTTATTTATTTATTTATTTATTTAACTTATATAGCGCGTTATAACCACCGGGGTCTCTAAGCGCTGTTTGTCCAGATTACGTAGTGAGGTATGGCATTCACTTGATCCCAGCAATGCGCCTAGGGTCTGCTCCATGCTTGCTTAAAAAGTACAGTTTTTAGCTTTTTCCTGAAGGATAGCAAATTGCATTCCTTCCTAAGTTCTGGGGCCAGTTTGTTCCACAAAGCTGGGAGTGTGTTGGAGAAAGCACGTCCCCCCACCGTGGCCAGTTTGAAACGGGATTGGGACAAGAGGATAGCGTCCGACGAGCGCAAAGTCCTGCCCGGTATATATGGGAGTAGGCGGGATTTCAAATATCTTGGTGCTTTACCATACAGCGCCTTGTGTACGATGCACAATCATTTAAATACAACCCTCTGCCGAATCGGGAGCCAATGTAGCTCCTGCATCAGGGGGGAAGAGTGGGCAGTCCTGGGTTTCTTATAGATCAACCTGGCTGCATCATTCATAACCCCCTGTAGTTTATCCAGCAACCGCTGGGGTAAACCTATATACAGGGAGTTCCCGTAGTCCAGCCTAGCCAGGATTGTGGCTGAGACCACGTGTCTCAAAGTAGAGAATGAGAGTAATGCAGAGATCTTCCTTAATTGTCGTATCAGGCCTATACAAGTACCCACTACCGTAGTGACTTGTTTTTTCATGGATAGTTTGTCATCCACATATAGGCCCAGACTTTTGACTGCAGTCGCCGGTTTCGGTGGCACACCCAGCTCCACAGGCCAAAATTTCTCGCTCCAGGGGTTGCCCGAGATGGAAATGGGCAACACTTCCGTCTTATCCGGGTTGATTTTTAAGGAGTTCTCGGACATCCAGTTAACCGTGGCTTTGAGTATGTCCTGTAACCTGGTGGACGCTCCCGGGCCATCATCCAGCCGGATGATTATCTGGGTATCATCGGCGTAGTTGTATACTAGGCAGTCCATCCTATTCAGGAGTGCGATTAATGGCTGCAGGTAAATATTAAAGAGTAGGGGTGACAGGGCAGATCATATGCTGCGCAAAAGTCATCCAACCCAGTAAGGACTTGGTTCACCAGCCTTTGGAAGGTGGCAGGTGCATTCTTCAGACCAAAGGGCATCACCACAAACTGGTAGTGCCCACCTGGGGTTGAGAATGCTGTTTTGGCCTTAGACTCCTCAGCTAATCTGATTTGCCAATAGCCAGCTGTTAAGTCAAATGTGCTCAAAAACTTTGCAGAAGCTAGTTTGTCTATGAGCTCATCTGCCCTTGGAATAGGGTGTGCATCTGTCCTGGTGACAGCATTGAGACCCCTGTAGTCCACACAGAACCTCATCTCTCTCTTTCCATCTTTGGTGTGAGGTTTGGGGACCAGAACCACTGGGCTAGCCCAGGGGCTCTCTGAGGGTTCAATGACACCTAATTCCAGCATTTTATGTACCTCAGCCTTTATACAGTCCCTGACGTGGTCAGGTTGTCTGTAAAGCTTGTTCTTTACAGGCAGACTGTCACCAGTGTCCACCACATGGGTACACCAGTCAGTTTGACTAGGTATCAAGGAAAACATATGTGAAAATGATTGTAGAACCTGTCTACATTCAGTCTGCTGATGGGCAGTGAGGTTGCCTCCAAGGGTCACTCCTTCAACTGATCCATCTTCAGGGTTCTGAGACAACAGGTCTGGGAGAGGGTCACTCTCTTCCTCCTGTCCCTCATCTGTAGCCATGAGCAAGCCCATGTCTGCCCTGTCAACATATGCTTTTAACCTGTTAACATGGAGCACCCTGTGGGGACTCCTGGGAGTTCCTAGGTCCACCAAGTAGGTGACCTCTCCCTTCTTTTCCAGGATTGTATGGGGTCCAGACCATTTGTCTTGGAGTGCTGCTGGGGCTACTGGCTCCAACACCCATACCTTCTGTCCTGGCTGAAACTCAACCAAGACAGCCTTTTGGTCATGCCAAGCTTTCTGTAAGGCCTGGCTTGCCTCAAGGTTTTTGGATGCCTTCTCCATATACTCAGCCATCCTGGAGCGGAGACCAAGTACATAGTCCACTATGTCTTGCTTAGGCTTTTTGAGAGGTAACTCCCATCCTTCCTTCACCAAACACACTGGGCCTCTTACAGGGTGCCCAAACAACAATTCAAAGGGGCTGTAGCCAACTCCTTTTTGTGGGACCTCTCTGTAAGCAAACAGAAGGCAGGGTAGAAGGATGTCCCATCTTCGCCTGAGCTTTTCAGGTAATCCTTTGATCATACCCTTTAGGGTCTTGTTGAATCTCTCAACAAGCCCATTGCATTGTGGGTGATAAGGGGTGGTGAACTTGTAGTTGACACCACATTCCTTCCACATAGCTGTCAAGTATCCTGACATAAAGTTGGTACCTCTGTCAGATACTACCTCCTTAGGAAACCCCACTCTGGAGAATACTCCCAGCAGGGCCCTGGCCACAACAGGAGCTGTAGTGGTCCTAAGGGGAATTGCCTCTGGATACCTGGTGGCATGATCCACTACCACCAGTATAAATCTGTGCCCAGAAGCAGTGGGAGGATCCATGGGACCCACTATATCTATTCCCACTCTTTCAAAGGGGACCCCCACCACCGGTAGTGGTATTAGGGGAGCCTTTGTTGTGCCACCTGATTTGCCACTGGCTTGGCAGGTCACACAGGAGCGACAAAACTCCTTTGTATCTTCATTCATGTGAGGCCAGTGAAAGTGAGGGACAA
Organism: Triturus cristatus; assembly: GCF_964204655.1. Classification (NCBI taxonomy): domain Eukaryota; kingdom Metazoa; phylum Chordata; class Amphibia; order Caudata; family Salamandridae; genus Triturus; species Triturus cristatus. The sequence goes on along the minus strand of NC_140579.1, from coordinate 491,696,718 downwards.
GCCTGTCCCAAGTCTTGTTCTGGCCTAAGTGTCCTGCTAAAGGAATATCATGGGCCAAGGTAAGAAGGAAGCCCCTAAATTGCAGAGGTATAACCAACCTCCTGGTAGCACCAGGCTTGGGGTCTCTAGCCTCTGAATAAAGGAGCCCTTCATCCCAATACACTTTATGGGTACCTTGAGCATTCCCAGCAGCCTCAGCAGCAGCCAGCTGTCTGAGGGGTTCAAGAGAGGGACAGGATAACTGAGCCTGCCTCAAGTCAGCCCTTGAAGGTCCCCCTGTCCCCAGAAACTCAACCTGATCAGGTTCAAGCTCTTCAGGGACAGTTCCTTCAGGGTCCTCTAGATCAGCTTCCTGGGAAGGCTGATCATCACTCTGAGGCAGGGGGGAAGGCACAGCCTTGACCCTCCTGTTCTTCTTCTTGGTAGGTGCTTGGTCCATTGTTCCAGGATCCAAGACCTGAGGTTCAGTGAGGCACTTTTTGGCCTGTGACCTGGTCACAGCAAGGACATGTGATGATATACCTAACATCTCTGCATGAGTCCTGTACTCCACTTCTGACCATAGAGAACTCTCTAGGTCATTGCCCAACAAACATTCTACTGGGAGGTCTGCACTAACCACAACCCTTTTGAGGCCAGTTACCCCTCCCCATGAGAAGTTAACAACTGCCACACTATGTGAAGTAGTGGCATTGCTGGCATTGGTCACCAGGTAGTTCTCACCTGGTATGTACTGTCCTGGGTCCACAAAGCCTGGTGTCACCATAGTGACACTGGCACATGTGTCCCTGTAGGCTTGAGCCACTTTTTCGTTAATTAAAGGAGTCTGTCTGTACTTGCCCAGGTTACTGGGGCTCACAGTCAGGGACAAATCAATGTCCCCATCACAGATCAAGACTGCCTGTGTCAGGGTTCTGTCTAAGTCAGAATCTCCTTCAGTTCCCATAGTGATTCCCACTACACCCTTTGTCTGGGGACCAACACTGCTAACAGTAGTACTGGGAGCAGGTGCCTTAGGGGCAACAGTGTTGGGGGCTCCACCCTTCTTACAATCACTAGTCCAGTGAGTTGTATTCTTGCAATGATTGCACCAGGGTTTCTTTTGACCTTCTTTCTTCTTTCCCTTGGATTGTTGTTGGGACCCACCCTCCTTAGCAGTAGTTTGGGGCCCTGTTGAAGACTTCTGGTCTTTAGATTTCTGATCTCCACCCTTTTGGTCTGTTTTCTTCTGATCACCCCCTTGGCCCTGGTTCTGGTTCTTTTGCTTAACCCTGGTTCTGACCCATTTGTCTGCCTTCTTTCCCAATTCTTGGGGAGAGGTCAGATCAGAGTCAACCAAGTGTTGATGCAGTTGCTGGTTTTGACAGTTATTTAAAATCTGTTCTCTCATCATCAAATTATACAATCCTGTAAAATCAGATACCTTACTTCCCAGCAACCAACCCTCCAAAGCCTTAGTGGCACATTCAACATATTCAGACCAGTCCTGAGTCTGTGTCTTCTGGGTGTCTCTGAACATTAACCTGTACTGTTCAGTGGTTAAGCCTAACTCATCAACTAGGACACTCTTCAGGATTCTGTAGTTTCTGACATCCTCCTCTCTAACAGTGAGGAGTCTGTCTCTGCCTCTTCCTTCAAAGGAGAGCCAGAGGATTGCTGCCCACTGGTCTTCAGGAACCTGCTGTACTTTGCAGGCTCTCTCAAGAGCAGTTATCCATTTGTGGTTGTCATCCCCACTTTTGTAGGGGGGCACAACCTTAGACAGGTTCCTATTATCAAAGACCCTATCTTTGTCCTTAGGGACAATGCTGCCACCAGTGGGTATAGACCCACTCTCTCTAGGTTGCCTAGCCTTGTTCAGTTTTTCTTCCATCAGGGCTACTTCTAGCTCCTGTTTCCTGATCCTCAGCTGGGCTTCCTGCATTCTGGCCTCATGTTCCCTCCTCTGAGGGGTGGTCATCCTTTTCCTGGAGTGACCTTGAGAGCCTCTAGAGGCATGAGAAGCATTAGAGTCACCTGAGCGATTCCTTTGCCTCCCAAGCCCCTGGTTAAGTCCACTGGGGAGATCCAATGGGATGGTCCCATTGTCAGTCCCCAATAGCCTTAGTTTAGCTGGGCCAAGTATAACACTTGGCACTGGGCTAGTTCTCCCTTCATCATCACTACTCTCTGTATCCTCTCCACTTTCCTCCTCTGTAGTATGGTTCTCATCTAAGGGATGGCTATTGGAAAGGGGTACTTTTGTAGCATCTTCAGAAGGGGGGCCTCCTGTTCCTGACCCTAAGGGGGCTAACTGGGAAGCTTTCTTGAGCTCTCTCTGATTTTCATAATTTTGCAAGAGTTCTCTGAGCTCAGCAGAGGTAGGGTTCTTGGGCCGTTTAAGGCCTCTAAGAGTTGCCAAATGCCTGAGCTCATTCTGATTAAGGGTAGCAAAGATGGATGGTGCCCTCTGGGGGTCACTCTCAACAGAGATGGGTACAGTGGACCCCTCTGCCCCAGCCATTGCTCTTAAGTGTGGGTGGATGTGTTGCAATCTACCTACACTTGGGTTTACCTACTAAACCTATCTAGTAGTTGTAGTCAGGGTGTGCTACTTCCCTTTGCTCTACAACAACTAAGTTCAGTAGAACTTATGTATATCTAATCTTGTTTTATATGTACCTACAGGTACCTATGTGATCTTTCAATTGGTAACCAAGAGATTACAATGGTAAAACACAGCAAGCTCAAATCCAACCGCTGCTCACCAATGTGAGAAGTTGGCCTGGTATATGATGCTCACTAGTTAAAGTGATCACCTTGTACCATGCCAAGCAACCCTTATGGTGTGGTTGTAAGTCAACCTTTTCGGACTAGCTGCCCTAGTGGTAGCGTAGGCTAAGCAGTCTTTGAGGCTAAACTCGTGAAGCGTGTTAAGCCAGCTGTTTTACCAAATGCAACCCCCTTTTATACCAATGAAAGGACACCACACAGATATATATTCAAAATATATATGTATTTATTTCTAAAAGTAACCCCTAGTCTCTTTATGAGCACAGGAGCACAAATCGTCAAACAAGATTACAGTAGAATACACAGAAGTTGCACTTTATATGGATAGGCCCTGGTGGCCGCTCGAACCATATACTAAAATAGTGGTATAAGTACCACGAACAGAAAAGGGAAAAGGCCTAGGGCCTCTAGAATCGCTGGGCCTACAAGGAGCTAACTTCAGTTAGTGACCAGGAGGTCCACGGGTGGCGTGTGCAGCGCAAATAGTCACACGCGTGCTCCCATAGGTTTCAATGGGTGCGTAAAAAGTACAAAGTTACTGCAAAGAGGATCTTCCGGATGGACTAGGAACTCAAGATTTGGAACACAGGCACTAGAGATGTAATACTACACTTGGGCACAGGTGTGCCAGCTTTACCTCACCCACAGGAAGCGGGTGCATAGGCCTCGAAGTGCGTCGGGTTTCTTCTATCTGTTCCGTGGAGCCTGAAGACAAAGATGCTGCAGGCGGTCGGTCCGGGAGAGATGCGGTGGATCCAAGAGTGGATCGGAGATGTTGAAGACCTGTAAGCAGAGGGGACAGTGTTCCCAGTCACTAGCCAGTGACCAGCGTGGCACCAGGTGGGTACCAGGCAATGTCGGGTGCAAACAGGAAGAAAGGTGTAGCTTGTCTCTGCAGCCACGTGGTCCCTGGAGGTCGACGACGTCCAGGAGTCGGTTCACAGGCTGTACTACGCAGGCTCTCGCTGTCGGCGGTGTCGGCGACTTGATCGAAGCAAACAAGCCTTGGCAAAAGCAATTGTTGTAGGAGATGAAATAAGCTGATGGTTCTGACCAGCAAGGTCAGAGGGACTGCTCCTTTGGAGGGGAGCAAGGGCCAGTCTGGAGCAACCAGACCAGCGGTGTATTTTGTAAAGTTCATTGCCAAGATGGCTACTAGCCAGCGGGCCAGCAACCGGTTAGGCGCGTCGAGTGGAAAAATGCAGAAGGGCCCCACGCAGATCGTGGAGATGCTGGAGGGCTCACCTTTGGTGCAGATGCTGCTCGAGGATTGGGCTTTTCAGATCCCAAAGCACAACTTGGAGGGAGCCTCGGTTGTTGCACTTGTCAGCTTGTCGTGGTCGTTTCAAGATGGCTGGCTCCATGTGTCTCGGTGCCTCCACGGGTCTCCTCTTTTCAGGGACTGTGGATCGGGCGGTCAGAGGTCTGGAGGTCCAGGTCTTGTCAGTCTCTGGGCTCAGGCTCCGGCGGGAGGCGGCGGCAAAGCAGACAATGATTCGCTGGATGGTGCTTGCGTTAGCAAGGTGGTCACTCCCTGACCACAGGGGAGATTTCCTTCAGTCTTCTGTGCAGCAGAATGTCGAAGTTCCCGTCTTCTTCTTAGTTTCAAGTTGATTCCAGGATGTCTGAAGTCTTAGGACACAGCTCCTACCTTTAAGCGGATTCTAGGGGCCGGACTACCTGCTAGGTCCCTCCCTATGGGTGGGACCAGGAAGGGGGGTGGTTACACCCCCAATCCTTTGTCCAGCTCGCCCCAGGCCCGGGACTGGTGTGCCCCAGGACCGGTTTGAACTGGCATATGCACCGAGGCTCCTTGTGAGCCACAGGCATGTCTGCTTTCTTTCAAGCCCTACCTGACCAATACACAAAATCCTGTCTGGGGTGGTGCATGCACCTCCCCTGGCAGGAAACCCTTTGTCCACACCTCCCAAGCTGGAAGGACTCCCAGCAGCAGGAGGGCAGACTGGTGTCTGTGGTGGCAGCATCCATTTTGTGGAGCTGAGGCTATGTCTGATTTTACCCGGGTTTCAGGTACTGTACATGTCGTGTCCCTCTAGAAGGGTGGAATGCTAACCCCGTCGCCAGAATTGGCGAGGGGTTAGTATTCCAATTCGTATGACACCTTACTCGACATGTTTTGATAAAGCCAAACCAAAGATAGCATTTAACCGCGAGGTTCATAATGCACTTAAGAGTATATGGTATGACGATATCTGGAAACAGTAGAAGGAAGGGGTTCCGACCACTGCAGACAGGCTCAGCTCATGCCAGAGCACCATCTCACATGGAACCAAGCACTCTGCCTTCAGGATTGTTAAGGCCTGCCATAGGAGTGACTTATAGGTTACCAGGTGTCCCATTTAAGGTTAGGTATAGGTATACTACACCTAAGTAAGAGGTGATTACACCAACTTACCCCAGCTGAGTGATCAGCCAGTTGTGTCAAATTGTTAGGCCAAGCCTGGGGTGGCATAATACATGCTTCAGCCCCTGGCAGGCCTTGGGTACACCAATGCCCTGGGTACCTAGTGTACACTGGTACAGGGGCCGACAGGGTGATCCACTTCCAATTGGTTATGCACCTAGGGTGCATAGTTTTAATTTAGTAGAGAGAACAGCAGGCTGGGGGTCTGATTGGCAGGCCCACAGCCTCAATATGTCAAAAACCAGTGAAGCAAAAAGCAAAAATTTGGGGTGACCATAGGATAGCAGACCCTACTCTCCTACACAACCCCCCCCCACCCCCCCCCAAACGCTGGGACATTAAACTAGCCTTGACCAGTCTCGTCTTCATGTCCTAAGTGGAAGTACCTGGAGAGACCATCTGCATTCCCATGGTCAGTACCTGGCCGGTGCTCCACTGTAAAGTCCATCCCCTGTAGGGAAATGGACCACCTAAGCAGTTTGGGGTTTTCACCCTTCATCTGATTTAGCCACAAGAGGGGCTTATGGTCGGTCTGAATCTTGAAGTGAGTGCCAAACAAGTATGGCCTCAGCTTCTTCAGGGCCCACACCACAGCAAAGGCCTTCCTCTCAATAGCTGACCAATTCTTCTCTCTGGGGGTCAACCTTCTGCTAATAAAAGCAATGGGTTGGTCTTGACCATCTACATTAAGTTGTGACAGCACAGCTCCCACACCCAACTCAGAAGCATCTGTTTGGACAATAAACTCTTTGGAGTAGTCAGGACTTTTCAGGATAGGTGCAGAGCACATGGCCTCCTTCAGGTCATCAAATGCCTTTTGATAGCTTACTGTCCACTGAACCTTTTTGGGCATCTTCTTGGATGTCAGATCATTAAGAGGAGTCACAATGGACCCATAGTTCTTAACAAACTTCCTGTAGTACCCAGTCAAGCCCAAGAAAGCTCAAACTTGAGTCTGGGTGGTTGGAGGAGACCAGTCCTTGATGGATTGTATCTTACTCTCCAGTGGTTGAACTTGGCCTCCACCTACAAGGTGGCCCAAATATACAACCTTACTCTGCCCTATCTGGCACTTAGTAGCCTTGATAGTGAGGCCTGCCCTTTGCAGAGCCTCAAGAGCCTTCTTCAGGTGGATCAGGTGATCCTCCCAGGTGGAGCTAAAGACAGCAATGTCATCAAGATATTTATTTATTTATTTATTTATTTAACTTATATAGCGCGTTATAACCACCGGGGTCTCTAAGCGCTGTTTGTCCAGATTACGTAGTGAGGTATGGCATTCACTTGATCCCAGCAATGCGCCTAGGGTCTGCTCCATGCTTGCTTAAAAAGTACAGTTTTTAGCTTTTTCCTGAAGGATAGCAAATTGCATTCCTTCCTAAGTTCTGGGGCCAGTTTGTTCCACAAAGCTGGGAGTGTGTTGGAGAAAGCACGTCCCCCCACCGTGGCCAGTTTGAAACGGGATTGGGACAAGAGGATAGCGTCCGACGAGCGCAAAGTCCTGCCCGGTATATATGGGAGTAGGCGGGATTTCAAATATCTTGGTGCTTTACCATACAGCGCCTTGTGTACGATGCACAATCATTTAAATACAACCCTCTGCCGAATCGGGAGCCAATGTAGCTCCTGCATCAGGGGGGAAGAGTGGGCAGTCCTGGGTTTCTTATAGATCAACCTGGCTGCATCATTCATAACCCCCTGTAGTTTATCCAGCAACCGCTGGGGTAAACCTATATACAGGGAGTTCCCGTAGTCCAGCCTAGCCAGGATTGTGGCTGAGACCACGTGTCTCAAAGTAGAGAATGAGAGTAATGCAGAGATCTTCCTTAATTGTCGTATCAGGCCTATACAAGTACCCACTACCGTAGTGACTTGTTTTTTCATGGATAGTTTGTCATCCACATATAGGCCCAGACTTTTGACTGCAGTCGCCGGTTTCGGTGGCACACCCAGCTCCACAGGCCAAAATTTCTCGCTCCAGGGGTTGCCCGAGATGGAAATGGGCAACACTTCCGTCTTATCCGGGTTGATTTTTAAGGAGTTCTCGGACATCCAGTTAACCGTGGCTTTGAGTATGTCCTGTAACCTGGTGGACGCTCCCGGGCCATCATCCAGCCGGATGATTATCTGGGTATCATCGGCGTAGTTGTATACTAGGCAGTCCATCCTATTCAGGAGTGCGATTAATGGCTGCAGGTAAATATTAAAGAGTAGGGGTGACAGGGCAGATCATATGCTGCGCAAAAGTCATCCAACCCAGTAAGGACTTGGTTCACCAGCCTTTGGAAGGTGGCAGGTGCATTCTTCAGACCAAAGGGCATCACCACAAACTGGTAGTGCCCACCTGGGGTTGAGAATGCTGTTTTGGCCTTAGACTCCTCAGCTAATCTGATTTGCCAATAGCCAGCTGTTAAGTCAAATGTGCTCAAAAACTTTGCAGAAGCTAGTTTGTCTATGAGCTCATCTGCCCTTGGAATAGGGTGTGCATCTGTCCTGGTGACAGCATTGAGACCCCTGTAGTCCACACAGAACCTCATCTCTCTCTTTCCATCTTTGGTGTGAGGTTTGGGGACCAGAACCACTGGGCTAGCCCAGGGGCTCTCTGAGGGTTCAATGACACCTAATTCCAGCATTTTATGTACCTCAGCCTTTATACAGTCCCTGACGTGGTCAGGTTGTCTGTAAAGCTTGTTCTTTACAGGCAGACTGTCACCAGTGTCCACCACATGGGTACACCAGTCAGTTTGACTAGGTATCAAGGAAAACATATGTGAAAAAGATTGTAGAACCTGTCTACATTCAGTCTGCTGATGGGCAGTGAGGTTGCCTCCAAGGGTCACTCCTTCAACTGATCCATCTTCAGGGTTCTGAGACAACAGGTCTGGGAGAGGGTCACTCTCTTCCTCCTGTCCCTCATCTGTAGCCATGAGCAAGCCCATGTCTGCCCTGTCAACATATGCTTTTAACCTGTTAACATGGAGCACCCTGTGGGGACTCCTGGGAGTTCCTAGGTCCACCAAGTAGGTGACCTCTCCCTTCTTTTCCAGGATTGTATGGGGTCCAGACCATTTGTCTTGGAGTGCTGCTGGGGCTACTGGCTCCAACACCCATACCTTCTGTCCTGGCTGAAACTCAACCAAGACAGCCTTTTGGTCATGCCAAGCTTTCTGTAAGGCCTGGCTTGCCTCAAGGTTTTTGGATGCCTTCTCCATATACTCAGCCATCCTGGAGCGGAGACCAAGTACATAGTCCACTATGTCTTGCTTAGGCTTTTTGAGAGGTAACTCCCATCCTTCCTTCACCAAACACACTGGGCCTCTTACAGGGTGCCCAAACAACAATTCAAAGGGGCTGTAGCCAACTCCTTTTTGTGGGACCTCTCTGTAAGCAAACAGAAGGCAGGGTAGAAGGATGTCCCATCTTCGCCTGAGCTTTTCAGGTAATCCTTTGATCATACCCTTTAGGGTCTTGTTGAATCTCTCAACAAGCCCATTGCATTGTGGGTGATAAGGGGTGGTGAACTTGTAGTTGACACCACATTCCTTCCACATAGCTGTCAAGTATCCTGACATAAAGTTGGTACCTCTGTCAGATACTACCTCCTTAGGAAACCCCACTCTGGAGAATACTCCCAGCAGGGCCCTGGCCACAACAGGAGCTGTAGTGGTCCTAAGGGGAATTGCCTCTGGATACCTGGTGGCATGATCCACTACCACCAGTATAAATCTGTGCCCAGAAGCAGTGGGAGGATCCATGGGACCCACTATATCTATTCCCACTCTTTCAAAGGGGACCCCCACCACCGGTAGTGGTATTAGGGGAGCCTTTGTTGTGCCACCTGATTTGCCACTGGCTTGGCAGGTCACACAGGAGCGACAAAACTCCTTTGTATCTTCATTCATGTGAGGCCAGTGAAAGTGAGGGACAAGCCTGTCCCAAGTCTTGTTCTGGCCTAAGTGTCCTGCTAAAGGAATATCATGGGCCAAGGTAAGAAGGAAGCCCCTAAATTGCAGAGGTATAACCAACCTCCTGGTAGCACCAGGCTTGGGGTCTCTAGCCTCTGAATAAAGGAGCCCTTCATCCCAATACACTTTATGGGTACCTTGAGCATTCCCAGCAGCCTCAGCAGCAGCCAGCTGTCTGAGGGGTTCAAGAGAGGGACAGGATAACTGAGCCTGCCTCAAGTCAGCCCTTGAAGGTCCCCCTGTCCCCAGAAACTCAACCTGATCAGGTTCAAGCTCTTCAGGGACAGTTCCTTCAGGGTCCTCTAGATCAGCTTCCTGGGAAGGCTGATCATCACTCTGAGGCAGGGGGGAAGGCACAGCCTTGACCCTCCTGTTCTTCTTCTTGGTAGGTGCTTGGTCCATTGTTCCAGGATCCAAGACCTGAGGTTCAGTGAGGCACTTTTTGGCCTGTGACCTGGTCACAGCAAGGACATGTGATGATATACCTAACATCTCTGCATGAGTCCTGTACTCCACTTCTGACCATAGAGAACTCTCTAGGTCATTGCCCAACAAACATTCTACTGGGAGGTCTGCACTAACCACAACCCTTTTGAGGCCAGTTACCCCTCCCCATGAGAAGTTAACAACTGCCACACTATGTGAAGTAGTGGCATTGCTGGCATTGGTCACCAGGTAGTTCTCACCTGGTATGTACTGTCCTGGGTCCACAAAGCCTGGTGTCACCATAGTGACACTGGCACATGTGTCCCTGTAGGCTTGAGCCACTTTTTCGTTAATTAAAGGAGTCTGTCTGTACTTGCCCAGGTTACTGGGGCTCACAGTCAGGGACAAATCAATGTCCCCATCACAGATCAAGACTGCCTGTGTCAGGGTTCTGTCTAAGTCAGAATCTCCTTCAGTTCCCATAGTGATTCCCACTACACCCTTTGTCTGGGGACCAACACTGCTAACAGTAGTACTGGGAGCAGGTGCCTTAGGGGCAACAGTGTTGGGGGCTCCACCCTTCTTACAATCACTAGTCCAGTGAGTTGTATTCTTGCAATGATTGCACCAGGGTTTCTTTTGACCTTCTTTCTTCTTTCCCTTGGATTGTTATTGGGACCCACCCTCCTTAGCAGTAGTTTGGGGCCCTGTTGAAGACTTCTGGTCTTTAGATTTCTGATCTCCACCCTTTTGGTCTGTTTTCTTCTGATCACCCCCTTGGCCCTGGTTCTGGTTCTTTTGCTTAACCCTGGTTCTGACCCATTTGTCTGCCTTCTTTCCCAATTCTTGGGGAGAGGTCAGATCAGAGTCAACCAAGTGTTGATGCAGTTGCTGGTTTTGACAGTTATTTAAAATCTGTTCTCTCATCATCAAATTATACAATCCTGTAAAATCAGATACCTTACTTCCCAGCAACCAACCCTCCAAAGCCTTAGTGGCACATTCAACATATTCAGACCAGTCCTGAGTCTGTGTCTTCTGGGTGTCTCTGAACATTAACCTGTACTGTTCAGTGGTTAAGCCTAACTCATCAACTAGGACACTCTTCAGGATTCTGTAGTTTCTGACATCCTCCTCTCTAACAGTGAGGAGTCTGTCTCTGCCTCTTCCTTCAAAGGAGAGCCAGAGGATTGCTGCCCACTGGTCTTCAGGAACCTGCTGTACTTTGCAGGCTCTCTCAAGAGCAGTTATCCATTTGTGGATGTCATCCCCACTTTTGTAGGGGGGCACAACCTTAGACAGGTTCCTATTATCAAAGACCCTATCTTTGTCCTTAGGGACAATGCTGCCACCAGTGGGTATAGACCCACTCTCTCTAGGTTGCCTAGCCTTGTTCAGTTTTTCTTCCATCAGGGCTACTTCTAGCTCCTGTTTCCTGATCCTCAGCTGGGCTTCCTGCATTCTGGCCTCATGTTCCCTCCTCTGAGGGGTGGTCATCCTTTTCCTGGAGTGAACTTGAGAGCCTCTAGAGGCATGAGAAGCATTAGAGTCACCTGAGCGATTCCTTTGCCTCCCAAGCCCCTGGTTAAGTCCACTGGGGAGATCCAATGGGATGGTCCCATTGTCAGTCCCCAATAGCCTTAGTTTAGCTGGGCCAAGTATAACACTTGGCACTGGGCTAGTTCTCCCTTCATCATCACTACTCTCTGTATCCTCTCCACTTTCCTCCTCTGTAGTATGGTTCTCATCTAAGGGATGGCTATTGGAAAGGGGTACTTTTGTAGCATCTTCAGAAGGGGGGCCTCCTGTTCCTGACCCTAAGGGGGCTAACTGGGAAGCTTTCTTGAGCTCTCTCTGATTTTCATAATTTTGCAAGAGTTCTCTGAGCTCAGCAGAGGTAGGGTTCTTGGGCCGTTTAAGGCCTCTAAGAGTTGCCAAATGCCTGAGCTCATTCTGATTAAGGGTAGCAAAGATGGATGGTGCCCTCTGGGGGTCACTCTCAACAGAGATGGGTACAGTGGACCCCTCTGCCCCAGCCATTGCTCTTAAGTGTGGGTGGATGTGTTGCAATCTACCTACACTTGGGTTTACCTACTAAACCTATCTAGTAGTTGTAGTCAGGGTGTGCTACTTCCCTTTGCTCTACAACAACTAAGTTCAGTAGAACTTATGTATATCTAATCTTGTTTTATATGTACCTACAGGTACCTATGTGATCTTTCAATTGGTAACCAAGAGATTACAATGGTAAAACACAGCAAGCTCAAATCCAACCGCTGCTCACCAATGTGAGAAGTTGGCCTGGTATATGATGCTCACTAGTTAAAGTGATCACCTTGTACCATGCCAAGCAACCCTTATGGTGTGGTTGTAAGTCAACCTTTTCGGACTAGCTGCCCTAGTGGTAGCGTAGGCTAAGCAGTCTTTGAGGCTAAACTCGTGAAGCGTGTTAAGCCAGCTGTTTTACCAAATGCAACCCCCTTTTATACCAATGAAAGGACACCACACAGATATATATTCAAAATATATATGTATTTATTTCTAAAAGTAACCCCTAGTCTCTTTATGAGCACAGGAGCACAAATCGTCAAACAAGATTACAGTAGAATACACAGAAGTTGCACTTTATATGGATAGGCCCTGGTGGCCGCTCGAACCATATACTAAAATAGTGGTATAAGTACCACGAACAGAAAAGGGAAAAGGCCTAGGGCCTCTAGAATCGCTGGGCCTACAAGGAGCTAACTTCAGTTAGTGACCAGGAGGTCCACGGGTGGCGTGTGCAGCGCAAATAGTCACACGCGTGCTCCCATAGGTTTCAATGGGTGCGTAAAAAGTACAAAGTTACTGCAAAGAGGATCTTCCGGATGGACTAGGAACTCAAGATTTGGAACACAGGCACTAGAGATGTAATACTACACTTGGGCACAGGTGTGCCAGCTTTACCTCACCCACAGGAAGCGGGTGCATAGGCCTCGAAGTGCGTCGGGTTTCTTCTATCTGTTCCGTGGAGCCTGAAGACAAAGATGCTGCAGGCGGTCGGTCCGGGAGAGATGCGGTGGATCCAAGAGTGGATCGGAGATGTTGAAGACCTGTAAGCAGAGGGGACAGTGTTCCCAGTCACTAGCCAGTGACCAGCGTGGCACCAGGTGGGTACCAGGCAATGTCGGGTGCAAACAGGAAGAAAGGTGTAGCTTGTCTCTGCAGCCACGTGGTCCCTGGAGGTCGACGACGTCCAGGAGTCGGTTCACAGGCTGTACTACGCAGGCTCTCGCTGTCGGCGGTGTCGGCGACTTGATCGAAGCAAACAAGCCTTGGCAAAAGCAATTGTTGTAGGAGATGAAATAAGCTGATGGTTCTGACCAGCAAGGTCAGAGGGACTGCTCCTTTGGAGGGGAGCAAGGGCCAGTCTGGAGCAACCAGACCAGCGGTGTATTTTGTAAAGTTCATTGCCAAGATGGCTACTAGCCAGCGGGCCAGCAACCGGTTAGGCGCATCGAGTGGAAAAATGCAGAAGGGCCCCACGCAGATCGTGGAGATGCTGGAGGGCTCACCTTTGGTGCAGATGCTGCTCGAGGATTGGGCTTTTCAGATCCCAAAGCACAACTTGGAGGGAGCCTCGGTTGTTGCACTTGTCAGCTTGTCGTGGTCGTTTCAAGATGGCTGGCTCCATGTGTCTCGGTGCCTCCACGGGTCTCCTCTTTTCAGGGACTGTGGATCGGGCGGTCAGAGGTCTGGAGGTCCAGGTCTTGTCAGTCTCTGGGCTCAGGCTCCGGCGGGAGGCGGCGGCAAAGCAGACAATGATTCGCTGGATGGTGCTTGCGTTAGCAAGGTGGTCACTCCCTGACCACAGGGGAGATTTACTTCAGTCTTCTGTGCAGCAGAATGTCGAAGTTCCCGTCTTCTTCTTAGTTTCAAGTTGATTCCAGGATGTCTGAAGTCTTAGGACACAGCTCCTACCTTTAAGCGGATTCTAGGGGCCGGACTACCTGCTAGGTCCCTCCCTATGGGTGGGACCAGGAAGGGGGGTGGTTACACCCCCAATCCTTTGTCCAGCTCGCCCCAGGCCCGGGACTGGTGTGCCCCAGGACCGGTTTGAACTGGCATATGCACCGAGGCTCCTTGTGAGCCACAGGCATGTCTGCTTTCTTTCAAGCCCTACCTGACCAATACACAAAATCCTGTCTGGGGTGGTGCATGCACCTCCCCTGGCAGGAAACCCTTTGTCCACACCTCCCAAGCTGGAAGGACTCCCAGCAGCAGGAGGGCAGACTGGTGTCTGTGGTGGCAGCATCCATTTTGTGGAGCTGAGGCTATGTCTGATTTTACCCGGGTTTCAGGTACTGTACATGTCGTGTCCCTCTAGAAGGGTGGAATGCTAACCCCGTCGCCAGAATTGGTGAGGGGTTAGTATTCCAATTCGTATGACACCTTACTCGACATGTTTTGATAAAGCCAAACCAAAGATAGCATTTAACCGCGAGGTTCATAATGCACTTAAGAGTATATGGTATGACGATATCTGGAAACAGTAGAAGGAAGGGGTTCCGACCACTGCAGACAGGCTCAGCTCATGCCAGAGCACCATCTCACATGGAACCAAGCACTCTGCCTTCAGGATTGTTAAGGCCTGCCATAGGAGTGACTTATAGGTTACCAGGTGTCCCATTTAAGGTTAGGTATAGGTATACTACACCTAAGTAAGAGGTGATTACACCAACTTACCCCAGCTGAGTGATCAGCCAGTTGTGTCAAATTGTTAGGCCAAGCCTGGGGTGGCATAATACATGCTTCAGCCCCTGGCAGGCCTTGGGTACACCAATGCCCTGGGTACCTAGTGTACACTGGTACAGGGGCCGACAGGGTGATCCACTTCCAATTGGTTATGCACCTAGGGTGCATAGTTTTAATTTAGTAGAGAGAACAGCAGGCTGGGGGTCTGATTGGCAGGCCCACAGCCTCAATATGTCAAAAACCAGTGAAGCAAAAAGCAAAAATTTGGGGTGACCATAGGATAGCAGACCCTACTCTCCTACACAACCCCCCCCCCACCCCCCCCCAAACGCTGGGACATTAAACTAGCCTTGACCAGTCTCGTCTTCATGTCCTAAGTGGAAGTACCTGGAGAGACCATCTGCATTCCCATGGTCAGTACCTGGCCGGTGCTCCACTGTAAAGTCCATCCCCTGTAGGGAAATGGACCACCTAAGCAGTTTGGGGTTTTCACCCTTCATCTGATTTAGCCACAAGAGGGGCTTATGGTCGGTCTGAATCTTGAAGTGAGTGCCAAACAAGTATGGCCTCAGCTTCTTCAGGGCCCACACCACAGCAAAGGCCTTCCTCTCAATAGCTGACCAATTCTTCTCTCTGGGGGTCAACCTTCTGCTAATAAAAGCAATGGGTTGGTCTTGACCATCTACATTAAGTTGTGACAGCACAGCTCCCACACCCAACTCAGAAGCATCTGTTTGGACAATAAACTCTTTGGAGTAGTCAGGACTTTTCAGGATAGGTGCAGAGCACATGGCCTCCTTCAGGTCATCAAATGCCTTTTGATAGCTTACTGTCCACTGAACCTTTTTGGGCATCTTCTTGGATGTCAGATCATTAAGAGGAGTCACAATGGACCCATAGTTCTTAACAAACTTCCTGTAGTACCCAGTCAAGCCCAAGAAAGCTCAAACTTGAGTCTGGGTGGTTGGAGGAGACCAGTCCTTGATGGATTGTATCTTACTCTCCAGTGGTTGAACTTGGCCTCCACCTACAAGGTGGCCCAAATATACAACCTTACTCTGCCCTATCTGGCACTTAGTAGCCTTGATAGTGAGGCCTGCCCTTTGCAGAGCCTCAAGAGCCTTCTTCAGGTGGATCAGGTGATCCTCCCAGGTGGAGCTAAAGACAGCAATGTCATCAAGATATTTATTTATTTATTTATTTATTTATTTATTTATTTAACTTATATAGCGCGTTATAACCACCGGGGTCTCTAAGCGCTGTTTGTCCAGATTACGTAGTGAGGTATGGCATTCACTTGATCCCAGCAATGCGCCTAGGGTCTGCTCCATGCTTGCTTAAAAAGTACCGTTTTTAGCTTTTTCCTGAAGGATAGCAAATTGCATTCCTTCCTAAGTTCTGGGGCCAGTTTGTTCCACAAAGCTGGGAGTGTGTTGGAGAAAGCACGTCCCCCCACCGTGGCCAGTTTGAAACGGGATTGGGACAAGAGGATAGCGTCCGACGAGCGCAAAGTCCTGCCCGGTATATATGGGAGTAGGCGGGATTTCAAATATCTTGGTGCTTTACCATACAGCGCCTTGTGTACGATGCACAATCATTTAAATACAACCCTCTGCCGAATCGGGAGCCAATGTAGCTCCTGCATCAGGGGGGAAGAGTGGGCAGTCCTGGGTTTCTTATAGATCAACCTGGCTGCATCATTCATAACCCCCTGTAGTTTATCCAGCAACCGCTGGGGTAAACCTATATACAGGGAGTTCCCGTAGTCCAGCCTAGCCAGGATTGTGGCTGAGACCACGTGTCTCAAAGTAGAGAATGAGAGTAATGCAGAGATCTTCCTTAATTGTCGTATCAGGCCTATACAAGTACCCACTACCGTAGTGACTTGTTTTTTCATGGATAGTTTGTCATCCACATATAGGCCCAGACTTTTGACTGCAGTCGCCGGTTTCGGTGGCACACCCAGCTCCACAGGCCAAAATTTCTCGCTCCAGGGGTTGCCCGAGATGGAAATGGGCAACACTTCCGTCTTATCCGGGTTGATTTTTAAGGAGTTCTCGGACATCCAGTTAACCGTGGCTTTGAGTATGTCCTGTAACCTGGTGGACGCTCCCGGGCCATCATCCAGCCGGATGATTATCTGGGTATCATCGGCGTAGTTGTATACTAGGCAGTCCATCCTATTCAGGAGTGCGATTAATGGCTGCAGGTAAATATTAAAGAGTAGGGGTGACAGGGCAGATCATATGCTGCGCAAAAGTCATCCAACCCAGTAAGGACTTGGTTCACCAGCCTTTGGAAGGTGGCAGGTGCATTCTTCAGACCAAAGGGCATCACCACAAACTGGTAGTGCCCACCTGGGGTTGAGAATGCTGTTTTGGCCTTAGACTCCTCAGCTAATCTGATTTGCCAATAGCCAGCTGTTAAGTCAAATGTGCTCAAAAACTTTGCAGAAGCTAGTTTGTCTATGAGCTCATCTGCCCTTGGAATAGGGTGTGCATCTGTCCTGGTGACAGCATTGAGACCCCTGTAGTCCACACAGAACCTCATCTCTCTCTTTCCATCTTTGGTGTGAGGTTTGGGGACCAGAACCACTGGGCTAGCCCAGGGGCTCTCTGAGGGTTCAATGACACCTAATTCCAGCATTTTATGTACCTCAGCCTTTATACAGTCCCTGACGTGGTCAGGTTGTCTGTAAAGCTTGTTCTTTACAGGCAGACTGTCACCAGTGTCCACCACATGGGTACACCAGTCAGTTTGACTAGGTATCAAGGAAAACATATGTGAAAATGATTGTAGAACCTGTCTACATTCAGTCTGCTGATGGGCAGTGAGGTTGCCTCCAAGGGTCACTCCTTCAACTGAGCCATCTTCAGGGTTCTGAGACAACAGGTCTGGGAGAGGGTCACTCTCTTCCTCCTGTCCCTCATCTGTAGCCATGAGCAAGCCCATGTCTGCCCTGTCAACATATGCTTTTAACCTGTTAACATGGAGCACCCTGTGGGGACTCCTGGGAGTTCCTAGGTCCACCAAGTAGGTGACCTCTCCCTTCTTTTCCAGGATTGTATGGGGTCCAGACCATTTGTCTTGGAGTGCTGCTGGGGCTACTGGCTCCAACACCCATACCTTCTGTCCTGGCTGAAACTCAACCAAGACAGCCTTTTGGTCATGCCAAGCTTTCTGTAAGGCCTGGCTTGCCTCAAGGTTTTTGGATGCCTTCTCCATATACTCAGCCATCCTGGAGCGGAGACCAAGTACATAGTCCACTATGTCTTGCTTAGGCTTTTTGAGAGGTAACTCCCATCCTTCCTTCACCAAACACACTGGGCCTCTTACAGGGTGCCCAAACAACAATTCAAAGGGGCTGTAGCCAACTCCTTTTTGTGGGACCTCTCTGTAAGCAAACAGAAGGCAGGGTAGAAGGATGTCCCATCTTCGCCTGAGCTTTTCAGGTAATCCTTTGATCATACCCTTTAGGGTCTTGTTGAATCTCTCAACAAGCCCATTGCATTGTGGGTGATAAGGGGTGGTGAACTTGTAGTTGACACCACATTCCTTCCACATAGCTGTCAAGTATCCTGACATAAAGTTGGTACCTCTGTCAGATACTATCTCCTTAGGAAACCCCACTCTGGAGAATACTCCCAGCAGGGCCCTGGCCACAACAGGAGCTGTAGTGGTCCTAAGGGGAATTGCCTCTGGATACCTGGTGGCATGATCCACTACCACCAGTATAAATCTGTGCCCAGATGCAGTGGGAGGATCCATGGGACCCACTATATCTATTCCCACTCTTTCAAAGGGGACCCCCCACCACAGGTAGTGGTATTAGGGGGGCCTTTGTTGTGCCACCTGATTTGCCACTGGCTTGGCAGGTCACACAGGAGCGACAAAACTCCTTTGTATCTTCATTCATGTGAGGCCAGTGAAAGTGAGGGACAAGCCTGTCCCAAGTCTTGTTCTGGCCTAAGTGTCCTGCTAAAGGAATATCATGGGCCAAGGTAAGAAGGAAGCCCCTAAATTGCAGAGGTATAACCAACCTCCTGGTAGCACCAGGCTTGGGGTCTCTAGCCTCTGAATAAAGGAGCCCTTCATCCCAATACACTTTATGGGTACCTTGAGCATTCCCAGCAGCCTCAGCAGCAGCCAGCTGTCTGAGGGGTTCAAGAGAGGGACAGGATAACTGAGCCTGCCTCAAGTCAGCCCTTGAAGGTCCCCCTGTCCCCAGAAACTCAACCTGATCAGGTTCAAGCTCTTCAGGGACAGTTCCTTCAGGGTCCTCTAGATCAGCTTCCTGGGAAGGCTGATCATCACTCTGAGGCAGGGGGGAAGGCACAGCCTAGACCCTCCTGTTCTTCTTCTTGGTAGGTGCTTGGTCCATTGTTCCAGGATCCAAGACCTGAGGTTCAGTGAGGCACTTTTTGGCCTGTGACCTGGTCACAGCAAGGACATGTGATGATATACCTAACATCTCTGCATGAGTCCTGTACTCCACTTCTGACCATAGAGAACTCTCTAGGTCATTGCCCAACAAACATTCTACTGGGAGGTCTGCACTAACCACAACCCTTTTGAGGCCAGTTACCCCTCCCCATGAGAAGTTAACAACTGCCACACTATGTGAAGTAGTGGCATTGCTGGCATTGATCACCAGGTAGTTCTCACCTGGTATGTACTGTCCAGGGTCCACAAAGCCTGGTGTCACCATAGTGACACTGGCACATGTGTCCCTGTAGGCTTGAGCCACTTTTTCGTTAATTAAAGGAGTCTGTCTGTACTTGCCCAGGTTACTGGGGCTCACAGTCAGGGACAAATCAATGTCCCCATCACAGATCAAGACTGCCTGTGTCAGGGTTCTGTCTAAGTCAGAATCTCCTTCAGTTCCCATAGTGATTCCCACTACACCCTTTGTCTGGGGACCAACACTGCTAACAGTAGTACTGGGAGCAGGTGCCTTAGGGGCAACAGTGTTGGGGGCTCCACCCTTTTTACAGTCACTAGTCCAGTGAGTTGTATTCTTGCAATGATTGCACCAGGGTTTCTTTTGACCTTCTTTCTTCTTTCCCTTGGATTGTTGTTGGGACCCACCCTCCTTAGCAGTAGTTTGGGGCCCTGTTGAAGACTTCTGGTCTTTAGATTTCTGATCTCCACCCTTTTGGTCTGTTTTCTTCTGATCACCCCCTTGGCCCTGGTTCTGGTTCTTTTGCTTAACCCTGGTTCTGACCCATTTGTCTGCCTTCTTTCCCAATTCTTGGGGAGAGGTCAGATCAGAGTCAACCAAGTGTTGATGCAGTTGCTGGTTTTGACAGTTATTTAAAATCTGTTCTCCCATCATCAAATTATACAATCCTGTAAAATCAGATACCTTACTTCCCAGCAACCAACCCTCCAAAGCCTTAGTGGCACATTCAACATATTCAGACCAGTCCTGAGTCTGTGTCTTCTGGGTGTCTCTGAACATTAACCTGTACTGTTCAGTGGTTAAGCCTAACCCATCAACTAGGACACTCTTCAGGATTCTGTAGTTTCTGACATCCTCCTCTCTAACAGTGAGGAGTCTGTCTCTGCCTCTTCCTTCAAAGGAGAGCCAGAGGATTGCTGCCCACTGGTCTTCAGGAACCTGCTGTACTTTGCAGGCTCTCTCAAGAGCAGTTATCCATTTGTGGATGTCATCCCCACTTTTGTAGGGGGGCACAACCTTAGACAGGTTCCTATTATCAAAGACCCTATCTTTGTCCTTAGGGACAATGCTGCCACCAGTGGGTATAGACCCACTCTCTCTAGGTTGCCTAGCCTTGTTCAGTTTTTCTTCCATCAGGGCTACTTCTAGCTCCTGTTTCCTGATCCTCAGCTGAGCTTCCTGCATTCTGGCCTCATGTTCCCTCCTCTGAGGGGTGGTCATCCTTTTCCTGGAGTGACATTGAGAGCCTCTAGAGGCATGAGAAGCATTAGAGTCACCTGAGCGATTCCTTTGCCTCCCAAGCCCCTGGTTAAGTCCACTGGGGAGATCCAATGGGATGGTCCCATTGTCAGTCCCCAATAGCCTTAGTTTAGCTGGGCCAAGTATAACACTTGGCACTGGGCTAGTTCTCCCTTCATCATCACTACTCTCTGTATCCTCTCCACTTTCCTCCTCTGTAGTATGGTTCTCATCTAAGGGATGGCTATTGGAAAGGGGTACTTCTGTAGTCTCTTCAGAAGGGGGGCCTCCTGTTCCTGACCCTAAGGGGGCTAACTGGGAAGCTTTCTTGAGCTCTCTCTGATTTTCATAATTTTGCAAGAGTTCTCTGAGCTCAGCAGAGGTAGGGTTCTTGGGCTGTTTAAGGCCTCTAAGAGTTGCCAAATGCCTGAGCTCATTCTGATTAAGGGTAGCAAAGATGGATGGTGCCCTCTGGGGGTCACTCTCAACAGAGATGGGTACAGTGGACCCCTCTGCCCCAGCCATTGCTCTTAAGTGTGGGTGGATGTGTTGCAATCTACCTACACTTGGGTTTACCTACTAAACCTATCTAGTAGTTGTAGTCAGGGTGTGCTACTCCCTTTGCTCTACAACAACTAAGTTCAGTAGAACTTATGTATATCTAAACTTGTTTTATATGTACCTACAGGTACCTATGTGATCTTTCAATTGGTAACCAAGAGATTACAATGGTAAAACACAGCAAGCTCAAATCCAACCGCTGCTCACCAATGTGAGAAGTTGGCCTGGTATATGATGCTCACTAGTTAAAGTGATCACCTTGTACCATGCCAAGCAACCCTTATGGTGTGGTTGTAAGTCAACCTTTTCGGACTAGCTGCCTGTGAGAAGTTGGCCTGGTATATGATGCTCACTAGTTAAAGTGATCACCTTGTACCATGCCAAGCAACCCTTATGGTGTGGTTGTAAGTCAACCTTTTCGGACTAGCTGCCCTAGTGGTAGCGTAGGCTAAGCAGTCTTTGAGGCTAAACTCGTGAAGCGTGTTAAGCCAGCTGTTTTACCAAATGTAACCCCCTTTTATACCAATGAAAGGACACCACACAGATATATATTCAAAATATATATGTATTTATTTCTCAAAGTAACCCCTAGTCTCTTTATGAGCACAGGAGCACAAATCGTCAAACAAGATTATCACAGAATACACAGAAGTTGCACGTTATATGGATAGGCCCTGGTGGCCACTCAAACCATATACTAAAATAGTGGTATAAGTACCACGAACAGAAAAGGGAAAAGGCCTAGGGCCTCTAGAATCGCTGGGCCTACAAGGAGCTAACGTCAGTTAGTGACCAGGAGGTCCACGGGTGGCGTGTGCAGAGCAAATAGTCACACGCGTGCTCCCATAGGTTTCAATGGGTGCGTAAAAAGTACAAAGTTACTGCAAAGAGGATCTTCCGGATGGACTAGGAACTCAAGATTTGGAACACAGGCACTAGAGATGTAATACTACACATGGGCACCGGAGTACCAGCTTTACCTCACCCACAGGAAGCGGGTGCATAGGCCTCGAAGTGCGTCGGGTTTCTTCTATCTGTTCCGTGGAGCTTGAAGACAAAGATGCTGCAGGCGGTCGGTCCGGGAGAGATGCAGTGGATCCAAGAGTGGATCGGAGATGTTGAAGACCTGTAAGCAGAGGGGACAGTGTTCACAGTCACTAGCCAGTGACCAGCGTGGCACCAGGTGGGTACCAGGCGATGTCGGGTGCAAACAGGTGATGAGGGGTAGCTTGTCTCCGCAGCCACGTGGTCCCTGAAGGTAGACGACGTCCAGGAGTCGGCTCACGAGCTGTCCCACGCAGGCTCTCGCTGTCGGCGGTGTCGGCGACTTGATCGAAGCAAACAAGCCTTGGCAAAAGCAATTGTTGGAGGATTCGGAAATCAGCTGTTGGTTCTGACCAGCAAGGTCAGAGGGATTGCTCCTTTGGAGGGGAGCAAGGGCCAGTCTGGAGCAACCAGACCAGCGGTGTTTGTCATAGATTTCGTCGCCAAGATGGCCACTAGCCAGCGGGCCAGCAACCGGTTAGGCGCGTCGAGTGGCAAAATGCAGAAGGGCCCCACGCAGATCGTGGAGATGCTGGAGGGCTCACCTTTGGTGCAGATGCTGCTCGAGGGTTGGGCTTCTCAGGACCCAAAGCACAACTTGGAGGGAGCCTCGGTTGTTGCACTGGTCAGCTTGTCGTAGTTGTTCCAAGATGGCTGGCTCCACGTGTCTCGGTGCCTCCACGGGTCTCCTCTTTTCAGGGACGGTGGATCGGGCGGTGAGAGGTCTGGAGGTCCAGGTCTTGTCAGTCTCTGGGCTCGGGCTCTGGCGGGAGGCGGCGGCAAAGCAGACGTTGATTCGCTGGATGGTGCTTGCGTTAGCAAGGTGGTCACTCCCTGACCACAGGGGAGATTTTCTTCAGTCTTCTGTGCAGCAGAATGTCGAAGTTCCCGTCTTCTTCTTAGTTTCAAGTTGATTCCAGGATGTCTGAAGTCTTAGGACACAGCTCCTACCTTTAAGCGGATTCTAGGGGCCGGACTACCTGCTAGGTCCCTCCCTAAGGGTGGGACCAGGAAGGGGGGTGGTTACACCCCCAATCCTTTGTCCAGCTCGTCCCAGGCCCGGGACTGGTGTGCCCCAGGACCGGTTTGAACTGGCATATGCACCGAGGCTCCTTGTGAGCCACAGGCATGTCTGGTTTCTTTCAAGCCCTACCTGACCAATACACAAAATCCTGTCTGGGGTGGTGCACGCACCTCCCCTGGCAGGAAACCCTTTGTCCACACCTCCCAAGCTGGAAGGACTCCCAGCAGCAGGAGGGCAGACTTGTGTCTGTGGTGGCAGCATCCATTTTGTGGAGCTGAGGCTATGTCTGATTTTACCCGGGTTTCAGGCACTGTACATGTCGTGTCCCTCTAGAAGGGTGGAATGCTAACCCCGCCGCCAGAATTGGCGAGGGGTTAGTATTCCAATTCGTATGACACCTTACTCGACATGTTTTGATAAAGCCAAACCAAAGATAGCATTTAACCGCGAGGTTCATAATGCACTTAAGAGTATATGGTATGACGATATCTGGAAACAGTAGAAGGAAGTTGTTCCGACCACTGCAGACAGGCTCAGCTCATGCCAGAGCACCATCTCACATGGAACCAAGCACTCTGCCTTCAGGATTGTTAAGGCCTGCCATAGGAGTGACTTATAGGTTACCAGGTGTCCCATTTAAGGTTAGGTATAGGTATACTACACCTAAGTAAGAGGTGATTACACCAACTTACCCCAGCTGAGTGATCAGCCAGTTGTGTCAGATTGTTAGGCCAAGCCTGGGGTGGCATAATACATGCTGCAGCCCTTGGCAGGCCTTGGGTACACCAATGCCCTGGGTACCTAGTGTACACTGGTACAGGGGCTGACAGGGTGATCCACTTCCAATTGGTTATGCACCTAGGGTGCATAGTTTTAATGTAGTAGAGAGAACAGCAGGCTGGGGGTCTGATTGGCAGGCCCACAGCCTCAATATGTCAAAAACCAGTGAAGCAAAAAGCAAAAATTTGGGGTGACCATAGGATAGCAGACCCTACTCTCCTACACAACCCCCCCCCCAAACGCTGGGACATTAAACTAGCCTTGACCAGTCTCGTCTTCATGTCCTAAGTGGAAGTACCTGGAGAGACCATCTGCATTCCCATGGTCAGTACCTGGCCGGTGCTCCACTGTAAAGTCCATCCCCTGTAGGGAAATGGACCACCTAAGCAGTTTGGGGTTTTCACCCTTCATCTGATTTAGCCACAAGAGGGGCTTATGGTCGGTCTGAATCTTGAAGTGAGTGCCAAACAAGTATGGCCTCAGCTTCTTCAGGGCCCACACCACAGCAAAGGCCTCCCTCTCAATAGCTGACCAATTCTTCTCTCTGGGGGTCAACCTTCTGCTAATAAAAGCAATGGGTTGGTCTTGACCGTCTACATTAAGTTGTGACAGCACAGCTCCCACACCCAACTCAGAAGCATCTGTTTGGACAATAAACTCTTTGGAGTAGTCAGGACTTTTCAGGATAGGTGCAGAGCACATGGCCTCCTTCAGGTCATCAAATGCCTTTTGACAGCTTACTGTCCACTGAACCTTTTTGGGCATCTTCTTGGATGTCAGATCATTAAGAGGAGTCACAATGGACCCATAGTTCTTAACAAACTTCCTGTAGTACCCAGTCAAGCCCAAGAAAACTCGAACTTGAGTCTGGGTGGTTGGAGGGGACCAGTCCTTGATGGATTGTATCTTACTCTCCAGTGGTTGAACTTGGCCTCCACCTACAAGGTGGCCCAAATATACAACCTTACTCTGCCCTATCTGGCACTTAGTAGCCTTGATAGTGAGGCCTGCCCTTTGCAGAGCCTCAAGAGCCTTCTTCAGGTGGATCAGGTGATCCTCCCAGGTGGAGCTAAAGACAGCAATGTCATCAAGATATGCTGCACAAAAGTCATCCAACCCAGTAAGGACTTGGTTCACCAGCCTTTGGAAGGTGGCAGGTGCATTCTTCAGACCAAAGGGCATCACCACAAACTGATAATGCCCACCTGGGGTTGAGAATGCTGTTTTGGCCTTAGACTCCTCAGCTAACCTGATTTGCCAATAGCCAGCTGTTAAGTCAAATGTGCTCAAAAACTTTGCAGAAGCTAGTTTGTCTATGAGCTCATCTGCCCTTGGAATAGGGTGTGCATCTGTCCTGGTGACAGCATTGAGTCCTCTGTAATCCACACAGAACCTCATCTCTCTCTTGCCATCTTTGGTGTGAGGTTTGGGGACCAGAACCACTGGGCTAGCCCAGGGGCTCTCTGAGGGTTCAATGACACCTAATTCCAGCATTTTATGTACCTCAGCCTTTATACAGTCCCTGACGTGGTCAGGTTGTCTGTAAAGTTTGTTCTTTACAGGCAGACTGTCACCAGTGTCCACAACATGGGTACACCAGTCAGTTTGACTAGGTATCAAGGAAAACATATGTGAAAATGATTGTAGAACCTGTCTACATTCAGTCTGCTGATGGGCAGTGAGGTTGCCTCCAAGGGTCACTCCTTCAACTGAGCCATCTTCAGGGTTCTGAGACAACAGGTCTGGGAGAGGGTCACTCTCTTCCTCCTGTCCCTCATCTGTAGCCATGAGCAAGCCCATGTCTGCCCTGTCAACATATGCTTTAAGCCTGTTAACATGGAGTACCCTGTGGGGACTCCTGGGAGTTCCTAGGTCCACCAAGTAGGTGACCTCTCCCTTCTTTTCCAGGATTGTATGGGGTCCAGACCATTTGTCTTGGAGTGCTGCTGGGGCCACTGGCTCCAACACCCATACCTTCTGTCCTGGCTGATACTCAACCAAGACAGCCTTTTGGTCATGCCAAGCTTTCTGTAAGGCCTGGCTTGCCTCAAGGTTTTTGGATGCCTTCTCCATATACTCAGCCATCCTGGAGCGGAGACCAAGTACATAGTCCACTATGTCTAGCTTAGGCTTTTTGAGAGGTAACTCCCATCCTTCCTTCACCAAACACAGTGGGCCTCTCACCGGGTGCCCAAACAACAATTCAAAGGGGCTGTAGCCAACTCCTTTTTGTGGGACCTCTCTGTAAGCAAACAGAAGGCAGGGTAGAAGGATGTCCCATCTTCGCCTGAGCTTTTCAGGTAATCCTTTGATCATACCCTTTAGGGTCTTGTTGAATCTCTCAACAAGCCCATTGCATTGTGGGTGATAAGGGGTGGTGAACTTGTAGTTGACACCACATTCCTTCCACATAGCTGTCAAGTATCCTGACATAAAGTTGGTACCTCTGTCAGATACTACCTCCTTAGGAAACCCCACTCTGGAGAATACTCCCAGCAGGGCCCTGGCCACAACAGGTGCTGTAGTGGTCCTAAGGGGAATTGCCTCTGGATACCTGGTGGCATGATCCACTACCACCAGTATAAATCTGTGCCCAGATGCAGTGGGAGGATCCATGGGACCCACTATGTCTATTCCCACTCTTTCAAAGGGGACCCCCACCACAGGTAGTGGTATTAGGGGGGCCTTTGTTGTGCCACCTGATTTGCCACTGGCTTGGCAGGTGACACAGGAGCGACAAAACTCCTTTGTATCTTCATTCATATGAGGCCAGTGAAAGTGAGGGACAAGCCTGTCCCAGGTCTTGTTCTGGCCTAAGTGTCCTGCTAAAGGAATGTCATGGGCCAAGGTAAGAAGGAAGCCCCTAAATTGCAGAGGTATGACCAACCTCCTGGTTGCACCAGGCTTGGGGTCTCTAGCCTCTGAATAAAGGAGCCCTTCATCCCAATACACTTTATGGGTACCTTGAGCATTCCCAGCAGCCTCAGCAGCAGGCAGCTGTCTGAGGGGTTCAAGAGAGGGACAGGATAACTGAGCCTGCCTCAAGTCAGCCCTTGAAGGTCCCCCTGTCCCCAGAAACTCAACCTGATCAGGTTCAAGCTCTTCAGGGACAGTTCCTTCAGGGTCCTCTAGATCAGCTTCCTGGGAAGGCTGATCATCACTCTGAGGCAGGGGGGAAGGCACAGCCTTGACCCTCCTGTTCTTCTTCTTGGTAGGTGCTTGGTCCATTGTTCCAGGATCCAAGACCTGAGGTTCAGTGAGGCACTTTTTGGCCTGTGACCTGGTCACAGCAAGGACATGTGATGATATACCTAACATCTCTGCATGAGTCCTGTACTCCACTTCTGACCATAGAGAACTCTCTAGGTCATTGCCCAACAAACATTCTACTGGGAGGTCTGCACTAACCACAACCCTTTTGAGGCCAGTTACCCCTCCCCATGAGAAGTTAACAACTGCCACACTATGTGAAGTAGTGGCATTGCTGGCATTGGTCACCAGGTAGTTCTCACCTGGTATGTACTGTCCAGGGTCCACAAAGCCTGGTGTCACCATAGTGACACTGGCACATGTGTCCCTGTAGGCTTGAGCCACTTTGTCATTAATTAAAGGAGTCTGTCTGTACTTGCCCAGGTTACTGGGGCTCACAGTCAGGGACAAATCAATGTCCCCATCACAGATCAAGACTGCCTGTGTCAGGGTTCTGTCTAAGTCAGAATCTCCTTCAGTTCCCATAGTGATTCCCACTACACCCTTTGTCTGGGGACCAACACTGCTAACAGTAGTACTGGGAGCAGGTGCCTTAGGGGCAACAGTGTTGGGGGCTCCACCCTTTTTGCAATCACTAGTCCAGTGAGTTGTATTTTTACAATGATTGCACCAGGGTTTCTTCTGACCTTCTTTCTTCTTCTTGGACTGTTGGGACCCACCCTCCTTAGCAGTAGTTTGGGGCCCTGTTGAAGACTTCTGGTCTTTAGGTTTCTGATCTCCACCCTTTTGGTCTGTTTTCTTCTGATCACCCCCTTGGCCCTGGTTCTGGTTCTTTTGCTTAACCCTGGTTCTGACCCATTTGTCTGCCTTCTTTCCCAATTCTTGGGGAGCGGTCAGATCAGAGTCAACCAAGTGTTGATGCAGTTGCTGGTTTTGACAGTTATTTAAAATCTGTTCTCTCATCATCAAATTATACAATCCTGTAAAATCAGATACCTTACTTCCCAGCAACCAACCCTCCAAAGCCTTAGTGGCACATTCAACATATTCAGACCAGTCCTGAGTCTGTGTCTTTTGGGTGTCTCTGAACATTAACCTGTACTGTTCAGTGGTTAAGCCTAACCCATCAACCAGAACACTCTTCAGGACTCTGTGGTTTCTGACATCCTCTTCTCTAACAGTGAGGAGTCTGTCTCTGCCTCTTCCTTCAAAGGAGAGCCAGAGGATTGCTGCCCACTGGTCTTCAGGAACCTGCTGTACTTTGCAGGCTCTCTCAAGAGCAGTTATCCATTTGTGGATGTCATCCCCACTTTTGTAGGGGGGCACAACCTTAGACAGGTTCCTATTATCAAAGACCCTATCTTTGTCCTTAGGGACAATGCTGCCACCAGTGGGTATAGACCCACTCTCTCTAGGTTGCCTAGCCTTGTTCAGTTTTTCTTCCATCAGGGCTACTTCTAGCTCCTGCTTCCTGATCCTCAGCTGGGCTTCCTGCATTCTGGCCTCATGTTCCCTCCTCTGAGGGGTGGTCATCCTTTTCCTGGAGTGACCTTGAGAGCCTCTAGAGGCATGAGAAGCATTAGAGTCACCTGAGCGATTCCTTTGCCTCCCAAGCCCCTGGTTAAGTCCACTGGGGAGATCCAATGGGATGATCCCATTGTCAGTCCCCAATAGCATTAGTTTAGCTGGGCCAATTTTAACACTTGGCACTGGGCTAGTTCTCCCTTCATCATCACTGCTCTCTGTATCAGTACCTTTATCACTCTCATCCTCTGTGGTATTATTGCCATCTAAGGGGTGACTATTGGTACTGGGTACCTCTGTAGCATCTTCATAAGGGGGGCCTCCTGTTCCTGACCCTAAGGGGGCTAACTGGGAAGCTTTCTTGAGCTCTCTCTGATTTTCATAATTTTGCAAGAGTTCTCTGAGCTCAGCAGAGGTAGGGTTCTTGGGCTGTTTAAGGCCTCTAAGAGTTGCCAAATGCCTGAGCTCATTCTGATTAAGGGTAGCAAAGATGGATGGTGCCCTCTGGGGGTCACTCTCAACAGAGATGGGTACAGTGGACCCCTCTGCCCCAGCCATTGCTCTTAAGTGTGGGTGGATGTGTTGCAATCTACCTACACTTGGGTTTACCTACTAAACCTATCTAGCAGTTGTAGTCAGGGTGTGCTACTCCCTTTGCTCTACAACAACTAAGTTCAGTAGAACTTATGTATATCTAATCTTGTTTTATATGTACCTACAGGTACCTATGTGATCTTTCAATTGGTAACCAAGAGATTACAATGGTAAAACACAGCAAGCTCAAATCCAACCGCTGCTCACCAATGTGAGAAGTTGGCCTGATATATGATGCTCTAGTGGTAGCGTAGGCTAAGCAGTCTTTGAGGCTAAACTCGTGAAGCGTGTTAAGCCAGCTGTTTTACCAAATGCAACCCCTTTTTATACCAATGAAAGGACACCACACAGATATATATTCAAAATATATATGTATTTATTTCTCAAAGTAACCCCTAGTCTCTTTATGAGCACAGGAGCACAAATCGTCAAACAAGATTACAGTAGAATACACAGAAGTTGCACTTTATATGGATAGGCCCTGGTGGCCGCTCGAACCATATACTAAAATAGTGGTATAAGTACCACGAACAGAAAAGGGAAAAGGCCTAGGGCCTCTAGAATCGCTGGGCCTACAAGGAGCTAACTTCAGTTAGTGACCAGGAGGTCCACGGGTGGCGTGTGCAGAGCAAATAGTCACACGCGTGCTCCCATAGGTTTCAATGGGTGCGTAAAAAGTACAAAGTTACTGCAAAAAGGATCTTCCGGATGGACTAGGAACTCAAGATTTGGAACACAGGCACTAGAGATGTAATACTACACTTGGGCACAGGAGTGCCAGCTTTACCTCACCCACAGGAAGCGGGTGCATAGGCCTCGAAGTGTGTCGGGTTTCTTCTATCTGTTCCGTGGAGCCTGAAGACAAAGATGCTGCAGGCGGTCGGTCCGGGAGAGATGCGGTGGATCCAAGAGTGGATCGGAGATGTTGAAGACCTGCAAGCAGAGGGGACAGTGTTCACAGTCACTAGCCAGTGACCAGCGTGGCACCAGGTGGGTACCAGGCAATGTCGGGTGCAAACAGGAAGAAAGGTGTAGCTTGTCTCTGCAGCCACGTGGTCCCTGGAGGTCGACAACGTCCAGGAGTCGGTTCACGAGCTGTCCCACGCAGGCTCTCGCTGTCGGCGGTGTCGGCGACTTGATCAAAGCAAACAAGCCTTGGCAAAAGCAATTGTTGTAGGAGATGAAATAAGCTGATGGTTCTGACCAGCAAGGTCAGAGGGACTGCTCCTTTGGAGGGGAGCAAGGGCCAGTCTGGAGCAACCAGACCAGCGGTGTATTTTGTAAAGTTCATTGCCAAGATGGCTACTAGCCAGCGGGCCAGCAACCGGTTAGGCGCGTCGAGTGGAAAAATGCAGAAGGGCCCCACGCAGATCGTGGAGATGCTGGAGGGCTCACCTTTGGTGCAGATGCTGCTCGAGGATTGGGCTTTTCAGATCCCAAAGCACAACTTGGAGGGAGCCTCGGTTGTTGCACTTGTCAGCTTGTCGTGGTCGTTTCAAGATGGCTGGCTCCACGTGTCTCGGTGCCTCCACGGGTCTCCTCTTTTCAGGGACTGTGGATCGGGTGGTGAGAGGTCTGGAGGTCCAGTTCTTGTCAGTCTCTGGGCTCGGGCTCCGGCGGGAGGCGGCGGCAAAGCAGACGTTGATTCGCTGGGTGGTGCTTGCGTTAGCAAGGTGGTCACTCCCTGACCACAGGGGAGATTTCCTTCAGTCTTCTATGCAGCAGAATGTCGAAGTTCCCGTCTTCTTCTTAGTTTCAAGTTGATTCCAGGATGTCTGAAGTCTTAGGACACAGCTCCTACCTTTAAGCGGATTCAAGGGGCCGGACTACCTGCTAGGTCCCTCCCTATGGGTGGGACCAGGAAGGGGGGTGGTTACACCCCCAATCCTTTGTCCAGCTCGCCCCAGACCCGGGACTGGTGTGCCCCAGGACCGGTTTGAACTGGCATATGCACCGAGGCTCCTTGTGAGCCACAGGCATGTCTGGTTTCTTTCAAGCCCTACCTGACCAATACACAAAATCCTGTCTGGGGTGGTGCATGCACCTCCCCTGGCAGGAAACCCTTTGTCCACACCTCCCAAGCTGGAAGGACTCCCAGCAGCAGGAGGGCAGACTTGTGTCTGTGGTGGCAGTATCCATTTTGTGGAGCTGAGGCTATGTCTGATTTTACCAGGGTTTCAGGTACTGTACATGTCGTGTCCCTCTAGAAGGGTGGAATGCTAACCCCGTCGCCAGAATTGGCGAGGGGTTAGTATTCCAATTCGTATGACACCTTACTCGACATGTTTTGATAAAGCCAAACCAAAGATAGCATTTAACCGCGAGGTTCATAATGCACTTAAGAGTATATGGTATGACGATATCTGGAAACAGTAGAAGGAAGTTGTTCCGACCACTGCAGACAGGCTCAGCTCATGCCAGAGCACCATCTCACATGGAACCAAGCACTCTGCCTTCAGGATTGTTAAGGCCTGCCATAGGAGTGACTTATAGGTTACCAGGTGTCCCATTTAAGGTTAGGTATAGGTATACTACACCTAAGTAAGAGGTGATTACACCAACTTACCCCAGCTGAGTGATCAGCCAGTTGTGTCAAATTGTTAGGCCAAGCCTGGGGTGGTATAATACATGCTTCAGCCCCTGGCAGGCCTTGGGTACACCAATGCCCTGGGTACCTAGTGTACACAGGTACAGGGGCTGACAGGGTGGTCCACTTCCAATTGGTTATGCACCTAGGGTGCATAGTTTTAATTTAGTAGAGAGAACAGCAGGCTGGGGGTCTGATTGGCAGGCCCACAGCCTCAATATGTCAAAAACCAGTGAAGCAAAAAGCAAAAATTTGGGGTGACCATAGGATAGCAGACCCTACTCTCCTACATATGGTCACCCCAAATTTTTGCTTTTTGGCTTCACTGGTTTTTGACATATTGAGGCTGTGGGCCTGCCAATCAGACCCCCAGCCTGCTGTTATCTCTACTAAATTCACACTATGCACCCTAAGTGCATATCCAATTGGAAGTGGATCACCCTGTGAGCCCCTGTAAAAGTGTATACTAGGTACCCAGGGCATTGGTGTATCTAAGGCCTACCAGGGGCTGAAGCATGTATTGTGCCACCCCTGGCCTGGCCTAACAACTTTGACACAACTGGCTGATCACTCAGCTGGGGTAAGTTGGTGTAGCCACCTCTTACTTAGGTGTAGTATACCTATACCTAACCTTAAATGGGACACCTGGTAACCTATAAGTCACTCCTATGGCAGGCCTTAACAATCCTAAAGGCAGAGTGCTTGGTTCCATGTGAGAGGGTGCTCTGGCATGAGCTGAGCCTGTCTGCAGTGGTCGGAACCACTTCCTTCTACTGTTTCCAGATATCGTCATACCATATACTCTTAAGTGCATTATGAACCTCGCAGTTAAATGCTATCTTTGGTTTGGCTTTATCAAAACATGTCGAGTAAGGTGTCATACGAATTGGGATACTAACTGTAGGAGAGTAGGGTCTGCTATCCTATGGTCACCCCAAATTTTTGCTTTTTGCTTCACTGGTTTTTGATATATTGAGGCTGTGGGCCTGCCAATCAGACCCCCAGCCTGCTGTTCTCTCTACTAAATTTACACTATGCACCCTAGGTGCATAACCAATTGGAAGTGGATCACCCTGTCAGCCCCTGTACCAGTGTACACTAGGTACCCAGGGCATTGGTGTACCCAAGGCCTGCCAGGGGCTGAGGCATGTATTATGCCACCCCAGGCTTGGCCTAACAAATTTGACACAACTGGCTGATCACTCAGCTGGGGTAAGTTGGTGTAACCACCTCTTACTTCGGTGTAGTATACCTATACCTACCCTTAAATGGGACACATGTTAACCTATAAGTCACTCCTATGGCAGGCCTTAACAATCCTGAAGGCAGAGTGCTTGGTTCCATGTGAGATGGTGCTCTGGCATGAGCTGAGCCTGTCTGCAGTGGTCGGAACAACTTCCTTCAACTGTTTCCAGATATCGTCATACCATATACTCTTAAGTGCATTATGAACCTCGCGGTTAAATGCTATCTTTGGTTTGGCTTTATCAAAACATGTCGAGTAAGGTGTCATACGAATTGGAATACTAACCCCTCGCCAATTCTGGCGACGGGGTTAGCATTCCACCCTTCTAGAGGGACACGACATGTACAGTACCTGAAATCCGGGTAAAATTAGACATAGCCTCAGCTCCACAAAATGGATGCTGCCACCACAGACACAAGTCTGCCCTCCTGCTGCTGGGAGTCCTTCCAGCTTGGGAGGTGTGGACAAAGGGTTTCCTGCCAGGGGAGGTGCATGCACCACCCCAGACAGGATTTTGTGTATTGGTCAGGTAGGGCTTGAAAGGAACCAGACATGCCTGTGGCTCACAAGGAGCCTCGGTGCATATGCCAGTTCAAACCGGTACTGGGGCACACCAGTCCCGGGCCTGGGGCGAGCTGGACAAAGGATTGGGGGTGTAACCACCCCCCTTCCTGGTCCCACCCATAGGGAGGGACCTAGCAGGTAGTCCGGCCCCTAGAATCCGCTTAAAGGTAGGAGCTGTGTCCTAAGACTTCAGACATCCTGGAATCAACTTGAAACTAAGAAGAAGACGGGAACTTCGACATTCTGCTGCACAGAAGACTGAAGGAAATCTCCCCTGTGGTCAGGGAGTGACCACCTTGCTAACGCAAGCACCATCCAGCGAATCAACGTCTGCTTTGCCGCCGCCTCCCTCCGGAGCCCGAGCCCAGAGACTGACAAGACCTGGACCTCCAGACCTCTCACCGCCCCATGCACAGTCCCTGAAAAGAGGAGACCCGTGGAGGCACCGAGACACGTGGAGCCAGCCATCTTGAAACGACCACGACAAGCTGCAAGCGCAACAACCGAGGCTCCCTCCAAGTTGTGCTTTGGGATCTGAGAAGCCCAACCCTCGAGCAGCATCTGCACCAAAGGTGAGCCCTCCAGCATCTCCATGATCTGCGTGGGGCCCTTCTGCATTTTGCCACTCGACCGCATAACCGGTTGCTGGCCCGCTGGCTAGTGGCCATCTTGGCTACGAACTTCAAGAAATACACCGCTGGTCTGGTTTCTCCAGACTGGCCCTTGCTCCCCTCCAAAGGAGCAGTCCCTCTGACCTTGCTGGTCAGAACAATCAGCTTATCTTGTTCTCCACAACAATTGCTTTTGCCAAGGCTTGTTTGCTTCGATCAAGTCGTCGACACCGCCGACAGCGAGAGCCTGCGTGGGACAGCTCGTGAACCGACTCTTGGACGTCGTCGACCTCCAGGGACCACGTGGCTGCAGAGACAAGCTACACCTTTCTTCCTGTTTGCACCCGACATTGCTTGGTACACACCTGGTGCCACGCTGGTCACTGGCTAGTGACTGTGAACACTGTCCCCTCTGCTTACAGGTCTTCTACAACACCGATCCACTCTTGGATCCACCGCATCTCTCCCGGACCGACCGCCTGCAGCATCTTTGTCTTCAGGCTCCACGGAACAGATAGAAGAAACCCGCCGCACTTCGACACCTATGCACCCGCTTCCTGTGGGTGAGGTAAAGTTGGCACTCCGGTGCCCAAGTGTAGAGTATCATCTCTAGTGCCTGTGTTTCCAATCTTGAGTTCCTAGTCCATCCGGAAGATCCTTTTTGCAGTAACATTGTACTTTTTACGCACCCATTGAAACCTATGGGAGCATGCGTGTGACTATTTGCTCTGCACACGCCACCCGTGGACCTCCTGCTCACTAACTGAAGTTAGCTCCTTGTAGGCCCAGCGAT
This sequence comes from Triturus cristatus, assembly GCF_964204655.1. Taxonomy (NCBI): domain Eukaryota; kingdom Metazoa; phylum Chordata; class Amphibia; order Caudata; family Salamandridae; genus Triturus; species Triturus cristatus. Next base: position 491,661,938 of record NC_140579.1, on the reverse strand, counting down.
TCTAGAGGCCCTAGGCCTTTTCCCTTTTCTGTTCGTGGTACTTATACCACTATTTTAGTATATGGTTTGAGCGGCCACCAGGGCCTATCCATATAAAGTTCAACTTCTGTGTATTCTACTGTAATCTTGTTTGTCGATTTGTGCTCCTGTGCTCATAAAGAGACTAGGGGTTACTTTGAGAAATAAATACATATATATTTTGAATATATATCTGTGTGGTGTCCTTTCATTGGTATAAAAGGGGGTTACATTTGGTAAAACAGCCTGCTTAACACGCTTCACGAGTTTAGCCTCAAAGACTGCTTAGCCTACGCTACCACTAGGGCAGCTAGTCCGAAAAGGTTGACTTACAACCACACCATAAGGGTTGCTTGGCATGGTACAAGGTGATCAACACATTAACTAGTGAGCATCATATACCAGGCCAACTTCTCACACTAACCCCTCGCCAATTCTGGCGACGGGGTTAGCATTCCACCCTTCTAGAGGGACACGACATGTACAGTACCTGAAACCCGGGTAAAATCAGACATAGCCTCAGCTCCACAAAATGGATGCTGCCACCACAGACACAAGTCTGCCCTCCTGCTGCTGGGAGTCCTTCCAGCTTGGGAGGTGTGGACAAAGGGTTTCCTGCCAGGGGAGGTGCGTGCACCACCCCAGACAGGATTTTGTGTATTGGTCAGGTAGGGCTTGAAAAAACCAGACATGCCTGAGGCTCACAAGGAGCCTCGGTGCATATGCCAGTTCAATCCGGTCCTGGGGCACACCAGTCCCGGGCCTGGGGCGAGCTGGACAAAGGATTGGGGGTGTAACCACCCCCCTTCCTGGTCCCACCCTTAGGGAGGGACCTAGCAGGTAGTCCGGCCCCTAGAATCCGCTTAAAGGTAGGAGCTGTGTCCTAAGACTTTAGACATCCTGCAATCAACTTGAAACTAAGAAGAAGACGGGAACTTCGACGCTCTGCCGCACAGAGGACTGAAGCCAATCTCCCCTGTGGTCAGGGAGTGACCACCTTGCTAACGCAAGCACCATCCAGCGAATCAACGTCTGCTTTGCCGCCGCCTCCCGCCGGAGCCCGAGCCTAGAGACTGACAAGACCTGGACCTCCAGACCTCTCAGCGCCCGATCCACAGTCCCTGAAAAGAGGAGACCCGTGGAGGCACCGAGACACGTGGAGCCAGCCATCTTGAAAAGACCACGACAAGCTGCAAGCGCAACAACCGAGGCCCCCTCCAAGTTGTGCTTTGGGATCTGAGAAGCCCAACACCCGAGCAGCATCTGCACCAAAGGTGAGCCCTCCAGCATCTCCACGATCTGCGTGGGGCCCTTCTGCATTTTGCCACTCGACGCGCCTAACCGGTTGCTGGCCCGCTGGCTAGTGGCCATCTTGGCGACGAACTTCAAGAAATACACTGCTGGTCTGGTTGCTCCAGACTGGCCCTTGCTCCCCTCCAAAGGAGCAATCCCTCTGACCTTGCTGGTCAGAACCATCAGCTTATTTTGTTTTCCACAACAATTGCTTTTGCCAAGGCTTGTTTGCTTCGACCAAGTTGCCGACACCGCCGACAGCGAGAGCCTGTGTGGAACAGCTCGTGAACCGACTCCTGGACGTCGTCGACCTTCAGGGACCGCGTGGCTGCAGAGACAAGCTACACATTTCTTCCTGTTTGCACCCGACATCGCCTGGTACCCACCTGGTGCCACGCTGGTCACTGGCTAGTGACTGTGAACACTGTCCCCTCTGCTTACAGGTCTTCTACAACTCCGATCCACTCTTGGATCCACCGCATCCCTTCCGGACCGACCGCCTGCAGCATCTTTGTCCACAGGCTCCATTGAACAGATAGAAGAAACCCGACGCACTTCGAGGCCTATGCACCCGCTTCCTGTGGGTGAGGTAAAGCTGGCACTCCGGTGCCCAAGTGTAGAGTAACATCTCTAGTGTCTGTGTTTCCAATCTTGAGTTCATAGTCCATCCGGAAGATCCTCTTTGCAGTAACTTTGCAACTTTTACGCACCCATTGAAAACCTATGGGAGCTCGCGTGTGACTATTTGCTCTGCACACGCAACCCGTGGACCTCCTGGTCACTAACTGAAGTTAGCTCCTTGTAGGCCCAGCGATTCTAGAGGCCCTAGGCCTTTTCCCTTTTCTGTTCGTGGTACTTATACCACTATTTTAGTATATGGTTTGAGCGGCCACCAGGGCCTATCCATATAAAGTGCAACTTCTGTGTATTCTAACGTATTCTTGTTTAACGATTTGTGCTCCTGTGCTCATAAAGAGTCTAGGGGTTACTTTAAGAAATAAATACATATATATTTTCAATATATATCTGTGTGGTGTCCTTTCATTGGTATAAAAGGGATTTACATTTGGTAAAACAGCTGGCTTAACACGCTTCACGAGTTTAGCCTCAAAGACTGCTTAGCCTACGCTACCACTAGGGCAGCTAGTCCGAAAAGGTTGACTTACAACCACACCATAAGGGTTGCTTGGCATGGTACAAGGTGATCACTTTAACTAGTGAGTGTAGGAGAGTAGGGTCTGCTATCCTATGGTCACCCCAAATTTTTGCTTTTTGCTTCACTGGTTTTTGACATATTGAGGCTGTGGGCCTGCCAATCAGACCCCCAGCCTGCTGTTCTCTCTACTAAATTAAAACTATGCACCCTAGGTGCATAACCAATTGGAAGTGGATCACCCTGTCAGCCCCTGTACCAGTGTACACTAGGTACCCAGGGCATTGGTGTACCCAAGGCCTGCCAAGGGCTGCAGCATGTATTATGCCACCCCAGGCTTGGCCTAACAATTTGACACAACTGGCTGATCACTCAGCTGGGGTAAGTTGGTGTAATCACCTCTTACTTAGGTGTAGTATACCTATACCTAACCTTAAATGGGACACCTGGTAACCTATAAGTCACTCCTATGGCAGGCCTTAACAATCCTGAAGGCAGAGTGCTTGGTTCCATGTGAGATGGTGCTCTGGCATGAGCTGAGCCTGTCTGCAGTGGTCGGAACAACTTCCTTCTACTGTTTCCAGATATCGTCATACCATATACTCTTAAGTGCATTATGAACCTCGCGGTTAAATGCTATCTTTGGTTTGGCTTTATCAAAACATGTCGAGTAAGGTGTCATACGAATTGGAATACTAACCCCTCGCCAATTCTGGCGACGGGGTTAGCATTCCACCCTTCTAGAGGGACACGACATGTACAGTGCCTGAAACCCGGGTAAAATCAGACATAGCCTCAGCTCCACAAAATGGATGCTGCCACCACAGACACAAGTCTGCCCTCCTGCTGCTGGGAGTCCTTCCAGCTTGGGAGGTGTGGACAAAGGGTTTCCTGCCAGGGGAGGTGCGTGCACCACCCCAGACAGGATTTTGTGTATTGGTCAGGTAGGGCTTGAAAGAAACCAGACATGCCTGTGGCTCACAAGGAGCCTCGGTGCATATGCCAGTTCAAACCGGTCCTGGGGCACACCAGTCCCGGGCCTGGGGCGAGCTGGACAAAGGATTGGGGGTGTAACCACCCCCCTTCCTGGTCCCACCCATAGGGAGGGACCTAGCAGGTAGTCCGGCCCCTAGAATCCGAATAAAGGTAGGAGCTGTGTCCTAAGACTTCAGACATCCTGGAATCAACTTAAAACTAAGAAGAAGACGGGAACTTCGACGCTCTGCTGCACAGAGGACTGAAGCCAATCTCCCCTGTGGTCAGGGAGTGACCACCTTGCTAACGCAAGCACCATCCAGCGAATCAACGTCTGCTTTGCCGCCGCCTCCCGCCGGAGCCCGAGCCCAGAGACTGACAAGACCTGGACCTCCAGACCTCTCACCGCCCGATCCACAGTCCCTGCAAAGAGGAGACCCGTGGAGGCACCGAGACACGTGGAGCCAGCCATCTTGAAACGACTACGACAAGCTGACCAGTGCAACAACCGAGGCTCCCTCCAAGTTGTGCTTTGGGTCCTGAGAAGCCCAACCCTCGAGCAGCATCTGCACCAAAGGTGAGCCCTCCAGCATCTCCACGATCTGCGTGGGGCCCTTCTGCATTTTGCCACTCGACGCGCCTAACCGGTTGCTGGCCCGCTGGCTAGTGGCCATCTTGGCGACGAAATCTACGACAAACACCGCTGGTCTGGTTGCTCCAGACTGGCCCTTGCTCCCCTCCAAAGGAGCAGTTCCTCTGACCTTGCTGGTCAGAACCATCAGCTTAAACTCCTTGCCTACAACAATTGCTTTTGCCAAGGCTTGTTTGCTTCGATCAAGTCGCCGACACCGCCGACAGCGAGAGCCTGCGTGGGACAGCTCGTGACTCGACTCCTGGACGTCGTCGACCTTCAGGGACCACGTGGCTGCGGAGTCAAGCTACACCTTCCTTCCTGTTTGCACCCGACATCGCCTGGTACCCACCTGGTGCCACGCTGGTCACTGGCTAGTGACTGTGAACACTGTCCCCTCTGCTTACAGGTCTTCAACATCTCCGATCCACTCTTGGATCCACTGCATCTCTTCCCGACCGACCGCCTGCAGCACTTGTGTCTACAGGCCCCACGGAACAGATAGAAGAAACCCGACGCACTTCGAGGCCTATGCACCCGCTTCCTGTGGGTGAGGTAAAGCTGGCACACCTGTGCCCAAGTGTAGTATTACATCTCTAGTGCCTGTGTTCCAAATCTTAAGTTCCTAGGTCATCCGGAAGATTCCTTTTGCAGTAACTTTGTACTTTTTACGCACCCATTGAAACCTATGGGAGCACGCGTGTGACTATTTGCTCTGCACACGCCACCCGTGGACCTCCTGGTCACTAACTGACGTTAGCTCCTTGTAGGCCCAGCGATTCTAGAGGCCCTAGGCCTTTTCCCTTTTCTGTTCGTGGTACTTATACCACTATTTTAGTATATGGTTCGAGTGGCCACCAGGGCCTATCCATATAAAGTGCAACTTCTGTGTATTCTGTGATAATCTTGTTTGACGATTTGTGCTCCTGTGCTCATAAAGAGACTAGGGGTTACTTTGAGAAATAAATACATATATATTTTGAATATATATCTGTGTGGTGTCCTTTCATTGGTATAAAAGGGGGTTACTATTGGTAAAACAGCTTGCTTAACACGCATCACGAGTTTAGCCTCAAAGACTGCTTAGCCTACGCTACCACTAGGGCAGCTAGTCCGAAAAGGTTGACTTACAACCACACCATAAGGGTTGCTTGGCATGGTACAAGGTGGTCACTAGAACTAGTGAACAGCATATACCAGGCCAACTTCTCACATTGGTGAGCAGCGGTTGGATTTGAGCTTGCTGTGTTTTACCATTGTAATCTCTTGGTTACCAATTGAAAGATCACATAGGTACCTGTAGGTACATATAAAACAAGATTAGATATACTTAAGTTCTACTGAACTTAGTTGTTGTAGAGCAAAGGGAGTAGCACACCCTGACTACAACTACTAGATAGGTTTAGTAGGTAAACCCAAGTGTAGGTAGATTGCAACACATCCACCCACACTTAAGAGCAATGGCTGGGGCAGAGGGGTCCACTGTACCCATCTCTGTTGAGAGTGACCCCCCGAGGGCACCATCCATCTATGCTACCCTTAATCAAAATGAGCTCAGGCAGCTGGCAACTCTTAGAGGCCTTAAACAGCCCAAGAACCCTACCTCTGCTTTGCTCAGAGAGCTCTTGCAAGAAGATGAAAATCAAAAAGAGCTCAGGAAAGCTTCCCAGTTAGCCCCCTTAGGGACAGGAACAGGAGGCCCCCCTTCTGAAGATGCCACTGAGGTACCCCTTTCCAATAGTCACCCCTTAGATGGGATGCCTACCACAGAGGATGAGAGTGAAAAGGATACTGACAGTAGTGAGGATGAAGGGAGAACTAGCCCAGTGCCAAGTGTTATACTTGGCCCAGCTAAACTAAGGCTATTGGGGACTGACAGTGGGTTCACCCCACTGGATCTCCCCAGTGGACTTAACACAGGGCTTGGAAGGCAAAGGAATCGCTCAGGTGACTCCAATGCTTCCCATGGCTCTAGAGGCTCTCAAGGTCACTCCAGGAGAAGGATGACCACCCCTCAGAGGAGGGAACATGAGGCCAAGATGCAAGAAGCTCAGCTGAGGATCAGGAAGCAGGAGCTAGAAGTAGCCCTGATGGAAGAGAAACTTAGCAAGGCTAGACAGCATAAAGAGAGTGGGTCTATACCCACTGGTGGCAGCATTGTCCCTAAGGACAAAGATAGGGTTTTCGATAATAGAAACCTGTCTAAGGTTGTGCCCCCCTACAAAAGTGGGGATGACATCCACAAGTGGATAACTGCTCTTGAGAGGGCCTGCAAAGTACAGCAGGTTCCTGAAGACCAGTGGGCAGCAATCCTCTGGCTCTCCTTTGAGGGAAGAGGCAGAGACAGACTCCTCACTGTTAGAGAAGAGGATGTCAGAAACTACAGAGTCCTGAAGAGTGTTCTAGTTGATGGGTTAGGCTTAACCACTGAGCAGTACAGGTTAATGTTCAGAGACACCCAAAAGACACAGACTCAGGACTGGTCTGAATACATTGAATGTGCCACTAAGGCTTTGGAGGGTTGGTTGCTGGGAAGTAAGGTATCTGATTTTACAGGATTGTATAATTTGATGATGAGAGAACAGATTTTAAATAACTGTCAAAACCAGCAACTGCATCAACACTTGGTTGACTCTGATCTGACCTCTCCCCAAGAATTGGGAAAGAAGGCAGACAAATGGGTCAGAACCAGGGTTAAGCAAAAGAACCAGAACCAGGGCCAAGGGGGTGATCAGAAGAAAACAGACCAAAAGGGTGGAGATCAGAAACCTAAAGACCAGAAGTCTTCAACAGGGCCCCAAACTACTACTAAGGAGGGTGGGTCCCAACAGTCCAAAAAGAAGAAAGAAGGTCAAAAGAAACCCTGGTGCAATCATTGCAAGAATACAACTCACTGGACTAGTGATTGCAAAAAGGGTGGAGCCCCCAACACTGTTGCCCCTAAGGCACCTGCTCCCAGTACTACTGTTAGCAGTGTTGGTCCCCAGACAAAGGGTGTAGTGGGAATCACTATGGGAACTGAAGGAGATTCTGACTTAGACAGAACCCTGACACAGGCAGTCTTGATCTGTGATGGGGACATTGATTTGTCCCTGACTGTGAGCCCCAGTAACCTGGGCAAGTACAGACAGACTCCTTTAATTAATGACAAAGTGGCTCAAGCCTACAGGGACACATGTGCCAGTGTCACTATGGTGACCCCAGGCTTTGTGGACCCTGGACAGTACATACCAGGTGAGAACTACCTGGTGACCAATGCCAGCAATGCCACTACTTCACATAGTGTGGCAGTTGTTAACTTCTCATGGGGAGGGGTAACTGGCCTCAAAAGGGTTGTGGTTAGTGCAGACCTCCCAGTAGAATGTTTGTTGGGCAATGACCTAGAGAGTTCTCTATGGTCAGAAGTGGAGTACAGGACTCATGCAGAGATGTTAGGTATATCATCACATGTCCTTGCTGTGACCAGGTCACAGGCCAAAAAGTGCCTCACTGAACCACAGGTCTTGGATCCTGGAACAATGGACCAAGCACCTACCAAGAAGAAGAACAGGAGGGTCAAGGCTGTGCCTTCCCCCCTGCCTCAGAGTGATGATCAGCCTTCCCAGGAAGCTGATCTAGAGGACCCTGAAGGAACTGTCCCTGAAGAGCTTGAACCTGACCAGGTTGAGTTTCTGGGGACAGGGGGACCTTCAAGGGCTGACTTGAGGCAGGCTCAGTTATCCTGTCCCTCTCTTGAACCCCTCAGACAGCTGGCTGCTGCTGAGGCTGCTGGGAATGCTCAAGGTACCCATAAAGTGTATTGGGATGAAGGGCTCCTTTATTCAGAGGCTAGAGACCCCAAGCCTGGTGCAACCAGGAGGTTGGTTATACCTCTGCAATTTAGGGGCTTCCTTCTTACCTTGGCCCATGATATTCCTTTAGCAGGACACCTAGGCCAGAACAAGACCTGGGACAGACTTGTCCCTCACTTTCACTGGCCTCATATGAATGAAGATACAAAGGAGTTTTGTCGCTCCTGTGTTACCTGCCAAGCCAGTGGCAAATCAGGTGGCACAACAAAGGCCCCCCTGATACCACTACCTGTGGTGGGGGTTCCCTTTGAAAGAGTGGGAATAGACATAGTGGGTCCCATGGATCCTCCCACTGCATCTGGGCACAGATTTATACTGGTGGTAGTGGATCATGCCACCAGGTATCCAGAGGCAATTCCCCTTAGGACCACTACAGCTCCTGTTGTGGCCAGGGCCCTGCTGGGAGTATTCTCCAGAGTGGGGTTTCCTAAGGAGGTAGTATCTGACAGAGGTACCAACTTTATGTCAGGATACTTAACAGCTATGTGGAAGGAATGTGGTGTCAACTACAAGTTCACCACCCCTTATCACCCACAATGCAATGGGCTTGTTGAGAGATTCAACAAGACCCTAAAGGGTATGATCAAAGGATTACCTGAAAAGCTCAGGCGAAGATGGGACATCCTTCTACCCTGCCTTCTGTTTGCTTACAGAGAGGTCCCACAAAAAGGAGTTGGCTACAGCCCCTTTGAATTGTTGTTTGGGCACCCTGTGAGAGGCCCACTGTGTTTGGTGAAGGAAGGCTGGGAGTTACCTCTCAAAAAGCCTAAGCTAGACATAGTGGACTATGTACTTGGTCTCCGCTCCAGGATGGCTGAGTATATGGAGAAGGCATCCAAAAACCTTGAGGCAAGCCAGGCCTTACAGAAAGCTTGGCATGACCAAAAGGCTGTCTTGGTTGAGTTTCAGCCAGGACAGAAGGTATGGGTGTTGGAGCCAGTGGCCCCAGCAGCACTCCAAGACAAATGGTCTGGACCCCATACAATCCTGGAAAAGAAGGGAGAGGTCACCTACTTGGTCGACCTAGGAACTCCCAGGAGTCCCCACAGGGTACTCCATGTTAACAGGCTTAAAGCATATGTTGACAGGGCAGACATGGGCTTGCTCATGGCTACAGATGAGGGACAGGAGGAAGAGAGTGACCCTCTCCCAGACCTGTTGTCTCAGAACCCTGAAGATGGCTCAGTTGAAGGAGTGACCCTTGGAGGCAACCTCACTGCCCATCAGCAGACTGAATGTAGACAGGTTCTACAATCATTTTCACATATGTTTTCCTTGATACCTAGTCAAACTGACTGGTGTACCCATGTTGTGGACACTGGTGACAGTCTGCCTGTAAAGAACAAACTTTACAGACAACCTGACCACGTCAGGGACTGTATAAAGGCTGAGGTACATAAAATGCTGGAATTAGGTGTCATTGAACCCTCAGAGAGCCCCTGGGCTAGCCCAGTGGTTCTGGTCCCCAAACCTCACACCAAAGATGGCAAGAGAGAGATGAGGTTCTGTGTGGATTACAGAGGACTCAATGCTGTCACCAGGACAGATGCACACCCTATTCCAAGGGCAGATGAGCTCATAGACAAACTAGCTTCTGCAAAGTTTTTGAGCACATTTGACTTGACAGCTGGCTATTGGCAAATCAGATTAGCTGAAGAGTCTAAGGCCAAAACAGCATTCTCAACCCCAGGTGGGCACTACCAGTTTGTGGTGATGCCCTTTGGTCTGAAGAATGCACCTGCCACCTTCCAAAGGCTGGTGAACCAAGTCCTTACTGGGTTGGATGACTTTTGCGCAGCATATCTTGATGACATTGCTGTCTTTAGCTCCACCTGGGAGGATCACCTGATCCACCTGAAGAAGGCTCTTGAGGCTCTGCAAAGGGCAGGCCTCACTATCAAGGCTACTAAGTGCCAGATAGGGCAGAGTAAGGTTGTATATTTGGGCCACCTTGTAGGTGGAGGCCAAGTTCAACCACTGGAGAGTAAGATACAATCCATCAAGGACTGGTCCCCTCCAACCACCCAGACTCAAGTTCGAGCTTTCTTGGGCTTGACTGGGTACTACAGGAAGTTTGTTAAGAACTATGGGTCCATTGTGACTCCTCTTAATGATCTGACATCCAAGAAGATGCCCAAAAAGGTTCAGTGGACAGTAAGCTGTCAAAAGGCATTTGATGACCTGAAGGAGGCCATGTGCTCTGCACCTATCCTGAAAAGTCCTGACTACTCCAAAGAGTTTATTGTCCAAACAGATGCTTCTGAGTTGGGTGTGGGAGCTGTGCTGTCACAACTTAATGTAGATGGTCAAGACCAACCCATTGCTTTTATTAGCAGAAGGTTGACCCCCAGAGAGAAGAATTTGTCAGCTATTGAGAGGGAGGCCTTTGCTGTGGTGTGGGCCCTGAAGAAGCTGAGGCCATACTTGTTTGGCACTCACTTCAAGATTCAGACCGACCATAAGCCCCTCTTGTGGCTAAATCAGATGAAGGGTGAAAACCCCAAACTGCTTAGGTGGTCCATTTCCCTACAGGGGATGGACTTTACAGTGGAGCACCGGCCAGGTACTGACCATGGGAATGCAGATGGTCTCTCCAGGTACTTCCACTTAGGACATGAAGACGAGACTGGTCAAGGCTAGTTTAATGTCCCAGCGTTTGGGGGGGGTTGTGTAGGAGAGTAGGGTCTGCTATCCTATGGTCACCCCAAATTTTTGCTTTTTGCTTCACTGGTTTTTGACATATTGAGGCTGTGGGCCTGCCAATCAGACCCCCAGCCTGCTGTTCTCTCTACTAAATTAAAACTATGCACCCTAGGTGCATAACCAATTGGAAGTGGATCACCCTGTCAGCCCCTGTACCAGTGTACACTAGGTACCCAGGGCATTGGTGTACCCAAGGCCTGCCAAGGGCTGCAGCATGTATTATGCCACCCCAGGCTTGGCCTAACAATTTGACACAACTGGCTGATCACTCAGCTGGGGTAAGTTGGTGTAATCACCTCTTACTTAGGTGTAGTATACCTATACCTAACCTTAAATGGGACACCTGGTAACCTATAAGTCACTCCTATGGCAGGCCTTAACAATCCTGAAGGCAGAGTGCTTGGTTCCATGTGAGATGGTGCTCTGGCATGAGCTGAGCCTGTCTGCAGTGGTCGGAACAACTTCCTTCTACTGTTTCCAGATATCGTCATACCATATACTCTTAAGTGCATTATGAACCTCGCGGTTAAATGCTATCTTTGGTTTGGCTTTATCAAAACATGTCGAGTAAGGTGTCATACGAATTGGAATACTAACCCCTCGCCAATTCTGGCGACGGGGTTAGCATTCCACCCTTCTAGAGGGACACGACATGTACAGTGCCTGAAACCCGGGTAAAATCAGACATAGCCTCAGCTCCACAAAATGGATGCTGCCACCACAGACACAAGTCTGCCCTCCTGCTGCTGGGAGTCCTTCCAGCTTGGGAGGTGTGGACAAAGGGTTTCCTGCCAGGGGAGGTGCGTGCACCACCCCAGACAGGATTTTGTGTATTGGTCAGGTAGGGCTTGAAAGAAACCAGACATGCCTGTGGCTCACAAGGAGCCTCGGTGCATATGCCAGTTCAAACCGGTCCTGGGGCACACCAGTCCCGGGCCTGGGGCGAGCTGGACAAAGGATTGGGGGTGTAACCACCCCCCTTCCTGGTCCCACCCATAGGGAGGGACCTAGCAGGTAGTCCGGCCCCTAGAATCCGAATAAAGGTAGGAGCTGTGTCCTAAGACTTCAGACATCCTGGAATCAACTTAAAACTAAGAAGAAGACGGGAACTTCGACGCTCTGCTGCACAGAGGACTGAAGCCAATCTCCCCTGTGGTCAGGGAGTGACCACCTTGCTAACGCAAGCACCATCCAGCGAATCAACGTCTGCTTTGCCGCCGCCTCCCGCCGGAGCCCGAGCCCAGAGACTGACAAGACCTGGACCTCCAGACCTCTCACCGCCCGATCCACAGTCCCTGCAAAGAGGAGACCCGTGGAGGCACCGAGACACGTGGAGCCAGCCATCTTGAAACGACTACGACAAGCTGACCAGTGCAACAACCGAGGCTCCCTCCAAGTTGTGCTTTGGGTCCTGAGAAGCCCAACCCTCGAGCAGCATCTGCACCAAAGGTGAGCCCTCCAGCATCTCCACGATCTGCGTGGGGCCCTTCTGCATTTTGCCACTCGACGCGCCTAACCGGTTGCTGGCCCGCTGGCTAGTGGCCATCTTGGCGACGAAATCTACGACAAACACCGCTGGTCTGGTTGCTCCAGACTGGCCCTTGCTCCCCTCCAAAGGAGCAGTTCCTCTGACCTTGCTGGTCAGAACCATCAGCTTAAACTCCTTGCCTACAACAATTGCTTTTGCCAAGGCTTGTTTGCTTCGATCAAGTCGCCGACACCGCCGACAGCGAGAGCCTGCGTGGGACAGCTCGTGACTCGACTCCTGGACGTCGTCGACCTTCAGGGACCACGTGGCTGCGGAGTCAAGCTACACCTTCCTTCCTGTTTGCACCCGACATCGCCTGGTACCCACCTGGTGCCACGCTGGTCACTGGCTAGTGACTGTGAACACTGTCCCCTCTGCTTACAGGTCTTCAACATCTCCGATCCACTCTTGGATCCACTGCATCTCTTCCCGACCGACCGCCTGCAGCACTTGTGTCTACAGGCCCCACGGAACAGATAGAAGAAACCCGACGCACTTCGAGGCCTATGCACCCGCTTCCTGTGGGTGAGGTAAAGCTGGCACACCTGTGCCCAAGTGTAGTATTACATCTCTAGTGCCTGTGTTCCAAATCTTAAGTTCCTAGGTCATCCGGAAGATTCCTTTTGCAGTAACTTTGTACTTTTTACGCACCCATTGAAACCTATGGGAGCACGCGTGTGACTATTTGCTCTGCACACGCCACCCGTGGACCTCCTGGTCACTAACTGACGTTAGCTCCTTGTAGGCCCAGCGATTCTAGAGGCCCTAGGCCTTTTCCCTTTTCTGTTCGTGGTACTTATACCACTATTTTAGTATATGGTTCGAGTGGCCACCAGGGCCTATCCATATAAAGTGCAACTTCTGTGTATTCTGTGATAATCTTGTTTGACGATTTGTGCTCCTGTGCTCATAAAGAGACTAGGGGTTACTTTGAGAAATAAATACATATATATTTTGAATATATATCTGTGTGGTGTCCTTTCATTGGTATAAAAGGGGGTTACTATTGGTAAAACAGCTTGCTTAACACGCATCACGAGTTTAGCCTCAAAGACTGCTTAGCCTACGCTACCACTAGGGCAGCTAGTCCGAAAAGGTTGACTTACAACCACACCATAAGGGTTGCTTGGCATGGTACAAGGTGGTCACTAGAACTAGTGAACAGCATATACCAGGCCAACTTCTCACAGTGAGCATCATATACCAGGCCAACTTCTCACATTGGTGAGCAGCGGTTGGATTTGAGCTTGCTGTGTTTTACCATTGTAATCTCTTGGTTACCAATTGAAAGATCACATAGGTACCTATAGGTACATATAAAACAAGATTAGATATACATAAGTTCTACTGAACTTAGTTGTTGTAGAGCAAAGGGAGTAGCACACCCTGACTACAACTACTAGATAGGTTTAGTAGGTAAACCCAAGTGTAGGTAGATTGCAACACATCCACCCACACTTAAGAGCAATGGCTGGGGCAGAGGGGTCCACTGTACCCATCTCTGTTGAGAGTGACCCCGAGAGGGCACCATCCATCTTTGCTACCCTTAATCAGAATGAGCTCAGGCATTTGGCAACTCTTAGAGGCCTTAAACAGCCCAAGAACCCTACCTCTGCTGAGCTCAGAGAACTCTTGCAAAATGATGAAAATCAGAGAGAGCTCAAGAAAGCTTCCCAGTTAGCCCCCTTAGGGTCAGGAACAGGAGGCCCCCCTTCTGAAGATGCTACAGAGGTACCCAGTTCCAATAGTCACCCCTTAGATAGCAATAATACCACAGAGGATGAGAGTGATAAAGGTACTGATACAGAGAGTAGTGATGATGAAGGGAGAACTAGCCCAGTGCCAAGTGTTAAAATTGGCCCAGCTAAACTAAGGCTATTGGGGACTGACAATGGGATCATCCCATTGGATCTCCCCAGTGGACTTAACCAGGGGCTTGGGAGGCAAAGGAATCGCTCAGGTGACTCCAATGCTTCTCATGCCTCTAGAGGCTCTCAATGTCACTCCAGGAAAAGGATGACCACCCCTCAGAGGAGGGAACATGAGGCCAGAATGCAGGAAGCCCAGCTGAGGATCAGGAAGCAGGAGCTAGAAGTAGCCCTGATGGAAGAAAAACTGAACAAGGCTAGGCAACCTAGAGAGAGTGGGTCTATACCCACTGGTGGCAGCATTGTCCCTAAGGACAAAGAAAGGGTCTTTGATAATAGGAACCTGTCTAAGGTTGTGCCCCCCTACAAAAGTGGGGATGACATCCACAAATGGATAACTGCTCTTGAGAGAGCCTGCAAAGTACAGCAGGTTCCTGAAGACCAGTGGGCAGCAATCCTCTGGCTCTCCTTTGAAGGAGGAGGCAGAGACAGACTCCTCACTGTTAGAGAAGAGGATGTCAGAAATTACAGAGTCCTGAAGAGTGTTCTGGTAGATGGGTTAGGCTTAACCACTGAACAGTACAGGTTAATGTTCAGAGACACCCTAAAGACACAGACTCAGGACTGGTCTGAATATGTTGAATGTGCCACTAAGGCTTTGGAGGGTTGGTTGCTGGGAAGTAAGGTATCTGATTTTACAGGATTGTATAATTTGATGATGAGAGAACAGATTTTAAATAACTGTCAAAACCAGCAACTGCATCAACACTAGGTTGACTCTGATCTGACCTCTCCCCAAGAATTGGGAAAGAAGGCAGACACATGGGTCAGAACCAGGGTTAAGCAAAAGAACCAGAACCAGGGCCAAGGGGGTGATCAGAAGAAAACAGACCAAAAGGGTGGAGATCAGAAATCTAAAGACCAGAAGTCTTCAACAGGGCCCCAAACTACTGCTAAGGAGGGTGGGTCCCAACAACAAACTAAGGGAAAGAAGAAAGAAGGTCAAAAGAAACCCTGGTGCAATCATTGCAAGAATACAACTCACTGGACCAGTGATTGTAAGAAGGGTGGAGCCCCCAACACTGTTGCCCCTAAGGCACCTGCTCCCAGTACTACTGTTAGCAGTGTTGGTGGGTGTAGTGGGAATCACTATGGGAACTGAAGGAGATTCTGACTTAGACAGAACCCTGACACAGGCAGTCTTGATCTGTGATGGGGACATTGATTTGTCCCTGACTGTGAGCCCCAGTAACCTGGGCAAGTACAGACAGACTCCTTTAATAAATGAAAAAGTGGCTCAAGCCTACAGGGACACATGTGCCAGTGTCACTATGGTGACACCAGGCTTTGTGGACCCTGGACAGTACATACCAGGTGAGAATTACCTGGTGACCAATGCCAGCAATGCCACTACTTCACATAGTGTGGCAGTTGTTAACTTCTTGTGGGGAGGGGTAACTGGCCTCAAAAGGGTTGTGGTTAGTGCAGACCTCCCAGTAGAATGTTTGTTGGGCAATGACCTAGAGAGTTCTCTATGGTCAGAAGTGGAGTACAGGACTCATGCAGAGATGTTAGGTATATCATCACATGTCCTTGCTGTGACCAGGTCACAGGCCAAAAAGTGCCTCACTGAACCTCAGGTCTTGGATCCTGGAACAATGGACCAAGCACCTACCAAGAAGAAGAACAGGAGGGTCAAGGCTGTGCCTTCCCCCCTGCCTCAGAGTGATGATCAGCCTTCCCAGGAAGCTGATCTAGAGGACCCTGAAGGAACTGTCCCTGAAGAGCTTGAACCTGATCAGGTTGAGTTTCTGGGGACAGGGGGACCTTCAAGGGCTGACTTGAGGCAGGCTCAGTTATCCTGTCCCTCTCTTGAACCCCTCAGACAGCTGGCTGCTGCTGAGGCTGCTGGGAATGCTCAAGGTACCCATAAAGTGTATTGGGATGAAGGGCTCCTTTATTCAGAGGCTAGAGACCCCAAGCCTGGTGCTACCAGGAGGTTGGTTATACCTCTGCAATTTAGGGGCTTCCTTCTTACCTTGGCCCATGATATTCCTTTAGCAGGACACTTAGGCCAGAACAAGACTTGGGACAGGCTTGTCCCTCACTTTCACTGGCCTCACATGAATGAAGATACAAAGGAGTTTTGTCGCTCCTGTGTGACCTGCCAAGCCAGTGGCAAATCAGGTGGCACAACAAAGGCTCCCCTAATACCACTACCTGTGGTGGGGGTCCCCTTTGAAAGAGTGGGAATAGATATAGTGGGTCCCATGGATCCTCCCACTGCTTCTGGGCACAGATTTATACTGGTGGTAGTGGATCATGCCACCAGGTATCCAGAGGCAATTCCCCTTAGGACCACTACAGCTCCTGTTGTGGCCAGGGCCCTGCTGGGAGTATTCTCCAGAGTGGGGTTTCCTAAGGAGGTAGTATCTGACAGAGGTACCAACTTTATGTCAGGATACTTGACAGCTATGTGGAAGGAATGTGGTGTCAACTACAAGTTCACCACCCCTTATCACCCACAATGCAATGGGCTTGTTGAGAGATTCAACAAGACCCTAAAGGGTATGATCAAAGGATTACCTGAAAAGCTCAGGCGAAGATGGGACATCCTTCTACCCTGCCTTCTGTTTGCTTACAGAGAGGTCCCACAAAAAGGAGTTGGCTACAGCCCCTTTGAATTGTTGTTTGGGCACCCTGCAAGAGGCCCACTGTGTTTAGTGAAGGAAGGATGGGAGTTACCTCTCAAAAAGCCTAAACAAGACATAGTGGACTATGGACTTGGTCTCCGCTCCAGGATGGCTGAGTATATGGAGAAGGCAACCAAAAACCTTGAGGCAAGCCAGGCCTTACAGAAAGCTTGGCATGACCAAAAGGCTGTCTTGGTTTAGTTTCAGCCAGGACAGAAGGTATGGGTGTTGGAGCCAGTGGCCCCAGCAGCACTCCAAGACAAATGGTCTGGACCCCATACAATCCTGGAAAAGAAGGGAGAGGTCACCTACTTGGTGGACCTAGGAACTCCCAGGAGTCCCCACAGGGTACTCCATGTTAACAGGCTTAAAGCATATGTTGACAGGGCAGACATGGGCTTGCTCATGGCTACAGATGAGGGACAGGAGGAAGAGAGTGACCCTCTCCCAGACCTGTTGTCTCAGAACCCTGAAGATGGCTCAGTTGAAGGAGTGACCCTTGGAGGCAACCTCACTGCCCATCAGCAGACTGAATGTAGACAGGTTCTACAATCATTTTCACATATGTTTTCCTTGATACCTAGTCAAACTGACTGGTGTACCCATGTGGTGGACACTGGTGACAGTCTGCCTGTAAAGAACAAGCTTTACAGACAACCTGACCACGTCAGGTACTGTATAAAGGCTGAGGTACATAAAATGCTGGAATTAGGTGTCATTGAACCCTCAGAAAGCCCCTGGGCTATCCCAGTGGTTCTGGTCCCCAAACCTCACACCAAAGATGGCAAGAGAGAAATGAGGTTCTGTGTGGACTACAGGGGTCTCAATGCTGTCACCAGGACAGATGCACACCCTATTCCAAGGGCAGATGAGCTCATAGACAAACTAGCTTCTGCAAAGTTTTTGAGCACATTTGACTTAACAGCTGGCTATTGGCAAATCAGATTAGCTGAGGAGTCTAAGGCCAAAACAGCATTCTCAACCCCAGGTGGGCACTACCAGTTTGTGGTGATGCCCTTTGGTCTGAAGAATGCACCTGCCACCTTCCAAAGGCTGGTGAACCAAGTCCTTACTGGGTTGGATGACTTTTGCGCAGCATATCTGGATGACATTGCTGTCTTTAGCTCCACCTGGGAGGATCACCTGATCCACCTGAAGAAGGCTCTTGAGGCTCTGCAAAGGGCAGGCCTCACTATCAAGGCTACTAAGTGCCAGATAGGGCAGAGTAAGGTTGTATATTTGGGCCACCTTGTAGGTGGAGGCCAAGTTCAACCACTGGAGAGTAAGATACAATCCATCAAGGACTGGTCTCCTCCAACCACCCAGACTCAAGTTCGAGCTTTCTTGGGCTTGACTGGGTACTACAGGAAGTTTGTTAAGAACTATGGGTCCATTGTGACTCCTCTTAATAATCTGACATCCAAGAAGATGCCCAAAAAGGTTCAGTGGACAGTAAGCTGTCAAAAGGCATTTGATGACCTGAAGGAGGCCATGTGCTCTGCACCTATCCTGAAAAGTCCTGACTACTCCAAAGAGTTTATTGTCCAAACAGATGCTTCTGAGTTGGGTGTGGGAGCTGTGCTGTCACAACTTAATGTAGATGGTCAAGACCAACCCATTGCTTTTATTAGCAGAAGGTTGACCCCCAGAGAGAAGAATTGGTCAGCTATTGAGAGGGAGGCCTTTGCTGTGGTGTGGGCCCTGAAGAAGCTGAGGCCATACTTGTTTGGCACTCACTTCAAGATTCAGACCGACCATAAGCCCCTCTTGTGGCTAAATCAGATGAAGGGTGAAAACCCCAAACTGCTTAGGTGGTCCATTTCCCTACAGGGGATGGACTTTACAGTGGAGCACCGGCCAGGTACTGACCATGGGAATGCAGATGGTCTCTCCAGGTACTTCCACTTAGGACATGAAGACGAGACTGGTCAAGGCTAGTTTAATGTCCCAGCGTTTGGGGGGGGGGGTTGTGTAGGAGAGTAGGGTCTGCTATCCTATGGTCACCCCAAATTTTTGCTTTTTTGCTTCACTGGTTTTTGACATATTGAGGCTGTGGGTCTGCCAATCAGACCCCCAGCCTGCTGTTCTCTCTACTAAATTCACACTATGCACCCTAAGTGCATAACCAATTGGAAGTGGATCACCCTGTGAGCCCCAGTACCAGTGTACACTAGGTACCCAGGGCATTGGTGTATCTAAGGCCTACCAGGGGCTGAAGCATGTATTGTGCCACCCCTGGCCTGGCCTAACAACTTTGACACAACTGGCTGATCACTGAGCTGGGGTAAGTTGGTGTAGCCACCTCTTACTTAGGTGTGGTATACCTATACCTAACCTTAAATGGGACACCTGGTAACCTATAAGTCACTCCTATGGCAGGCCTTAACAATCCTGAAGGCAGAGTGCTTGGTTCCATGTGAGAGGGTGCTCTGGCATGAGCTGAGCCTGTCTGCAGTGGTCGGAACCACTTCCTTCTACTGTTTCCAGATATCGTCATACCATATACTCTTAAGTGCATTATGAACCTCGCGGTTAAATGCTATCTTTGGTTTGGCTTTATCAAAACATGTCGAGTAAGGTGTCATACGAATTGGGATACTAACCCCTCGCCAATTCTGGCGACGGGGTTAGCATTCCACCCTTCTAGAGGGACACGACATGTACAGTACCTGAAACCCGGGTAAAATCAGACATAGCCTCAGCTCCACAAAATGGATGCTGCCAAGACAGACACAAGTCTGCCCTCCTGCTGCTGGGAGTCCTTCCAGCTTGGGAGGTGTGGACAAAGGGTTTCCTGCCAGGGGAGGTGCGTGCACCACCCCAGACAGGATTTTGTGTATTGGTCAGGTAGGGCTTGAAAGAAACCAGACATGCCTGAGGCTCACAAGGAGCCTCGGTGCATATGCCAGTTCAATCCGGTCCTGGGGCACACCAGTCCCGGGCCTGGGGCGAGCTGGACAAAGGATTGGGGGTGTAACCACCCCCCTTCCTGGTCCCACCCTTAGGGAGGGACCTAGCAGGTAGTCCGGCCCCTAGAATCCGCTTAAAGGTAGGAGCTGTGTCCTAAGACTTTAGACATCCTGGAATCAACTTGAAACTAAGAAGAAGACGGGAACTTCGACGGTCTGCCGCACAGAGGACTGAAGCCAATCTCCCCTGTGGTCAGGGAGTGACCACCTTGCTAATGCAAGCACCATCCAGCGAATCAACGTCTGCTTTGCCACCGCCTCCCGCCGGAGCCCGAGCCCAGAGACTGACAAGACCTGGACCTCCAGACCTCTCACCGCCCGATCCACAGTCCGTGAAAAGAGGAGACCCGTGGAGGCACCGAGACACGTGGAGTCAGCCATCTTGAAAAGACCACGGCAAGCTGCAAGCGCAACAACCGAGGCTCCCTCCAAGTTGTGCTTTGGGATCTGAGAAGCCCAACACCCGAGCAGCATCTGCACCAAAGGTGAGCCCTCCAGCATCTCCACGATCTGCGTGGGGCCCTTCTGCATTTTGCCACTCGACGCGCCTAACCGGTTGCTGGCCCGCTGGCTAGTGGCCATCTTGGCGACGAACTTCAAGAAATACACCGCTGGTCTGCTTGCTCCAGACTGGCCCTTGCTCCCCTCCAAAGGAGCAGTCCCTCTGACCTTGCTGGTCAGAACCATCAGCTTATTTTGTTTTCACAACAATTGCTTTTGCCAAGGCTTGTTTGCTTCGACCAAGCTGCCGACACCGCCGACAGCGAGAGCCTGTGTGGAACAGCTCGTGAACCAACTCCTGGACCTTGTCGACCTTCAGGGACCGCGTGGCTGCAGAGACAAGCTACACCTTTCTTCCTGTTTGCACCCGACATCGCCTGGTACCCACCTGGTGCCACGCTGGTCACTGGCTAGTGACTGTGAACACTGTCCCCTCTGCTTACAGGTCTTCTACAACTCCGATCCACTCTTGGATCCACCGCATCCCTTCCGGACCGACCGCCTGCAGCATCTTTGTCCACAGGCTCCATTGAACAGATAGAAGAAACCCGACGCACTTCGAGGCCTATGCACCCGCTTCCTGTGGGTGAGGTAAAGCTGGCACTCTGGTGCCCAAGTGTAGAGTAACATCTCTAGTGTCTGTGTTTCCAATCTTGAGTTCTTAGTCCATCCGGAAGATCCTCTTTGCAGTAACTTTGCAACTTTTACGCACCCATTGAAAACCTATAGGAGCTCGCGTGTGACTATTTGCTCTGCACACGCAACCCGTGGACCTCCTGGTCACTAACTGAAGTTAGCTCCTTGTAGGCCCAGCGATTCTAGAGGCCCTAGGCCTTTTCCCTTTTCTGTTCGTGGTACTTATACCACTATTTTAGTATATGGTTTGAGCGGCCACCAGGGCCTATCCATATAAAGTGCAACTTCTGTGTATTCTAACGTATTGTTGTTTAACGATTTGTGCTCCTGTGCTCATAAAGAGTCTAGGGGTTACTTTGAGAAATAAATACATATATATTTTCAATATATATCTGTGTGGTGTCCTTTCATTGGTATAAAAGGGGGTTACATTTGGTAAAACAGCTGGCTTAACACGCTTCACGAGTTCAGCCTCAAAGACTGCTTAGCCTACGCTACCACTAGGGCAGCTAGTCCGAAAAGGTTGACTTACAACCACACCATAAGGGCTGCTTGGCATGGTACAAGGTGGTCACTTTAACTAGTGAACATCATATACCAGGCCAACTTCTCACAGGCGTGCAGCAGTGTTTCGTGTAGCATTGTGCGGCGTGCAACAGTGTGTGGCATGCAGCAGTGTGTGGTGTGCAGCAGTGTTTCGTGTAGCAGTGTGCAGCGTGCAGCAGTGTGCAGCGTGCAGCAGTGTGCGGCATGCAGCAGTGTGTGGCGTGCAGCAGTGTGTGGCTTGCAGTGGCATGCAGCAGTGTGTGGCGTGCAGCAGTGTGTGGCGTGCAGCAGTGTGTGGCTTACAGCGGCATGCAGCAGTGTGTGGCGTGCAGCAGTGTGCGGCGTGCAGCAGTGTGTGGCGTGCAGCAGTGTTTGGCGTGCAGCAGTGTGTGGCATGCAGTGGCATGCAGCAGTGTGTGGCGTGCAGCAGTGTGCGGCATGCAGCAGTGTGCGGCATGCAGCAGTGTGCGGCATGCAGCAGTGTGAGGCGTGCAGCAGTGTGCGGTGTGCAGCAGTGTGTGGCGTGCAGCAGTGTTTCGTGTAGCATTGTGCGTCGTGCAGCAGTGTGTTGCGTGCAGCAGTGTGTGGCGTGCAGCAGTGTTTCGTGTAGCAGTGTGTGGCGTGCAGCAGTGTGCGGTGTGCAGCAGTGTGCGGTGAGCAGCAGTGTGCTGCGTGCAGCAGTGTGTGGCATGCGGCAGTGTGTGGCGTGCAGCAGTGTGTGGCGTGCAGCGGCATGCAGCAGTGTGTGGCGTGCAGCAGTCTGTGGCGTGCAGCAGTGTGTGGCATGCAGCAGTGTGTAGTGTGAAGCAGTGTTTCGTGTAGCAGTGTGCGGCGTGCAGCAGTGTGCGGCGTGCAGCAGCGTGCTGCCTGCAGCAGTGTGTGGTGTGCAGCAGTGTGTGGCGTGAATCAATGTGTGGCGTGCAGCAGTGTGTGGTGAGCAGCAGTGTGCGGCGTGCAGCAGTGTGCAAAGTGCAGCAGTGTGCGGCATGCAGCAGTGTGTGGCGTGCAGCAGTGTGTTGCGTGCAGCGGCATGCAGCAGTGTGTGGCGTGCAGCAGTGTGTGGTGTGCAGCAGTGTGTGGCGTGCAGCAGTGTGTGGTGAGCAGCAGTGTGCGGCGTGCAGCAGTGTGCGAAGTGCAGCAGTGTGCGGCATGCAGCAGTGTGTGGCGTGCAGCAGTGTGTGGCGTGCAGCTGTATGCAGCAGTGTGTGGCATGCAGCAGTGTGCGGCGTGCAGAATTGTGCGGCATGCAGCAGTTTGAGGCGTGCAGCAGTGTGAGGCGTGCAGCAGTGTAAGGTGTGCAGCAGTGTTTGGCGTGCAGCAGTGTGTGGCGTGCAGCAGTGTGTGGCGTGCAGCAGTGTGAGGCATGCAGCAGTATGAGGCGTGCAGCAGTGTTTCGTGTAGCAGTGTGAGGCATGCAGCAGTGTGCGGCGTGCAGCAGTGTGCAGCATGCAGCAGTGTGTTATGCAGCAGTGTGTAATGCAGCAGTGTGTGGCGTGCGGTAGTGTGCGGTGTGCAGCAGTGTGCGGCGTGCAGCAGTGTGCGGCGTGCAGCAGTGTGGGTTGAGCAGCAGTGTGCTGCATGCAGCAGTGTGTGGCGTGCAGCAGTGTGTGGCATGCAGCAGTGTGTGGTGTGCAGCAGTGTGTGGCATGCAGCGGCGAGCAGCAGTGTGCTGCGTGCAGCAGTGTCATGCAGCATACAGCAGTGAGTAATGCTGCAGCAGTGTTTCGTGTAGCAGTGTGCGGCGTGCAGCAGTGTGGGGTGAGCAGCAGTGTGCTGCGTGCAGCAGTGTGTGCCGTGCAGCAGTGTGTGGCATGCAGCAGTGTGTGGTGTGCAGCAGTGTTTCGTGTAGCAGTGTGCGGCATGCAGCAGTGTGTGGCATGCAGAAGTGTGTGGCGTGCAGCAGTGTGTGGCTTGCAGCGGCATGCAGCAGTGAGTGGAATGCAGCAGTGTGTGGCGTGCAGCAGTGTGTGGCGTGCAGCAGTGTGTGGTGTGCAGCAGTGTTTGGCGTGCAGCAGTGTGTGGTGTGCAGTGGCATGCAGCAGTGTGTGGCGTGCAGCACTGTGCGGCGTGCAGCAGTGTGAGGCATGCAGCAGTGTGTGGCGTGCAGCAGTGTTTCGTGTAGCATTGTGCGGCGTGCAGCAGTGTGTGGCATGCAGCAGTGTGTGGTGTGCAGCAGTGTTTTGTGTAGCAGTGTGCGGCGTGCAGCAGTGTGTGGCATGCAGCAGTGTGTGGCGTGCAGCAGTGTGTGGCTTGCAGCTGCATGCAGCAGTGTGTGGCGTGCAGCAGTGTGTGGCGTGCAGCAGTGTGTGGCGTGTGGCAGTGTGCAGCATGCAGCAGTGTGCTGCGTGCAGCAGTGTCATGCAGCATGCAGCAGTGAGTAATGCAGCAGTGTGCAGCAGTGTCCGGTGTGCAGCAGTGTGTGCCGTGCAGCAGTGTGTGGCGTGCAGCAGTGTTTCGTGTAGCATTGTGCGGCGTGCAACAGTGAGTGGCATGCAGCAGTGTGTGGTGTGCAGCAGTGTTTCGTGTAGCAGTGTGCAGCGTGCAGCAGTGTGCAGCGTGCAGCAGTGTGGGGCATGCAGCAGTGTGTGGCATGCAGCAGTGTGTGGCTTGCAGCGGCATGCAGCAGTGTGAGGCGTGCAGCAGTGTGTGGCGTGCAGCAGTGTGTGGCTTACAGCAGCATTCAGCAGTGTGTGGCGTGCAGCAGTGTGTGGCATGTAGCAGTGTGCGGCGTGCAGCAGTGTGCAGCATGCAGCAGTCTGCGGTGTGCAGCAATGTGTGCCGTGCAGCAGTGTGTGCCGTGCAGCAGTGTTTCGTATAGCATTGTGCGGCGTGTAGCAGTGTGCGGTGTGCAGCAGTGTGTGGCGTGCAGCAGTGTGTGGCATGCAGCAGTGTGTGGCGTGCAGCAATGTGTGGCGTGCAGCAGTGTGTGGTGTGCAGCAGTGTGTGGCATGCAGCGGCATGCAGCAGTGTGTGGAGTGCAGCAGTGTGTGGCATGCAGCAGTGTGTGGTGTGCAGCAGTGTTTCGTGTAGCAGTATGCGGAGTGCAGCAGCAGCATGCTGCGTGCAGCAGTGTGTGGCATGCAGCAGTGTGTGGCATGCAGCAGTGTGTGGCGTGCAGCAGTGTGTTGCGTGCAGCGGCATGCAGCAGTGTGTGGCGTGCAGCAGTGTGTGGCATGCAGCAGTGTGTGGCGTGCAGCAGTGTGTGGTGAGCAGCAGTGTGCGGCGTGCAGCAGTGTGCGAAGTGCAGCAGTGTGTGGCATGCAGCAGTGTGTGGCGTGCAGCAGTGTGTGGCGTGCAGCTGCATGCAGCAGTGTGTGGCATGCAGCAGTGTGCGGTGTGCAGAATTGTGTGGCATGCAGCAGTGTGCGGCATGCAGCAGTTTGAGGCGTGCAGCAGTGTGAGGCGTGCAGCAGTGTAAGGTGTGCAGCAGTGTTTGGCGTGCAGCAGTGTGTGGCGTGCAGCACTGTGTGGCATGCAGCAGTGTGTGGCGTGCAGCAGTGTGTGGCGTGCAGCAGTGTGCTGTGTGCAGCAGTGTCATGCAGCATGCAGCAGTGAGTAATGCAGCAGTGTGCAGCAGTGTGCGGCGTGCAGCAGTGTGTGCTGTGCAGCAGTGTGTGGCGTGCAGCAGTGTTTCGTGTAGCATTGTGCGGCGTGCAGCAGTGTGTGGCGTGCAGCAGTGTTTCGTGTAGCAGTGTGCGGTGTGCAGCAGTGTGTGGCGTGCAGCCGTGTGTGGCATGCAGCAGTGTGTGGCGTGCAGCAGTGTGTGGCGTGCAGCAGTGTGTGGCTTGCAGCGGCATGCAGCAGTGTGTGGCGTGCAGCAGTGTGTGGCCTGCAGCAGTGTGTGGCGTGTAACAGTGTGTGGCGTGCAGCAGTGTGCAGCATGCAGCAGTCTGCGGCGTGCAGCAGTGTGTGCCGTGCAGCAGTGTTACGTGTAGCAGTGTGCGGTGTGCAGCAGTGTGTGGCGTGCAGCAGTGTGTGGCATGCAGCAGTGTGTGGCATGCAGCAGTGTGCGGCGTGCAGCAGTGTGTGGCGTGCAGCAGTGTGTGGCTTGCAGCGGCATGCAGCAGTGTGTGGCATGCAGCAGTGTGTGGCGTGCAGCAGTGTGTGGCATGTAGCAGTGTGCGGCGTGAAGCAGTGTGCAGCGTGCAGCAGTCTGCAGCATGCAGCAGTGTGTGCCGTGCAGCAATGTGTGCCGTGAAGCAGTGTTTCGTATAGCATTGTGCGGCGTGTAGCAGTGTGCGGTGTGCAGCAGTGTGTGGCATGCAGCAGTGTGTGGCATGCAGCAGTGTGTGGCGTGCAGCAATGTGCGGCGTGCAGCAGTGTGTGGCGTGCAGCAGTCTTTGGCATGCAGCAGTGTGTGGCGTGCAGGGGCCTGCAGCAGTGTGTGGCATGCAGCAGTGTGTGGCGTGCAGCAGTGTGCGGCGTGCAGCAGTGTGTGGCGTGCAGCACTGTGTGGCACGCAGCAGTGTGTTGCATGCAGCGGCATGCAGCAGTGTGCGGCATGCAGCAGTTTGTGGCGTGCAGCAGTGTTTCGTGTAGCAGTGTGTGGTGTGCAGCAGTGTGTGGCGTGCAGTAGTGTGTGGCATGCAGCAGTGTGTGGCGTGCAGCAGTGTGCGGCGTGCAGCAGTGTGTGGCGTGCAGCAGTGTGTGGCGTGCAGCAGTGTGTCGTGTAGCAGTGTGAGAAATGCAGCACTTTGTGGCGTGCAGCGGCGTGCAGCAGTGTGCTGCGTGCAGCAGTGTGGTGCAGCATACAGCAGTGAGTAATGCTGCAGCAGTGTTTCGTGTAGCAGTGTGCGGTGTGCAGCAGTGTGGGGTGAGCAGCAGTGTGCTGCGTGCAGCAGTGTGTGGTGTGCAGCAGTGTGTGGCGTGCAGCAGTGTGTGGCGTGTAGCAGTGTGCGGCATGCAGCAGTGTGCGGCGTGCAGCAGTGTGAGGCGTGCAGCAGTGTTTTGTGTAGCAGTGTGAGGCGTGCAGCAGTGTGCGGCGTGCAGCAGTGTGTAATGCAGCAGTGTGTAATGCAGCAGTGTGTAATGCAGCAGTGTGTGGCGTGCGGTAGTGTGTGGCGTGCAGCAGTGTGTGGCGTGCAGCAGTGTGCGGCGTGCAGCAGTTTGTGGTGTGCAGCAGTGTTTCGTGTAGCAGTGTGAGGCATGCAGCACTGTGTGGTGTGCAGCGGCGTGCAGCAGTGTATGGTGTGCAGCAGTGTGCGGCGTGCAGCAGTGTGCTGCGTGCAGCAGTGTCGTGCAGCATGCAGCAGTGAGTAATGCAGCAGTGTGCAGCAGTATGTGCCATGCAGCAGTGTGTGGCGTGCAGCAGCATTTTGTGTAGCATTGTGCGGCGTGCAGCAGTGTGTGGCATGCAGCAGTGAGTGGTGTGCAGCAGTGTTTCGTGTAGCAGTGTGCGGCGTGCAGCAGTGTGCGGCATGCAGCAGTGTGTGGTATGCAGCAGTGTGTGGCTTGCAGCGGCATGCAGCAGTGTGTGGCATGCAGCAGTGTGTGGCATGCAGCAGTGTGAGACGTGTAGGAGTGTGCGGCGTGCAGCCGTGTGCAGCGTGCAGCAGTGTGCTGTGTGCAGCAGTGTCATGCAGCATGCAGCAGTGAGTAATGCAACAGTGTGCAGCAGTCTGCGGTGTGCAGCAGTGTGTGCCGTACAGCAGTGTGTGGCGTGCAGCAGTGTTTCGTGTAGCATTGTGTGGCATGCAGCAGTGTGTGGCATGCAGCAGTGTGTGGTGTGCAGCAGTGTTTCGTGTAGCAGTGTGCGGCATGCAGCAGTGTGCAGCATGCAGCAGTGTGCAGCATGCAGCAGTGTGCGGCATGCAGCAGTGTGTGGCTTGCAGCGGCAAGCAGTAGTGTGTGGCGTGCAGCAGTGTGTGGCATGCAGCAGTGTGTGGCGTGTAGCAGTGTGTGGCGTGCAGCAGTGTGCAGCGTGCAGCCGTCTGCGGCGTGCAGCAGTGTGTGCCGTGCAGCAGTGTTTTGTGTAGCAGTGTGCGGTGTGCAGCAGTGTGTGGCGTGCAGCAGTGTGTGGCATGCAGCAGTGTGTGGCGTGCAGCAATGTGCCGCGTGCAGCAGTGTGTGATGTGCAGCAGTGTGTGGCTTGCAGCGGCATGCAGCAGTGTGTGGCATGCAGCAGTGTGTGGCGTGCAGCAATGTGTGGCGTGTAGCAGTGTGCGGCGTGCAGCAGTGTGCAGCGTGCAGCAGTCTGCAGCATGCAGCAGTGTGTGCCGTGCAGCAGTGTGTGCCATGCAGCAGTGTGTGCTGTGCAGCAGTGTTTCGTATAGCATTGTGCGGTGTGTAGCAGTGTGCGGTGTGCAGCAGTGTGTGGCGTGCAGCAGTGTGTGGCTTGCAGCGGAATGCAGCAGTGTGTGGCGTGGAGCAGTGTGTGGCATGTAGCAGTGTGCGGCGTGTAGCAGTGTGCAGCGTGCAGCAGTGTGCTGCGTGCAGCAGTGTCATGCAGCATGCAGCAGTGAGTAATGCAGCAGTGTGCAGCAGTGTGCGGCGTGCAGCAGTGTGTGGCATGCAGCAGTGTGTGGCGTGCAGCAGTGTGTGGCATGCAGCAGTGTGTGGCGTGCAGCAGTGTGCGGCGTGCAGCAGTGTGTGGCGTGCAGCAGTGTGTGGCTTGCAGCGGCATGCAGCAGTGTGTGGCGTACAGCAGTGTGTGGCGTGCAGCAGTGTGTGGCGTGTAGCAGTGTGCGGTGTGCAGCAGTGTGTGCTGTGCAGCAGTGTGTGCCGTGCAGCAGTGTTTCGTATAGCATTGTGTGGAGTGTAGCAGTGTGTGGCGTGCAGCAGTGTGTGGCGTGCAGCAGTGTTTGACGTGCAGCAGTCTGTGGCGTGCAGCGGCATGCAGCAGTGTGCGGCGTGCAGCAGTGTGCGGCGTGCAGCAGTGTGTGGCGTGCAGCAGTGTGTGGCGTGCAGCGGCATGCAGCAGTGTGTGGTGTGCAGCAGTGTGTGGCGTGCAGCAGTGTGTGGCATGCATCAGTGTGTGGTGTGCAGCAGTGTTTCGTGTAGCAGTGTGCGGCGTGCAGCAGTGTGCAGCATGCAGCAGTGTGTGACATGCAGCAGTGTGTGGCGTGCAGCAGTGTGTGGCTTACAGCGGCATGCAGCAGTGTGTTTCATGCAGCAGTGTGTGGCGTGCAGCAGTGTGTGGCATGCAGCAGTGTGCGGCATGCAGCAGTGTGTGCCATGCAGCAGTGTGTGGCGTGCAGCAGTGTGTGGCATGCATCAGTGTGTGGTGTGCAGCAGTGTTTCGTGTAGCAGTGTGCGGCGTGCAGCAGTGTGCGGCATGCAGCAGTGTGCGACATGCAGCAGTGTGTGGCGTGCAGCAGTGTGTGGCTTGCAGCGGCATGCAGCAGTGTGTGGCATGCAGCAGTGTGTGGCGTGCAGCAGTGTGTGGCATGCAGCAGTGTGCAGCATGCAGCAGTGTGTGCCATGCAGCAGTGTGTGCCATGCAGCAGTGTGTGGCATGCAGCAGTGTGTGGTGTGCAGCAGTGTTTCGTGTAGCAGTGTGCGGCGTGCAGCAGTGTGCGGCATGCAGCAGTGTGCGACATGCAGCAGTGTGCGGTGTGCAGCAGTGTGTGGCGTGCAGCAGTGTGTGGCATGCAGCGGCATGCAGCAGTTCGTGGTGTGCAGCAGTGTGTGGCGTGCAGTAGTGTGTTGCATGCAGCAGTGTGTGGCGTGCAGAAGTGTGCGGCGTGCAGCAGTGTGTGGCATGCAGCAGTGTTTGGCGTGCAACAGTGTGTGGCATGCAGCGGCATGCAGCAGTGTGCGGCGTGCAGCAGTGTGCGGCATGCAGCAGTGTGCGGCGTGCAGCAGTGTGCGGCGTGCAGCAGTGTGTGGCATGCAGCAGTGTGTGGCGTGCAGCAGTGTGTGGCGTGCAGCGGCATGCAGCAGTTTGTGGCGTGCAGCAGTGTGTGGCATGCAGCAGTGTGTGGCGTGTAGCAGTGTGCAGCATGCAGCAGTCTGCGGTGTGCAGCAGTATGAGGCATGCAGCAGTGTGCGGTGTGCAGCAGTGTGTGGTGTGCAGCGGCGTGCAGCAGTGTGTGGCATGCAGCAGTGTGTGGCATGCAGCAGTGTGTGGCGTGCAGCAGTGTGTGGCGTGCAGCAGTGTTTGGCATGCAGCAGTGTGCGGCATGCAGCAGTGTGTGGCGTGCAGCAGTTTGTGGTGTGCAGGGGCATGCAGCAGTGTGTGGCATGCAGCAGTGTGTGGCGTGCAGCAGTGTGTTGCGTGCAGCGACATGCAGCAGTGTGTGGCGTGCAGCAGTGTGCTGCATGCAGCAGTGTGTGGCATGCAGCAGTGTGTGGCGTGCAGCAGTGTGTGGTGTGCAGCAGTGTGTGGCTTGCAGCGGCATGCAGCAGTGTGTGGTGTGCAGCAGTGTGTGGCGTGCAGCAGTGTTTGGCGTGTAATAGTGTGCGGCATGCAGCAGTGTGCAGCGTGCAGCAGTCTGCGGCGTGCAGCAGTGTGTGCCGTGCAGCAGTGTTTCGTGTAGCAGTGTGCGGTGTGCAGCAGTGTGTGGCGTGCAGCAGTGTGTGGCATGCAGCAGTGTGTGGCATGCAGCAGTGTGCGGCGTGCAGCAGTGTGTGGCGTGCAGCAGTGTGTGGCTTGCAGCGGCATGCAGCAGTGTGTGGCATGCAGCAGTGTGTGGCATGCAGCAGTGTGTGGCATGTAGCAGTGTGTGGCGTGCAGCAGTGTGCAGCATGCAGCAGTCTGCAGCATGCAGCAGTGTGTGCCGTGCAGCAATGTGTGCCGTGAAGCAGTGTTTCGTATAGCATTGTGCGGCGTGTAGCAGTGTGCGGTGTGCAGCAGTGTGTGGCGTGCAGCAGTGTGTGGCTTGCAGCGGCATGCAGCAGTGTGTGGCGTGCAGCAGTGTGTGGCGTGTAGCAGTGTACGGTGTGTAGCAGTGTGCAGCGTGCAGCAGTGTGCTGCGTGCAGCAGTGTCATGCAGCATGCAGCAGTGAGTAATGCAGCAGTGTGCAGCAGTGTGCGGCATGCAGCAGTGTGTGGCATGCAGCAGTGTGTGGCGTGCAGCAGTGTGCGGCGTGCAGCAGTGTGTGGCGTGCAGCACTGTGTGGCACGCAGCAGTGTGTTGCATGCAGCGGCATGCAGCAGTGTGCGGCGTGCAGCAGTTTGTGGCGTGCAGCAGTGTTTCGTGTAGCAGTGTGTGGTGTGCAGCAGTGTGTGGAGTGCAGCAGTGTGTGGCATGCAGCAGTGTGTGGCGTGCAGCAGTGTGCGGCGTGCAGCAGTGTGCGGCGTGCAACAGTGTGAGGCGTGCAGCAGTGTTTTGTGTAGCAGTGTGAGGCGTGCAGCAGTGTGCGGCGTGCAGCAGTGTGTAATGCAGCAGTGTGTAATGCAGCAGTGTGTAATGCAGCAGTGTGTGGCGTGCGGTAGTGTGTGGCGTGCAGCAGTGTGTGGCGTGCAGCAGTGTGCGGCGTGCAGCAGTTTGTGGCGTGCAGCAGTGTTTCGTGTAGCAGTGTGAGGCATGCAGCACTGTGTGGTGTGCAGCGGTGTGCAGCAGTGTTTGGTGTGCAGCAGTGTGCGGCGTGCAGCAGTGTGCTGCGTGCAGCAGTGTCGTGCAGCATGCAGCAGTGAGTAATGCAGCAGTGTGCAGCAGTGTGTGCCATGCAGCAGTGTGTGGCGTGCAGCAGCATTTCGTGTAGCATTGTGCGGCGTGCAGCAGTGTGTGGCATGCAGCAGTGAGTGGTGTGCAGCAGTGTTTCGTGTAGCAGTGTGCGGCGTGCAGCAGTGTGCAATGCAGCAGTGTGCAGCAGTGTGTGCCATGCAGCAGTGTGTGGCGTGCAGCAGCATTTCGTGTAGCATTGTGCGGCGTGCAGCAGTGTGTGGCATGCAGCAGTGAGTGGTGTGCAGCAGTGTTTCGTGTAGCAGTGTGCGGCGTGCAGCAGTGTGCGGCATGCAGCAGTGTGTGGCGTGCAGCAGTGTGTGGCTTGCAGCGGCATGCAGCAGTGTGTGGCATGCAGCAGTGTGTGGCATGCAGCAGTGTGAGGCGTGTAGGAGTGTGCGGCGTGCAGCAGTGTGCAGCGTGCAGCAGTGTGCTGTGTGCAGCAGTGTCATGCAGCATGCAGCAGTGAGTAATGCAGCAGTGTGCAGCAGTGTGCGGTGTGCAGCAGTGTGTGCCGTACAGCAGTGTGTGCCGTACAGCAGTGTGTGGCGTTGTGAGAAGTTGGCCTGGTATATGATGCTCACTAGTTAAAGTGATCACCTTGTACCATGCCAAGCAACCCTTATGGTGTGGTTGTAAGTCAACCTTTTCGGACTAGCTGCCCTAGTGGTAGCGTAGGCTAAGCAGTCTTTGAGGCTAAACTCGTGATGCGTGTTAAGCCAGCTGTTTTACCAAATGTAACCCCCTTTTATACCAATGAAAGGACACCACACAGATATATATTCAAAATATATATGTATTTATTTCTCAAAGTAACCCCTAGTCTCTTTATGAGCACAGGAGCACAAATCGTCAAACAAGATTATCACAGAATACACAGAAGTTGCACGTTATATGGATAGGCCCTGGTGGCCACTCAAACCATATACTAAAATAGTGGTATAAGTACTGTTGGACAGGCCACACGAAAGGCTTGCTCCCTCCCCGCACGACAGGGCCCGAGCTCCGGCCCGCCAGGCATAACCCACGAAAAGCACCCGTACCCCGTCTCCCGACGGATCTTCTGCCCTCGGACCTCTACTCATCACGGGGCCCAGCCTCACCGGCTCCCCCGGCCGGTTCAAGCCGCCATCTTGGGCCCTGCACCACGAGGCCGCGTGGCCTCACCCCGACCCTAACCCCGGGCCTGACCGGCCCCGACATCCCGGCACCACCATCCACCCGGGAGGTGAGCGGACCACTTGGCAGGTCAATGGGAGGACGAAGTGTCAAGAGCTCTTCCCCGCCAGGTGCCGATCGCCTCCAACTCCCCCAGGCGCTGGCTCCACCCCCTGCTGGGTGTCTGGACACCTTCATCCCGGGCCCTCCGACCTCCAAGTGCGAGGGTCCGGACATCAAAGAGCGCCTGCCCTATAACTGGGGCAACTCCGGAGCAGGAAGGCAGTTGTATCCTGGAGTCGAGAGACACCGAGAGAACTCAGCCTTGACGGACTACTGGCGCTGCCGTAGCCCGCTCTTGTGAACCATCGTCCTGCCTGCTGGCGCTGCCGCGGCCTTCTACAACATCCATCCTCGTCGGGACCTGCTGGCGCTGCCACGGCCCGTTGTAACGACCATCCTCACCGGGACCTGCTGGCGCTGCCGCGGACCGTACATCGACCATCTTTCCGGGACCTGCTGGCGCTGCCGCGGCCCGTTGTAACGACCATCCTCACCGGGACCTGCTGGCGCTGCCGCGGACCGTCCATCGACCATCTTTTCGGGACCTGCTGGCGCTGCCGCGGCCCGCACCAACTAAGCTCGAGGATTGTGAGCTAATCATCATCTCATCCAAACTACCTGACTGGTAGACCGACTGTCCCGCTACCCCTTACCCTACTTTGAGAGACTTGAATCGAGGGGACCCCTGAGTCCAGACCTCCTTGTACCATTCAACCGTACCTTAAGAAGTGCTTATAAAGAACACTGAACCTTATCCGTGTGTGATATCTGTCTGTGGGGGGGAAGTTACTTGTCTGTACGATCGCTGGAGACGGCTCTCCCCGGAGACCTCTCCTCCTGACCCCGGCCGACCCTCCCGGTCCGTCTATCCTTTCTAACATTGGTGGCCAGCGGCGCGATCCGAATCAACGCGTAATCGTACAGAGAGTAGCTCACCCCACGACAACAACACGATGTCAGCCAAAGATAGCAACTCCACCGAGAAATTCCAAATGGATAAATTAGAAGAATACAACCACCGCTGTAGGAGAGTAGGGTCTGCTATCCTATGGTCACCCCAAATTTTTGCTTTTTGCTTCACTGGTTTTTGACATATTGAGGCTGTGGGCCTGCCAATCAGACCCCCAGCCTGCTGTTCTCTCTACTAAATTACAACTATGCACCCTAGGTGCATAACCAATTGGAAGTGGATCACCCTGTCAGCCCCTGTACCAGTGTACACTAGGTACCCAGGGCATTGGTGTACCCAAGGCCTGCCAGGGGCTGCAGCATGTATTATGCCACCCCAGGCTTGGCCTAACAATCTGACACAACTGGCTGATCACTCAGCTGGGGTAAGTTGGTGTAATCACCTCTTACTTAGGTGTAGTATACCTATACCTAACCTTAAATGGGACACCTGGTAACCTATGAGTCACTCCTATGGCAGGCCTTAACAATCCTGAAGGCAGAGTGCTTGGTTCCATGTGAGATGGTGCTCTGGCATGAGCTGAGCCTGTCTGCAGTGGTCGGAACAACTTCCTTCTACTGTTTCCAGATATCGTCATACCATATACTCTTAAGTGCATTATGAACCTCGCGGTTAAATGCTATCTTTGGTTTGGCTTTATCAAAACATGTCGAGTAAGGTGTCATACGAATTGGAATACTAACCCCTCGCCAATTCTGGCGACGGGGTTAGCATTCCACCCTTCTAGAGGGACACGACATGTACAGTACCTGAAACCCGGGTAAAATCAGACATAGCCTCAGCTCCACAAAATGGATGCTGCCACCACAGACACAAGTCTGCCCTCCTGCTGCTGGGAGTCCTTCCAGCTTGGGAGGTGTGGACAAAGGGTTTCCTGCCAGGGGAGGTGCGTGCACCACCCCAGACAGGATTTTGTGTATTGGACAGGTAGGGCTTGAAAGAAACCAGACATGCCTGTGGCTCACAAGGAGCCTCGGTGCATATGCCAGTTCAAACCGGTCCTGGGGCACACCAGTCCCGGGCCTGGGGCGAGCTGGACAAAGGATTGGGGGTGTAACCACCCCCCTTCCTGGTCCCACCCATAGGGAGGGACCTAGCAGGTAGTCCGGCCCCTAGAATCCGAATAAAGGTAGGAGCTGTGTCCTAAGACTTCAGACATCCTGGAATCAACTTGAAACTAAGAAGAAGACGGGAACTTCGACATTCTGCTGCACAGAAGACTGAAGAAAATCTCCCCTGTGGTCAGGGAGTGACCACCTTGCTAACGCAAGCACCATCCAGCGAATCAACGTCTGCTTTGCCGCCGCCTCCCGCCGGAGCCCGAGCCCAGAGACTGACAAGACCTGGACCTCCAGACCTCTCACCGCCCGATCCACAGTCCCTGCAAAGAGGAGACCCGTGGAGGCACCGAGACACGTGGAGCCAGCCATCTTGGAACGACTACGACAAGCTGACCCGTGCAACAACCGAGGCTCCCTCCAAGTTGTGCTTTGGGTCCTGAGAAGCCCAACCCTCGAGCAGCATCTGCACCAAAGGTGAGCCCTCCAGCATCTCCACGATCTGCGTGGGGCCCTTCTGCATTTTGCCACTCGACGCGCCTAACCGGTTGCTGGCCCGCTGGCTAGTGGCCATCTTGGCGACGAAATCTACGACAAACACCGCTGGTCTAGTTGCTCCAGACTGGCCCTTGCTCCCCTCCAAAGGAGCAATCCCTCTGACCTTGCTGGTCAGAACCAACAGCTGATTTCCGAATCCTCCTGCAATTGCTTTTGCCAAGGCTTGTTTGCTTTGATCAAGTCGCCGACACCGCCGACAGCGAGAGCCTGCGTGGGACAGCTCGTGAGCCGACTCCTGGACGT
Source organism: Triturus cristatus (assembly GCF_964204655.1). Lineage (NCBI taxonomy): Eukaryota > Metazoa > Chordata > Amphibia > Caudata > Salamandridae > Triturus > Triturus cristatus. The sequence goes on along the minus strand of NC_140579.1, from coordinate 491,626,918 downwards.
CGTCGACCTTCAGGGACCACGTGGCTGCGGAGACAAGCTACCCCTCATCACCTGTTTGCACCCGACATCGCCTGGTACCCACCTGGTGCCACGCTGGTCACTGGCTAGTGACTGTGAACACTGTCCCCTCTGCTTACAGGTCTTCAACATCTCCGATCCACTCTTGGATCCACTGCATCCCTTCCCGACCGACCGCCTGCAGCATCTTTGTCCCAGGCTCAACGGAACAGATAGAAGAAACCCGACGCACTTTGAGGCCTATGCACCCGCTTCCTGTGGGTGAGGTAAAGCTGGTACTCCGGTGCCCATGTGTAGTAATACATCTCTAGTGCCTGTGTTCCAAATCTTAAGTTCCTAGGTCATCCGGAAGATTCCTTTTGCAGTAACTTTGTACTTTTTACGCACCCATTGAAACCTATGGGAGCACGCGTGTGACTATTTGCTCTGCACACGCCACCCGTGGACCTCCTGGTCACTAACTGACGTTAGCTCCTTGTAGGCCCAGCGATTCTAGAGGCCCTAGGCCTTTTCCCTTTTCTGTTCGTGGTACTTATACCACTATTTTAGTATATGGTTTGAGTGGCCACCAGGGCCTATCCATATAACGTGCAACTTCTGTGTATTCTGTGATAATCTTGTTTGACGATTTGTGCTCCTGTGCTCATAAAGAGACTAGGGGTTACTTTGATAAATAAATCCATATATATTTTGAATATATATCTGTGTGGTGTCCTTTCATTGGTATAAAAGGGGGTTACTATTGGTAAAACAGCTTGCTTAACACGCTTCACGAGTTTAGCCTCAAAGACTGCTTAGCCTACGCTACCACTAGGGCAGCTAGTCCGAAAAGGTTGACTTACAACCACACCATAAGGGTTGCTTGGCATGGTACAAGGTGGTCACTAGAACTAGTGAACAGCATATACCAGGCCAACTTCTCACATTGGAGGCGAAGATGGGATATCCTTCTACCCTGCCTTCTGTTTGCTTACAGAGAGGTCCCACAAAAAGGAGTTGGCTACAGCCCCTTTGAATTGTTGTTTGGGCACCCTGTGAGAGGCCCACTGTGTTTGGTGAAGGAAGGATGGGAGTTACCTCTCAAAAAGCCTAAGCTAGACATAGTGGACTATGTACTTGGTCTCCGCTCCAGGATGGCTGAGTATATGGAGAAGGCATCTAAAAACCTTGAGGCAAGCCAGGCCTTACAGAAAGCTTGGCATGACCAAAAGGCTGTCTTGGTTGAGTATCAGCCAGGACAGAAGGTATGGGTGTTGGAGCCAGTGGCCCCAGCAGCACTCCAAGACAAATGGTCTGGACCCCATACAATCCTGGAAAAGAAGGGAGAGGTCACCTACTTGGTGGACCTAGGAACTCCCAGGAGTCCCCACAGGGTACTCCATGTTAACAGGCTTAAAGCATATGTTGACAGGGCAGACATGGGCTTGCTCATGGCTACAGATGAGGGACAGGAGGAAGAGAGTGACCCTCTCCCAGACCTGTTGTCTCAGAACCCTGAAGATGGCTCAGTTGAAGGAGTGACCCTTGGAGGCAACCTCACTGCCCATCAGCAGACTGAATGTAGACAGGTTCTACAATCATTTTCACATATGTTTTCCTTGATACCTAGTCAAACTGACTGGTGTACCCATGTTGTGGACACTGGTGACAGTCTGCCTGTAAAGAACAAACTTTACAGACAACCTGACCACGTCAGGGACTGTATAAAGGCTGAGGTACATAAAATGCTGGAATTAGGTGTCATTGAACCCTCAGAGAGCCCCTGGGCTAGCCCAGTGGTTCTGGTCCCCAAACCTCACACCAAAGATGGCAAGAGAGAGATGAGGTTCTGTGTGGATTACAGAGGACTCAATGCTGTCACCAGGACAGATGCACACCCTATTCCAAGGGCAGATGAGCTCATAGACAAACTAGCTTCTGCAAAGTTTTTGAGCACATTTGACTTAACAGCTGGCTATTGGCAAATCAGATTAGCTGAGGAGTCTAAGGCCAAAACAGCATTCTCAACCCCAGGTGGGCATTATCAGTTTGTGGTGATGCCCTTTGGTCTGAAGAATGCACCTGCCACCTTCCAAAGGCTGGTGAACCAAGTCCTTACTGGGTTGGATGACTTTTGTGCAGCATATCTGGATGACATTGCTGTCTTTAGCTCCACCTGGGAGGATCACCTGATCCACCTGAAGAAGGCTCTTGAGGCCCTGCAGAGGGCAGGCCTCACTATCAAGGCTACTAAGTGCCAGATAGGGCAGAGTAAGGTTGTATATTTGGGCCACCTTGTGGGTGGAGGCCAAGTTCAACCACTGGAGAGTAAGATACAATCCATCAAGGACTGGTCCCCTCCAACCACCCAGACTCAAGTTCGAGCTTTCTTGGGCTTGACTGGGTATTACAGGAAGTTTGTTAAGAACTATGGGTCCATTGTGACTCCTCTTAATGATCTGACATCCAAGAAGATGCCCAAAAAGGTTCAGTGGACAGTAAGCTGTCAAAAGGCATTTGATGACCTGAAGGAGGCCATGTGCTCTGCACCTATCCTGAAAAGTCCTGACTACTCCAAAGAGTTTATTGTCCAAACAGATGCTTCTGAGTTGGGTGCGGGAGCTGTGCTGTCACAACTTAATGTAGATGGTCAAGACCAACCCATTGCTTTTATTAGCAGAAGGTTGACCCCCAGAGAGAAGAATTGGTCAGCTATTGAGAGGGAGGCCTTTGCTGTGGTGTGGGCCCTGAAGAAGCTGAGGCCATACTTGTTTGGCACTCACTTCAAGATTCAGACCGACCATAAGCCCCTCTTGTGGCTAAATCAGATGAAGGGTGAAAACCCCAAACTGCTTAGGTGGTCCATTTCCCTACAGGGGATGGACTTTACAGTGGAGCAACGGCCAGGTACTGACCATGGGAATGCAGATGGTCTCTCCAGGTACTTCCACTTAGGACATGAAGACGAGACTGGTCAAGGCTAGTTTAATGTCCCAGCGTTTGGGGGGGGGTTGTGTAGGAGAGTAGGGTCTGCTATCCTATGGTCACCCCAAATTTTTGCTTTTTGCTTCACTGGTTTTTGACATATTGAGGCTGTGGGCCTGCCAATCAGACCCCCAGCCTGCTGTTCTCTCTACTAAATTACAACTATGCACCCTAGGTGCATAACCAATTGGAAGTGGATCACCCTGTCAGCCCCTGTACCAGTGTACACTAGGTACCCAGGGCATTGGTGTACCCAAGGCCTGCCAGGGGCTGCAGCATGTATTATGCCACCCCAGGCTTGGCCTAACAATCTGACACAACTGGCTGATCACTCAGCTGGGGTAAGTTGGTGTAATCACCTCTTACTTAGGTGTAGTATACCTATACCTAACCTTAAATGGGACACCTGGTAACCTATGAGTCACTCCTATGGCAGGCCTTAACAATCCTGAAGGCAGAGTGCTTGGTTCCATGTGAGATGGTGCTCTGGCATGAGCTGAGCCTGTCTGCAGTGGTCGGAACAACTTCCTTCTACTGTTTCCAGATATCGTCATACCATATACTCTTAAGTGCATTATGAACCTCGCGGTTAAATGCTATCTTTGGTTTGGCTTTATCAAAACATGTCGAGTAAGGTGTCATACGAATTGGAATACTAACCCCTCGCCAATTCTGGCGACGGGGTTAGCATTCCACCCTTCTAGAGGGACACGACATGTACAGTACCTGAAACCCGGGTAAAATCAGACATAGCCTCAGCTCCACAAAATGGATGCTGCCACCACAGACACAAGTCTGCCCTCCTGCTGCTGGGAGTCCTTCCAGCTTGGGAGGTGTGGACAAAGGGTTTCCTGCCAGGGGAGGTGCGTGCACCACCCCAGACAGGATTTTGTGTATTGGACAGGTAGGGCTTGAAAGAAACCAGACATGCCTGTGGCTCACAAGGAGCCTCGGTGCATATGCCAGTTCAAACCGGTCCTGGGGCACACCAGTCCCGGGCCTGGGGCGAGCTGGACAAAGGATTGGGGGTGTAACCACCCCCCTTCCTGGTCCCACCCATAGGGAGGGACCTAGCAGGTAGTCCGGCCCCTAGAATCCGAATAAAGGTAGGAGCTGTGTCCTAAGACTTCAGACATCCTGGAATCAACTTGAAACTAAGAAGAAGACGGGAACTTCGACATTCTGCTGCACAGAAGACTGAAGAAAATCTCCCCTGTGGTCAGGGAGTGACCACCTTGCTAACGCAAGCACCATCCAGCGAATCAACGTCTGCTTTGCCGCCGCCTCCCGCCGGAGCCCGAGCCCAGAGACTGACAAGACCTGGACCTCCAGACCTCTCACCGCCCGATCCACAGTCCCTGCAAAGAGGAGACCCGTGGAGGCACCGAGACACGTGGAGCCAGCCATCTTGGAACGACTACGACAAGCTGACCCGTGCAACAACCGAGGCTCCCTCCAAGTTGTGCTTTGGGTCCTGAGAAGCCCAACCCTCGAGCAGCATCTGCACCAAAGGTGAGCCCTCCAGCATCTCCACGATCTGCGTGGGGCCCTTCTGCATTTTGCCACTCGACGCGCCTAACCGGTTGCTGGCCCGCTGGCTAGTGGCCATCTTGGCGACGAAATCTACGACAAACACCGCTGGTCTGGTTGCTCCAGACTGGCCCTTGCTCCCCTCCAAAGGAGCAATCCCTCTGACCTTGCTGGTCAGAACCAACAGCTGATTTCCGAATCCTCCTGCAATTGCTTTTGCCAAGGCTTGTTTGCTTTGATCAAGTCGCCGACACCGCCGACAGCGAGAGCCTGCGTGGGACAGCTCGTGAGCCGACTCCTGGACGTCGTCGACCTTCAGGGACCACGTGGCTGCGGAGACAAGCTACCCCTCATCACCTGTTTGCACCCGACATCGCCTGGTACCCACCTGGTGCCACGCTGGTCACTGGCTAGTGACTGTGAACACTGTCCCCTCTGCTTACAGGTCTTCAACATCTCCGATCCACTCTTGGATCCACTGCATCCCTTCCCGACCGACCGCCTGCAGCATCTTTGTCCCAGGCTCAACGGAACAGATAGAAGAAACCCGACGCACTTTGAGGCCTATGCACCCGCTTCCTGTGGGTGAGGTAAAGCTGGTACTCCGGTGCCCATGTGTAGTAATACATCTCTAGTGCCTGTGTTCCAAATCTTAAGTTCCTAGGTCATCCGGAAGATTCCTTTTGCAGTAACTTTGTACTTTTTACGCACCCATTGAAACCTATGGGAGCACGCGTGTGACTATTTGCTCTGCACACGCCACCCGTGGACCTCCTGGTCACTAACTGACGTTAGCTCCTTGTAGGCCCAGCGATTCTAGAGGCCCTAGGCCTTTTCCCTTTTCTGTTCGTGGTACTTATACCACTATTTTAGTATATGGTTTGAGTGGCCACCAGGGCCTATCCATATAACGTGCAACTTCTGTGTATTCTGTGATAATCTTGTTTGACGATTTGTGCTCCTGTGCTCATAAAGAGACTAGGGGTTACTTTGATAAATAAATCCATATATATTTTGAATATATATCTGTGTGGTGTCCTTTCATTGGTATAAAAGGGGGTTACTATTGGTAAAACAGCTTGCTTAACACGCTTCACGAGTTTAGCCTCAAAGACTGCTTAGCCTACGCTACCACTAGGGCAGCTAGTCCGAAAAGGTTGACTTACAACCACACCATAAGGGTTGCTTGGCATGGTACAAGGTGGTCACTAGAACTAGTGAACAGCATATACCAGGCCAACTTCTCACAACCGCGAACTGAGACAATTCTGCATAGAACTTGGCATTGCTACCACCGGCCTGAGTACCAAAGATGATCTAAAGCACGCCCTAGAGTCGTGGACAGAAACTGGGGTCGCCGGACCCTCCGACCAAAGCAGCATCACACCAGAGGGGAACGCCACGGCTCCCGAGGAGCGGGGAACGGGCCTCTCGCAGGAGGAAATCCGAGAAAGAGAAAGAACCAGATTGCACGAGTTGGAAATGGCACGACTCAAGATGGATGGGGAACTCAAGTTAGCTGAACAGAAACTCAACCTCGAGCACATGCGGCTCCGAGATGAACGAGAAGAGAAGCAGAGACAGAGAGAGCTGGAGGAGAAAAAAATAACGCTCGAGCACGAGCGCAAACTGGCCGAAATAGAACTTCGGAAACAGAATAAAGAACTGGGGGTGCCTGAGCGACCACACCCCCCGGGGCCAATCGAGAAAAAAGTCCACATCCCCAAGGATGTTGTCCGCGAGTATGTCCGAGAAGACGACATACAACAGTGGTTTAAAGCCTACGAGATCGCCATGACCTCCCACCGGATCGACCGGAGTGATTGGGGAGCCGGACTCTGGGGGAGGTTTATCAACGAGGGGCGCGATGCCCTACTGCAGCTCCCAGATCACCAAATGTCGTCCTACGACCACATGAAGGCTGCCCTCCTCACCCGCTACGGCCTCACACCCGAGATGTACCGCCAGAGGTTCAGAGATTGCACCCAGATCCCAGGTACAACTTGGGTAGAATACGTGAACTATTTCAGCCGTGCCTTCGAGGGTTGGATAAAGGGGAGCCAGGTCACCACCTACGAACAACTCTTTAACCTGATGGTATGGGAGCACCTGTCGAACAACTGCTTCGTCGAGCTCAGGCAGCACCTCCTCGACAGTAAGCTGACTGACCCCCGGCAGCTCGCCGCCGAAGCTGACCGATGGGAAAGCACCCGAGTGGGCCGGAGGGGGCCACACGAACAGAACAGAAACAACCCAGGCCAGCACCGTCCTCGGGGAGGAGGAGGGGGCCAGGGGCGAGGGAGAGACGCCTTGCCCGCAACACCCGTGGCCAGCACCCCGGCTCCGGCCGGTCGGGGCAACCCCCCGTGGCGTCCTGGGGTCCGAGCCAACGTCACGTGCCACCGATGCCAGCGAGTCGGCCACTACGCCAATGACCCGAGCTGTCCGCAGAACCAAACACCCAAGCCCCGCCAGGTAGCTGCCGCCGCCCTGGGGGAAGAGCGATCATTGGAGGAACCAGAAGAGTATGAGCCGGCCCAGCAAGAGTGGGAACCGGCCGCCATGGTCCTGGCGTGCTTAGGGGGAAGAGACATGGTCCCGCGGGCTCCCCTACCCGCTAACACCAGGAAATACGGTCAGTGGGTGACCATTAATGGACAGCGAGCCGAGGCCTTGCGTGACACAGGCGCCAGTGTGACGGCCGTCCGCTGTCACCTGGTGAAGCCCGAGCAGATCCTGCCGAACATTCTCTGCCCCGTCCGCTCGGCAGACAACTCTGAAAGTATGTGTCAAATGGCCTGCGTGCCATTCGAATGGGGAGGGGTCTCCGGCCTGTTGAAGGTGACGGTCCGGGACGATGCCCCCGTGGACTGCCTCCTGGGGAATGACCTCGAGAGTTCCCCGTGGGCCACCGTTGAGAGAAGAGAGCACCTGGGGATGCTGGGCCTCCCGGACTGGGCCTGCGTAACCACCCGGTCCATGGCCGCCCGTGCCGTCCCTCGAGCAGAAGAACCAGAATGGCCAGCACCTCCGCCCCCAGTCGCCCCAGTAGAAGACAACGACGAGGCCAGCCTCCCAGACCCGACGGCCGAAGGGGGCGCGCAACCCCAGGACCTTCCTGACCTGGCTCAGTGGCGTCAAGAGGGGGGGCCCACCCAAGCACAGTTCCGCCAGGAACAAAAGACCTGTCCCTCCCTCGAGGGACTCCGCCAACAAGCCAGCGCCCAGAACGCAGGGGACTCCACCGGAACTCACTGGGTCTACTGGGATAACGACCTGCTATACAGCGAGCAAAGAATCGCCGAGCTGGGGGCCGGTCGAGTACTGGTGGTACCTCTCCGCTTCAGAGACTTTCTGCTCAACCTGGCCCACGATGTCCCCCTGGCTGGACACCTGGGCCAAGATAAAACGTACAGCCGCCTAGTGACCCACTTTTTCTGGCCGAAGATGAGGAACGACGTCCTGAACCACTGCCGATCTTGCCCCACATGCCAAGCCAGCGGGAAGAGTGGTCGGAAGCTGAAAGCCCCTCTGCAACCCTTCCCTGTGGTCACCACCCCGTTCGAGAGGGTGGGGATAGACATCGTGGGGCCTCTGGACCCCCGCACGGCACAAGGACACAGGTTCATCTTAGTACTGGTGGACCATGCCACCCGCTACCCCGAGGCGGTGCCCCTACGGACCGTGACAGCTCCGGTGGTTGGCCGGGCCCTAATGGGGATCTTCTCCCGGGTAGGCTTCCCCCGAGAAGTCGTCAGCGACCGAGGCACGAACTTTATATCCAAATACATGAAGTCCCTCTGGCAACAATGCGGGGTCACCTACAGATTCACGACCCCCTATCACCCCCAAGGGAACGGACTAGTGGAGCATTTTAACCGCACCCTCAAGGGGATGATTGGGGGATTGGAAGAGCCCCTCCGTCGCCAGTGGGATGTACTACTCCCGTGCCTCCTCTTCGCCTACCGCGAAGTTCCCCAGAAGTCCCTCGGTTTTAGCCCTTTCGAACTCCTGTACGGGCACCCTGTGCGAGGGCCCCTCAGCCTAGTAAAAGAAGGTTGGGAGATGGCCCCCCTAAAGACCCCTCCAGACGTCTTCAAATACCTCCTGGCCCTACGCAATCAGACCCGGCGCTTCAGAGAGATGGCCAAGGCGAACCTCGAGGCCAGCCAGGAGGACATGAAGAAGTGGTATGATCACAATGCCTCCTCCGTTGAGTTCGAGCCTGGGCAACAAGTATGGGTGATGTCCCCCACCGAACCATGTGCCTTGCAAGATAAGTGGACGGGTCCCTTCAAAGTGGTCGAGCGCAAAAGCCCCGTTGTGAGAAGTTGGCCTGGTATATGCTGTTCACTAGTTCTAGTGACCACCTTGTACCATGCCAAGCAACCCTTATGGTGTGGTTGTAAGTCAACCTTTTCGGACTAGCTGCCCTAGTGGTAGCGTAGGCTAAGCAGTCTTTGAGGCTAAACTCGTGAAGCGTGTTAAGCCAGCTGTTTTACCAAATGCAACCCCCTTTTATACCAATGAAAGGACACCACACAGATATATATTCAAAATATATATGTATTTATTTATCAAAGTAACCCCTAGTCTCTTTATGAGCACAGGAGCACAAATCGTCAAACAAGATTATCACAGAATACACAGAAGTTGCACTTTATATGGATAGGCCCTGGTGGCCACTCGAACCATATACTAAAATAGTGGTATAAGTACCACGAACAGGAAAGGGAAAAGGCCTAGGGCCTCTAGAATCGCTGGGCCTACAAGGAGCTAACGTCAGTTAGTGACCAGGAGGTCCACGGGTGGCGTGTGCAGAGCAAATAGTCACACGCGTGCTCCCATAGGTTTCAATGGGTGCGTAAAAAGTACAAAGTTACTGCAAAAGGAATCTTCCGGATGACCTAGGAACTTAAGATTTGGAACACAGGCACTAGAGATGTAATACTACACTTGGGCACAGGTGTGCCAGTTTTACCTCACCCACAGGAAGCGGGTGCATAGGCCTCGAAGTGCGTCGGGTTTCTTCTATCTGTTCCGTGGGGCCTGTAGACAAAAGTGCTGCAGGCGGTCGGTCGGGAAGAGATGCAGTGGATCCAAGAGTGGATCGGAGATGTTGAAGACCTGTAAGCAGAGGGGACAGTGTTCACAGTCACTAGCCAGTGACCAGCGTGGCACCAGGTGGGTACCAGGCGATGTCGGGTGCAAACAGGTGATGAGGGGTAGCTTGTCTCCGCAGCCACGTGGTCCCTGAAGGTCGACGACGTCCAGGAGTCGGCTCACGAGCTGTCCCACGCGGGCTCTCGCTGTCGGCGGTGTCGGCGACTTGATCGAAGCAAACAAGCCTTGGCAAAAGCAATTGCAGGAGGATTCGGAAATCAGCTGTTGGTTCTGACCAGCAAGGTCAGAGGGATTGCTCCTTTGGAGGGGAGCAAGGGCCAGTCTGGAGCAACCAGACCAGCGGTGTTTGTCGTAGATTTCGTCGCCAAGATGGCCACTAGCCAGCGGGCCAGCAACCGGTTAGGCGCGTCGAGTGGCAAAATGCAGAAGGGCCCCACGCAGATCGTGGAGATGCTGGAGGGCTCACCTTTGGTGCAGATGCTGCTCGAGGGTTGGGCTTCTCAGGACCCAAAGTACAACTTGGAGGGAGCCTCGGTTGTTGCACTGGTCAGCTTGTCGTAGTCGTTCCAAGATGGCTGGCTCCACGTGTCTCGGTGCCTCCACGGGTCTCCTCTTTTCAGGGACTGTGGATCGGGCAGTGAGAGGTCTGGAGGTCCAGGTCTTGTCAGTCTCTGGGCTCGGGCTCCGGCGGGAGGCGGCGGCAAAGCAGACGGTGATTCGCTGGATGGTGCTTGCGTTAGCAAGGTGGTCACTCCCTGACCACAGGGGAGATTTTCTTCAGTCTTCTGTGCAGCAGAATGTCGAAGTTCCCGTCTTCTTCTTAGTTTCAAGTTGATTCCAGGATGTCTGAAGTCTTTAGGACACAGCTCCTACCTTTAAGCGGATTCTAGGGGCCGGACTACCTGCTAGGTCCCTCCCTATGGGTGGGACCAGGAAGGGGGGTGGTTACACCCCCAATCCTTTGTCCAGCTCGCCCCAGGCCCGGGACTGGTGTGCCCCAGGACCGGTTTGAACTGGCATATGCACCGAGGCTCCTTGTGAGCCACAGGCATGTCTGGTTTCTTTCAAGCCCTACCTGACCAATACACAAAATCCTGTCTGGGGTGGTGCACGCACCTCCCCTGGCAGGAAACCCTTTGTCCACACCTCCCAAGCTGGAAGGACTCCCAGCAGCAGGAGGGCAGACTTGTGTCTGTGGTGGCAGCATCCATTTTGTGGAGCTGAGGCTATGTCTGATTTTACCCGGGTTTCAGGTACTGTACATGTCGTGTCCCTCTAGAAGGGTGGAATGCTAACCCCGTCGCCAGAATTGGCGAGGGGTTAGTATTCCAATTCGTATGACACCTTACTCGACATGTTTTGATAAAGCCAAACCAAAGATAGCATTTAACCGCGAGGTTCATAATGCACTTAAGAGTATATGGTATGACGATATCTGGAAACAGTAGAAGGAAGTTGTTCCGACCACTGCAGACAGGCTCAGCTCATGCCAGAGCACCATCTCACATGGAACCAAGCACTCTGCCTTCAGGATTGTTAAGGCCTGCCATAGGAGTGACTTATAGGTTACCAGGTGTCCCATTTAAGGTTAGGTATAGGTATACTACACCTAAGTAAGAGGTGATTACACCAACTTACCCCAGCTGAGTGATCAGCCAGTTGTGTCAAATTGTTAGGCCAAGCCTGGGGTGGCATAATACATGCTGCAGCCCTTGGCAGGCCTTGGGTACACCAATGCCCTGGGTACCTAGTGTACACTGGTACAGGGGCTGACAGGGTGATCCAACCAATTGGGTATGTACCTAGGGTACATGGAGTCCATTTTACAGAGAGAGCAGATAGCCTGAGAGCCTGAATGGCAGGATCTCAGGCCAACTAAGTCGAAAAACCAGCTAGACACTAGGCAAAAATTTGGGGGTAACCATAGTCAGATATCCACCTTCCTACACAACCCCCCCCCAAACGAAGGGAGATAAGGCTGACCTTGACCAGGTAAGCCTATATTGCCCAAGTGGCCATATAAGGAGGAACCAGCACTGGCATGGTTACCCCCTGTCTCATGGTCCACTAAGCAATCCCTCACCCTAAGGGTATCAGAGGGTCTCCACCATAGGGAATCTCTACCTGTGGTGTGTCTTGGCAAAGTAAAAGGCTGGTGTTGAGATGGAGTACTGAAGTGAGTGTCCTCAAAGTGAGGCCTCAGCTTCCTCCAATCATCCTCCACCATGGATGCCTTTCTTTCTTTAACTGAGTTGCACTGTGCTCTCAGGGTCAGCCTCTGGCTACCTAAAGCTGGAGGCTGGGTCCCTTTTGTGGGCTTACTGGAGGGACAGGTCAGGTTTGGGGCCCTAAGGTCCCATGTTTGCCTGTGCCCAACAGAATCCCCCTGGGGGAGGTCCCTAACTACCTGTAAAGGAGATCCCTCAGGAATGTTTTTACCCATCACCTGACTAGGGCTACTAGCCAGGCAATCCTCATTCTTTTGATGGGGGGGTTCTTGTGGACAGGGGCCCTCTGGGGGTCCACTGGCCTCCCTGACCTCTGCAGCCCTGGGCTGACTGAGGCAGGGTAGAGAGAGGCAGGCTACCTGCACCAGACTGGATCCCACCTTGGAAGGGGCCACTGACATCAGAGGCTCTGCCAGGCCAGGCCTGGCTACCTCTGGGGCAGTTCCTTCACAAGGGGTGAGGTCAGATCCCTGAGGAGGCTGACCTTTTCCTAATGTCTGGGGAGAGGGAGACTTTTCTTCCTCCCCACTACTCTCAGTTTGTGTGGAGTGATCCATTGTTTCAGGCTTCACTACACCTATGTCAGTCTGAGTATAGGCTGAGACCATTACAGCCTTGCCAACCTTTTCAGGGGGGCACTCAGTTTGTGTTTGAGCTGTGACTGTCACAGCTCTGCCAGTCCCTACAGGGAAGTCTGTCTGTGCCTGGGCTGTGGCTACCACTGCCCTTCCAACCTTTTCAGGGAGGAAATCTATTTGGACAGGGGTTGTGAATGGCACAACCCCCCTACCCTTTTGTGAAAGGCCTACCATTTTAGAATGGGTGTCTTGTTCAACTCCAGCCCAAGCTGAGAGTTCTAAGTCATTCCCCAGTAAGCAGTCTACAGGCAAGGTTGGGGACACTGCTACCCTTTTAGGGCCAGTGACCCCTCCCCAGCTGAGACATACCTCTGCCATGGGATGACTGTTCTGTTTGCCATCAATGTTAGTCACCTGGTAGGAGAAACCGGGCAAAAGCTGCTCAGAGGGAACTAGCCAATGGGCCACCATTGTGATGCTAGCCCCAGTGTCTCTGTAGGCCTCAGCTTTGGTACCATTGATGTAGGGCTCCTGTCTGTACCTACCCAAAGTGTTGGGACAGGCAGTGAAGTTGGCAAACCCCATGCCACCATCACAGACAAGAGTGGTTGCTGTAGGGGAATTGGCTAAGCCAGGGTCCCCCTGTGTTCCCCAAGTAAACCCACCCAGATTTCTGGGGGCACTCCCACCACCTGGGGGATTACTGCTGACAGTAATAGGTGGTGTGACAGGAGTAATTGGAGGAACAGTTTTGTTTTTAGCCCTTGGGCAACCGCTGTCAGTTTTCCAATGCCCAGGAGTTTTACACTCATGGCAGTAGGGCTTTTTAGCTGTGGTAGAGGAGGGAGCTTGGGACCCACCACCCTGTGTGGAGTTTTGGGGCCCTGAGGAAGGTTTCTCTTTTTCTTTATCCCCACCCTTCTCTTGAGGCTTGGTGGTATCTTTCTTTTGGTCACCACCCTGGTTTTTAGGCCTGATCCTGGTCCTGACCCATTTATCTGCCCTCTTTCCCAATTCTTGGGGAGAGGTCAAATCTGAGTCTACCAGGTGTTGATGGAGAAGCTGGTTTTGACAATTACTTAAAATCTGCTCTCTCATCATCAAATTGTACAATCCTGTATAATCAGACACCTTACTTCCCAGCAACCAACCCTCCAAAGCCTTAGTGGCACATTCCACATATTCAGACCAGTCCTGAGTCTGTGTCTTCTGGGTGTCTCTGAACATTAACCTGTACTGTTCAGTGGTTAAGCCTAACCCATCAACTAGGACACTCTTCAGGACTCTGTAATTTCTGACATCCTCTTCTCTAACAGTGAGGAGTCTATCTCTGCCTCTCCCCTCAAAGGAGAGCCATAAGATTGCTGCCCACTGGTCTTCAGGAACCTGCTGCACTTTGCAGGCTCTCTCAAGAGCAGTCATCCATTTGTGGATGTCATCCCCACTTTTGTAGGGGGGCACAATCTTGGACAGGTTCCTATTGTCAAAGACCCTATCTTTGTCCCTAGGGACATTGCTGCCACCAGTGGGTATAGACCCACTCTCTCTATGCTGCCTAGCCTTGCTCAGTTTTTCTTCCATCAGGGCTACTTCTAGCTCCTGCTTCCTGATCCTCAGCTGGGCTTCCTGCATTCTGGCCTCATGTTCCCTCCTCTGAGGGGTGGTCAGTCTCCTTCTGGAGTGACCTTGAGAGCCTCTAGAGCCATGGGAAGCATTGGAGTCACCTGAGCGATTCCTTTGCCTTCCAAGCCCTGTGTTAAGTCCACTGGGGAGATCCAATGGGGTGAACCCACTGTCAGTCCCCAATAGCCTTAGTTTAGCTGGGCCAAGTATAACACTTGGCACTGGGCTAGTTCTCCCTTCATCCCCACTCACATCTGTATCCCCATCACTTTCTTCCTCTGTGGTAGGCATCCCATCTAAGGGGTGACTATTGGGAAGGGGTACTTCAGTGGCATCTTCAGAAGGGGGGCCTCCTGTTCCTGTCCCTAAGGGGGCTAACTGGGAAGCTTTCTTGAGTGCTCTCTGATTCTCATCATTCTGTAAGAGCTCTCTGAGCTCAGCAGAGTTTGGGTTCTTGGGCTGTTTAAGGCCTCTAAGAGTTGCCAAATGCCTGAGCTCATTCTGATTAAGGGTAGCAAAGCTGGTTGGTGCCCTCTGGGGGTCACTCTCGACAGAGATGGGTACAGTGGACCCCTCTGCCCCGGCCATTGCTCTTAAGTGTGGGTGGATGTGTTGCAATCTACCTACACTTGGGTTTACCTACTAAACCTATCTAGTAGTTGTAGTCAGGGTGTGCTACTCCCTTTGCTCTACAACAACTAAGTTCAGTAGAACTTATGTATATCTAATCTTGTTTTATATGTACCTACAGGTACCTATGTGATCTTTCAATTGGTAACCAAGAGATTACAATGGTAAAACACAGCAAGCTCAAATCCCACCGCTGCTCACCAATGTGAGAAGTTGGCCTGGTATATGCTGTTCACTAGTTCTAGTGACCACCTTGTACCATGCCAAGCAACCCTTATGGTGTGGTTGTAAGTCAACCTTTTCGGACTAGCTGCCCTAGTGGTAGCGTAGGCTAAGCAGTCTTTGAGGCTAAACTCGTGAAGCGTGTTAAGCCAGCTGTTTTACCAAATGCAACCCCCTTTTATACCAATGAAAGGACACCACACAGATATATATTCAAAATATATATGTATTTATTTATCAAAGTAACCCCTAGTCTCTTTATGAGCACAGGAGCACAAATCGTCAAACAAGATTATCACAGAATACACAGAAGTTGCACTTTATATGGATAGGCCCTGGTGGCCACTCGAACCATATACTAAAATAGTGGTATAAGTACCACGAACAGGAAAGGGAAAAGGCCTAGGGCCTCTAGAATCGCTGGGCCTACAAGGAGCTAACGTCAGTTAGTGACCAGGAGGTCCACGGGTGGCGTGTGCAGAGCAAATAGTCACACGCGTGCTCCCATAGGTTTCAATGGGTGCGTAAAAAGTACAAAGTTACTGCAAAAGGAATCTTCCGGATGACCTAGGAACTTAAGATTTGGAACACAGGCACTAGAGATGTAATACTACACTTGGGCACAGGTGTGCCAGTTTTACCTCACCCACAGGAAGCGGGTGCATAGGCCTCGAAGTGCGTCGGGTTTCTTCTATCTGTTCCGTGGGGCCTGTAGACAAAAGTGCTGCAGGCGGTCGGTCGGGAAGAGATGCAGTGGATCCAAGAGTGGATCGGAGATGTTGAAGACCTGTAAGCAGAGGGGACAGTGTTCACAGTCACTAGCCAGTGACCAGCGTGGCACCAGGTGGGTACCAGGCGATGTCGGGTGCAAACAGGTGATGAGGGGTAGCTTGTCTCCGCAGCCACGTGGTCCCTGAAGGTCGACGACGTCCAGGAGTCGGCTCACGAGCTGTCCCACGCGGGCTCTCGCTGTCGGCGGTGTCGGCGACTTGATCGAAGCAAACAAGCCTTGGCAAAAGCAATTGCAGGAGGATTCGGAAATCAGCTGTTGGTTCTGACCAGCAAGGTCAGAGGGATTGCTCCTTTGGAGGGGAGCAAGGGCCAGTCTGGAGCAACCAGACCAGCGGTGTTTGTCGTAGATTTCGTCGCCAAGATGGCCACTAGCCAGCGGGCCAGCAACCGGTTAGGCGCGTCGAGTGGCAAAATGCAGAAGGGCCCCACGCAGATCGTGGAGATGCTGGAGGGCTCACCTTTGGTGCAGATGCTGCTCGAGGGTTGGGCTTCTCAGGACCCAAAGCACAACTTGGAGGGAGCCTCGGTTGTTGCACTGGTCAGCTTGTCGTAGTCGTTCCAAGATGGCTGGCTCCACGTGTCTCGGTGCCTCCACGGGTCTCCTCTTTTCAGGGACTGTGGATCGGGCGGTGAGAGGTCTGGAGGTCCAGGTCTTGTCAGTCTCTGGGCTCGGGCTCCGGCGGGAGGCGGCGGCAAAGCAGACGGTGATTCGCTGGATGGTGCTTGCGTTAGCAAGGTGGTCACTCCCTGACCACAGGGGAGATTTTCTTCAGTCTTCTGTGCAGCAGAATGTCGAAGTTCCCGTCTTCTTCTTAGTTTCAAGTTGATTCCAGGATGTCTGAAGTCTTTAGGACACAGCTCCTACCTTTAAGCGGATTCTAGGGGCCGGACTACCTGCTAGGTCCCTCCCTATGGGTGGGACCAGGAAGGGGGGTGGTTACACCCCCAATCCTTTGTCCAGCTCGCCCCAGGCCCGGGACTGGTGTGCCCCAGGACCGGTTTGAACTGGCATATGCACCGAGGCTCCTTGTGAGCCACAGGCATGTCTGGTTTCTTTCAAGCCCTACCTGACCAATACACAAAATCCTGTCTGGGGTGGTGCACGCACCTCCCCTGGCAGGAAACCCTTTGTCCACACCTCCCAAGCTGGAAGGACTCCCAGCAGCAGGAGGGCAGACTTGTGTCTGTGGTGGCAGCATCCATTTTGTGGAGCTGAGGCTATGTCTGATTTTACCCGGGTTTCAGGTACTGTACATGTCGTGTCCCTCTAGAAGGGTGGAATGCTAACCCCGTCGCCAGAATTGGCGAGGGGTTAGTATTCCAATTCGTATGACACCTTACTCGACATGTTTTGATAAAGCCAAACCAAAGATAGCATTTAACCGCGAGGTTCATAATGCACTTAAGAGTATATGGTATGACGATATCTGGAAACAGTAGAAGGAAGTTGTTCCGACCACTGCAGACAGGCTCAGCTCATGCCAGAGCACCATCTCACATGGAACCAAGCACTCTGCCTTCAGGATTGTTAAGGCCTGCCATAGGAGTGACTTATAGGTTACCAGGTGTCCCATTTAAGGTTAGGTATAGGTATACTACACCTAAGTAAGAGGTGATTACACCAACTTACCCCAGCTGAGTGATCAGCCAGTTGTGTCAAATTGTTAGGCCAAGCCTGGGGTGGCATAATACATGCTGCAGCCCTTGGCAGGCCTTGGGTACACCAATGCCCTGGGTACCTAGTGTACACTGGTACAGGGGCTGACAGGGTGATCCAACCAATTGGGTATGTACCTAGGGTACATGGAGTCCATTTTACAGAGAGAGCAGATAGCCTGAGAGCCTGAATGGCAGGATCTCAGGCCAACTAAGTCGAAAAACCAGCTAGACACTAGGCAAAAATTTGGGGGTAACCATAGTCAGATATCCACCTTCCTACACCCGTCACTTACCTCATCGACCTGGGGACCTCCCGGAACCCCCTTCGGGTCCTCCACACCAACCGACTCAAACCACACTTTGTGCGCTCAGAACTCAGCCTCCTGATGGCTACGGACAGTGGGGCAGAGGAAGACTCCGAACCCCTCCCGGATCTTCTGAAGACTCAGGAGAATGACGGCTCCGTGGACGGGGTCCGGCTCTCTGACGCCCTCACTTCGGAGCAACGCCAGGGCTGCCGGAACCTCCTGCTGCAGTTCGCTACCCTGTTCTCCCTCACCCCCGGGGTCACCCCTTGGTGTTTGCACGACGTGGACACCGGGGACAGTCCCCCTGTCCGACACCGGGCCTACCGCGTACCAGATCGGGTACGGGCCTGCATACAGGAGGAGGTGGCCAAGATGCTCACAATCGGGGTCATCGAGCCCTCGGACAGTCCCTGGGCCAGTCCGGTTGTATTGGTCCCCAAAGCCGCTGCCCCCGGCACTGCACCTGAACTGAGATTCTGCGTCGACTACCGGGGCTTGAACGCTGTCACCCGGACCGACGCTCATCCGATCCCCCGAGCAGACGAGCTGATAGACCGGCTGGGGGCCGCCCGCTACCTCAGTATCTTCGACCTAACAGCGGGCTACTGGCAGATCGGCCTCACACCCAGGGCTCAGGAACGGTCAGCCTTCTCTACCCCCGATGGCCAATACCAATTCAAGGTCATGCCCTTCGGCATGAAGAATGCCCCCGCCACGTTTCAACGCCTCGTGAACCAGGTCTTGGCGGGGCTCGAAGAATTCAGCGCTGCCTACCTGGACGATATCGCTGTATACAGCCACCACTGGCCCGACCACCTCCGTCACCTCCAAGAGGTCCTACAGGCCCTCCAGCGGGCCGGCCTCACAATTAAGGCCGGCAAGTGCCAAATTGGCCAAGGGTCTGTGACCTACCTTGGGCACCAAGTGGGAAGCGGGCTGGTGGCCCCGCTACAACTTAAGATTGCTGCCATCCAGTCCTGGCAGCCCCCCGTCACCCAGACCGAGGTCCGAGCCTTCTTGGGGCTCACCGGCTACTACCGGCGGTTCGTGAAGGACTACGGCAGCATCGTGGGGCCCCTCACGGGTCTCACGTCCAAGAACCAGCCGAAGCAGATTAACTGGACCCCCGATTGTCAAGCGGCCTTCGAGAAGCTGACGGCCGCTCTATGCACCGCCCCTGTGCTCCAGGCCCCCGATTACAGTCGGGAATTCATGGTACAGACCGACGCCTCCGACCACGGCATCGGAGCCGTCCTTTCTCAGTTAAACCCCGAAGGTCATGACCAGCCGGTGGCCTTCATCAGTCGACGTCTCCTGGCCCGAGAACAGCGCTGGAGCACCATCGAGAGGGAGGCCTTCGCAGTGGTGTGGGCCCTCAAAAAGCTCCGGCCCTATCTCTTCGGTACCCACTTCCGGGTACAAACCGACCATCGACCCCTGCAGTGGCTGATGCAGATGCGGGGGGAGAACCCAAAACTCTTGCGCTGGTCCATTTCCCTGCAGGGAATGGACTTCACTGTGGAGCACCGACCAGGCCAAGACCACGCCAACGCGGATGGCCTGTCCCGCTTTTTCCGCCTCGACGAAGAGAGTCCCCAAGGAGATGGGTGACTCTCCCCGCCTTCAGCTGGGGGGGACGCATGTTGGACAGGCCACACGAAAGGCTTGCTCCCTCCCCGCACGACAGGGCCCGAGCTCCGGCCCGCCAGGCATAACCCACGAAAAGCACCCGTACCCCGTCTCCCGACGGATCTTCTGCCCTCGGACCTCTACTCATCACGGGGCCCAGCCTCACCGGCTCCCCCGGCCGGTTCAAGCCGCCATCTTGGGCCCTGCACCACGAGGCCGCGTGGCCTCACCCCGACCCTAACCCCGGGCCTGACCGGCCCCGACATCCCGGCACCACCATCCACCCGGGAGGTGAGCGGACCACTTGGCAGGTCAATGGGAGGACGAAGTGTCAAGAGCTCTTCCCCGCCAGGTGCCGATCGCCTCCAACTCCCCCAGGCGCTGGCTCCACCCCCTGCTGGGTGTCTGGACACCTTCATCCCGGGCCCTCCGACCTCCAAGTGCGAGGGTCCGGACATCAAAGAGCGCCTGCCCTATAACTGGGGCAACTCCGGAGCAGGAAGGCAGTTGTATCCTGGAGTCGAGAGACACCGAGAGAACTCAGCCTTGACGGACTACTGGCGCTGCCGTAGCCCGCTCTTGTGAACCATCGTCCTGCCTGCTGGCGCTGCCGCGGCCTTCTACAACATCCATCCTCGTCGGGACCTGCTGGCGCTGCCACGGCCCGTTGTAACGACCATCCTCACCGGGACCTGCTGGCGCTGCCGCGGACCGTACATCGACCATCTTTCCGGGACCTGCTGGCGCTGCCGCGGCCCGTTGTAACGACCATCCTCACCGGGACCTGCTGGCGCTGCCGCGGACCGTCCATCGACCATCTTTTCGGGACCTGCTGGCGCTGCCGCGGCCCGCACCAACTAAGCTCGAGGATTGTGAGCTAATCATCATCTCATCCAAACTACCTGACTGGTAGACCGACTGTCCCGCTACCCCTTACCCTACTTTGAGAGACTTGAATCGAGGGGACCCCTGAGTCCAGACCTCCTTGTACCATTCAACCGTACCTTAAGAAGTGCTTATAAAGAACACTGAACCTTATCCGTGTGTGATATCTGTCTGTGGGGGGGAAGTTACTTGTCTGTATGATCGCTGGAGACGGCTCTCCCCGGAGACCTCTCCTCCTGACCCCGGCCGACCCTCCCGGTCCGTCTATCCTTTCTAACAAGTACCACGAACAGAAAAGGGAAAAGGCCTAGGGCCTCTAGAATCGTTGGGCCTACAAGGAGCTAACGTCAGTTAGTGACCAGGAGGTCCACGGGTGGCGTGTGCAGAGCAAATAGTCACACGCGTGCTCCCATAGGTTTCAATGGGTGCGTAAAAAGTACAAAGTTACTGCAAAGAGGATCTTCCGGATGGACTAGGAACTCAAGATTTGGAACACAGGCACTAGAGATGTAATACTACACTTGGGCACAGGTGTGCCAGCTTTACCTCACCCACAGGAAGCGGGTGCATAGGCCTCGAAGTGCGTCGGGTTGCTTCTATCTGTTCCGTGGAGCTTGAAGACAAAGATGCTGCAGGCGGTCGGTCCGGGAGAGATGCAGTGGATCCAAGAGTGGATCGGAGATGTTGAAGACCTGTAAGCAGAGGGGACAGTGTTCACAGTCACTAGCCAGTGACCAGCGTGGCACCAGGTGGGTACCAGGCGATGTCGGGTGCAAACAGGTGATGAGGGGTAGCTTGTCTCCGCAGCCACGTGGTCCCTGAAGGTCGACGACGTCCAGGAGTCGGCTCACGAGCTGTCCCACGCAGGCTCTCGCTGTCGGCGGTGTCGGCGACTTGATCGAAGCAAACAAGTCTTGGCAAAAGCAATTGTAGGAGGATTCGGAAATCAGCTGTTGGTTCTGACCAGCAAGGTCAGAGGGATTGCTCCTTTGGAGGGGAGCAAGGGCCAGTCTGGAGCAACCAGACCAGCAGTGTATTTCATAGAGTTCGTCGCCAAGATGGCCACTAGCCAGCGGGCCAGCAACCGGTTGGGCGCGTCGAGTGGCAAAATGCAGAAGGGCCCCACGCAGATCGTGGAGATGCTGGAGGGCTCACCTTTGGTGCAGATGCTGCTCGGGGTTTGGGCTTCTCAGATCCCAAAGCACAACTTGGAGGGAGCCTCGGTTGTTGCACTTGTCAGCTTGTCGTAGTCGTTCCAAGATGGCTGGCTCCACGTGTCTCGGTGCCTCCACGGGTCTCCTCTTTTCAGGGACTGTGGATCGGGCGGTGAGAGGTCTGGAGGTCCAGGTCTTGTCAGTCTCTGGGCTCGGGCTCCGGCGGGAGGCGGCGGCAAAGCAGACGTTGATGCGCTGGATGGTGCTTGCGTTAGCAAGGTGGTCACTCCCTGACCACAGGGGAGATTTTCTTCAGTCTTCTGTGCAGCAGAATGTCGAAGTTCCCGTCTTCTTCTTAGTTTCAAGTTGATTCCAGGATGTCTGAAGTCTTAGGACACAGCTCCTACCTTTAAGCGGATTCTAGGGGCCGGACTACCTGCTAGGTCCCTCCCTATGGGTGGGACCAGGAAGGGGGGTGGTTACACCCCCAATCCTTTGTCCAGCTCGCCCCAGGCCCGGGACTGGTGTGCCCCAGGACCGGTTTGAACTGGCATATGCACCGAGGCTCCTTGTGAGCCACAGGCATGTCTGGTTTCTTTCAAGCCCTACCTGACCAATACACAAAATCCTGTCTGGGGTGGTGCACGCACCTCCCCTGGCAGGAAACCCTTTGTCCCCACCTCCCAAGCTGGAAGGACTCCCAGCAGCAGGAGGGCAGACTTGTGTCTGTGGTGGCAGCATCCATTTTGTGGAGCTGAGGCTATGTCTGATTTTACCCGGGTTTCAGGTACTGTACATGTCGTGTCCCTCTAGAAGGGTGGAATGCTAACCCCGTCACCAGAATTGGCGAGGGGTTAGTATTCCAATTCGTATGACACCTTACTCGACATGTTTTGATAAAGCCAAACCAAAGATAGCATTTAACCGCGAGGTTCATAATGCACTTAAGAGTATATGGTATGACGATATCTGGAAACAGTAGAAGGAAGTTGTTCCGACCACTGCAGACAGGCTCAGCTCATGCCAGAGCACCATCTCACATGGAACCAAGCACTCTGCCTTCAGGATTGTTAAGGCCTGCCATAGGAGTGACTTATAGGTTACCAGGTGTCCCATTTAAGGTTAGGTATAGGTATACTACACCTAAGTAAGAGGTGATTACACCAACTTACCCCAGCTGAGTGATCAGCCAGTTGTGTCAGATTGTTAGGCCAAGCCTGGGGTGGCATAATACATGCTGCAGCCCTTGGCAGGCCTTGGGTACACCAATGCCCTGGGTACCTAGTGTACACTGGTACAGGGGCTGACAGGGTGATCCACTTCCAATTGGTTATGCACCTAGGGTGCATAGTTTTAATTTAGTAGAGAGAACAGCAGGCTGGGGGTCTGATTGGCAGGCCCACAGCCTCAATATGTCAAAAACCAGTGAAGCAAAAAGCAAAAATTTGGGGTGACCATAGGATAGCAGACCCTACTCTCCTACACAACCCCCCCCCAAACGCTGGGACATTAAACTAGCCTTGACCAGTCTCGTCTTCATGTCCTAAGTGGAAGTACCTGGAGAGACCATCTGCATTCCCATGGTCAGTACCTGGCCGGTGCTCCACTGTAAAGTCCATCCCCTGTAGGGAAATGGACCACCTAAGCAGTTTGGGGTTTTCACCCTTCATCTGATTTAGCCACAAGAGGGGCTTATGGTCGGTCTGAATCTTGAAGTGAGTGCCAAACAAGTATGGCCTCAGCTTCTTCAGGGCCCACACCACAGCAAAGGCCTCCCTCTCAATAGCTGACCAATTCTTCTCTCTGGGGGTCAACCTTCTGCTAATAAAAGCAATGGGTTGGTCTTGACCATCTACATTAAGTTGTGACAGCACAGCTCCCACACCCAACTCAGAAGCATCTGTTTGGACAATAAACTCTTTGGAGTAGTCAGGACTTTTCAGGATAGGTGCAGAGCACATGGCCTTCTTCAGGTCTTCAAATGCCTTTTGACAGCTTACTGTCCACTGAACCTTTTTGGGCATCTTCTTGGATGTCAGATCATTAAGAGGAGTCACAATGGACCCATAGTTCTTAACAAACTTCCTGTAGTACCCAGTCAAGCCCAAGAAAGCTCGAACTTGAGTCTGGGTGGTTGGAGGGAACCAGTCCTTGATGGATTGTATCTTACTCTCCAGTGGTTGAACTTGGCCTCCACCTACAAGGTGGCCCAAATACACAACCTTACTCTGCCCTATCTGGCACTTAGTAGCCTTGATAGTGAGGCCTGCCCTCTGCAGGGCCTCCAGAGCCTTCTTCAGGTGGATCAGGTGATCCTCCCAGGTGGAGCTAAAGACAGCAATGTCATCAAGATATGCTGCACAAAAGTCATCCAACCCAGTAAGGACTTGGTTCACCAGCCTTTGGAAGGTGGCAGGTGCATTCTTCAGACCAAAGGGCATCACCACAAACTGATAATGCCCACCTGGGGTTGAGAATGCTGTTAAGGCCTTAGACTCCTCAGCTAATCTGATTTGCCAATAGCCAGCTGTTAAGTCAAATGTGCTCAAAAACTTTGCAGAAGCTAGTTTGTCTATGAGCTCATCTGCCCTTGGAATAGGGTGTGCATCTGTCCTGGTGACAGCATTGAGTCCTCTGTAATCCACACAGAACCTCATCTCTCTCTTGCCATCTTTGGTGTGAGGTTTGGGGACCAGAACCACTGGGCTAGCCCAGGGGCTCTCTGAGGGTTCAATGACACCTAATTCCAGCATTTTATGTACCTCAGCCTTTATACAGTCCCTGACGTGGTCAGGTTGTCTGTAAAGTTTGTTCTTTACAGGCAGACTGTCACCAGTGTCCACAACATGGGTACACCAGTCAGTTTGACTAGGTATCAAGGAAAACATATGTGAAAATGATTGTAGAACCTGTCTACATTCAGTCTGCTGATGGGCAGTGAGTTGCCTCCAAGGGTCACTCCTTCAACTGAGCCATCTTCAGGGTTCTGAGACAACAGGTCTGGGAGAGGGTCACTCTCTTCCTCCTGTCCCTCATCTGTAGCCATGAGCAAGCCCATGTCTGCCCTGTCAACATATGCTTTAAGCCTGTTAACATGGAGTACCCGGTGGGGACTCCTGGGAGTTCCTAGGTCCACCAAGTAGGTGACCTCTCCCTTCTTTTCCAGGATTGTATGGGGTCCAGACCATTTGTCTTGGAGTGCTGCTGGGGCCACTGGCTCCAACACCCATACCTTCTGTCCTGGCTGAAACTCAACCAAGACAGCCTTTTGGTCATGCCAAGCTTTCTGTAAGGCCTGGCTTGCCTCAAGGTTTTTGGATGCCTTCTCCATATACTCAGCCATCCTGGAGCGGAGACCAAGTACATAGTCCACTATGTCTAGCTTAGGCTTTTTGAGAGGTAACTCCCATCCTTCCTTCACCAAACACAGTGGGCCTCTCACAGGGTGCCCAAACAACAATTCAAAGGGGCTGTAGCCAACTCCTTTTTGTGGGACCTCTCTGTAAGCAAACAGAAGGCAGGGTAGAAGGATGTCCCATCTTCGCCTGAGCTTTTCAGGTAATCCTTTGATCATACCCTTTAGGGTCTTGTTGAATCTCTCAACAAGCCCATTGCATTGTGGGTGATAAGGGGTGGTGAACTTGTAGTTGACACCACATTCCTTCCACATAGCTGTTAAGTATCCTGACATAAAGTTGGTACCTCTGTCAGATACTACCTCCTTAGGAAACCCCACTCTGGAGAATACTCCCAGCAGGGCCCTGGCCACAACAGGAGCTGTAGTGGTCCTAAGGGGAATTGCCTCTGGATACCTGGTGGCATGATCCACTACCACCAGTATAAATCTGTGCCCAGATGCAGTGGGAGGATCCATGGGACCCACTATGTCTATTCCCACTCTTTCAAAGGGGACCCCCACCACAGGTAGTGGTATTAGGGGGGCCTTTGTTGTGCCACCTGATTTGCCACTGGCTTGGCAGGTAACACAGGAGCGACAAAACTCCTTTGTATCTTCATTCATATGAGGCCAGTGAAAGTGAGGGACAAGCCTGTCCCAAGTCTTGTTCTGGCCTAAGTGTCCTGCTAAAGGAATGTCATGGGCCAAGGTAAGAAGGAAGCCCCTAAATTGCAGAGGTATGACCAACCTCCTGGTAGCACCAGGCTTGGGGTCTCTAGCCTCTGAATAAAGGAGCCCTTCATCCCAATACACTTTATGGGTACCTTGAGCATTCCCAGCAGCCTCAGCAGCAGCCAGCTGTCTGAGGGGTTCAAGAGAGGGACAGGATAACTGAGCCTGCCTCAAGTCAGCCCTTGAAGGTCCCCCTGTCCCCAGAAACTCAACCTGATCAGGTTCAAGCTCTTCAGGGACAGTTCCTTCAGGGTCCTCTAGATCAGCTTCCTGGGAAGGCTGATCATCACTCTGAGGCAGGGGGGAAGGCACAGCCTTGACCCTCCTGTTCTTCTTCTTGGTAGGTGCTTGGTCCATTGTTCCAGGATCCAAGACCTGAGGTTCAGTGAGGCACTTTTTGGCCTGTGACCTGGTCACAGCAAGGACATGTGATGATATACCTAACAATCTCTGCATGAGTCCTGTACTCCACTTCTGACCATAGAGAACTCTCTAGGTCATTGCCCAACAAACATTCTACTGGGAGGTCTGCACTAACCACAACCCTTTTGAGGCCAGTTACCCCTCCCCATGAGAAGTTAACAACTGCCACACTATGTGAAGTAGTGGCATTGCTGGCATTGGTCACCAGGTAGTTCTCACCTGGTATGTACTGTCCAGGGTCCACAAAGCCTGGTGTCACCATAGTGACACTGGCACATGTGTCCCTGTAGGCTTGAGCCACTTTGTCATTAATTAAAGGAGTCTGTCTGTACTTGCCCAGGTTACTGGGGCTCACAGTCAGGGACAAATCAATGTCCCCATCACAGATCAAGACTGCCTGTGTAAGGGTTCTGTCTAAGTCAGAATCTCCTTCAGTTCCCATAGTGATTCCCACTACACCCTTTGTCTGGGGACCAACACTGCTAACAGTAGTACTGGGAGCAGGTGCCTTAGGGGCAACAGTGTTGGGGGCTCCACCCTTTTTGCAATCACTAGTCCAGTGAGTTGTATTTTTACAATGATTGCACCAGGGTTTCTTCTGACCTTCTTTCTTCTTCTTGGACTGTTGGGACCCACCCTCCTTAGCAGTAGTTTGGGGCCCTGTTGAAGACTTCTGGTCTTTAGGTTTCTGATCTCCACCCTTTTGGTCTGTTTTCTTCTGATCACCCCCTTGGCCCTGGTTCTGGTTCTTTTGCTTAACCCTGGTTCTGACCCATTTGTCTGCCTTCTTTCCCAATTCTTGTGGAGAGGTCAGATCAGAGTCAACCAAGTGTTGATGCAGTTGCTGGTTTTGACAGTTATTTAAAATCTGTTCTCTCATCATCAAATTATACAATCCTGTAAAATCAGATACCTTACTTCCCAGCAACCAACCCTCCAAAGCCTTAGTGGCACATTCAACATATTCAGACCAGTCCTGAGTCTGTGTCTTTTGGGTGTCTCTGAACATTAACCTGTACTGTTCAGTGGTTAAGCCTAACCCATCTACCAGAACACTCTTCAGGACTCTGTAGTTTCTGACATCCTCTTCTCTAACAGTGAGGAGTCTGTCTCTGAGTCTTCCTTCAAAGGAGAGCCAGAGGATTGCTGCCCACTGGTCTTCAGGAACATGCTGTACTTTGCAGGCTCTCTCAAGAGCAGTTATCCATTTGTGGATGTCATCCCCACTTTTGTAGGGGGGCACAACCTTAGACAGGTTCCTATTGTCAAAGACCCTATCTTTGTCCTTAGGGACAATGCTGCCACCAGTGGGTATAGACCCACTCTCTCTAGGTTGCCTAGCCTTGTTCAGTTTTTCTTCCATCAGGGCTACTTCTAGCTCCTGCTTCCTGATCCTCAGCTGGGCTTCCTGCATTCTGGCCTCATGTTCCCTCCTCTGAGGGGTGGTCATCCTTTTCCTGGAGTGACCTTGAGAGCCTCTAGAGCCATGAGAAGCATTGGAGTCACCTGAGCGATTCCTTTGCCTCCCAAGCCCTGTGTTAAGTCCACTGGGGAGATCCAATGGGGTGAACCCATTGTCAGTCCCCAATAGCCTTAGTTTAGCTGGGCCAAGTATAATACTTGGCACTGGGCTAGTTCTCCCTTCATCATCACTACTTTCTGTATCCTCACCACTTTCCTTCCCTGTAGTATGGTTCTCATCTAAGGGATGGCTATTGGAACTGGGTACTTCTGTAGTATCTTCAGAAGTGGGGCCTCCTGTTCCTGACCCTAAGGGGGCTAACTGGGAAGCTTTCTTGAGTGCTCTCTGATTCTCATCATTCTGTAAGAGCTCTCTGAGCTCAGCAGAGTTTGGGTTCTTGGGCTGTTTAAGGCCTCTAAGAGTTGCCAAATGCCTGAGCTCATTCTGATTAAGGGTAGCAAAGCTGGATGTTGCCCTCTGGGGGTCACTCTCAACAGAGATGGGTACAGTGGACCCCTCTGCCCCGGCCATTGCTCTTAAGTGTGGGTGGATGTGTTGCAATCTACCTACACTTGTGTTTACCTACTAAACCTATCTAGTAGTTGTAGTCAGGGTGTGCTACTCCCTTTGCTCTACAACAACTAAGTTCAGTAGAACTTATGTATATCTAATCTTGTTTTATATGTACCTACAGGTACCTATGTGATCTTTCAATTGGTAACCAAGAGATTACAATGGTAAAACACAGCAAGCTCAAATCCAACCGCTGCTCACCAATGTGAGAAGTTGGCCTGGTATATGATGCTCACTAGTTAAAGTGATCACCTTGTACCATGCCAAGCAACCCTTATGGTGTGGTTGTAAGTCAACCTTTTCGGACTAGCTGCCCTAGTGGTAGCGTAGGCTAAGCAGTCTTTGAGGCTAAACTCGTGATGCGTGTTAAGCCAGCTGTTTTACCAAATGTAAATCCCTTTTATACCAATGAAAGGACACCACACAGATATATATTGAAAATATATATGTATTTATTTCTCAAAGTAACCCCTAGACTCTTTATGAGCACAGGAGCACAAATCGTCAAACAAGATTATCACAGAATACACAGAAGTTGCACGTTATATGGATAGGCCCTGGTGGCCACTCAAACCATATACTAAAATAGTGGTATAAGTACCACGAACAGAAAAGGGAAAAGGCCTAGGGCCTCTAGAATCGCTGGGCCTACAAGGAGCTAACGTCAGTTAGTGACCAGGAGGTCCACGGGTGGCGTGTGCAGAGCAAATAGTCACACGCGTGCTCCCATAGGTTTCAATGGGTGCGTAAAAAGTACAAAGTTACTGCAAAGAGGATCTTCCGGATGGACTAGGAACTCAAGATTTGGAACACAGGCACTAGAGATGTAATACTACACTTGGGCACAGGTGTGCCAGCTTTACCTCACCCACAGGAAGCGGGTGCATAGGCCTCGAAGTGCGTCGGGTTGCTTCTATCTGTTCCGTGGAGCTTGAAGACAAAGATGCTGCAGGCGGTCGGTCCGGGAGAGATGCAGTGGATCCAAGAGTGGATCGGAGATGTTGAAGACCTGTAAGCAGAGGGGACAGTGTTCACAGTCACTAGCCAGTGACCAGCGTGGCACCAGGTGGGTACCAGGCGATGTCGGGTGCAAACAGGTGATGAGGGGTAGCTTGTCTCCGCAGCCACGTGGTCCCTGAAGGTCGACGACGTCCAGGAGTCGGCTCACGAGCTGTCCCACGCAGGCTCTCGCTGTCGGCGGTGTCGTCGACTTGATCGAAGCAAACAAGCCTTGGCAAAAGCAATTGTAGGAGGATTCGGAAATCAGCTGTTGGTTCTGACCAGCAAGGTCAGAGGGATTGCTCCTTTGGAGGGGAGCAAGGGCCAGTCTGGAGCAACCAGACCAGCAGTGTATTTTGTAGAGTTCGTCGCCAAGATGGCCACTAGCCAGCGGGCCAGCAACCGGTTGGGGGCGTCGAGTGGCAAAATGCAGAAGGACCCCACGCAGATCGTGGAGATGCTGGAGGGCTCACCTTTGGTGCAGATGCTGCTCGGGGGTTGGGCTTCTCAGATCCCAAAGCACAACTTGGAGGGAGCCTCGGTTGTTGCACTTGTCAGCTTGTCGTAGTCGTTCCAAGATGGCTGGCTCCACGTGTCTCGGTGCCTCCACGGGTCTCCTCTTTTCAGGGACTGTGGATCGGGCGGTGAGAGGTCTGGAGGTCCAGGTCTTGTCAGTCTCTGGGCTCGGGCTCCGGCGGGAGGCGGCGGCAAAGCAGACGTTGATGCGCTGGATGGTGCTTGCGTTAGCAAGGTGGTCACTCCCTGACCACAGGGGAGATTTTCTTCAGTCTTCTGTGCAGCAGAATGTCGAAGTTCCCGTCTTCTTCTTAGTTTCAAGTTGATTCCAGGATGTCTGAAGTCTTAGGACACAGCTCCTACCTTTAAGCGGATTCTAGGGGCTGGACTACCTGCTAGGTCCCTCCCTATGGGTGGGACCAGGAAGGGGGGTGGTTACACCCCCAATCCTTTGTCCAGCTCGCCCCAGGCCCGGGACTGGTGTGCCCCAGGACCGGTTTGAACTGGCATATGCACCGAGGCTCCTTGTGAGCCACAGGCATGTCTGGTTTCTTTCAAGCCCTACCTGACCAATACACAAAATCCTGTCTGGGGTGGTGCACGCACCTCCCCTGGCAGGAAACCCTTTGTCCCCACCTCCCAAGCTGGAAGGACTCCCAGCAGCAGGAGGGCAGACTTGTGTCTGTGGTGGCAGCATCCATTTTGTGGAGCTGAGGCTATGTCTGATTTTACCCGGGTTTCAGGTACTGTACATGTCGTGTCCCTCTAGAAGGGTGGAATGCTAACCCCGTCGCCAGAATTGGCGAGGGGTTAGTATTCCAATTCGTATGACACCTTACTCGACATGTTTTGATAAAGCCAAACCAAAGATAGCATTTAACCGCGAGGTTCATAATGCACTTAAGAGTATATGGTATGACGATATCTGGAAACAGTAGAAGGAAGTTGTTCCGACCACTGCAGACAGGCTCAGCTCATGCCAGAGCACCATCTCACATGGAACCAAGCACTCTGCCTTCAGGATTGTTAAGGCCTGCCATAGGAGTGACTTATAGGTTACCAGGTGTCCCATTTAAGGTTAG
Source organism: Triturus cristatus (assembly GCF_964204655.1). Taxonomy (NCBI): domain Eukaryota; kingdom Metazoa; phylum Chordata; class Amphibia; order Caudata; family Salamandridae; genus Triturus; species Triturus cristatus. The sequence continues at coordinate 491,596,390 of NC_140579.1, read as the reverse complement.
GTATAGGTATACTACACCTAAGTAAGAGGTGATTACACCAACTTACCCCAGCTGAGTGATCAGCCAGTTGTGTCAGATTGTTAGGCCAAGCCTGGGGTGGCATAATACATGCTGCAGCCCTATGCAGGCCTTGGGTACACCAATGCCCTGGGTACCTAGTGTACACTGGTACAGGGGCTGACAGGGTGATCCACTTCCAATTGGTTATGCACCTAGGGTGCATAGTTTTAATTTAGTAGAGAGAACAGCAGGCTGGGGGTCTGATTGGCAGGCCCACAGCCTCAATATGTCAAAAACCAGTGAAGCAAAAAGCAAAAATTTGGGGTGACCATAGGATAGCAGACCCTACTCTCCTACAGGCGTGCAGCAGTGTTTCGTGTAGCATTGTGCGGCATGCAGCAGTGTGTGGCATGCAGCAGTGTGTGGTGTGCAGCAGTGTTTCATGTAGCAGTGTGCGGCATGCAGCAGTGTGCGGCGTGCAGCAGTGTGCGGCATGCAGCAGTGTGTGGCATGCAGCAGTGTGTGGCTTGCAGCGGCAAGCAGCAGTGTGTGGCGCGCAGCAGTGTGTGGCGTGCAGCAGTGTGTGGCGTGTAGCAGTGTGCGGCGTGCAGCAGTGTGCAGCGTGCAGCAGTCTGCGGCGTGCAGCAGTGTGTGCCGTGCAGCAGTGTTTCGTGTAGCAGTGTGCGGTGTGCAGCAGTGTGTGGCGTGCAGCAGTGTGTGGCATGCAGCAGTGTGTGGTGTGCAGCAATGTGCCACGTGCAGCAGAGTGTGGTGTGCAGCAGTGTGTGGCTTGCAGCGGCATGCAGCAGTGTGTGGCATGCAGCAGTGTGTGGCGTGCAGCAGTGTGTGGCGTGTAGCAGTGTGCGGCGTGCAGCAGTGTGCAGCGTGCAGCAGTCTGCAGCGTGCAGCAGTGTGTGCCGTGCAGCAGTGTGTGCCATGCACCAGTGTGTGCCGTGCAGCAGTGTTTCGTATAGCATTGTGCGGTGTGTAGCAGTGTGCGGTGTGCAGCAGTGTGTGGCGTGCAGCAGTGTGTGGCTTGCAGCGGCATGCAGCAGTGTGTGGCATGCAGCATTGTGGGGCGTGCAGCAGTGTGCGGCGTGCAGCAGTGTGTGGCATGCAGCAGTGTTTTGTGTAGCATTGTGCGGTGTGCAGCAGTGTTTCGTGTAGCAGTGTGTGGCGTACAGCAGTGTTTGGCGTGCAGCAGTGTGCGGTGAGCAGCAGTGTGCTGCGTGCAGCAGTGTGTGGCATGCAGCAGTGTGTGGCGTGCAGCAGTGTGTGGCGTGAAGCAGTGTGTGGCATGCATCAGTGTGTGGTGTGCAGCAGTGTTTTGTGTAGCAGTGTGCGGCGTGCAGCAGTGTGCGGCATGCAGCAGTGTGTGACATGCAGCAGTGTGCGGCGTGCAGCAGTGTGTGGCGTGTAGCAGTGTGCGGTGTGCAGCAGTGTGCAGCGTGCAGCAGTCTGTGGCGTGCAGCAGTGTGTGCTGTGCAGCAGTGTGTGCCGTGCAGCAGTGTTTCGTATAGCATTGTGTGGAGTGTAGCAGTGTGTGGCGTGCAGCAGTGTGTGGCGTGCAGCAGTGTTTGACGTGCAGCAGTCTGTGGCGTGCAGCGGCATGCAGCAGTGTGCGCGTGCAGCAGTGTGCGGCGTGCAGCAGTGTGAGGCGTGCAGCAGTGTGTGGCGTGCAGCAGTGTGTGGCGTGCAGCGGCATGCAGCAGTGTGTGGTGTGCAGCAGTGTGTGGCGTGCAGCAGTGTGTGGCATGCATCAGTGTGTGGTGTGCAGCAGTGTTTCGTGTAGCAGTGTGCGGCGTGCAGCAGTGTGCAGCATGCAGCAGTGTGTGACATGCAGCAGTGTGTGGCGTGCAGCAGTGTGTGGCTTACAGCGGCATGCAGCAGTGTGCGGCGTGCAGCAGTGTGTGGCGTGCAGCAGTTTGTGGTGTGCAGGGGCATGCAGCAGTGTGTGGCATGCAGCAGTGTGTGGCGTGCAGCAGTGTGTTGCGTGCAGCGACATGCAGCAGTGTGTGGCGTGCAGCAGTGTGCTGCATGCAGCAGTGTGCTGCATGCAGCAGTGTGTGGCATGCAGCAGTGTGTGGCGTGCAGCAGTGTGTGGCGTGCAGCAGTGTGTGGCTTGCAGCGGCATGCAGCAGTGTGTGGCATGCAGCAGTGTGTGGCATGCAGCAGTGTGTGGCATGTAGCAGTGTGTGGCGTGCAGCAGTGTGCAGCATGCAGCAGTCTGCAGCATGCAGCAGTGTGTGCCGTGCAGCAATGTGTGCCGTGAAGCAGTGTTTCGTATAGCATTGTGCGGCGTGTAGCAGTGTGCGGTGTGCAGCAGTGTGTGGCGTGCAGCAGTGTGTGGCTTGCAGCGGCATGCAGCAGTGTGTGGCGTGCAGCAGTGTGTGGCGTGTAGCAGTGTACGGTGTGTAGCAGTGTGCAGCGTGCAGCAGTGTGCTGCGTGCAGCAGTGTCATGCAGCATGCAGCAGTGAGTAATGCAGCAGTGTGCAGCAGTGTGCGGCATGCAGCAGTGTGTGGCATGCAGCAGTGTGTGGCGTGCAGCAGTGTGCGGCGTGCAGCAGTGTGTGGCGTGCAGCACTGTGTGGCACGCAGCAGTGTGTTGCATGCAGCGGCATGCAGCAGTGTGCGGCGTGCAGCAGTTTGTGGCGTGCAGCCGTGTTTCGTGTAGCAGTGTGTGGTGTGCAGCAGTGTGTGGAGTGCAGCAGTGTGTGGCATGCAGCAGTGTGTGGCGTGCAGCAGTGTGCGGCGTGCAGCAGTGTGCGGCGTGCAGCAGTGTGAGGCGTGCAGCAGTGTTTTGTGTAGCAGTGTGAGGCGTGCAGCAGTGTGCGGCGTGCAGCAGTGTGTAATGCAGCAGTGTGTAATGCAGCAGTGTGTGGCGTGCGGTAGTGTGTGGCGTGCAGCAGTGTGTGGCGTGCAGCAGTGTGCGGCGTGCAGCAGTTTGTGGCGTGCAGCAGTGTTTCGTGTAGCAGTGTGAGGCATGCAGCACTGTGTGGTGTGCAGCGGTGTGCAGCAGTGTTTGGTGTGCAGCAGTGTGCGGCGTGCAGCAGTGTGCTGCGTGCAGCAGTGTCGTGCAGCATGCAGCAGTGAGTAATGCAGCAGTGTGCAGCAGTGTGTGCCATGCAGCAGTGTGTGGCGTGCAGCAGCATTTCGTGTAGCATTGTGCGGCGTGCAGCAGTGTGTGGCATGCAGCAGTGAGTGGTGTGCAGCAGTGTTTCGTGTAGCAGTGTGCGGCGTGCAGCAGTGTGCAATGCAGCAGTGTGCAGCAGTGTGTGCCATGCAGCAGTGTGTGGTGTGCAGCAGCATTTCGTGTAGCATTGTGCGGCGTGCAGCAGTGTATGGCATGCAGCAGTGAGTGGTGTGCAGCAGTGTTTCGTGTAGCAGTGTGCGGCGTGCAGCAGTGTGCGGCATGCAGCAGTGTGTGGCGTGCAGCAGTGTGTGGCTTGCAGCGGCATGCAGCAGTGTGTGGCATGCAGCAGTGTGTGGCATGCAGCAGTGTGAGGCGTGTAGGAGTGTGCGGCGTGCAGCAGTGTGCAGCGTGCAGCAGTGTGCTGTGTGCAGCAGTGTCATGCAGCATGCAGCAGTGAGTAATGCAGCAGTGTGCAGCAGTGTGCGGTGTGCAGCAGTGTGTGCCGTACAGCAGTGTGTGCCGTACAGCAGTGTGTGGCGTGCAGCAGTGTTTCGTGTAGCATTGTGCGGCATGCAGCAGTGTGTGGCATGCAGCAGTGTGTGGTGTGCAGCAGTGTTTCATGTAGCAGTGTGCGGCATGCAGCAGTGTGCGGCGTGCAGCAGTGTGCGGCATGCAGCAGTGTGTGGCATGCAGCAGTGTGTGGCTTGCAGCGGCAAGCAGCAGTGTGTGGCGTGCAGCAGTGTGTGGCGTGCAGCAGTGTGTGGCGTGTAGCAGTGTGCGGCGTGCAGCAGTGTGCAGCGTGCAGCAGTCTGCGGCGTGCAGCAGTGTGTGCCGTGCAGCAGTGTTTCGTGTAGCAGTGTGCGGTGTGCAGCAGTGTGTGGCGTGCAGCAGTGTGTGGCATGCAGCAGTGTGTGGTGTGCAGCAATGTGCCACGTGCAGCAGTGTGTGGTGTGCAGCAGTGTGTGGCTTGCAGCGGCATGCAGCAGTGTGTGGCATGCAGCAGTGTGTGGCATGCAGCAGTGTGTGGCGTGTAGCAGTGTGCGGCGTGCAGCAGTGTGCAGCGTGCAGCAGTCTGCAGCGTGCAGCAGTGTGTGCCGTGCAGCAGTGTGTGCCATGCACCAGTGTGTGCCGTGCAGCAGTGTTTCGTATAGCATTGTGCGGTGTGTAGCAGTGTGCGGTGTGCAGCAGTGTGTGGCGTGCAGCAGTGTGTGGCTTGCAGCGGCATGCAGCAGTGTGTGGCGTGGAGCAGTGTGTGGCATGTAGCAGTGTGCGGCGTGTAGCAGTGTGCAGCGTGCAGCAGTGTGCTGCGTGCAGCAGTGTCATGCAGCATGCAGCAGTGAGTAATGCAGCAGTGTGCAGCAGTGTGCGGCGTGCAGCAGTGTGTGGCATGCAGCAGTGTGTGGCATGCAGCAGTGTGCGGCGTGCAGCAGTGTGTGGCGTGCAGCAGTGTGTGGCTTGCAGCGGCATGCAGCAGTGTGTGGCGTACAGCAGGGTGTGGCGTGCAGCAGTGTGTGGCGTGTAGCAGTGTGCGGCGTGCAGCAGTGTGCAGCGTGCAGCAGTCTGTGGTATGCAGCAGTGTGTGCTGTGCAGCAGTGTGTGCCGTGCAGCAGTGTTTCGCATAGTATTGTGCGGAGTGTAGCAGTGTGTGGCGTGCAGCAGTGTGCGGCGTGCAGCAGTGTGTGGCATGCAGCAGTGTTTGACGTGCAGCAGTCTGTGGCGTGCAGCGGCATGCAGCAGTGTGCGGCGTGCAGCAGTGTGCGGCGTGCAGCAGTGTGAGGCGTGCAGCAGTGTGTGGCGTGCAGCAGTGTGTGGCGTGCAGCGGCATGCAGCAGTGTGTGGTGTTCAGCAGTGTGTGGCGTGCAGCAGTGTGTGGCATGCATCAGTGTGTGGCTTGCAGCGGCATGCAGCAGTGTGTGGCATGCAGCAGTGTGTGGCGTGCAGCAGTGTGTGGCATGCAGCAGTGTGCGGCATGCAGCAGTGTGTGCCATGCAGCAGTGTGTGGCGTGCAGCAGTGTGTGGCATGCATCAGTGTGTGGTGTGCAGCAGTGTTTCGTGTAGCAGTGTGCGGCATGCATCAGTGTGTGGTGTGCAGCAGTGTTTCGTGTAGCAGTGTGCGGCGTGCAGCAGTGTGTGGCGTGCAGCAGTGTGTGGCATGCAGCAGTGTGCGGCATGCAGCAGTGTGCAGCATGCAGCAGTGTGCTGCGTGCAGCAGTGTGTGGCATGCAGCAGTGTGTGGCGTGCAGCAGTGTGTGGCGTGCAGCGGCATGCAGCAGTTTGTGGCGTGCAGCAGTGTGTGGCATGCAGCAGTGTGTGGCGTGTAGCAGTGTGCGGCGTGCAGCAGTGTGCGGTGTGCAGCAGTGTGAGGCATGCAGCAGTGTGCGGTGTGCAGCAGTGTGTGGTGTGAAGCGGCGTGCAGCAGTGTGTGGCATGCAGCAGTGTGTGGCGTGCAGTAGTGTGTGGCGTGCAGAAGTGTGTGGCGTGCAGCAGTGTTTGGCATGCAGCAGTGTGTGGCATGCAGCAGTGTGTGGCGTGCAGCAGTTTGTGGTGTGCAGGGGCATGCAGAAGTGTGTGGCATGCAGCAGTGTGTGGCGTGCAGCAGTGTGTTGCGTGCAGCGACATGCAGCAGTGTGTGGCGTGCAGCAGTGTGCTGCATGCAGCAGTGTGTGGTGTGCAGCAATGTATGGCGTGCAGCAGTGTGTTGTGTGCAGCAGTGTGCGGCATGTAGCAGTGTGCGGCATGCAGCAGTGCGCGGCGTGCAGCAGTGTGAGGCGTGCAGCAGTGTTTCATGTAGCAGTGTGAGGTGTGCAGCAGTGTGTGGTGTGCAGCAGTGTGCGGCATGTAGCAGTGTGCGGCATGCAGCAGTGTGCGGCGTGCAGCAGTGTGAGGCATGCAGCAGTGTTTCGTATAGCAGTGTGAGGCGTGCAGCAGTGTGCTGCATGCAGTAGTGTGTAATGCAGCAGTGTGTGGCGTGCGGTAGTGTGCGGCGTGCAGCAGTGTGCGGCATGCAGCAGTGTGTGACATGCAGCAGTGTGCGGCTTGCAGCAGTTTGTGGCATGCAGCAATGTTTTGTGTAGCAGTGTGAGGCATGCAGCACTGTGTGGTGTGCAGCGGCGTGCAGCAGTGTGTGGCGTGCAGCAGTGTGTGGCTTGCAGCAGTGTGAGGCGTGCAGCAGTGTGTGGCGTGCAGCAGTGTGTGGCGTGCAGCGGCATGCAGCAGTGTGTGGTGTGCAGCAGTGTGTGGCGTGCAGCAGTGTGTGGCATGCATCAGTGTGTGGTGTGCAGCAGTGTTTCGTGTAGCAGTGTGCGGCGTGCAGCAGTGTGCAGCATGCAGCAGTGTGTGACATGCAGCAGTGTGTGGCGTGCAGCAGTGTGTGGCTTACAGCGGCATGCAGCAGTGTGCGGCGTGCAGCAGTGTGTGGCGTGCAGCAGTTTGTGGTGTGCAGGGGCATGCAGCAGTGTGTGGCATGCAGCAGTGTGTGGCGTGCAGCAGTGTGTTGCGTGCAGCGACATGCAGCAGTGTGTGGCGTGCAGCAGTGTGCTGCATGCAGCAGTGTGCTGCATGCAGCAGTGTGTGGCATGCAGCAGTGTGTGGCGTGCAGCAGTGTGTGGCGTGCAGCAGTGTGTGGCTTGCAGCGGCATGCAGCAGTGTGTGGCATGCAGCAGTGTGTGGCATGCAGCAGTGTGTGGCATGTAGCAGTGTGTGGCGTGCAGCAGTGTGCAGCATGCAGCAGTCTGCAGCATGCAGCAGTGTGTGCCGTGCAGCAATGTGTGCCGTGAAGCAGTGTTTCGTATAGCATTGTGCGGCGTGTAGCAGTGTGCGGTGTGCAGCAGTGTGTGGCGTGCAGCAGTGTGTGGCTTGCAGCGGCATGCAGCAGTGTGTGGCGTGCAGCAGTGTGTGGCGTGTAGCAGTGTACGGTGTGTAGCAGTGTGCAGCGTGCAGCAGTGTGCTGCGTGCAGCAGTGTCATGCAGCATGCAGCAGTGAGTAATGCAGCAGTGTGCAGCAGTGTGCGGCATGCAGCAGTGTGTGGCATGCAGCAGTGTGTGGCGTGCAGCAGTGTGCGGCGTGCAGCAGTGTGTGGCGTGCAGCACTGTGTGGCACGCAGCAGTGTGTTGCATGCAGCGGCATGCAGCAGTGTGCGGCGTGCAGCAGTTTGTGGCGTGCAGCCGTGTTTCGTGTAGCAGTGTGTGGTGTGCAGCAGTGTGTGGAGTGCAGCAGTGTGTGGCATGCAGCAGTGTGTGGCGTGCAGCAGTGTGCGGCGTGCAGCAGTGTGCGGCGTGCAGCAGTGTGAGGCGTGCAGCAGTGTTTTGTGTAGCAGTGTGAGGCGTGCAGCAGTGTGCGGCGTGCAGCAGTGTGTAATGCAGCAGTGTGTAATGCAGCAGTGTGTGGCGTGCGGTAGTGTGTGGCGTGCAGCAGTGTGTGGCGTGCAGCAGTGTGCGGCGTGCAGCAGTTTGTGGCGTGCAGCAGTGTTTCGTGTAGCAGTGTGAGGCATGCAGCACTGTGTGGTGTGCAGCGGTGTGCAGCAGTGTTTGGTGTGCAGCAGTGTGCGGCGTGCAGCAGTGTGCTGCGTGCAGCAGTGTCGTGCAGCATGCAGCAGTGAGTAATGCAGCAGTGTGCAGCAGTGTGTGCCATGCAGCAGTGTGTGGCGTGCAGCAGCATTTCGTGTAGCATTGTGCGGCGTGCAGCAGTGTGTGGCATGCAGCAGTGAGTGGTGTGCAGCAGTGTTTCGTGTAGCAGTGTGCGGCATGCAGCAGTGTGCAATGCAGCAGTGTGCAGCAGTGTGTGCCATGCAGCAGTGTGTGGTGTGCAGCAGCATTTCGTGTAGCATTGTGCGGCGTGCAGCAGTGTATGGCATGCAGCAGTGAGTGGTGTGCAGCAGTGTTTCGTGTAGCAGTGTGCGGCGTGCAGCAGTGTGCGGCATGCAGCAGTGTGTGGCGTGCAGCAGTGTGTGGCTTGCAGCGGCATGCAGCAGTGTGTGGCATGCAGCAGTGTGTGGCATGCAGCAGTGTGAGGCGTGTAGGAGTGTGCGGCGTGCAGCAGTGTGCAGCGTGCAGCAGTGTGCTGTGTGCAGCAGTGTCATGCAGCATGCAGCAGTGAGTAATGCAGCAGTGTGCAGCAGTGTGCGGTGTGCAGCAGTGTGTGCCGTACAGCAGTGTGTGCCGTACAGCAGTGTGTGGCGTGCAGCAGTGTTTCGTGTAGCATTGTGCGGCATGCAGCAGTGTGTGGCATGCAGCAGTGTGTGGTGTGCAGCAGTGTTTCATGTAGCAGTGTGCGGCATGCAGCAGTGTGCGGCGTGCAGCAGTGTGCGGCATGCAGCAGTGTGTGGCATGCAGCAGTGTGTGGCTTGCAGCGGCAAGCAGCAGTGTGTGGCGTGCAGCAGTGTGTGGCGTGCAGCAGTGTGTGGCGTGTAGCAGTGTGCGGCGTGCAGCAGTGTGCAGCGTGCAGCAGTCTGCGGCGTGCAGCAGTGTGTGCCGTGCAGCAGTGTTTCGTGTAGCAGTGTGCGGTGTGCAGCAGTGTGTGGCGTGCAGCAGTGTGTGGCATGCAGCAGTGTGTGGTGTGCAGCAATGTGCCACGTGCAGCAGTGTGTGGTGTGCAGCAGTGTGTGGCTTGCAGCGGCATGCAGCAGTGTGTGGCATGCAGCAGTGTGTGGCATGCAGCAGTGTGTGGCGTGTAGCAGTGTGCGGCGTGCAGCAGTGTGCAGCGTGCAGCAGTCTGCAGCGTGCAGCAGTGTGTGCCGTGCAGCAGTGTGTGCCATGCACCAGTGTGTGCCGTGCAGCAGTGTTTCGTATAGCATTGTGCGGTGTGTAGCAGTGTGCGGTGTGCAGCAGTGTGTGGCGTGCAGCAGTGTGTGGCTTGCAGCGGCATGCAGCAGTGTGTGGCGTGGAGCAGTGTGTGGCATGTAGCAGTGTGCGGCGTGTAGCAGTGTGCAGCGTGCAGCAGTGTGCTGCGTGCAGCAGTGTCATGCAGCATGCAGCAGTGAGTAATGCAGCAGTGTGCAGCAGTGTGCGGCGTGCAGCAGTGTGTGGCATGCAGCAGTGTGTGGCATGCAGCAGTGTGCGGCGTGCAGCAGTGTGTGGCGTGCAGCAGTGTGTGGCTTGCAGCGGCATGCAGCAGTGTGTGGCGTACAGCAGGGTGTGGCGTGCAGCAGTGTGTGGCGTGTAGCAGTGTGCGGCGTGCAGCAGTGTGCAGCGTGCAGCAGTCTGTGGTATGCAGCAGTGTGTGCTGTGCAGCAGTGTGTGCCGTGCAGCAGTGTTTCGCATAGTATTGTGCGAGTGTAGCAGTGTGTGGCGTGCAGCAGTGTGCGGCGTGCAGCAGTGTGTGGCATGCAGCAGTGTTTGACGTGCAGCAGTCTGTGGCGTGCAGCGGCATGCAGCAGTGTGCGGCGTGCAGCAGTGTGCGGCGTGCAGCAGTGTGAGGCGTGCAGCAGTGTGTGGCGTGCAGCAGTGTGTGGCGTGCAGCGGCATGCAGCAGTGTGTGGTGTTCAGCAGTGTGTGGCGTGCAGCAGTGTGTGGCATGCATCAGTGTGTGGCTTGCAGCGGCATGCAGCAGTGTGTGGCATGCAGCAGTGTGTGGCGTGCAGCAGTGTGTGGCATGCAGCAGTGTGCGGCATGCAGCAGTGTGTGCCATGCAGCAGTGTGTGGCGTGCAGCAGTGTGTGGCATGCATCAGTGTGGGGTGTGCAGCAGTGTTTCGTGTAGCAGTGTGCGGCATGCATCAGTGTGTGGTGTGCAGCAGTGTTTCGTGTAGCAGTGTGCGGCGTGCAGCAGTGTGTGGCGTGCAGCAGTGTGTGGCATGCAGCAGTGTGCGGCATGCAGCAGTGTGCAGCATGCAGCAGTGTGCTGCGTGCAGCAGTGTGTGGCATGCAGCAGTGTGTGGCGTGCAGCAGTGTGTGGCGTGCAGCGGCATGCAGCAGTTTGTGGCGTGCAGCAGTGTGTGGCATGCAGCAGTGTGTGGCGTGTAGCAGTGTGCGGCGTGCAGCAGTGTGCGGTGTGCAGCAGTGTGAGGCATGCAGCAGTGTGCGGTGTGCAGCAGTGTGTGGTGTGAAGCGGCGTGCAGCAGTGTGTGGCATGCAGCAGTGTGTGGCGTGCAGTAGTGTGTGGCGTGCAGAAGTGTGTGGCGTGCAGCAGTGTTTGGCATGCAGCAGTGTGTGGCATGCAGCAGTGTGTGGCGTGCAGCAGTTTGTGGTGTGCAGGGGCATGCAGAAGTGTGTGGCATGCAGCAGTGTGTGGCGTGCAGCAGTGTGTTGCGTGCAGCGACATGCAGCAGTGTGTGGCGTGCAGCAGTGTGCTGCATGCAGCAGTGTGTGGTGTGCAGCAATGTATGGCGTGCAGCAGTGTGTTGTGTGCAGCAGTGTGCGGCATGTAGCAGTGTGCGGCATGCAGCAGTGCGCGGCGTGCAGCAGTGTGAGGCGTGCAGCAGTGTTTCATGTAGCAGTGTGAGGTGTGCAGCAGTGTGTGGTGTGCAGCAGTGTGCGGCATGTAGCAGTGTGCGGCATGCAGCAGTGTGCGGCGTGCAGCAGTGTGAGGCATGCAGCAGTGTTTCGTATAGCAGTGTGAGGCGTGCAGCAGTGTGCTGCATGCAGTAGTGTGTAATGCAGCAGTGTGTGGCGTGCGGTAGTGTGCGGCGTGCAGCAGTGTGCGGCATGCAGCAGTGTGTGACATGCAGCAGTGTGCGGCTTGCAGCAGTTTGTGGCATGCAGCAATGTTTTGTGTAGCAGTGTGAGGCATGCAGCACTGTGTGGTGTGCAGCGGCGTGCAGCAGTGTGTGGCGTGCAGCAGTGTGTGGCTTGCAGCAGTGTGTGGCGTGCAGCAGTGTGAAGCATGCAGCAGTGTGAGGCGTGCAGCAGTGTTTCATGTAGCAGTGTGAGGCATGCAGCAGTATGCAGCGTGCAGCAGTGTGCGGCGTGCAGCAGTGTGTAATGCAGCAGTGTGAGGCATGCAGCAGTGTGCGGCATGCAGCAGTGTGTGACATGCAGCAGTGTGCGGCATGCAGCAGTGTGTGACATGCAGCAGTGTGTGGCGTGCAGCAGTGTGTGGCTTGCAGCGGCATGCAGCAGTGTGTGGCATGCAGCAGTGTGTGGCGTGCAGCAGTGTGTGGCATGCAGCAGTGTGCGGCATGCAGCAGTGTGTGCCATGCAGCAGTGTGTGGCGTGCAGCAGTGTGTGGCATGCAGCAGTGAGTGGTGTGCAGCAGTGTTTCGTGTAGCAGTGTGCGGCGTGCAGCAGTGTGCGGCATGCAGCAGTGTGTGGCGTGCAGCAGTGTGTGGCTTGCAGCGGCATGCAGCATTGTGCGGCGTGCAGCAGTGTGTGGCGCGCAGCAGTGTGTGGCGTGCAGAAGTGTGTGACATGCAGCAGTGTGTGGCATGCAGCAGTGTTTTGTGCAGCAGTGTGTGGCATGCAGCAGTGTGCGGCGTGTAGCAGTGTGCGACATGCAGCAGTGTGCGGTGTGTGGTAGTGTGCGGCGTGCTGCAGTGTGCGGCATGCAGCAGTGTGTGGCGTGCAGCAGTGTGCGACATGCAGCAGTTTGTGGCGTGCAGCAGTGTGTGGCGTGCAGCAATGTGTGGTGTGCAGCGGCATGCAGCAGTGTGCGGTGTGCAGCAGTGTGAGGCGTGCAGCAGTGTGTGGCATGCCGCAGTGTGTGGCGTGCAGCAGTGTGATGCGTGGAGCAGTGTGAGGTGTGCAGCAGTGTTTCGTGTAGCAGTGTGAGGCATGCAGCAGTGTGCAGCGTGCAGCAGTGTGCGGCGTGCAGCAGTGTTCGTGTAGCAGTGTGAGGTGTGCAGCAGTGTGCGGCGTGCAGCAGTGTGTGGCGTGCAGCAGTGTGTGGCATGCAGCAGTGTGTGGCATGCAGCAGTGTTTCGTGTAGCAGTGTGCAGCGTGCAGCAGTGTGCTGCGTGCAGCAGTGTGTGGCGTGCAGCAGTGTGTGGCGTGCAGCAGTGTGTGGCATGCAGCAGTGTGTGGTATGCAGCAGTGTGTGGCGTGCAGCAGCGTGTGGCGTGCAGCAGTGTGTTGCGTGCAGCGGCATGCAGCAATGTGTGGCGTGCAGCAGTGTGTGGTGTGCAGCAGTGTGCGAAGTGCAGCAGTGTGCGGCATGCAGCAGTGTGTGGCATGCAGCAGTGTGTGGCATGCAGCAGTGTGCCGTGCAGCAGTGTTTCGTATAGTATTGTGCGGAGAGTAGCAGTGTGTGGCGTGCAGCAGTGTGCGGCGTGCAGCAGTGTGTGGCGTGCAGCAGTGTTTGACGTGCAGCAGTCTGTGGCGTGCAGCGGCATGCAGCAGTGTGCGGCATGCAGCAGTGTGCGGCGTGCAGCAGTGTGAGGCGTGCAGCAGTGTGTGGCGTGCAGCAGTGTGTGGCGTGCAGCGGCATGCAGCAGTGTGTGGTGTTCAGCAGTGTGTGGCATGCAGCAGTGTGTGGCATGCATCAGTGTGTGGCTTGCAGCGGCATGCAGCAGTGTGTGGCATGCAGCAGTGTGTGGCGTGCAGCAGTGTGTGGCATGCAGCAGTGTGCAGCATGCAGCAGTGTGTGCCATGCAGCAGTGTGTGGCGTGCAGCAGTGTGTGGCATGCATCAGTGTGTGGTGTGCAGCAGTGTTTCGTGTAGCAGTGTGCGGCGTGCAGCAGTGTGCGGCATGCAGCAGTGTGCGACATGCAGCAGTGTGCAGTGTGCAGCAGTGTGTGGCGTGCAGCAGTGTGTGGCATGCAGCAGTGTGCGGCATGCAGCAGTGTGCAGCATGCAGCAGTGTGCTGCGTGCAGCAGTGTGTGGCATGCAGCAGTGTGTGGCGTGCAGCAGTGTGTGGCGTGCAGCGGCATGCAGCAGTTTGTGGCGTGCAGCAGTGTGTGGCATGCAGCAGTGTGTGGCGTGTAGCAGTGTGCGGCGTGCAGCAGTGTGCGGTGTGCAGCAGTGTGAGGCATGCAGCAGTGTGCGGTGTGCAGCAGTGTGTGGTGTGAAGCGGCGTGCAGCAGTGTGTGGCATGCAGCAGTGTGTGGCGTGCAGTAGTGTGTGGCGTGCAGCAGTGTGTGGCGTGCAGCAGTGTTTGGCATGCAGCAGTGTGCGGCATGCAGCAGTGTGTGGCGTGCAGCAGTTTGTGGTGTGCAGGGGCATGCAGAAGTGTGTGGCATGCAGCAGTGTGTGGTGTGCAGCAGTGTGTTGCGTGCAGCGACATGCAGCAGTGTGTGGTGTGCAGCAATGTATGGCGTGCAGCAGTGTGTTGTGTGCAGCAGTGTGCGGCGTGTAGCAGTGTGCGGCATGCAGCAGTGTGCGGCGTGCAGCAGTGTGACGCGTGCAGCAGTGTTTCGTGTAGCAGTGTGAGGTGTGCAGCAGTGTGTGGTGTGCAGCAGTGTGCGGCATGTAGCAGTGTGCAGCATGCAGCAGTGTGCGGCGTGCAGCAGTGTGAGGCGTGCAGCAGTGTTTCGTATAGCAGTGTGAGGCGTGCAGCAGTGTGCTGCATGCAGTAGTGTGTAATGCAGCAGTGTGTGGCGTGCGGTAGTGTGCGGCGTGCAGCAGTGTGCGGCATGCAGCAGTGTGTGACGTGCAGCAGTGTGCGGCTTGCAGCAGTTTGTGGCATGCAGCAATGTTTTGTGTAGCAGTGTGAGGCATGCAGCACTGTGTGGTGTGCAGCGGCGTGCAGCAGTGTGTGGCGTGCAGCAGTGTGTGGCTTGCAGCAGTGTGTGGCGTGCAGCAGTGTGAAGCGTGCAGCAGCGTGAGGCGTGCAGCCGTGTTTCATGTAGCAGTGTGAGGCATGCAGCAGTGTGCAGCGTGCAGCAGTGTGCGGCGTGCAGCAGTGTGTAATGCAGCAGTGTGTGGCGTGCGGTAGTGTGCGGCGTGCAGCAGTGTGAGGCATGCAGCAGTGTGCGGCATGCAGCAGTGTGTGACATGCAGCAGTGTGCGGCATGCAGCAGTGTGTGACATGCAGCAGTGTGTGGCGTGCAGCAGTGTGTGGCTTGCAGCGGCATGCAGCAGTGTGTGGCATGCAGCAGTGTGTGGTGTGCAGCAGTGTGTGGCATGCAGCAGTGTGCGGCATGCAGCAGTGTGTGCCATGCAGCAGTGTGTGGCGTGCAGCAGTGTGTGGCATGCAGCAGTGAGTGGTGTGCAGCAGTGTTTCATGTAGCAGTGTGCGGCGTGCAGCAGTGTGCGGCATGCAGCAGTGTGTGGCGTGCAGCAGTGTGTGGCTTGCAGCGGCATGCAGCATTGTGCGGCGTGCAGCAGTGTGTGGCGCGCAGCAGTGTGTGGCGTGCAGAAGTGTGTGACATGCAGCAGTGTGTGGCATGCAGCAGTGTTTTGTGCAGCAGTGTGTGGTGTGCAGCAGTGTGCGGCGTGTAGCAGTGTGCGACATGCAGCAGTGTGCGGCGTGTGGTAGTGTGCGGCGTGCTGCAGTGTGCGGCATGCAGCAGTGTGTGGCGTGCAGCAGTGTGCGGCATGCAGCAGTTTGTGGCGTGCAGCAGTGTGTGGCGTGCAGCAATGTGTGGTGTGCAGGGGCATGCAGCAGTGTGCGGTGTGCAGCAGTGTGAGGCGTGCAGCAGTGTGTGGCATGCCGCAGTGTGTGGCGTGCAGCAGTGTGATGCGCGGAGCAGTGTGAGGTGTGAAGCAGTGTTTCGTGTAGCAGTGTGAGGCATGCAGCAGTGTGCAGCGTGCAGCAGTGTGCGGCGTGCAGCAGTGTTCGTGTAGCAGTGTGAGGTGTGCAGCAGTGTGCGGCGTGCAGCAGTGTGTGGCGTGCAGCAGTGTGTGGCATGCAGCAGTGTGTGGCGTGCAGCAGTGTTTCGTGTAGCAGTGTGCAGCGTGCAGCAGTGTGCTGCGTGCAGCAGTGTGTGGCGTGCAGCAGTGTGTGGCGTGCAGCAGTGTGTGGCATGCAGCAGTGTGTGGTATGCAGCAGTGTGTGGCGTGCAGCAGCGTGTGGCGTGCAGCAGTGTGTTGCGTGCAGCGGCATGCAGCAATGTGTGGCGTGCAGCAGTGTGTGGTGTGCAGCAGTGTGCGAAGTGCAGCAGTGTGCGGCATGCAGCAGTGTGTGGCATGCAGCAGTGTGTGGCATGCAGCAGTGTGCGGCGTGCAGAATTGTGCGGCATGCAGTAGTGTGCGGCGTGCAGCAGTTTGAGGCATGCAGCAGTGTGAGGCGTGCAGCAGTGTGAGGTGTGCAGCAGTGTTTGGCGTGCAGTAGTGTGTGGCATGCAGCAGTGTGTGGCGTGCAGCAGTGTGAGGCATGCAGCAGTGTGAGGCGTGCAGCAGTGTTTCGTGTAGCAGTGTGAGGCATGCAGCAGTGTGCGGCATGCAGCCGTGTGCAGCTTGCAGCAGTGTGTAATTGTGAGAAGTTGGCCTGGTATATGATGCTCACTAGTTAAAGTGATCACCTTGTACCATGCCAAGCAACCCTTATGGTGTGGTTGTAAGTCAACCTTTTCGGACTAGCTGCCCTAGTGGTAGCGTAGGCTAAGCAGTCTTTGAGGCTAAACTCGTGAAGCGTGTTAAGCCAGCTGTTTTACCAAATGCAACCCCCTTTTATACCAATGAAAGGACACCACACAGATATATATTCAAAATATATATGTATTTATTTCTCAAAGTAACCCCTAGTCTCTTTATGAGCACAGGAGCACAAATCGTCAAACAAGATTACAGTAGAATACACAGAAGTTGCACTTTATATGGATAGGCCCTGGTGGCCGCTCGAACCATATACTAAAATAGTGGTATAAGTACCACGAACAGGAAAGGGAAAAGGCCTAGGGCCTCTAGAATCGCTGGGCCTACAAGGAGCTAACTTCAGTTAGTGACCAGGAGGTCCACGGGTGGCGTGTGCAGAGCAAATAGTCACACGCGTGCTCCCATAGGTTTCAATGGGTGCGTAAAAAGTACAAAGTTACTGCAAAAAGGATCTTCCGGATGGACTAGGAACTCAAGATTTGGAACACAGGCACTAAAGATGTAATACTACACTTGGGCACAGGTGTGCCAGCTTTACCTCACCCACAGGAAGCGGGTGCATAGGCCTCGAAGTGCGTCGGGTTTCTTCTATCTGTTCCGTGGAGCCTGAAGACAAAGATGCTGCAGGCGGTCGGTCCGGGAGAGATGCGGTGGATCCAAGAGTGGATCGGAGATGTTGAAGACCTGTAAGCAGAGGGGACAGTGTTCCCAGTCACTAGCCAGTGACCAGCGTGGCACCAGGTGGGTACCAGGCAATGTCGGGTGCAAACAGGAAGAAAGGTGTAGCTTGTCTCTGCAGCCACGTGGTCCCTGGAGGTCGACGACGTCCAGGAGTCGGTTCACAGGCTGTACTACGCAGGCTCTCGCTGTCGGCGGTGTCGGCGACTTGATCGAAGCAAACAAGCCTTGGCAAAAGCAATTGTTGTAGGAGATGAAATAAGCTGATGGTTCTGACCAGCAAGGTCAGAGGGACGGCTCCTTTGGAGGGGAGCAAGGGCCAGTCTGGAGCAACCAGACCAGCGGTGTATTTCGTGAAGTTCGTCGCCAAGATGGCTACTAGCTAGCGGGCCAGCAACCGGTTAGGCGCGTCAAGTGGCAAAATGCAGAAGGGCCCCACGCAGATCGTGGAGATGCTGGAGGGCTCACCTTTGGAGCAGATGCTGCACGGGTGTTGGGCTTCTCAGATCCCAAAGCACAACTTGGAGGGAGCCTCGGTTGTTGCACTTGTCAGCTTGTCGTGGTCGTTTCAAGATGGCTGGCTCCACGTGTCTCGGTGCCTCCACGGGTCTCCTCTTTTCAGGGACTGTGGATCAGGCGGTGAGAGGTCTGGAGGTCCAGGTCTTGTCAGTCTCTGGGCTCGGGCTCCGGCGGGAGGCGGCGGCAAAGCAGACGTTGATTCGCTGGATGGTGCTTGCTTTAGCAAGGTGGTCACTCCCTGACCACAGGGGAGATTTCCTTCAGTCTTCTGTGCAGCAGAATGTCGAAGTTCCCGTCTTCTTCTTAGTTTCAAGTTGATTCCAGGATGTCTGAAGTCTTAGGACACAGCTCCTACCTTTAAGCGGATTCTAGGGGCCGGACTACCTGCTAGGTCCCTCCCTATGGGTGGGACCAGGAAGGGGGGTGGTTACACCCCCAATCCTTTGTCCAGCTCGCCCCAGACCCAGGACTGGTGTGCCCCAGGACCGGTTTGAACTGGCATATGCACTGAGGCTCCTTGTGAGCCACAGGCATGTCTGGTTTCTTTCAAGCCCTACCTGACCAATACACAAAATCCTGTCTGGGGTGGTGCATGCACCTCCCCTGGCAGGAAACCCTTTGTCCACACCTCCCAAGCTGGAAGGACTCCCAGCAGCAGGAGGGCAGACTTGTGTCTGTGGTGGCAGCATCCATTTTGTGGAGCTGAGGCTATGTCTGATTTTACCCGAGTTTCAGGTACTGTACATGTCGTGTCCCTCTAGAAGGGTGGAATGCTAACCCCGTCGCCAGAATTGGCGAGGGGTTAGTATTCCAATTCGTATGACACCTTACTCGACATGTTTTGATAAAGCCAAACTGTTGGAAACGGGTAGCGTGGTGCAGAGCGGGCGGGCCAAACTCCGGAGGAAATGTGCAAAGCATCCACGCAGTACACACAGGCGACACACAAGGCACACTTCAAAAAGAGACACTACACCAGTTTAGGTAAAAGAACTATTGTATTGTCAAAACCACTAGGTGTCAGGTAATCTCTACACTGCGCCAACTGGTGCTCGGTTCCAATTTACAGGGGGGAATTATGTACAGGGCAGGGCCAATCGGGCCCCTGCCGGAATCATTGCGATTTACAGATAAAATAATTGTACGTGAGAAATAAAGCTCCCATCCATCCACATTAATCCTGCAATAAAATACATCAGGGCATGACGTGAGACATTAGGCCGGAACACCGGTAACGGAAACCTCACAGCATCACAATATACATGACCGTCCTGGGCATCCCCTGAGGTAGGAAATTAGGTTAGGCAGAGCATCAATACATCAAACCCTGGCATCTGAACAAAACCATTAACATAGCGCGTAAAACAAGGCCTTAGCGCGCAGGGCATGGCAACTAAACATAGCGCTGCCCGGGGCACTTGAATCGCATTTTAATTCAGGCATTTACCCTAGCGCTGCCCATATCAATTCAATAGCGCCTTAAAACCAGGACATATGAACATAGCGCTGCTTCTTGCCAATCAATAGCGCTTCAAACATGGCCTGTAAATCTGGCGCTGCACATAGCATAACATTAGGCCAGAAATGCATTTAATTATAGTCCCCGGCATTCCAGTAAGTCAGGGCATCCAAGGTTGTGATGAGGAAGGGACACTGGGGGCGGGCACCGGCCATGTACCCCGAATTCACCCCCTATCACTCGGCATTATATTCCCCCTCACCGGCTTACTGAAGAGTTCCCCGGGCTGATTAGGCACACGTGGCAGCTGCCCACTGCCAGTCGGGGCAGCTGTACCGAGTCAAGCCAGTTCCGGCGAGGTGGAGGTCCCTACAGTAAGTATGGGCCCCACGGGGCCCTCCGGGCATTCACCGGGGCGGGCACCGACTATGTGCCCCGACTTCGCCCCTCCCCACCAAGGCAAGCGCGGATCAAGGCCCCACGGGAGAATACGGACCCTGGGGGCGAGCACCGGCAACGTGCCCCGACACTCCCCCCACTCCTCAGTGGCCCCACTCACCAGGACTCTTCTGCCTGCTCCGGTGTGGCTCTCGGCATCTTCTGCCCGCCTCCTGGGCGCTCGAGGGCTTCCGGTGAGCACGCTTCGCCTTCACCCTGAAAACGCGGGGCTCTCTTCAGAGTAGGAGAGCCCCGACCACATCAGCGCGTCCTCAAACTTCGCCCGGGCCCCCTCCTGGGACCCGGGACTTCGTTCTTGAGCCGGCGAGGCTCCGTGCAGGGCAGGCTTCACGCGGGGCTCTCCCAGCTTCCCGGGAGCCCCGCTCGACTGGGGAATCCCTTCCGGCTTCGGCTCTGCCCCCGCCCGGTGATCCACACACCTTCCGGGTCGCCGCAGGCAGCGCGGCGGCCTCCAACGCTACCTCGGGTCGCGGCGGTGATTCCGGGGCAGTTTGGAAGTGCGGGGTAGGCTCCCGCCTTCAGCTGAAGACGCTGGCGGGGTAGGCACCCGCGTTGGGCATCAGAGCCGCGGGGTAGGCTCCCGCTGGCACAACCACCAATACCGCGTGGCGGCACACACACGGGGTGGGCTCCCGATGTGGTGATTAATCCTTCAAAGGTGGCACACACGCGGGGTAGGCTCCCGATGTAAATAAGCGCCGAGGCAGTTGGCACTCGCGCCCACGGAGGTATCATGCGGGGTGGGCTCCCACTGGCGTCGCTTTACCAATAATATGGCGACATCACAGGGGAGTGGACAGACAGCGCCCCCCAGCAGAACACAGTCACTTCAGATGTAGCGCTCACCGGATATAGCGCTCTCCTTCCTCGGGCAGCTTGAATAAAGCGCTCTCTCCCTGCAGGCAGCTTGTAAATAGCGCTCTCTCTTTGCAGGCAGCTTGTAAATAGCGCTCTCTGGTCCCTGCCCCTTGATTGAGGGTTTCTTGAGGGGGGGAAGTTGCGTTGGTGGCTGCAGGCGGACTACTCAGTCTCTGCCTGTCGTCCCTGGATTCTCCTCTCGCCGGGCCAGATCAGTGGGTAGTTCAGGATCCCTCACTCACTTAAAGGGCAGTGCCTCAACCCTGTCACCTTCAGAGGCATAGGTCCCTGACTGATCCTACCGCCTAAAACTCCTGCGAGGGCTTCTCCAGGTTTGCGTTGGTCCAACTATATCTTTCCCTCGCCCTGTGGACAGTAGGGGGGGGTAGGTAGGCTCAGGGCCCAGCACACAGGCCCATGTGGCGGTAACCCCTGGCAGTAGGTCCCCTCTCTCCCAGGTCCACCCTCTGACTGACTGCATGGCAACCCAGCTCCTCCCTTTAGACGCCCCTCACCCCACCTTCCAGACAGTGCCAGAAGCTTCTAGAAGCGTCTGGGGAAACTGGCTCTAACTGGCCTAGGGGGAGGTGAAGTACTGGGTATTTTAGACCCAGCGGTGCAGGGGCACACACCCTATGACTTCTGGGTTCACCCTGTTCCGGACCTACAGAAACACAGAGTCTTCTGGGTGAAGTCAAAGATTCGTTTATTGGCTGCAGACCAATGACAGGTATCCTAGAAGTACAACAGCGTGTATGTTCTCAGGAGACTGCTGAAAATCATAGGAACGGACTTCTCCTTAAGTACAAAATATCATGCTCCAGGCACACATTCCTTAGTTTACGATATGGTCATATAAAGGTATACATTACAAACGAAAAAGCAGAGTCATGATGACCATCCCACATTCCAGTTCGGCCAGCCCACAATGATTTACACAGTAAGGTTCAGATCCCACGTTTGATGTAAAGAGACCCCCCAATAAACATGAGCATCTCCTGTTTTGGGAAACAAGTCATAAAGCAGGAACAAGCAGGTGTGGAAGAGATTAGCCGGGGGATTGTGTAGAATGAAAGGGCTTTATGACGGGTCAAACCCTGATGCTAATCACAGGTGGACGGAGGAAGGGGAGCTCGTGAGACCGGTTTGACCCGGGGCAGCAGAGCCAGCTGCCCAGGTCACAGAGAAGTCAGAGGGAAAGCCCATTTACTGTGAGGCTCGTATTTACTCCATTATAGCCTATGTGAGGGCAATGACAAGATGGCCACTGCTTCCAAAATGGAACCCGCGTAGGGAAGCTGAATAACATGTAAACAGTGCATTCATAGCTAGAACGGTATATAAAGCACTCGTACATGCCGCATTTACCAGTTGCGGTTCGCTAATACCAAGATAGACAGGGGTAGGGCCCTGTCCCCTACGCGGTCCCGAATATTAAAGTACGACAGACCCTCCTTTTGCCCTTACATAGGCAATCACTATACTCATCTTAATCCGAGTCTAGGTCAATGTTCACGAAGTCATGGAGATGTTGCTGTAGCATCATCCTATTACTTAGCTCGTCCCTCGATACAGGTTTCCTTACACATAAGGTAGCACAGAGACCACATATCGCAGGAGCACAGTGTATACACAGACAGAACAGGAAAAGAATGGCTAAGATCATTCCAACGACCATCAGAACTTTCCATCCCCAGGCAGATATCAATTCCCAGAACCACCCCATCAGTGACCAATCTCCCTTATCCACGTGTATGGATTCAGATATTTTATGGAGTTTGGAGATGGCTTGATACACTGTTGGAGCATTATCTGGTATGAAAATGCAGCAACTGGATTGGATGACCTTGCATACCCCACCGCGGTCTGCAAGAATAACGTCTAGAACCATGCGGTTCTGCAGAGTCATAAGGCGATCCGCTTGGAGCTCAGCTGTCAGATTACTAAGGGCACCAGCCGTTACATTGACAGTGGATTCAACCACACGTGTCAGCTGTCTCAGGTTCCTACTATTGACCATAGGTCCCCAAAACGGCAGGAAACCCAAGAAGAAGTCTCCTGCTTCCTGACCGGCAGTATCCTCCTTACTAATCACACCTCTCACAACTCTGGTCTTGTGATAGTCAGAGGCAGCAGTAAATGTCGGCGGTAGCAAGTTCGCAATATAACATGTGCCCGAGAAATCAGGGGGCAGCCATGTATATGCTCGGTCATGACAGATGAAATATGTGCCCTTAGCAGCTAGAAACGCAGGGGAAAACTGTGACGGGAAGGTGTATGTTTCGGTACAGTCACTTCTTCCCAGTTGAGCTCTAGGATTCTGACCATTACCCTGTAAGCAGAACCGACCCATGTGGGGTACGACCCAGATTGGAGATGAGATTTTTCGCTGTCTTTCACCCAGACTAATACTATACCCCGTCGCGTTCCATCCTACATAAGGTCTCAACTCTTCTTTGGGAATAGATGAGTATGCATTGATATCCCTACTAATATCGGCAACTCCTTTCATCAAAGCCTTATTATTGGTGATAGGTCTGATGGAACGCGGTTGGCGAGGGGAGTATGTATCTAGAGCATAGAGAAACATGGTTTGGAATGCCCATGACGATCCATTGTAACTGTACGGTAGCACCAGGTAGGGAATACCCTTGTTAATGGTATGTGGCATTAACCCACATACCCAGCAATTGGTCGTATTCATTACCAGTTGGTGCTGGTGCAAGAGCTGGATAAACGAGTTATTTACAAACTCTGATCGTCTGGTCTGTTCGTGCTCAGGCAAAGGGTGAAAAGAGTGAGAGGAGGCAGTAGAAAGAGATATAGGCTGTTGAGTGGGTGCAATGGGCTTTTGAGCGGAGAAAAACACAAATCCTACAATAAACATTATTATACTACACAGCGTAAAAAGGCACAAAAAGACAAAACATTTACTTTTTACAATTCTACACATCCTTGTGTTACAGTTCATTTCCTCAATCGGTCTCTCCATCTTGAAAAACTCCATCCTCTACTCGGGCCGCTCGCGGTGGATGAGTTTCTTCTGCTAAGGAGTACGCCTGTCAGTCCAGGAAAACGCCCTAGACCAACCAGAACCGTCGACCTAGCGTCTTCGGCCTGTACCCCAAAGTCTTGGCACCGCGACCCTGCGGCAGAACCCGGATGGTGGTTCGAAAAACAAAAATCAAGAAAGTCCTTCAGATGGGAGAGCAAAAATGTCAAAAGGAAAATAGTGAGGAAATCTCTATTTGTCCATGGGCCTAGGTCTCAAATTATAGCGGAGACGGCCAGGTGTTGTTTGGTCTTGAAACAAAAGTTCAGGCTCAGTGGTGTCCAGTCGATTTGATGGTGGCACAGCTTCCTGCAGAATATTGTCACTCTCTTGGTCTGAAACTGTGCCTCTTAAGCGTGCGTCACTGAATGGTGCAAAACGAGGTACAATGTCTGTCTCTGAGTCGGCGATACCCTCCTTGACCCACTGGTCATATGGCAGAGGCAAGTGGACTATTTTGCAGTGGGTACCATGAATCCAGTGCTTCTTCCCTTTCACTCGCACTGCTGATCTTGTCGAAAGAAGAACAAGATGAGGGCCTGTTAGAGTCGGGGATCTCTGGTTGGCGCAAGGTTGCCCTTGTGTCAAGCAGGAACCCTCTCCTCCACGTCAGGGCGCAGGATAACCCCTCGCGAATGACCCTTGCTCACCCTCTAGGTGCGTGGCGTGAGCAGCCAAGGCGATTCCTCAGGCGTTGCTGGTTAAGCACTTACAATCATACACACAGTAAATACATCAATCCCCCCAGAAACGGACACCAGACTTGAATATATATAAAAATACGATTCTTTATGTAAAAATAGGTATATATATCTCAGCAGACTTATCACAAGACCAATAACGTTTTCGCTAAGCCACCAGGTTGTAAAGCAGGCAAATGTTCGTTGGTCGTAGTTTCAAATGGATACTTTGTAGTCTCTTGCAAATGTTACTTGTGGTTCCAGTACTCACAGAGATCGGCTCCTGCAAACGGGGAAATAAGGCTGTGAGAAGTTGGCCTGGTATATGATGCTCACTAGTTAAAGTGATCACCTTGTACCATGCCAAGCAACCCTTATGGTGTGGTTGTAAGTCAACCTTTTCGGACTAGCTGCCCTAGTGGTAGCGTAGGCTAAGCAGTCTTTGAGGCTAAACTCGTGAAGCGTGTTAAGCAAGCTGTTTTACCAATAGTAACCCCCTTTTATACCAATGAAAGGACACCACACAGATATATATTCAAAATATATATGTATTTATTTCTCAAAGTAACCCCTAGTCTCTTTATGAGCACAGGAGCACAAATCGTCAAACAAGATTATCACAGAATACACAGAAGTTGCACTTTATATGGGTAGGCCCTGGTGGCCACTCAAACCATATACTAAAATAGTGGTATAAGTACCACGAACAGAAAAGGGAAAAGGCCTAGGGCCTCTAGAATCGCTGGGCCTACAAGGAGCTAACGTCAGTTAGTGACCAGGAGGTCCACGGGTGGCGTGTGCAGAGCAAATAGTCACA
Organism: Triturus cristatus; assembly: GCF_964204655.1. Taxonomy (NCBI): domain Eukaryota; kingdom Metazoa; phylum Chordata; class Amphibia; order Caudata; family Salamandridae; genus Triturus; species Triturus cristatus. The sequence goes on along the minus strand of NC_140579.1, from coordinate 491,572,330 downwards.
CGCGTGCTCCCATAGGTTTCAATGGGTGCGTAAAAAGTACAAAGTTACTGCAAAAGGAATCTTCCGGATGACCTAGGAACTTAAGATTTGGAACACAGGCACTAGAGATGTAATACTACACTTGGGCACAGGTGTGCCAGCTTTACCTCACCCACAGGAAGCGGGTGCATAGGCCTCGAAGTGCGTCGGGTTTCTTCTATCTGTTCCGTGGGGCCTGTAGACAAAAGTGCTGCAGGCGGTCGGTCGGGAAGAGATGCAGTGGATCCAAGAGTGGATCGGAGATGTTGAAGACCTGTAAGCAGAGGGGACAGTGTTCACAGTCACTAGCCAGTGACCAGCGTGGCACCAGGTGGGTACCAGGCGATGTCGGGTGCAAACAGGAAGGAAGGTGTAGCTTGACTCTGCAGCCACGTGGTCCCTGAAGGTCGACGACGTCCAGGAGTCGAGTCACGAGCTGTCCCACGCAGGCTCTCGCTGTCGGCGGTGTCGGCGACTTGATCGAAGCAAACAAGCCTTGGCAAAAGCAATTGTTGTAGGCAAGGAGTTTAAGCTGTTGGTTCTGACCAGCAAGGTCAGAGGGATTGCTCCTTTGGAGGGGAGCAAGAGCCAGTCTGGAGCAACCAGACCAGCGGTGTTTGTCGTAGATTTCGTCGCCAAGATGGCCACTAGCCAGCGGGCCAGCAACCGGTTAGGCGCGTCGAGTGGCAAAATGCAGAAGGGCCCCACGCAGATCGTGGAGATGCTGGAGGGCTCACCTTTGGTGCAGATGCTGCTCGAGGGTTGGGCTTCTCAGGACCCAAAGCACAACTTGGAGGGAGCCTCGGTTGTTGCACTGGTCAGCTTGTCGTAGTCGTTTCAAGATGGCTGGCTCCACGTGTCTCGGTGCCTCCACGGGTCTCCTCTTTGCAGGGACTGTGGATCGGGCGGTGAGAGGTCTGGAGGTCCAGGTCTTGTCAGTCTCTGGGCTCGGGCTCCGGCGGGAGGCGGCGGCAAAGCAGACGGTGATTCGCTGGATGGTGCTTGCGTTAGCAAGGTGGTCACTCCCTGACCACAGGGGAGATTTTCTTCAGTCTTCTGTGCAGCAGAATGTCGAAGTTCCCGTCTTCTTCTTAGTTTCAAGTTGATTCCAGGATGTCTGAAGTCTTAGGACACAGCTCCTACCTTTAAGCGGATTCTAGGGGCCGGACTACCTGCTAGGTCCCTCCCCATGGGTGGGACCAGGAAGGGGGGGTGGTTACACCCCCAACCCTTTGTCCAGCTCGCCCCAGGCCCGGGACTGGTGTGCCCCAGGACCGGTTTGAACTGGCATATGCACCGAGGCTCCTTGTGAGCCACAGGCATGTCTGGTTTCTTTCAAGCCCTACCTGACCAATACACAAAATCCTGTCTGGGGTGGTGCACGCACCTCCCCTGGCAGGAAACCCTTTGTCCACACCTCCCAAGCTGGAAGGACTCCCAGCAGCAGGAGGGCAGACTTGTGTCTGTGGTGGCAGCATCCATTTTGTGGAGCTGAGGCTATGTCTGATTTTACCCGGGTTTCAGGTACTGTACATGTCGTGTCCCTCTAGAAGGGTGGAATGCTAACCCCGTCGCCAGAATTGGCGAGGGGTTAGTATTCCAATTCGTATGACACCTTACTCGACATGTTTTGATAAAGCCAAACCAAAGATAGCATTTAACCGCGAGGTTCATAATGCACTTAAGAGTATATGGTATGACGATATCTGGAAACAGTAGAAGGAAGTTGTTCCGACCACTGCAGACAGGCTCAGCTCATGCCAGAGCACCATCTCACATGGAACCAAGCACTCTGCCTTCAGGATTGTTAAGGCCTGCCATAGGAGTGACTTAGAGGTTACCAGGTGTCCCATTTAAGGTTAGGTATAGGTATACTACACCTAAGTAAGAGGTGATTACACCAACTTACCCCAGCTGAGTGATCAGCCAGTTGTGTCAGATTGTTAGGCCAAGCCTGGGGTGGCATAATACATGCTGCAGCCCCTGGCAGGCCTTGGGTACACCAATGCCCTGGGTACCTAGTGTACACTGGTACAGGGGCTGACAGGGTGATCCACTTCCAATTGGTTATGCACCTAGGGTGCATAGTTTTAATTTAGTAGAGAGAACAGCAGGCTGGGGGTCTGATTGGCAGGCCCACAGCCTCAATATGTCAAAAACCAGTGAAGCAAAAAGCAAAAATTTGGGGTGACCATAGGATAGCAGACCCTACTCTCCTACACAACCCCCCCCCAAACGCTGGGACATTAAACTAGCCTTGACCAGTCTCGTCTTCATGTCCTAAGTGGAAGTACCTGGAGAGACCATCTGCATTCCCATGGTCAGTACCTGGCCGGTGCTCCACTGTAAAGTCCATCCCCTGTAGGGAAATGGACCACCTAAGCAGTTTGGGGTTTTCACCCTTCATCTGATTTAGCCACAAGAGGGGCTTATGGTCGGTCTGAATCTTGAAGTGAGTGCCAAACAAGTATGGCCTCAGCTTCTTCAGGGCCCACACCACAGCAAAGGCCTCCCTCTCAATAGCTGACCAATTCTTCTCTCTGGGGGTCAACCTTCTGCTAATAAAAGCAATGGGTTGGTCTTGACCATCTACATTAAGTTGTGACAGCACAGCTCCCACACCCAACTCAGAAGCATCTGTTTGGACAATAAACTCTTTGGAGTAGTCAGGACTTTTCAGGATAGGTGCAGAGCACATGGCCTCCTTCAGGTCATCAAATGCCTTTTGACAGCTTACTGTCCACTGAACCTTTTTGGGCATCTTCTTGGATGTCAGATCATTAAGAGGAGTCACAATGGACCCATAGTTCTTAACAAACTTCCTGTAATACCCAGTCAAGCCCAAGAAAGCTCGAACTTGAGTCTGGGTGGTTGGAGGGGACCAATCCTTGATGGACTGTATCTTACTCTCCAGTGGTTGAACTTGGCCCCCACCTACAAGGTGGCCCAAATACACAACCTTACTCTGCCCTATCTGGCACTTAGTAGCCTTGATAGTGAGGCCTGCCCTTTGCAGAGCCTCAAGAGCCTTCTTCAGGTGGATCAGGTGATCCTCCCAGGTGGAACTAAAGACAGCAATGTCATCAAGATATGCTGCGCAAAAGTCATCCAACCCAGTAAGGACTTGGTTCACCAGCCTTTGGAAGGTGGCAGGTGCATTCTTCAGACCAAAGGGCATCACCACAAACTGATAATGCCCACCTGGGGTTGAGAATGCTGTTTTGGCCTTAGACTCCTCAGCTAATCTGATTTGCCAATAGCCAGCTGTCAAGTCAAATGTGCTCAAAAACTTTGCAGAAGCTAGTTTGTCTATGAGCTCATCTGCCCTTGGAATAGGGTGTGCATCTGTCCTGGTGACAGCATTGAGTCCTCTGTAGTCCACACAGAACCTCATCTCTCTCTTGCCATCTTTGGTGTGAGGTTTGGGGACCAGAACCACTGGGCTAGCCCAGGGGCTCTCTGAGGGTTCAATGACACCTAATTCCAGCATTTTATGTACCTCAGCCTTTATACAGTCCCTGACGTGGTCAGGTTGTCTGTAAAGTTTGTTCTTTACAGGCAGACTGTCACCAGTGTCCACAACATGGGTACACCAGTCAGTTTGACTAGGTATCAAGGAAAACATATGTGAAAATGATTGTAGAACCTGTCTACATTCAGTCTGCTGATGGGCAGTGAGGTTGCCTCCAAGGGTCACTCCTTCAACTGAGCCATCTTCAGGGTTCTGAGACAACAGGTCTGGGAGAGGGTCACTCTCTTCCTCCTGTCCCTCATCTGTAGCCATGAGCAAGCCCATGTCTGCCCTGTCAACATATGCTTTAAGCCTGTTAACATGGAGTACCCTGTGGGGACTCCTGGGAGTTCCTAGGTCCACCAAGTAGGTGACCTCTCCCTTCTTTTCCAGGATTGTATGGGGTCCAGACCATTTGTCTTGGAGTGCTGCTGGGGCCACTGGCTCCAACACCCATACCTTCTGTCCTGGCTGATACTCAACCAAGACAGCCTTTTGGTCATGCCAAGCTTTCTGTAAGGCCTGGCTTGCCTCAAGGTTTTTAGATGCCTTCTCCATATACTCAGCCATCCTGGAGCGGAGACCAAGTACATAGTCCACTATGTCTAGCTTAGGCTTTTTGAGAGGTAACTCCCATCCTTCCTTCACCAAACACAGTGGGCCTCTCACAGGGTGCCCAAACAACAATTCAAAGGGGCTGTAGCCAACTCCTTTTTGTGGGACCTCTCTGTAAGCAAACAGAAGGCAGGGTAGAAGGATATCCCATCTTCGCCTGAGCTTTTCAGGTAATCCTTTGATCATACCCTTTAGGGTCTTGTTGAATCTCTCAACAAGCCCATTGCATTGAGGGTGATAAGGGGTGGTGAACTTGTAGTTGACACCACATTCCTTCCACATAGCTGTCAAGTATCCTGACATAAAGTTGGTACCTCTGTCAGATACTACCTCCTTAGGAAACCCCACTCTGGAGAATACTCCCAGCAGGGCCCTGGCCACAACAGGTGCTGCAGTGGTCCTAAGGGGAATTGCCTCTGGATACCTGGTGGCATGATCCACTACCACCAGTATAAATCTGTGCCCAGATGCAGTGGGAGGATCCATGGGACCCACTATGTCTATTCCCACTCTTTCAAAGGGAACCCCCACCACAGGTAGTGGTATCAGGGGGGCCTTTGTTGTGCCACCTGATTTGCCACTGGCTTGGCAGGTAACACAGGAGCGACAAAACTCCTTTGTATCTTCATTCATATGAGGCCAGTGAAAGTGAGGGACAAGTCTGTCCCAGGTCTTGTTCTGGCCTAGGTGTCCTGCTAAAGGAATATCATGGGCCAAGGTAAGGAGGAAGCCCCTAAATTGCAGAGGTATAACCAACCTCCTGGTTGCACCAGGCTTGGGGTCTCTAGCCTCTGAATAAAGGAGCCCTTCATCCCAATACACTTTATGGGTACCTTGAGCATTCCCAGCAGCCTCAGCAGCAGCCAGCTGTCTGAGGGGTTCAAGAGAGGGACAGGATAACTGAGCCTGCCTCAAGTCAGCCCTTGAAGGTCCCCCTGTCCCCAGAAACTCAACCTGATCAGGTTCAAGCTCTTCAGGGACAGTTCCTTCAGGGTCCTCTAGATCAGCTTCCTGGGAAGGCTGATCATCACTCTGAGGCAGGGGGGAAGGCACAGCCTTGACCCTCCTGTTCTTCTTCTTGGTAGGTGCTTGGTCCATTGTTCCAGGATCCAAGACCTGTGGTTCAGTGAGGCACTTTTTGGCCTGTGACCTGGTCACAGCAAGGACATGTGATGATATACCTAACATCTCTGCATGAGTCCTGTACTCCACTTCTGACCATAGAGAACTCTCTAGGTCATTGCCCAACAAACATTCTACTGGGAGGTCTGCACTAACCACAACCCTTTTGAGGCCAGTTACCCCTCCCCATGAGAAGTTAACAACTGCCACACTATGTGAAGTAGTGGCATTGCTGGCATTGGTCACCAGGTAGTTCTCACCTGGTATGTACTGTCCAGGATCCACAAAGCCTGGTGTCACCATAGTGACACTGGCACATGTGTCCCTGTAGGCTTGAGCCACTTTGTCATTAATTAAAGGAGTCTGTCTGTACTTGCCCAGGTTACTGGGGCTCACAGTCAGGGACAAATCAATGTCCCCATCACAGATCAAGACTGCCTGTGTCAGGGTTCTGTCTAAGTCAGAATCTCCTTCAGTTCCCATAGTGATTCCCACTACACCCTTTGTCTGGGGACCAACACTGCTAACAGTAGTACTGGGAGCAGGTGCCTTAGGGGCAACAGTGTTGGGGGCTCCACCCTTTTTGCAATCACTAGTCCAGTGAGTTGTATTTTTACAATGATTGCACCAGGGTTTCTTCTGACCTTCTTTCTTCTTCTTGGACTGTTGGGACCCACCCTCCTTAGCAGTAGTTTGGGGCCCTGTTGAAGACTTCTGGTCTTTAGGTTTCTGATCTCCACCCTTTTGGTCTGTTTTCTTCTGATCACCCCCTTGGCCCTGGTTCTGGTTCTTTTGCTTAACCCTGGTTCTGACCCATTTGTCTGCCTTCTTTCCCAATTCTTGGGGAGAGGTCAGATCAGAGTCAACCAAGTGTTGATGCAGTTGCTGGTTTTGACAGTTATTTAAAATCTGTTCTCTCATCATCAAATTATACAATCCTGTAAAATCAGATACCTTACTTCCCAGCAACCAACCCTCCAAAGCCTTAGTGGCACATTCAATGTATTCAGACCAGTCCTGAGTCTGTGTCTTTTGGGTGTCTCTGAACATTAACCTGTACTGCTCAGTGGTTAAGCCTAACCCATCAACTAGAACACTCTTCAGGACTCTGTAGTTTCTGACATCCTCTTCTCTAACAGTGAGGAGTCTGTCTCTGCCTCTTCCTTCAAAGGAGAGCCAGAGGATTGCTGCCCACTGATCTTCAGGAACCTGCTGTACTTTGCAGGCTCTCTCAAGAGCAGTTATCCACTTGTGGATGTCATCCCCACTTTTGTAGGGGGGCACAACCTTAGACAGGTTTCTATTGTCGAAAACCCTATCTTTGTCCTTAGGGACAATGCTGCCACCAGTGGGTATAGACCCACTCTCTTTATGCTGTCTAGCCTTGCTAAGTTTCTCTTCCATCAGGGCTACTTCTAGCTCCTGCTTCCTGATCCTCAGCTGAGCCTCTTGCATCTTGGCCTCATGTTCCCTCCTCTGAGGGGTGGTCATCCTTCTCCTGGAGTGACCTTGAGAGCCTCTAGAGCCATGGGAAGCATTGGAGTCACCTGAGCGATTCCTTTGCCTTCCAAGCCCTGTGTTAAGTCCACTGGGGAGATCCAGTGGGTTGAACCCACTGTCAGTCCCCAATAGCCTTGGTTTAGCTGGGCCAAGTATAATACTTGGCACTGGGCTAGTTCTCCCTTCATCCTCACTACTGTCAGTATCCTTTTCACTCTCATCCTCTGTGGTAGGCATCCCATCTAAGGGGTGACTATTGGGAAGGGGTACTTCAGTGGCATCTTTAGAAGGGGGGCCTCCTGTTCCTGTCCCTAAGGGGGCTAACTGGGAAGCTTTCTTGAGTGCTCTCTGATTCTCATCATTCTGTAAGAGCTCTCTGAGCTCAGCAGAGTTTGGGTTCTTGGGCTGTTTAAGGCCTCTAAGAGTTGCCAAATGCCTGAGCTCATTCTGATTAAGGGTAGCAAAGCTGGATGGTGCCCTCTGGGGGTCACTCTCAACAGAGATGGGTACAGTGGACCCCTCTGCCCCGGCCATTGCTCTTAAGTGTGGGTGGATGTGTTGCAATCTACCTACACTTGGGTTTACCTACTAAACCTATCTAGTAGTTGTAGTCAGGGTGTGCTACTCCCTTTGCTCTACAACAACTAAGTTCAGTAGAACTTAAGTATATCTAATCTTGTTTTATATGTACCTACAGGTACCTATGTGATCTTTCAATTGGTAACCAAGAGATTACAATGGTAAAACACAGCAAGCTCAAATCCCACCGCTGCCACCAATGTGAGAAGTTGGCCTGGTATATGATGCTCACTAGTTAAAGTGATCACCTTGTACCATGCCAAGCAACCCTTATGGTGTGGTTGTAAGTCAACCTTTTCGGACTAGCTGCCCTAGTGGTAGCGTAGGCTAAGCAGTCTTTGAGGCTAAACTCGTGAAGCGTGTTAAGCAAGCTGTTTTACCAATAGTAACCCCCTTTTATACCAATGAAAGGACACCACACAGATATATATTCAAAATATATATGTATTTATTTCTCAAAGTAACCCCTAGTCTCTTTATGAGCACAGGAGCACAAATCGTCAAACAAGATTATCACAGAATACACAGAAGTTGCACTTTATATGGGTAGGCCCTGGTGGCCACTCAAACCATATACTAAAATAGTGGTATAAGTACCACGAACAGAAAAGGGAAAAGGCCTAGGGCCTCTAGAATCGCTGGGCCTACAAGGAGCTAACGTCAGTTAGTGACCAGGAGGTCCACGGGTGGCGTGTGCAGAGCAAATAGTCACACGCGTGCTCCCATAGGTTTCAATGGGTGCGTAAAAAGTACAAAGTTACTGCAAAAGGAATCTTCCGGATGACCTAGGAACTTAAGATTTGGAACACAGGCACTAGAGATGTAATACTACACTTGGGCACAGGTGTGCCAGCTTTACCTCACCCACAGGAAGCGGGTGCATAGGCCTCGAAGTGCGTCGGGTTTCTTCTATCTGTTCCGTGGGGCCTGTAGACAAAAGTGCTGCAGGCGGTCGGTCGGGAAGAGATGCAGTGGATCCAAGAGTGGATCGGAGATGTTGAAGACCTGTAAGCAGAGGGGACAGTGTTCACAGTCACTAGCCAGTGACCAGCGTGGCACCAGGTGGGTACCAGGCGATGTCGGGTGCAAACAGGAAGGAAGGTGTAGCTTGACTCTGCAGCCACGTGGTCCCTGAAGGTCGACGACGTCCAGGAGTCGAGTCACGAGCTGTCCCACGCAGGCTCTCGCTGTCGGCGGTGTCGGCGACTTGATCGAAGCAAACAAGCCTTGGCAAAAGCAATTGTTGTAGGCAAGGAGTTTAAGCTGTTGGTTCTGACCAGCAAGGTCAGAGGGATTGCTCCTTTGGAGGGGAGCAAGAGCCAGTCTGGAGCAACCAGACCAGCGGTGTTTGTCGTAGATTTCGTCGCCAAGATGGCCACTAGCCAGCGGGCCAGCAACCGGTTAGGCGCGTCGAGTGGCAAAATGCAGAAGGGCCCCACGCAGATCGTGGAGATGCTGGAGGGCTCACCTTTGGTGCAGATGCTGCTCGAGGGTTGGGCTTCTCAGGACCCAAAGCACAACTTGGAGGGAGCCTCGGTTGTTGCACTGGTCAGCTTGTCGTAGTCGTTTCAAGATGGCTGGCTCCACGTGTCTCGGTGCCTCCACGGGTCTCCTCTTTGCAGGGACTGTGGATCGGGCGGTGAGAGGTCTGGAGGTCCAGGTCTTGTCAGTCTCTGGGCTCGGGCTCCGGCGGGAGGCGGCGGCAAAGCAGACGGTGATTCGCTGGATGGTGCTTGCGTTAGCAAGGTGGTCACTCCCTGACCACAGGGGAGATTTTCTTCAGTCTTCTGTGCAGCAGAATGTCGAAGTTCCCGTCTTCTTCTTAGTTTCAAGTTGATTCCAGGATGTCTGAAGTCTTAGGACACAGCTCCTACCTTTAAGCGGATTCTAGGGGCCGGACTACCTGCTAGGTCCCTCCCCATGGGTGGGACCAGGAAGGGGGGGTGGTTACACCCCCAACCCTTTGTCCAGCTCGCCCCAGGCCCGGGACTGGTGTGCCCCAGGACCGGTTTGAACTGGCATATGCACCGAGGCTCCTTGTGAGCCACAGGCATGTCTGGTTTCTTTCAAGCCCTACCTGACCAATACACAAAATCCTGTCTGGGGTGGTGCACGCACCTCCCCTGGCAGGAAACCCTTTGTCCACACCTCCCAAGCTGGAAGGACTCCCAGCAGCAGGAGGGCAGACTTGTGTCTGTGGTGGCAGCATCCATTTTGTGGAGCTGAGGCTATGTCTGATTTTACCCGGGTTTCAGGTACTGTACATGTCGTGTCCCTCTAGAAGGGTGGAATGCTAACCCCGTCGCCAGAATTGGCGAGGGGTTAGTATTCCAATTCGTATGACACCTTACTCGACATGTTTTGATAAAGCCAAACCAAAGATAGCATTTAACCGCGAGGTTCATAATGCACTTAAGAGTATATGGTATGACGATATCTGGAAACAGTAGAAGGAAGTTGTTCCGACCACTGCAGACAGGCTCAGCTCATGCCAGAGCACCATCTCACATGGAACCAAGCACTCTGCCTTCAGGATTGTTAAGGCCTGCCATAGGAGTGACTTAGAGGTTACCAGGTGTCCCATTTAAGGTTAGGTATAGGTATACTACACCTAAGTAAGAGGTGATTACACCAACTTACCCCAGCTGAGTGATCAGCCAGTTGTGTCAGATTGTTAGGCCAAGCCTGGGGTGGCATAATACATGCTGCAGCCCCTGGCAGGCCTTGGGTACACCAATGCCCTGGGTACCTAGTGTACACTGGTACAGGGGCTGACAGGGTGATCCACTTCCAATTGGTTATGCACCTAGGGTGCATAGTTTTAATTTAGTAGAGAGAACAGCAGGCTGGGGGTCTGATTGGCAGGCCCACAGCCTCAATATGTCAAAAACCAGTGAAGCAAAAAGCAAAAATTTGGGGTGACCATAGGATAGCAGACCCTACTCTCCTACAAAGGCGTTGCGGGCCCCGAGCCCGATACTGGAACTTCTTTCGTGATGTGGAGAGTCGGCACAGGTCGGTGCGACTCTCGGTTTAAGAAGTGTTCTTGGGTCCTCAATCAGCAGGTGTGGGCACGTAGGCAGGCGCGGCCAGCGACCCTTTAGCACGGCGGTGCAGGAGGGTCTCCACAGCGGGGGCGGCGCGGCCTGAGATGTCCGGGGATAGCGAAGCGGGGTCGCAGGGCACGGTCAGTGCAGCTGGATGACCCGGCGTAGATCACAGTCGTCGGACGGCTTCCGGCGGGAGGGGTGATAGCGCGGTCAGCGCGCTCCAGTAGCAGGCGGTGACAGGGATGCAGGCGGCCTGGCCCGGGGACAGAGAGCGGCTCGGGACGGAGCGGGGCTCTCACGGGTTTGAGGCAGGCGAGCTTCTGAGTGTCACGGCCCTAGGAGGGGCGATGAGGGGCGCAGTCTCTTTTCCAGCGGGATGCACACACGGCTCGAATTGGAGGACGAGCAAAAGCACAGAGAACCCACTGGTCCTGGGGTTCAGTTCAGGGGGCAAGCTCAGATCAAGCCCTTGGAGAATGTTCAAGCACAAAGTAGCAAAGTCTTTTCAGTAAGTCTCTTCCTCTCCTTTCTCAGCAAGGCAAGCAGCAGGCCAGCTCCTCCAGCGTCTTCTTCTCCTTCTAGTCGGGCAGAGGTTCTTTGTGGTAAACAGGATTCTGATTTCTTAGGAGCCAGGCTCCTACTTTTATACCATGATTCTTTTGTTCTTTAGCGCCAGGGGGCCTAGGCCTGGCTCAGTCCAGTTCTGGAGCACTTTGTTATGGTGACTCTGCTCTTTCCTTTCAGCAGCAGGGCAGAGACATCAGCCGCCCCACAGGGGGTGGCGCCGGCTTTGTGGTGGTAGAGCACAGGTCTATTCAAGAGTCAAGGTGTACTCCTCCCACCCATCCAGGTGTCACCTCTCTACCCACCACCTGGCAGCCAACCTGTCTCTGGGGATTCCCCAACCCTGCTCCTTACTGTTGCCAGGCAGAACACATACACACAGCAGAGGCGGACTGAGATGGTCAGGTCAGTAAATACTAACTTTCTAAAAGTAGTATTTACAAACCCAGGATATTAAAATAAACTTGACTACAAGAAGTATTTTATTATTCTGAGTTCAGGCATACTAAACTTGACACTTCTACCATGCTCTCTGAGTCCACTGGGGTCACAGCGTTGGCGTGATCCCGGCAGCCCATTCTGGCCTATGGAGAGCAGGTAGCCTTCAATAGTGAAGAACGGAAATGGCTGTAATTCACTACTAAGACATGCCACACACATCAGGGCATGTCCTACCTTATGCCTACAATGCACCCTGCCCTTGGGCCTACCAGAGGGGTGGCTAATATGTAGGTAAGGGAAGGTTTAGGGACTGGCAAGTGGGGGCACCTGCGCAGTCAGTGCGACGGTCCGGGACCGCGCACAGGGTCTGCGGTGGCAGACCCTAGACACACTTTACAAGGCCGCTTCCGTGGGTGGCGCAACCAGCGCTGCAAGCCCACCAGCAGCATTGGCATTCACAAGCCCTGGCACCCCTGGTGCACTTTACTGGGGACTGACAGTGAATCCAATAAACCAATCATGGACATCAATTACAGGTACACTTTTACTTAGGGAGCACTTGCACTGCAGCACGGATTAGCCGTGGCGCAGTGCCCTGAGCGGACAACACCAGCAAAACAGTCGAGGCACACCATCAAAAAGTGGAAGGGAAACTCACGCCAAGGTGCCAGGTCTAACACGTGTCCCCTCCAGCTGAAATGTGGGGAGAACTACCCTTGCCCAGGGGGTTCCTCGTCACTAAGGCGGAAATACCTGGACAGACCGTCAGCGTTGGCGTGATCTGTACCAGGACGGTGTTCCACCGTAAAGTCCATACCCTGTAGGGAGATGGACCACCTCAACAGCTTCGGGTTTTCACCCCTCATTTGCATCAACCATCTGAGGGGCCTGTGGTCCGTCTGAACCCGGAAGTGAGACCCAAACAAGTAGGGTCTTAGCTTCTTCAGCGCCCAGACCACAGCAAATGCTTCTCGCTCAATGGCACTCCACCTACTTTCCCGTGGAAGTAACCTCCTACTGATGAAGGCTACGGGTTGGTCCCAGCCCTCCTCAGTCATCTGTGAGAGAACAGCCCCTACACCATGCTCTGAAGCGTCTGTCTGTACTAGGAATTCCCGGGAGAAGTCAGGGGCCAAGAGCACGGGCGCCGTGCACATGGCAGTCTTCAGGGTGTCGAAAGCTTTATGACAGGTGTCAGTCCAAATCACGTTCCTGGGCTGCTTCTTGGAAGTCAGCTCTGTCAAGGGGGCAACGATCGTTCCATAGCCCTTGACAAACCTCCTGTAGTACCCAGTGAGCCCCAGGAAGGCCCTCACTGCGGTCTGCGTCTTGGGGGGTTCCCAAGCCAGGATGGTCTCGATTTTGGGTTGCAAGGGTGCCACCTTGCCACTCCCCACTTGGTGTCCCAAGTACACCACGGAACCCTGCCCGATCTGGCACTTGCTTGCCTTGATCGTGAGGCCTGCTCGGCGCAGAGCCATCAACACTTCCCAAAGGTGGCGCAGGTGTTCGGGCCAGGTGGCACTGAACACTGCGATGTCATCCAGGTAGGCGGCACTGAACGCATCCAGCCCAACCAGTACCTGGTTGACCAACCTCTGAAAGGTGGCAGGGGCATTCTTCATCCCAAATGGCATGACTCGGAACTGGAAGTGCCCATCTGGTGTAGAGAATGCGGACCTCTCTTTGGCCCCATCGGTCAAGGCGATCTGCCAGTACCCCGACGTTAAATCAAACGTGCTGAGGAACCGGGCAGCCCCCAGCCGATCAATGAGCTCATCAGCTCTGGGGATGGGGTGCGCGTCAGTCTTCGTTACTGAATTGAGTCCTCTGTAGTCCACACAGAACCGGAGTTCAGGTGTGGCTCCCGGCGCAGCAGCTTTGGGGACCAAGACCACGGGGCTGGACCAAGGACTGCTGGAGGACTCAACCACCCCTAGCGCAAGCATTTTGGAGACCTCCTCCTTAATGCAAGCTCTGACCCTGTCAGTTACCCTGTAAGCCTTGTGCTTTACAGGTAAGCTGTCTCCTGTGTCCACATCATGGACGCACCAATCTGTGACACCAGGAACCAGGGAGAATCGGTCGGAAAACTGTCCCAGCAAGTGGCGGCAATCTTCCTGTTGTTCGGGCGTCAGGGTGGGTGAGAGGTTAACTCCATCCACTGACCCATCTTTCTCAGAGGCCACTAAGAGGTCAGGAAGAGGCTCGGTCTCCTCTTCCATTCCATCATCAGTGGCTAGCAGCATGCCCACTTCGGTCCTCTCTAAGTGGGGCTTAAGGCGGTTAACATGTAGGACCCTCAAAGGGTTCCTGGGAGTCTGCATGTCCACCAAGTAGGTGATAGGACTTTTGCGCTCCACAACCTCAAATGGACCGGTCCACTTATCCTGAAGTGCACACGGCTCCACTGGGGCCAAGACCCACACCTTTTGTCCAGGTTGAAGCTCTACCAGAGTGGCATTCCGGTCGTACCACCGCTTCATCTCCTCCTGGCTGGCTTCCAGATTTGCCTCAGCAAGTTGCCTGAAACGCTGAGTCTGGTTTCGGAAGGCCAGCATGTAACTATATACATTCTGGGGAGGTTTCCTGGGAGATTGCTCCCAGCCTTCCTTTACCAAACTCAGAGGTCCTCTTACCGGGTGACCATACAGAAGCTCAAAGGGGCTGAACCCTAGAGACTTCTGCGGCACCTCTCGGTAAGCGAAGAGCAGGCATGGCAAGAGGACGTCCCACTTACGCCTCATTGGACCGTCCAGGCCCATGATCATGCCTTTGAGGGTTCGGTTGAATCTCTCAACCAACCCATTTCCTTGGGGATGGTAAGGAGTGGTGAACTTGTAAGTTACCCCACACTCCTTCCACAGGGATTTCATATATGTGGATATGAAATTGGTCCCCCTGTCGCTCACCACCTCTAGAGGGAATCCCACTCGGGAGAAAATTCCCATCAGTGCCCGTCCCACCACGGGGGCCGTCACTGTCCTCAGAGGGATAGCTTCAGGGTACCGGGTGGCATGGTCCACCAAGACCAGGATGAACCTGTTGCCCAGGGCTGTCTTGGGGTCCAGAGGCCCCACAATATCAATACCCACTCGTTGGAATGGCGTACCGACCACAGGGAAAGGTTGCAGAGGAGCCTTATGCTTCCCTCCGCTCTTACCACTTGCCTGGCAAGTCTGACAGGTTCTGCAGTAGGAATCTGAATTCTTATGCATTTGGGGCCAGTAAAAGTGGGTGACAAGCCTGTCATAGGTCTTGTCCATCCCCAAATGTCCTGCTAAAGGCACATCGTGAGCCAGCCCCAGTAGGAAGGTTCTGAACTTCTGGGGTACCACCAGCACACGGGCTGACCCAGGTTCAGCAGCCTTAGGCTCGGAATACAGGAGGTCACTCTCCCAGTACACGTAGTGTGTTTTGGCCTGAACACCATTGGCCTGGTCCGCAGCCTGTTGCCGCATACCCACGAGAGAAGGGCATTCTTTCTGCTCCCTGCAGAATTCCTCCCTGGAGGGACCTCCTTCTTGCTGCCAATGGGTCAGCTCAGGCAGATCTCCCAGTTCGGCAATCTGTTCCCCGGTAGGCTCCAGAGCATCCCCCTCAGGGTCGACTTCCTCCTGGGCCGTGGGAACTTCGGGGGCCGGTTTCCCGCGCCTCCTGCGCCTTCTCCCTAAGGCCGGTTCCTGGACCTCTCCCTCAGGCTCCAGGACCCTCTCAACACCCCTACTGGCTGCCATGGACCGGGTGGTCACGCACGCCCAGTCGGGTAGACCCACCATCCTCAGATGCGTGGTCTTCTCCACCTTTTCCCAAGGGGAACTCTCCAGGTCGTTCCCCAGCAGACAGTCTACAGGCATGTCAGTTCTCACAGCGACTTGTAGAGTACCAGAGACCTACCCCCACTCAAAGGGAACTTGAGCCATTGGACAACGACTCTCTACGTTGTCAGCATTGACAACCCTACAGTAGGCATTGGGTACAATTTGCTCTTGAGACACCAGGTGTTGCCTCACCGAGGTCACGCTGGCTCCTGTATCTCTAAGAGCCTCAACCTTCTTTCCATTGATGGTCACTACTTGCCCATATTTCTTAGTGTTAGAGGGCAGGTAGGTTACAGGGACCATCTCACTGTCTCCTAGCGAGACTAGGGTCATCTGCCCGGGACCCCCACCCTCCTGGACTGCTACCTCCTCCCCAAAGTTAACACTAGCTACTTGCCGGGGTGGAGCACCAGTGGGTGCGGTCTTACCAAACAGGCGACACTTAGGATCAGAGGCAATGTGACCCGGGTCACCACACCTATAACAATTGAAGGGCCCCTTTGGAACAGGTCTACCTGTCGGGGCCCCGTTCTGCTGCGGGGGTGGGGGAGGCTGAGAACCCTTCTGCTGGTTCCCTTGGGAAGTACTTTTGGGGCCTTTTTGGAACCCCTTCTGTTTACCCCTGTCCCCCCCACTCTTCTGCTGGGGACCCTGCCCACCTTTGGCGGAGTCTCCCACTTGACCCTTGTGGACCCTGGTGCTGAGCCAGCGGTCCGCCTCCTCAGCAAGCTTCCTCGGGTTGGACAGCTTGCTATCTATCAGGTGCTGGCGTAGCTCAGGAAAACATTGACTGGACAAGTGCTCCCATGCAATTAAATCAAGCAGCCCTTGATAATCATTCACTTTGCTACCCTTCACCCAACCATCCAGCGCTCTGCAGAAAAAGGTCACATATTCCACATACGTACTCTCAGGGATCTTCTTGGTCTCCCTGAACCTCTGTCTATATAGCTCAGGAGTTAACCCATACCTGGTCATTAAAGCTTCCTTCATATGGGGGTATGAGGTCTGGACTTCTAAGGGCAAATCTAACAGTGTGTCCCGCCCTTCCGCAAGGAACCTTCCCCACAACCCCGCTCCCCAGTCTTTCTCAGGGACCCGGTGTGAGGACATGGCCACCTCGTAGGCTCTAAACCACTGCCCTATGTCATCCTTTCTAAAATACTCCTTTACTACATCTTTGGGGATGTACACCTTGGACTCTACCTGCGCTGGTGGAGCGCTGCCACCAGAAGGAGCGGTGTCCAAACTTTTCGCCTTCAGCTCCAACTCCTTCAATCTTATATCATGATCCATTTGGCGTTGTTGTGCCTCCAGGGCCAACTTCTGCTTTTCCATTTCCATTTGTCCGGCCAACTTTGCCATCTCCATTGCATGCGCCCTGTCGGCTGCCCTGTCTGCCAGCTCCTCTGGCGACCGGACTCTGCTGGGCTCCTCAAGATTGTCGGGTGGAACGATGTCCCCCGCATTCCGTGGGTCTCGTGACTCCTTCCAGGCTCTCAGCGCCTTGAGGTACTGGTTCTTCTTCCTGAATCCAGCATGGGGAACTCTGAATTTTACACTGTAGCCTTTCAATTGCTCCATCGAGTAGCCTTCCAGTCTCTCCCAATCCACCTCATCTATTCCAGAAATCACGGAGAGCGCTCTTCCAGCAGAGAGCGAGCCAGGCATGTTTGCAGTAATGGCAGATGTCTCAACAAAGTTCAACAACTAAAAACCTGTGGCTGCGTTATTTGGTCTGCTCTCACTATCTGGTGATTAATAATTCACTGTATGCAAATTACAAGTGCAAATCCGAAATCCCAACCGCTGCCAACAATGTTAGAGTCGGGGATCTCTGGTTGGCGCAAGGTTGCCCTTGCGTCAAGCAGGAACCCTCTCCTCCACGTCAGGGCGCAGGATAACCCCTCGCGAATGACCCTTGCTCACCCTCTAGGTGCGTGGCGTGAGCAGCCAAGGCGATTCCTCAGGCGTTGTTGGTTAAGCACTTACAATCATACACACAGTAAATACATCAATCCCCCCAGAAACGGACACCAGACTTGAATATATATAAAAATACGATTCTTTATGTAAAAATAGGTATATATATCTCAGCAGACTTATCACAAGACCAATAACGTTTTCGCTATGCCACCAGGTTGTAAAGCAGGCAAATGTTCGTTGGTCGTAGTTTCAAATGGATACTTTGTAGTCTCTTGCAAATGTTACTTGTGGTTCCAGTACTCACAGAGATCGGCTCCTGCGAACGGGGAAATAAGGCGTTGCGGGCCCCGAGCCCGATACTGGAACTTCTTTCGTGATGTGGAGAGTCGGCACAGGTCGGTGCGACTCTCGGTTTAAGAAGTGTTCTTGGGTCCTCAATCAGCAGGTGTGGGCACGTAGGCAGGCGCGGCCAGCGACCCTTTAGCACGGCGGTGCAGGAGGGTCTCCACAGCGGGGGCGGCGCGGCCTGAGATGTCCGGGGATAGCGAAGCGGGGTCGCCGGGCACGGTCAGTGCAGCTGGATGACCCGGCGTAGATCACAGTCGTCGGACGGCTTCCGGCGGGAGGGGTGATAGCGCGGTCAGCGCGCTCCAGTAGCAGGCGGTGACAGGGATGCAGGCGGCCTGGCCCGGGGACAGAGAGCGGCTCGGGACGGAGCGGGGCTCTCACGGGTTTGAGGCAGGCGAGCTTCTGAGTGTCACGGCCCTAGGAGGGGCGATGAGGGGCGCAGTCTCTTTTCCAGCGGGATGCACACACGGCTCGAATTGGAGGACGAGCAAAAGCACAGAGAACCCACTGGTCCTGGGGTTCAGTTCAGGGGGCAAGCTCAGATCAAGCCCTTGGAGAATGTTCAAGCACAAAGTAGCAAAGTCTTTTCAGTAAGTCTCTTCCTCTCCTTTCTCAGCAAGGCAAGCAGCAGGCCAGCTCCTCCAGCGTCTTCTTCTCCTTCTAGTCGGGCAGAGGTTCTTTGTGGTAAACAGGATTCTGATTTCTTAGGAGCCAGGCTCCTACTTTTATACCATGATTCTTTTGTTCTTTAGCGCCAGGGGGCCTAGGCCTGGCTCAGTCCAGTTCTGGAGCACTTTGTTATGGTGACTCTGCTCTTTCCTTTCAGCAGCAGGGCAGAGACATCAGCCACCCCACAGGGGGTGGCGCCGGCTTTGTGGTGGTAGAGCACAGGTCTATTCAAGAGTCAAGGTGTACTCCTCCCACCCATCCAGGTGTCACCTCTCTACCCACCACCTGGCAGCCAACCTGTCTCTGGGGATTCCCCAACCCTGCTCCTTACTGTTGCCAGGCAGAACACATACACACAGCAGAGGCGGACTGAGATGGTCAGGTCAGTAAATACTAACTTTCTAAAAGTAGTATTTACAAACCCAGGATATTAAAATAAACTTGACTACAAGAAGTATTTTATTATTCTGAGTTCAGGCATACTAAACTTGACACTTCTACCATGCTCTCTGAGTCCACTGGGGTCACAGCGTTGGCGTGATCCCGGCAGCCCATTCTGGCCTATGGAGAGCAGGTAGCCTTCAATAGTGAAGAACGGAAATGGCTGTAATTCACTACTAAGACATGCCACACACATCAGGGCATGTCCTACCTTATGCCTTCAATGCACCCTGCCCTTGGGCCTACCAGAGGGGTGGCTAATATGTAGGTAAGGGAAGGTTTAGGGACTGGCAAGTGGGGGCACTTGCGCAGTCAGCGCGACGGTCCGGGACCGCGCACAGGGTCTGCGGTGGCAGACCCTAGACACACTTTACAAGGCCGCTTCCGTGGGTGGCGCAACCAGCGCTGCAAGCCCACCAGCAGCATTGGCATTCACAAACCCTGGCACCCCTGGTGCACTTTACTGGGGACTGACAGTGAATCCAATAAACCAATCATGGACATCAATTACAGGTACACTTTTACTTAGGGAGCACTTGCACTGCGGCACGGATTAGCCGTGGCGCAGTGCCCTGAGCGGACAACACCAGCAAAACAGTCG
This sequence comes from Triturus cristatus, assembly GCF_964204655.1. Classification (NCBI taxonomy): domain Eukaryota; kingdom Metazoa; phylum Chordata; class Amphibia; order Caudata; family Salamandridae; genus Triturus; species Triturus cristatus. Next base: position 491,553,124 of record NC_140579.1, on the reverse strand, counting down.
AGGCACACCATCAAAAAGTGGAAGGGAAACTCACGCCAAGGTGCCAGGTCTAACACGGCCGATCCAGCGAGGCTCGTCGTTGCTCTTGCGCTGGAAATGTCGGACTAGCACCCACGTACCAGGGTTGATAGGGTGTCCAGGAGGTTCAGAGGCTTGGGGAAGAGTATCATGTACCTGTTGGTGCAAAACACGCAGTTTAACAGTCAAATCATACAGGTAATCGAGCAGTACTGGATGTTCTATTTCGCTAAATTTCGTAGGCCTTGGCACACCCCATACATTAGCCGGGCGGCCAAAGACGACCTCGTAAGGGCTAAGTCCCACTCGTGAGTGTATGGTCATTCTGGTGGACAGGAGTGCTAAAGGCAGAGCGTCAGGCCATTTAAGACCGGTGCTCGCCTGGATTTTAGCCAGCTTGAGCTTTAAGGCTCCATTGTAGCGTTCTACTAATCCAGCTGATTGGGGGTGATTTGCAGCGTGGAACTTCTGCTTTATCCCTAGCCCTTCACATACATTCTTCATCACTTTACCCACAAACTCACTTCCGTTATCACACCACACCATTCTTGGCATCCCAAACCTAGGGAAAAACTCCTTCACAAGGGCTTTGGCTGTGGATAGGGCAGTGTTATCTTTCAGAGGATAAGCCTCTATCCATTTTGAGAAAGCACAAACAACCACCAGTACATATTTCAGGTTGTTGCATCTTTCCATGTGAATAAAGTCCAGCTGCAAAACTTCAAATGGACATGATGGGGGTGCAAAGTGACCAGCCGGAGTTGGGGTTCCCCTACCAGGGTTGTACTTCAAGCATACTATGCAATTCTTGACCACATTCTCTGCACACTTGGGAATCCCAGCAGACAGTCATGTTGCTCAATCTCATCTGAGTCTGCTGGAATTGGCAACAATGTGGCTGGATTCAGCGTATTGCATCTCTTTATGTGTATGTGATTAGCTAACAGTGTAAGTTCGTAGCCCGATAATCGTGCACTAGTCAAGTGTTGCGTCTTAGTCCTATTTAATAATGTGTCTACAGCGTGTGGAACCATGACAATCAATGTGTTGTCCATTACCAAACCAGCAGATTGTCGGATAGACATCGCTGCAGCAGCTGTCGCTCTGAGACAGCTTGGCAATGCCCTCGCTACAGGGTCCAAGGTTGATGAAAAATATGCGCATGGGCGCGGTCTGTCGCCAAAAGGCTGTGTTAACACTGACAACGCACATCCATCTTTCTCGTGAACATACAATGTAAAAGGTTTACTGTAGTCAGGAGTTCCCAACACAGGTGCTGAACATAATGCATTACGCAATTCCACAAAACTTTTCTGGCACTCTTCAGACCATGGGATAGGATTCGGTGTGTCTTTGCATGTTAAGGCTAACAAAGGTTTTGCCAATAAGGAAAAACTAGGGATCCAATGCCTACAGTATGAAGTGATGCCCAAGAAAGCACGCACTTCGCTCTGTGTCTTTGGCACACCCAACTGTGCAATAGCTTGAATTCTTTCTGGGGTCAGTTTCCTTCCCTCCTTCGATAAGAGATGACCTAAGTAGGTCACTTCTTGTCGACAATATTGCAGCTTAGAGAGAGACACTTTGTGATGGAAAGCGGATAAATGGCGCAACAGTGACAATGTGGCTTTTTTACAAATCTTCTCAGTATCCGCGGCGATTAGTAAATCGTCCACGTACTGAATCAGGATAGCGCCACTAGGTAAAACAAGTGCATCAAGCTGCGCTTTCAAAGCCTGACTGTATATGGATGGACTCTCACAGTAGCCCTGGGGAGCGCGTTTGAAGCGGAAGCTTCGGCCTCTGTGAGAAGTTGGCCTGGTATATGATGCTCACTAGTTAAAGTGATCACCTTGTACCATGCCAAGCAACCCTTATGGTGTGGTTGTAAGTCAACCTTTTCGGACTAGCTGCCCTAGTGGTAGCGTAGGCTAAGCAGTCTTTGAGGCTAAACTCGTGATGCGTGTTAAGCAAGCTGTTTTACCAATAGTAACCCCCTTTTATACCAATGAAAGGACACCACACAGATATATATTCAAAATATATATGTATTTATTTCTCAAAGTAACCCCTAGTCTCTTTATGAGCACAGGAGCACAAATCGTCAAACAAGATTATCACAGAATACACAGAAGTTGCACTTTATATGGATAGGCCCTGGTGGCCACTCGAACCATATACTAAAATAGTGGTATAAGTACCACGAACAGAAAAGGGAAAAGGCCTAGGGCCTCTAGAATCGCTGGGCCTACAAGGAGCTAACGTCAGTTAGTGACCAGGAGGTCCACGGGTGGCGTGTGCAGAGCAAATAGTCACACGCGTGCTCCCATAGGTTTCAATGGGTGCGTAAAAAGTACAAAGTTACTGCAAAAGGAATCTTCCGGATGACCTAGGAACTTAAGATTTGGAACACAGGCACTAGAGATGTAATACTACACTTGGGCACAGGTGTGCCAGCTTTACCTCACCCACAGGAAGCGGGTGCATAGGCCTCGAAGTGCGTCGGGTTTCTTCTATCTGTTCCGTGGGGCCTGTAGACAAAAGTGCTGCAGGCGGTCGGTCGGGAAGAGATGCAGTGGATCCAAGAGTGGATCGGAGATGTTGAAGATCTGTAAGCAGAGGGGACAGTGTTCACAGTCACTAGCCAGTGACCAGCGTGGCACCAGGTGGGTACCAGGCGATGTCGGGTGCAAACAGGAAGGAAGGTGTAGCTTGACTCTGCAGCCACGTGGTCCCTGAAGGTCGACGACGTCCAGGAGTCGAGTCACGAGCTGTCCCACGCAGGCTCTCGCTGTCGGCGGTGTCGGCGACTTGATCGAAGCAAACAAGCCTTGGCAAAAGCAATTGTTGTAGGCAAGGAGTTTAAGCTGATGGTTCTGACCAGCAAGGTCAGAGGAACTGCTCCTTTGGAGGGGAGCAAGGGCCAGTCTGGAGCAACCAGACCAGCGGTGTTTGTCGTAGATTTCGTCGCCAAGATGGCCACTAGCCAGCGGGCCAGCAACCGGTTAGGCGCGTCGAGTGGCAAAATGCAGAAGGGCCCCACGCAGATCGTGGAGATGCTGGAGGGCTCACCTTTGGTGCAGATGCTGCTCGAGGGTTGGGCTTCTCAGGACCCAAAGCACAACTTGGAGGGAGCCTCGGTTGTTGCACTGGTCAGCTTGTCATAGTCGTTTCAAGATGGCTGGCTCCACGTGTCTCGGTGCCTCCACGGGTCTCCTCTTTGCAGGGACTGTGGATCGGGCGGTGAGAGGTCTGGAGGTCCAGGTCTTGTCAGTCTCTGGGCTCGGGCTCCGGCGGGAGGCGGCGGCAAAGCAGACGTTGATTCGCTGGATGGTGCTTGCGTTAGCAAGGTGGTCACTCCCTGACCACAGGGGAGATTGGCTTCAGTCCTCTGTGCAGCAGAGCGTCGAAGTTCCCGTCTTCTTCTTAGTTTTAAGTTGATTCCAGGATGTCTGAAGTCTTAGGACACAGCTCCTACCTTTATTCGGATTCTAGGGGCCGGACTACCTGCTAGGTCCCTCCCTATGGGTGGGACCAGGAAGGGGGGTGGTTACACCCCCAATCCTTTGTCCAGCTCGCCCCAGGCCCGGGACTGGTGTGCCCCAGGACCGGTTTGAACTGGCATATGCACCGAGGCTCCTTGTGAGCCACAGGCATGTCTGGTTTCTTTCAAGCCCTACCTGACCAATACACAAAATCCTGTCTGGGGTGGTGCACGCACCTCCCCTGGCAGGAAACCCTTTGTCCACACCTCCCAAGCTGAAAGGACTCCCAGCAGCAGGAGGGCAGACTTGTGTCTGTGGTGGCAGCATCCATTTTGTGGAGCTGAGGCTATGTCTGATTTTACCCGGGTTTCAGGCACTGTACATGTCGTGTCCCTCTAGAAGGGTGGAATGCTAACCCCGTCGCCAGAATTGGCGAGGGGTTAGTATTCCAATTCGTATGACACCTTACTCGACATGTTTTGATAAAGCCAAACCAAAGATAGCATTTAACCGCGAGGTTCATAATGCACTTAAGAGTATATGGTATGACGATATCTGGAAACAGTAGAAGGAAGTTGTTCCGACCACTGCAGACAGGCTCAGCTCATGCCAGAGCACCATCTCACATGGAACCAAGCACTCTGCCTTCAGGATTGTTAAGGCCTGCCATAGGAGTGACTTATAGGTTACCAGGTGTCCCATTTAAGGTTAGGTATAGGTATACTACACCTAAGTAAGAGGTGATTACACCAACTTACCCCAGCTGAGTGATCAGCCAGTTGTGTCAAATTGTTAGGCCAAGCCTGGGGTGGCATAATACATGCTGCAGCCCTTGGCAGGCCTTGGGTACACCAATGCCCTGGGTACCTAGTGTACACTGGTACAGGGGCTGACAGGGTGATCCAACCAATTGGGTATGTACCTAGGGTACATGGAGTCCATTTTAAAGAGAGAACAGCCAGGCTGAGATCCTGAATAGCAGGATCTCAGGCCAACTAAGTCGAAAAACCAGCTAGACACTAGGCAAAAATTTGGGGGTAACCATAGTCAGATATCCACCTTCCTACACAACCCCCCCCCCAAACGAAGGGAGATAAGGCTGACCTTGACCAGGTAAGCCTATATTGCCCAAGTGGCCATATAAGGAGGAACCAGCACTGGCATGGTTACCCCCTGTCTCATGGTCCACTAAGCAATCCCTCACCCTAAGGGTATCAGAGGGTCTCCACCATAGGGAATCTCTACCTTTGGTGTGTCTTGGCAAAGTAAAAGGCTGGTGTTGAGATGGAGTACTGAAGTGAGTGTCCTCAAAGTGAGGCCTCAGCTTCCTCCAATCCCCCTCCACCATGGATGCCTTTCTTTCCTTAACTGAGTTGCACTGTGCTCTCAGGGTCAGCCTCTGGCTACCTAAAGCTGGAGGCTGGGTCCCTTTTGTGGGCTTACTGGAGGGACAGGTCAGGTTTGGGGCCCTAAGGTCCCAGGTTTGCCTGTGCCCAACAGAATCCCTCTGGGGGAGGTCCCTAACTACCTGTAAAGGAGATCCCTCAGGAATGTTTTTACCCATCACCTGACTAGGGCTACTAGCCAGGCAATCCTCATTCTTTTGATGGGGGGGTTCTTGTGGACAGGGGCCCTCTGGGGGTCCACTGGCCTCCCTGACCTCTGCAGCCCTGGGCTGACTGAGGCAGGGTAGAGAGAGGCAGGCTACCTGCACCAGACTGGGTCCCACCTTGGAAGGGGCCACTGACATCAGAGGCTCTGCCAGGCCAGGCCTGGCTACCTCTGGGGCAGTTCCTTCACAAGGGGTGAGGTCAGATCCCTGAGGAGGCTGACCTTTTCCTAATGTCTGGGGAGAGGGAGACTTTTCTTCCTCCCCACTACTCTCAGTTTGTGTGGAGTGATCCATTGTTTCAGGCTTCACTACACCTATGTCAGTCTGAGTATAGGCTGAGACCATTACAGCCTTGCCAACCTTTTCAGGGGGGCACTCAGTTTGTGTTTGAGCTGTGACTGTCACAGCTCTGCCAGTCTCTACAGGGAAGTCTGTCTGTGCCTGGGCTGTGGCTACCACTGCCCTTCCAACCTTTTCAGGGAGGAAATCTATTTGGACAGGGGTTGTGAATGGCACAACCCCCCTACCCTTTTGTGACAGGCCTACCATTTTAGAATGGGTGTCTTGTTCAACTCCAGCCCAAGCTGAGAGTTCTAAGTCATTCCCCAGTAAGCAGTCTACAGGCAAGGTTGGGGACACTGCCACCCTTTTAGGGCCAGTGACACCTCCCCAGCTGAGACATACCTCTGCCATGGGATGACTGTTCTGTTTGCCATCAATGTTGGTCACCTGGTAGGAGAAACCAGGCAAAAGCTGCTCAGAGGGAACTAGCCAATGGGCCACCATTGTGATGCTAGCTCCAGTGTCTCTGTAGGCCTCAGCTTTTGTACCATTGATGTAGGGCTCCTGTCTGTACCTACCCAAAGTGTTGGGACAGGCAGTGAAGTTGGCAAACCCCATGCCACCATCACAGACAAGAGTATCTGCTGCAGGGGAATTGGCTAAGCCAGGGTCCCCCTGTGTTCCCCAAGTAAACCCACCCAGATTTCTGGGGGCACTCCCACCACCTGGGGGATTACTGCTGACAGTAATAGGTGGTGTGACAGGAGTAATTGGAGGAACAGTTTTGTTTTTAGCCCTTGGGCAACCGCTGTCAGTTTTCCAATGCCCAGGAGTTTTACACTCATGGCAGTAGGGCTTTTTGGCTGTGGTAGAGGAGGGAGCTTGGGACCCACCACCCTGTGTGGAGTTTTGGGGCCCTGAGGAAGGTTTCTCTTTTTCTTTATCCCCACCCTTCTCTTGAGGCTTGGTGGTATCTTTCTTTTGGTCACCACCCTGGTTTTTAGGCCTGATCCTGGTCCTGACCCATTTATCTGCCCTCTTTCCCAATTCTTGGGGAGAGGTCAAATCTGAGTCTACCAGGTGTTGATGGAGAAGCTGGTTTTGACAATTACTTAAAATCTGCTCTCTCATCATCAAATTGTACAATCCTGTATAATCAGACACCTTACTTCCCAGCAACCAACCCTCCAAAGCCTTAGTGGCACATTCCACATATTCAGACCAGTCCTGAGTCTGTGTCTTCTGGGTGTCTCTGAACATTAACCTGTACTGTTCAGTGGTTAAGCCTAACCCATCAACTAGGACACTCTTCAGGACTCTGTAATTTCTGACATCCTCTTCTCTAACAGTGAGGAGTCTATCTCTGCCTCTCCCCTCAAAGGAGAGCCATAAGATTGCTGCCCACTGGTCTTCAGGAACCTGCTGCACTTTGCAGGCTCTCTCAAGAGCAGTCATCCATTTGTGGATGTCATCCCCACTTTTGTAGGGGGGCACAATCTTGGACAGGTTCCTATTGTCAAAGACCCTATCTTTGTCCCTAGGGACATTGCTGCCACCAGTGGGTATAGACCCACTCTCTCTATGCTGCCTAGCCTTGCTCAGTTTTTCTTCCATCAGGGCTACTTCTAGCTCCTGCTTCCTGATCCTCAGCTGGGCTTCTTGCATCTTGGCCTCATGTTCCCTCCTCTGAGGGGTGGTCATCCTTCTCCTGGAGTGACCTTGAGAGCCTCTAGAGCCATGGGAAGCATTGGAGTCACCTGAGCGATTCCTTTGCCTTCCAAGCCCTGTGTTAAGTCCACTGGGGAGATCCAGTGGGGTGAACCCACTGTCAGTCCCCAATAGCCTTAGTTTAGCTGGGCCAAGTATAACACTTGGCACTGGGCTAGTTCTCCCTTCATCCTCACTACTGTCAGTATCCTTTTCACTCTCATCCTCTGTGGTAGGCATCCCATCTAAGGGGTGACTATTGGAAAGGGGTACCTCAGTGGCATCTTCAGAAGGGGGGCCTCCTGTTCCTGTCCCTAAGGGGGCTAACTGGGAAGCTTTCCTGAGCTCTTTTTGATTTTCATCTTCTTGCAAGAGCTCTCTGAGCAAAGCAGAGGTAGGGTTCTTGGGCTGTTTAAGGCCTCTAAGAGTTGCCAGCTGCCTGAGCTCATTTTGATTAAGGGTAGCATAGATGGATGGTGCCCTCGGGGGGTCACTCTCAACAGAGATGGGTACAGTGGACCCCTCTGCCCCAGCCATTGCTCTTAAGTGTGGGTGGATGTGTTGCAATCTACCTACACTTGGGTTTACCTACTAAACCTATCTAGTAGTTGTAGTCAGGGTGTGCTACTCCCTTTGCTCTACCACAACTAAGTTCAGTAGAACTTAAGTATATCTAATCTTGTTTTATATGTACCTACAGGTACCTATGTGATCTTTCAATTGGTAACCAAGAGATTACAATGGTAAAACACAGCAAGCTCAAATCCAACCGCTGCTCACCAATGTGGGAAGTTGGCCTGGTATATGATGCTCACTAGTTAAAGTGATCACCTTGTACCATGCCAAGCAACCCTTATGGTGTGGTTGTAAGTCAACCTTTTCGGACTAGCTGCCCTAGTGGTAGCGTAGGCTAAGCAGTCTTTGAGGCTAAACTCGTGATGCGTGTTAAGCAAGCTGTTTTACCAATAGTAACCCCCTTTTATACCAATGAAAGGACACCACACAGATATATATTCAAAATATATATGTATTTATTTCTCAAAGTAACCCCTAGTCTCTTTATGAGCACAGGAGCACAAATCGTCAAACAAGATTATCACAGAATACACAGAAGTTGCACTTTATATGGATAGGCCCTGGTGGCCACTCGAACCATATACTAAAATAGTGGTATAAGTACCACGAACAGAAAAGGGAAAAGGCCTAGGGCCTCTAGAATCGCTGGGCCTACAAGGAGCTAACGTCAGTTAGTGACCAGGAGGTCCACGGGTGGCGTGTGCAGAGAAAATAGTCACACGCGTGCTCCCATAGGTTTCAATGGGTGCGTAAAAAGTACAAAGTTACTGCAAAAGGAATCTTCCGGATGACCTAGGAACTTAAGATTTGGAACACAGGCACTAGAGATGTAATACTACACTTGGGCACAGGTGTGCCAGCTTTACCTCACCCACAGGAAGCGGGTGCATAGGCCTCGAAGTGCGTCGGGTTTCTTCTATCTGTTCCGTGGGGCCTGTAGACAAAAGTGCTGCAGGCGGTCGGTCGGGAAGAGATGCAGTGGATCCAAGAGTGGATCGGAGATGTTGAAGATCTGTAAGCAGAGGGGACAGTGTTCACAGTCACTAGCCAGTGACCAGCGTGGCACCAGGTGGGTACCAGGCGATGTCGGGTGCAAACAGGAAGGAAGGTGTAGCTTGACTCTGCAGCCACGTGGTCCCTGAAGGTCGACGACGTCCAGGAGTCGAGTCACGAGCTGTCCCACGCAGGCTCTCGCTGTCGGCGGTGTCGGCGACTTGATCGAAGCAAACAAGCCTTGGCAAAAGCAATTGTTGTAGGCAAGGAGTTTAAGCTGATGGTTCTGACCAGCAAGGTCAGAGGAACTGCTCCTTTGGAGGGGAGCAAGGGCCAGTCTGGAGCAACCAGACCAGCGGTGTTTGTTGTAGATTTCGTCGCCAAGATGGCCACTAGCCAGCGGGCCAGCAACCGGTTAGGCGCGTCGAGTGGCAAAATGCAGAAGGGCCCCACGCAGATCGTGGAGATGCTGGAGGGCTCACCTTTGGTGCAGATGCTGCTCGAGGGTTGGGCTTCTCAGGACCCAAAGCACAACTTGGAGGGAGCCTCGGTTGTTGCACTGGTCAGCTTGTCGTAGTCGTTTCAAGATGGCTGGCTCCACGTGTCTCGGTGCCTCCACGGGTCTCCTCTTTGCAGGGACTGTGGATCGGGCGGTGAGAGGTCTGGAGGTCCAGGTCTTGTCAGTCTCTGGGCTCGGGCTCCGGCGGGAGGCGGCGGCAAAGCAGACGTTGATTCGCTGGATGGTGCTTGCGTTAGCAAGGTGGTCACTCCCTGACCACAGGGGAGATTGGCTTCAGTCCTCTGTGCAGCAGAGCGTCGAAGTTCCCGTCTTCTTCTTAGTTTTAAGTTGATTCCAGGATGTCTGAAGTCTTAGGACACAGCTCCTACCTTTATTCGGATTCTAGGGGCCGGACTACCTGCTAGGTCCCTCCCTATGGGTGGGACCAGGAAGGGGGGTGGTTACACCCCCAATCCTTTGTCCAGCTCGCCCCAGGCCCGGGACTGGTGTGCCCCAGGACCGGTTTGAACTGGCATATGCACCGAGGCTCCTTGTGAGCCACAGGCATGTCTGGTTTCTTTCAAGCCCTACCTGACCAATACACAAAATCCTGTCTGGGGTGGTGCACGCACCTCCCCTGGCAGGAAACCCTTTGTCCACACCTCCCAAGCTGAAAGGACTCCCAGCAGCAGGAGGGCAGACTTGTGTCTGTGGTGGCAGCATCCATTTTGTGGAGCTGAGGCTATGTCTGATTTTACCCGGGTTTCAGGCACTGTACATGTCGTGTCCCTCTAGAAGGGTGGAATGCTAACCCCGTCGCCAAAATTGGCGAGGGGTTAGTATTCCAATTCGTATGACACCTTACTCGACATGTTTTGATAAAGCCAAACCAAAGATAGCATTTAACCGCGAGGTTCATAATGCACTTAAGAGTATATGGTATGACGATATCTGGAAACAGTAGAAGGAAGTTGTTCCGACCACTGCAGACAGGCTCAGCTCATGCCAGAGCACCATCTCACATGGAACCAAGCACTCTGCCTTCAGGATTGTTAAGGCCTGCCATAGGAGTGACTTATAGGTTACCAGGTGTCCCATTTAAGGTTAGGTATAGGTATACTACACCTAAGTAAGAGGTGATTACACCAACTTACCCCAGCTGAGTGATCAGCCAGTTGTGTCAAATTGTTAGGCCAAGCCTGGGGTGGCATAATACATGCTGCAGCCCTTGGCAGGCCTTGGGTACACCAATGCCCTGGGTACCTAGTGTACACTGGTACAGGGGCTGACAGGGTGATCCAACCAATTGGGTATGTACCTAGGGTACATGGAGTCCATTTTAAAGAGAGAACAGCCAGGCTGAGATCCTGAATAGCAGGATCTCAGGCCAACTAAGTCGAAAAACCAGCTAGACACTAGGCAAAAATTTGGGGGTAACCATAGTCAGATATCCACCTTCCTACAGCCTCCCAGACTAAAACCAAAAATATCTCTGCTCTCTTCTGCAATTGGGATACTAAAGAAAGCATTCTTTAAATCGATCACTGAAAACCATGCAGCAGAGGCTGGAATCATCGTTAACAAGGCAGTTATATCGGGGACAACCGGAAACTGTGGCACAACAATCTTATTAACCTCTCTGAGATCAATCACAAACCTGTAAACAGGTGGCTGTGAGGGATCCGTTCGTTTTAAGACAGGTAAAATCGGACTATTGCAAACGTTGCCTCTTGTCTCCTCAATCACACCCTTCTTAATCAAGTCGCTGACAATGTCTAACAATGCTTTCTGTCCTTCATTAGAGATCTTGTACTGGGGAATACGTGGCAGTCTGACATTAGCCTTTAGAGTCACCACATATGGCGGTATCTCCAAGAGGCCCACATCATTGGGACCAGTAGCCCAAAGGGCATCCGGAAGGGATGACAATTCAGGTGGCATTGTGTTTTTAGACAAATACATTGGGGAAACCACTTTCTTGCCTAATGTAAGTTGTACTCCTGAAGGAGAACAATACAGTGTAGCGTGTAATCTTTTCAACAAATCTAATCCCAGCAAATTCTCACCACAACCTGTTGTCAGGATCAGGGGTGCTTTCAGCTTGCAAGGTCCAACAGAAAGTGACATGGGACTCGAAATCGGGTTCCTAACCGGGGCGCCAGAAAAACCTACTGAAACATTTATATCGCCAGACAAAGGTGCGCCAGGGAGTTTTGAATGCATGATTGAACTCTTTGCAGCACCAGTGTCTAGCAGAAAAGGCTCCGTTACATTTGCTGTCGTCACCTCAACATACGGTCCGCTCTGATCCACTGGCACTGAAACAACTCCCTCTCTCTGTCTATGGCTGTCCTAGTAATCATTATTCTCTGCATCACCGTCCTCTGCATAATAATCATTATTATAATACTGGGCCGTATTACTAATCGCGTTAGCTTGTTGATCAAAGCTATTGATGGTACTTTGAGGCGGCAGAGGACGCGCGTTCTGGGGAACACTTCCACGCCCTCTGCCTCTAGGAGCTTGCTGACCACCCCTTCCTCTTGCGCCATACATATTACTGTTCCGCTGCATTAATTTAGGGCAACTGTATTTAAAATGACCTTCCTCTTTACAGTATGAACATTGGTTGGGACCTGCAGGGACACGTGGTTGGTAATACCCGTTCATTTGCTGGTTTGTCTGAAACTGTTGGGGTTGGTGATAGACACCTTGGGGTTGCCTATAATTATTACCACCTCCACGTGGCGGATAGGCCTGCTGTAAAAGGACCTTTGTCTTTAGTTCCTTCGTTTTCTTCTCCGTTCTATCTTTCTCGTCTTTATCTCTATTTTCATAATACTGTGCAGTAGCCAGTATTTGCGCTGAAGAAGAAACAGCCCAAGAACTCTCTGAATCTTTCAACTTTTTACACAGGTCAGGAAGTAAATTCTGCACAAACTTATCCACAAACAGCCGTTGGCCACCCTCAGTACTCATATCTTGCCCACTGTGGTCAATAAACGTTTCTTCAAACCTAGTGAAGAAGTCTGACACTGTCTCATCTTTCTTCTGCTTGCATGCAGATAACTTGTCCCAATTTACGCGCATCGCAGGCATTATTGTCTTCATATACGTGATGATTCTACCAGGCAATTCAGCTACTAAAGGTTCTGGTTTCGCACCACCAGTTTGTCTAGCATCAGCAGCAACAATGTTAGCCCATGTATCCCCTAGTTCTGCATTGTGATCTACATTACGAATTGATCCCCATAGAGGCTGTGGAACAACATTGCCAAACAACATGTCTATATCGGCCAGATTCATAATGCATGACCCTGCCGTCTGTGACAACTCTTTATAATAACCTGCTGGGTTTTTACGGGGATCAGGCAAGGGCTGCTTAAGCGCTAACACCTCAGAGCGCTTCCATGGAACATGCACCCAAACACGCTGGAAATGCGCTGCCACAGCGGGGTTACCACCGACAGCTGCAACCGCTTCCTTCCATACCGGGGGAACTTCTCTCATAGGGTATTGTCGCGCTTTTGCCTTTTTCCCCACAAGGACCTCTTGTTCAAACAATGACTGTTGACAATCGTCATTCCTTAAGGACAATACAACCGCAACTGCTTTATCTACTTCGCGGTCCACAATTATACCAGTTCCAAAATCGAACCTCACTCTACACAATTCCTGCGGGTTCGGATTTTTACCACTATCCTCCAATTCTTCACAGAGAATTTCACACATTTTCTCAAACACATATCTCTGTTTCGGGGCATCCCATTGATGGAAAATGTTGACAACTGATTCCACATCATACAGTGAAGGAAAAACGATCCATCTACGCGCCATGTGATCTATTACCTTTTTCTCATCGGGGTTAGGCAATTGGCTGCGCAACTGCTTACGCTGTAAACCAGGAGTCGCACCAGATGACTCAAAGAGAGGAGACATTAATGTAGTAACCACATTAGCTAAGCGTTGTCGCGCTGAAGGAGAAGCTGAGGCGAGAACAGGGGGAAAAACAGAGGGAAGAAAAGAGGATGTAGAGACAGGTACTGGAGTGGTGGAAGGAAGAGTGTTAGGGGAGGCAGTTACTGGATTAGGCAAAGTCGCAGGAAGTGCGGGGGCAGTTGAAAGCACAACTGGCGGCGCTTGAGAGGGCTGCGCTACAGGAATAGGAACTGGCTGCAAAGCAACTGGCGGTTGCGGCAAGGCTTGCAGTATATGCACTGGAGGCGGCATATTTACAAGCTGGGGAGGCGCCGTAGCAGTTTGAGCATACGGGGGTGGCGAACTCAACAAATGTGACATCAGGGGATCTTTCTCCTTTTCTTCTGACTCATTCTGCTTAGAATATGGCAAAGCTGGGTAACATTTGTCAATCCCTAACTTATGCTGCCTGTGCAATTGCTCATTCATTTGCTCCTCTTCATTGTCTTTAAATTGTACAGCTGCTTGCATTACTGACATACCTCTCTCTCTCTTATTCTTTTTCGCTAACTTAATTTCCTTCTGTTTGGCTTCCTTTCGCCATAAGCGGAAAGAGTCAAACATCGCCGGCCGGGCTTTCTTCTTAAACAATTTAATTTCCAAATTATCTAAAATATCGGTATCAAAACTACCATTTTGGGGCCATTTTAAAACACCATCTTTCCTGGTGTAGTGGATCCACACTTCGTTATATGCAATGGGGCCTACGCCATGTTTTACATAGAGCTCATAAGTTGGAGTTCCAACCGGAGGAACCGGACATGATTCCTCTAGCTGGAAATCTTTTCCACAACCCAAACAGAATAATCTACCAAATAGTCCAGAACCAGGCATCTTCGCTCACTAGTCTAGATCCAAACGTCAAAGGATTATCGAATACGATATTCTCTCCTCTGGTTTTGGCGTTTGCAAACTCCAAAGTACCAATTCAAATGATCCCGAAGGATACCAAAACAAATGGGAGACGCTCCACTTATACTTAACTGAATATTGCTGATCGATGGCGTCACCAGAAGACTCTCTCGATTGTTTCGCTCTCTCAAACTCGTCAAGGGTCCAAAACAGGTCGATTAATCAGGGCAGCAGTCCTTCGTAGCCGTCGGGACGCGGAGAACCTCGCAGAAAAGACTTTCGGACCACGTCGACATGCAGGGGTCGATGAAGTGGCGGCCTTCCTCCGGAATTTCCACACGAAGCTCCTCACGAACCTCTGGCTTGGACTGGTACCGCTGAAATCGTCTCGAGTTGGGCGCCAAACTGAAGTACTGGGTATTTTAGACCCAGCGGTGCAGGGGCACACACCCTATGACTTCTGGGTTCACCCTGTTCCGGACCTACAGAAACACAGAGACTTCTGGGTGAAGTCAAAGATTCGTTTATTGGCTGCAGACCAATGACAGGTATCCTAGAAGTACAACAGCGTGTATGTTCTCAGGAGACTGCTGAAAATCATAGGAACGGACTTCTCCTTAAGTACAAAATATCATGCTCCAGGCACACATTCCTTAGTTTACGATATGGTCATATAAAGGTATACATTACAAACGAAAAAGCAGAGTCATGATGACCATCCCACATTCCAGTTCGGCCAGCCCACAATGATTTACACAGTAAGGTTCAGATCCCACGTTTGATGTAAAGAGACCCCCCAATAAACATGAGCATCTCCTGTTTTGGGAAACAAGTCATAAAGCAGGAACAAGCAGGTGTGGAAGAGATTAGCCGGGGGATTGTGTAGAATGAAAGGGCTTTATGACGGGTCAAACCCTGATGCTAATCACAGGTGGACGGAGGAAGGGGAGCTCGTGAGACCGGTTTGACCCGGGGCAGCAGAGCCAGCTGCCCAGGTCACAGAGAAGTCAGAGGGAAAGCCCATTTACTGTGAGGCTCGTATTTACTCCATTATAGCCTATGTGAGGGCAATGACAAGATGGCCACTGCTTCCAAAATGGAACCCGCGTAGGGAAGCTGAATAACGTGTAAACAGTGCATTCATAGCTAGAACGGTATATAAAGCACTCGTACATGCCGCATTTACCAGTTGCGGTTCGCTAATACCAAGATAGACAGGGGTAGGGCCCTGTCCCCTACGCGGTCCCGAATATTAAAGTACGGCAGAGGGGTAGAGCACCCTGGGTGCCAGGCTTCCCTCCAAAAGCTGGGGCTGCTGGGAAATATCGCCTAGACTGTCAACCCAGCTCAGTCAAACGGCGCAACCACACAGCTTTGGCATCCATCTTAAATTACATTTTTAAAATGGGGAAACTCAGTCTGCACACATTCAGTCTTTCCATTTACACATTTATTTTCCCAGAAAAGCGAAACATTTCTGGGAAAAAGGGCCAAGTCCAACACAACCCCCTTCCAGCCAAAAGCCAGGGTAGACCGATCAATGCCTTGATGGGCTTCCCTGCTTAGGGCGAGAAAAGGTGGACGCAGGCCCGCAACTGCAGGAGCACCCGCAGGTTCTCCTCCACTCTGGAACCCGAAGGTTCCCTCTCTCAAACCTTCCTCGACCGACTGAGCCACCACCCGGGGGTTCCCTAGCTGGTTGTGGCCAAGACTGGCCCCTAGGCCACCCAGATGTCTCTGGCCCTTGCGGTCTCACAGAGTGGGGGGCAGTAACCCCAGGCCCGTAGTACCCGTTGACCACTCTCCTCCTTCTCCTTGCAGTTCCGAACTGCCACTGGTCCTCCCACCTGGGGTCCGGACCCTCAGGCTGACCAGCCCTCAGGGGCGAGGCTCTCCTCCCCCTACCTCTCCTTCTGGGGTTCCTCACCCTACTCCCATGCGAGGCACCCTCAGACCACCACTCTCTCCCCAGTCCAGGGCCTTGACCCTTCAACTGGTTCCCCAGCCTAGGGTCTAAACCCTTAGGCTGCACCGGTGCCAGGGGCGAGACCTCCCTCCCCCTGCACCCCCTCCCAGAGTTCCGCACCCTCCCAACGGGAGTAGCACCCCTGGAAGACAATTCTGGGGGGACACTGCTAACAGATGTCCCACCCGCCAGGTCAGGCAGTACCCATCCCTGGCCTCCCAACCCAGGATCTAAGCCCTGTGGCTGAGCCGGTGCCCAAGGTGAGACCTTCCTCCCTCTGCACCCCCTTCCAGAGTTCCGCACCCTCCCACCTGGAGAAGTACCCCTGGAAGTCAATTCTGGGGGGACACTGTTAACAGATGCCCCACCCGCCAGGTCAGGCAACCCCTGAACCTGGCATCCCAGCCCAGGATCTAAACCCTGCAACTGGGCCAACCTCAGAACCTCGGGAGCTCTAATTACAGATGCCCTGGGTCCTCCTAACACTAGGGGCTCCCCCTCACCGGGCGGCACATCAGGACAGCCTAGGCTCCCAACCTGGGGCTCCCTTACGGAACTCTCCAGGCCCTGAGACTGCGGTTGGGCCACCTCGGGACACCTCCCCGTCTCACTCCTTCCTATGGATAGGTCGTGAGGCCCTACAACCCTCTCTTTTCCCGGTGACCTAGCTGGGCTATTCGCCACCTCTCCCACCTCGATGGGTTGGAAGATCCCTGCACCACCCTCTTCAGGGTCACTCCCCAATGCCTCCTCAGACACCCTGGCCCTCACCCAGAGGTCTGCCTCCTGTGCAAGCTCCCTTGGGTCGGAGAACCCACACTGTACTAGGTGGTGACGCAACCTGGGGGAACAATTTCTGAGCATGTGCTCCCGGATGAGTACCTGGCACAGCCCTTCCCACTCATTCACTGCACTTCTCACCACCCAATCCTCCAATGCAGTCCCACACACCTCCACAAACTCCCCCCAGGACTGGTGGGACAGTTTTCCCCTGCCCCTGAACTCTAACCTGTCCCCCTCTTCCTGGGAATCAGGCACCGTCTCCTGGGCTCTGGGAGTGGGACACCCTACATTGGATCCACTCTCGCTGCCACCACTGGATCCCACCCTTACTGGTGAATCCAGACCACAAAAACCACTCTCAGGGGACAACCTACCCTCCCGAGCTGGTCTCTCCCTGGCAAAGGCCCTCTCTGCCTCCGCCATCCTCTCCTGCGCTAGGACCTTCTCCGTCTCTAGCCTCTTCTCCTGCACACTCAGCCGCGCTAGCTCCACCTTGAGCCTTCCCAGCGCCAGCTGATGCTCCCTCTCTTCCCTCCTATCTACCCACTCTTCTGGGGACAGGGAAAGGGACGGGGCAGTGCCCCCGGGACTGGACCCAGCGCTGGACTCCCTAACTCTGGTGTCCTTACTCGCTACTGGCGTCTCCCCCCGGTCATCTTCCTCCTCCTCGTCAGTGTCACCACCCTCCTGGGTTATGGATGGGGCCCCCTCACTGTCGGAGTCCTCCCCTCTCTGGAGGTCCTCCCCCGGGTCTCCACTAAATCCACCCTTTAAATATGCGGAGGGGTAATCTGATAGGTCCCCACCAATCTCTAAGGGTTCCCCCCTCTTGAGGGCCTCATAGAGAAAGAGCTTCCTGCGTGTGTTGCCTACTGGGGGTATCCCCCTCTCCCTGCAGAAATAAATCACTTCCTGCTCCGTGTACTCCCCAAGATCACCTTCGTTGTAGGTCAACCTCATCCTGGCAAGGTACACCCGGGACACACCACCCACAGTGCAACAGGGGGACACAATTTAAAAACACTTCCAGGAGGAAATCACAATCATGGAAAAAAACAATAATTCCCCAAAACCTGAGATTTCTTCAATCCTCAATTTGCAGTGCAACCCGTGGTCGCTGCGGTACTGCGCAAACACAAGTCCTATCCCACCGCTGAACACCAATGTTGGAAACGGGTAGCGTGGTGCAGAGCGGGCGGGCCAAACTCCGGAGGAAATGTGCAAAGCATCCACGCAGTACACACAGGCGACACACAAGGCACACTTCAAAAAGAGACACTACACCAGTTTAGGTAAAAGAACTATTGTATTGTCAAAACCACTAGGTGTCAGGTAATCTCTACACTGCGCCAACTGGCGCTCGGTTCCAATTTACAGGGGGGAATTATGTACAGGGCAGGGCCAATCGGGCCCCTGCCGGAATCATTGCGATTTACAGATAAAATAATTGTACGTGAGAAATAAAACTCCCATCCATCCACATTAATCCTGCAATAAAATACATCAGGGCATGACGTGAGACATTAGGCCGGAACACATGTAACGGAAACCTCACAGCATCACAATATACATGACCGTCCTGGGCATCCCCTGAGGCAGGAAATTAGGTTAGGCAGAGCATCAATACATCAAACCCTGGCATCTGAACAAAACCATTAACATAGCGCGTAAAACAAGGCCTTAGCGCGCAGGGCATGGCAACTAAACATAGCGCTGCCCGGGGCACTTGAATCGCATTTTAAATCAGGCATTTACCCTAGCGCTGCCCATATCAATTCAATAGCGCCTTAAAACCAGGACATATGAACATAGCGCTGCTTCTTGCCAATCAATAGCGCTTCAAACATGGCCTGTAAATCTGGCGCTGCACATAGCATAACATTAGGCCAGAAATGCATTTAATTATAGTCCCCGGCATTCCAGTAAGTCAGGGCATCCAAGGTTGTGATGAGGAAGGGACACTGGGGGCGGGCACCGGCCATGTACCCCGAATTCACCCCCTATCACTCGGCATTATATTCCCCCTCACCGGCTTACTGAAGAGTTCCCCGGGCTGATTAGGCACACGTGGCAGCTGCCCACTGCCAGTCGGGGCAGCTGTACCGAGTCCAGCCAGTTCCGGCGAGGTGGAGGTCCCTACAGTAAGTATGGGCCCCACGGGGCCCTCCGGGCATTCACCGGGGTGGGCACCGACTATGTGCCCCGACTTCGCCCCTCCCCACCAAGGCAAGCGCGGATCAAGGCCCCACGGGAGAATACGGACCCTGGGGGCGAGCACCGGCAACGTGCCCCGACACTCCCCCCACTCCTCAGTGGCCCCACTCACCAGGACTCTTCTGCCTGCTCCGGTGTGGCTCTCGGCATCTTCTGCCCGCCTCCTGGGCGCTCGAGGGCTTCCGGTGAGCACGCTTCGCCTTCACCCTGAAAACGCGGGGCTCTCTTCAGAGTAGGAGAGCCCCGACCACATCAGCGCGTCCTCAAACTTCGCCCGGGCCCCCTCCTGGGACCCGGGACTTCGTTCTTGAGCCGGCGAGGCTCCGTGCAGGGCAGGCTTCACGCGGGGCTCTCCCAGCTTCCCGGGAGCCCCGCTCGACTGGGGAATCCCTTCCGGCTTCGGCTCTGCCCCCGCCCGGTGATGCACACACCTTCCGGGTCGCCGCAGGCAGCGCGGCGGCCTCCAACGCTACCTCGGGTCGCGGCGGTGATTCCGGGGCAGTTTGGAAGTGCGGGGTAGGCTCCCGCCTTCAGCTGAAGACGCTGGCGGGGTAGGCACCCGCGTTGGGCATCAGAGCCGCGGGGTAGGCTCCCGCTGGCACAACCACCAATACCGCGTGGCGGCACACACACGGGGTGGGCTCCCGATGTGGTGATTAATCCTTCAAAGGTGGCACACACGCGGGGTAGGCTCCCGATGTAAATAAGCGCCGAGGCAGTTGGCACTCGCGCCCACGGAGGTATCACGCGGTGTGGGCTCCCACTGGCGTCGCTTTACCAATAATATGGCGACATCACAGGGGAGTGGACAGACAGCGCCCCCCAGCAGAACACAGTCACTTCAGATGTAGCGCTCACCGGATATAGCGCTCTCCTTCCTCGGGCAGCTTGAATAAAGCACTCTCTCCCTGCAGGCAGCTTGTAAATAGCGCTCTCTCTTTGCAGGCAGCTTGTAAATAGCGCTCTCTGGTCCCTGCCCCTTGATTGAGGGTTTCTTGAGGGGGGGAAGTTGCGTTGGTGGCTGCAGGCGGACTACTCAGTCTCTGCCTGTCGTCCCTGGATTCTCCTCTCGCCGGGCCAGATCAGTGGGTAGTTCAGGATCCCTCACTCACTTAAAGGGCAGTGCCTCAACCCTGTCACCTTCAGAGGCATAGGTCCCTGACTGATCCTACCGCCTAAAACTCCTGCGAGGGCTTCTCCAGGTTTGCGTTGGTCCAACTATATCTTTCCCTCGCCCTGTGGACAGTAGGGGGGGGTAGGTAGGCTCAGGGCCCAGCACACAGGCCCATGTGGCGGTAACCCCTGGCAGTAGGTCCCCTCTCTCCCAGGTCCACCCTCTGACTGACTGCATGGCAACCCAGCTCCTCCCTTTAGACGCCCCTCACCCCACCTTCCAGACAGTGCCAGAAGCTTCTAGAAGCGTCTGGGGAAACTGGCTCTAACTGGCCTAGGGGGAGGGGTAGAGCACCCTGGGTGCCAGGCTTCCCTCCAAAAGCTGGGGCTGCTGGGAAATATCGCCTAGACCAGAGCTTTCCAAACTCTGTGTCGGGACACAGTACTGTGTCGCCTGCCGTGCTTGGGTGTGTCGCGCAACGACAAGGAGATGCGCTCTATTCTTTCTTGCTAGGACCTACAGTGACGTAAGTGCGTGACGGACCTGTTTATTCAGGAGTAAGCATCCTCATCCGTATAATCTGTGATCCTGTTTTCAGAGCCGTTAGTGTTTCCTTTCCGAACACTGTCTCTATGAGGACCAGAGGTCGAAGTGAGCAGGATTAGCAGGGCACGGCGTGCCCGTAATTCTTTAATTTCACAGAGTCCGTTCCCCAATTTCTGTTTTTTAACATGCCTACCCGACTCGAGAAATCACGACGGACGATAGTTAAGGCTGGGCTTTGGGGACAGGCAGAACGGGCAGAGAAGACAAGGAAAGTGTCCAGTTCTCCTGCCGCTGGCAGCTGCACGCACCCCCCTCTCTTTGTTCCCCCTCTTCCCTCTCCTTCTGTCTCACGCCTCCTCATTTGGTGAAAATCGAGACTTCAAGAAACAGGTATTCCCTACTCTTTGCTGGTGAAAATCGAGACTTCAAGAAACAGGTATTACCTACTCTTTGCTCCTTTCGTTTATTTGCTCCCCTGTGAAATGGATCCAAAAAAGAAAAAGACTTTTGCTGAAAACGTCGTATTACTGAAATTGTTCAGTTTTTAAGTGCAGCCTCGGGGTGGAGAGAAATAAAACATTCAAAATATGAATGACTAACTCAATCAAGACAGAGTGGTTGTAGGTGGCCAGATTGATTTATTCACACAAACACATTAGCGCCACTTCACAGTGTTTGCCAGTGAAGCGCTACTTTTGTTTTCTCGTCTCTTTGAACAGCATTGCTTTCCCTGGGTGGGAATGTGCACTATTCCTGGAGGTACTGAAATACCAGATTGATGGGTGAACTAGAAAACAAAATGTGTACAGCGGCTATGTGTACACGAATGAGGGGCCATATCATCAAGTAACGGCGATAACATTTTCGCCGCTTTAGAGGCAGGAAACTGCTGCTAAACCGGCGATAATGCACTTGATAATATGGTTTTGGTAATTTGTGAATTCTTTACAGATGTTACTGCAAACAACTATGCTGCAAGCTTTTCCCTATTAATAGCAATATTTCAAAGGTACAAGGATGACATCTGATTGCATTTGTCCCTGTCCCACTGGCCTTATGGCAGAACAAGTCTAATATGTTTCTGACTCTGCTGTAGCCCACAATAATCGAGCACCGTGACGTTGACGAGATGGGACAAATACATACAAAATGGGGACTTAATACATGGAGCTGATCACGGGGGAAGAGAGTGCTGCATTGAATGCATTGTGTTCACTGAAAAATAGCCTAGAATAGATAAAAGGAAGATACATGAAGACGCCACGTCAGAAGAGTAAGTAGCGGCGATAGTGCATGCCAGTGAAACCCCATTTCCTCCTGATAAAAATGATGAAGATGTCTGACATGCTGCCCGGCCGTGTCCCTTTAAAAACAACATTTGATTAATACTGTGACTTTCATTTTAAACGGGCAGGGCCTTCTCTATTTAGCCCCCCCTCCTTCCCCTAATTTTGTGCATGATTATATTCTTGTTTCAGGCACAAACTTAACCATACACCCAGTTTTGCCAATCATTGTCTTTGTTAGAACAGATTCACAATTACTTTATTAACCTTCCTGCTTTCTCGAATTTGCTTGAAAATGCACCATTTGCCCACTATTTTTTCAAACTTTTCTCAGGGGAGGACCACCCCGAACCCCGCTCGCTCGCATTACCGTGTCACTAGGTCGCGATTGTCTAAAAGGTGTGTCACCAACATGAAAAGTTTGGAAAGCTGTGGCCTAGACTGTCAACCCAGCTCAGTCAAACGGCGCAACCACACAGCTTTGGCATCCATCTTAAATTACATTTTTAAAATGGGGAAACTCAGTCTGCACACATTCAGTCTTTCCATTTACACATTTATTTTCCCAGAAAAGCGAAAAATTTCTGGGAAAAAGGGCCAAGTCCAACACAAACCAAAGATAGCATTTAACCGCGAGGTTCATAATGCACTTAAGAGTATATGGTATGACGATATCTGGAAACAGTAGAAGGAAGTTGTTCCGACCACTGCAGACAGGCTCAGCTCATGCCAGAGCACAATCTCACATGGAACCAAGCACTCTGCCTTCAGGATTGTTAAGGCCTGCCAAAGGAGTGACTTATAGGTTACCAGGTGTCCCATTTAAGGTTAGGTATAGGTATACTACACCTAAGTAAGAGGTGATTACACCAACTTACCCCAGCTGAGTGATCAGCCAGTTGTGTCAGATTGTTAGGCCAAGCCTGGGGTGGCATAATACATGCTTCAGCCCCTGGCAGGCCTTGGGTACACCAATGCCCTGGGTACCTAGTGTACACTGGTACAGGGGCTGACAGGGTGATCCACTTCCAATTGGTTATGCACCTAGGGTGCATAGTGTAAATTTAGTAAAGAGAACAGCAGGCTGGGGGTCTGATTGGCAGGCCCACAGCCTCAATATGTCAAAAACCAGTGAAGCAAAAAGCAAAAATTTGGGGTGACCATAGGATAGCAGACCCTACTCTCCTACACAACCCCCCCCCAAACGCTGGGACATTAAACTAGCCTTGACCAGTCTCGTCTTCATGTCCTAAGTGGAAGTACCTGGAGAGACCATCTGCATTCCCATGGTCAGTACCTGGCCGGTGCTCCACTGTAAAGTCCATACCCTGTAGGGAAATGGACCACCTAAGCAGTTTGGGGTTTTCACCCTTCATCTGATTTAGCCACAAGAGGGGCTTATGGTCGGTCTGAATCTTGAAGTGAGTGCCAAACAAGTATGGCCTCAGCTTCTTCAGGGCCCACACCACAGCAAAGGCCTCCCTCTCAATAGCTGACCAATTCTTCTCTCTGGGGGTCAACCTTCTGCTAATAAAAGCAATGGGTTGGTCTTGACCATCTACATTAAGTTGTGACAGCACAGCTCCCACACCCAACTCAGAAGCATCTGTTTGGACAATAAACTCTTTGGAGTAGTCAGGACTTTTCAGGATAGGTGCAGAGCACATGGCTTCCTTCAGGTCATCAAATGCCTTTTGACAGCTTACTGTCCACTGAACCTTTTTGGGCATCTTCTTGGATGTCAGATCATTAAGAGGAGTCACAATGGACCCATAGTTCTTAACAAACTTCCTGTAGTACCCAGTCAAGCCCAAGAAAGCTCGAACTTGAGTCTGGGTGGTTGGAGGGGACCAGTCCTTGATGGATTGTATCTTACTCTCCAGTGGTTGAACTTGGCATCCACCTACAAGGTGGCCCAAATATACAACCTTACTCTGCCCTATCTGGCACTTAGTAGCCTTGATAGTGAGGCCTGCCCTTTGCAGAGCCTCAAGAGCCTTCTTCAGGTGGATCAGGTGATCCTCCCAGGTGGAGCTAAAGACAGCAATGTCATCAAGATATGCTGCGCAAAAGTCATCCAACCCAGTAAGGACTTGGTTCACCAGCCTTTGGAAGGTGGCAGGTGCATTCTTCAGACCAAAGGGCATCACCACAAACTGGTAGTGCCCACCTGGGGTTGAGAATGCTGTTTTGGCCTTAGACTCCTCAGCTAATCTGATTTGCCAATAGCCAGCTGTTAAGTCAAATGTGCTCAAAAACTTTGCAGAAGCTAGTTTGTCTATGAGCTCATCTGCCCTTGGAATAGGGTGTGCATCTGTCCTGGTGACAGCATTGAGACCCCTGTAGTCCACACAGAACCTCATCTCTCTCTTGCCATCTTTGGTGTGAGGTTTGGGGACCAGAACCACTGGGCTAGCCCAGGGGCTTTCTGAGGGTTCAATGACACCTAATTCCAGCATTTTATGTACCTCAGCCTTTATACAGTCCCTGACGTGGTCAGGTTGTCTGTAAAGCTTGTTCTTTACAGGCAGACTGTCACCAGTGTCCACCACATGGGTACACCAGTCAGTTTGACTAGGTATCAAGGAAAACATATGTGAAAATGATTGTAGAACCTGTCTACATTCAGTCTGCTGATGGGCAGTGAGGTTGCCTCCAAGGGTCACTCCTTCAACTGAGCCATCTTCAGGGTTCTGAGACAACAGGTCTGGGAGAGGGTCACTCTCTTCCTCCTGTCCCTCATCTGTAGCCATGAGCAAGCCCATGTCTGCCCTGTCAACATATGCTTTAAGCCTGTTAACATGGAGTACCCTGTGGGGACTCCTGGGAGTTCCTAGGTCTACCAAGCAGGTGACCTCTCCCTTCTTTTCCAGGATTGTATGGGGTCCAGACCATTTGTCTTGGAGTGCTGCTGGGGCCACTGGCTCCAACACCCATACCTTCTGTCCTGGCTGAAACTCAACCAAGACAGCCTTTTGGTCATGCCAAGCTTTCTGTAAGGCCTGGCTTGCCTCAAGGTTTTTGGATGCCTTCTCCATATACTCAGCCATCCTGGAGCGGAGACCAAGTACATAGTCCACTATGTCTTGCTTAGGCTTTTTGAGAGGTAACTCCCATCCTTCCTTCACTAAACACAGTGGGCCTCTTACAGGGTGCCCAAACAACAATTCAAAGGGGCTGTAGCCAACTCCTTTTTGTGGGACCTCTCTGTAAGCAAACAGAAGGCAGGGTAGAAGGATGTCCCATCTTCGCCTGAGCTTTTCAGGTAATCCTTTGATCATACCCTTTAGGGTCTTGTTGAATCTCTCAACAAGCCCATTGCATTGTGGGTGATAAGGGGTGGTGAACTTGTAGTTGACACCACATTCCTTCCACATAGCTGTCAATTATCCTGACATGAAGTTGGTACCTCTGTCAGAAACTACCTCCTTAGGAAACCCCACTCTGGAGAATACTCCCAGCAGGGCCCTGGCCACAACAGGTGCTGTAGTGGTCCTAAGGGGAATTGCCTCTGGATACCTGGTGGCATGATCCACTACCACCAGTATAAATCTGTGCCCAGATGCAGTGGGAGGATCCATGGGACCCACTATATCTATTCCCACTCTTTCAAAGGGGACCCCCACCACAGGTAGTGGTATTAGGGGGGCCTTTGTTGTGCCACCTGATTTGCCACTGGCTTGGCAGGTCACACAGGAGCGACAAAACTCCTTGGTATCTTCATTCATGTGAGGCCAGTGAAAGTGAGGGACAAGCCTGTCCCAAGTCTTATTCTGGCCTAAGTGTCCTGCTAAAGGAATATCATGGGCCAAGGTAAGAAGGAAGCCCCTAAATTGCAGAGGTATAACCAACCTCCTGGTAGCACCAGGCTTGGGGTCTCTAGCCTCTGAATAAAGGAGCCCTTCATCCCAATACACTTTATGGGTACCTTGAGCATTCCCAGCAGCCTCAGCAGCAGCCAGCTGTCTGAGGGGTTCAAGAGAGGGACAGGATAACTGAGCCTGCCTCAAGTCAGCCCTTGAAGGTCCCCCTGTCTTCAGGGACAGTTCCTTCAGGGTCCTCTAGATCAGCTTCCTGGGAAGGCTGATCATCACTCTGAGGCAGGGGGGAAGGCACAGCCTTGACCCTCCTGTTCTTCTTCTTGGTAGGTGCTTGGTCCATTGTTCCAGGATCCAAGACCTGAGGTTCAGTGAGGCACTTTTTGGCCTGTGACCTGGTCACAGCAAGGACATGTGATGATATACCTAA
Source organism: Triturus cristatus (assembly GCF_964204655.1). Classification (NCBI taxonomy): domain Eukaryota; kingdom Metazoa; phylum Chordata; class Amphibia; order Caudata; family Salamandridae; genus Triturus; species Triturus cristatus. The sequence continues at coordinate 491,526,965 of NC_140579.1, read as the reverse complement.
CATCTCTGCATGAGTCCTGTACTCCACTTCTGACCATAGAGAACTCTCTAGGTCATTGCCCAACAAACATTCTACTGGGAGGTCTGCACTAACCACAACCCTTTTGAGGCCAGTTACCCCTCCCCATGAGAAGTTAACAACTGCCACACTATGTGAAGTAGTGGCATTTCTGGCATTGGTCACCAGGTAATTCTCACCTGGTATGTACTGTCCAGGGTCCACAAAGCCTGGTGTCACCATAGTGACACTGGCACATGTGTCCCTGTAGGCTTGAGCCACTTTTTCGTTAATTAAAGGAGTCTGTCTGTACTTGCCCAGGTTACTGGGGCTCACAGTCAGGGACAAATCAATGTCCCCATCACAGATCAAGACTGCCTGTGTCAGGGTTCTGTCTAAGTCAGAATCTCCTTCAGTTCCCATAGTGATTCCCACTACACCCTTTGTCTGGGGACCAACACTGCTAACAGTAGTACTGGGAGCAGGTGCCTTAGGGGCAACAGTGTTGGGGGCTCCACCCTTCTTACAATCACTAGTCCAGTGAGTTGTATTCTTGCAATGATTGCACCAGGGTTTCTTTTGACCTTCTTTCTTCTTTCCCTTGGATTGTTGTTGGGACCCACCCTCCTTAGCAGTAGTTTGGGGCCCTGTTGAAGACTTCTGGTCTTTAGATTTCTGATCTCCACCCTTTTGGTCTGTTTTCTTCTGATCACCCCCTTGGCCCTGGTTCTGGTTCTTTTGCTTAACCCTGGTTCTGACCCATTTGTCTGCCTTCTTTCCCAATTCTTGGGGAGAGGTCAGATCAGAGTCAACCAAGTGTTGATGCAGTTGCTGGTTTTGACAGTTATTTAAAATCTGTTCTCTCATCATCAAATTATACAATCCTGTAAAATCAGATACCTTACTTCCCAGCAACCAACCCTCCAAAGCCTTAGTGGCACATTCAACATATTCAGACCAGTCCTGAGTCTGTGTCTTTTGAGTGTCTCTGAACATTAACCTGTACTGTTCAGTGGTTAAGCCTAACCCATCAACCAGAACACTCTTCAGGACTCTGTAATTTCTGACATCCTCTTCTCTAACAGTGAGGAGTCTGTCTCTGCCTCTTCCTTCAAAGGAGAGCCAGAGGATTGCTGCCCACTGGTCTTCAGGAACCTGCTGTACTTTGCAGGCTCTCTCAAGAGCAGTTATCCATTTGTGGATGTCATCCCCACTTTTGTAGGGGGGCACAACCTTAGACAGGTTCCTATTATCAAAGACCCTATCTTTGTCCTTAGGGACAATGCTGCCACCAGTGGGTATAGACCCACTCTCTCTAGGTTGCCTAGCCTTGTTCAGTTTTTCTTCCATCAGGGCTACCTCTAGCTCCTGCTTCCTGCTTCCTGATCCTCAGCTGGGCTTCCTGCATTCTGGCCTCATGTTCCCTCCTCTGAGGGGTGGTCATCCTTTTCCTGGAGTGACCTTGAGAGCCTCTAGAGGCATGAGAAGCATTAGAGTCACCTGAGCGATTCCTTTGCCTCCCAAGCCCCTGGTTAAGTCCACTGGGGAGATCCAATGGGATGGTCCCATTGTCAGTCCCCAATAGCCTTAGTTTAGCTGGGCCAAGTATAACACTTGGCACTGGGCTAGTTCTCCCTTCATCATCACTACTCTCTGTATCAGTACCTTTATCACTCTCATCCTCTGTGGTATTGTTGCCATCTAAGGGGTGACTATTGGAACTGGGTACCTCTGTAGAATCTTCAGAAGGGGGGCCTCCTGTTCCTGACCCTAAGGGGGCTAACTGGGAAGCTTTCTTGAGCTCTCTCTGATTTTCATCATTTTGCAAGAGTTCTCTGAGCTCAGCAGAGGTAGGGTTCTTGGGCTGTTTAAGGCCTCTAAGAGTTGCCAAATGCCTGAGCTCATTCTGGTTAAGGGTAGCAAAGATGGATGGTGCCCTCTGGGTGTCACTCTCAACAGAGATAGGTACAGTGGACCCCTCTGCCCCAGCCATTGCTCTTAAGTGTGGGTGGATGTGTTGCAATCTACCTACACTTGGGTTTACCTACTAAACCTATCTAGTAGTTGTAGTCAGGGTGTGCTACTCCCTTTGCTCTACAACAACTAAGTTCAGTAGAACTTATGTATATCTAATCTTGTTTTATATGTACCTACAGGTACCTATGTGATCTTTCAATTGGTAACCAAGAGATTACAATGGTAAAACACAGCAAGCTCAAATCCAACCGCTGCTCACCAATGTGAGAAGTTGGCCTGGTATATGATGCTCTAGTGGTAGCGTAGGCTAAGCAGTCTTTGAGGCTAAACTGGTGAAGCGTGTTAAGCCAGCTGTTTTACCAAATGCAACCCCCTTTTATACCAATGAAAGGACACCACACAGATATATATTCAAAATATATATGTATTTATTTCTCAAAGTAACCCCTAGTCTCTTTATGAGCACAGGAGCACAAATCGTCAAACAAGATTACAGTAGAATACACAGAAGTTGCACTTTATATGGATAGGCCCTGGTGGCCGCTCGAACCATATACTAAAATAGTGGTATAAGTACTACGAACAGAAAAGGGAAAAGGCCTAGGGCCTCTAGAATCGCTGGGCCTACAAGGAGCTAACTTCAGTTAGTGACCAGGAGGTCCACGGGTGGCGTGTGCAGAGCAAATAGTCACACGCGTGCTCCCATAGGTTTCAATGGGTGCGTAAAAAGTACAAAGTTACTGCAAAAAGGATCTTCCGGATGGACTAGGAACTCAAGATTTGGAACACAGGCACTAGAGATGTAATACTACACTTGGGCACAGGAGTGCCAGCTTTACCTCACCCACAGGAAGCGGGTGCATAGGCCTCCAAGTGTGTCGGGTTTCTTCTATCTGTTCCGTGGAGCCTGAAGACAAAGATGCTGCAGGCGGTCGGTCCGGGAGAGATGCGGTGGATCCAAGAGTGGATCGGAGATGTTGAAGACCTGTAAGCAGAGGGGACAGTGTTCACAGTCACTAGCCAGTGACCAGCGTGGCACCAGGTGGGTACCAGGCAATGTTGGGTGCAAACAGGAAGAAAGGTGTAGCTTGTCTCTGCAGCCACGTGGTCCCTGGAGGTCGACGACATCCAGGAGTCGGTTCACGAGCTGTCCCACGCAGGCTCTCGCTGTCGGCGGTGTCGGCGACTTGATCGAAGCAAACAAGCCTTGGCAAAAGCAATTGTTGTAGGAGATGAAATAAGCTGATGGCTCTGACCAGCAAGGTCAGAGGGACTGCTTCTTTGGAGGGGAGCAAGGGCCAGTCTGGAGCAACCAGACCAGCGGTGTATTTTGTGAAGTTCGTCGCCAAGATGGCTACTAGCCAGCGGGCCAGCAACCGGTTAGGCGCGTCGAGTGGCAAAATGCAGAAGGGCCCCACGCAGATCGTGGAGATGCTGGAGGGCTCACCTTTGGTGCAGATGCTGCTCGAGGGTTGGGCTTCTCAGATCCCAAAGCACAACTTGGAGGGAGCCTCGGTTGTTGCGCTTGCAGCTTGTCGTGGTCGTTTCAAGATGGCTTGCTCCACGTGTCTCGGTGCCTCCACGGGTCTCCTTTTGTCAGGGACTGTGGATCGGGCGGTGAGAGGTCTGGAGGTCCAGGTCTTGTCAGTCTCTGGGCTCAGGCTCCGGCGGGAGGCGGCGGCAAAGCAGATGTTGATTCGCTGGATGGTGCTTGCGTTAGCAAGGTGGTCACTCCCTGACCACAGGGGAGATTGGCTTCAGTCCTCTGTGCGGCAGAGCGTCGAAGTTCCCGTCTTCTTCTTAGTTTCAAGTCGATTCCAGGATGTCTGAAGTCTTAGGACACAGCTCCTACCTTTAAGCGGATGCACCTCCCCGGGCAGGAAACCCTTTGTCCACACCTCCCAAGCTGGAAGGACTCCCAGCAGCAGGAGGGCAGACTTGTGTCTGTGGTGGTAGCATCCATTTTGTGGAGCTGAGGCTATGTCTGATTTTACCCGGGTTTCAGGTACTGAACATGTCGTGTCCCTCTAGAAGGGTGGAATGCTAACCCCGTCGCCAGAATTGGCGAGGGGTTAGTATTCCAATTCGTATGATACCTTACTCGCATGTTTTGATAAAGCCAAACCAAAGATAGCATTTAACCGCGAGGTTCATAATGCACTTAAGAGTATATGGTATGACGATATCTGGAAACAGTAGAAGGAAGTTGTTCCGACCACTGCAGACAGGCTCAGCTCATGCCAGAGCACCATCTCACATGGAACCAAGCACTCTGCCTTCAGGATTGTTAAGGCCTGCCATAGGAGTGACTTATAGGTTACCAGGTGTCCCATTTAAGGTTAGGTATAGGTATACTACACCTAAGTAAGAGGTGATTACACCAACTTACCCCAGCTGAGTGATCAGCCAGTTGTGTCAAATTGTTAGGCCAAGCCTGGGGTGGTATAATACATGCTTCAGCCCCTGGCAGGCCTTGGGCACACCAATGCCCTGGGTACCTAGTGTACACTGGTACAGGGGCTGACAGGGTGATCCACTTCCAATTGGTTATGCACCTAGGGTGCATAGTTTTAATTTAGTAGAGAGAACAGCAGGCTGGGGGTCTGATTGGCAGGCCCACAGCCTCAATATGTCAAAAACCAGTGAAGCAAAAAGCAAAAATGTGGGGTGACCATAGGATAGCAGACCCTACTCTCCTACACCCCCCTTCTGAAGATGCTACTGAGGTACCCCTTTCCAATAGTCACCCCTTAGATGAGAATCATACTACAGAGGATGAAAGTGATAGGGATACAGATGTTAGTGGGGATGAAGGGAGAACTAGCCCAGTGCCAAGTGTTATACGTGGCCCAGTTAACCTAAGGCTACTGGGGACTGACAATGGGATCATCCCATTGGATCTCCCTAGTGGACTTAACCAGGGGCTTGGGAGGCAGAGGAATCACTCAGGTGAGTCTAATGCTTCTCATGCCTCTAGAGGCTCTCAAGGTCGCTCCAGAAGGGGGATGACCAGCCCTCAAAGGAGGGAGCATGAGGCCAGAATGAAGGAAGCTCAGCTGAGGATCAGGAGACAGGAGCTAGAAGTAGCCCTGATGGAAGAAAAACTGAACAAGGCTGGGCAACCTAGAGAGAGTGGGTCTATACCCACTGGTGGCAACATTGTCCCTAAGGACAAAGATAGGGTCTTTGACAATAGGAACCTGTTCAAGGTTGTGCCCCCCACAAAAGTGGGGATGATATCCACAAGTGGATGACTGCTCTTGAGAGAGCCTGCAAAGTGCGGCAGGTTCCTGAAGACCAGTGGGCAGCAATCTTATGGCTCTCCTTTGAAGGAAGAGGCAGAGATAGACTCCTCACTGTTAGGGAGGAGGATGTCAGAAACTACAGAGCCCTGAAGAGTGTCCTAGTTGATGGGTTAGGCTTAACCACTGAACAGTACAGGTTAATGTTCAGAGGCACCCAGAAGACACAGACTCAGGACTGGTCTGAATACATTGAATGTGCCACTAAGGCTTTGGAGGGTTGGTTGCTGGGAAGTAAGGTATCTGATTATACAGGATTGTACAATTTGATGATGAGAGAACAGATTTTAAATAACTGTCAGAAACAGCAACTGCATCAACACTTGGTTGACTCAGATCTGACCTCCCCCCAATAATTGGGAAAGAAGGCGAACAAATGGGTCAGAACCAGGGTTAAGCAAAAGAACCAGAACCAGGGCCAAGGGGTTGATCAGAAGAAAACAGACCAAAAGGGTGGAGATCAGAAATCTAAAGACCAGAAGTCTTCAACAGGGCCCCAAACTAGTACTAACGAGGGTGGGTCCCAGCCTAAAGGGAAGAAGAAAGAAGGTCCAAAGAAACCCTGGTGCAAATCTTGCAAGAATACAACTCACTGGACTAGTGATTGTAAGAAGGGTGGAGCCCCCAACACGGTTGCCCCTAAGGCACCTTCTCCCAGTACTACTGTTAGCAGTGTTGGTCCCCAGACAAAGGGTGTAGTGGGAATCACTATGGGAACTGAAGGAGATTCTGACTTAGACAGAACCCTGACACAGGCAGTCTTGATCTGTGATGGGGACATGGATTTGTCCCTGACTGTGAGCCCCAGTAACCTGGGCAAGTACAGACAGACTCCTTTAATAAATGAAAAAGTGGCTCAAGCCTACAGGGACACATGTGCCAGTGTCACTATGGTGACACCAGGCTTTGTGGACCCTGGACAGTACATACCAGGTGGGAACTACCTGGTGACCAATGCCAGAAATGCCACTACTTCACATAGTTTGGCAGTTGTTAACTTCTCATGGGGAGGGGTAACTGGCCTCAAAAGGGTTGTGGTTAGTGCAGACCTCCCAGTAGAATGTTTGTTGGGCAATGACCTGGAGAGTTCTCTATGGTCAGAAGTGGAGTACAGGACACATGCAGAGATGTTAGGTATATCACCACATGTCCTTGCTGTGACCAGGTCACAGGCCAAAAAGTGCCTTACTGAACCACAGGTCTTGGATCCTGGAACAATGGACCAAGCACCTACCAAGAAGAAGAACAGGAGGGTTAAGGCTGTGCCTTCCCCCCTGCCTCCAAGTGATGATCAGCCTTCCCAGGAAGATGATCTAGAGGACCCTGAAGGAACTGTTCCTGAAGAGCTTGAACCTGATCAGGTTGAGTTTCTGGGGACAGGGGGACCTTCCAGGGCTGACTTGGGGCAGGCTCAGTTATCCTGTCCATCTCTTGAACCCCTCAGACAGCTGGCTGCTGCTGAGGCTGCTGGGAATGCTCAAGGTACCCATAAAGTGTATTGGGATGACGGGCTCCTTTATTCAGAGGCTAGAGACCCAAAACCTGGTGCAACCAGGAGGTTGGTTATACCTCTGCAATTTAGGGGCTTCCTTCTTACCTTGGCCCATGATATTCCTCTAGCAGGACACTTAGGCCAGAACAAGACTTGGGACAGGCTTGTCCCTCACTTTCACTGGCCTCACATGAATGAAGATACCAAGGAGTTTTGTCGCTCCTGTGTGACCTGCCAAGCCAGTGGCAAATCAGGTGGCACAACAAAGGCCCCCCTAATACCACTACCTGTGGTGGGGGTCCCCTTTGAAAGAGTGGGAATAGATATAGTGGGTCCCATGGATCCTCCCCCTGCATCTGGGCACAGATTTATACTGGTGGTAGTGGATCATGCCACCAGGTATCCAGAGGCAATTCCCCTTAGGACCACTACAGCTCCTGTTGTGGCCAGGGCCCTGCTGGGAGTATTCTAAAGAGTGGGGTTTCCTAAGGAGGTGGTTTCTGACAGAGGTACCAACTTCATGTCAGGATACTTGACAGCTATGTGGAAGGAATGTAAGTTCACCACTACTTATCACCCACAATGCAATGGGCTTGTTGAGAGATTCAACAAGACCCTAAAGGGTATGATCAAAGGATTACCTGAAAAGCTCAGGCGAAGATGGGACATCCTTCTACCCTGCCTTCTGTTTGCTTACAGAGAGGTCCCACAAAAAGGAGTTGGCTACAGCCCCTTTGAATTGCTGTTTGGGCACCCTGTAAGAGGCCCACTGTGTTTAGTGAAGGAAGGATGGGAGTTACCTCTCAAAAAGCCTAAACAAGACATAGTGGACTATGTGCTTGGTCTCCGCTCCAGGATGGCTGAGTATATGGAGAAGGTATCCAAAAACATTGAGGCAAGCCAGGCCTTACAGAAAGCTTGGCATGACCAAAAGGCTGTCTTGGTTGAGTTTCAGCCAGGACAGAAGGTATGGGTGTTGAAGCCAGTGGCCCCAGCAGCACTCCAAGACAAATGGTCTGGACCCCATACAATCCTGGAAAAGAAGGGAGAGGTCACCTACTTGGTGGACCTAGGAACTCCCAGGAGTCCCCACAGGGTACTCCATGTTAACAGGTTAAAGGCATATGTTGACAGGGCAGACAGGGGTTTGCTCATGCCTAAAGATGAGGGACAGGAGGAAGAGAGTGACCCTCTCCCAGACCTGTTGTCTCAGAACCCTGAAGATGGCTCAGTTGAAGGAGTGACCCTTGGAGGCAACCTCACTGACCATCAGCAGATTGAATGTAGACAGGTTCTACAATCATGTCAACATATGTTTTCATTGATACCTAGTCAAACTGACTGGTGTACCCATGTGGTGGACACTGGTGACAGTCTGCCTGTAAAGAACACACTTTACAGACAACCTGACCACGTCAGGGACTGTATAAAGGCTGAGGTACACAAAATGCTGGAATTGGGTGTCATTGAACCCTCAGAGAGCCCCTGGGCTAGCCCAGTGGTTCTGGTCCCCAAACCTCACACCAAAGATGGCAAGAGAGGGATGAGGTTCTGTGTGGATTACAGAGGACTCAATGCTGTCACTAGGACATATGCACATCCTATTCCAAGGGCAGATGAGCTCATAGATAAACTGGCTTCTGCTAAGTTTTTGAGCACATTTGATTTGACTGCTGGCTATTGGCAAATCAGGTGAACTGAGGAGTCAAAGGCCAAAACAGCATTCTCAACCCCAGGAGGACATTATCAATTTTTGGTGATGCCCTTTGGTATGAAGAATGCACCTGCCACCTTCCAAAGGTTGGTGAATCAAGTCCTTACTGGGTTGGATGACTTTTGTGCAGCATATCTTGATGACATTGCTGTATTTAGCTGCACCTGGGAGGATCACCTGATCCACCTGATGAAGGTACTTGAGGCACTGCAAAAGGCAGGCCTCACTATCAAGGCTACTAAGTGCCAGATAGGGCAGAGTAAGGTTGTGTAGGAGAGTAGGGTCTGCTATCCTATGGTCACCCCAAATTTTTGCTTTTTGCTTCACTGGTTTTTGACATATTGAGGCTGTGGGCCTGCCAATCAGACACCCAGCCTGCTGTTCTCTCTACTAAATTCACACTATGCACCCTAGGTGCATAACCAATTAGAAGTGGATCACCCTGTGAGCCCCTGTACCAGTGTACACTAGGTACCCAGGGCATTGGTGTATCTAAGGCCTACCAGGGGCTGAAGCATGTATTGTGCCACCCCTGGCCTGGCCTAACAAATTTGACACAACTGGCTGATCACTCAGCTGGGGTAAGTTGGTGTAACCACCTCTTACTTAGGTGTAGTATACCTATTCCTAACCTTAAATGGGACACCTGGTAACCTATAAGTCACTCCTATGGCAGGCCTTAACAATCCTGAAGGCAGAGTGCTTGGTTCCATGTGAGATGGTGCTCTGGCATGAGCTGAGCCTGTCTGCAGTGGTCGGAACCACTTCCTTCTACTGTTTCCAGATATCGTCATACCATATACTCTTAAGTGCATTATGAACCTCGCGGTTAAATGCTATCTTTGGTTTGGCTTTATCAAAACATGCGAGTAAGGTATCATACGAATTGGAATACTAACCCCTCGCCAATTCTGGCGACGGGGTTAGCATTCCACCCTTCTAGAGGGACACGACATGTACAGTACCTGAAACCCGGGTAAAATCAGACATAGCCTCAGCTCCACAAAATGGATGCTGCCACCACAGACACAAGTCTGCCCTCCTGCTGCTGGGAGTCCTTCCAGCTTGGGAGGTGTGGACAAAGGGTTTCCTGCCAGGGGAGGTGCGTGCACCACCCCAGACAGGATTTTGTGTATTGGTCAGGTAGGGCTTGAAAGAAACCAGACATGCCTGAGGCTCACAAGGAGCCTCGGTGCATGCCAGTTCAATCCGGTCCTGGGGCACACCAGTCCCGGGCCTGGGGCGAGCTGGACAAAGGATTGGGGGTGTAACCACCCCCCTTCCTGGTCCCACCCTTAGGGAGGGACCTAGCAGGTAGTCCGGCCCCTAGAATCCGCTTAAAGGTAGGAGCTGTGTCCTAAGACTTCAGACATCCTGGAATCGACTTGAAACTAAGAAGAAGACGGGAACTTCGACGCTCTGCCGCACAGAGGACTGAAGCCAATCTCCCCTGTGGTCAGGGAGTGACCACCTTGCTAACGCAAGCACCATCCAGCGAATCAATGTCTGCTTTGCCGCCGCCTCCCGCCGGAGCCCGAGCCCAGAGACTGACAAGACCTGGACCTCCAGACCTCTCACCGCCCGATCCACAGTCCCTGACAAAAGGAGACCCGTGGAGGCACCGAGACACGTGGAGCCAGCCATCTTGAAAAGACCATGACAAGCTGCAAGCGCAACAACTGAGGCTCCCTCCAAGTTGTGCTTTGGGATCTGAGAAGCCCAACACCCGAGCAGCATCTGCACCAAAGGTGAGCCCTCCAGCATCTCCACGATCTGCGTGGGGCCCCTCTGCATTTTGCCACTCGACGCGCCTAACCGGTTGCTGGCCCGCTGGCTAGTGGCCATCTTGGCGACGAACTTCAAGAACTACACCGCTGGTCTGGTTGCTCCAGACTGGCCCTTGCTCCCCTCCAAAGGAGCAGTCCCTCTGACCTTGCTGGTCAGAACCATCAGCTTATTTCGTTTTCCACAACAATTGCTTTTGCCAAGGCTTGTTTGCTTCGACCAAGTCGCCGACACCGCCGACCGTGAGAGCCTGCGTGGGACAGCTCGTGAACCAACTCCTGGACGTCGTCGACCTTCAGGGACCACGTGGCTGCAGAGACAAGCTACACCTTTCTTCCTGTTTGCACCCGACATCGCCTGGTACCCACCTGGTGCCACGCTGGTCACTGGCTAGTGACTGTGAACACTGTCCCCTCTGCTTACAGGTCTTCTACAACTCCGATCCACTCTTGGATCCACCGCATCCCTTCCGGACCGACCGCCTGCAGCATCTTTGTCCACAGGCTCCATTGAACAGATAGAAGAAACCCGACGCACTTCGAGGCCTATGCACCCGCTTCCTGTGGGTGAGGTAAAGCTGGCACTCCGGTGCCCAAGTGTAGAGAATCATCTCTAGTGTCTGTGTTTCCAATCTTGAGTTCATAGTCCATCCGGAAGATCCTTTTTGCAGTAACTATGTAACTTTTACGCACCCATTGAAAACCTATGGGAGCACGCGTGTGACTATTTGCTCTGCACACGCAACCCGTGGACCACCTGGTCACTAACTAAAGTTAGCTCCTTGTAGGCCCAGCGATTCTAGAGGCCCTAGGCCTTTTCCCTTTTCTGTTCGTTGTACTTATACCACTATTTTAGTATATGGTTTGAGTGGCCACCAGGGCCTATCCATATAAAGTGCAACTTCTGTGTATTCTAACGTATTCTTGTTTAACGATTTGTGCTCCTGTGCTCATAAAGAGTCTAGGGGATACTTTGAGAAATAAATACATATATATTTTCAATATATATCTGTGTGGTGTCCTTTCTTTGGTATAAAAGGGGGTTACATTTGGTAAAACAGCCTGCTTAACACGTTTCACGAGTTTAGCCTCAAAGACTGCTTAGCCTACGCTACCACTAGGGCAGCTAGTCCGAAAAGGTTGACTTACAACCACACCATAAGGGTTGCTTGGCATGGTACAAGGTGGTCACTTTAACTAGTGAACATCATATACCAGGCCAACTTCTCACATTGGTGAGCAGCGGTTGGATTTGAGCTTGCTGTGTTTTACCATTGTAATCTCTTGGTTACCAATTGAAAGATCACATAGGTACCTGTAGGTACATATAAAACAAGATTAGATATACTTAAGTTCTACTGAACTTAGTTGTTGTAGAGCAAAGGGAGTAGCACACCCTGACTACAACTACTAGATAGGTTTAGTAGGTAAACCCAAGTGTAGGTAGATTGCAACACATCCACCCACACTTAAGAGCAATGGCTGGGGCAGAGGGGTCCACTGTACCCATCTCTGTTGAGAGTGACCCCCAGAGGGCACCATCCATCTTTGCTACCCTTAATCAAAATGAGCTCAGGCAGTTGGCAAATATCAGGGGCCTTAAACAGCCCAAGAATCCTACTTCTGCTGAACTCAGGGAGCTCTTACAGGCTGATGAAGATCAGTAAGCTCTCAGGAAAGCCTCCCAGTCAGGCCCCTTAGGGACAGGAACAGGAGGCCCCCCTTCTGAAGATGCTACTGAAGTACCTGTTAGAAGTGAGGGGGCTCCGGTTGACGCAGGTGTGAACCCACAACAAGCAGGGACCCTTTACTTCTTGTCAGGGCGAAGGATGACTCCCCAGAATAACCCCTGCTCACCGTCTAGGTGCGTGGCGCGAGCAGTCTAGGCTAAGTCTCAGGCGTACACGGTTAAGCAAATGCAATTACACATACAGTAAACCCCTTGCATGCACCACAAACGGACACCAATCAGGAAGTATATAAAAATAAGCTTTTATGTAGATTCAGCAGATTCAAATACAAGGCCCAGTAACGTTGAACTGATGGGGCCACAATTCTTGGAAATACGGTAAAGTTCTCTTTGTTTTACGGAAAGTTCTTTAGGCGGGCACAAGGTAACTGTAGGCCTCAGCGCACTTTGGGCTGAGGCAGCGCCCAGGAAGCACACAGCAGATGACAGGGAAATAAGAACGTTGCGGACCCTGGATCCGATGCGAGCTCGCGGTCGAGTTCGTGAGTACAGTACCTTGTTTCTTGACGCAAAGGCGGGTGCGGGATTTCAGCGGCCCTTCGACAGAAGGGCGAGGCGGCGTCCGAGGCTCCCACACTTCACGATGGGGGTCTGATCTTCAGGCTCACGACAAGAGCGGGGTGTTGCAGGTGGCGGGTGAACAAAGCGGGGCAGCCGGGCACGCAGATACGTCCGGGCCGTCCGAGGCTTGGAGAGGCTCACAAACGCCGATTCCGGCGGGAGGGTGAAGGTGCACAGCGAGCCTCCAACGAGCGAGGTGACGGGGCAGCCCAGCACAGCGTAGGGGGAGCGGCTCCGATCAAGCGAGGCTCTTCCCAAGGCGGGGGCGGCTAAGCAGTCCTGGTCACGGCTCAAGGAGGGACTGGGGCACGAGGGTCACAGCTCCGGCGAGGGAAAGGACACCACAGTCCAGCAGCAGGCGAGTGAAGATCAGGTAGAGCCCAATGGTCCTGGGGCTCAGTTCAGGGGGCAAGCTCAGTTCCAAGCCCTTGGAGATCGTTTTGGAAAAGCACAAGTCTTGAAAGTAAAAGTAAAGTGAAAGTCTTCAGCAACAGTTTCTCTTCTCTCCTTTGGCAGCAAGGTCACCACTGCAGGCCAATCCCCCAGGATAGGGACAGTCTTCCTCCTACAGCTTTCCCGGTGCCTCCTCCTCAGGCAGAGATTCTTCTTGGTCAAAAGCGGATCTAGTTTCTCAGGAGCAGGGCTCCTCCATTTATACAGCAAATCTTTTGTTCTCCCAGGCCAGGGGGGCCCTTGCCTAGTTCAGTCCGGTTTCTGAGCACTTTGTTTACGCGATGCAGGCTTCTTCTTTCAGAGTGCAGGGCAGAGTCATCAGACGCTCCACAGGGGGCGGAGCCGGCATTGAGGTAGCAGAGCACTGTCCTATTCAGAGCCTAGGAGCACTCCTCCCACCCATCTACCTGTCGATCGTCCTATTCATTACCAGGCTACCTAGCCCTGCCCATCTGGGTTCCCCCAGCCCTGTCACTCATACCAGCCAGACATCAGATACACATCACGCAGAGGCGGCTGAAAGGTTTAGGCAAGCAAAGGCCAACTTTCTAAAAGCGGCATTTGCAAACCCGGAATATTAAAATAAACCTTGCGAAAAGATGTACCTTATTATTCCGAGTTCAGGCATACTAAACTCGATCTTCTACCATGTTCCCTGGGTCGGTTAGGATCATAGGGTGTAATAATCCAGGCCGCCCATACTGGCCTATGAGAACAGGGTAGCCTTGCAGTAGTGAACAACAAGATGGCGGTAATTCACTACTAGGACATGCCACGCATCCGGGCTTGTCCTACCTTAGGCTTACAACGCACCCTGCCCGTGGGCCTACCAGAGGGGTGACTAACATGCAGCTAAGGGAAGGTTTTAGGGACTGGCAAGTGTGGGCACTTGCCGGTCAGCATGTCAGTACCAGACTGCACGCAGGTTCTGCGATGGCAGACCTCAGACATATTTTACCGGCCGCTTCTGTGGGTGGCACAACCAGTGCTGCAAGCCCACCAGCGTTGTTCGCATTTACATGCCCTGGCGCCCCCGGCGCATTTTACTGGGGTCTGACAGTAAATCAAACAATCCAATCATGGAATCCAACCAACATATACAATTTACATAGGGAGCACTCGCACCGCGACACTGGTTGGCAGCGGCACAGCGCGCTGAGCGGCCAACACCATAAAAACACATGAGGCACAGCGACAAAAAGAGGAAGGGAGACTCACGCCAAGGGGCCAGGTCTAACACGTGTCCCCTCCAGCTGAAAAGTGGAGAGAACTACCCTACCCCAGGGAGTTCCTCATCACTAAGGCGGAAAAATCTGGACATTCCGTCAGCATTGGCGTGATCTGTACCAGGGCGATGTTCCACCGTGAAATCCATACCCTGTAGGGAAATGAACCACCTCAACAGCTTTGGATTCTCACCCCTCATATGCATCAACCATCTGAGGGGCCTGTGGTCCGTCTGAACCCGGAAGTGAGACCCAAACAAGTAGGGTCTTAGCTTCTTCAGCGCCCAGACCACAGCAAATGCCTCACGCTCAATAGCACTCCACCTTTGTTCCCGTGGAAGTAACCTCCTGCTAAGAAAGGCTACGGGTTGATCTAGGCCCTCCTCATTAATCTGTGAAAGAACAGCCCCCACACCATGCTCTGAAGCGTCTGTCTGAACGATAAACTCTTTGGAGAAGTTGGGAGCCAAGAGCACGGGCGCCGTGCACATAGCAGTTTTCAAGGCCTCAAAAGCTTTCTGACAGGTGTCAGTCCAGATCACTTTCCTGGGCTGCTTCTTCGAAGTCAGCGCTGTCAAGGGGGCAACCATGTTGCCATACCCCTTGACAAACCTCCTGTAATACCCGGTGAGACCTAGGAAGGCTCTCACCTCCGTCTGGGTTTTGGGCGCCTCCCAATTCAGGATGGTTTCTATCTTGGGCTGAAGGGGTGCCACCTGGCCACTCCCAACTTGGTGTCCCAAGTACACCACGGAACCCTGCCCGATCTGGCACTTACTCGCCTTGATCGTGAGGCCTGCCTTGCGCAGCGCCATCAACACTTCCCAGAGGTGACGCAAGTGTTCCTCCCAAGTGGAGCTGAACACTGCGATGTCATCCAGGTAGGCTGCACTGAACGAATCCAGCCCAGCCAACACCTGGTTGACCAATCTCTGGAAGGTGGCAGGGGCATTCTTCATCCCAAATGGCATAACCCGGAACTGGTAGTGCCCATCTGGGGTGGAGAATGCTGACCTCTCTTTGGCCCCCTCGGTCAAGGCGATCTGCCAATACCCAGACGTTAAATCAAACGTGCTGAGGTAGTTGGCAGCCCCTAGCCGATCGATGAGCTCATCAGCTCTGGGGATGGGGTGTGCGTCGGTCCTAGTGACCGAATTGAGTCCTCTGTAGTCCACACAGAACCGGAGTTCGGGTGTGGCTCCCGGCGCTGCAGCTTTTGGGACCAAGACCACGGGGCTGGCCCAAGGACTGCTAGAAGACTCAATTACCCCGAGTGCAAACATCTTGGAGACCTCCTCCTTGATGCATGTCCTCACCCTGTCAGTCACCCTGTAGGCCTTGTGCCGCACAGGTGGACTATCCCCAGTGTCCACATCATGGACGCACCAATCAGTGACACCAGGGACCAGGGAAAACAGGTCAGAAAATTGTCCCAGCAACTGGCGACAATCATTCTGTTGCTCAGGGGTCAGGGTGGAAGAGAGGATGACACCATCCACTGACCCATCTTGCTCCTTGGCTGACAGGAGGTCAGGAAGAGGTTCTGTCTCCTCTTCCATTCCAGCATCTGTTGCCAAGAGCATGCCCACTTGGGACCTCTCCAAGTGGGGCTTGAGGCGGTTGACGTGTAGGACCCTTAAGGGGTTCCTAGGAGACTTTAGGTCCACCACGTAGGTAACAGGACTCTTGCGCTCCACCACCTCAAAGGGACCGGTCCACTTATCCTGGAGCGCACACGGCTCCACGGGGGCCAAGACCCATACTTTCTGCCCAGGCTGAAGCTCTACCAGAGTGGCGTTCTGGTCGTACCACCGCTTCATCTCCTCCTGGCTGGCTTCCAGATTTGCCTCAGCAAGTTGCCTGAATCGCCTAGTCTGATTCCTGAAGGCCAGCATGTAACTATATACATTCTGGGGAGGTTTCCTGGGAGATTGCTCCCAGCCTTCTTTGACCAGACTTAGAGATCCTCTGACTGGGTGACCATACAGAAGCTCAAAGGGACTGAACCCCAGAGACTTCTGTGGCACCTCACGGTAAGCGAAGAGAAGGCATGGTAAGAGGACGTCCCACTTACGCCTCATGGCTCCTTCCAGGCCCATTATCATGCCTTTGAGGGTTCGGTTGAATCTCTCAACCAACCCGTTTCCTTGGGGGTGGTAAGGGGTGGTGAACTTGTAGGTTACACCACACTCTTGCCAAAGAGATTTCATGTACTTGGACATGAAATTGGTACCTCGGTCAGACACCACTTCTAGAGGGAATCCCACTCGGGAGAAAATTCCCATCAGTGCCCGTCCCACCACGGGGGCCGTCACTGTCCTTAGAGGAATGGCTTCCGGGTACCGGGTGGCATGGTCCACCAGGACCAGGATGAACCTATTGCCCATCGCTGTCCTGGGGTCCAGTGGCCCTACAATGTCAATCCCCACTCGCTGGAATGGGGTACCGACCACAGGGAATGGCTGGAGTGGAGCCTTCTGCTTCCTTCCACTCTTTCCACTTGCCTGGCAAGTCTGGCATGTCCTGCAGTGAGTATCTGAACTCCTGCGCATTTGAGGCCAATAAAAGTGGGTGACAAGCCTTTCAAAGGTCTTGTCCTGCCCCAAATGCCCTGCCAATGGCACATCGTGAGCCAGCCCCAGTAGGAAGGCTCTGAAGTCCTGGGGTACCACCAGCGCACGGGCTGACCCAGGCTCAGCAACCTTAGGCTCTGTATATAGGAGGTCGTTCTCCCAGTAAACGAAATGTGATCCTGACTGATCACCTGCGGCCTGGTCTGCAGCCTGCTGCCGCATACCCACGAGAGAAGGGCACTCCTTCTGTGCCTTGCAAAAGTCCTCCCTGGTGGGACCCCCTTCCTGCTGCCAATGGGTCAGCTCCGGCAGGTCTCCCAGTTCAGCTATCTGCTCCCCTGTAGGCTCCAGGGCATCCCCCTCAAGGTCTGCTTCCTCCTGGACCGTGGGAACTTCAGGGGCTGGCTTCCCGCGCCCCTTGCTCCTTCTCTCTGAGGCCGGTTCCTGGGCCTCCCTCTCAGGCTCCAGGACCTCTTGAGTACCTCTACTGGCTGCCATGGACCGTGTGGTGACACACGCCCAATCCGGCATACCCAACATCTCCAGGTGAGCACTCCGCTCCACCTTAGCCCAAGGTGAGCTCTCCAAATCGTTCCCTAACAAACAGTCTACAGGCATGGCGGGCCTCACAGCTACCTGAAGAGTACCAGAGACCCCCCCCCACTCAAAGGGAACCTGAGCCACCTTGCAGTGTCTCTCTGTGTTGTCAGCGGCAACAACGGGATAGAATGCGTTGGGGACCACCTGCTCCTGAGACACCAGGTGACACCTGACAGCTGTCACACTGGCTCCTGTATCCCTAAGAGCTTCCACTCTATGGCCATTTATGGTCACCCACTGCCTGTACTTCTTAGTGTTCTCAGGCAGCTGGGTTGGAGGGACCACTTCACGGTCTCCTAGCGAGACCAGGGACATCTCTGCGGGACCCCACCCACCTTGGACATCCCTCTCCTCCCCCAAGGCTACACTAGTCACCTGCCGGGGTGGAGCACCAGTGGGCGCTGGTTTACCAAACAATGGACACTTTACATCAGAAGCAAAATGCCCCAAATTGTTACACCTGTAACATCTTACGGGCCCCTTTTGAACAGGAGGACCTGTCGGGGCCCCGGTCGGTTTCTGGGGTGGGGGAGGCTGAGAACCCTTCCCTTGGTTCCCTTGGGGACTATGTTGGGGCCCTTTTTGGAACTGCTTCTGTTTACCCCTGTCCCCCCCACTCTTCTGCTGGGGACCCTGCCCACCTTTGGCGGAATCCCCCACGGTACCCTTGTGGACCCTGGTACTGACCCAGCGGTCCGCCTCCTCAGCAAGCTTCCTAGGGTTAGTCAGCCTACTATCGATCAGGTGCTGGCGTAGCTCAGGAAAACAATTACTGGACAAGTGCTCCCATGCCACTAAATCAAGAAGCCCTTGATAATCATTTACCTTACTACCCTTTACCCAACCATCCAGCGCTCTGCAAAAGAAAGTCACATACTCCACATACGTACTATTGGGAATCTTAGTGCAACCCCTAAACCTCTGTCTATATAACTCAGGGGTCAACCCATACCTAGCCATCAATGCTTCCTTCATATGGGCATAAGAATTATGAACATCAGCAGGTAAATCTAACAGTGTGTCCCACCCTTCACTCAGGAACCGTCCCCACAACCCCGCTCCCCAATCTTTCTCAGGGACCCGGTGGGAAGACATGGCTACCTCGTAGGCTCTGAACCACTGCCCGATGTCGTCATTCTTGAAGAACTCCTTCACCACATCCTTGGGAATATAAACTCTTGGTTCCGCCGGTACTGGCGGTGTGCTGCCACCAGAGGGATTAAGCTCCAAACTTTTTGCTTTCAGCTCCAGCTCCCTCAGCTTCATGTCATGCTCTAATTGTAGTTTCTTTTCTTCCATGGCTAGTCTTTGTTTTTCCATATCCATCTGCCCATGAAGTTTTGCCATCTCCACCTCGTGTGCCCGGGTTGCTGCCCTGTCTGCCAACTCTTCTGGCGACAGGCCTCGGTGTAGGAGAGTAGGGTCTGCTATCCTATGGTCACCCCAAATTTTTGCTTTTTGCTTCACTGGTTTTTGACATATTGAGGCTGTGGGCCTGCCAATCAGACCCCCAGCCTGCTGTTCTCTCTACTAAATTAAAACTATGCACCCTAGGTGCATAACCAATTGGAAGTGGATCACCCTGTCAGCCCCTGTACCAGTGTACACTAGGTACCCAGGGCATTGGTGTACCCAAGGCCTGCCAGGGGCTGCAGCATGTATTATGCCACCCCAGGCTTGGCCTAACAATCTGACACAACTGGCTGATCACTCAGCTGGGGTAAGTTGGTGTAATCACCTCTTACTTAGGTGTAGTATACCTATACCTAACCTTAAATGGGACACCTGGTAACCTCTAAGTCACTCCTATGGCAGGCCTTAACAATCCTGAAGGCAGAGTGCTTGGTTCCATGTGAGATGGTGCTCTGGCATGAGCTGAGCCTGTCTGCAGTGGTCGGAACAACTTCCTTCTGCTGTTTCCAGATATCGTCATACCATATACTCTTAAGTGCATTATGAACCTCGCGGTTAAATGCTATCTTTGGTTTGGCTTTATCAAAACATGTCGAGTAAGGTGTCATACGAATTGGAATACTAACCCCTCGCCAATTCTGGCGACGGGGTTAGCATTCCACCCTTCTAGAGGGACACGACATGTACAGTACCTGAAACCCGGGTAAAATCAGACATAGCCTCAGCTCCACAAAATGGATGCTGCCACCACAGACACAAGTCTGCCCTCCTGCTGCTGGGAGTCCTTCCAGCTTGGGAGGTGTGGACAAAGGGTTTCCTGCCAGGGGAGGTGCGTGCACCACCCCAGACAGGATTTTGTGTATTGGTCAGGTAGGGCTTGAAAGAAACCAGACATGCCTGTGGCTCACAAGGAGCCTCGGTGCATATGCCAGTTCAAACCGGTCCTGGGGCACACCAGTCCCGGGCCCGGGGCGAGCTGGACAAAGGATTGGGGGTGTAACCACCCCCCTTCCTGGTCCCACCCATAGGGAGGGACCTAGCAGGTAGTCCGGCCCCTAGAATCCGAATAAAGGTAGGAGCTGTGTCCTAAGACTTCAGACATCCTGGAATCAACTTGAAACTAAGAAGAAGACGGGAACTTCGACATTCTGCTGCACAGAAGACTGAAGAAAATCTCCCCTGTGGTCAGGGAGTGACCACCTTGCTAACGCAAGCACCATCCAGCGAATCACCGTCTGCTTTGCCGCCGCCTCCCGCCGGAGCCCGAGCCCAGAGACTGACAAGACCTGGACCTCCAGACCTCTCACCGCCCGATCCACAGTCCCTGCAAAGAGGAGACCCGTGGAGGCACCGAGACACGTGGAGCCAGCCATCTTGGAACGACTACGACAAGCTGACCAGTGCAACAACCGAGGCTCCCTCCAAGTTGTGCTTTGGGTCCTGAGAAGCCCAACCCTCGAGCAGCATCTGCACCAAAGGTGAGCCCTCCAGCATCTCCACGACCTGCGTGGGGCCCTTCTGCATTTTGCCACTCGACGCGCCTAACCGGTTGCTGGCCCGCTGGCTAGTGGCCATCTTGGCGACGAAATCTACGACAAACACCGCTGGTCTGGTTGCTCCAGACTGGCCCTTGCTCCCCTCCAAAGGAGCAATCCCTCTGACCTTGCTGGTCAGAACCAACAGCTGATTTCCGAATCCTCCTGCAATTGCTTTTGCCAAGGCTTGTTGGCTTCGATCAAGTCGCCGACACCGCCGACAGCGAGAGCCTGCGTGGGACAGCTCGTGAGCCGACTCCTGGACGTCGTCGACCTTCAGGGACCACGTGGCTGCGGAGACAAGCTACCCCTCATCACCTGTTTGCACCCGACATCGCCTGGTACCCACCTGGTGCCACGCTGGTCACTGGCTAGTGACTGTGAACACTGTCCCCTCTGCTTACAGGTCTTCAACATCTCCGATCCCCTCTTGGATCCACTGCATCTCTTCCCGACCGACCGCCTGCAGCATCTTTGTCCCAGGCTCAACGGAACAGATAGAAGAAACCCGACGCACTTTGAGGCCTATGCACCCGCTTCCTGTGGGTGAGGTAAAGCTGGTACTCCGGTGCCCATGTGTAGTAATACATCTCTAGTGCCTGTGTTCCAAATCTTAAGTTCCTAGGTCATCCGGAAGATTCCTTTTGCAGTAACTTTGTACTTTTTACGCACCCATTGAAACCTATGGGAGCCCGCGTGTGACTATTTGCTCTGCACACGCCACCCGTGGACCTCCTGGTCACTAACTGACGTTAGCTCCTCGTAGGCCCAGCGATTCTAGAGGCCCTAGGCCTTTTCCCTTTTCTGTTCGTGGTACTTATACCACTATTTTAGTATATGGTTCGAGTGGCCACCAGGGCCTATCCATATAAAGTGCAACTTCTGTGTATTCTGTGATAATCTTGTTTGACGATTTGTGCTCCTGTGCTCATAAAGAGACTAGGGGTTACTTTGAGAAATAAATACATATATATTTTGAATATATATCTGTGTGGTGTCCTTTCATTGGTATAAAAGGGGGTTGCATTTGGTAAAACAGCTGGCTTAACACGCATCACGAGTTTAGCCTCAAAGACTGCTTAGCCTACGCTACCACTAGGGCAGCTAGTCCAAAAAGGTTGACTTACAACCACACCATAAGGGTTGCTTGGCATGGTACAAGGTGGTCACTAGAACTAGTGAACAGCATATACCAGGCCAACTTCTCACATTGGTGAGCAGCGGTTGGATTTGAGCTTGCTGTGTTTTACCATTGTAATCTCTTGGTTACCAATTGAAAGATCACATAGGTACCTGTAGGTACATATAAAACAAGATTAGATATACTTAAGTTCTACTGAACTTAGTTGTTGTAGAGCAAAGGGAGTAGCACACCCTGACTACAACTACTAGATAGGTTTAGTAGGTAAACCCAAGTGTAGGTAGATTGCAACACATCCACCCACACTTAAGAGCAATGGCCGGGGCAGAGGGGTCCACTGTACCCATCTCTGTTGAGAGTGACCCCCAGAGGGCACCATCCAGCTTTGCTACCCTTAATCAGAATGAGCTCAGGCATTTGGCAACTCTTAGAGGCCTTAAACAGCCCAAGAACCCAAACTCTGCTGAGCTCAGAGAGCTCTTACAGAATGATGAGAATCAGAGAGCACTCAAGAAAGCTTCCCAGTTAGCCCCCTTAGGGACAGGAACAGGAGGCCCCCCTTCTAAAGATGCCACTGAAGTACCCCTTCCCAATAGTCACCCCTTAGATGGGATGCCTACCACAGAGGATGAGAGTGAAAAGGATACTGACAGTAGTGAGGATGAAGGGAGAACTAGCCCAGTGCCAAGTGTTATACTTGGCCCAGCTAAACCAAGGCTATTGGGGACTGACAGTGGGTTCAACCCACTGGATCTCCCCAGTGGACTTAACACAGGGCTTGGAAGGCAAAGGAATCGCTCAGGTGACTCCAATGCTTCCCATGGCTCTAGAGGCTCTCAGGGTCACTCCAGGAGAAGGATGACCACCCCTCAGAGGAGGGAACATGAGGCCAAGATGCAAGAGGCTCAGCTGAGGATCAGGAAGCAGGAGCTAGAAGTAGCCCTGATGGAAGAGAAACTTAGCAAGGCTAGACAGCATAAAGAGAGTGGGTCTATACCCACTGGTGGCAGCATTGTCCCTAAGGACAAAGATAGGGTTTTCGACAATAGAAACCTGTCTAAGGTTGTGCCCCCCTACAAAAGTGGGGATGACATCCACAAGTGGATAACTGCTCTTGAGAGAGCCTGCAAAGTACAGCAGGTTCCTGAAGATCAGTGGGCAGCAATCCTCTGGCTCTCCTTTGAGGGAAGAGGCAGAGACAGACTCCTCACTGTTAGAGAAGAGGATGTCAGAAACTACAGAGTCCTGAAGAGTGTTCTAGTTGATGGGTTAGGCTTAACCACTGAGCAGTACAGGTTAATGTTCAGAGACACCCAAAAGACACAGACTCAGGACTGGTCTGAATACATTGAATGTGCCACTAAGGCTTTGGAGGGTTGGTTGCTGGGAAGTAAGGTATCTGATTTTACAGGATTGTATAATTTGATGATGAGAGAACAGATTTTAAATAACTGTCAAAACCAGCAACTGCATCAACACTTGGTTGACTCTGATCTGACCTCTCCCCAAGAATTGGGAAAGAAGGCAGACAAATGGGTCAGAACCAGGGTTAAGCAAAAGAACCAGAACCAGGGCCAAGGGGGTGATCAGAAGAAAACAGACCAAAAGGGTGGAGATCAGAAATCTAAAGACCAGAAGTCTTCAACAGGGCCCCAAACTACTGCTAAGGAGGGTGGGTCCCAACAACAGTCCAAAAAGAAGAAAGAAGGTCAAAAGAAACCCTGGTGCAATCATTGCAAAAATACAACTCACTGGACTAGTGATTGCAAAAAGGGTGGAGCCCCCAACACTGTTGCCCCTAAGGCACCTGCTCCCAGTACTACTGTTAGCAGTGTTGGTCCCCAGACAAAGGGTGTAGTGGGAATCACTATGGGAACTGAAGGAGATTCTGACTTAGACAGAACCCTTACACAGGCAGTCTTGATCTGTGATGGGGACATTGATTTGTCCCTGACTGTGAGCCCCAGTAACCTGGGCAAGTACAGACAGACTCCTTTAATTAATGACAAAGTGGCTCAAGCCTACAGGGACACATGTGCCAGTGTCACTATGGTGACACCAGGCTTTGTGGATCCTGGACAGTACATACCAGGTGAGAACTACCTGGTGACCAATGCCAGCAATGCCACTACTTCACATAGTGTGGCAGTTGTTAACTTCTCATGGGGAGGGGTAACTGGCCTCAAAAGGGTTGTGGTTAGTGCAGACCTCCCAGTAGAATGTTTGTTGGGCAATGACCTAGAGAGTTCTTGTGAGAAGTTGGCCTGGTATATGCTGTTCACTAGTTCTAGTGACCACCTTGTACCATGCCAAGCAACCCTTATGGTGTGGTTGTAAGTCAACCTTTTCGGACTAGCTGCCCTAGTGGTAGCGTAGGCTAAGCAGTCTTTGAGGCTAAACTCGTGAAGCGTGTTAAGCCAGCTGTTTTACCAAATGCAACCCCCTTTTATACCAATGAAAGGACACCACACAGATATATATTCAAAATATATATGTATTTATTTATCAAAGTAACCCCTAGTCTCTTTATGAGCACAGGAGCACAAATCGTCAAACAAGATTATCACAGAATACACAGAAGTTGCACGTTATATGGATAGGCCCTGGTGGCCACTCAAACCATATACTAAAATAGTGGTATAAGTACCACGAACAGAAAAGGGAAAAGGCCTAGGGCCTCTAGAATCGCTGGGCCTACAAGGAGCTAACGTCAGTTAGTGACCAGGAGGTCCACGGGTGGCGTGTGCAGAGCAAATAGTCACACGCGTGCTCCCATAGGTTTCAATGGGTGCGTAAAAAGTACAAAGTTACTGCAAAAGGAATCTTCCGGATGACCTAGGAACTTAAGATTTGGAACACAGGCACTAGAGATGTATTACTACACATGGGCACCGGAGTACCAGCTTTACCTCACCCACAGGAAGCGGGTGCATAGGCCTCAAAGTGCGTCGGGTTTCTTCTATCTGTTCCGTTGAGCCTGGGACAAAGATGCTGCAGGCGGTCGGTCGGGAAGAGATGCAGTGGATCCAAGAGTGGATCGGAGATGTTGAAGACCTGTAAGCAGAGGGGACAGTGTTCACAGTCACTAGCCAGTGACCAGCGTGGCACCAGGTGGGTACCAGGCGATGTCGGGTGCAAACAGGTGATGAGGGGTAGCTTGTCTCCGCAGCCACGTGGTCCCTGGAGGTCGACGACGTCCAGGAGTCGGCTCACGAGCTGTCCCACGCAGGCTCTCGCTGTCGGCGGTGTCGGCGACTTGATCGAAGCAAACAAGCCTTGGCAAAAGCAATTGTAGGAGGATTCGGAAATCAGCTGTTGGTTCTGACCAGGAAGGTCAGAGGGATTGCTCCTTTGGAGGGGAGCAAGGGCCAGTCTGGAGCAACCAGACCAGCGGTGTTTGTCGTAGATTTCGTCGCCAAGATGGCCACTAGCCAGCGGGCCAGCTACCGGTTAGGCGCGTCGAGTGGCAAAATGCAGAAGGGCCCCACGCAGATCGTGGAGATGCTGGAGGGCTCACCTTTGGTGCAGATGCTGCTCGAGGGTTGGGCTTCTCAGGACCCAAAGCACAACTTGGAGGGAGCCTCGGTTGTTGCACTGGTCAGCTTGTCGTAGTCGTTTCAAGATGGCTGGCTCCACGTGTCTCGGTGCCTCCACGGGTCTCCTCTTTTCAGGGACTGTGGATCGGGCGGTGAGAGGTCTGGAGGTCCAGGTCTTGTCAGTCTCTGGGCTCGGGCTCCGGCGGGAGGCGGCGGCAAAGCAGACGGTGATTCGCTGGATGGTGCTTGCGTTAGCAAGGTGGTCACTCCCTGACCACAGGGGAGATTTTCTTCAGTCTTCTGTGCAGCAGAATGTCGAAGTTCCCGTCTTCTTCTTAGTTTCAAGTTGATTCCAGGATGTCTGAAGTCTTAGGACACAGCTCCTACCTTTAAGCGGATTCTAGGGGCCGGACTACCTGCTAGGTCCCTCCCTAAGGGTGGGACCAGGAAGGGGGGTGGTTACACCCCCAATCCTTTGTCCAGCTCGCCCCAGGCCCGGGACTGGTGTGCCCCAGGACCGGTTTGAACTGGCATATGCACCGAGGCTCCTTGTGAGCCACAGGCATGTCTGGTTTCTTTCAAGCCCTACCTGACCAATACACAAAATCCTGTCTGGGGTGGTGCACGCACCTCCCCTGGCAGGAAACCCTTTGTCCACACCTCCCAAGCTGGAAGGACTCCCAGCAGCAGGAGGGCAGACTTGTGTCTGTGGTGGCAGCATCCATTTTGTGGAGCTGAGGCTATGTCTGATTTTACCCGGGTTTCAGGTACTGTACATGTCGTGTCCCTCTAGAAGGGTGGAATGCTAACCCCGTCGCCAGAATTGGCGAGGGGTTAGTATTCCAATTCGTATGACACCTTACTCGACATGTTTTGATAAAGCCAAACCAAAGATAGCATTTAACCGCGAGGTTCATAATGCACTTAAGAGTATATGGTATGACGATATCTGGAAACAGTAGAAGGAAGTTGTTCCGACCACTGCAGACAGGCTCAGCTCATGCCAGAGCACCATCTCACATGGAACCAAGCACTCTGCCTTCAGGATTGTTAAGGCCTGCCATAGGAGTGACTCATAGGTTACCAGGTGTCCCATTTAAGGTTAGGTATAGGTATACTACACCTAAGTAAGAGGTGATTACACCAACTTACCCCAGCTGAGTGATCAGCCAGTTGTGTCAGATTGTTAGGCCAAGCCTGGGGTGGCATAATACATGCTGCAGCCCCTGGCAGGCCTTGGGTACACCAATGCCCTGGGTACCTAGTGTACACTGGTACAGGGGCTGACAGGGTGATCCAACCAATTGGGTATGTACCTAGGGTACATGGAGTCCATTTTACAGAGAGAGCAGATAGCCTGAGAGCCTGAATGGCAGGATCTCAGGCCAACTAAGTCGAAAAACCAGCTAGACACTAGGCAAAAATTTGGGGGTAACCATAGTCAGATATCCACCTTCCTACACAACCCCCCCCCCAAACGAAGGGAGATAAGGCTGACCTTGACCAGGTAAGCCTATATTGCCCAAGTGGCCATATAAGGAGGAACCAGCACTGGCATGGTTACCCCCTGTCTCATGGTCCACTAAGCAATCCCTCACCCTAAGGGTATCAGAGGGTCTCCACCATAGGGAATCTCTACCTGTGGTGTGTCTTGGCAAAGTAAAAGGCTGGTGTTGAGATGGAGTACTGAAGTGAGTGTCCTCAAAGTGAGGCCTCAGCTTCCTCCAATCATCCTCCACCATGGATGCCTTTCTTTCTTTAACTGAGTTGCACTGTGCTCTCAGGGTCAGCCTCTGGCTACCTAAAGCTGGAGGCTGGGTCCCTTTTGTGGGCTTACTGGAGGGACAGGTCAGGTTTGGGGCCCTAAGGTCCCATGTTTGCCTGTGCCCAACAGAATCCCCCTGGGGGAGGTCCCTAACTACCTGTAAAGGAGATCCCTCAGGAATGTTTTTACCCATCACCTGACTAGGGCTACTAGCCAGGCAATCCTCATTCTTTTGATGGGGGGGTTCTTGTGGACAGGGGCCCTCTGGGGGTCCACTGGCCTCCCTGACCTCTGCAGCCCTGGGCTGACTGAGGCAGGGTAGAGAGAGGCAGGCTACCTGCACCAGACTGGATCCCACCTTGGAAGGGGCCACTGACATCAGAGGCTCTGCCAGGCCAGGCCTGGCTACCTCTGGGGCAGTTCCTTCACAAGGGGTGAGGTCAGATCCCTGAGGAGGCTGAC
The DNA here is from genome assembly GCF_964204655.1 of Triturus cristatus. Lineage (NCBI taxonomy): Eukaryota > Metazoa > Chordata > Amphibia > Caudata > Salamandridae > Triturus > Triturus cristatus. The sequence goes on along the minus strand of NC_140579.1, from coordinate 491,499,684 downwards.
CTTTTCCTAATGTCTGGGGAGAGGGAGACTTTTCTTCCTCCCCACTACTCTCAGTTTGTGTGGAGTGATCCATTGTTTCAGGCTTCACTACACCTATGTCAGTCTGAGTATAGGCTGAGACCATTACAGCCTTGCCAACCTTTTCAGGGGGGCACTCAGTTTGTGTTTGAGCTGTGACTGTCACAGCTCTGCCAGTCCCTACAGGGAAGTCTGTCTGTGCCTGGGCTGTGGCTACCACTGCCCTTCCAACCTTTTCAGGGAGGAAATCTATTTGGACAGGGGTTGTGAATGGCACAACCCCCCTACCCTTTTGTGAAAGGCCTACCATTTTAGAATGGGTGTCTTGTTCAACTCCAGCCCAAGCTGAGAGTTCTAAGTCATTCCCCAGTAAGCAGTCTACAGGCAAGGTTGGGGACACTGCTACCCTTTTAGGGCCAGTGACCCCTCCCCAGCTGAGACATACCTCTGCCATGGGATGACTGTTCTGTTTGCCATCAATGTTAGTCACCTGGTAGGAGAAACCGGGCAAAAGCTGCTCAGAGGGAACTAGCCAATGGGCCACCATTGTGATGCTAGCCCCAGTGTCTCTGTAGGCCTCAGCTTTTGTACCATTGATGTAGGGCTCCTGTCTGTACCTACCCAAAGTGTTGGGACAGGCAGTGAAGTTGGCAAACCCCATGCCACCATCACAGACAAGAGTGGTTGCTGTAGGGGAATTGGCTAAGCCAGGGTCCCCCTGTGTTCCCCAAGTAAACCCACCCAGATTTCTGGGGGCACTCCCACCACCTGGGGGATTACTGCTGACAGTAATAGGTGGTGTGACAGGAGTAATTGGAGGAACAGTTTTGTTTTTAGCCCTTGGGCAACCGCTGTCAGTTTTCCAATGCCCAGGAGTTTTACACTCATGGCAGTAGGGCTTTTTAGCTGTGGTAGAGGAGGGAGCTTGGGACCCACCACCCTGTGTGGAGTTTTGGGGCCCTGAGGAAGGTTTCTCTTTTTCTTTATCCCCACCCTTCTCTTGAGGCTTGGTGGTATCTTTCTTTTGGTCACCACCCTGGTTTTTAGGCCTGATCCTGGTCCTGACCCATTTATCTGCCCTCTTTCCCAATTCTTGGGGAGAGGTCAAATCTGAGTCTACCAGGTGTTGATGGAGAAGCTGGTTTTGACAATTACTTAAAATCTGCTCTCTCATCATCAAATTGTACAATCCTGTATAATCAGACACCTTACTTCCCAGCAACCAACCCTCCAAAGCCTTAGTGGCACATTCCACATATTCAGACCAGTCCTGAGTCTGTGTCTTCTGGGTGTCTCTGAACATTAACCTGTACTGTTCAGTGGTTAAGCCTAACCCATCAACTAGGACACTCTTCAGGACTCTGTAATTTCTGACATCCTCTTCTCTAACAGTGAGGAGTCTATCTCTGCCTCTCCCCTCAAAGGAGAGCCATAAGATTGCTGCCCACTGGTCTTCAGGAACCTGCTGCACTTTGCAGGCTCTCTCAAGAGCAGTCATCCATTTGTGGATGTCATCCCCACTTTTGTAGGGGGGCACAATCTTGGACAGGTTCCTATTGTCAAAGACCCTATCTTTGTCCCTAGGGACATTGCTGCCACCAGTGGGTATAGACCCACTCTCTCTATGCTGCCTAGCCTTGCTCAGTTTTTCTTCCATCAGGGCTACTTCTAGCTCCTGCTTCCTGATCCTCAGCTGGGCTTCCTGCATTCTGGCCTCATGTTCCCTCCTCTGAGGGGTGGTCAGTCTCCTTCTGGAGTGACCTTGAGAGCCTCTAGAGCCATGGGAAGCATTGGAGTCACCTGAGCGATTCCTTTGCCTTCCAAGCCCTGTGTTAAGTCCACTGGGGAGATCCAATGGGGTGAACCCACTGTCAGTCCCCAATAGCCTTAGTTTAGCTGGGCCAAGTATAACACTTGGCACTGGGCTAGTTCTCCCTTCATCCCCACTCACATCTGTATCCCCATCACTTTCTTCCTCTGTGGTAGGCATCCCATCTAAGGGGTGACTATTGAAAGGGGGTACCTCTGTGGCATCTTCAGAAGGGGGGCCTCCTGTTCCTGACCCTAAGGGGGCTAACTGGGAAGCTTTCCTGAGTTCTCTCTGATTCTCATCATTTTGTAAGAGTTCTCTGAGCTCAGCAGAGGTAGGGTTCTTGGGCTGTTTAAGGCCTCTAAGAGTTGCCAAATGCCTGAGCTCATTCTGGTTAAGGGTAGCAAAGCTGGATGTTGCCCTCTGGGGGTCACTCTCAACAGAGATGGGTACAGTGGACCCCTCTGCCCCGGCCATTGCTCTTAAGTGTGGGTGGATGTGTTGCAATCTACCTACACTTGTGTTTACCTACTAAACCTATCTAGTAGTTGTAGTCAGGGTGTGCTACTCCCTTTGCTCTACAACAACTAAGTTCAGTAGAACTTATGTATATCTAATCTTGTTTTATATGTACCTACAGGTAACTATGTGATCTTTCAATTGGTAACCAAGAGATTACAATGGTAAAACACAGCAAGCTCAAATCCAACCGCTGCTCACCAATGTGAGAAGTTGGCCTGGTATATGCTGTTCACTAGTTCTAGTGACCACCTTGTACCATGCCAAGCAACCCTTATGGTGTGGTTGTAAGTCAACCTTTTCGGACTAGCTGCCCTAGTGGTAGCGTAGGCTAAGCAGTCTTTGAGGCTAAACTCGTGAAGCGTGTTAAGCCAGCTGTTTTACCAAATGCAACCCCCTTTTATACCAATGAAAGGACACCACACAGATATATATTCAAAATATATATGTATTTATTTATCAAAGTAACCCCTAGTCTCTTTATGAGCACAGGAGCACAAATCGTCAAACAAGATTATCACAGAATACACAGAAGTTGCACGTTATATGGATAGGCCCTGGTGGCCACTCAAACCATATACTAAAATAGTGGTATAAGTACCACGAACAGAAAAGGGAAAAGGCCTAGGGCCTCTAGAATCGCTGGGCCTACAAGGAGCTAACGTCAGTTAGTGACCAGGAGGTCCACGGGTGGCGTGTGCAGAGCAAATAGTCACACGCGTGCTCCCATAGGTTTCAATGGGTGCGTAAAAAGTACAAAGTTACTGCAAAAGGAATCTTCCGGATGACCTAGGAACTTAAGATTTGGAACACAGGCACTAGAGATGTATTACTACACATGGGCACCGGAGTACCAGCTTTACCTCACCCACAGGAAGCGGGTGCATAGGCCTCAAAGTGCGTCGGGTTTCTTCTATCTGTTCCGTTGAGCCTGGGACAAAGATGCTGCAGGCGGTCGGTCGGGAAGAGATGCAGTGGATCCAAGAGTGGATCGGAGATGTTGAAGACCTGTAAGCAGAGGGGACAGTGTTCACAGTCACTAGCCAGTGACCAGCGTGGCACCAGGTGGGTACCAGGCGATGTCGGGTGCAAACAGGTGATGAGGGGTAGCTTGTCTCCGCAGCCACGTGGTCCCTGGAGGTCGACGACGTCCAGGAGTCGGCTCACGAGCTGTCCCACGCAGGCTCTCGCTGTCGGCGGTGTCGGCGACTTGATCGAAGCAAACAAGCCTTGGCAAAAGCAATTGTAGGAGGATTCGGAAATCAGCTGTTGGTTCTGACCAGCAAGGTCAGAGGGATTGCTCCTTTGGAGGGGAGCAAGGGCCAGTCTGGAGCAACCAGACCAGCGGTGTTTGTCGTAGATTTCGTCGCCAAGATGGCCACTAGCCAGCGGGCCAGCAACCGGTTAGGCGCGTCGAGTGGCAAAATGCAGAAGGGCCCCACGCAGATCGTGGAGATGCTGGAGGGCTCACCTTTGGTGCAGATGCTGCTCGAGGGTTGGGCTTCTCAGGACCCAAAGCACAACTTGGAGGGAGCCTCGGTTGTTGCACTGGTCAGCTTGTCGTAGTCGTTTCAAGATGGCTGGCTCCACGTGTCTCGGTGCCTCCACGGGTCTCCTCTTTTCAGGGACTGTGGATCGGGCGGTGAGAGGTCTGGAGGTCCAGGTCTTGTCAGTCTCTGGGCTCGGGCTCCGGCGGGAGGCGGCGGCAAAGCAGACGGTGATTCGCTGGATGGTGCTTGCGTTAGCAAGGTGGTCACTCCCTGACCACAGGGGAGATTTTCTTCAGTCTTCTGTGCAGCAGAATGTCGAAGTTCCCGTCTTCTTCTTAGTTTCAAGTTGATTCCAGGATGTCTGAAGTCTTAGGACACAGCTCCTACCTTTAAGCGGATTCTAGGGGCCGGACTACCTGCTAGGTCCCTCCCTAAGGGTGGGACCAGGAAGGGGGGTGGTTACACCCCCAATCCTTTGTCCAGCTCGCCCCAGGCCCGGGACTGGTGTGCCCCAGGACCGGTTTGAACTGGCATATGCACCGAGGCTCCTTGTGAGCCACAGGCATGTCTGGTTTCTTTCAAGCCCTACCTGACCAATACACAAAATCCTGTCTGGGGTGGTGCACGCACCTCCCCTGGCAGGAAACCCTTTGTCCACACCTCCCAAGCTGGAAGGACTCCCAGCAGCAGGAGGGCAGACTTGTGTCTGTGGTGGCAGCATCCATTTTGTGGAGCTGAGGCTATGTCTGATTTTACCCGGGTTTCAGGTACTGTACATGTCGTGTCCCTCTAGAAGGGTGGAATGCTAACCCCGTCGCCAGAATTGGCGAGGGGTTAGTATTCCAATTCGTATGACACCTTACTCGACATGTTTTGATAAAGCCAAACCAAAGATAGCATTTAACCGCGAGGTTCATAATGCACTTAAGAGTATATGGTATGACGATATCTGGAAACAGTAGAAGGAAGTTGTTCCGACCACTGCAGACAGGCTCAGCTCATGCCAGAGCACCATCTCACATGGAACCAAGCACTCTGCCTTCAGGATTGTTAAGGCCTGCCATAGGAGTGACTCATAGGTTACCAGGTGTCCCATTTAAGGTTAGGTATAGGTATACTACACCTAAGTAAGAGGTGATTACACCAACTTACCCCAGCTGAGTGATCAGCCAGTTGTGTCAGATTGTTAGGCCAAGCCTGGGGTGGCATAATACATGCTGCAGCCCCTGGCAGGCCTTGGGTACACCAATGCCCTGGGTACCTAGTGTACACTGGTACAGGGGCTGACAGGGTGATCCAACCAATTGGGTATGTACCTAGGGTACATGGAGTCCATTTTACAGAGAGAGCAGATAGCCTGAGAGCCTGAATGGCAGGATCTCAGGCCAACTAAGTCGAAAAACCAGCTAGACACTAGGCAAAAATTTGGGGGTAACCATAGTCAGATATCCACCTTCCTACAGTTCTCTATGGTCAGAAGTGGAGTACAGGACTCATGCAGAGATGTTAGGTATATCATCACATGTCCTTGCTGTGACCAGGTCACAGGCCAAAAAGTGCCTCACTGAACCTCAGGTCTTGGATCCTGGAACAATGGACCAAGCACCTACCAAGAAGAAGAACAGGAGGGTCAAGGCTGTGCCTTCCCCCCTGCCTCAGAGTGATGATCAGCCTTCCCAGGAAGCTGATCTAGAGGACCCTGAAGGAACTGTCCCTGAAGAGCTTGAACCTGATCAGGTTGAGTTTCTGGGGACAGGGGGACCTTCAAGGGCTGACTTGAGGCAGGCTCAGTTATCCTGTCCCTCTCTTGAACCCCTCAGACAGCTGGCTGCTGCTGAGGCTGCTGGGAATGCTCAAGGTACCCATAAAGTGTATTGGGATGAAGGGCTCCTTTATTCAGAGGCTAGAGACCCCAAGCCTGGTGCAACCAGGAGGTTGGTCATACCTCTGCAATTTAGGGGCTTCCTTCTTACCTTGGCCCATGATATTCCTTTAGCAGGACACCTAGGCCAGAACAAGACCTGGGACAGACTTGTCCCTCACTTTCACTGGCCTCATATGAATGAAGATACAAAGGAGTTTTGTCGCTCCTGTGTTACCTGCCAAGCCAGTGGCAAATCAGGTGGCACAACAAAGGCCCCCCTGATACCACAACCTGTGGTGGGGGTCCCCTTTGAAAGAGTGGGAATAGACATAGTGGGTCCCATGGATCCTCCCACTGCATCTGGGCACAGATTTATACTGGTGGTAGTGGATCATGCCACCAGGTATCCAGAGGCAATTCCCCTTAGGACCACTACAGCACCTGTTGTGGCCAGGGCCCTGCTGGGAGTATTCTCCAGAGTGGGGTTTCCTAAGGAGGTAGTATCTGACAGAGGTACCAACTTTATGTCAGGATACTTGACAGCTATGTGGAAGGAATGTGGTGTCAACTACAAGTTCACCACCCCTTATCACCCACAATGCAATGGGCTTGTTGAGAGATTCAACAAGACCCTAAAGGGTATGATCAAAGGATTACCTGAAAAGCTCAGGCGAAGATGGGATATCCTTCTACCCTGCCTTCTGTTTGCTTACAGAGAGGTCCCACAAAAAGGAGTTGGCTACAGCCCCTTTGAATTGTTGTTTGGGCACCCTGTGAGAGGCCCACTGTGTTTGGTGAAGGAAGGCTGGGAGTTACCTCTCAAAAAGCCTAAGCTAGACATAGTGGACTATGTACTTGGTCTCCGCTCCAGGATGGCTGAGTATATGGAGAAGGCATCTAAAAACCTTGAGGCAAGCCAGGCCTTACAGAAAGCTTGGCATGACCAAAAGGCTGTCTTGGTTGAGTATCAGCCAGGACAGAAGGTATGGGTGTTGGAGCCAGTGGCCCCAGCAGCACTCCAAGACAAATGGTCTGGACCCCATACAATCCTGGAAAAGAAGGGAGAGGTCACCTACTTGGTGGACCTAGGAACTCCCAGGAGTCCCCACAGGGTACTCCATGTTAACAGGCTTAAAGCATATGTTGACAGGGCAGACATGGGCTTGCTCATGGCTACAGATGAGGGGCAGGAGGAAGAGAGTGACCCTCTCCCAGACCTGTTGTCTCAGAACCCTGAAGATGGCTCAGTTGAAGGAGTGACCCTTGGAGGCAACCTCACTGCCCATCAGCAGACTGAATGTAGACAGGTTCTACAATCATTTTCACATATGTTTTCCTTGATACCTAGTCAAACTGACTGGTGTACCCATGTTGTGGACACTGGTGACAGTCTGCCTGTAAAGAACAAACTTTACAGACAACCTGACCACGTCAGGGACTGTATAAAGGCTGAGGTACATAAAATGCTGGAATTAGGTGTCATTGAACCCTCAGAGAGCCCCTGGGCTAGCCCAGTGGTTCTGGTCCCCAAACCTCACACCAAAGATGGCAAGAGAGAGATGAGGTTCTGTGTGGACTACAGAGGACTCAATGCTGTCACCAGGACAGATGCACACCCTATTCCAAGGGCAGATGAGCTCATAGACCAACTAGCTTCTGCAAAGTTTTTGAGCACATTTGACTTGACAGCTGGCTATTGGCAAATCAGGTTAGCTGAGGAGTCTAAGGCCAAAACAGCATTCTCAACCCCAGGTGGGCATTATCAGTTTGTGGTGATGCCCTTTGGTCTGAAGAATGCACCTGCCACCTTCCAAAGGCTGGTGAACCAAGTCCTTACTGGGTTGGATGACTTTTGCGCAGCATATCTTGATGACATTGCTGTCTTTAGTTCCACCTGGGAGGATCACCTGATCCACCTGAAGAAGGCTCTTGAGGCTCTGCAAAGGGCAGGCCTCACTATCAAGGCTACTAAGTGCCAGATAGGGCAGAGTAAGGTTGTGTATTTGGGCCACCTTGTAGGTGGGGGCCAAGTTCAACCACTGGAGAGTAAGATACAGTCCATCAAGGATTGGTCCCCTCCAACCACCCAGACTCAAGTTCGAGCTTTCTTGGGCTTGACTGGGTATTACAGGAAGTTTGTTAAGAACTATGGGTCCATTGTGACTCCTCTTAATGATCTGACATCCAAGAAGATGCCCAAAAAGGTTCAGTGGACAGTAAGCTGTCAAAAGGCATTTGATGACCTGAAGGAGGCCATGTGCTCTGCACCTATCCTGAAAAGTCCTGACTACTCCAAAGAGTTTATTGTCCAAACAGATGCTTCTGAGTTGGGTGTGGGAGCTGTGCTGTCACAACTTAATGTAGATGGTCAAGACCAACCCATTGCTTTTATTAGCAGAAGGTTGACCCCCAGAGAGAAGAATTGGTCAGCTATTGAGAGGGAGGCCTTTGCTGTGGTGTGGGCCCTGAAGAAGCTGAGGCCATACTTGTTTGGCACTCACTTCAAGATTCAGACCGACCATAAGCCCCTCTTGTGGCTAAATCAGATGAAGGGTGAAAACCCCAAACTGCTTAGGTGGTCCATTTCCCTACAGGGGATGGACTTTACAGTGGAGCACCGGCCAGGTACTGACCATGGGAATGCAGATGGTCTCTCCAGGTACTTCCACTTAGGACATGAAGACGAGACTGGTCAAGGCTAGTTTAATGTCCCAGCGTTTGGGGGGGGGTTGTGTAGGAGAGTAGGGTCTGCTATCCTATGGTCACCCCAAATTTTTGCTTTTTGCTTCACTGGTTTTTGACATATTGAGGCTGTGGGCCTGCCAATCAGACCCCCAGCCTGCTGTTCTCTCTACTAAATTAAAACTATGCACCCTAGGTGCATAACCAATTGGAAGTGGATCACCCTGTCAGCCCCTGTACCAGTGTACACTAGGTACCCAGGGCATTGGTGTACCCAAGGCCTGCCAGGGGCTGCAGCATGTATTATGCCACCCCAGGCTTGGCCTAACAATCTGACACAACTGGCTGATCACTCAGCTGGGGTAAGTTGGTGTAATCACCTCTTACTTAGGTGTAGTATACCTATACCTAACCTTAAATGGGACACCTGGTAACCTCTAAGTCACTCCTATGGCAGGCCTTAACAATCCTGAAGGCAGAGTGCTTGGTTCCATGTGAGATGGTGCTCTGGCATGAGCTGAGCCTGTCTGCAGTGGTCGGAACAACTTCCTTCTGCTGTTTCCAGATATCGTCATACCATATACTCTTAAGTGCATTATGAACCTCGCGGTTAAATGCTATCTTTGGTTTGGCTTTATCAAAACATGTCGAGTAAGGTGTCATACGAATTGGAATACTAACCCCTCGCCAATTCTGGCGACGGGGTTAGCATTCCACCCTTCTAGAGGGACACGACATGTACAGTACCTGAAACCCGGGTAAAATCAGACATAGCCTCAGCTCCACAAAATGGATGCTGCCCCCACAGACACAAGTCTGCCCTCCTGCTGCTGGGAGTCCTTCCAGCTTGGGAGGTGTGGACAAAGGGTTTCCTGCCAGGGGAGGTGCGTGCACCACCCCAGACAGGATTTTGTGTATTGGTCAGGTAGGGCTTGAAAGAAACCAGACATGCCTGTGGCTCACAAGGAGCCTCGGTGCATATGCCAGTTCAAACCGGTCCTGGGGCACACCAGTCCCGGGCCCGGGGCGAGCTGGACAAAGGATTGGGGGTGTAACCACCCCCCTTCCTGGTCCCACCCATAGGGAGGGACCTAGCAGGTAGTCCGGCCCCTAGAATCCGAATAAAGGTAGGAGCTGTGTCCTAAGACTTCAGACATCCTGGAATCAACTTGAAACTAAGAAGAAGACGGGAACTTCGACATTCTGCTGCACAGAAGACTGAAGAAAATCTCCCCTGTGGTCAGGGAGTGACCACCTTGCTAACGCAAGCACCATCCAGCGAATCACCGTCTGCTTTGCCGCCGCCTCCCGCCGGAGCCCGAGCCCAGAGACTGACAAGACCTGGACCTCCAGACCTCTCACCGCCCGATCCACAGTCCCTGCAAAGAGGAGACCCGTGGAGGCACCGAGACACGTGGAGCCAGCCATCTTGGAACGACTACGACAAGCTGACCAGTGCAACAACCGAGGCTCCCTCCAAGTTGTGCTTTGGGTCCTAAGAAGCCCAACCCTCGAGCAGCATCTGCACCAAAGGTGAGCCCTCCAGCATCTCCACGACCTGCGTGGGGCCCTTCTGCATTTTGCCACTCGACGCGCCTAACCGGTTGCTGGCCCGCTGGCTAGTGGCCATCTTGGCGACGAAATCTACGACAAACACCGCTGGTCTGGTTGCTCCAGACTGGCCCTTGCTCCCCTCCAAAGGAGCAATCCCTCTGACCTTGCTGGTCAGAACCAACAGCTGATTTCCGAATCCTCCTGCAATTGCTTTTGCCAAGGCTTGTTGGCTTCGATCAAGTCGCCGACACCGCCGACAGCGAGAGCCTGCGTGGGACAGCTCGTGAGCCGACTCCTGGACGTCGTCGACCTTCAGGGACCACGTGGCTGCGGAGACAAGCTACCCCTCATCACCTGTTTGCACCCGACATCGCCTGGTACCCACCTGGTGCCACGCTGGTCACTGGCTAGTGACTGTGAACACTGTCCCCTCTGCTTACAGGTCTTCAACATCTCCGATCCACTCTTGGATCCACTGCATCTCTTCCCGACCGACCGCCTGCAGCATCTTTGTCCCAGGCTCAACGGAACAGATAGAAGAAACCCGACGCACTTTGAGGCCTATGCACCCGCTTCCTGTGGGTGAGGTAAAGCTGGTACTCCGGTGCCCATGTGTAGTAATACATCTCTAGTGCCTGTGTTCCAAATCTTAAGTTCCTAGGTCATCCGGAAGATTCCTTTTGCAGTAACTTTGTACTTTTTACGCACCCATTGAAACCTATGGGAGCCCGCGTGTGACTATTTGCTCTGCACACGCCACCCGTGGACCTCCTGGTCACTAACTGACGTTAGCTCCTCGTAGGCCCAGCGATTCTAGAGGCCCTAGGCCTTTTCCCTTTTCTGTTCGTGGTACTTATACCACTATTTTAGTATATGGTTCGAGTGGCCACCAGGGCCTATCCATATAAAGTGCAACTTCTGTGTATTCTGTGATAATCTTGTTTGACGATTTGTGCTCCTGTGCTCATAAAGAGACTAGGGGTTACTTTGAGAAATAAATACATATATATTTTGAATATATATCTGTGTGGTGTCCTTTCATTGGTATAAAAGGGGGTTGCATTTGGTAAAACAGCTGGCTTAACACGCATCACGAGTTTAGCCTCAAAGACTGCTTAGCCTACGCTACCACTAGGGCAGCTAGTCCAAAAAGGTTGACTTACAACCACACCATAAGGGTTGCTTGGCATGGTACAAGGTGGTCACTAGAACTAGTGAACAGCATATACCAGGCCAACTTCTCACACTCGGCCAAACTCATGGACACTTTCTGGTGGAACCACTTCCACCTGATTCTCTGGTGCCTTTGACTCATACCAGGCCCTCAGCGCCTTCACGAATTGGGTCTTGTTTTTCAATCCAGTTTGGGCAATTCTGAACTTGGAGCAAAAACCTTTCAATTCTTCATTGCTATAATTCCGAAGTGCGCTTTCTTCCCAATCTATGTCCTCAAATCCAGAGATTATAGAAGCTGCCCTTCCGGCGGGAAGTGAACCAGGCATGGTTCTAACAACGGAGATTCTTGGCAAAACAAAAACAAATTCTAGTCTTGTGGCTGTGTTACTGGTCTGCTCTCACTACGTGGTGATCAGTGGTTCACTATACGCAAACCGCAAATGCAAATCCGTAAATCCCACCGCTGCCACCAATGTTAGAAATGAGGGGGCTCTGGTTGACGCAGGTGTGAACCCACAACAAGCAGGGACCCTTTACTTCTTGTCAGGGCGAAGGATGACTCCCCAGAATAACCCCTGCTCACCGTCTAGGTGCGTGGTGCGAGCAGTCTAGGCTAAGTCTCAGGCGTACACGGTTAAGCAAATGCAATTACACATACAGTAAACCCCTTGCATGCACCACAAATGGACACCAATTAGGAAGTATATAAAAATAAGCTTTTATGTAGATTCAGCAGATTCAAATACAAGGCCCAGTAACGTTGAACTGATGGGGCCACAATTCTTGGAAATACGGTAAAGTTCTCTTTGTTTTACGGAAAGTTCTTTAGGCGGGCACAAGGTAACTGTAGGCCTCAGCGCACTTTGGGCTGAGGCAGCGCCCAGGAAGCACACAGCAGATGACAGGGAAATAAGAACGTTGCGGACCCTGGATCCGATGCGAGCTCGCGGTCGAGTTCGTGAGTACAGTACCTTGTTTCTTGACGCAAAGGCGGGTGCGGGATTTCAGCGGCCCTTCGACAGAAGGGCGAGGCGGCGTCCGAGGCTCCCACACTTCACGATGGGGGTCTGATCTTCAGGCTCACGACAAGAGCGGGGTGTTGCAGGTGGCGGGTGAACAAAGCGGGGCAGCCGGGCACGCAGATACGTCCGGGCCGTCCGAGGCTTGGAGATGCTCACAAACGCCGATTCCGGCGGGAGGGTGAAGGTGCACAGCGAGCCTCCAACGAGCGAGGTGACGGGGCAGCCCAGCACAGCGTAGGGGGAGCGGCTCCGATCAAGCGAGGCTCTTCCCAAGGCGGGGGCGGCTAAGCAGTCCTGGTCACGGCTCAAGGAGGGACTGGGGCACGAGGGTCACAGCTCCGGCGAGGGAAAGGACACCACAGTCCAGCAGCAGGCGAGTGAAGATCAGGTAGAGCCCAATGGTCCTGGGGCTCAGTTCAGGGGGCAAGCTCAGTTCCAAGCCCTTGGAGATCGTTTTGGAAAAGCACAAGTCTTGAAAGTAAAAGTAAAGTGAAAGTCTTCAGCAACAGTTTCTCTTCTCTCCTTTGGCAGCAAGGTCACCACTGCAGGCCAATCCCCCAGGATAGGGATAGTCTTCCTCCTACAGCTTTCCCGGTGCCTCCTCCTCAGGCAGAGATTCTTCTTGGTCAAAAGCGGATCTAGTTTCTCAGGAGCAGGGCTCCTCCATTTATACAGCAAATCTTTTGTTCTCCCAGGCCAGGGGGGCCCTTGCCTAGTTCAGTCCGGTTTCTGAGCACTTTGTTTACGCGATGCAGGCTTCTTCTTTCAGAGTGCAGGGCAGAGTCATCAGACGCTCCACAGGGGGCGGAGCCGGCATTGAGGTAGCAGAGCACTGTCCTATTCAGAGCCTAGGAGCACTCCTCCCACCCATCTACCTGTCGATCGTCCTATTCATTACCAGGCTACCTAGCCCTGCCCATCTGGGTTCCCCCAGCCCTGTCACTCATACCAGCCAGACATCAGATACACATCACGCAGAGGCGGCTGAAAGGTTTAGGCAAGCAAAGGCCAACTTTCTAAAAGCGGCATTTGCAAACCCAGAATATTAAAATAAACCTTGCGAAAAGATGTACCTTATTATTCCGAGTTCAGGCATACTAAACTCGATCTTCTACCATGTTCCCTGGGTCGGTTAGGATCATAGGGTGTAATAATCCAGGCCGCCCATACTGGCCTATGAGAACAGGGTAGCCTTGCAGTAGTGAACAACAAGATGGCGGTAATTCACTACTAGGACATGCCACGCATCCGGGCTTGTCCTACCTTAGGCTTACAACGCACCCTGCCCGTGGGCCTACCAGAGGGGTGACTAACATGCAGCTAAGGGAAGGTTTTAGGGACTGGCAAGTGTGGGCACTTGCCGGTCAGCATGTCAGTACCAGACTGCACGCAGGTTCTGCGATGGCAGACCTCAGACATATTTTACCGGCCGCTTCTGTGGGTGGCACAACCAGTGCTGCAAGCCCACCAGCGTTGTTCGCATTTACATGCCCTGGCGCCCCCGGCGCATTTTACTGGGGTCTGACAGTAAATCAAACAATCCAATCATGGAATCCAACCAACATATACAATTTACATAGGGAGCACTCGCACCGCGACACTGGTTGGCAGCGGCACAGCGCGCTGAGCGGCCAACACCATAAAAACACATGAGGCACAGCGACAAAAAGAGGAAGGGAGACTCACGCCAAGGGGCCAGGTCTAACAGTACCCCTTTCCAATAGCCATCCCTTAGATGAGAATCATACTACAGAGGAGGAAAGTGGTGGGGATACAGAAGGTAGTGAGGATGAAGGGAGAATTAGCCCAGTGCCAAGTGTTATACGTGGCCCAGCTAACTTAAGGCTATTGGGGACTGACAATGGGATCACCCCATTGGATCTCCCCAGTGGACTTAACCAGGGGCTTGGGAGGCAAAGGAATCACTCAGGTGAATCCAATGCTTCTCATACCTCTAGAGGCTCTCAAGGTCACTCCAGGAGAAGGATGACCACCCCTCAGAGGAGGGAGCATGAGGCCAGAATGCAAGAAGCCCAGCTGAGGATCAGGAAGCAGGAGCTAGAAGTAGCTCTGATGGAAGAGAAACTGAGCAAGGCTAGGCAGCATAAAGAGAGTGGGTCTATACCCACTGGTGGCAGCATTGTCCCTAAGGACAAAGATAGGGTCTTTGATAATAGGAACCTGTCTAAGGTTGTGCCCCCCTACAAAAGTGGGGATGACATCCACAAATGGACGACTGCTCTTGAGAGAGCCTGCAAAGTACAGCAGGTTCCTGAAGACCAGTGGGCAGCAATCCTCTGGCTCTCTTTTGAAGGAAGAGGCAGAGATAGACTCCTCACTGTTAGAGAAGAGGATGTCAGAAATTACAGAGCCCTGAAGAGTGTCCTAGTTGATGGGTTAGGCTTAACCACTGAACAGTACAGGTTAATGTTCAGAGACACCCAAAAGACACAGACTCAGGACTGGTCTGAATACATTGAATGTGCCACTAAGGCTTTGGAGGGTTGGTTGCTGGGAAGTAAGGTATCTGATTATACAGGATTGTACAATTTGATGATGAGAGAACAGATTTTAAATAACTGTCAAAACCAGCAACTGCATCAACACTTGGTTGACTCTGATCTGACCTCTCCCCAAGAATTGGGAAAGAAGGCAGACAAATGGGTCAGAACCAGGGTTAAGCAAAAGAACCAGAACCAAGGCCAAGGGGGTGATCAGAAGAAAACAGACCAAAAGGGTGGAGATCAGAAATCTAAAGACCAGAAGTCTTCAACAGGACCCCAAACTACTGCTAAGGAGGGTGGGTCCCAACAACAATCTAAGGGAAAGAAGAAAGAAGGTCAAAAGAAACCCTGGTGCAATCATTGCAAGAATACAACTCACTGGACTAGTGATTGTAAAAAGGGTGGAGCCCCCAACACTGTTGCCCCTAAGGCACCTGCTCCCAGTACTACTGTTAGCAGTGTTGGTCCCCAGACAAAGGGTGTAGTGGGAATCACTATGGGAACTGAAGGAGATTCTGACTTAGACAGAACCCTGACACAGGCAGTCTTGATCTGTGATGGGGACATTGATTTGTCCCTGACTGTGAGCCCCAGTAACCTGGGCAAGTACAGACAGACTCCTTTAATTAATGAAAAAGTGGCTCAAGCCTACAGGGACACATGTGCCAGTGTCACTATGGTGACACCAGGCTTTGTGGACCCTGGACAGTACATACCAGGTGAGAATTACCTGGTGACCAATGCCAGCAATGCCACTACTTCACATAGTGTGGCAGTTGCTAACTTCTCATGGGGAGGGGTAACTGGCCTCAAAAGGGTTGTGGTTAGTGCAGACCTCCCAGTAGAATGTTTGTTGGGCAATGACCTAGAGAGTTCTCTATGGTCTGAAGTGGAGTACAGGACACATGCAGAGATGTTAGGTATATCACCACATGTCCTTGCTGTGACCAGGTCACAGGCCAAAAAGTGCCTTACTGAACCACAGGTCTTGGATCCTGGAACAATGGACCAAGCACCTACCAAGAAGAAGAACAGGAGGGTCAAGGCTGTGCCTTCCCCCCTGCCTCAGAGTGATGATCAACCTTCCCAGGAAGCTGATCTAGAGGACCCTGAAGGAACTGTCCCTGAAGAGCTTGAACCTGATCAGGTTGAGTTTCTGGGGACAGGGGGACCTTCAAGGGCTGACTTGAGGCAGGCTCAGTTATCCTGTCCCTCTCTTGAACCCCTCAGACAGCTGGCTGCTGCTGAGGCGGCTGGGAATGCTCAAGGTACCCATAAAGTGTATTGGGATGAAGGGCTCCTTTATTCAGAGGCTAGAGACCCCAAACCTGGTGCTACCAGGAGGTTGGTTATACCTCTGCAATTTAGGGGCTTCCTTCTTACCTTGGCCCATGATATTCCTTTAGCAGGACACTTAGGCCAGAACAAGACTTGGGACAGACTTGTCCCTCACTTTCACTGGCCTCACATGAATGAAGATACCAAGGAGTTTTGTCGCTCCTGTGTGACCTGCCAAGCCAGTGGCAAATCAGGTGGCACAACAAAGGCCCCCCTCATACCACTACCTGTGGTGGGGGTCCCCTTTGAAAGAGTGGGAATAGATATAGTGGGTCCCATGGATCCTCCCACTGCATCTGGGCACAGATTTATACTGGTGGTAGTGGATCATGCCACCAGGTATCCAGAGGCAAATTCCCCTTAGGACCACTACAGCTCCTGTTGTGGCCAGGGCCCTGCTGGGAGTATTCTCCAGAGTGGGGTTTCCTAAGGAGGTGGTTTCTGACAGAGGTACCAACTTCATGTCAGGATACTTGACAGCTATGTGGAAGGAATGTGGTGTCAACTACAAGTTCACCACCCCTTATCACCCACAATGCAATGGGCTTGTTGAGAGATTCAACAAGACCCTAAAGGGTATGATCAAAGGATTACCTGAAAAGCTCAGGAGAAGATGGGACATCCTTCTACCCTGCCTTCTGTTTGCTTACAGAGAGGTCCTACAAAAAGGAGTTGGCTACAGCCCCTTTGACTTGTTGTTTGGGCACCCTGTAAGAGGCCCACTGTGTTTAGTGAAGGAAGGATGGGAGTTACCTCTCAAAAAGCCTAAACAAGACATAGTGGACTATGTACTTGGTCTCCGCTCCAGGATGGCTGAGTATATGGAGAAGTCATCTGTTCTGCTCGATTTTCCCGGCCTTCTTATGAGGAAAAATGACGGAATGTGACTTCAGTCTCTTATCATTCAAGTCTAAGGGTTAGAGTAGTGAATGGAGCCTATTTACTAGGCACTTCGACATGATTCTGTGCTCTTCCCCATAGATCAGGGCTTGCACGCATAGCCTAGGGGATAGATTCGTTAGTATTAGGGATAACCTGTCCTGTAGTGAGGGTATTTTATGGAGCCGTGCTGAATTCAGGCCTGGTAGGCCTCAAACGGGAGAGACTCCATCTTTCTTTCTGCTCCGGCAGCTTGGGATGCTTCTAGGTCAAATGTAATGTTTTAGTTATGAGGTGTTATTCGCTTGGAGAGAACCGGTTCAGGCCGGCCCTTATCGAAGGATTGTATTTTTCTTCATGCCGAAGACACTACATCAGGCCGGCCGGCTGGGAACGTGTCCTTGGTACGGGGAGGTACAAGAATTTGGTGGGCGGCAGGTTACGGGCCGGAATTTTCCATGAGGAAACGCACCTCTATATTAGTGAAAGTCTGAGACAGTTACATGTTCAGTCCGTAGGCGGCATCTAGCCGTTAGCAGTAAAGCTATTACTTATTCCAGGGAAGACAGACGCCATCTTGAAGGCGGAGAAGAACCGAGAGACAGATACTCTCCTTGCAGAATAGCCAGGTCGGAGAGAGTAGCCGATAAGGAAGAGGTCCCAGTGACTCGGAGAAGGGTGAAGAGAACAGCGCATAGTGGTGCAGACATGTATCCGTGACTGCGGAGGTGTGACTTCCAGGCGAGCCGAGGCACAGACGAGAAGGGAACCTAGATGACCACTGAGTGCAGGCTACACACTATTAAGGTGATGTCGACCCTTTCTTATTAGAGTGTACAACTTAATCTTTCACTTTTCTTTGCAGGTTATGTGTTATATTGTAATGTTATGTGATTGCGTATGTAATGAGTAATAAAGTACCCAGTTTGTAGTGAACCAACATGTGCTGCATGTTCTTGTATGAGAGGGTAGCCTATTCTTCTAGTCAGCTGCGGCTACATGAACAGATGTTAACCCTGATCAGGTAAGTGGTAACTGAATAAGGGAACGAGGAGCCCCTCGAACCAGAGAACAGGCTATGCTTGAACTGGCAGTCCTTGTGTGATCTGATGAATAGTGAGACTGATTTCCTTTTTGTATGTTATGGTGATCATAGGATGAACTGTTGAGATTGCCGTCTGGGTAGAGAGGTCTGGATTCGTATGGGATCGCGAGGCCGCCACTTGTGATACTGTCGTATGGGCAGAGAGGTCTGGATTCGTATGGGATCGTGAGGCCGCCGATTGTGCTGAGACTGCCGTCTGGGTAGAGAGGTCTGGATTCGTATGGGATCGCGAGGCCGCCGATTGTGCTGAGACTGCCGTCTGGGTAGAGAGGTCTGGATTCGTATGGGATCGCGAGGCCGCCACTTGTGATCTGAGACTGCCGTCTGGGTAGAGAGGTCTGGATTCGTATGGGATCGCGAGGCCGCCACTTGTGATACTGTCGTATGGGCAGAGAGGTCTGGATTCGTATGGGATCGCGAGGCCGCCGATTGTGCTGAGACTGCCGTCTGGGTAGAGAGGTCTGGATTCGTATGGGATCGCGAGGCCGCCACTTGTGATACTGTCGTATGGGCAGAGAGGTCTGGATTCGTATGGGATCGCGAGGCCGCCGATTGTGCTGAGACTGCCGTCTGGGTAGAGAGTCTGGATTCGTATGGGATTGCGAGGCCGCCACTTGTGATCTGAGACTGCCGTCTGGGTAGAGAGGTCTGGATTCGTATGGGATCGCGAGGCCGCCACTTGTGATACTGTCGTATGGGCAGAGAGGTCTGGATTCGTATGGGATCGCGAGGCCGCCGATTGTGCTGAGACTGCCGTCTGGGTAGAGAGGTCTGGATTCGTATGGGATCGCGAGGCCGCCACTTGTGATACTGTCGTATGGGCAGAGAGGTCTGGATTCGTATGGGATCGCGAGGCCGCCACTGGTGATACTGTCGTATGGGCAGAGAGGTCTGGATCCGTATGGGATCGCGAGGCCGCCGATTATGAGAGGTCTTGGTATGTATAGTAGGAATTCCCTGTCCTTAGGTGGTAGATATATGTGGTTGCACTATTGTAAATAGGCCCTAGGGAGGGGGTAACGTTCTGGCTGGGTTAGTGAGGCTCTGATGAGCGGGTTCTATCTGATCCAAAAACCCAAGCAGAACATTTGGCGTCACGAACCGTTTACGAAACCTGTGTGCGTTGTGGTTGTATCGTGTTTGCTTTCGGCGCGTGCGTGGTTTCGTTTGTATATTATTTCTATATAATTGTGAGTGTAGTTTTTTTTTCTCTCTCTTTCTTCTTTCTCTTTTTCTCTTTTTCTTTCTTTTCCAAGATGTTTTCTAGAAAGTCGAAATCTACTTTTAAGTTGCCCGTTGATATTCCCGGTTGGGATTCAACGCCTTATGAAGCCTTAGCCCGTGAGTGGGCTGATTCTACTGGTTTGAGTGAGAATTGGAATTCTTTTTTGGAGCTGGCGGAGCCGGCTAATGTGATTACTTGTTTACAGAAGGCGCCGGTATCTAAGGGTGATGAACTTCCCGTTTTGGGGCGCAGAGGTTGGATTGTTCTGTCTGCGTACAGGATCCTGCATGAGAGGTTGTTGAAGTTACAGAATGTGCATAAGGATGTGGAAGCGAACTTTGTTGAGATTCAGAATGCTCATACTTTGTTGCGGTGTCAAAATAAGTTGCTTGCTGACAAACTTGATACGTACCAAACTATTGCCGAGAGGGCGGCTGTGCGAATTGCTCGTTATAAATACAAGAATCGGCGTGGTCGGGTTTCGACGCGAAAGGTGCGTCTGGTCGTGGCGAAAGCCGGACTGGATTGGAATCCTGATGAATGGGATGGTAATATCTGGAACTCGAGTGATTCTCCTTCCTCGGGTGAGGAGTCTGCCAAGCGCGAGTCCTCTCGCTCCGGTCGTGATTGTAAGTCTGCTTCTTGCGCCTCTGATGGTGCACCCTGTGATTGCGCTCGTCCTTCGAGTGGGGTCGATGCTTCTTACACTGATTGTTCCTCTATGTGTACTGGTCGAGCTCCTTGTGATGCTCGTCCCGCGGTCTCGGTGCATCCAGTTTTTCGGCGGAAGTTGCAGCAGGCTCCCGGTGCTCCGAATGGTATTGCTTTAGACTCTTTGGAGGATTTTACTCAACAAGAAATTAGTGATATTTTGCAGCGATTTCGGCAGCGAGCTGGTGAGTCCTTACTCACATGGATGGTGCGCCTTTATGAACTAGGCGCTGCTGGCATTATGTTGGATGCTGGCGATTGTTTGAAGTTTTGTTCCTTGAGTTCGGATTCTACTGTACAGGATCATTTTCGTAACTTTAATGTTGGTGGTCAAATTTCTTTGCTTCAATTGGCGATTGAGGGTTGTAATCAAAAATATCCTACTGAGTCTGACTGGCCTGTGAATGACAAACCGTGGTATACTTTGCGCGATGCTGCACAACGTCTCAAAGAGGAGGTGATGAAAACGGCAATTTTTCTGAATACTGCTGACAGGTTGCTTGATGGTTTGTTGGCATCTTCTGTGCGGAATCGTATTATTCGTTCTTCCCCTGTTGCTTATAAGCAGGTCATGATGACTTTATTGATTAATCAGACTGGTAACATATTGTCTATGGTGCTGGAATCGGTACGCCAACTCGGTGAGTTGGGTGAGTGGTTTAAACCTGAACGGCAATCCCGGCCTGACACTCGTACTCTTGGTGACAATAAACTTACTAGACGTGATATGTTTTTTGGTCTTATGGCCGATGGTGTGCGGAAGGAGGACATTGACGGTGAGACTACTTCTCGTTTGTGGGAAATGTTTCGCAAACGTGGCTTGGATCGAAAGGAGGGTGCCCGGCGTGTTCAGACGACTGAGTGTGATCGTGGTTTTTCTGACGGTAGCGGTGATGACGACCGCCGTGGGCGCTCTGATCGTCGTGATGATCGACGTTATGTACGTGATTTGTCCCCCCGTCGTGAGAAAGATAGGGAGAGAGAGGGGGAAAGAGAGAGGTGGAGAGATGATTATGTTAACAGCAGACGTAGAGATGATAGGGATCAATCCCCTGAGTTGAGAAGGAGAGAGGATCGACACAGATTGGCCGATCGAAACCTGCAATACAATGCAGAGGACAGGAATCCATTTCGTAATGGAGATGGATATGAACAGGAGGTATCGATACCTGGGAAACGTGAGAGTCTTTATCCTGATATATCCTGGTACACAGAACGCAGTAAAAATGACTAGGAAATAGGTCAAGCTCCAGTACACAGATGGGCTCACAGAGATAATAGACCCTATGTAGATATTGATATTTATTGGAGACATCGTAATATCCAAAGGGCCCGAGCATTGGTAGATACAGGAGCGGAGGCCACTCTTATTCATGGAAAATCAAAGAAGTTTAAAGGTCAGCCTTTTACAATTACCGGATTAGGTGGAAAGGAAACTCCCGCAGTTCAAACTTTACTTGAAATGAGAATAAGTAGAATTCCTAGAAAAGAATACTCTGTATTAGTGGTACCACTCTTAGAATTCATAATTGGAATTGATATTTTGAAAGGAATGACTTTGCACTTAGATGATGGATGTTACCAATTTGGAACTAAACATTATATATCGTCCAGGCCTGTACGGGTTGGTCGTTTAAGAATGCCCCCCATAAAAGTTCCCCAGGCGACAAAAGTAGTTCGTCAGAAGCAGTATCGTATTCCAGGTGGTCATGAAGAGATTAGTATCACTATTCAGGAGTTGGTGGATGCAGGAGTTATAACCCCAGTTACTTCTGCTTGGAATAATCCTGTTTGGCCTGTACGTAAGAGTGATAATTCTTGGCGCATGACTGTTGATTATCGAGAATTGAATAAACACACACCCTCTTTGACTGTTGCAGTACCGGATGTTATTACCCTAATTGAAAGAATCCAAAAACATCCAGGTACATGGTATGCGTCCATTGATATTGCTAATGCTTTCTTTTCGATTCCGATTGCCCCTGAGTGTCAGGAACAATTCAGTTTTACGTGGAACGGGCGTCAGATGACGTTTAGGAGTCTTCCCCAGGGCTATGTGCATAGTCCTACGATATGTCACCGGCTGGTGGCAGAGCATTTGGCTGAGGTACCGGTTCATCCGCAAATTCAGATATGTCACTATATTGATTATATTTTGATCCAAGGCGAAACACAAGAGGAAGTTCAGACCCAATTGGACAGTCATTGAGTGCCTGCGTGAGAAAGGTTGGGAAATCAACCCGGACAAATTACAAGGTCCGTCCCAGGCTGTGAAATTTTTGGGTATTAATTGGCATGAGGGGCACCGAGAAGTGATCCCTCAGGTTAAACAGAAAATTCTTGATTTTGCAGTTCCGAGGAATAGGAAAGAAGCCCAAAGCTTCATTGGTTTGTTTGGTTTTTGGCGCCAGCATATTCCTCATTTGAGTCAAATATTGGCCCCTTTGTACCATGTCACTCGTAAAAAGAATGCATTTGAATGGGATAAACCACAGCAAGATGCGTTCAGTCTGGCAAAAGAAGCATTCCAGCATGCTCTGGATTTATGGCCTGTATGTGATGGTGATGTGGATTTGAATGTGTCTGTACAAGGCCTTTATGCGAATTGGAGTTTGTGGCAGAAACAAGGCAAGAGTAGAGTACCGTTAGGTTTCTGGACTAAAAAGTTACCTGATGCTGGTGAGCGTTATACACCTTTTGAGAAACAGTTACTTGCATGTTATTGGGCTCTGGTGGATACCGAGCAATTGACTTTGGGACATGATATAGTTTTGCGACCTGAAATTCCTATCATGCAGTGGGTTATGAGTTCGCCGAAAACTCACCGAATTGGACACGCTCAAGAGGCGAGTGTGATTAAATGGAAATGGTATATACAAGACAGGGCACGTGTGGGACAAAAAGGAGTTGCATCTTTGCATGAGCAGGTGGCGCGGGCGCCATCGACTGAGACTGAGACTGAGAATGAATGTTACGTACCTTTAGTACAGGAGTCTCCTGTTAAGTGGGGTAGACCTTTTGATGATTTGTCCGCAGAGGACAGAAACCATGTCTGGTTTACGGATGGTTCAGCAAGGTTCATAGGGACGAAACGGCATTGGAAGGCGGTCTCCTATAATCCGATCACACAAAAATTGCTGAGTACAACTGGTGAGGGTAAGAGCAGTCAATTTGCTGAACTCTATGCTGTTTATCAAGTTCTGAAACAAGAGTTACCTGGCACATGTCATATTTTCACCGATTCTTGGTCTACTGCCAATGGACTGGCAGTCTGGTTACCGACTTGGCATTCCCATAGTTGGAAAATCCATTCAAAAGAACTGTGGGGAAATGAATTATGGCAGGAGATTTGGGAAATGCTCCCACAGAGTACTGTTACAATCTTCCATGTGGATGCTCATACCCCGATAGACTCTCTTGACAAATTCTTTCATAATATTGCAGATGAGAAATCTAAAATTGCTGAGGCAGTGGTGGACAGGCAAGATTCTGATATTGCGGGATTGGCGAAATGGGCCCACCAGAAAGCAGGACACTTTGGAGAGAAAGCCACTAGCAGGTGGGCTGCTGATCGAGGAATTTATATTCCCCTAGATTTAATCAAAAATGTTATCCTACATTGTCCCATTTGTCAGCATATCAGGCAGCGCAAAGTGCCCCAAACTGTTAAAGGTCATTTACATCGCGGGAAATTGCCCGCTCAAATTTGGCAGATTGATTACATCGGTCCACTTCCTATGAGTAGGAATTGTCAATATGTTTGCACTATTGTTGATACATACAGTGGCCTGTTGGTGGCCCTTCCCTGTAAGCAAGCTACCCAATTGAATACTATTAAAACAGTGGAATTGATTATGATGTATTATGGTGTGCCATTCCAAATTCAATCTGATAATGCATCCCATTTTCGTGGAAGATTGGTACAGGAATTCTGTGTGGAAAACAATATTGAATGGGTGTTTCATATACCATATTATCCACAGGCCTCGGGTCTTGTGGAGAGGTTGAATGGCCTGCTGAAAGATCAGCTACGTAAATTAACAGATGACAAGTATAAAAATTGGCGAGACTTTTTGCCTCAAGCGCTATTGATTTTGAATAACCGTCCTTTTCTAAATGCTGAATCCCCACTTATGCGTTTGTTTCCTCCGAATGTTGATGCTAAGCCCAATGAAATCAGAGAGACTGTGATGTACTGGGAAATTACTCCCGGAGCTTTGGCTCCATGTAGAGCGACCCCAGGGTCGGCAGGTTTAGACTTGCATGCCATGGATGACACCGTTATAAAAAGTAAGGATCGAGTCATCATTGAAACTGGTGTTGGTGTTCATATACCAACTGGGAATTTCGGATTAATCGCCCCTAGATCGGGGCTGGCTGTAAAAGGCATTCAGGTGCTTGGAGGAATCATTGATAGTGATTATCAGGGAGAGATTAAGGTGCTCCTGCTGAATAGCAGTGAGGTTGACTTACTGATACATCAAACTGACCGAGTGGCTCAATTGCTAATAATGCCTGTTTTCAGTGGTGAGATCACAAAAGGCACTGCCCCAACGTTGCTAACTGTACGAGGCCAGAAAGGTTTTGGCTCCACAGATAATCCTGGGGCCAGAGTTTGGGTGCAGTCGCCTAAGAATCCCCCTGAACAAGCAGAAGTCATTGCAACTGGTCAAGACAACACCATTTTAGTTATGAGACCAGGGAAAGATAGCTGGGAAGCAGTCCCGGCTGACAAATGTTACTTACGAGAATGAATAATGCCTGTATTTGATTCTCTTTCAGATCATTCTTTGGACTGTTGCTGCAGGATGTGTCGGCGTTGGACTCCTTTTGGGCTGGTACGACGAGAGAGGAGGGATCCCATCAACCCGGGCTGAGTTGAGAACCCGAGTGTCGCGTCCTTCGCTGCGTGGGATTCGTCGTCGAACTTTTGGATTACATTAGCCAAACAAGTGACTAAAGCCCCTCATTTCTGCTTGACACCGATGAGATCGGTGTCTGACATTCTAGCGACTTGTTTAGTTGCTGTCCCTGCTTCATTGGAGACTTTGACTCATATTTTTAATATATCAAATGCTCGCCCCAATGTTCTTCTGGGCGATTTTAATGCCCATGAGTATTGCCCCTTGTGTACTGTACTGTCAGACCCGATACCCCCCATCCAGTCCCAAATAGTTACCTATAATATCACACAGGGTGATTTGTGTTTCTTCCTTACTTGTGATCCCAGTGCGATTTTTGAATGTATGCGTTTAAAATTGAAAGGTGCCACTTCATTCACCGCTCATGAACGAACTTTGTGCCTTCAAAGGACACCGAAAACATGTACTTCTGTTCAGAATAACATGACTTGCAAGAGTTTGGTAGTTACCCCCAGTTATTATCGCACGATGTTACTACCTGCCGGATGGCTTTTCTCATGTGGTAATACTTCCTGGCCATATATCCCCGCAAATATTTCTGGAGGCCCTTGTGCCATTACTAGACTGAGCTTGTTGATGTTTTCATCACATCCGAATGCCAACTCTCGTGTGATTCGAGATACAGTGAGGTTACAGGAGGATTGTGACTCATCTTTGCATTTATATTCCAAGTCTGAATACCTTAGCCTGGCTATTTCAATTGTTGGTGTTCCTGCTTTGGCAGTTTATAATGCCAAATCTATTGGGAAAATAGCCTGCTGGTTGGTAAAATCCATCAATCATAATTCTACAGTCCTGTCTGACATGCTATTAGACGCCCAGGGTGAACGTAGAGCTATCTTGCAAAATAGAGCGGCCATCGATTATCTTTTGCTTAAACATGGACACGATTGTTCTGACTTTGAGGGTCTTTGTTGTTTTAATTTGTCGGATCATACAAAATCCATTCAAGCTCACATTGATAAACTACATGACTTGACAGAAGAAGTTAGAAAACACATTGACCAGGGCTGGTTTGACTGGCTCTTTAATTGGTTACCTGATTTGCATATGTTACGTCAGATACTAGGAGGTATTCTGATAACTATCGGCATTTTGATTTCTATCTGTTGCTTTATTCAGTGTATTCCTTCACTACTTCAATTCTGCACACCTGGTACTAGACATAGATCAGTTAGTCTTGTTTCATATTATTCTTCCACAGATATTAGTTCTGTTTATTGAATGTATAATAGACTGAAGTCAAGGGTGAAATGTTCTGCTCGATTTTCCCGGCCTTCTTGTGAGGAACAATGACGGAATGTGACTTCAGTCTCTTATCATTCAAGTCTAAGGGTTAGAGTAGTGAATGGAGCCTATTTACTAGGCACTTCGACATGATTCTGTGCTCTTCCCCATAGATCAGGGCTTGCACGCATAGCCTAGGGGATAGATTCGTTAGTATTAGGGATAACCTGTCCTGTAGTGAGGGTATTTCATGGAGCCGTGCTGAATTCAGGCCTGGTAGGCCTCAAACGGGAGAGACTCCATCTTTCTTTCTGCTCCGGCAGCTTGGGATGCTTCTAGGTCAAATGTAATGTTTTAGTTATGAGGTGTTATTCGCTTGGAGAGAACCGGTTCAGGCCGGCCCTTATCGAAGGATTGTATTTTTCTTCATGCCGAAGACACTACATCAGGCCGGCCGGCTGGGAACGTGTCCTTGGTATGGGGAGGTACAAGAATTTGGTGGGCGGCAGGTTACGGGCCGGAATTTTCCATGAGGAAACGCACCTCTATATTAGTGAAAGTCTGAGACAGTTACATGTTCAGTCCGTAGGCGGCATCTAGCCGTTAGCAGTAAAGCTATTACTTATTCCAGGGAAGACAGACGCCATCTTGAAGGCGGAGAAGAACCGAGAGACAGATACTCTCCTTGCAGAATAGCCAGAGAGGAGAGAGTAGCCGATAAGGAAGAGGTCCCAGTGACTCGGAGAAGGGTGAAGAGAACAGCGCATAGTGGTGCAGACATGTATCCGTGACTGCGGAGGTGTGACTTCCAGGCGAGCCGAGGCACAGACGAGAAGGGAACCTAGATGACCACTGAGTGCAGACTACACACTATTAAGGTGATGTCGACCCTTTCTTATTAGAGTGTACAACTTAATCTTTCACTTTTCTTTGCAGGTTATGTGTTATATTGTAATGTTATGTGATTGCGTATGTAATGAGTAATAAAGTACCCAGTTTGTAGTGAACCAACATGTGCTGCATGTTCTTGTATGAGAGGGTAGCCTATTCTTCTAGTCAGCTGCGGCTACATGAACAGATGTTAACCCTGATCAGGTAAGTGGTAACTGAATAAGGGAAAGAGGAGCCCCTCGAACCAGAGAACAGGCTATGCTTGAACTGGCAGTCCTTGTGTGATCTGATGAATAGTGAGACTGATTTCCTTTTTGTATGTTATGGTGATCATAGGATGAACTGTTGAGACTGCCGTCTGGGTAGAGAGGTCTGGATTCATATGGGATCGCGAGGCCGCCACTTGTGATACTCTCGTATGGGCAGAGAGGTCTGGATTCGTATGGGATCGCGAGGCCGCCGATTGTGCTGAGACTGCCGTCTGGGTAGAGAGGGCTGGATTCGTATGGGATCGCGAGGCCGCCGATTGTGCTGAGACTGCCGTCTGGGTAGAGAGGTCTGGATTCGTATGGGATCGCGAGGCCGCCACTTGTGATCTGAGACTGCCGTCTGGGTAGAGAGGTCTGGATTCGAATGGGATCGCGAGGCCACCACTTGTGATACTGTCGTATGGGCAGAGAGGTCTGGATTCATATGGGATCGCGAGGCCGCCGATTGTGCTGAGACTGCCGTCTGGGTAGAGAGGTCTGGATTCGTATGGGATCGCGAGGCCGCCACTTGTGATACTGTCGTATGGGCAGAGAGGTCTGGATTCGTATGGGATCGCGAGGCCGCCGATTGTGCTGAGACTGCCGTCTGGGTAGAGAGGTCTGGATTCGTATGGGATCGCGAGGCCGCCACTTGTGATCTGAGACTGCCGTCTGGGTAGAGAGGTCTGGATTCGTATGGGATCGCGAGGCCGCCACTTGTGATACTGTCGTATGGGCAGAGAGGTCTGGATTCGTATGGGATCGCGAGGCCGCCGATTGTGCTGAGACTGCCGTCTGGGTAGAGAGGTCTGGATTCGTATGGGATCGCGAGGCCGCCACTTGTGATACTGTCGTATGGGCACAGAGGTCTGGATTCATATGGGATCGCGAGGCCGCCACTGGTGATACTGTCGTATGGGCAGAGAGGTCTGGATCCGTATGGGATCGCGAGGCCGCCGATTATGAGAGGTCTTGGTATGTATAGTAGGAATTCCCTGTCCTTAGGTGGTAGATATATGTGGTTGCACTATTGTAAATAGGCCCTAGGGAGGGGGTAACGTTCTGGCTGGGTTAGTGAGGCTCTGATGAGCGGGTTCTATCTGATCCGAAAACCCAAGCAGAACAGCATCCAAAAACCTTGAGGCAAGCCAGGCCTTACAGAAAGCTTGGCATGACCAAAAGGCTGTCTTGGTTGAGTTTCAGCCAGGACAGAAGGTATGGGTGTTGGAGCCAGTGGCCCCAGCAGCACTCCAAGACAAATGGTCTGGACCCCATACAATCCTGGAAAAGAAGGGAGAGGTCACCTACTTGGTGGACCTAGGAACTCCCAGGAGTCCCCACAGGGTACTCCATGTTAACAGGTTAAAAGCATATGTTGACAGGGCAGACATGGGCTTGCTCATGGCTACAGATGAGGGACAGGAGGAAGAGAGTGACTGTAGGAGAGTAGGGTCTGCTATCCTACGGTCACCCCAAATTTTTGCTTTTTGCTTTACTGGTTTTTGACATATTGAGGCTGTGGGCCTGCCAATCAGACCCCCAGCCTGCTGTTCTCTCTACTAAATTAAAACTATGCACCCTAGGTGCATAACCAATTGGAAGTGGATCACCCTGTCAGCCCCTGTACCAGTGTACACTAGGTACCCAGGGCATTGGTGTACCCAAGGCCTGCCAGGGGCTGAAGCATGTATTATGCCACCCCAGGCTTGGCCTAACAATCTGACACAACTGGCTGATCACTCAGCTGGGGTAAGTTGGTGTAATCACCTCTTACTTAGGTGTAGTATACCTATACCTAACCTTAAATGGGACACATGTTAACCTATAAGTCACTCCTATGGCAGGCCTTAACAATCCTGAAGGCAGAGTGCTTGGTTCCATGTGAGATGGTGCTCTGGCATGAGCTGAGCCTGTCTGCAGTGGTCGGAACAACTTCCTTCTACTGTTTCCAGATATCGTCATACCATATACTCTTAAGTGCATTATGAACCTCGCGGTTAAATGCTATCTTTGGTTTGGCTTTATCAAAACATGTCGAGTAAGGTGTCATACGAATTGGAATACTAACCCCTCGCCAATTCTGGCGACGGGGTTAGCATTCCACCCTTCTAGAGGGACACGACATGTACAGTACCTGAAACCCGGGTAAAATCAGACATAGCCTCAGCTCCACAAAATGGATGCTGCCACCACAGACACAAGTCTGCCCTCCTGCTGCTGGGAGTCCTTCCAGCTTGGGAGGTGTGGACAAAGGGTTTCCTGCCAGGGGAGGTGCATGCACCACCCTAGACAGGATTTTGTGTATTGGTCAGGTAGGGCTTGAAAGAAAACAGACATGCCTGTGGCTCACAAGGAGCCTCGGTGCATATGCCAGTTCAAACCGGTCCTGGGGCACACCAGTCCCGGGCCTGGGGCGAGCTGGACAAAGGATTGGGGGTGTAACCACCCCCCTTCCTGGTCCCACCCATAGGGAGGGACCTAGCAGGTAGTCCGGCCCCTAGAATCCGCTTAAAGGTAGGAGCTGTGTCCTAAGACTTCAGACATCCTGGAATCAACTTGAAACTAAGAAGAAGACGGGAACTTCGACATTCTGCTGCACAGAAGACTGAAGGAAATCTCCCCTGTGGTCAGGGAGTGACCACCTTGCTAACGCAAGCACCATCCAGCGAATCAACGTCTGCTTTGCCGCCGCCTCCCGCCGGAGCCCGAGCCCAGAGACTGACAAGACCTGGACCTCCAGACCTCTCACCGCCCGATCCACAGTCCCTGAAAAGAGGAGACCCGTGGAGGCACCGAGACACGTGGAGCCAGCCATCTTGAAACGACCAAGACAAGCTAACAAGTGCAACAACCGAGGCTCCCTCCAAGTTGTGCTTTGGGATCTGAGAAGCCCAACCCTCGAGCAGCATCTGCACCAAAGGTGAGCCCTCCAGCATCTCCACGATCTGCGTGGGGCCCTTCTGCATTTTGCCACTCGACGCGCCTAACCGGTTGCTGGCCGCTGGCTAGTAGCCATCTTGGCGACGAACTTTACAAAATACACTGCTGGTCTGGTTGCTCCAGACTGGCCCTTGCTCCCCTCCAAAGGAGCAGTCCCTCTGACCTTGTTGGTCAGAACCATCAGCTTATTTCATCTCCTACAACAATTGCTTTTGCCAAGGCTTGTTTGCTTCGATCAAGTCGCCGACACCGCCAACAGCGGGAGACTGCGTGGGACAGCTCGTGAACCGACTCCTGGACGTCGTTGACCTCCAGGGACCACGTGGCTGCAGAGACAAGCTACACCTTTCTCCCTGTTTGCACCCGACATTGCCTGGTACCCACCTGGTGCCACGCTGGTCACTGGCTAGTGACTGTGAACACTGTCCCCTCTGCTTACAGGTCTTCAACATCTCCGATCCACTCTTGGATCCACCGCATCTCTCCCGGACCGACCACCTGCAGCATCTTTGTCTTCAGGCTCCACGGAACAGATAGCAGAAACCCGACGCACTTCGAGGCCTATGCACCCGCTTCCTGTGGGTGAGGTAAAGCTGGCACACCTGTGCCCAAGTGTAGTATTACATCTCTAGTGCCTGTGTTCCAAACCTTGAGTTCCTAGTCCATCCGGAAGATCCTCTTTGCAGTAACTTTGTACTTTTTACGCACCCATTGAAACCTATGGGAGCACGCGTGTGACTATTTGCTCTGCACACGCCACCCGTGGACCTCCTGGTCACTAAATGAAGTTAGCTCCTTGTAGGCCCAGCGATTCTAGAGGCCCTAGGCCTTTTCCCTTTTCTGTTCGTGGTACTTATACCACTATTTTAGTATATGGTTCGAGCGGCCACCAGGGCCTATCCATATAAAGTGCAACTTCTGTGTATTCTACTGTAATCTTGTTTGACGATTTGTGCTCCTGTGCTCATAAAGAGACTAGGGGTTACTTTGAGAAATAATTCCATATATATTTTGAATATATATCTGTGTGGTGTCCTTTCATTGGTATAAAAGGGGGTTGCATTTGGTAAAACAGCTGGCTTAACACGCTTCACGAGTTTAGCCTCAAAGACTGCTTAGCCTACGCTACCACTAGGGCAGCTAGTCCGAAAAGGTTGACTTACAACCACACCATAAGGGTTGCTTGGCATGGTACAAGGTGATCACTTTAACTAGTGAGCATCATATACCAGGCCAACTTCTCACAGTGACCCTCTCCCAGACCTGTTGTCTCAGAACCCTGAAGATGGCTCAGTTGAAGGAGTGACCCTTGGAGGCAACCTCACTGCCCATCAGCAGACTGAATGTAGACAAGTTCTACAATCATTTCAACATCTGTTTTCCCTAATACCTAGCCAAACTGACTGGTATACCCATGTGGTGGACACTGGTGACAGTCTGCCTGTAAAGAACAAGCTCTACAGACAACCTGACCACGTCAGGGACTGTATAAAGGCTGAGGTACACAAAATGCTGGAATTAGGTGTCATTGAACCCTCAGAGAGCCCCCGGGCTAGCCCAGTGGTTCTGGTCCCCAAACCTCACACCAAAGATGGCAAGAGAGAGATGAGGTTCTGTGTGGACTACAGGGGTCTCAATGCTGTCTCCAGGACAGATGCACACCCTATTCCAAGGGCAGATGAGCTCATAGACAAACTAGCTTCTGCTAAGTTTTTGAGCACATTTGATTTAACAGCTGGCTATTGGCAAATCAGATTAGCTGAGGAGTCTAAGGCCAAAACAGCATTCTCAACCCCAGGTGGGCATTATCAATTTGTGGTGATGCCCTTTGGTCTGAAGAATGCACCTGCCACCTTCCAAAGGCTGGTGAACCAAGTCCTTACTGGGTTGGATGACTTTTGTGCAGCATATCTTGATGACATTGCTGTCTTTAGCTCCACCTGGGAGGATCACCTGATCCACCTGAAGAAGGCTCTTGAGGCTCTGCAGAGGGCAGGCCTCACTATCAAGGCTACTAAGTGCCAGATAGGGCAGAGTAAGGTTGTATATTTGGGCCACCTTGTAGGTGGAGGCCAAGTTCAACCACTGGAGAGTAAGATACAATCCATCAAGGACTGGTCTCCTCCAACCACCCAGACTCAAGTTCGAGCTTTCTTGGGCTTGACTGGGTACTACAGGAAGTTTGTTAAGAACTATGGGTCCATTGTGACTCCTTGTTAGACGGACCGGGAGGGTCGGCCGAGGACAAGGGGAGAGGTCTCCGGGGAGAGCCGTCTCCAGCGATCGTACAGACAAATAACTTCCCCCCCACAGACAGATACCACACAAGGAGATGAGTTAGCGTTCTTTATAAGCACTTCTTAAGGTACGATGAAAAGGTACAAGGAGGTCTGGACTCAGGGGTCCCCTCGATTCAAGTCTCTCAAGATGGGAAAGGGGAGGTGGTATGGTGGGTAGCTCACAATCCTCGAGCTTAGGTGGTCTAGCTGGTACGGGCCGCGGCAGCGCCAGCAGGTCCCAGTGAAGATGGTCGATACACGGGCCGCGGCAGCGCCAGCAGGTCCCAGAGATGATGGTCGATGTACGGTCCGCGGCAGCGCCAGCAGGTCCCGGTGAAGATGGTCGTTACAACGGGCCGCGGCAGCGCCAGCAGGTCCCGACGAGGATGGATGTTGCAGAAGGCCGCGGCAGCGCCAGCAG
Source organism: Triturus cristatus (assembly GCF_964204655.1). Lineage (NCBI taxonomy): Eukaryota > Metazoa > Chordata > Amphibia > Caudata > Salamandridae > Triturus > Triturus cristatus. Next base: position 491,466,859 of record NC_140579.1, on the reverse strand, counting down.
GCAGGACGATAGATCACAAGATAGGGCTACGGCAGCGCCAGTAGTCCGTCAAGGCTGAGTTCTCTCGGTGTCTCTCGACTCCAGGATACAACTGCCTTCCTGCTCCGCAGCTGCTCCAGTTATAGGGCAGGTGCCCTTTGATGTCCGGACCCTCGCACTTGGGGGTCGGAGGGTCCGGGATGAAGGTGTCCAGACACCCAGCGGGGGGGTGGAGCCGGTGCCTGGGGGAGCTGGAGGCGATCGTCACCTGGCGGGGGAGAGTCCTTGGCACTTCGTCCTCCCATTGACCTGCCAAGTGATCCGCTCACCTCCTGGGTGGATGGTGGTGCCGGGATGTCGGGGCTGGCCAGGCCCAGGGTTAGGGTCGGGGGGAGGCCACGCGGCCTCGTGGCGCAGGGCCCAAGATGGCGGCTTGACCCGGCCGAGGGAGCCGGTGGTGGCTTGGGCCCGTGCTACAGGGAGGTCCGAGGGCAGGAGTTCCGTCGGGAGACGGGGTGCGGGTGATTCTCGTGGGCCGCGCCTGGGAGGCCGGGGCTTGGCCCTGTCATGCGGGGAGGGCGCAAGCCCTTCGTGTGGCCTGTCCAACATGCGTCCCCCCCAGCTGAAGGCGGGGAGAGTCACCCATCTCCTTGGGGACTCTCTTCGTCGAGGCGGATGAAGCGGGACAGGCCATCTGCGTTGGCGTGGTCTTGGCCTGGTCGGTGCTCCACGGTGAAGTCCATTCCCTGCAGGGAGATGGACCAGCGCAATAGCTTTGGGTTTTCCCCCCGCATCTGCATCAGCCACTGCAGGGGTCTATGGTCGGTTTGTACCCGGAAGTGGGTACCGAAGAGATAGGGCCGGAGCTTTTTGAGGGCCCACACCACTGCGAAGGCCTCCCTCTCGATGGTGCTCCAGCGCTGTTCTCGGCCCAGGAGACGTCGGCTGATGAAGGCCACCGGCTGGTCATGACCCTCGGGGTTCACTTGGGAAAGAACCGCTCCGATGCCGTGGTCGGAGGCGTCTGTCTGTACTACGAATTCCCGACTGTAATCGGGGGCCTGGAGCACAGGGGCGGTGCACAGGGCGGCCTTCAGCTTTTCGAAGGCCGCTTGACAATCGGGGGTCCAGTTAATCCGCTTTGGTTGGTTCTTGGACGTGAGACCCGTGAGGGGCCCCACAATGCTGCCGTAGTCCCTCACGAACCGCCGGTAGTAGCCGGTGAGCCCCAAGAAGGCTCGGACTTCGGTCTGAGTGACGGGGGGCTGCCAGGACTGGATGGCAGCAATCTTAAGTTGCAGTGGGGCCACCAGCCCGCTCCCCACCTAGTGCCCCAGGTAGGTCACGGACCCTTGACCAATTTGGCATTTGCCGGCCTTAATCGTGAGGCCGGCCCGCTGGAGGGCCTGTAGGACCTCCTGGAGGTGGAGGAGGTGGTCGGACCAGTGGCGGCTGTATACAGCGATATCGTCCAGGTAGGCAGCGCTGAACTCTTCGAGCCCCGCCAGGACCTGGTTCACAAGACGTTGAAATGTAGCGGGGGCGTTCTTCATGCCAAAGGGCATGACCTTGAAGTGGTAGTGGCCATCGGGGGTAGAGAAGGCGGATCGTTCTTGAGCTCGGGGTGTGAGACCGATCTGCCAGTAGCCCGCTGTTAGGTCGAAGATACTGAGGTAGCGGGCGGCCCCCAGCCGGTCGATCAATTCATCCACTCTGGGGATAGGATGAGCGTCGGTTCGGGTGACAGCGTTCAAGCCCCGGTAGTCGACGCAGAATCTCAGTTCAGGTGTGGTGCCGGGGGCAGCGGCTTTGGGGACCAGTACAACTGGACTGGCCCAGGGACTGTCCGAGGGCTCGATGACCCCGATCGTGAGCATTTTGGCCACTTCCTCTTGTATGCAGGCCCGTACCCGATCTGGTACGCGGTAGGCCCGGTGCCGGACAGGGGGACTGTCCCCGGTGTCTACGTCGTGCAAGCACCAAGGGGTGACCCCGGGAGTGAGGGAGAACAGTGAAGCGAACCGCAGCAGGAGGTCCCGGCAGCCCTGGCGTTGCTCTGGGGTGAGGGCATCGGAGAGCCGGACCCCGTCCACGGAACCGTCTTTCTCCTGAGTCTTCAGGAGATCCGGGAGAGGCTCGGAGTCTTCTTCCGCCCCACTGTCTGTAGCCATCAGGAGGCTGAGTTCTGAGCGCACAAAGTGTGGTTTGAGTCTGTTGGTGTGGAGGACCCGAAGGGGGTTCCGGGTGGTCCCCATGTCGATGAGGTAAGTGACGGGGCTTTTGCGCTCGACCACCTTGAAGGGCCCCGTCCACTTATCTTGCAAGGCACATGGTTCGGTGGGGGACATCACCCACACTTGTTGTCCAGGTTCGAACTCGACGGAGGAGGCATTGTGATCATACCATCTCTTCATGTCTTCCTGGCTGGCCTCGAGGTTCGCCTTGGCCATCTCCCTGAAGCGCCGGGTCTGATTACGTAGGGCCAGGAGGTACTTGAAGACGTCTGGAGGGGTCTTTAGGGGGGCCACCTCCCAACCTTCTTTGACTAGGCTGAGGGGCCCTCGCACAGGGTGCCCGTACAGGAGTTCGAAGGGGCTAAAACCGAGGGACTTCTGGGGAACTTCCCGGTAGGCGAAGAGGAGGCACGGGAGTAGTACATCCCACTGGCGACGGAGGGGCTCTTCCAATCCCCCAATCATCCCTTTGAGAGTGCGGTTGAATCGCTCCACTAGTCCGTTCCCTTGGGGGTGATAGGGGGTCGTGAATCGGTAGGTGACCCCGCACTGTTGCCAGAGGGACTTCATGTATTTGGAGATGAAGTTCGTGCCTCGGTCGCTGACGACTTCTCGGGGGAAGCCCACCCGGGAGAAGATCCCCATTAGGGCCCGGCCAACCACCGGAGCTGTTACTGTTCGTAGAGGCACCGCCTCGGGGTAGCGGGTGGCGTGATCCACCAGTACTAGGATGAACCTATGTCCTTGTGCCGTGCGGGGGTCCAGGGGCCCCACAATGTCTATTCCTACCCTCTCGAACGGGGTGGTGACCACCGGGAAGGGTTGTAGAGGGGCCTTCAGCTTACGGCCACTCTTCCCGCTGGCCTGGCACGTGGGGCAGGACCGGCAGTGGTTCAGGACGTCGTTCCGCATCTTCGGCCAGAAAAAGTGGGTCACTAGGCGACTGTAAGTTTTGTCCTGGCCCAGGTGTCCAGCCAGGGGGACATCGTGGGCCAGATTGAGCAAGAAGTTTCTGAAGCGGAGAGGTACCACCAGTACTCGACCGGCCCCTAGCTCTGCGATCCTCTGTTCGCTGTATAGCAGGTCGTTCTCCCAGTAGACCCAGTGAGTTCCGGTGGAGTCCCCTGCGCTCTGGGCGCTGGCTTGTTGGCGGAGTCCCTCGAGGGAGGGGCAAGTCTTTTGCTCCTGGCGGAACTGTTCTTGGGTGGGCCCCCCTTCTTGACGCCACTGAGCCAGGCCGGGGACGCCCTGGAGGTGCGCGTCCCCTTCGGTCGTTGGCTCCGGGGGGTTGGCCTCATCGTTGTCTTCTACTGGGGCGACCGGGGGCGGAGGTGCTGGCCATTCCGGTTCTTCTGGTCGGGGAACGGCACGGGCTGCCCTGGACCGGGTGGTTACGCAGGCCCAGTCCGGGAGGCCCAGCATCCCCAGGTGCTCTCTTCTCTCGACGGTGGCCCATTGGGAACTCTCAAGGTCATTCCCCAGGAGGCAGTCCACGGGGGCATCATCCCGGACCGTCACTTTCAGCAGGCCGGAGACCCCTCCCCATTCGAAGGGGACGCAGGCCATTTGACACAGACTTTCGGAATTGTCAGCTGAGCGGACGGGGCAGAGAATGTTCGGCAGGATCTGCTCGGGTTTCACCAGGTGACAGCGGACGGCCGTCACACTGGCGCCTGTGTCACGTAAGGCCTCGGCCCGATGCCCATTAATGGTCACCCACTGACCGTATTTCCTGGTGTTGGCGGGTAGGGGAGCCCGCGGGACTATGTCTTTTCCCCCTAGGCACGCTAGAACCATGGCGGCCGGTTCCCACTCTTGCTGGGCCGGCTCATACTCTTCCTGTTCCTCTGACAGTCGTTCTTCCCCCAGGGCGGCGGCAGCTACCTGGCGGGGCTTGGGTGTTTGGTTCTGCGGGCAGCTCGGGTCATTGGCGTAATGGCCGACTCGCTGGCATCGGTGGCACGTGACATTGGCTCGGAACCCTGGACGCATCGGGGGGTTTCCCCGGCCGGCCGAGGGCGGGGTGCTGGCCACGGGTGTTGCCGGGAGGGTGTCTCTCCCTCGCCCCTGGCCTTCTCCTCCTCCTCCTCCCCGAGGACGGTGCTGGCCTTGGTTGCTTCGGGTCTGCTCGTGCGGTCCTCTCCGGCCCACTCGGGTGCTCTCCCATCGGTCAGCTTCAGCGGCGAGCTGCCGGGGGTCGGTCAATTTACTGTCGAGGAGGTGCTGCCTGAGCTCGACGAAGCAGTTGTTCGACAGGTGTTCCCATACCATGAGGTTAAAGAGTTGTTCGTAGGTCGTTACATGGCTCCCCTTGATCCACCCCTCGAAGGCTCTGCTGAAATAGTTTACGTACTCCACCCAAGTTGTACCCGGGATCCGGGTGCAATCTCTGAACCTCTGGCGGTACATCTCGGGTGTGAGGCCGTAGCGGGTGAGGAGGGCAGCCTTCATGTGGTCGTAGGACGACATTTGGTGATCTGGGAGCTGCAACAGGGCATCGCGACCTTCGTTGACGAACCTCCCCCATAGTCCAGCTCCCCAATCACTCCGGTCGATCCGGTGGGAGGTCATGGCGATCTCGTAGGCTTTGAACCACTGTTGTATGTCGTCTTCTCGGACATACTCTCGGACAACATCCTTGGGGATGTGCACTTTTTTCTCGGTTGCCCCTGGGGTGTGCGGTCGCTCAGGCACCCCCGTCTCTTTATTCTGTTTCCGCAGTTCTATTTCCGCCAGTTTGCGTTCGTGTTCGAGTGTTATTCTTTTTTCCTCAAGCTCTCTCTGTCTCTGTTTTTCTTCTCGCTCCTCTCGGAGCCGCATATGCTCTAGATTTAGTTTCTGCTCGGCTAACTTTAGTTCACCGTCCATCTTGAGTCGTGCCATTTCCAACTCGTGTAATCTGGTCCTTTCTCTTTCCTGGATCTCCTCCTGCGAGAGGCCCGTTCCCCTCTCCTCGGGAGCCGTGGCGTTCCCCTGTGGTGCGACACTGTTTTGGTCGGAGGATCCGGTGATCCCCGTTTCTGCCCACGACTCAAGGGCGCGCTTCAAATCCTCTTTGGTACTCAGGCCGGTGGTAGCAATGCCTAGTTCCATGCAGAATTGTTTAAGTTCGCGGTGGTTATACTCTTCCAACTTATCCATTTGGAACTTTTCAGTGGAACCGCTATCTTTAGCTGACATCGTGGTTTTGTCGTGGGGTGAGCTACTCTCTGTACGATTACGCGTTGATTCGGATCGCGCCGCTGGCCACCAATGTTAGACGGACCGGGAGGGTCGGCCGAGGACAAGGGGAGAGGTCTCCGGGGAGAGCCGTCTCCAGCGATCGTACAGACAAATAACTTCCCCCCCACAGACAGATACCACACAAGGAGATGAGTTAGCGTTCTTTATAAGCACTTCTTAAGGTACGATGAAAAGGTACAAGGAGGTCTGGACTCAGGGGTCCCCTCGATTCAAGTCTCTCAAGATGGGAAAGGGGAGGTGGTATGGTGGGTAGCTCACAATCCTCGAGCTTAGGTGGTCTAGCTGGTACGGGCCGCGGCAGCGCCAGCAGGTCCCAGTGAAGATGGTCGATACACGGGCCGCGGCAGCGCCAGCAGGTCCCAGAGATGATGGTCGATGTACGGTCCGCGGCAGCGCCAGCAGGTCCCGGTGAAGATGTTCGTTACAACGGGCCGCGGCAGCGCCAGCAGGTCCCGACGAGGATGGATGTTGCAGAAGGCCGCGGCAGCGCCAGCAGGCAGGACGATAGATCACAAGATAGGGCTACGGCAGCGCCAGTAGTCCGTCAAGGCTGAGTTCTCTCGGTGTCTCTCGACTCCAGGATACAACTGCCTTCCTGCTCCGCAGCTGCTCCAGTTATAGGGCAGGTGCCCTTTGATGTCCGGACCCTCGCACTTGGGGGTCGGAGGGTCCGGGATGAAGGTGTCCAGACACCCAGCGGGGGGGTGGAGCCGGTGCCTGGGGGAGCTGGAGGCGATCGTCACCTGGCGGGGGAGAGTCCTTGGCACTTCGTCCTCCCATTGACCTGCCAAGTGATCCGCTCACCTCCTGGGTGGATGGTGGTGCCGGGATGTCGGGGCCGGCCAGGCCCAGGGTTAGGGTCGGGGGGAGGCCACGCGGCCTCGTGGCGCAGGGCCCAAGATGGCGGCTTGACCCGGCCGAGGGAGCCGGTGGTGGCTTGGGCCCGTGCTACAGGGAGGTCCGAGGGCAGGAGTTCCGTCGGGAGACGGGGTGCGGGTGATTCTCGTGGGCCGCGCCTGGGAGGCCGGGGCTTGGCCCTGTCATGCGGGGAGGGCGCAAGCCCTTCGTGTGGCCTGTCCAACACTCCTCTTAATGATCTGACATCCAAGAAGATGCCCAAAAAGGTTCAGTGGACAGTAAGCTGTCAAAAGGCATTTGATGACCTGAAGGAGGCCATGTGCTCTGCACCTATCCTGAAAAGTCCTGACTACTCCAAAGAGTTTATTGTCCAAACAGATGCTTCTGAGTTGGGTGTGGGAGCTGTGCTGTCACAACTTAATGTAGATGGTCAAGACCAACCCATTGCTTTTATTAGCAGAAGGTTGACCCCCAGAGAGAAGAATTGGTCAGCTATTGAGAGGGAGGCCTTTGCTGTGGTGTGGGCCCTGAAGAAGCTGAGGCCATACTTGTTTGGCACTCACTTCAAGATTCAGACCGACCATAAGCCCCTCTTGTGGCTAAATCAGATGAAGGGTGAAAACCCCAAACTGCTTAGGTGGTCCATATCCCTACAGGGGATGGACTTTACAGTGGAGCACCGGCCAGGTACTGACCATGGGAATGCAGATGGTCTCTCCAGGTACTTCCACTTAGGACATGAAGACGAGACTGGTCAAGGCTAGTTTAATGTCCCAGCGTTTGGGGGGGGGGTTGTGTAGGAGAGTAGGGTCTGCTATCCGATGGTCACCCCAAATTTTAGCTTTTTGCTTCACTGGTTTTTGACATATTGAGGCTGTGGGCCTGCCAATCAGACCCCCAGCCTGCTGTTCTCTCTACTAAATTAAAACTATGCACCCTAGGTGCATAACCAATTGGAAGTGGATCACCCTGTCAGCCCCTGTACCAGTGTACACTAGGTACCCAGGGCATTGGTGTACCCAAGGCCTGCCAGGGGCTGAAGCATGTATTATGCCACCCCAGGCTTGGCCTAACAATCTGACACAACTGGCTGATCACTCAGCTGGGGTAAGTTGGTGTAATCACCTCTTACTTAGGTGTAGTATACCTATACCTAACCTTAAATGGGACACATGTTAACCTATAAGTCACTCCTATGGCAGGCCTTAACATTCCTGAAGGCAGAGTGCTTGGTTCCATGTGAGATGGTGCTCTGGCATGAGCTGAGCCTGTCTGCAGTGGTCGGAACAACTTCCTTCTACTGTTTCCAGATATCGTCATACCATATACTCTTAAGTGCATTATGAACCTCGCGGTTAAATGCTATCTTTGGTTTGGCTTTATCAAAACATGTCGAGTAAGGTGTCATACGAATTGGAATACTAACCCCTCGCCAATTCTGGCGACGGGGTTAGCATTCCACCCTTCTAGAGGGACACGACATGTAGAGTACCTGAAACCCGGGTAAAATCAGACATAGCCTCAGCTCCACAAAATGGATGCTGCCACCACAGACACAAGTCTGCCCTCCTGCTGCTGGGAGTCCTTCCAGCTTGGGAGGTGTGGACAAAGGGTTTCCTGCCAGGGGAGGTGCGTGCACCACCCCAGACAGGATTTTGTGTATTGGTCAGGTAGGGCTTGAAAGAAACCAGACATGCCTGAGGCTCACAAGGAGCCTCGGTGCATATGCCAGTTCAATCCGGTCCTGGGGCACACCAGTCCCGGGCCTGGGGCGAGCTGGACAAAGGATTGGGGGTGTAACCACCCCCCCCTTCCTGGTCCCACCCTTAGGGAGGGACCTAGCAGGTAGTCCGGCCCCTAGAATCCGCTTAAAGGTAGGAGCTGTGTCCTAAGACTTCAGACATCCTGGAATCGACTTGAAACTAAGAAGAAGACGGGAACTTCGATGCTCTGCCGCACAGAGGACTGAAGCCAATCTCCCCTGTGGTCAGGGAGTGACCACCTTGCTAACGCAAGCACCATCCAGTGAATCAACGTCTGCTTTGCCGCTGCCTCCCGCCGGAGCCCGAGCCCAGAGACTGACAAGACCTGGACCTCCAGACCTCTCACCGCCAGATCCACAGTCCCTGAAAAGAGGAGACCCGTGGAGGCACCGAGACACGTGGAGCCAGCCATCTTGAAAAGACCACGACAAGCTGCAAGCGCAACAACCGAGGCTCCCTCCAAGTTGTGCTTTGGGATCTGAGAAGCCCAACACCCGAGCAGCATCTGCACCAAAGGTGAGCCCTCCAGCATCTCCACGATCTGCGTTGGGCCCTTCTGCATTTTGCCACTCGGCGCGCCTAACCGGTTGATGGCCCGCTGGCTAGTGGCCATCTTGGCGACGAACTTCAAGAAATACACCACTGGTCTCGTTGCTCCAGACTGGCCCTTGCTCCCCTCCAAAGGAGCAGTCCCTCTGACCTTGCTGGTCAGAACCATCAGCTTATTTCGTTTTCCACAACAATTGCTTTTGCCAAGGCTTGTTTGCTTTGACCAAGTCGCCGACACCGCCGACAGCGAGAGCCTGCGTGGGACAGCTCCTGAACCAACTCCTGGACGTCGTCGACCTTCAGGGACCACGTGGCTGCAGAGACAAGCTACACCTTTCTTCCTGTTTGCACCCGACATCGCCTGGTACCCACCTGGTGTCACGCTGGTCAGTGGCTAGTGACTGTGAACACTGTCCCCTCTGCTTACAGGTCTTCTACAACTCCGATCCACTCTTGGATCCACCGCATCCCTTCCGGACCGACCGCCTGCAGCATCTTTGTCCACAGGCTCCATTGAACAAATAGAAGAAACCCGACGCACTTCGAGGCCTATGCACCCGCTTCCTGTGGGTGAGGTAAAGCTGGCACTCCGGTGCCCAAGTGTAGAGAATCATCTCTAGTGTCTGTGTTTCCAATCTTGAGTTCATAGTCCACCCGGAAGATCCTTTTTGCAGTAACTTTGTAACTTTTACGCACCCATTGAAAACCTATAGGAGCACGCGTGAGACTATTTGCTCTGCACACGCAACCCGTGGACCACCTGGTCACTAACTAAAGTTAGCTCCTTGTCGGCCCAGCGATTCTAGAGGCCCTAGGCCTTTTCCCTTTTCTGTTCGTGGTACTTATACCACTATTTTAGTATATGGTTCGAGCGGCCACCAGGGCCTATCCATATAAAGTGCAACTTCTGTGTATTCTAACGTATTCTTGTTTAACGATTTGTGCTCCTGTGCTCATAAAGAGTCTAGGGGATACTTTGAGAAATAAATACATATATATTTTCAATATATATCTGTGTGGTGTCCTTTCATTGGTATAAAAGGGGGTTACATTTGGTAAAACAGCCTGCTTAACACGTTTCACGAGTTTAGCCTCAAAGACTGCTTAGCCTACGCTACCACTAGGGCAGCTAGTCTGAAAAGGTTGACTTACAACCACACCATAAGGGTTGCTTGGCATGGTACAAGGTGGTCACTTTAACTAGTGAACATCATATACCAGGCCAACTTCTCACAGGTTGTGTATTTGGGCCACCTTGTAGGTGGAGGTCAAGTTCAACCACTGGAGAGTAAGATACAATCCATCAAGGACTGGTCTCCTCCAACCACCCAGACTCAAGTTCGAGCTTTCTTGGGCTTGACTGGGTACTACAGGAAGTTTGTTAAGAACTATGGGTCCATTGTGACTCCTCTTAATGATCTGACATCCAAGAAGATGCCCAAAAAGGTTCAGTGAACAGTAAGCTGTCAAAAGGCATTTGATGACCTGAAGAAGGCCATGTGCTCTGCACCTATCCTGAAAAGTCCTGACTACTCCAAAGAGTTTATTGTCCAAACAGATGCTTCTGAGTTGGGTGTGGGAGCTGTGCTGTCACAACTTAATGTAGATAGTCAAGACCAACCCATTGCTTTTATTAGCAGAAGGTTGACCCCCAGAGAGAAGAATTGGTCAGCTATTGAGAGGGAGGCCTTTGCTGTGGTGTGGGCCCTGAAGAAGCTGAGGCCATACTTGTTTGGCACTCACTTCAAGATTCAGACCGACCATAAGCCCCTCTTGTGGCTAAATCAGATGAAGGGTGAAAACCCCAAACTGCTTAGGTGGTCCATTTCCCTACAGGGGATGGACTTTACAGTGGAGCACCGGCCAGGTACAGACCATGGGAATGCAGATGGTCCCTCCAGGTACTTCCACTTAGGACATGAAGACGAGACTGGTCAAGGCTAGTTTAATGTCCCTGCGTTTGGGGGGGGGGGTTGTGTAGGAGAGTAGGGTCTGCTATCCTATGGTCACCCCAAATTTTTGCTTTTTGCTTCACTGGTTTTTGACATATTGAGGCTGTGGGCCTGCTAATCAGACCCCCAGCCTGCTGTTCTCTCTAACTAAATTGACACTATGCACCTAGGTGCATAACCAATTGGAAGTGGATCACCCTGTGAGCCCCTGTACCAGTGTACACTAGGTACCCAGGGCATTGGTGTATCTGAGGCCTGCCAGGGGCTGAAGCATGTATTATGCCACCCCAGGCTTGGCCTAACAAATTTGACACAACTGGCTGATCAATCAGCTGGGGTAAGCTGGTGTAACCACCTCTTACTTAGGTGTAGTATACCTATACCTAACCTTACATGGGACACATTGTAACCTATAAGTCACTCCTATGGCAGGCCTTGACAATCCTGAAGGCAGAGTGCTTGGTTCCATGTGAGATGGTGCTCTGGCATGAGCTGAGCCTGTCTGCACTGGTCGGAACAACTTCCTTCTACCGTTTCCAGATATCGTCATACCATATACTCTTAAGTGCATTATGAACCTCGCGGTTAAATGCTATCTTTGGTTTGGCTTTATCAAAACATGTTGAGTAAGGTGTCATACGAATTGGAATACTAACCCCTCGCCAATTCTGGCGACGGGGTTAGCATTCCACCCTTCTAGAGAGATACGACATGTACAGTACCTGAAACCCGGGTAAACTCAGACATAGCCTCAGCTCCACAAAATGGATGCTGCCACCACAGACACAAGTCTGCTCTCCTGCTGCTGGGAGTCCTTCCAGCTTGGGAGACATGGACAAAGGGTTTCCTGCCAGGGGAGGTGCGAGCACCACCCCAGACAGGATTTTGTGTATTGGTCAGGTAGGGCCTGAAAGAAACCAGACATGCCTGAGGCTCACAAGGAGCCTCGGTGCATATGCCAGTTCAATCCGGTCCTGGGGCACACCAGCCCCGGACCTGGGGCGAGCTGGACAAAGGATTGGCAGGCCAACTTCTCACAGTAATGCAGCAGTGTGTAATGCAGCAGTGTGTAATGTAGCAGTGTGTGGCGTGTGGTAGTGTGCGGCGTGCAGCAGTGTGTGGCATGCAGCAGTGTGTGGCGTGCAGCAGTGTGCGGCGTGCAGCAGTGTGTGGCATGCAGCAGTGTGTGGCATGCAGCAGTATGTGGCGTGCAGAGGCATGCAGTGGCATGCAGCATTGTGAGGCGTGCAGCAGTGTGAGGCGTGCAGCAGTGTTTTGTGTAGCAGTGTGAGGCGTGCAGAAGTGTGCAGCATGCAGCAGTGTGTAATGCAGCAGTGTGTAATGCAGCAGTGTGTGGCGTGCGGTAGTGTGCGGCATGCGGCAGTGTGCGGCGTGCAGCAGTGTGTGGTGTGCAGCAGTGTGCGGCATGCAGCAGTGTGTGGCGTGCAGCGGCATGCAGCAGTGTTTGGCTTGCAGCAGTGTGTGGCGTGCAGCAGTGTTTTGTGTAGCATTGTGTGGCGTGCAGCAGTGTGTGGCGTGCAGCAGTGTGTGGCGTGCAGCAGTGTGTGGCATGCCGCAGTGTTTCGTGTAGCAGTGTGCGGCGTGCAGCACTGTGCGGCGTGCAGCAGTGTGCGGTGAGCAGCAGTGAGCTGCGTGCAGCAGTGTGTGGCGTGCAGCAGTGTGTGGCATGCAGCAGTGTGTGGCATGCAGCGGCATGCAGCAGTGTGTGGCGTGCAGCAGTGTGTGGTGTGCAGCAGTGTGCGGCGTGTAGCAGTGTGCGGCATGCAGCAGTGTGCGGCGTGCAGCAGTGTGCTGTGTGCAGCAGTGTGTGGTGTGCAGCAGTGTGCGGTGTGCAGCAGTGTGAGGCGTGCAGCAGTGTGTGGCGTGCAGCAGTGTGTGGCGTGCAGGAGTGTGTGGCGTGCAGCAGTGTGTGGTATGCAGCAGTGTGTGGCATGCAGAAGTGTTTCGTGTAGCAGTGTGCAGCATGCAGCAGTGTGCTGCGTGCAGCAGTGTGTGGCGTGCAGCAGTGTGTGGCATGCAGTGGCATGCAGCAGTGTGTGGCGTGCAGCCGTGTGTTGCGTGCAGTGGCATGCAGCAGTGTGTGGCATGCAGCAGTGTGTGGCGTGCAGCAGTGTGTGGTGTGCAGCAGTGTGCGGCGTGCAGCAGTGTGCGAAGTGCAGCAGTGTGTGGCATGCAGCAGTGTGTGGCGTGCAGCAGTGTGTGGCAGGCAGCTGCATGCAGCAGTGTGTGGCATGCAGCAGTGTGCGGCGTGCAGAATTGTGCGGCATGCAGCAGTGTGCGGCGTGCAGCAGTTTGAGGCATGCAGCAGTGTGAGGCGTGCAGCAGTGTGAGGTGTGCAGCAGTGTTTGGCATGCAGCAGTGTGTGGCATGCAGCAGTGTGTGGCGTACAGCAGTGTGAGGCGTGCAGCAGTGTGAGGCGTGCAGCAGTGTTTCATGTAGCAGTGTGAGGCATGCAGCAGTGTGCGGCGTGCAGCAGTGTGCAGCGTGCAGCAGTAGCGGCGTGCAGCAGTGTGTGGCATGCAGCAGTGTTTTGTGTAGCAGTGTGAGGCATGCAGCACTGTGTGGCGTGCAGCGGTGTGCAGCAGTGTGCTGCGTGCAGCAGTGTCGTGCAGCATACAGCAGTGAGTAATGCTGCAGCAGTGTTTCGTGTAGCAGTGTGCGGCGTGCAGCAGTGTGGGGTGAGCAGCAGTGTGCTGCGTGCAGCAGTGTGTGGCATGAAGCAGTGTGTGGCGTGCAGCAGTATGTGGCGTGCAGCAGTGTGCGGTGTGTAGCAGTGTGCGGCATGCAGCAGTGTGCGGCGTGCAGCAGTGTGAGGCGTGCAGCAGTGTTTCGTGTATCAGTGTGAGGCATGCAGCAGTGTGCGGCGTGCAGCAGTGTGTAATGCAGCAGTGTGTAATGCAGCAGTGTGTGGCGTGCGGTAGTGTGCGGCGTGCAGCAGTGTGTGGCGTGCAGCAGTGTGCGGCGTGCAGCAGTTTGTGGTGTGCAGCAGTGTTTCGTGTAGCAATGTGAGGCATGCAGCACTGTGTGGTGTGCAGCGGCGTGCAGCAGTGTATGGCGTGCAGTAGTGTGCGGCGTGCAGCAGTGTTTCGTGTAGCAGTGTGAGGCATGCAGTAGTGTGCAGCGTGCAGCAGCGTGCAGCAGCGTGCAGCAGTGTGTAATGCAGCAGTGTGTGGCGTGCGGTAGTGTACGGCATGCAGCAGTGTGCGGCGTGCAGCAGTGTGTGGCGTGCAGCAGTGTGCGGTGTGCAGCAGTGTGTGGCGTGCAGCAGTGTTTCGTGTAGCAGTGTGAGGCATGCAGCACTGTGTGGCATGCAGCGGCGTGCAGCAGTGTGCTGCATCCAGCAGTGTCGTGCAGCATGCAGCAGTGAGTAATGCAGCAGTGTGCAGCAGTGTGTGGCATGCAGCAGTGTGTGGCGTGCAGCAGTGTGTGCCGCGCCGCAGTGTGTGGCGTGCAGCAGTGTTTCGTGTAGCATTGTGCGGTGTGCAGTAGTGTGTGGCGTGCAGCAGTGTGTGGCGTGCAGCAGTGTGTGGCATGCAGCAGTGTTTCGTGTAGCAGTGTGCAGCGTGCAGCAGTGTGCGCCGTTCAGCAGTGTGCTGCGTGCAGCAGTGTGTGGCGTGTAGCAGTGTGTGGCGTGGAGCAGTGTGAGGTGTGCAGCAGTGTGCGGCGTGCAGCAGTGTGCGGCGTGCAGCAGTGTTCATGTAGCAGTGTGAGGTGTGCAGCAGTGTGCGGTGTGCAGCAGTGTATGGCATGCAGCAGTGTGTGGCATGCAGCAGTGCGTGGCTTGCAGTAGTGTTTCTTGTAGCAGTGTGTGGCGTGCAGCAGTGTGCTGCATGCAGCAGTATGTGGCAAGCAGCAGTGTGTGGCGTGCATCAATGTGTGGCGTGCAGAGGCATGCAGCAGTGTGAGGCATGCAGCAGTGTTTCGTGTAGCAGTGTGAGGCGTGCAGCTGTGTGCGGCGTACAGCAGTGTGTAATGCAGCAGTGTGTAATGCAGCAGTGTGTAATTCAGCAGTGTGTGGTGTGTGGTAGTGTGCGGCGTGCAGCAATGTGTGGCGTGCAGCAGTGTGCGGCGTGCAGCAGTTTGTGGTGTGCAGCAGTGTTTCGTGTAGCAGTGTGAGGCATGCAACACTGTGTGGTGTGCAGCGGCGTGCAGCAGTGTGTGGCGTGCAGCAGTGTGCGGCATGCAGCAGTGTGTGCCATGCAGCAGAGTGTGGCGTGCAGCAGTGTTTCGTGTAGCATTGTGCGGCGTGCAGCAGTGTGTGGCATGCAGCAGTGTGTGGCGTGCAGCAGTGTGTGGCATGCAGCAGTGTGTGGCGTGCAGCAGTGTTTCGTGTAGCAGTGTGTGGCTTGCAGCAGTGTGCGGCGTGCAGCACTGTGTGGCACGCAGCAGTGTGTTGCATGCAGCGGCATGCAGCAGTGTGTGGCGTGCAGCAGTGTTTCATGTAACATTGTGCGGCATGCAGCAGTGTGTGGTGTGCAGCAGTGTGCAGCGTGCAGCAGTGTGCGGCATGCAGCAGTGCGACTTGTGCAGCAGTGTGCGGCATGCAGCAGTGTGCAGCATGCAGCAGTGCGAGGCGTGCAGCAGTGTGCAGCATGCTGCAGTGTGAGGCGTGCAGCAGTGTGAGGCGTGCAGCAGTGTTTTGTGTAGCAGTGTGAGGCGTGCAGCAGTGTGCGGCATGCAGCAGTGTGTAATGCAGCAGTGTGTAATGCAGCAGTGTGTGGCGTGTGGTAGTGTGCGGCGTGCGGCAGTGTGTGGCATGCAGCAGTGTGTGGCGTGCAGCAGTGTGCGGCGTGTAGCACAATGTGGCGTGCAGCAGTGTTTCGTGTAGCAGTGTGAGGCATGCAGCACTGTGTGGCATGCAACAGTGTGTGGCGTGCAGCAGTGTGTGGCGTGCAGCAGTGTGTGGCATGCAGCTGCATGCAGCAGCGTGTGGCGTGTAGCAGTGTGCGGCATGCAGAATTGTGCGGCATGCAGCAGTGTGCGGCGTGCAGCAGTTTTAGGCGTGCAGCAGTGTGAGGCGTGCAGCAGTGTGAGGCGTGCAGCAGTGTGTGGCGTGCAGCAGTGTGTGGCATGCAGCAGTGTGTGGCGTGCAGCAGTGTGAGGCGTGCAGCAGTGTTTCGTGTAGCAGTTTGAGGCATGCAGCAGTGTGCAGCATGCAGCAGTGTTCGTGTAGCAGTGTGAGGTGTGCAGCAGTGTGCGGCATGCAGCAGTGTGTGGCGTGAAGCAGTGTGTGGCATGCAGCAGTGTGTGGCGTGCAGCAGTGTTTCGTGTAGCAGTGTGCGGTGTGCAGCAGTGTGCTGCGTGCAGCAGTGTCTGGTGTGCAACAGTATGTGGCGTGCAGCAATGTGTGGCGTGCAGGGGCATGCAGCAGTGTGTGGCATGCAGCAGTGTGTGGCGTGCAGCAGTGTGTTGCGTGCAGCGGCATGCAGCAGTGTGTGACGTGCAGCAGTGTGTGGCGTGCAGCAGTGTGTGGTGTGAAGCAGTGTGCGGTTTGCAGCAGTGTGCGGCATGCAGCAGTGTGCGGCATGCAGCAGTGTGTGGCTGCAGCAGTGTGTGGCGTGCAGCTGCACGCAGCAGTGTGTGGCATGCAGCAGTGTGTGGCATGCAGCAGTGAGCGGCGTGCAGAATTGTGCGGCATGCAGCAGAGTGCGGCGTGCAGCAGTTTGAGGTGTGCAGCAGTGTGAGCCGTGCAGCAGTGTGAGGTGTGCAGCAGTGTGTGGCGTGCAGCAGTGTATGGCGTTCAGCAGTGTGCGGCGTGCAGCAGTGTGCGTTGTGCAGCAGTGTGTGGCGTGCAGCAGTGTTTCGTGTAGCAGTGTGAGGCATGCAGCACTGTGTGGCGTGCAGTGGCGTGCAGCAGTGTGCGGCGTGCAGCAGTGTGCTGCATGCAGCAGTGTGCTGCATGCAGCAGTGTCGCGCAGCATACAGCAGTGAGTAATGCTGCAGCAGTGTTTCGTGTAGCAGTGTGTGGTGGGCAGTAGTATGTAATGCAGCAGTGTGTGACGTGCAGCAGTGTGTGGCATGCAGGGGCATGCAGCAGTGTGTGGCATGCAGCAGTGTGTGGCGTGCAGCAGTGTGTGGCATGCAGCAGTGTGTGGCGTGCAGCAGTGTGTGGCATGCAGCAGTATGTGGCGTGCAGCGGCGTGCAGAGGCATGCAGCGGCATGCAGCATTGTGAGGCGTGCAGCAGTGTGAGGCGTGCAGCAGTGTTTTGTGTAGCAGTGTGAGGCGTGCAGAAGTGTGCGGCGTGCAGCAGTGTGCAGGGTGCAGCAGTGTGTAATGCACCAGTGTGTAATGCAGCAGAGTGTGGCGTGCGGTAGTGTGCGACATGCGGCAGTGTGCGGCATACAGCAGTGTGTGGCGTGCAGCAGTGTGCGTCGTGCAGCAGTGTGTGGCGTTGTGAGACCGGCCTCACGGCGTAGGCCCTCCCGATCATCCAGCCGACCTGCAACCACCCCCAAGACACGGCATCTCCGACTCCGGCCGCCCCAGCCACACAGACCCGAGGGCCGGCCAGAGCCCCCGCCAGACTCGACACCCTACCACGCATGCCCGACCAAGGGAGCGGGAACCCCCCGAGCCAGACCGAGAGGCGCCAGCCCAGTCACACCTCGGATCGCCATCCCCCGGGAGGGCTCGATCGGCCACCAGGCCCCTGTGGCGCAGGCGCCTCGCCTGCCGAGCATCTGGGTTCCCTCCCAGACCCACCTGAAAAGACCAAAGGAGCGAGCGGCAGGAAATCCCGCCGAACCCCCTCATTCACCAAGACCCCTCTCTGCGAGGACTCCGGACTTCAAAGGGCAGGGGGAGTATAATAAGGGGTGCCGGAGGGACGAATGGTAGAGAAGACCTGGAACCATCGGAGCCCCGCTGACGCTGTCGCGGCTCCCGAACACCGAACCACCTAGGCCGGCTGAGTGACTCGCTGTAGGAGAGTAGGGTCTGCTATCCTATGGTCACCCCAAATTTTTGCTTTTTGCTTCACTGGTTTTTGACATATTGAGGCTGTGGGCCTGCCAATAAGACCCCCAGCCTGCTGTTCTCTCTACTAAATTTACACTATGCACCCTAGGTGCATAACCAATTGGAAGTGGATCACCCTGTCAGCCCCTGTACCAGTGTACACTAGGTACCCAGGGCATTGGTGTACCCAAGGCCTGCCAGGGGCTGAAGCATGTATTATGCCACCCCAGGCTTGGCCTAACAATCTGACACAACTGGCTGATCACTCAGCTGGGGTAAGTTGGTGTAACCACCTCTTACTTAGGTGTAGTATACCTATACCTAACCTTAAATGGGACACATGTTAACCTATTAGTCACTCCTATGGCAGGCCTTGACAATCCTGAAGGCAGAGTGCTTGGTTCCATGTGAGATGGTGCTCTGGCATGAGCTGAGCCTGTCTGCAGTGGTCGGAACCACTTCCTTCTACTGTTTCCAGATATCGTCATACCATATACTCTTAAGTGCATTATGAACCTCGCGGTTAAATGCTATCTTTGATTTGGCTTTATCAAAACATGTCGAGTAAGGTGTCATACGAATTGGAATACTAACCCCTCGCCAATTCTGGCGACGGGGTTAGCATTCCACCCTTCTAGAGGGACACGACATGTACAGTACCTGAAACCCGGGTAAAATCAGACATAGCCTCAGCTCCACAAAATGGATGCTGCCACCACAGACACAAGTCTGCTCTCCTGCTGCTGGGAGTCCTTCCAGCTTGGGAGACGTGGACAAAGGGTTTCCTGCCAGGGGAGGTACGAGCACCACCCCAGACAGGATTTTGTGTATTGGTCAGGTAGGGCCTGAAAGAAACCAGACATGCCTGAGGCTCACAAGGAGCCTCGGTGCATATGCCAGTTCAATCCGGTCCTGGGGCACACCAGCCCCGGACCTGGGGCGAGCTGGACAAAGGATTGGCAGGCCAACTTCTCGCAGTGTGTAATGCAGCAGTGTGTAATGTAGCAGTGTGTGGCGTGTGGTAGTGTGCGGCGTGCAGCAGTGTGTGGCATGCAGCAGTGTGTGGCGTGCAGCAGTGTGCGGCATGCAGCAGTGTGTGGCATGCAGCAGTGTGTGGCATGCAGCAGTATGTGGCGTGCAGAGGCATGCAGCGGCATGCAGCATTGTGAGGCGTGCAGCAGTGTGAGGCGTGCAGCAGTGTTTTGTGTAGCAGTGTGAGGCGTGCAGAAGTGTGCGGCATGCAGCAGTGTGTGGCGTGCAGCAGTGTGTAATGCAGCAGTGTGTAATGCAGCAGTGTGTGGCGTGCGGTAGTGTGCGGCATGCGGCAGTGTGCGGCGTGCAGCAGTGTGTGGCGTGCAGCAGTGTGCGGCATGCAGCAGTGTGTGGCGTGCAGCGGCATGCAGCAGTGTGTGGCGTGCAGCAGTGTTTGGCTTGCAGCAGTGCGTGGCGTGCAGCAGTGTTTTGTGTAGCATTGTGTGGCGTGCAGCAGTGTGTGGCGTGCAGCAGTGTGTGGCATGCCGCAGTGTTTCGTGTAGCAGTGTGCGGCATGCAGCAGTGTGCGGCGTGCAGCAGTGTGCGGTGAGCAGCAGTGTGCTGCGTGCAGCAGTGTGTGGCGTGCAGCAGTGTGTGGCATGCAGCAGTGTGTGGCGTGCAGCGGCATGCAGCAGTGTGTGGCGTGCAGCAGTGTGTGGTGTGCAGCAGTGTGCGGCGTGTAGCAGTGTGCGGCATGCAGCAGTGTGCGGCG
The DNA here is from genome assembly GCF_964204655.1 of Triturus cristatus. Taxonomy (NCBI): domain Eukaryota; kingdom Metazoa; phylum Chordata; class Amphibia; order Caudata; family Salamandridae; genus Triturus; species Triturus cristatus. The sequence continues at coordinate 491,447,557 of NC_140579.1, read as the reverse complement.
TGCAGCATTGTGCTGTGTGCAGCAGTGTGTGGTGTGCAGCAGTGTGCGGTGTGCAGCAGTGTGAGGTGTGCAGCAGTGTGTGGCGTGCAGCAGTGTGTGGCGTGCAGGAGTGTGTGGCGTGCAGCAGTGTGTGGCATGCAGCAGTGTGTGGCGTGCAGCAGTGTTTCGTGTAGCAGTGTGCAGCATGCAGCAGTGTGCTGCGTGCAGCAGTGTGTGGCGTGCAGCAGTGTGTGGCATGCAGTGGCATGCAGCAGTGTGTGGCGTGCAGCAGTGTGTTGCATGCAGTGGCATGCAGCAGTGTGTGGCATGCAGCAGTGTGTGGCGTGCAGCAGTGTGTGGTGTGCAGCAGTGTGCGGCGTGCAGCAGTGTGCGAAGTGCAGCAGTGTGCGGCATGCAACAGTGTGTGGCGTGCAGCAGTGTGTGGCATGCAGCTGCATGCAGCAGTGTGAGGCGTGCAGCAGTGTTTCATGTAGCAGTGTGAGGCATGCAGCAGTGTGCGGCGTGCAGCAGTGTGCAGCGTGCAGCAGTGTGCGGCGTGCAGCAGTGTGTGGCATGCAGCAGTGTTTCGTGTAGCAGTGTGAGGCATGCAGCACTGTGTGGCGTGCAGCGGTGTGCAGCAGTGTGCTGCGTGCAGCAGTGTCGTGCAGCATACAGCAGTGAGTAATGCTGCAGCAGTGTTTCGTGTAGCAGTGTGCGGCGTGCAGCAGTGTGGGGTGAGCAGCAGTGTGATGCGTGCAGCAGTGTGTGGCATGCAGCAGTGTGTGGCGTGCAGCAGTGTGTGGCGTGCAGCAGTGTGCGGCGTGTAGCAGTGTGCGGCATGCAGCAGTGTGCGGCGTGCAGCAGTGTGAGGCGTGCAGCAGTGTTTCGTTTAGCAGTGTGAGGCATGCAGCAGTGTGCGGCGTGCAGCAGTGTGTAATGCAGCAGTGTGTAATGCAGCAGTGTGTGGCGTGCGGTAGTGTGCGGCGTGCAGCAGTGTGTGGCGTGCAGCAGTGTGCGGCGTGCAGCAGTTTGTGGTGTGCAGCAGTGTTTCGTGTAGCAATGTGAGGCATGCAGCACTGTGTGGTGTGCAGCGGCGTGCAGCAGTGTATGGCGTGCAGTAGTGTGCGGCGTGCAGCAGTGTTTCGTGTAGCAGTGTGAGGCATTGTGAGAAGTTGGCCTGGTATATGATGCTCACTAGTTAAAGTGATCACCTTGTACCATGCCAAGCAACCCTTATGGTGTGGTTGTAAGTCAACCTTTTCGGACTAGCTGCCCTAGTGGTAGCGTAGGCTAAGCAGTCTTTGAGGCTAAACTCGTGAAGCGTGTTAAGCCAGCTGTTTTACCAAATGCAACCCCCTTTTATACCAATGAAAGGACACCACACAGATATATATTCAAAATATATATGTATTTATTTCTCAAAGTAACCCCTAGTCTCTTTATGAGCACAGGAGCACAAATCGTCAAACAAGATTACAGTAGAATACACAGAAGTTGCACTTTATATGGATAGGCCCTGGTGGCCACTCGAACCATATACTAAAATAGTGGTATAAGTACCACGAACAGAAAAGGGAAAAGGCCTAGGGCCTCTAGAATCGCTGGGCCTACAAGGAGCTAACTTCAGTTAGTGACCAGGAGGTCCACGGGTGGCGTGTGCAGAGCAAATAGTCACACGCGTGCTCCCATAGGTTTCAATGGGTGCGTAAAAAGTACAAAGTTACTGCAAAGAGGATCTTCCGGATGGACTAGGAACTCAAGATTTGGAACACAGGCACTAGAGATGTAATACTACACTTGGGCACAGGTGTGCCAGCTTTACCTCACCCACAGGAAGCGGGTGCATAGGCCTCGAAGTGCGTCGGGTTTCTTCTATCTGTTCCGTGGAGCTTGAAGACAAGGATGCTGCAGGCGGTCGGTCCGGGAGAGATGCAGTGGATCCAAGAGTGGATCGGAGATGTTGAAGACCTGTAAGCAGAGGGGACAGTGTTCACAGTCACTAGCCAGTGACCAGCGTGGCACCAGGTGGGTACCAGGCAATGTCGGGTGCAAACAGGAAGAAAGGTGTAGCTTGTCTCTGCAGCCACGTGGTCCCTAGAGGTCGACGACGTCCAGGAGTCGGTTCACGAGCTGACCCACGCAGGCTCTCGCTGTCGGCGGTGTCGGTGACTTGATCGAAGCAAACAAGCCTTGGCAAAAGCAATTGTTGTAGGAGAGGAAATAAGCTGATGGTTCTGACCAGCAAGGTCAGAAGAACTGCTCCTTTGGAGGGGAGCAAGGGCCAGTCTGGAGCAACCAGACCAGCAGTGTATTTTGGAAAGTTCGTCGCCAAGATGGCTACTAGCCAGCGGGCCAGCAACCGGTTAGGCGCGTCGAGTGGCAAAATGCAGAAGGGCCCCACGCAGATCGTGGAGATGCTGGAGGGCTCACCTTTGGTGCAGATGCTGCTCGGGTGTTGGACTTCTCAGATCCCAAAGCACAACTTGGAGGGAGCCTCGGTTGTTGCACTTGTCAGCTTGTCGTGGTCGTTCCAAGATGGCTGGCTCCACGTGTCTCGGTGCCTCCACGGGTCTCTTCTTTTCAGGGACTGTGGATCGGGCGGTGAGAGGTCTGGTGGTCCAGGTCCTGTCAGTCTCTGGGCTCGGGCTCCGGCGGGAGGTGGCGGCAAAGCAGACGTTGATTCGCTGGATGGTGCTTGCGTTAGCAAGGTGGTCACTCCCTGACCACAGGGGAGATTTCCTTCAGTCTTCTGTGCAGCAGAATGTCGAAGTTCCCGTCTTCTACTTAGTTTCAAGTTGATTCCAGGATGTCTGAAGTCTTAGGACACAGCTCCTACCTTTAAGTGGATTTTAGGGGCCGGACTACCTGCTAGGTCCCTCCCTATGGGTGGGACCAGGAAGGGGGTGGTTACACCCCCAATCCTTTGTCCAGCTCGCCCCAGGCCCGGGACTGGTGTGCCCCAGGACCGGTTTGAACTGGCATATGCACCGAGGCTCCTTGTGAGCCACAGGCATGTCTGGTTTCTTTTAAGCCCTACCTGACCAATACACAAAATCCTGTCTGGGGTGGTGCATGCACCTCCCCTGGCAGGAAACCCTTTGTCCACACCTCCCAAGCTGGAAGGACTCCCAGCAGCAGGAGGGCAGACTTGTGTCTGTGGTGGCAGCATCCATTTTGTGGAGCTGAGGCTATATCTGATTTTACCCAGGTTTCAGGTACTGTACATGTCGTGTCCCTCTAGAAGGGTGGAATGCTAACCCCGTCACCAGAATTGGCGAGGGGTTAGTATTCCAATTCGTATGACACCTTACTCGACATGTTTTGATAAAGCCAAACCAAAGTTAGCATTTAACCGCGAGGTTCATAATGCACTTAAGAGTATACGGTATGACGATATCTGGAAACAGTAGAAGGAAGTTGTTCCAACCACTGCAGACAGGCTCAGCTCATGCCAGAGCACCATCTCACATGGAACCAAGCACTCTGCCTTCAGGATTGTTAAGGCCTGCCATAGGAGTGACTTATAGGTTACCATGTGTCCCATTTAAGGTTAGGTATAGGTATACTACACCTAAGTAAGAGGTGATTACACCAACTTACCCCAGCTGAGTGATCAGCCAGTGGTGTCAGATTGTTAGGCCAAGCCTGGGGTGGCATAATACATGCTTCAGCCCCTGGCAGGCCTTGGGTACACCAATGCCCTGGGTACCTAGTGTACACTGGTACAGGGCCTGACAGGGTGATCCACTTCCAATTGGTTATGCACCTAGGGTGCATAGTTTTAATTTAGTAGAGAGAACAGCAGGCTGGGGGTCTGATTGGCAGGCCCACAGCCTCAATATGTCAAAAACCAGTGAAGCAAAAAGCAAAAATTTGGGGTGACCATAGGATAGCAGACCCTACTCTCCTACAGGCATGCAGTAGTGTGCAGCGTGCAGCAGCGTGCAGCAGTGTGTAATGCAGCAGTGTGTGGCGTGCGGTAGTGTACGGCGTGCAGCAGTGTGCGGCGTGCAGCAGTGTGTGGCGTGCAGCAGTGTGCGGTGTGCAGCAGTGTGTGGCGTGCATCAGTGTTTCGTGTAGCAGTGTGAGGCATGCAGCACTGTGTGGCGTGCAGCGGCATGCAGCAGTGTGCTGCGTCCAGCAGTGTCGTGCAGCATGCAGCAGTGAGTAATGCAGCAGTGTGCAGCAGTGTGTGGCATGCAGCAGTGTGTGGCGTGCAGCAGTGTGTGCCGCGCCGCAGTGTGTGGCGTGCAGCAGTGTTTCGTGTAGCATTGTGCGGTGTGCAGTAGTTTGTGGCGTGCAGCAGTGTGTGGCGTGCAGCAGTGTGTGGCATGCAGCAGTGTTTCGTGTAGCAGTGTGCAGCGTGCAGCAGTGTGCGCCGTTCAGCAGTGTGCTGCGTGCAGCAGTGTGTGGCGTGTAGCAGTGTGTGGCGTGGAGCAGTGTGAGGTGTGCAGCAGTGTGCGGCGTGCAGCAGTGTGCCGCGTGCAGCAGTGTGCGGCGTGCAGCAGTGTTCGTGTAGCAGTGTGAGGTGTGCAGCAGTGTGCGGTGTGCAGCAGTGTATGGCATGTGTTAGACGGGCCGGGAGGGTCGGCCGAGGACAAGGGGAGAGGTCTCCGGGGAGAGCCGTCTCCAGCGGTCGTACAGATGAGTAACTTCCCCCCCCACAGATATACACCACACAAGGATAGGATTTAACGTTCTTTATAAGCGATTTCTTAAGGTACGATGGAATGGTACAAGGAGGTCTGGACTCAGGGGTCCCCTCGATTCTAGTCTCTTGGTTTGGGAAAGGGGGTAGCGGGACAGTCTGGTTACCAATCTGGTAGCTGAGAGGGTATGGTGGATAGCTCACAATCCTCGAGCTCGGTGTTCTAGCTTGGACGGGCCGCGGCAGCGCCAGCAGGTCCCGGTGAGGGTGGTCGTTACACGGTCCGCGGCAGCGCCAGCAGGTCCCGGTGAAGGTGGTTGTTACACGGTCCGCGGCAGCGCCAGCAGGTCCCGGTGAAGGTGGTCGTTACACGGTCCGCGGCAGCGCCAGCAGGTCCCGATGAAGGTGTTGTTACAACGGTCCGCGGCAGCGCCAGCAGGTCCCGACGAGGATGGAGGATGCAGAAGGCCGCGGCAGCGCCAGCAGGCAGGACGATAGTTCACAAGGCAGGGCTACGGCAGCGCCGGTAGTCCGTCAAGGCTGAGTTCTTCTCGGTGTCTCTCGACTCCAGGACACAACTGCCTTCCTGCTCTGGAGCTGCCCTAGTTATAGGTCTGGCGCCCTTTGATGTCCGGACCCTCGCACTTGGAGGTCGGGGGGTCCGGGATGAGGGAGTCCAGACACCCAGCAGGGGGGTGGAGCCAGCGCCCGGGGGAGCTGGAGGGCGATCGGCACCTGGCGGGGGAGAGCCATCGACAATTCTTTCTCCCATTGACCTGCCAAGTGGTCCGTTCACCTCCTGGGTGGATGGTGGTGCCGGGATGTCGGGGCCGGGCCAGGCCCAGGGTTAGGGTCGAGCTGAGGCCACTCGGCCTCGTGGTGCAGTGTCCAAGATGGCGGCTGAACCGGCCGGGGGAGCCGGTAGTGGTTCGGCCCCACGATACATGGATGTCCGGGGGCAGGAGTTCCGTCGGGAGACGGGGTGCGGGTTGCTCTTGTGGGTAACACCTGGGAGTCCGGGGCTTGGGCCCTGTCATGCGGGGAGGGAGCAAGCCCTTCATGTGGCCTGTCCAACATGCATCCCCCCCAGCTGAAGGCGGGGAGAGTCACCCATCCTCTTGGGGACTCTCCTCGTCGAGGCGGAAAAAGCGTGACAGGCCATCTGCGTTGGCGTGGTCTTGGCCCGGTCGATGTTCCACAGTGAAGTCCATCCCCTGCAGGGAGATGGACCAGCGCAATAGTTTTGGGTTTTCCCCCCGCATCTGCATTAGCCACTGCAGGGGTCGATGATCGGTTTGCACCCGGAAGTGGGTACCGAAGAGATAGGGCCGGAGCTTTTTGAGGGCCCACACCACGGCGAAGGCCTCCCTCTCGATTGTGCTCCAGCGCTGTTCTCGGGCCAGGAGGCGTCTGCTGATGAAGGCCACCGGCTGGTCAAGACCCTCGGGGTTCAGCTGGGAGAGAACCGCCCCGATGCCGTGGTCGGAGGCGTCCGTTTGCACAATGAATTCCCGACTGTAATCGGGGGCCTGGAGCACAGGGGCGGTGCACAGGGCGGCTTTCAGCTTCTCGAAGGCCGCTTGACAGTCGGGGGTCCAGTTAATCTTCTTCGGGTGGTTTTTGGACGTGAGACCCGTGAGGGGCCCCACAATGCTGCCATAGTCCCTCACGAACCGCCGGTAGTAGCCGGTGAGTCCCAAGAAGGCTCGGACCTCGGTCTGCGTGACTGGGGGTTGCCAGGACTGGATGGCAGCGATTTTGAGTTGCAGAGGGGCCACCAGACGGATTCCCACCTGGTGTCCGAGGTAGGTCACGGACCCCTGACCAATTTGGCACTTGCCGGCCTTGATTGTGAGGCCGGCCCGCTGGAGGGCTTGCAGGACCTCTCGGAGGTGGTGGAGGTGGTCAGACCAGTGGCGGCTGTACACAGCGATATCGTCCAGGTAGGCGGCGCTGAACTCTTCGAGCCCCGCCAAGACCTGGTTCACTAGTCGCTGAAAAGTAGCTGGGGCATTCTTCATGCCGAAGGACATGACCTTGAAGTGGTAGTGGCCATCGGGGGTAGAAAAGGCGGACCGTTCTTGGGCTCGGGGTGTGAGACCGATCTGCCAGTAGCCCGCTGTCAGGTCGAAGATGCTGAGGTAGCGGGCAGCCCCCATGCGGTCGATCAATTCATCCGCTCGGGGGATGGGATGAGCGTCGGTCCTGGTGACAGCATTCAAGCCCCGATAGTCGACGCAGAATCGGAGTTCAGGAGTGGTGCCGGGGGCAGCGGCTTTGGGGACCAGCACGACCGGGCTGGCCCAGGGGCTGTCTGAGGGCTCGATGACTCCGAGCGTGAGCATCTTGGACACTTCCTCTTGGATGCAGGCCCGCACCCGATCTGGTACGCGGTATGCCCGGTGTCTGATAGGGGGACTGTCCCCATTGTCCACGTCGTGCAAGCACCAGGGGGTGACCCCTGGGGTGAGGGAAAACAGAGTAGCAAACTGCAGCAGGAGGTCCCAGCAGCCTTGGCGCTGCTCTGGGGTGAGGGCATCGGAGAGCCGGACCCCGTCCACGGAACCGTCTTTCTCCTGAGTCTTCAGGAGATCAGGGAGAGGCTCGGAGTCTTCTTCCGCCCCACTGTCTGTAGCCATCAGGAGGCTGAGTTCCGAGCGCACAAAGTGGGGTTTGAGTCTGTTGGTGTGGAGGACCCGGAGGGGGTTCCGGGGAGACTCCATATCGATGAGATAGGTGACGGGGCTCTTGCGTTCGACCACTTTGAAGGGCCCCGTCCACTTGTCCTGCAAGGCACATGGTTCGGTGGGGGACATCACCCACACTTGTTGACCAGGTTCGAATTCGACGGAGGAGGCATTTTGATCGTACCATTTTTTCATGTCCTCCTGACTGGCCTCAAGATTCGCTTTTGCCATTTCCCTGAATCGCCGGGTCTGATTGCGTAGTGCCAGGAGGTACTTGAAGACGTCTGGAGGGGTCTTTAGGGGGGCCATCTCCCAACCTTCTTTGACTAGGCTGAGGGGCCCTCGCACAGGGTGCCCGTACAAGAGTTCGAAAGGGCTAAAACCGAGGGACTTCTGGGGAACTTCTCGATAGGCGAAGAGGAGGCACGGAAGTAGTACATCCCACTGGCGACGGAGGGGCTCTTCTAATCCCCCAATCATTCCCTTGAGCGTGCGGTTGAATCGCTCGACTAGTCCGTTTCCTTGAGGATGATAGGGGGTCGTGAATCGGTAGGTGACCCCGCACTGTTGCCAGAGGGACTTCATATATTTCGAGATAAAGTTTGTGCCTCGGTCGCTGACGACTTCTCGGGGGAAGCCCACCCGGGAGAAGATCCCCATTAAGGCCCGGCCGACCACCGGAGCTGTTACAGTTCGCAGGGGCACAGCCTCGGGGTAGCGGGTGGCGTGGTCCACCAGTACCAGGATGAACCGATGTCCTTGTGCTGTGCGGGGGTCCAGGGGCCCCACAATGTCTATTCCCACCCTCTCGAACGGGGTGGTGACAACTGGGAAGGGTTGCAGAGGTGCTTTGAGCTTGCGGCCGCTCTTCCCGCTGGCCTGGCACGTGGGGCAGGACCGGCAGTGGTTGAGGACGTCGTTTCGCATCCTCGGCCAGAAAAAGTGGGTCACCAGGCGACTGTAGGTTTTGTCCTGGCCCAGGTGTCCAGCCAGAGGGACATCGTGGGCCAAATTTAGCAGGAAGTCTCTGAAACGGAGGGGCACCACCAGCACTCGACTGGCCCCTAGCTCCGCGATTCTCTGTTCACTGTATAACAGGTCGTTATCCCAATAGACCCAATGGGCTCCGGTGGAGTCCCCTGCGCTCTGGGCGATGGCTTGCTGGCGGAGTCCCTCGAGGGAGGGACAGGTCTTCTGCTCCTGGCGGAACTGTTCCTGGGTGGGCCCCCCTTCTTGACGCCACTGAGCCAGGCCGGGAAGGTCCTGGGGCTGGGCGACCCCTTCGGGGGTTTGATCTGGGGGGTCGGTATAGTCGGTGTCCTCTACTGGAGCGATCGGGGGAGGAGGTGCAGGCCATTCTGGTTCTTCTGGTCGGGGGATGGCACGGGCGGCCATGGACCGGGTGGTTACGCACGCCCAGTCCGGGAGGCCCAGCATCCCCAGGTGCTCTCTTCTTTCGACGGCGGCCCACGGGGAACTCTCAAGATCATTCCCCAGGAGACAGTCCACGGGGGCATCATCCCGGACCGTCACCTTCAACATGCCGGAGACCCCTCCCCATTCGAAGGGGACGCAGGCCATCCGACATAGACTCTCGGAATTGTCGGCTGAGCGGACGGGGCAGAGAATGTTCGGCAGGATCTGCTCTGGTTTTACCAGGTGACAGCGGACGGCCGTCACACTGGCCCCTGTGTCACGTAGGGCTTCGGCCCGGCGCCCATTAATGTTCACCCACTGGCTATATTTTCTGGTGTTGGCGGGTAGGGGGGCCCGCGGGACCATGTCTTTTCCCCCTAGGCACGCTAGAACCATGGCGGCCGGTTCCCACTCTTGTTGTGCCTGCTCGTATTCTTCTTGTTCTTCGGAGATTTGTTCTCCCCCCAGGGCGGCGGCAGCTACCTGGCGGGGTTTTGGAGTTTGGTTCTGTGGACAGTTCGGGTCATTGGCGTAGTGGCCGACTCGCTGGCATCGGTGACACGTGACGTTGGCTCGGAACCCCTGGCGCATCGGGGGGTTCCCCCGGCTGGCCGGGGGCGGGGTGCTGGCAGCGGGAGCGGCCGGGACGGTGTCTCTCCCTCGCCCCTGGCCTCCTCCTCCTCCTCGGGGACGGTGCTGACCGTGGTTGTTCCGGTTCTGCTCGTGTGGCCCTCTCCGGCCCACTCGGGTGCTTTCCCACCGGTCAGCTTCGGCGGCGAGTTGCCGTGGGTCAGTCAATTTACTGTCGAGGAGGTGCTGCCTGAGCTCGACGAAGCAGTTGTTAGACAGGTGCTCCCACACCATGAGATTAAAAAGTTGCTCGTAGGTCGTTACGTGGCTTCCCTTGATCCAACCCTCGAAGGCTCAGCTGAAATAGTTGACATATTCCACCCACGTTGTACCCGGGATCCGGGTGCAGTCCCGAAACCTCTGGCGGTACATTTCGGGTGTGAGCCCATATCGGGTGAGGAGGGCAGCCTTCATGTGGTCATAGGATGACATCTGATGGTCTGTGTTAGACGGACCGGGAGGGTCGGCCGAGGACAAGGGGAGAGGTCTCCGGGGAGAGCCGTCTCCAGCGATCGTACAGATGAGTAACTTCCCCCCCACAGATACACACCACACAAGGATAGGATTTAACGTTCTTTATAGGCGATTTCTTGAGGTACGATGCAATGGTACAAGGAGGTCTGGACTCAGGGGTCCCCTCGATTCTAGTCTCTTGGTTTGGGAAAGGGGGTAGCGGGACAGTCTGGTTACCAATCTGGTAGCTGAGATGGTATGGTGGGTAGCTCACAATCCTCGAGCTCGGTGTTCTAGCTTGGACGGGCCGCGGCAGCGCCAGCAGGTCCCGGTGAAGGTGGTCGTTACACGGTCCGCGGCAGCGCCAGCAGGTCCCGGTGAAGGTGGTCGTTACACGGTCCGCGGCAGCGCCAGCAGGTCCCGAGGAAGGTGGTCGTTACACGGTCCGCGGCAGCGCCAGCAGGTCCCGATGAAGGTGGTCGTTACAACGGTCCGCGGCAGCGCCAGCAGGTCCCGATGAAGGTAGATGATGCAGAAGGCCGCGGCAGCGCCAGCAGGCAGGACGATAATTCACAAGGCAGGGCTACGGCAGCGCCAGTAGTCCGTCAAGGCTGAGTTCTTCTCGGTGTCTCTCGACTCCAGGATACAACTGCCTTCCTGCTCTGGAGCTGCCCTAGTTATAGGTCTGGCGCCCTTTGATGTCCGGACCCTCGCACTTGGAGGTCGGGGGGTCCGGGATGAGGGAGTCCAGACACCCAGCAGGGGGTGGAGCCAGCGCCCGGGGGAGCTGGAGGGCGATCGGCACCTGGCGGGGGAGAGCCATCGACACTTCGTTCTCCCATTGACCTGCCAAGTGGTCCGTTCACCTCCTGGGTGGAGGGTGGTGCCGGGCTGTCGGGGCCGGGCCAGGCCCAGGGTTAGGGTCGAGCTGAGGCCACGCGGCCTCGTGGCGCAGTGTCCAAGATGGCGGCTGATCCGGCCGGGGGAGCCGGTAGGGGTTCGGCCCCATGATACATGGATGTCCGGGGGCAGGAGTTCCGTCGGGAGACGGGGTGCGGGTTGCTCTTGTGGGTAACACCTAGGAGTCCGGGGCTTGGGCCGTGTCATGCGGGGAGGGAGCGAGCCCTTCATGTGGCCTGTCCAACATGCGTCCCCCCCAGCTGAAGGCGGGGAGAGTCACCCATCCTCTTGGGGACTCTCCTCGTCGAGGCGGAAAAAGCGTGACAGGCCATCTGCGTTGGCGTGGTCTTGGCCCGGTCGATGTTCCACAGTGAAGTCCATCCCCTGCAGGGAGATGGACCAGCGCAATAGTTTTGGGTTTTCCCCCCGCATCTGCATTAGCCACTGCAGGGGTCGATGATCGGTTTGCACCCGGAAGTGGGTACCGAAGAGATAGGGCCGGAGCTTTTTGAGGGCCCACACCACGGCGAAGGCCTCCCTCTCGATTGTGCTCCAGCGCTGTTCTCGGGCCAGGAGGCGTCTGCTGATGAAGGCCACCGGCTGGTCAAGACCCTCGGGGTTCAGCTGGGAGAGAACCGCCCCGATGCCGTGGTCGGAGGCGTCCGTTTGCACAATGAATTCCCGACTGTAATCGGGGGCCTGGAGCACTGGGGCGGTGCACAGGGCGGCTTTCAGCTTCTCGAAGGCCGCTTGACAGTCGGGGGTCCAGTTAATCTTCTTCGGTTGGTTTTTGGACGTGAGACCCGTGAGGGGCCCCACAATGCTGCCATAGTCCCTCACGAACCGCCGGTAGTAGCCGGTGAGTCCCACGAAGGCTCGGACCTCGGTCTGCGTGACTGGGGGTTGCCAGGACTGGATGGCAGCGATTTTGAGTTGCAGAGGGGCCACCAGACCGCTTCCCACCTGGTGTCCGAGGTAGGTCACGGACCCCTGACCAATTTGGCACTTGCCGGCCTTGATTGTGAGGCCGGCCCGCTGGAGGGCTTGCAGGACCTCTCGGAGGTGGTGGAGGTGGTCGGACCAGTGGTGGCTGTACACAGCGATATCGTCCAGGTAGGCGGCGCTGAACTCTTCGAGCCCCGCTGTGAGAAGTTGGCCTGGTATATGATGCTTACTAGTTAAAGTGATCACCTTGTACCATGCCAAGCAACCCTTATGGTGTGGTTGTAAGTCAACCTTTTCGGACTAGCTGCCCTAGTGGTAGCGTAGGCTAAGCAGTCTTTGAGGCTAAACTCGTGAAGCGTGTTAAGCCAGCTGTTTTACCAAATGTAACCCCCTTTTATACCAATGAAAGGACACCACACAGATATATATTCAAAATATATATGTATTTATTTCTCAAAGTAACCCCTAGTCTCTTTATGAGCACAGGAGCACAAATCGTCAAACAAGATTACAGTAGAATACACAGAAGTTGCACTTTATATGGATAGGCCCTGGTGGCCACTCGAACCATATACTAAAATAGTGGTATAAGTACCACGAACAGAAAAGGGAAAAGGCCTAGGGCCTCTAGAATCGCTGGGCCTACAAGGAGCTAACTTCAGTTAGTGACCAGGAGGTCCACGGGTGGCGTGTGCAGAGCAAATAGTCACACGCGTGCTCCCATAGGTTTCAATGGGTGCGTAAAAAGTACAAAGTTACTGCAAAGAGGATCTTCCGGATGGACTAGGAACTCAAGATTTGGAACACAGGCACTAGAGATGTAATTCTACACTTGGGCACAGGTGTGCCAGCTTTACCTCACCCACAGGAAGCGGGTGCATAGGCCTCGAAGTGCGTCGGGTTTCTTCTATCTGTTCCGTGGAGCCTGAAGACAAAGATGCTGCAGGCGGTCGGTCCGGGAGAGATGCAGTGGATCCAAGAGTGGATCGGAGATGTTGAAGACCTGTAAGCAGAGGGGACAGTGTTCACAGTCACTAGCCAGTGACCGGCGTGGCACCAGGTGGGTACCAGGCAATGTCGGGTGCAAACAGGAAGAAAGGTGTAGCTTGTCTCTGCAGCCACGTGGTCCCTGGAGGTCAACGACATCCAGAAGTCGGTTCACGAGCTGTCCCACGCAGGCTCTCGCTGTCGGCGGTGTCGGCGACTTGATCGATGCAAACAAGCCTTGGCAAAAGCAATTGTTGTAGGAGGTGAAATAAGCTGATGGTTCTGACCAGCAAGGTCAGAAGGACTGCTCCTTTGGAGGGGAGCAAGGGCCTGTCTGGAGCAACCAGACCAGCGGTGTATTTCTTGAAGTTCGTCGCCAAGATGGCTACTAGCCAGCGGGCCAGCAACCGGTTAGGCGCGTCGAGTGGCAAAATGCAGAAGGGCCCCACGCAGATCGTGGAGATGCTGGAGGGCTCACCTTTGGTGCAGATGCTGCTCGGGTGTTGGGCTTCTCAGATCCCAAAGCACAACTTGGAGGGAGCCTCTGTTGTTGCACTTGTCAGCTTGTCGTAGTCGTTCCAAGATGGCTGGCTCTACGTGTCTCGGTGCCTCCACGGGTCTCCTCTTTTCAGGGACTGTGGATCGGGCGGTGAGAGGTCTGGAGGTCCAGGTCTTGTCAGTCTCTGGGCTCGGGCTCCGGCGGGAGGTGGCGGCAAAGCAGACGTTGATTCGCTGGATGGTGCTTGCGTTAGCAAGGTGGTCACTCCCTGACCACAGGAGAGATTGGCTTCAGTCCTCTGTGCTACAGAGCGTCGAAGTTCCCGTCTTCTTCTTAGTGTTAAGTTGATTCCAGGATGTCTGAAGTCTTAGGACACAGCTCCTACCTTTAAGCGGATTCTAGGGGCCGGACCACCTGCTAGGTCCCTCCCTATGGGTGGGACCAGGAAGGGGGGTGGTTACACCCCCAATCCTTTGTCCAGCTCGCCCCAGGCCCGGGACTGGTGTGCCCCAGGACCGGTTTGAACTGGCATATGCACCGAGGCTCCTTGTGAGCCACAGGCATGTCTGGTTTCTTTCAAGCCCTACCTTACCAATACACAAAATCCTGTCTGGGGTGGTGCACGCACCTCCCCTGGCAGGAAACCCTTTGTCCACACCTCCCAAGCTGGAAGGACTCCCAGCAGCAGGAGGGCAGACTTGTGTCTGTGGTGGCAGCATCCATTTTGTGGAGCTGAGGCTATGTCTGATTTTACCCGGGTTTCAGGTACTGTACATGTCGTGTCCCTCTAGAAGGGTGGAATGCTAACCCCGTCGCCAGAACTGGCGAGGGGTTAGTATTCCAATTCGTATGACACCTTACTCGACATGTTTTGATAAAGCCAAACCAAAGATAGCATTTAACCGCGAGGTTCATAATGCACTTAAGAGTACATGGTATGACGATATCTGGAAACAGTAGAAGGAAGTTGTTCCGACCACTGCAGACAGGCTCAGCTCATGCCAGAGCACCATCTCACATGGAACCACGCACTCTGCCTTCAGGATTGTTAAGGCCTGCCATAGGAGTGACTTATAGGTTACCAGGTGTCCCATTTAAGGTTAGGTATAGGTATACTACACCTAAGTAAGAGGTGATTACACCAACTTACCCCAGCTGAGTGATCAGCCAGTTGTGTCAAATTGTTAGGCCAAGCCTGGGGTGGCATAATACATGCTTCAGCCCCTGGCAGGCCTTGGGTACACCAATGCCCTGGGTACCTAGTGTACACTGGTACAGGGGCTGACAGGGTGATCCACTTCCAATTGGTTATGCACCTAGGGTGCATAGTTTTAATTTAGTAGAGAGAACAGCAGGCTGGGGGTCTGATTGGCAGGCCCACAGCCTCAATATGTCAAAAACCAGTGAAGCAAAAAGCAAAAATTTGGGGTGACCATAGGATAGCAGACCCTACTCTCCTACACCCGCCAAGACCTGGTTCACTAGTCGCTGAAAAGTAGCTGGGGCATTCTTCATGCCGAAGGGCATGACCTTGAAGTGGTAGTGGCCATCGGGGGTAGAAAAGGCGGACCGTTCTTGGGCTCGGGGTGTGAGACCGATCTGCCAGTAGCCCGCTGTCAGGTCGAAGATGCTGAGGTAGCGGGCAGCCCCCATGCGGTCGATCAATTCATCCGCTCGGGGGATGGGATGAGCGTCGGTCCTGGTGACAGCATTCAAGCCCCGATAGTCGACGCAGAATCGGAGTTCAGGAGTGGTGCCGGGGGCAGCGGCTTTGGGGACCAGCACGACCGGGCTGGCCCAGGGGCTGTCCGAGGGCTCGATGACCCCGAGCGTGAGCATCTTGAACACTTCCTCTTGGATGCAGGCCCGCACCCTATCTGGTACGCGGTATGCCCGGTGTCTGATAGGGGGACTGTCCCCCGTGTCCACGTCGTGCAAGCACCAGGGGGTGACCCCTGGGGTGAGGGAAAACAGAGTAGCAAACTGCAGCAGGAGGTTCCGGCAGCCTTGGCGTTGCTCTGGGGTGAGGGCATCGGAGAGCCGGACCCCGTCCACGGAACCGTCTTTCTCCTGAGTCTTCAGGAGATCAGGGAGAGGCTCGGAGTCTTCTTCCGCCCCACTGTCTGTAGCCATCAGGAGGCTGAGTTCCGAGCGCACAAAGTGGGGTTTGAGTCTGTTGGTGTGGAGGACCCGGAGGGGGTTCCGGGGAGACTCCATATCGATGAGATAGGTGACGGGGCTCTTGCGTTCGACCACTTTGAAGGGCCCCGTCCACTTGTCCTGCAAGGCACATGGTTCGGTGGGGGACATCACCCACACTTGTTGACCAGGTTCGAATTCGACGGAGGAGGCATTTTGATCGTACCATTTTTTCATGTCCTCCTGACTGGCCTCAAGATTCGCTTTTGCCATTTCCCTGAATCGCCGGGTCTGATTGCGCAGTGCCAGGAGGTACTTGAAGACGTCTGGAGGGGTCTTTAGGGGGGCCATCTCCCAACCTTCTTTGACTAGGCTGAGGGGCCCTCGCACAGGGTGCCCGTACAACAGTTCGAAGGGGCTAAAACCAAGGGACTTCTGGGGAACTTCTCGATAGGCGAAGAGGAGGCACGGAAGTAGTACATCCCACTGGCGACGGAGGGGCTCTTCCAATCCCCCAATCATTCCCTTGAGCGTGCGGTTGAATTGCTCAACTAGTCCGTTTCCTTGAGGATGATAGGGGGTCGTGAATCGGTAGGTGACCCCGCACTGTTGCCAGAGGGACTTCATATATTTCGAGATAAAGTTTGTGCCTCGGTCGCTGATGACTTCTCGGGGGAAGCCCACCCGGGAGAAGATCCCCATTAAGGCCCGGCCGACCACCGGAGCTGTTACAGTTCTCAGGGGCACAGACTCGGGGTAGCGGGTGGCGTGGTCCACCAGTACCAGGATGAACCGATGTCCTTGTGCTGTGCGGGGGTCCAGGGGCCCCACAATGTCTATTCCCACCCTCTCGAACGGGGTGGTGACAACTGGGAATGGTTGCAGAGGTGCTTTGAGCTTGCGGCCGCTCTTCCCGCTGGCCTGGCACGTGGGGCAGGACCGGCAGTGGTTGAGGACGTCGTTTCGCATCCTCGGCCAGAAAAAGTGGGTCACCAGGCGACTGTAGGTTTTGTCCTGGCCCAGGTGTCCCGCCAGAGGGACATCGTGGGCCAAATTTAGCAGGAAGTCTCTGAAACGGAGGGGCACCACCAGCACTCGACTGGCCCCTAACTCCGCGATTCTCTGTTCACTGTATAGCAGATCGTTATCCCAATAGACCCAATGGGCTCCGGTGGAGTCCCCTGCGCTCTGGGCGATGGCTTGCTGGCGGAGTCCCTCGAGGGAGGGACAGGTCTTCTGCTCCTGGCGGAACTGTTCCTGGGTGGGCCCTCCTTCTTGACGCCACTGAGCCAGGCCGGGAAGGTCCTGGGGCTGGGCCACCCCTTCGGGGGTTGGCTCTGGGGGGTCGGTATAGTCGGTGTCCTCTACTGGAGCGATCGGGGGAGGAGGTGCAGGCCATTCTGGTTCTTCTGGTCGGGGGATGGCACGGGCGGCCATGGACCGGGTGGTTACGCACGCCCAGTCCGGGAGGCCCAGCATCCCCAGGTGCTCTCTTCTTTCGACGGCGGCCCACGGGGAACTCTCAAGATCATTCCCCAGGAGACAGTCCACGGGGGCATCATCCCGGACCGTCACCTTCAACATGCCGGAGACCCCTCCCCATTCGAAGGGGACGCAGGCCATCCGAAATAGACTCTCGGAATTGTCGGCTGAGCGGACGGGGCAGAGAATGTTCGGCAGGATCTGCTCTGGTTTTACCAGGTGACAGCGGACGGCCGTCACACTGGCCCCTGTGTCACGTAGGGCTTCGGCCCGGCGCCCATTAATGTTCACCCACTGGCTATATTTTCTGGTGTTGGCGGGTAGGGGAGCCCGCGGGACCATGTCTTTTCCCCCTAGGCACGCTAGAACCATGGCGGCCGGTTCCCACTCTTGTTGTGCCTGCTCATATTCTTCTTGTTCCTCGGATGTTTGTTCTCCCCCCAGGGCGGCGGCAGCTACCTGGCGGGGTTTTGGCGTTTGGTTCTGCGGGCAGTTCGGGTCATTGGCGTAGTGGCCGACTCGCTAGCATCGGTGACACGTGACGTTGGCTCGGAACCCCGGGCGCATCGGGGGTTGCCCCGGCCGGCCGGGGGCGGGGTGCTGGCAGCGGGAGTGGCCGGGACGGTGTCTCTCCCTCGCCCCTGGTCTCCTCCTCCTCCTCGGGGACGGTGCTGACCTTGGTTGTTCCGGTTTTGCTCGTGTGGCCCTCTCCGGCCCACTCGGGTGCTTTCCCACCGGTCAGCTTCGGCGGCGAGTTGCCGTGGGTCTGTCAATTTACTGTCGAGGAGGTGCTGCCTGAGCTCGACGAAGCAGTTGTTAGACAGGTGCTCCCACACCATGAGGTTAAAAAGTTGCTCGTAGGTCGTTACGTGGCTTCCCTTGATCCAACCCTCGAAGGCTCGGCTGAAATAGTTGACATATTCCACCCACGTTGTACCCGGGATCCGGGTGCAGTCCCGAAACCTCTGGCGGTACATTTCGGGTGTGAGCCCATATCGGGTGAGGAGGGCAGCCTTCATGTGGTCATAGGATGACATCTGATGGTCTGGGAGCTGCAGTAGGGCATCGCGGCCTTCGTTGACGAACCTCCCCCATAGGCCGGCTCCCCAGTCACTTCGATCGATCCGGTGGGAGGTCATGGCGATCTCGTAGGCCTTGAACCACTGTTGTATGTCGTCCTCTCGGACATACTCTCGGACAACATCCTTGGGGATGTGGACTTTCTTTTCTGTCGCTCCCGGGGTGCGCGGTCGCTCGGGCACCTCCGGTTCTTTGTTCTGCTTCCGTAGTTCTATTTCTGCCAGTTTGCGCTTGTGTTCGAATGTTAGTCTTTTTTCTTCGAGCTCTCTCTGCCTCTGTTTTTCTTCCCGTTCTTCTCGGAGCCGCAGATGTTCTAGGTTCAGTTTTTGCTCGGCTAATTTTAGTTCACCGTCCATTTTGAGTCGTGCCATTTCCAACTCATGTAGTCTGTTTTTTTCTCTTTCTTGGATCTCTTCCTGCGAGAGGCCCGTTCCGCGCTCCTCGGGAGCCATGGCGTTCCTCTCCGATGCTGCACCGTTTTGGTCTGGGGATCCGGCGACCCCGGTTTCTGCCCACGACTCAATGGCGTGCTTAAAATTGTCTTTGGTACTCAGGCCGGTGGTAGCAATGCCTAGTTCCATGCAGAATTGTTTTAGTTCACGATGGCTATACTCTTCCAATTTATCCATCTGGAATTTCTCGGTGGATCCGCTCTCTTTGGTTGACATCGTGGTTTTGTCGTGGGGTGAGCTACTCTCTGTACGATTACGCGTTGATTTGGATCGCGCCGCTGGCCATCAATGTTAGACGGACTGGGAGGGTCGGCCGAGGACAAGGGGAGAGGTCTCCGGGGAGAGCCGTCTCCAGCGATCGTACAGATGAGTAACTTCCCCCCCACAGATACACACCACACAAGGATAGGATTTAACGTTCTTTATAGGCGATTTCTTGAGGTACGATGAAATGGTACAAGGAGGTCTGGACTCAGGGGTCCCCTCGATTCTAGTCTCTTGGTTTGGGAAAGGGGTTAGCGGGACAGTCTGGTTACCAATCTGGTAGCTGAGATGGTATGGTGGGTAGCTCACAATCCTCGAGCTCGGTGTTCTAGCTTGGACGGGCCGCGGCAGCGCCAGCAGGTCCCGGTGAAGGTGGTCGTTACACGGTCCGCGGCAGCGCCAGCAGGTCCCGGTGAAGGTGGTTGTTACTCAGTCCGCGGCAGCGCCAGCAGGTCCCGAGGAAGGTGGTCGTTACACGGTCCGCGGCAGCGCCAGCAGGTCCCGATGAAGGTGGTCGTTACAACGGTCCGCGGCAGCGCCAGCAGGTCCCGATGAAGGTGGATGATGCAGAAGGCTGCGGCAGCGCCAGCAGGCAGGACGATAATTCACAAGGCAGGGCTACGGCAGCGCCAGTAGTCCGTCAAGGCTGAGTTCTTCTCGGTGTCTCTCGACTCCAGGATACAACTGCCTTCCTGCTCTGGAGCTGCCCTAGTTATAGGTCTGGCGCCCTTTGATGTCCGGACCCTCGCACTTGGAGGTCGGGGGGTCCGGGATGAGGGAGTCCAGACACCCAGCAGGGGGTGGAGCCAGCGCCCGGGGGAGCTGGAGGGCGATCGGCACCTGGCGGGGGAGAGCCATCGACACTTCGTTCTCCCATTGACCTGCCAAGTGGTCCGTTCACCTCCTGGGTGGAGGGTGGTGCCGGGCTGTCGGGGCCGGGCCAGGCCCAGGGTTAGGGTCGAGCTGAGGCCACGCGGCCTCGTGGCGCAGTGTCCAAGATGGCGGCTGATCCGGCCGGGGGAGCCGGTAGGGGTTCGGCCCCATGATACATGGATGTCCGGGGGCAGGAGTTCCGTCGGGAGACGGGGTGCGGGTTGCTCTTGTGGGTAACACCTAGGAGTCCGGGGCTTGGGCCGTGTCATGCGGGGAGGGAGCGAGCCCTTCATGTGGCCTGTCCAACAGTCTGGGGGCTGCAGTAGGGCATCGCGGCCTTCGTTGACGAACCTCCCCCATAGGCCGGCTCCCCAATCACTTCGATCGATCCGGTGGGAGGTCATGGCGATCTCGTAGGCCTTGAACCACTGTTGTATGTCGTCCTCTCGGACATACTCTCGGACAACATCCTTGGGGATGTGGACTTTCTTTTCTGTCGCTCCCGGGGTGCGCGGTCGCTCGGGCACCTCCGGTTCTTTGTTCTGCTTCCGTAGTTCTATTTCTGCCAGTTTGGGCTCGTGTTCGTATGTTAGTCTTTTTTCTTCGAGCTCTCTCTGCCTCTGTTTTTCTTCCCGTTCTTCTCGGAGCCGCAGATGTTCTAGGTTCAGTTTTTGTTCGGCTAATTTTAGTCCACCGTCCATTTTGAGTCGTGCCATTTCTAACTCATGTAATCTGTTTTTTTCTCTTTCTTGGATCTCTTCCTGCGAGAGGCCCGTTCCTCGCTCCTCGGGAGCCGTGGCGTTCCTCTCCGATGCTGCACCGTTTTGGTCTGGGGATCTGGCGACCCCGGTTTCTGCCCACGACTCAATGGCGTGCTTAAAATCGTCTTTGGTACTCAGGCCGGTGGTAGCAATGCCTAGTTCCATGCAGAATTATTTCAATTCACGATGGCTATACTCTTCCAATTTATCCATCTGGAATTTCTCGGTGGATCCGCTCTCTTTGGTTGACATCGTGGTTTTGTCGTGGGGTGAGCTACTCTCTGTACGATTACGCGTTGATTCGGATCCCACCGCTGCCACCAATGTTAGACGGGCCGGGAGGGTCGGCCGAGGACAAGGGGAGAGGTCTCCGGGGAGAGCCGTCTCCAGCGGTCGTACAGATGAGTAACTTCCCCCCCCCCACAGATATACACCACACAAGGATAGGATTTAACGTTCTTTATAAGCGATTTCTTAAGGTACGATGGAATGGTACAAGGAGGTCTGGACTCAGGGGTCCCCTCGATTCTAGTCTCTTGGTTTGGGAAAGGGGGTAGCAGGACAGTCTGGTTACCAATCTGGTAGCTGAGAGGGTATGGTGGATAGCTCACAATCCTCGAGCTCGGTGTTCTAGCTTGGACGGGCCGCGGCAGCGCCAGCAGGTCCCGGTGAAGGTGGTTGTTACACGGTCCGCGGCAGCGCCAGCAGGTCCCGGTGAAGGTGGTCGTTACACGGTCCGCGGCAGCGCCAGCAGGTCCCGGTGAAGGTGGTCGTTACACAGTCCGCGGCAGCGCCAGCAGGTCCCGGTGAAGGTGGTCGTTACACGGTCCGCGGCAGCGCCAGCAGGTCCCGATGAAGGTGTTGTTACAACGGTCCGCGGCAGCGCCAGCAGGTCCCGACGAGGATGGAGGATGCAGAAGGCCGCGGCAGCGCCAGCAGGCAGGACGATAGTTCACAAGGCAGGGCTATGGCAGCGCCGGTAGTCCGTCAAGGCTGAGTTCTTCTCGGTGTCTCTCGACTCCAGGATACAACTGCCTTCCTGCTCTGGAGCTGCCCTAGTTATAGGTCTGGCGCCCTTTGATGTCCGGACCCTCGCACTTGGAGGTCGGGGGGTCCGGGATGAGGGAGTCCAGACACCCAGCAGGGGGGTGGAGCCAGCGCCAGGGGGAGCTGGAGGGCGATCGGCACCTGGCGGGGGAGAGCCATCGACACTTCTTTCTCCCATTGACCTGCCAAGTGGTCCGTTCACCTCCTGGGTGGATGGTGGTGCCGGGATGTCGGGGCCGGGCCAGGCCCAGGGTTAGGGTCGAGCTGAGGCCACTCGGCCTCGTGGTGCAGTGTCCAAGATGGCGGCTGAACCGGCCGGGGGAGCCGGTAGTGGTTCGGCCCCACGATACATGGATGTCCGGGGGCAGGAGTTCCGTCGGGAGACGGGGTGCGGGTTGCTCTTGTGGGTAACACCTGGGAGTCCGGGGCTTGGGCCCTGTCATGCGGGGAGGGAGCAAGCCCTTCATGTGGCCTGTCCAACAGCATGCAGCAGTGTGTGGCATGCAGCAGTGCGTGGCTTGCAGTAGTGTTTCTTGTAGCAGTGTGCGGCGTGCAGCAGTGTGCTGCGTGCAGCAGTATGTGGCAAGCAGCAGTGTGTGGCGTGCATCAATGTGTGGCGTGCATTGGCGTGCAGCAGTGTGAGGCGTGCAGCAGTGTTTCGTGTAGCAGTGTGAGGCGTGCAGCTGTGTGCGGCGTGCAGCAGTGTGTAATGCAGCAGTGTGTAATGCAGCAGTGTGTAATTCAGCAGTGTGTGGTGTGCGGTAGTGTGCGGCGTGCAGCAATGTGTGGCGTGCAGCAGTGTGCGGCGTGCAGCAGTTTGTGGTGTGCAGCAGTGTTTCGTGTAGCAGTGTGAGGCATGCAACACTGTGTGGTGTGCAGCAGCGTGCAGCAGTGTGTGGCGTGCAGCAGTGTGCGGCGTGCAGCAGTGTGTGCCATGCAGCAGAGTGTGGCGTGCAGCAGTGTTTCGTGTAGCATTGTGCGGCTTGCAGCAGTGTGTGGCATGCAGCAGTGTGTGGCGTGCAGCAGTGTGTGGCATGCAGCAGTGTGTGGCATGCAGCAGTGTTTCGTGTAGCAGTGTGCGGCTTGCAGCAGTGTGCGGCGTGCAGCACTGTGTGGCACGCAACAGTGTGTTGCATGCAGCGGCATGCAGCAGTGTGTGGCGTGCAGCAGTGTGTGGCGTGCAGTAGTGTTTTGTGTAACATTGTGCAGCATGCAGCAGTGTGTGGCGTGCAGCAGTGTGCAGCATGCAGCAGTGTGCGGCATGCAGCAGTGCGACTCGTGCAGCAGTGTGCGGCATGCAGCAGTGTGCGGCATGCAGCAGTGTGAGACATGCAGCAGTGTGCGGCATGCAGCAGTGTGAGGCGTGCAGCAGTGTGAGGCATGCAGCAGTGTTTTGTGTAGCAGTGTGAGGCGTGCAGCAGTGTGCGGCATGCAGCAGTGTGTAATGCAGCAGTGTGTAATGCAGCAGTGTGTGGCGTGTGGTAGTGTGCGGCGTGCCGCAGTGTGTGGCATGCAGCAGTGTGTGGCGTGCAGCAGTGCGCGGCGTGCAGCACTATGTGGCGTGCAGCAGTGTTTCGTGTAGCAGTGTGAGGCATGCAGCACTGTGTGGCATGCAGCAGTGTGTGGCGTGCAGCAGTGTGTGGCGTGCAGCAGTGTGTGGCGTGCAGCTGCATGCAGCAGCGTGTGGCGTGTAGCAGTGTGCGGCATGCAGAATTGTGCGGCATGCAGCAGTGTGCGGCGTGCAGCAGTTTGAGGCGTGCAGCAGTGTGAGGCGTGCAGCAGTGTGTGGCGTGCAGCAGTGTGTGGCATGCAGCAGTGTGTGGTGTGCAGCAGTGGGAGGCGTGCAGCAGTGTGAGGCGTGCAGCAGTGTTTCATGTAGCAGTGTGAGGCATGCAGCAGTGTGCGGCATGCAGCAGTGTTCATGTAGCAGTGTGAGGTGTGCAGCAGTGTGCGGCATGCAGCAGTGTGTGGCGTGCAGCAGTGTGTGGCATGCAGCAGTGTGTGGCGTGCAGCAGTGTTTCGTGTAGCAGTGTGCGGTGTGCAGCAGTGTGCTGCGTGCAGCAGTGTGTGGTGTGCAACAGTATGTGGCGTGCAGCAATGTGTGGCATGCAGGGGCATGCAGCAGTGTGTGACATGCAGCAGTGTGTGGCGTGCAGCAGTGTGTTGCGTGCAGCGGCATGCAGCAGTGTGTGACGTGCAGCAGTGTGTGGCGTGTAGCAGTGTGTGGTGTGAAGCAGTGTGCAGCAGTGTGCGGCATGCAGCAGTGTGCGGCATGCAGCAGTGTGTGGCTGCAGTAGTGTGTGGCGTGCAGCTGCATGCAGCAGTGTGTGGCATGCAGCAGTGTGTGGCATGCAGCAGTGTGCGGCGTGCAGAATTGTGCGGCATGCAGCAGAGTGCGGCGTGCAGCAGTTTGAGGTGTGCTGCAGTGTGAGCCGTGCAGCAGTGTGAGGTGTGCAGCAGTGTGTGGCGTGCAGCAGTGTGTGGCGTGCAGCAGTGTGCGGCGTGCAGCAGAGTGCGGTGTGCAGCAGTGTGTGGCGTGCAGCAGTGTTTCGTGTAGCAGTGTGAGGCATGCAGCACTGTGTGGCGTGCAGTGGCGTGCAGCAGTGTGCGGCGTGCAGCAGTGTGCTGCATGCAGCAGTGTGCTGCGTGCAGCAGTGTCGTGCAGCATACAGCAGTGAGTAATGCTGCAGCAGTGTTTCGTGTAGCAGTGTGTGGTGTGCAGTAGTATGTAATGCAGCAGTGTGTGACGTGCAGCAGTGTGTGGCATGCAGGGGCCTGCAGCAGTGTGTGGCATGCAGCAGTGTGTGGCATGCAGCAGTGTGTGGCATGCAGCAGTGTGTGGCGTGCAGCAGTGTGTGGCATGCAGCAGTATGTGGCGTGCAGCGGCATGCAGCGGCATGCAGCATTGTGAGGCGTGCAACAGTGTGAGGCGTGCAGCAGTGTTTTGTGTAGCAGTGTGAGGCGTGCAGAAGTGTGCGGCGTGCAGCAGTGTGCGAGGTGCAGCAGTGTGTAATGCAGCAGTGTGTAATGCAGCAGTGTGTGGCGTGCGGTAGTGTGTGACATGCGGCAGTGTGCGGCATACAGCAGTGTGTGGCGTGCAGCAGTGTGCGGCGTGCAGCAGTGTGTGGCGTTGTGAGACCGGCCTCACGGCGTAGGCCCTCCCGATCATCCAGCCGACCTGCAACCACCCCCAAGACACGGCATCTCCGACTCCGGCCGCCCCAGCCACACAGACCCGAGGGCCGGCCAGAGCCCCCGCCAGACTCAACACCCTACCACGCATGCCCGACCAAGGGAGCGGGAACCCCCCGAGCCAGACCGAGAGGCGCCAGCCCAGTCACACCTCGGATCGCCTTCCCCCGGGAGGGCTCGATCGGCCACCAGGCCCCTGTGGCGCAGGCGCCTCGCCTGCCAAGCGTCTGGGGTCCCTCCCAGACCCACCTGAAAAGACCAAAGGAGCGAGCGGCAGGAAATCCCGCCGAACCCCCTCATTCACCAAGACCCCTCTCTGCGAGGACTCCGGACTTCAAAGGGCAGGGGGAGTATAATAAGGGGTGCTGGAGGGACGAATGGTAGAGAAGACCTGGAACCATCGGAGCCCCGCTGACGCTGTCGCGGCTCCCGAACACCGAACCACCTAGGCCGGCTGAGTGACTCGCTGTAGGAGAGTAGGGTCTGCTATCCTATGGTCACCCCAAATTTTTGCTTTTTGCTTCACTGGTTTTTGACATATTGAGGCTGTGGGCCTGCCAATCAGACCCCCAGCCTGCTGTTCTCTCTACTAAATTTACACTATGCACCCTAGGTGCATAACCAATTGGAAGTGGATCACCCTGTCAGCCCCTGTACCAGTGTACACTAGGTACCCAGGGCATTGGTGTACCCAAGGCCTGCCAGGGGCTGAAGCATGTATTATGCCACCCCAGGCTTGGTCTAACAATCTGACACAACTGGCTGATCACTCAGCTGGGGTAAGTTGGTGTAACCACCTCTTACTTAGGTGTAGTATACCTATACCTAACCTTAAATGGGACACATGTTAACCTATTAGTCACTCCTATGGCAGGCCTTGACAATCCTGAAGGCAGAGTGCTTGGTTCCATGTGAGATGGTGCTCTGGCATGAGCTGAGCCTGTCTGCAGTGGTCGGAACCACTTCCTTCTACTGTTTCCAGATATCGTCATACCATATACACTTAAGTGCATTATGAACCTCGCGGTTAAATGCTATCTTTGGTTTGGCTTTATCAAAACATGTCGAGTAAGGTGTCATACGAATTGGAATACTAACCCCTCGCCAATTCTGGCGACGGGGTTAGCATTCCACCCTTCTAGAGGGACACGACATGTACAGTACCTGAAACCCGGGTAAAATCAGACATAGCCTCAGCTCCACAAAATGGATGCTGCCACCACAGACACAAGTCTGCTCTCCTGCTGCTGGGAGTCCTTCCAGCTTGGGAGACGTGGACAAAGGGTTTCCTGCCAGGGGAGGTGCGAGCACCACCCCAGACAGGATTTTGTGTATTGGTCAGGTAGGGCCTGAAAGAAACCAGACATGCCTGAGGCTCACAAGGAGCCTCGGTGCATATGCCAGTTCAATCCGGTCCTGGGGCACACCAGCCCCAGACCTGGGGCGAGCTGGACAAAGGATTGGCAGGATAACTTCTCACAGTAATGCAGCAGTGTGTAATGCAGCAGTGTGTAATGTAGCAGTGTGTGGCGTGTGGTAGTGTGCGGCGTGCAGCAGTGTGTGGCATGCAGCAGTGTGTGGCGTGCAGCAGTGTGCGGCATGCAGCAGTGTGTGGCATGCAGCAGTGTGTGGCATGCAGCAGTATGTGGCGTGCAGAGGCATGCAGCGGCATGCAGCATTGTGAGGCGTGCAGCAGTGTGAGGCGTGCAGCAGTGTTTTGTGTAGCAGTGTGAGGCGTGCAGAAGTGTGCGGCATGCAGCAGTGTGTGGCGTGCAGCAGTGTGTAATGCAGCAGTGTGTAATGCAGCAGTGTGTGGCGTGCAGTAGTGTGCGGCATGCGGCAGTGTGCGGCGTGCAGCAGTGTGTGGCGTGCAGCAGTGTGCGGCATGCAGCAGTGTGTGGCGTGCAGCGGCATGCAGCAGTGTGTGGCGTGCAGCAGTGTTTGGCTTGCAGCAGTGTGTGGCGTGCAGCAGAGTTTTGTGTCACATTGTGTGGCATGCAGCAGTGTGTGGCGTGCAGCAGTGTGTGGCGTGCAGCAATGTGTGGCATGCCGCAGTGTTTCGTGTAGCAGTGTGCGGCGTGCAGCAGTGTGCGGCGTGCAGCAGTGTGCGGTGAGCAGCAGTGTGCTGCGTGCAGCAGTGTGTGGCGTGCAGCAGTGTGTGGCATGCAGCAGTTTGTGGCGTGCAGCGGCATGCAGCAGTGTGTGGCGTGCAGCAGTGTGTGGTGTGCAGCAGTGTGCGGCGTGTAGCAGTGTGCGGCATGCAGCAGTGTGCGGCGTGCAGCAGTGTGCTGTGTGCAGCAGTGTGTGGTGTGCAGCAGTGTGCGGTGTGCAGCAGTGTGAGGCGTGCAGCAGTGTGTGGCGTGCAGCAGTGTGTGGCGTGCAGGAGTGTGTGGCGTGCAGCTGTGTGTGGCATGCAGCTGTGTGTGGCATGCAGCAGTGTGTGGCGTGCAGCAGTGTTTCATGTAGCAGTGTGCAGCATGCAGCAGTGTGCTGCGTGCAGCAGTGTGTGGCGTGCAGCAGTGTGTGGCATGCAGTGGCATGCAGCAGTGTGTGGCGTGCAGCAGTGTGTTGCGTGCAGTGGCATGCAGCAGTGTGTGGCATGCAGCGGTGTGTGGCGTGCAGCAGTGTGTGGTGTGCAGCAGTGTGCGCCGTGCAGCAGTGTGCGAAGTGCAGCAGTGTGCGGCATGCAGCAGTGTGTGGCGTGCAGCAATGTGTGGCATGCAGCTGCATGCAGCAGTGTGTGGCATGCAGCAGTGTGCGGCGTGCAGAATTGTGCGGCATGCAGCAGTGTGCTGCGTGCAGCAGTTTGAGGCATGCAGCAGTGTGAGGCGTGCAGCAGTGTGAGGTGTGCAGCAGTGTTTGGCATGCAGCAGTGTGTGGCATGCAGCAGTGTGTGGCGTACAGCAGTGTGAGGCGTGCAGCAGTGTGAGGCATGCAGCAGTGTTTCATGTAGCAGTGTGAGGCATGCAGCAGTGTGCGGCGTGCAGCAGTGTGCCGCGTGCAGCAGTGTGCGGCGTGCAGCAGTGTGTGGCATGCAGCAGTGTTTCGTGTAGCAGTGTGAGGCATGCATCACTGTGTGGCGTGCAGCGGTGTGCAGCAGTGTGCTGCGTGCAGCAGTGTCGTGCAGCATACAGCAGTGTGTAATGCTGCAGCAGTGTTTCGTGTAGCAGTGTGCGGCGTGCAGCAGTGTGGGGTGAGCAGCAGTGTGCTGCGTGCAGCAGTGTGTGGCATGCAGCAGTGTGTGGCGTGCAGCAGTGTGTGGCGTGCAGCAGTGTGCGGCGTGTAGCAGTGTGCGGCATGCAGCAGTGTGCGGCGTGCAGCAGTGTGAGGCGTGCAGCAGTGTTTCGTTTAGCAGTGTGAGGCATGCAGCAGTGTGCGCGTGCAGCAGTGTGTAATGCAGCAGTGTGTAATGCAGCAGTGTGTGGCGTGCGGTAGTGTGTGGCATGCAGCAGTGTGTGGCGTGCAGCAGTGTGCGGCGTGCAGCAGTTTGTGGTGTGCAGCAGTGTTTCGTGTAGCAATGTGAGGCATGCAGCACTGTGTGGTGTGCAGCGGCGTGCAGCAGTGTATGGCGTGCAGTAGTGTGCGGCGTGCAGCAGTGTTTCGTGTAGCAGTGTGAGGCATTGTGAGAAGTTGGCCTGGTATATGATGCTCACTAGTTAAAGTGATCACCTTGTACCATGCCAAGCAACCCTTATGGTGTGGTTGTAAGTCAACCTTTTCGGACTAGCTGCCCTAGTGGTAGCGTAGGCTAAGCAGTCTTTGAGGCTAAACTCGTGAAGCGTGTTAAGCCAGCTGTTTTACCAAATGCAACCCCCATTTATACCAATGAAAGGACACCACACAGATATATATTCAAAATATATATGTATTTATTTCTCAAAGTAACCCCTAGTCTCTTTATGAGCACAGGAGCACAAATCGTCAAACAAGATTACAGTAGAATACACAGAAGTTGCACTTTATATGGATAGGCCCTGGTGGCCACTCGAACCATATACTAAAAGAGTGGTATAAGTACCACGAACAGAAAAGGGAAAAGGCCTAGGGCCTCTAGAATCGCTGGGCCTACAAGGAGCTAACTTCAGTTAGTGACCAGGAGGTCCACGGGTGGCGTGTGCAGAGCAAATAGTCACACGCGTGCTCCCATAGGTTTCAATGGGTGCGTAAAAAGTACAAAGTTACTGCAAAGAGGATCTTCCGGATGGACTAGGAACTCAAGATTTGGAACACAGGCACTAGAGATGTAATACCACACTTGGGCACAGGTGTGCCAGCTTTACCTCACCTACAGGAAGCGGGTGCATAGGCCTCGAAGTGCGTCGGGTTTCTTCTATCTGTTCCGTGGAGCTTGAAGACAAGGATGCTGCAGGCGGTCGGTCCGGGAGAGATGCAGTGGATCCAAGAGTGGATCGGAGATGTTGAAGACCTGTAAGCAGAGGGGACAGTGTTCACAGTCACTAGCCAGTGACCAGCGTGGCACCAGGTGGGTACCAGGCAATGTCGGGTGCAAACAGGAAGAAAGGTGTAGCTTGTCTCTGCAGCCACGTGGTCCCTGGAGGTCGACAACGTCCAGGAGTCGGTTCACGAGCTGTTCCATGTAGGCTCTCGCTGTCGGCGGTGTCTGCGACTTGATCGAAGCAAACAAGCCTTGGCAAAAGCAATTGTTGTAGGAGAGGAAATAAGCTGATGGTTCTGACCAGCAAGGTCAGAAGAACTGCTCCTTTGGAGGGGAGCAAGGGCCAGTCTGGAGCAACCAGACCAGCGGTGTATTTTGGAAAGTTCGTCGCCAAGATGGCTACTAGCCAGCGGGCCAGCAACCGGTTAGGCGCGTCGAGTGGCAAAATGCAGAAGGGCCCCACGCAGATCGTGGAGATGCTGGAGGGCTCACCTTTGGTGCAGATGCTGCTCGGGTGTTGGACTTCTCAGATCCCAAAGCACAACTTGGAGGGAGCCTCGGTTGTTGCACTTGTCAGCTTGTCGTGGTCGTTTCAAGATGGCTGGCTCCACGTGTCTCGGTGCCTCCACGTCCACGGATCTCCTCTTTTCAGGGACTGTGGATCAGGCGGTGAGAGGTCTGGTGGTCCAGGTCCTGTCAGTCTCTGGGCTCGGGCTCCGGCGGGAGGTGGCGGCAAAGCAGACATTGATTCGCTGGATGGTGCTTGCGTTAGCAAGGTGGTCACTCCCTGACCACAGGGGAGATTTCCTTCAGTCTTCTGTGCAGCAGAATGTCGAAGTTCCCGTCTTCTTCTTAGTTTCAAGTTGATTCCAGGATGTCTGAAGTCTTAGGACACAGCTCCTACCTTTAAGTGGATTCTAGGGGCCGGACTACCTGCTCGGTCCCTCCCTATGGGTGGGACCAGGAAGGGGGTGGTTACACCCCCAATCCTTTGTCCAGCTCGCCCCAGGCCCGGGACTGGTGTGCCCCAGGACCGGTTTGAACTGGCATATGCACCGAGGCTCCTTGTGAGCCACAGGCATGTCTGGTTTCTTTTAAGCCCTACCTGACCAATACACAAAATCCTGTCTGGGGTGGTGCATGCACCTCCCCTGGCAGGAAACCCTTTGTCCACACCTCCCAAGCTGGAAGGACTCCCAGCAGCAGGAGGGCAGACTTGTGTCTGTGGTGGCAGCATCCATTTTGTGGAGCTGAGGCTATGTCTGATTTTACCCGGGTTTCAGGTACTGTACATGTCGTGTCCCTCTAGAAGGGTGGAATGCTAACCCCGTCGCCAGAATTGGCGAGGGGTTAGTATTCCAATTCGTATGACACCTTACTCGACATGTTTTGATAAAGCCAAACCAAAGTTAGCATTTAACCGCGACGTTCATAATGCACTTAAGAGTATATAGTATGACGATATCTGGAAACAGTAGAAGGAAGTTGTTCCGACCACTGCAGACAGGCTCAGCTCATGCCAGAGCACCATCTCACATGGAACCAAGCACTCTGCCTTCAGGATTGTTAAGGCCTGCCATAGGAGTGACTTATAGGTTACTGTAGGAGAGTAGGGTCTGCTATCCTATGGTCACCCCAAATTTTTGCTTTTTGCTTCACTGGTTTTTGCCATATTGAGGCTGTGGGCCTGCCAATCAGACCCCCAGCCTGCTGTTCTCTCTACTAAATTAAACCTATGCACCCTAGGTGCATAACCAATTGGAAGTGGATCACCCTGTCAGCCCGCGTACCAGTGTACACTAGGTACCCAGGGCATTGGTGTACCCAAGGCCTGCCAGGGGCTGAAGCATGTATTATGCCACCCCAGGTTTGGCCTAACAATTTGACACAACTGGCTGATCACTCAGCTGGGGTAAGTTGGTGTAATCACCTCTTACTAAGGTGTAGTATACCTATACCTAACCTTAAATGGGACACCTGGTAACCTATAAGTCACTCCTATGGCAGGCCTTAACAATCCTGAAGGCAGAGTGCTTGGTTCCATGTGAGATGGTGCTCTGGCATGAGCTGAGCCTGTCTGCAGTGGTCGGAACCACTTCCTTCTACTGTTTCCAGATATCGTCATACCATATACTCTTAAGTGCATTATGAACCTCGCGGTTAAATGCTATCTTTGGTTTGGCTTTATCAAAACATGTCGAGTAAGGTGTCATACGAATTGGAATACTAACCCCTCGCCAATTCTGGCGACGGGGTTAGCATTCCACCCTTCTAGAGGGACACGACATGTACAGTACCTGAAACCCGGGTAAAATCAGACATAGCCTCAGCTCCACAAAATGGATGCTGCCACCACAGACACAAGTCTGCCCTCCTGCTGCTGGGAGTCCTTCCAGCTTGGGAGGTGTGGACAAAGGGTTTCCTGCTAGGGGAGGTGCGTGCACCACCCCAGACAGGATTTTGTGTATTGGTCAGGTAGGGTTTGAAAGAAACCAGACATGCCTGTGGCTCACAAGGAGCCTCGGTGCATATGCCAGTTCAAACCGGTCCTGGGGCACACCAGTCCCGGGCCTGGGGCGATCTGGACAAAGGATTGGGGGTGTAACCACCCCCCTTCCTGGTCCCACCCATAGGGAGGGACCTAGCAGGTAGTCCGGCCCCTAGAATCCGCTTAAAGGTAGGAGCTGTGTCCTAAGACTTCAGACATCCTGGAATCAACTTAACACTAAGAAGAAGACGGGAACTTCGACGCTCTGCTGCACAGAGGACTGAAGCCAATCTCCCCTGTGGTCAGGGATTGACCACCTTGCTAACGCAAGCACCATCCAGCGAATCAACGTCTGCTTTGCCGCCGCCTCCCGCCAGAGCCCGAGCCCAGAGACTGACAAGACCTGGACCTCCAGACCTCTCACTGCCCGATCCACAGTCCCTGAAAAGAGGAGACCCGTGGAGGCACCGAGACACGTGGAGCCAGCCATCTTGGAACGACTACGACAAGCTGACAAGTGCAACAACCGAGGCTCCCTCCAAGTTGTGCTTTGGGATCTGAGAAGCCCAACACCCGAGCAGCATCTGCACCAAAGGTGAGCCCTCCAGCATCTCCACGATATGCGTGGGGCCCTTCTGCATTTTGCCACTCGACGCGCCTAACCGGTTGCTGGCCCGCTGGCTAGTAGCCATCTTGGCGACGAACTCTACAAAATACACCGCTGGTCTGGTTGCTCCAGACTGGCCCTTGCTCCCCTCCAAAGGAGCAGTCCTTCTGACCTTGCTGGTCAGAACCATCAGCTTATTTCATCTCCTACAACAATTGCTTTTGCCAAGGCTTGTTTGCTTCAATCAAGTCGCCGACACCGCCGACAGCGAGAGCCTGCGTGGGACAGCTCGTGAATCGACTCCTGGACATCGTCGACCTCCAGGGACCACGTGGCTGCAGAGACAAGCTACATCTTTCTTCCTGTTTGCACCCGACATCGCCTGGTACCCACCTGGTGCCACGCTGGTCACTGGCTAGTGACTGTGAACACTGTCCCCTCTGCTTACAGGTCTTCAACATCTCCGATCCACTCTTGGATCCACTGCATCTCTCCCGGACCGACCGCCTGCAGCATCTTTGTCTTCAGGCTCCACGGAACAGATAGAAGAAACCCGACGCACTTCGAGGCCTATGCACCCGCTTCCTGTGGGTGAGGTAAAGCTGGCACACCTGTGCCCAAGTGTAGTATTACATCTCTAGTGCCTGTGTTCCAAATCTTGAGTTCCTAGTCCATCCGGAAGATCCTCTTTGCAGTAACTTTGTACTTTTTACGCACCCATTGAAACCTATGGGAGCACGCGTGTGACTATTTGCTCTGCACACGCCACCCGTGGACCTCCTGGTCACTAACTGACGTTAGCTCCTTGTAGGCCCAGCGATTCTAGAGGCCCTAGGCCTTTTCCCTTTTCTGTTCGTGGTACTTATACCACTATTTTAGTATATGGTTTGAGCGGCCACCAGGGCCTATCCATATAAAGTGCAACTTCTGTGTATTCTACTGTAATCTTGTTTGACGATTTGTGCTCCTGTGCTCATAAAGAGACTAGGGGTTACTTTGAGAAATAAATACATATATATTTTGAATATATATCTGTGTGGTGTCCTTTCATTGGTATAAAAGGGGGTTACATTTGGTAAAACAGCTGGCTTAACACGCTTCACGAGTTTAGCCTCAAAGACTGCTTAGCCTACGCTACCACTAGGGCAGCTAGTCCGAAAAGGTTGACTTACAACCACACCATAAGGGTTGCTTGGCATGGTACAAGGTGATCACTTTAACTAGTGAGCATCATATACCAGGCCAACTTCTCACAGTTACCATGTGTCCCATTTAAGGTTAGGTATAGGTATACTACACCTAAGTAAGAGGTGATTACACCAACTTACCCCAGCTGAGTGATCAGCCAGTGGTGTCAGATTGTTAGGCCAAGCCTGGGGTGGCATAATACATGCTTCAGCCCCTGGCAGGCCTTGGGTACACCAATGCCCTGGGTACCTAGTGTACACTGGTACAGGGGCTGACAGGGTGATCCACTTCCAATTGGTTATGCACCTAGGGTGCATAGTTTTAATTTAGTAGAGAGAACAGCAGGCTGGGGGTCTGATTGGCAGGCCCACAGCCTCAATATGTCAAAAACCAGTGAAGCAAAAAGCAAAAATTTGGGGTGACCATAGGATAGCAGACCCTACTCTCCTACAGGCATGCAGTAGTGTGCAGTGTGCAGCAGCGTGCAGCAGTGTGTAATGCAGCAGTGTGTGGCGTGCGGTAGTGTACGGCGTGCAGCAGTGTGCGGCGTGCAGCAGTGTGTGGCGTGCAGCAGTGTGCGGTGTGCAGCAGTGTGTGGCGTGCATCAGTGTTTCGTGTAGCAGTGTGAGGCATGCAGCACTGTGTGGCGTGCAGCGGCGTGCAGCAGTGTGCTGCGTCCAGCAGTGTCGTGCAGCATGCAGCAGTGAGTAATGCAGCAGTGTGCAGCAGTGTGTGGCATGCAGCAGTGTGTGGCGTGCAGCAGTGTGTGCCGCGCCGCAGTGTGTGGCGTGCAGCAGTGTTTCGTGTAGCATTGTGCGGTGTGCAGTAGTTTGTGGCGTGCAGCAGTGTGTGGCGTGCAGCAGTGTGTGGCATGCAGCAGTGTTTCGTGTAGCAGTGTGCAGCGTGCAGCAGTGTGCGCCGTTCAGCAGTGTGCTGCGTGCAGCAGTGTGTGGCGTGTAGCAGTGTGTGGCGTGGAGCAGTGTGAGGTGTGCAGCAGTGTGCCGCGTGCAGCAGTGTGCCGCGTGCAGCAGTGTGCGGCATGCAGCAGTGTTCGTGTAGCAGTGTGAGGTGTGCAGCAGTGTGCGGTGTGCAGCAGTGTATGGCATGCAGCAGTGTGTGGCATGCAGCAGTGCGTGGCTTGCAGTAGTGTTTCTTGTAGCAGTGTGCGGCGTGCAGCAGTGTGCTGCGTGCAGCAGTATGTGGCAAGCAGCAGTGTGTGGCGTGCATCAATGTGTGGCGTGCGGAGGCGTGCAGCAGTGTGAGGCGTGCAGCAGTGTTTCGTGTAGCAGTGTGAGGCGTGCAGCTGTGTGCGGCATGCAGCAGTGTGTAATGCAGCAGTGTGTAATGCAGCAGTGTGTAATTCAGCAGTGTGTGGTGTGCGGTAGTGTGCGGCGTGCAGCAATGTGTGGCGTGCAGCAGTGTGCGGCGTGCAGCAGTTTGTGGTGTGCAGCAGTGTTTCGTGTAGCAGTGTGAGGCATGCAACACTGTGTGGTGTGCAGCGGCGTGCAGCCGTGTGTGGCATGCAGCAGTGTGCGGCGTGCAGCAGTGTGTGCCATGCAGCAGAGTGTGGCGTGCAGCAGTGTTTCGTGTAGCATTGTGCGGCGTGCAGCAGTGTGTGGCACGCAGCAGTGTGTGGTGTGCAGCAGTGTGTGGCATGCAGCAGTGTGTGGCGTGCAGCAGTGTTTCGTGTAGCAGTGTGCGGCTTGCAGCAGTGTGCGGCGTGCAGCACTGTGTGGCACGCAACAGTGTGTTGCATGCAGCGGCATGCAGCAGTGTGTGGCGTGCAGCAGTGTGTGGCGTGCAGCAGTGTTTTGTGTAACATTGTGCGGCATGCAGCAGTGTGTGGCGTGCAGCAGTGTGCAGCATGCAGCAGTGTGCGGCATGCAGCAGTGCGACTCATGCAGCAGTGTGCGGCATGCAGCAGTGTGTGGCATGCAGCAGTGTGAGACATGCAGCAGTGTGCGGCATGCAGCAGTGTGAGGCGTGCAGCAGTGTGAGGCATGCAGCAGTGTTTTGTGTAGCAGTGTGAGGCGTGCAGCAGTGTGCGGCATGCAGCAGTGTGTAATGCAGCAGTGTGTAATGCAGCAGTGTGTGGCGTGTGGTAGTGTGTGGCGTGCCGCAGTGTGTGGCATGCAGCAGTGTGTGGCGTGCAGCAGTGTGCGGCATGCAGCACTATGTGGCGTGCAGCAGTGTTTCGTGTAGCAGTGTGAGGCATGCAGCACTGTGTGGCATGCAGCAGTGTGTGGCGTGCAGCAGTGTGTGGCGTGCAGCTGCATGCAGCAGCGTGTGGCGTGTAGCAGTGTGCGGCATGCAGAATTGTGCAGCATGCAGCAGTGTGCGGCGTGCAGCAGTGTGAGGCGTGCAGCAGTGTGTGGCGTGCAGCAGTGTGTGGCATGCAGCAGTGTGTGGGCATGCAGCAGTGGGAGGCGTGCAGCAGTGTGAGGCGTGCAGCAGTGTTTCATGTAGCAGTGTGAGGCATGCAGCAGTGTGCGGCATGCAGCAGTGTGTGGCGTGCAGCAGTGTGGGCATGCAGCAGTGTGTGGCGTGCAGCAGTGGGAGGCGTGCAGCAGTGGGAGGCGTGCAGCAGTGTTTCATGTAGCAGTGTGAGGCATGCAGCAGTGTGCGGCATGCAGCAGTGTTCGTGTAGCAGTGTGAGGTGTGCAGCAGTGTGCGGCATGCAGCAGTGTGTGGCGTGCAGCAGTGTGTGGCATGCAGCAGTGTGTGGCGTGCAGCAGTGTTTCGTGTAGCAGTGTGCGGAGTGCAGCAGTGTGCTGCGTGCAGCAGTGTGTGGTGTGCAACAGTATGTGGCGTGCAGCAATGTGTGGCGTGCAGGGGCATGCAGCAGTGTGTGGCATGCAGCAGTGTGTGGCGTGCAGCAGTGTGTTGCGTGCAGCGGCATGCAGCAGTGTGTGACGTGCAGCAGTGTGTGGCGTGCAGCAGTGTGTGGTGTGAAGCAGTGTGCGGTTTGCAGATGTGTGCGGGCATGCAGCAGTGTGCGGCATGCAGCAGTGTGTGGCTGCAGTAGTGTGTGGCGTGCAGCTGCATGCAGCAGTGTGTGGCATGCAGCAGTGTGTGGCATGCAGCAGTGTGCGGCGTGCAGAATTGTGCGGCATGCAGCAGAGTGCGGCGTGCAGCAGTTTGAGGTGTGCTGCAGTGTGAGCCGTGCAGCAGTGTGAGGTGTGCAGCAGTGTGTGGCGTGCAGCAGTGTGTGGCGTGCATCAGTGTGCGGCGTGCAGCAGTGTGCGGTGTGCAGCAGTGTGTGGCGTGCAGCAGTGTTTTGTGTAGCAGTGTGAGGCATGCAGCACTGTGTGGCGTGCAGTGGCGTGCAGCTGTGTGCGGCGTGCAGCAGTGTGCTGCATGCAGCAGTGTGCTGCGTGCAGCAGTGTCGTGCAGCATACAGCAGTGAGTAATGCTGCAGCAGTGTTTTCGTGTAGCAGTGTGTGGTGTGCAGTAGTATGTAATGCAGCAGTGTGTGACGTGCAGCAGTGTGTGGCATGCAGGGGCCTGCAGCAGTGTGTGGCATGCAGCAGTGTGTGGCGTGCAGCAGTGTGTGGCATGCAGCAGTGTGTGGCATGCAGCAGTGTGTGGCTGCAGTAGTGTGTGGCGTGCAGCTGCATGCAGCAGTGTGTGGCATGCAGCAGTGTGTGGCATGCAGCAGTGTGCGGCGTGCAGAATTGTGCGGCATGCAGCAGAGTGCGGCGTGCAGCAGTTTGAGGTGTGCTGCAGTGTGAGCCGTGCAGCAGTGTGAGGTGTGCAGCAGTGTGTGGCGTGCAGCAGTGTGTGGCGTGCAGCAGTGTGCGGCGTGCAGCAGTGTGCGGTGTGCATCAGTGTGTGGCGTGCAGCAGTGTTTTGTGTAGCAGTGTGAGGCATGCAGCACTGTGTGGCGTGCAGTGGCGTGCAGCTGTGTGCGGCGTGCAGCAGTGTGCTGCATGCAGCAGTGTGCTGCGTGCAGCAGTGTCGTGCAGCATACAGCAGTGAGTAATGCTGCAGCAGTGTTTCGTGTAGCAGTGTGTGGTGTGCAGTAGTATGTAATGCAGCAGTGTGTGACGTGCAGCAGTGTGTGGCATGCAGGGGCCTGCAGCAGTGTGTGGCTTGCAGCAGTGTGTGGCGTGCAGCAGTGTGTGGCATGCAGCAGTGTGTGGCGTGCAGCAGTGTGTGGCATGCAGCAGTATGTGGCGTGCAGCGGCATGCAGCGGCATGCAGCATTGTGAGGCGTGCAACAGTGTGAGGCGTGCAGCAGTGTTTTGTGTAGCAGTGTGAGGCGTGCAGAAGTGTGCGGCGTGCAGCAGTGTGCGAGGTGCAGCAGTGTGTAATGCAGCAGTGTGTAATGCAGCAGTGTGTGGCGTGCGGTAGTGTGCGACATGCGGCAGTGTGCGGCATACAGCAGTGTGTGGCGTGCAGCAGTGTGCGTCGTGCAGCAGTGTGTGGCGTTGTGAGACCGGCCTCACGGCGTAGGCCCTCCCGATCATCCAGCCGACCTGCAACCACCCCCAAGACACGGCATCTCCGACTCCGGCCGCCCCAGCCACACAGACCCAAGGGCCGGCCAGAGCCCCCGCCAGACTCGACACCCTACCACGCATGCCCGACCAAGGGAGCGGGAACCCCCCGAGCCAGACCGAGAGGCGCCAGCCCAGTCACACCTCGGATCGCCTTCCCCCGGGAGGGCTCGATCGGCCACCAGGCCCCTGTGGCGCAGGCGCCTCGCCTGCCAAGCGTCTGGGGTCCCTCCCAGACCCACCTGAAAAGACCAAAGGAGCGAGCGGCAGGAAATCCCGCCGAACCCCCTCATTCACCAAGACCCCTCTCTGCGAGGACTCCGGACTTCAAAGGGCAGGGGGAGTATAATAAGGGGTGCCGGAGGGACGAATGGTAGAGAAGACCTGGAACCATCGGAGCCCCGCTGACGCTGTCGCGGCTCCCGAACACCGAACCACCTAGGCCGGCTGAGTGACTCGCTGTAGGAGAGTAGGGTCTGCTATCCTATGGTCACCCCAAATTTTTGCTTTTTGCTTCACTGGTTTTTGACATATTGAGGCTGTGGGCCTGCCAATCAGACCCCCAGCCTGCTGTTCTCTCTACTAAATTTACACTATGCACCCTAGGTGCATAACCAATTGGAAGTGGATCACCCTGTCAGCCACTGTACCAGTGTACACTAGGTACCCAGGGCATTGGTGTACCCAAGGCCTGCCAGGGGCTGAAGCATGTATTATGCCACCCCAGGCTTGGCCTAACAATCTGACACAACTGGCTGATCACTCAGCTGGGGTAAGTTGGTGTAATCACCTCTTACTTAGGTGTAGTATACCTATACCTAACCTTAAATGGGACACCTGGTAACCTATAAGTCACTCCTATGGCAGGCCTTAACAATCCTGAAGGCAGAGTGCTTGGTTCCATGTGAGATGGTGCTCTGGCATGAGCTGAGCCTGTCTGCAGTGGTCGGAACAACTTCCTTCTACTGTTTCCAGATATCGTCATACCATATACTCTTAAGTGCATTATGAACCTCGCGGTTAAATGCTATCTTTGGTTTGGCTTTATCAAAACATGTCGAGTAAGGTGTCATACGAATTGGAATACTACCCCCTCGCCAATTCTGGCGACGGGGTTAGCATTCCACCCTTCTAGAGGGACACGACATGTACAGTACCTGAAACCCGGGTAAAATCAGACATAGCCTCAGCTCCACAAAATGGATGCTGCCACCACAGACACAAGTCTGCCCTCCTGCTGCTGGGAGTCCTTCCAGCTTGGGAGGTGTGGACAAAGGGTTTCCTGCCAGGGGAGGTGCATGCACCACCCCAGACAGGATTTTGTGTATTGGTCAGGTAGGGCTTGAAAGAAACCAGACATGCCTGTGGCTCACAAGGAGCCTCGGTGCATATGCCAGTTCAAACCGGTCCTGGGGCACACCAGTCCCGGGCCTGGGGCGAGCTGGACAAAGGATTGGGGGTGTAACCACCCCCCTTCCTGGTCCCACCCATAGGGAGGGACCTAGCAGGTAGTCCGGCCCCTAGAATCCGCTTAAAGGTAGGAGCTGTGTCCTAAGACTTCAGACATCCTGGAATCAACTTAACACTAAGAAGAAGACGGGAACTTCGACGCTCTGCTGCACAGAGGACTGAAGCCAATCTCCCCTGTGGTCAGGGAGTGACCACCTTGCTAACGCAAGCACCATCCAGCGGATCAACGTCTGCTTTGCCGCCGCCTCCCGCCGGAGCCCGAGCCCAGAGACTGACAAGACCTGGACCTCCAGACCTCTCACTGCCCGATCCACAGTCCCTGAAAAGAGGAGACCCGTGGAGGCACCGAGACACGTGGAGCCAGCCATCTTGGAACGACTACGACAAGCTGACAAGTGCAACAACCGAGGCTCCCTCCAAGTTGTGCTTTGGGATCTGAGAAGCCCAACACCTGAGCAGCATCTGCACCAAAGGTGAGCCCTCCAGCATCTCCACCATCTGCGTGGGGCCCTTCTGCATTTTGCCACTCGACGCGCCTAACCGGTTGTTGGCCCGCCTGCTAGTAGCCATCTTGGCGACGAACTCTACAAAATACACCGCTGGTCTGGTTGCTCCAGACTGGCCCTTGCTCCCCTCCAAAGGAGCAGTCCTTCTGACCTTGCTGGTCAGAACCATCAGCTTATTTCATCTCCTACAACAATTGCTTTTGCCAAGGCTTGTTTGCTTCAATCAAGTCGCCGACACCGCCGACAGCGAGAGCCTGCGTGGGACAGCTCGTGAACCGACTCCTGGACGTCGTCGACCTCCAGGGACCACGTGGCTGCAGAGACAAGCTACATCTTTCTTCCTGTTTGCACCCGACATCGCCTGGTACCCACCTGGTGCCACGCTGGTCACTGGCTAGTGACTGTGAACACTGTCCCCTCTGCTTACAGGTCTTCAACATCTCCGATCCACTCTTGGATCCACTGCATCTCTCCCGGACCGACCGCCTGCAGCATCTTTGTCTTCAGGCTCCACGGAACAGATAGAAGAAACCCGACGCACTTCGAGGCCTATGCACCCGCTTCCTGTGGGTGAGGTAAAGCTGGCACACCTGTGCCCAAGTGTAGTATTACATCTCTAGTGCCTGTGTTCCAAATCTTGAGTTCCTAGTCCATCCGGAAGATCCTCTTTGCAGTAACTTTGTACTTTTTACGCACCCATTGAAACCTATGGGAGCACGCGTGTGACTATTTGCTCTGCACACGCCACCCGTGGACCTCCTGGTCACTAACTGACGTTAGCTCCTTGTAGGCCCAGCGATTCTAGAGGCCCTAGGCCTTTTCCCTTTTCTGTTCGTGGTACTTATACCACTATTTTAGTATATGGTTTGAGCGGCCACCAGGGCCTATCCATATAAAGTGCAACTTCTGTGTATTCTACTGTAATCTTGTTTGACGATTTGTGCTCCTGTGCTCATAAAGAGACTAGGGGTTACTTTGAGAAATAAATACATATATATTTTGAATATATATCTGTGTGGTGTCCTTTCATTGGTATAAAAGGGGGTTACATTTGGTAAAACAGCTGGCTTAACACGCTTCACGAGTTTAGCCTCAAAGACTGCTTAGCCTACGCTACCACTAGGGCAGCTAGTCCGAAAAGGTTGACTTACAACCACACCATAAGGGTTGCTTGGCATGGTACAAGGTGATCACTTTAACTAGTGAGCATCATATACCAGGCCAACTTCTCACAGTTACCATGTGTCCCATTTAAGGTTAGGTATAGGTATACTACACCTAAGTAAGAGGTGATTACACCAACTTACCCCAGCTGAGTGATCAGCCAGTGGTGTCAGATTGTTAGGCCAAGCCTGGGGTGGCATAATACATGCTTCAGCCCCTGGCAGGCCTTGGGTACACCAATGCCCTGGGTACCTAGTGTACACTGGTACAGGGGCTGACAGGGTGATCCACTTCCAATTGGTTATGCATCTAGGGTGCATAGTTTTAATATAGTAGAGAGAACAGCAGGCTGGGGGTCTGATTGGCAGGCCCACAGCCTCAATATGTCAAAAACCAGTGAAGCAAAAAGCAAAAATTTGGGGAGACCATAGGATAGCAGACCCTACTCTCCTACAGGCATGCAGTAGTGTGCAGTGTGCAGCAGCGTGCAGCAGTGTGTAATGCAGCAGTGTGTGGCGTGCGGTAGTGTACGGCGTGCAGCAGTGTGCGGCGTGCAGCAGTGTGTGGCGTGCAGCAGTGTGCGGTGTGCAGCAGTGTGTGGCGTGCATCAGTGTTTCGTGTAGCAGTGTGAGGCATGCAGCACTGTGTGGCGTGCAGCGGCGTGCAGCAGTGTGCTGCGTCCAGCAGTGTCGTGCAGCATGCAGCAGTGAGTAATGCAGCAGTGTGCAGCAGTGTGTGGCATGCAGCAGTGTGTGGCGTGCAGCAGTGTGTGCCGCGCCGCAGTGTGTGGCGTGCAGCAGTGTTTCGTGTAGCATTGTGCGGTGTGCAGTAGTTTGTGGCGTGCAGCAGTGTGTGGCGTGCAGCAGTGTGTGGCATGCAGCAGTGTTTCGTGTAGCAGTGTGCAGCGTGCAGCAGTGTGCGCCGTTCAGCAGTGTGCTGCGTGCAGCAGTGTGTGGCGTGTAGCAGTGTGTGGCGTGGAGCAGTGTGAGGTGTGCAGCAGTGTGCGGCGTGCAGCAGTGTGCCGCGTGCAGCAGTGTGCGGCGTGCAGCAGTGTTCGTGTAGCAGTGTGAGGTGTGCAGCAGTGTGCGGTGTGCAGCAGTGTATGGCATGCAGCAGTGTGTGGCATGCAGCAGTGTGTGGCTTGCAGTAGTGTTTCTTG
Source organism: Triturus cristatus (assembly GCF_964204655.1). Taxonomy (NCBI): domain Eukaryota; kingdom Metazoa; phylum Chordata; class Amphibia; order Caudata; family Salamandridae; genus Triturus; species Triturus cristatus. The sequence goes on along the minus strand of NC_140579.1, from coordinate 491,405,646 downwards.
TAGCAGTGTGCGGCGTGCAGCAGTGTGCTGCGTGCAGCAGTATGTGGCAAGCAGCAGTGTGTGGTATGCATCAATGTGTGGCGTGCAGAGGCGTGCAGCAGTGTGAGGCGTGCAGCAGTGTTTCGTGTAGCAGTGTGAGGTGTGCAGCAGTTTGTGGTGTGCAGCAGTGTGTAATGCAGCAGTGTGTAATGCAGCAGTGTGTAATTCAGTAGTGTGTGGTGTGCGGTAGTGTGCGGCGTGCAGCAATGTGTGGCGTGCAGCAGTGTGCGGCGTGCAGCAGTTTGTGGTGTGCAGCAGTGTTTCGTGTAGCAGTGTGAGGCATGCAACACTGTGTGGTGTGCAGCGGCGTGCAGCAGTGTGTGGCATGCAGCAGTGTGCGGCGTGCAGCAGTGTGTGCCATGCAGCAGAGTGTGGCGTGCAGCAGTGTTTCGTGTAGCATTGTGCGGCGTGCAGCAGTGTGTGGCACGCAGCAGTGTGTGGCGTGCAGCAGTGTGTGGCATGCAGCAGTGTGTGGCGTGCAGCAGTGTTTCGTGTAGCAGTGTGCGGCTTGCAGCAGTATGCGGCGTGCAGCACTGTGTGGCACGCAACAGTGTGTTGCATGCAGCGGCATGCAGCAGTGTGTGGTGTGCAGCAGTGTGTGGCATGCAGCAGTGTTTTGTGTAACATTGTGCGGCATGCAGCAGTGTGTGGCGTGCAGCAGTGTGCAGCATGCAGCAGTGTGCGGCATGCAGCAGTGCAACTCGTGCAGCAGTGTGCGGCATGCAGCAGTGTGTGGCATGCAGCAGTGTGAGACATGCAGCAGTGTGCGGCATGCAGCAGTGTGAGACGTGCAGCAGTGTGAGGCATGCAGCAGTGTTTTGTGTAGCAGTGTGAGGCGTGCAGCAGTGTGCGGCATGCAGCAGTGTGTAATGCAGCAGTGTGTAATGCAGCAGTGTGTGGCGTGTGGTAGTGTGCGGCGTGCCGCAGTGTGTGGCATGCAGCAGTGTGTGGCGTGCAGCAGTGTGCGGCGTGCAGCACTATGTGGCGTGCAGCAGTGTTTCGTGTAGCAGTGTGAGGCATGCAGCACTGTGTGGCATGCAGCAGTGTGTGGCGTGCAGCAGTGTGTGGCGTGCAGCAGTGTATGGCGTGCAGCTGCATGCAGCAGCGTGTGGCGTGTAGCAGTGTGCGGCATGCAGAATTGTGCGGCATGCAGCAGTGTGCGGCGTGCAGCAGTTTGAGGCGTGCAGCAGTGTGAGGTGTGCAGCAGTGTGAGGCGTGCAGCAGTGTGTGGCGTGCAGCAGTGTGTGGCGTGCAGCAGTGGGAGGCGTGCAGCAGTGTGAGGCGTGCAGCAGTGTTTCATGTAGCAGTGTGAGGCATGCAGCAGTGTGCGGCATGCAGCAGTGTTCGTGTAGCAGTGTGAGGTGTGCAGCAGTGTGCGGCATGCAGCAGTGTGTGGCGTGCAGCAGTGTGTGGCATGCAGCAGTGTGTGGCGTGCAGCAGTGTTTCGTGTAGCAGTGTGCGGTGTGCAGCAGTGTGCTGCGTGCAGCAGTGTGTGGTGTGCAACAGTATGTGGCGTGCAGCAATGTGTGGCGTGCAGGGGCATGCAGCAGTGTGTGGCATGCAGCAGTGTGTGGCGTGCAGCAGTGTGTTGCGTGCAGCGGCATGCAGCAGTGTGTGACGTGCAGCAGTGTGTGGCGTGCAGCAGTGTGTGGTGTGAAGCAGTGTGCGGTTTGCAGCAGTGTGCGGCATGCAGCAGTGTGCGGCATGCAGCAGTGTGTGGCTGCAGTAGTGTGTGGCGTGCAGCTGCATGCAGCAGTGTGTGGCATGCAGCAGTGTGTGGCATGCAGCAGTGTGCGGCGTGCAGAATTGTGCGGCATGCAGCAGAGTGAGGCGTGCAGCAGTTTGAGGTGTGCTGCAGTGTGAGCCGTGCAGCAGTGTGAGGTGTGCAGCAGTGTGTGGCGTGCAGCAGTGTGTGGCGTGCAGCAGTGTGCGGCATGCAGCAGTGTGCGGTGTGCAGCAGTGTGTGGCGTGCAGCAGTGTTTCGTGTAGCAGTGTGAGGCATGCAGCACTGTGTGGCGTGCAGTGGCGTGCAGCAGTGTGCGGCGTGCAGCAGTGTGCTGCATGCAGCAGTGTGCTGCGTGCAGCAGTGTCGTGCAGCATACAGCAGTGAGTAATGCTGCAGCAGTGTTTTGTGTAGCAGTGTGTGGTGTGCAGTAGTATGTAATGCAGCAGTGTGTGACGTGCAGCAGTGTGTGGCATGCAGGGGCCTGCAGCAGTGTGTGGCATGCAGCAGTGTGTGGCGTGCAGCAGTGTGTGGCATGCAGCAGTGTGTGGCGTGCAGCAGTGTGTGGCATGCAGCAGTATGTGGCGTGCAGCGGCATGCAGCGGCATGCAGCATTGTGAGGCGTGCAACAGTGTGAGGCGTGCAGCAGTGTTTTGTGTAGCAGTGTGAGGCGTGCAGAAGTGTGCGGCATGCAGCAGTGTGCGAGGTGCAGCAGTGTGTAATGCAGCAGTGTGTAATGCAGCAGTGTGTGGCGTGCGGTAGTGTGCGACATGCGGCAGTGTGCGGCATACAGCAGTGTGTGGAGTGCAGCAGTGTGCGTCGTGCAGCAGTGTGTGGCGTTGTGAGACCGGCCTCACGGCGTAGGCCCTCCCGATCATCCAGCCGACCTGCAACCACCCCCAAGACACGGCATCTCCGACTCCGGCCGCCCCAGCCACACAGACCCAAGGGCCGGCCAGAGCCCCCGCCAGACTCGACACCCTACCACGCATGCCCGACCAAGGGAGCGGGAACCCCCCGAGCCAGACCGAGAGGCGCCAGCCCAGTCACACCTCGGATCGCCTTCCCCCGGGAGGGCTCGATCGGCCACCAGGCCCCTGTGGCGCAGGCGCCTCGCCTGCCAAGCGTCTGGGGTCCCTCCCAGACCCACCTGAAAAGACCAAAGGAGCGAGCGGCAGGAAATCCCGCCGAACCCCCTCATTCACCAAGACCCCTCTCTGCGAGGACTCCGGACTTCAAAGGGCAGGGGGAGTATAATAAGGGGTGCCGGAGGGACGAATGGTAGAGAAGACCTGGAACCATCGGAGCCCCGCTGACGCTGTCGCGGCTCCCGAACACCGAACCACCTAGGCCGGCTGAGTGACTCGCTGTAGGAGAGTAGGGTCTGCTATCCTATGGTCACCCCAAATTTTTGCTTTTTGCTTCACTGGTTTTTGACATATTGAGGCTGTGGGCCTGCCAATCAGACCCCCAGCCTGCTGTTCTCTCTACTAAATTTACACTATGCACCCTAGGTGCATAACCAATTGGAAGTGGATCACCCTGTCAGCCCCTGTACCAGTGTACACTAGGTACCCAGGGCATTGGTGTACCCAAGGCCTGCCAGGGGCTGAAGCATGTATTATGCCACCCCAGGCTTGGCCTAACAATCTGACACAACTGGCTGATCACTCAGCTGGGGTAAGTTGGTGTAATCACCTCTTACTTAGGTGTAGTATACCTATACCTAACCTTAAATGGGACACCTGGTAACCTATAAGTCACTCCTATGGCAGGCCTTAACAATCCTGAAGGCAGAGTGCTTGGTTCCATGTGAGATGGTGCTCTGGCATGAGCTGAGCCTGTCTGCAGTGGTCGGAACAACTTCCTTCTACTGTTTCCAGATATCGTCATACCATATACTCTTAAGTGCATTATGAACCTTGCGGTTAAATGCTATCTTTGGTTTGGCTTTATCAAAACATGTCGAGTAAGGTGTCATACGAATTGGAATACTAACCCCTCGCCAATTCTGGCGACGGGGTTAGCATTCCACCCATCTAGAGGGACACGACATGTACAGTACCTGAAACCCGGGTAAAATCAGACATAGCCTCAGCTCCACAAAATGGATGCTGCCACCACAGACACAAGTCTGCCCTCCTGCTGCTGGGAGTCCTTCCAGCTTGGGAGGTGTGGACAAAGGGTTTCCTGCCAGGGGAGGTGCATGCACCACCCCAGACAGGATTTTGTGTATTGGTCAGGTAGGGCTTGAAAGAAACCAGACATGCCTGTGGCTCACAAGGAGCCTCGGTGCATATGCCAGTTCAAACCGGTCCTGGGGCACACCAGTCCTGGGCCTGGGGCGAGCTGGACAAAGGATTGGGGGTGTAACCACCCCCCTTCCTGGTCCCACCCATAGGGAGGGACCTAGCAGGTAGTCCGGCCCCTAGAATCTGCTTAAAGGTAGGAGCTGTGTCCTAAGACTTCAGACATCCTGGAATCAACTTGAAACTAAGAAGAAGACGGGAACTTCGACATTCTGCTGCACAGAAGACTGAAGGAAATCTCCCCTGTGGTCAGGGAGTGACCACCTTGCTAGCGCAAGCACCATCCAGCGAATCAACGTCCGCTTTGCCGCCGCCTCCCGCCGGAGCCCGAGCCCAGAGACTGACAAGACCTGGACCTCCAGACCTCTCACCGCCCGATCCACAGTCCCTGAAAAGAGGAGACCCGTGGAGGCAACGAGACACGTGGAGCCAGCCATCTTGGAACGACCACGAAAAGCTGACAAGTGCAACAACCGAGGCTCCCTCCAAGTTGTGCTTTGGGATCTGAGAAGCCCAAACATCGAGAAGCATCTGCACCAAAGGTGAGCCCTCCAGCATCTCCACGATCTGCGTGGGGCCCTTCTGCATTTTGCCACTCGACGCGCCTAACCGGTAGTAGCCATCTTGGCGACGAACTTTACAAAATACACCGCTGGTCTGGTTTCTCCAGACTGGCCCTTGCTCCCCTCCAAAGGAGCAGTCCCTCTGACCTTGCTGGTCAGAACCATCAGCTTATTTCATCTCCTACAACAATTGCTTTTGCCAAGATTTGTTTGCTTCGATCAAGTCGCCGACACCGCCGACAGCGAGAGCCTGCGTGGGACAGCTCGTGAACCGACTCCTGGGCGTCGTCGACCTCCAGGGACCACGTGGCTGCAGAGACAAGCTACACCTTTCTTCCTGTTTGCACCCGACATTGCCTGGTACCCACCTGGTGCCATGCTGGTCACTGGCTAGTGACTGTGAACACTGTCCCCTCTGCTTACAGGTCTTCAACATCTCCGATCCACTCTTGGATCCACCGCATCTCTCCCGGACCGACCGCCTGCAGCATCTTTGTCTTCAGGCTCCACGGAACAGATAGAAGAAACCCGACGCACTTCGAGGCCTATGCACCCGCTTCCTGTGGGTGAGGTAAAGCTGGCACTCCTGTGCCCAAGTGTAGTATTACATCTCTAGTGCCTGTGTTCCAAATCTTGAGTTCCTAGTCCATCCGGAAGATCCTCTTTGCAGTAACTTTGTACTTTTTACGCACCCATTGAAACCTATGGGAGCACGCGTGTGACTATTTGCTCTGCACACGCCACCCGTGGACCTCCTGGTCACAAACTGAAGTTAGCTCCTTGTAGGCCCAGCGATTCTAGAGGCCCTAGGCCTTTTCCCTTTTCTGTTCGTGGTACTTATACCACTATTTTAGTATATGGTTCGAGCGGCCACCAGGGCCTATCCATATAAAGTGCAACTTCTGTGTATTCTACTGTAATCTTGTTTGACGATTTGTGCTCCTGTGCTCATAAAGAGACTAGGGGTTACTTTGAGAAATAAATACATATATATTTTGAATATATATCTGTGTGGTGTCCTTTCATTGGTATAAAAGGGGGTTGCATTTGGTAAAACAGCTGGCTTAACACGCTTCACGAGTTTAGCCTCAAAGACTGCTTAGCCTACGCTACCACTAGGGCAGCTAGTCCGAAAAGGTTGACTTACAACCACACCATAAGGGTTGCTTGGCATGGTACAAGGTGATCGCTTTAACTAGTGAGCATCATATACCAGGCCAACTTCTCACATTGGTGAGCAGCGGTTGGATTTGAGCTTGCTGTGTTTTACCATTGTAATCTCTTGGTTACCAATTGAAAAATCACATAGGTAACTGTAGGTACATATAAAACAAGATTAGATATACATAAGTTCTACTGAACTTAGTTGTTGTAGAGCAAAGGGAGTAGCACACCCTGACTACAACTACTAGATAGGTTTAGTAGGTAAACCCAAGTGTAGGTAGATTGCAACACATCCACCCACACTTAAGAGCAATGGCTGGGGCAGAGGGGTCCACTGTACCCATCTCTGTTGAGAGTGACCCCCAGAGGGCACCATCCATCTTTGCTACCCTTAATCAGAATGAGCTCAGGCATTTGACAACTCTTAGAGGCCTTAAACAGCTTAAGAACCGTACCTCTGCTGAGCTCAGAGAACTCTTGCAAAATGATGAAAATCAGAGAGAGCTCAAGAAAGCTTCCCAGTTAGCCCCCTTAGGGTCAGGAACAGGAGGCCCCCCTTCTGAAGATGCTACAGAAGTACACCTTTCCAATAGCCATCCCTTAGATGAGAACCATACTACAGAGGAGGAAAGTGGAGAAGATAGAGAGAGTAGTGATGATGAAGGGAGAACTAGCCCAGTGCCAAGTGTTATACTTGGCCCAGCTAAACTAAGGCTATTGGGGACTGACAATGGGATCATCCCATTGGATCTCCCCAGTGGACTTAACCAGGGGCTTGGGAGGCAAAGGAATCGCTAATGTGACTCCAATGCTTCTCATGCCTCTAGAGGCTCTCAAGGTCACTCCAGGAAAAGGATGACCACCCCTCAGAGGAGGGAACATGAGGCCAGAATGCAGGAAGCCCAGCTGAGGATCAGGAAGCAGGAGCTAGAAGTAGCCCTGATGGAAGAAAAACTGAGTAAGGCTAGGCAACCTAGAGAGAGTGGGTCTATACCCACTGGTGGCAGCATTGTCCCCAAGGACAAAGATAGGGTCTTTGATAATAGGAACCTGTCTAAGGTTGTGCCCCCCTACAAAAGTGGGGATGACATCCACAAATGGATAACTGCTCTTGAGAGAGCCTGCAAAGTACAGCAGGTTCCTGAAGACCAGTGGGCAGCAATCCTCTGGCTCTCCTTTGAAGGAAGAGGCAGAGACAGACTCCTCACTGTTAGAGAGGAGGATGTCAGAAATTACAGAGTCCTGAAGAGTGTTCTAGTTGATGGGTTAGGCTTAACCACTGAACAGTACAGGTTAATGTTCAGAGACACCCAAAAGACACAGACTCAGGACTGGTCTGAATACATTGAATGTGTCACTAAGGCTTTGGAGGGTTGGTTGCTGGGAAGTAAGGTATCTGATTTTACAGGATTGTATAATTTGATGATGAGAGAACAGATTTTAAATAACTGTCAAAACCAGCAACTGCATCAACACTTGGTTGACTCTGATCTGACCTCTCCCCAAGAATTGGGAAAGAAGGCAGACAAATGGGTCAGAACCAGGGTTAAGCAAAAGAACCAGAACCAGGGCCAAGGGGGTGATCAGAAGAAAACAGACCAAAAGGGTGGAGATCAGAAATCTCAAGACCAGAAGTCTTCAACAGGGCCCCAAACTACTGCTAAGGAGGGTGGGTCCCAACAACAATCCAAGGGAAAGAAGAAAGAAGGTCAAAAGAAACCCTGGTGCAATCATTGCAAGAATACAACTCACTGGACTAGTGATTGTAAGAAGGGTGGAGCCCCCAACACTGTTGCCCCTAAGGCACCTGCTCCCAGTACTACTGTTAGCAGTGTTGGTCCCCAGACAAAGGGTGTAGTGGGAATCACTATGGGAACTGAAGGAGATTCTGACTTAGACAGAACCCTGACACAGGCTGTCTTGATCTGTGATGGGGACATTGATTTGTCCCTGACTGTGAGCCCCAGTAACCTGGGCAAGTACAGACAGACTCCTTTAATTAACGAAAAAGTGGCTCAAGCCTACAGGGACACATGTGCCAGTGTCACTATGGTGACACCAGGCTTTGTGGACCCTGGACAGTACATACCAGGTGAGAACTACCTGGTGACCAATGCCAGCAATGCCACTACTTCACATAGTGTGGCAGTTGTTAACTTCTCATGGGGAGGGGCAACTGGCCTCAAAAGGGTTGTGGTTAGTGCAGACCTCCCAGTAGAATGTTTGTTGGGCAATGACCTAGAGAGTTCTCTATGGTCAGAAGTGGAGTCCAGGACTCATGCAGAGATGTTAGGTATATCATCACATGTCCTTGCTGTGACCAGGTCACAGGCCAAAAAGTGCCTCACTGAACCTCAGGTCTTGGATCCTGGAACAATGGACCAAGCACCTACCAAGAAGAAGAACAGGAGGGTCAAGGCTGTGCCTTCCCCCCTGCCTCAGAGTGATGATCAGCCTTCCCAGGAAGCTGATCTAGAGGACCCTGAAGGAACTGTCCCTGAAGAGCTTGAACCTGATCAGGTTGAGTTTCTGGGGACAGGGGGACCTTCAAGGGCTGACTTGAGGCAGGCTCAGTTATCCTGTCCCTCTCTTGAACCCCTCAGGCAGCTGGCTGCTGCTGAGGCTGCTGGGAATGCTCAAGGTACCCATAAAGTGTATTGGGATGAAGGGCTCCTTTATTCAGAGGCTAGAGACCCCAAGCCTGGTGCTACCAGGAGGTTGGTTATACCTCTGCAATTTAGGGGCTTCCTTCTTACCTTGGCCCATGATATTCCTTTAGCAGGACACTTAGGCCAGAACAAGACTTGGGACAGGCTTGTCCCTCACTTTCACTGGCCTCATATGAATGAAGATACAAAGGAGTTTTGTCGCTCCTGTGTGACCTGCCAAGCCAGTGGCAAATCAGGTGGCACAACAAAGGCCCCCCTAATACCACTACCTGTGGTGGGGGTCCCCTTTGAAAGAGTGGGAATAGATATAGTGGGTCCCATGGATCCTCCCACTGCATCTGGGCACAGATTTATACTGGTGGTAGTGGATCATGCCACCAGGTATCCAGAGGCAATTCCCCTTAGGACCACTACAGCTCCTGTTGTGGCCAGGGCCCTGCTGGGAGTATTCTCCAGAGTGGGGTTTCCTAAGGAGGTAGTATCTGACAGAGGTACCAACTTTATGTCAGGATACTTGACAGCTATGTGGAAGGAATGTGGTGTCAACTACAAGTTCACCACCCCTTATCACCCACAATGCAATGGGCTTGTTGAGAGATTCAACAAGACCCTAAAGGGTATGATCAAAGGATTACCTGAAAAGCTCAGGCGAAGATGGGACATCCTTCTACCCTGCCTTCTGTTTGCTTACAGAGAGGTCCCACAAAAAGGAGTTGGCTACAGCCCCTTTGAATTGTTGTTTGGGCACCCTGTAAGAGGCCCACTGTGTTTAGTGAAGGAAGGATGGGAGTTACCTCTCAAAAAGCCTAAGCAAGACATAGTGGACTATGTACTTGGTCTCCGCTCCAGGATGGCTGAGTATATGGAGAAGGCATCCAAAAACCTTGAGGCAAGCCAGGCCTTATAGAAAGCTTGGCATGACCAAAAGGCTGTCTTGGTTGAGTTTCAGCCAGGACAGAAGGTATGGGTGTTGGAGCCAGTGGCCCCAGCAGCACTCCAAGACAAATGGTCTGGACCCCATACAATCCTGGAAAAGAAGGGAGAGGTCACCAACTTGGTAGACCTAGGAACTCCCAGGAGTCCCCACAGGGTACTCCATGTTAACAGGCTTAAAGCATATGTTGACAGGGCAGACATGGGCTTGCTCATGGCTACAGATGAGGGACAGGAGGAAGAGAGTGACCCTCTCCCAGACCTGTTGTCTCAGAACCCTGAAGATGGCTCAGTTGAAGGAGTGACCCTTGGAGGCAACCTCACTGCCCATCAGCAGACTGAATGTAGACAGGTTCTACAATCATTTTCACATATGTTTTCCTTGATACCTAGTCAAACTGACTGGTGTACCCATGTGGTGGACACTGGTGACAGTCTGCCTGTAAAGAACAAGCTTTACAGACAACCTGACCACGTCAGGGACTGTATAAAGGCTGAGGTACATAAAATGCTGGAATTAGGTGTCATTGAACCCTCAGAGAGCCCCTGGGCTAGCCCAGTGGTTCTGGTCCCCAAACCTCACACCAAAGATGGCAAGAGAGAGATGAGGTTCTGTGTGGATTACAGAGGACTCAATGCTGTCACCGGGACAGATGCACACCCTATTCCAAGGGCAGATGAGCTCATAGACAAACTAGCTTCTGCAAAGTTTTTGAGCACATTTGACTTAACAGCTGGCTATTGGCAAATCAGATTAGCTGAGGAGTCTAAGGCCAAAACAGCATTCTCAACCCCAGGTGGGCACTACCAGTTTGTGGTGATGCCCTTAGGTCTGAAGAATGCACCTGCCACCTTCCAAAGGCTGGTGAACCAAGTCCTTACTGGGTTGGATGACTTTTGCGCAGCATATCTTGATGACATTGCTGTCTTTAGCTCCACCTGGGAGGATCACCTGATCCACCTGAAGAAGGCTCTTGAGGCTCTGCAAAGGGCAGGCCTCACTATCAAGGCTACTAAGTGCCAGATAGGGCAGAGTAAGGGTGTATATTTGGGCCACCTTGTAGGTGGAGGCCAAGTTCAACCACTGGAGAGTAAGATACAATCCGTCAAGGACTGGTCTCCTCCAACCACCCAGACTCAAGTTCGAGCTTTCTTGGGCTTGACTGGGTACTACAGGAAGTTTGTTAAGAACTATGGGTCCATTGTGACTCCTCTTAATGATCTGACATCCAAGAAGATGCCCAAAAAGGTTCAGTGGACAGTAAGCTGTCAAAAGGCATTTGATGACCTGAAGGAGGCCATGTGCTCTGCACCTATCCTGAAAAGTCCTGACTACTCCAAAGAGTTTATTGTCCAAACAGATGCTTCTGAGTTGGGTGTGGGAGCTGTGCTGTCACAACTTAATGTAGATGGTCAAGACCAACCCATTGCTTTTATTAGCAGAAGGTTGACCCCCAGAGAGAAGAATTGGTCAGCTATTGAGAGGGAGGCCTTTGCTGTGGTGTGGGCCCTGAAGAAGCTGAGGCCATACTTGTTTGGCACTCACTTCAAGATTCAGACCGACCATAAGCCCCTCTTGTGGCTAAATCAGATGAAGGGTGAAAACCCCAAACTGCTTAGGTGGTCCATTTCCCTACAGGGGATGGACTTTACAGTGGAGCACCGGCCAGGTACTGACCATGGGAATGCAGATGGTCTCTCCAGGTACTTCCACTTAGGACATGAAGACGAGACTGGTCAAGGCTAGTTTAATGTCCCAGCGTTTGGGGGGTGGTTGTGTAGGAGAGTAGGGTTTGCTATCCTATGGTCACCCCAAATTTTTGCTTTTTGCTTCACTGGTTTTTGACATATTGAGGCTGTGGGCCTGCCAATCAGACCCCCAGCCTGCTGTTCTCTCTACTAAATTTACACTATGCACCCTAGGTGCATAACCAATTGGAAGTGGATCACCCTGTCAGCCCCTGTACCAGTTGACACTAGGTACCCAGGGCATTGGTGTACCCAAGGCCTGCCAGGGGCTGAAGCATGTATTATGCCACCCCAGGCTTGGCCTAACAATCTGACACAACTGGCTGATCACTCAGCTGGGGTAAGTTGGTGTAATCACCTCTTACTTAAGTGTAGTATACCTATACCTAACCTTAAATGGGACACCTGGTAACCTATAAGTCACTCCTATGGCAGGCCTTAACAATCCTGAAGGCAGAGTGCTTGGTTCCATGTGAGATGGTGCTCTGGCATGAGCTGAGCCTGTCTGCAGTGGTCAGAACAACTTCCTTCTACTGTTTCCAGATATCGTCATACCATATACTCTTAAGTGCATTATGAACCTCGCGGTTAAATGCTATCTTTGGTTTGGCTTTATCAAAACATGTCGAGTAAGGTGTCATACGAATTGGAATACTAACCCCTCGCCAATTCTGGCGACGGGGTTAGCATTTCACCATTCTAGAGGGACACGACAGAGCCTCAGCTCCACAAAATGGATGCTGCCACCACAGACACAAGTCTGCCCTCCTGCTGCTGGGAGTCCTTCCAGCTTGGGAGGTGTGGACAAAGGGTTTCCTGCCAGGGGAGGTGCATGCACCACCCCAGACAGGATTTTGTGTATTGGTCAGGTAGGGCTTGAAAGAAACCAGACATGCCTGTGGCTCACAAGGAGCCTCGGTGCATATGCCAGTTCAAACCGGTCCTGGGGCACACCAGTCCCGGGCCTGGGGCGAGCTGGACAAAGGATTGGGGGTGTAACCACCCCCCTTCCTGGTCCCACCCATAGGGAGGGACCTAGCAGGTAGTCCGGCCCCTAGAATCCGCTTAAAGGTAGGAGCTGTGTCCTAAGACTTCAGACATCCTGGAATCAACTTGAAACTAAGAAGAAGACGGGAACTTCGACATTCTGCTGCACAGAAGACTGAAGCCAATCTCCCCTGTGGTCAGGGAGTGACCACCTTGCTAACGCAAGCACCATCCAGCGAATCAACGTCTGCTTTGCCGCCGCCTCCCGCCGGAGCCCGAGCCCAGAGACTGACAAGACCTGGACCTCCAGACCTCTCACCGCCCGATCCACAGTCCCTGAAAAGAGGAGACCCGTGGAGGCACCGAGACACGTGGAGCCAGCCATCTTGGAACGACTACGACAAGCTGACAAGTGCAACAACCGAGGCTCCCTCCAAGTTTTGCTTTGGGATCTGAGAAGCCCCACCCCCGAGCAGCATCTGCACCAAAGGTGAGCCCTCCAGCATCTCCACGATCTGCGTGGGGCCCTTCTGCATTTTGCCACTCGACGCGCCTAACCGGTTGCTGGCCCGCTGGCTAGTAGCCATCTTGGCGACGAACTTCAAGAAATACACCACTGGTCTGGTTGCTCCAGACTAGCCCTTGCTCCCCTCCAAAGGAGCAGTCCTTCTGACCTTGCTGGTCAGAACCATCAGCTTATTTCCTTTTCCTACAACAATTGCTTTTGCCAAGGCTTGTTTGCTTCGATCAAGTCGCCGACACCGCCGACAGCGAGAGCCTGCATGGGACAGCTCGTGACTCGACTCCTGGACGTCGTCGACCTCCAGGGACCACGTGGCTGCAGAGACAAGCTACACCTTTCTTCCTGTTTGCACCCGATATTGCCTGGTACCCACCTGGTGCCACGCTGGTCACTGGCTAGTGACTGTGAACACTGTCCCCTCTGCTTACAGGTCTTCAACATCTCCGATCCACTCTTGGATCCACTGCATCTCTCCCGGACCGACCGCCTGCAGCATCTTTGTCTTCAAGCTCCACGGAACAGATAGAAGAAACCCGACGCACTTCGAGGCCTATGCACCCGCTTCCTGTGGGTGAGGTAAAGCTGGCACATCTGTGTCCAAGTGTAGTATTACATCTCTAGTGCCTGTGTTCCAAATCTTGAGTTCCTAGTCCATCCGGAAGATCCTCTTTGCAGTAACTTTGTACTTTTTACGCACCCATTGAAACCTATGGGAGCACGCGTGTGACTATTTGCTCTGCACACGCCACCCGTGGACCTCCTGGTCACTAACTGACGTTAGCTCCTTGTAGGCCCAGCGATTCTAGAGGCCCTAGGCTTTTTCCCTTTTCTGTTCGTGGTACTTATACCACTATTTTAGTATATGGTTCGAGTGGCCACCAGGGCCTATCCATATAACGTGCAACTTCTGTGTATTCTGTGATAATCTTGTTTGACGATTTGTGCTCCTGTGCTCATAAAGAGACTAGGGGTTACTTTGAGAAATAAATACATATATATTTTGAATATATATCTGTGTGGTGTCCTTTCATTGGTATAAAAGGGGGTTGCATTTGGTAAAACAGCTGGCTTAACACGCTTCACGAGTTTAGCCTCAAAGACTGCTTAGCCTACGCTACCACTAGGGCAGCTAGTCCGAAAAGGTTGACTTACAACCACACCATAAGGGTTGCTTGGCATGGTACAAGGTGATCACTTTAACTAGTGAGCATCATATACCAGGCCAACTTCTCACATTGGTGAGCAGCGGTTGGATTTGAGCTTGCTGTGTTTTACCATTGTAATCTCTTGGTTACCAATTGAAAGATCACATAGGTACCTGTAGGTACATATAAAACAAGATTAGATATACATAAGTTCTACTGAACTTAGTTGTTGTAGAGCAAAGGGAGTAGCACACCCTGACTACAACTACTAGATAGGTTTAGTAGGTAAACCCAAGTGTAGGTAGATTGCAACACATCCACCCACACTTAAGAGCAATGGCCGGGGCAGAGGGGTCCACTGTACCCATCTCTGTTGAGAGTGACCCCCAGAGGGCACCATCCAGCTTTGCTACCCTTAATCAGAATGAGCTCAGGCATTTGGCAACTCTTAGAGGCCTTAAACAGCCCAAGAACCCTACCTCTGCTGAGCTCAGAGAACTCTTACAGAATGATGAGAATCAGAGAGAACTCAAGAAAGCTTCCCAGTTAGCCCCCTTAGGGTCAGGAACAGGAGGCCCCCCTTCTGAAGATGCCACAGAGGTACCCCCTTCCAATAGTCACCCCTTAGATGGGATGCCTACCACAGAGGAAGAAAGTGATGGGGATACAGATGTGAGTGGGGATGAAGGGAGAACTAGCCCAGTGCCAAGTGTTATACTTGGCCCAGCTAAACTAAGGCTATTGGGGACTGACAGTGGGTTCACCCCATTGGATCTCCCCAGTGGACTTAACACAGGGCTTGGAAGGCAAAGGAATCGCTCAGGTGACTCCAATGCTTCCCATGGCTCTAGAGGCTCTCAAGGTCACTCCAGAAGGAGACTGACCACCCCTCAGAGGAGGGAACATGAGGCCAGAATGCAGGAAGCCCAGCTGAGGATCAGGAAGCAGGAGCTAGAAGTAGCCCTGATGGAAGAAAAACTGAACAAGGCTAGGCAACCTAGAGAGAGTGGGTCTATACCCACTGGTGGCAGCATTGTCCCTAAGGACAAAGATAGGGTCTTTGATAATAGGAACCTGTCTAAGGTTGTGCCCCCCTACAAAAGTGGGGATGACATCCACAAATGGATAACTGCTCTTGAGAGAGCCTGCAAAGTACAGCAGGTTCCTGAAGACCAGTGGGCAGCAATCCTCTGGCTCTCCTTTGAAGGAAGAGGCAGAGACAGACTCCTCACTGTTAGAGAAGAGGATGTCAGAAACTACAGAGTCCTGAAGAGTGTTCTGGTAGATGGGTTAGGCTTAACCACTGAACAGTACAGGTTAATGTTCAGAGACACCCAAAAGACACAGACTCAGGACTGGTCTGAATATGTTGAATGTGCCACTAAGGCTTTGGAGGGTTGGTTGCTGGGAAGTAAGGTATCTGATTTTACAGGATTGTATAATTTGATGATGAGAGAACAGATTTTAAATAACTGTCAAAACCAGCAACTGCATCAACACTTGGTTGACTCTGATCTGACCTCTCCCCAAGAATTGGGAAAGAAGGCAGACAAATGGGTCAGAACCAGGGTTAAGCAAAAGAACCAGAACCAGGGCCAAGGGGGTGATCAGAAGAAAACAGACCAAAAGGGTGGAGATCAGAAACCTAAAGACCAGAAGTCTTCAACAGGGCCCCAAACTACTGCTAAGGAGGGTGGGTCCCAACAACAGTCCAAAAAGAAGAAAGAAGGTCAAAAGAAACCCTGGTGCAATCATTGCAAAAATACAACTCACTGGACTAGTGTTGGACAGGCCACACGAAGGGCTTGCTCCCTGCCCGCACGACAGGGCCCGAGCTCCGGCCCACCAGGCATAACCCACGAAAAGCACCTGTACCCCGTCTCACGACGGATCTTCTGCCCTCGGACCTCTACTCATCACGGGGCCCAGCCCCACCGGCTCCCCCGGCCGGTTCAAGCCGCCATCTTGGGCCCTGCACCACGAGGCCGCGTGGCCTAGCCCCGACCCTAACCCCGGGCCTGGCCGGCCCCGACATCCCGGCACCACCATCCACCCGGGAGGTGAGCGGACCACTTGGCAGGTCAATGGGAGGACGAAGTGTCAAGAGCTCTTCCCCCGCCAGGTGCCGATCGCCTCCAGCTCCCCCAGGCGCTGGCTCCACCCCCTGCTGGGTGTCTGGACACCTTCATCCCGGGCCCTCCGACCTCCAAGTGCGAGGGTCCGGACATCAAAGGGCGGCTGCCCTATAACTGGGGCAACTCCGGAGCAGGAAGGCAGTTGTATCCTGGAGTCGAGAGACACCGAGAGAACTCAGCCTTGACGGACTACTGGCGCTGCCGTAGCCCGCTCTTGTGAACCATCGTCCTGCCTGCTGGCGCTGCCGCGGCCTTCTACAACATCCATCCTCGTCGGGACCTGCTGGCGCTGCCACGGCCCGTTGTAACGACCATCCTCACCGGGACCTGCTGGCGCTGCCGCGGACCGTACCTCGACCATCTCCACTGGGACCTGCTGGCGCTGCCGCGGACCGTACCTCGACCATCTCCACTGGGACCTGCTGGCGCTGCCGCGGACCGTGTACCGACCATCTCCACCGGGACCTGCTGGCGCTGCCGCGGCCCGTACCAACTAAGCACGAGGATTGTGAGCTAATCATCATCTCATCCAAACTACCTGACTGGTAGACAGACTGTCCCGCTACCCCTTACCCTGCTTTGAGAGACTTGAATCGAGGGGACCCCTGAGTCCAGACCTCCTTGTACCATTCAACCATACCCTAAGAAGTGCTTATAAAGAACCCTGAACCTTATCCGTGTGTGGTATCTGTCTGTGGGGGGGGAAGTTACTTGTCTGTACGATCGCTGGAGACGGCTCTCCCTGGAGACCTCTCCTCCTGACCCCGGCCGACCCTCCCGGTCCGTCTACCCTTTCTAACATTGGTGGCCAGCGGCGCGATCCGAATCAACGCGTAATCGTACAGAGAGTAGCTCACCCCACGACAAAAACACAATGTCAGCCAAAGATAGCAACTCCACCGAGAAATTCCAAATGGATAAAATAGAAGAATACAACCACCGCGAACTGAGACAATTCTGCATAGAACTTGGCATTGCTACCACCGGCCTGAGTACCAAGGATGATCTAAAACACGCCCTAGAGTCGTGGACAGAAACTGGGGTCGCCGGACCCTCCGACCAAAGCAGCATCACACCAGAGGGGAACGCCACGGCTCCCGAGGAGCGGGGAACGGGCCTCTCGCAGGAGGAGATCCGAGAAAGAGAAAGAACCAGATTGCACGAGTTGGAAATGGCACGACTCAAGATGGATGGGGAACTCAAGTTAGCTGAACAGAAACTCAACCTCGAGCACATGCGGCTCCTAGATGAACGAGAAGAGAAGCAGAGACAGAGAGAGCTGGAGGAGAAAAAAATAACGCTCGAGCACGAGCGCCAACTAGCGGAAATAGAACTTCGGAAACAGAATAAGGAACTGGGGGTGCCTGAGCGACCACACACCCCGGGGCCAATCGAGAAAAAAGTCCACATCCCCAAGGATGTTGTCCGCGAGTATGTCCGAGAAGACGACATACAACAGTGGTTTAAAGCCTACGAGATCGCCATGACCTCCCACCGGATCGACCGGAGTGATTGGGGAGCCGGACTTTGGGGGAGGTTTATCAACGAGGGTCGCGATGCCCTACTGCAGCTCCCAGATCACCAAATGTCGTCCTACGACCACATGAAGGCTGCCCTCCTCACCCGCTACGGCCTCACACCCGAGATGTACCGCCAGAGGTTCAGAGATTGCACCCGGATCCCAGGTACAACTTGGGTAGAATACGTGAACTATTTCAGCCGTGCCTTCGAGGGTTGGATAAAGGGGAGCCAGGTCACCACCTACGAACAACTCTTTAACCTGATGGTATGGGAGCACCTGTCAAACAACTGCTTCGTCGAGCTCAGGCAGCACCTCCTCGACAGTAAGCTGACTGACCTCCGGCAGCTCGCCGCCGAAGCTGACCGATGGGAAAGCACCCGAGTGGGCCGGAGGGGGCCACACGAACAGAACAGAAACAACCAAGGCCAGCACCGTCCTCGGGGAGGAGGAGGGGGCCAGGGGCGAGGGAGAGACGCCTTGCCCGCAACACCCGTGGCCAGCACCCCGGCTCCGGCCGGTCGGGGCAACCCCCCGTGGCGTCCTGGGGTCCGAGCCAACGTCACGTGCCACCGATGCCAGCGAGTCGGCCACTACGCCAATGACCCGAGCTGCCCGCAGAACCAAACACCCAAGCCCCGCCAGGTAGCTGCCGCCGCCCTGGGGGAAGAGCGATCATTGGAGGAACCAGAGGAGTATGAGCCGGCCCAGCAAGAGTGGGAACCGGCCGCCATGGTCCTGGCGTGCTTAGGGGGAAGAGACATGGTCCCGCGGGCTCCCCTACCCGCTAACACCAGGAAATACGGTCAGTGGGTGACCATTAATGGACAACGAGCCGAGGCCTTGCGTGACACAGGCGCCAGTGTGACGGCCGTCCGCTGTCACCTGGTGAAGCCCGAGCAGATCCTGCCGAACATTCTCTGCCCCGTCCGCTCGGCAGACAACTCTGAAAGTATGTGTCAAATGGCCTGCGTCCCATTCGAATGGGGAGGGGTCTCCGGCCTGTTGAAGGTGACGGTCCGGGACGATGCCCCCGTGGACTGCCTCCTGGGGAATGACCTCGAGAGTTCCCCGTGGGCCACCGTTGAGAGAAGAGAGCACCTGGGGATGCTGGGCCTCCCGGACTGGGCCTGCATAACCACCCGGTCCATGGCCGCCCGTGCCGTCCCTCGATCAGAAGAACCAGAATGGCCAGCACCCCCGCCCCCAGTCGCCCCAGTAGAAGACAACGACGAGGCCAGCCTCCCAGACTCGACGACCGAAGGGGACGCGCAACCCCAGGACCTTCCTGACCTGGCTCAGTGGCGTCAAGAAGGGGGGCCCACCCAAGAACAGTTCCGCCAGGAACAAAAGACCTGTCCCTCCCTCGAGGGACTCCGCCAACAAGCCAGCGCCCAGAACACAGGGGACTCCACCGGAACTCACTGGGTCTACTGGGATAACGACCTGCTATACAGCGAGCAAAGAATCGCCGAGCTGGGGGCCGGTCGAGTACTGGTGGTACCTCTCCGCTTCAGAGACTTTCTGCTCAACCTGGCCCACGATGTCCCCCTGGCTGGACACCTGGGCCAGGATAAAACGTACAGCCGCCTAGTGACCCACTTTTTCTGGCCGAAAATGAGGAACGACGTCCTGAACCACTGCCGATCTTGCCCCACATGCCAAGCCAGCGGGAAGAGTGGTCGGAAGCTGAAAGCCCCTCTGCAACCCTTCCCTGTGGTCACCACCCCGTTCGAAAGGGTGGGGATAGACATCGTGGGGCCTCTGGACCCCCGCACGGCACAAGGACACAGGTTCATCTTAGTACTGGTGGACCATGCCACCCGCTACCCCGAGGCGGTGCCCCTACGGACCGTGACAGCTCCGGTGGTTGGCCGGGCCCTAATGGGGATCTTCTCCCGGGTAGGCTTCCCCCGAGAAGTCGTCAGCGACCGAGGCACGAACTTTATATCCAAATACATGAAGTCCCTCTGGCAACAATGCGGGGTCACCTACAGATTCACGACCCCCTATCACCCCCAAGGGAACGGACTAGTGGAGCGTTTTAACCGCACCCTCAAGGGGATGATTGGGGGATTGGAAGAGCCCCTCCGTCGCCAGTGGGATGTACTACTCCCGTGCCTCCTCTTCGCTTACCGAGAAGTTCCCCAGAAGTCCCTCGGTTTTAGCCCTTTCGAACTCCTGTACGGGCACCCTGTGCGAGGGCCCTCAGCCTAGTAAAAGAAGGTTGGGAGATGGCCCCCCTAAAGACCCCTCCAGACGTCTTCAAATACCTCCTGGCCCTACGCAACCAGACCCGGCGCTTCAGAGAGATGGCCAAGGCGAACCTCGAGGCCAGCCAGGAGGACATGAAGAAGTGGTATGATCACAATGCCTCCTCCGTTGAGTTCGAGCCTGGACAACAAGTATGGGTGATGTCCCCCACCGAACCATGTGCCTTGCAAGATAAGTGGACGGGGCCCTTCAAAGTGGTCGAGCGCAAAAGCCCCTTCACTTACCTCATCGACCTGGGGACCTCCCGGAACCCCCTTCGGGTCCTCCACACCAACCGACTCAAACCACACTTTGTGCGCTCAGAACTCAGCCTCCTGATGGCTACGGACAGTGGGGCAGAGGAGGACTCCGAGCCCCTCCCGGATCTTCTGAAGACTCAGGAGAATGACGGCTCCGTGGACGGGGTCCGGCTCTCTGACACCCTCACTTCGGAGCAACGCCAGGGCTGCCGGAACCTCCTGCTGCAGTTTGCTACCCTGTTCTCCCTCACCCCCGGGGTCACCCCTTGGTGTTTGCACGACGTGGACACCGGGGACAGTCCCCCTGTCCGACACCGGGCCTACCGCGTACCAGATCGGGTACGGGCCTGCATACAGGAGGAGGTGGCCAAGATGCTCACAATCGGGGTCATCGAGCCCTCGGACAGTCCCTGGGCCAGTCCGGTTGTATTGGTCCCCAAAGCCGCTGCCCCCGGCACCGCACCTGAACTGAGATTCTGCGTCGACTACCGAGGCTTGAACGCTGTCACCCGGACCGACGCTCATCCGATCCCCCGAGCAGACGAGCTGATCGACCGGCTGGGGGCCGCCCGCTACCTCAGTATCTTCGACCTAACAGCGGGCTACTGGCAGATCGGCCTCACACCCAGGGCTCAGGAACGGTCAGCCTTCTCTACCCCCGATGGCCACTACCAATTCAAGGTCATGCCCTTCGGCATGAAGAATGCCCCCGCCACGTTTCAACGCCTCGTGAACCAGGTCTTGGCGGGGCTCGAAGAGTTCAGCGCTGCCTACCTGGACGATATCGCTGTATACAGCTGCCACTGGCCCGACCACCTCCGTCACCTCCAAGAGGTCCTACAGGCCCTCCAGCGGGCCGGCCTCACAATTAAGGCCGGCAAGTGCCAAATTGGCCAAGGGTCTGTGACCTACCTTGGGCACCAAGTGGGAAGCGGGCTGGTGGCCCCGCTACAACTTAAGATTGCTGCCATCCAGTCCTGGCAGCCCCCCGTCACCCAGACCGAGGTCCGAGCCTTCTTGGGGCTCACCGGCTACTACCGGCGGTTCGTGAAGGACTACGGCAGCATCGTGGGGCCCCTCACGGGTCTCACGTCCAAGAACCAACCAAAGCGGATTAACTGGACCCCCGATTGTCAAGCGGCCTTCGAGAAGCTGAAGGCCGCCCTGTGCACCGCCCCTGTGCTCCAGGCCCCCGATTACAGTCGGGAATTCGTGGTACAGACCGACGCCTCCGACCACGGCATCGGAGCCGTTCTTTCTCAGTTAAACCCCGAAGGTCATGACCAGCCGGTGGCCTTCATCAGTCGACGTCTCCTGGCCCGAGAACAGCGCTGGAGCACCATCGAGAGGGAGGCCTTCGCAGTGGTGTGGGCCCTCAAAAAGCTCCGGCCCTATCTCTTCGGTACCCATTTCCGGGTACAAACCGACCATCGACCCCTGCAGTGGCTGATGCAGATGCGGGGGGAGAACCCAAAACTCTTGCGCTGGTCCATTTCCCTGCAGGGAATGGACTTCACTGTGGAGCACCGACCAGGCCAAGACCACGCCAACGCGGATGGCATGTCCCGCTTTTTCCGCCTCGACGAAGAGAGTCCCCAAGGAGATGGGTGACTCTCCCCGCCTTCAGCTGGGGGGGACGCATGTTGGACAGGCCACACGAAGGGCTTGCTCCCTCCCCGCACGACAGGGCCCGAGCTCCGGCCCACCAGGCATAACCCACGAAAAGCACCTGTACCCCGTCTCACGACGGATCTTCTGCCCTCGGACCTCTACTCATCACGGGGCCCAGCCCCACCGGCTCCCCCGGCCGGTTCAAGCCGCCATCTTGGGCCCTGCACCACGAGGCCGCGTGGCCTAGCCCCGACCCTAACCCCGGGCCTGGCCGGCCCCGACATCCCGGCACCACCATCCACCCGGGAGGTGAGCGGACCACTTGGCAGGTCAATGGGAGGACGAAGTGTCAAGAGCTCTTCCCCCGCCAGGTGCCGATCGCCTCCAGCTCCCCCAGGCGCTGGCTCCACCCCCTGCTGGGTGTCTGGACACCTTCATCCCGGGCCCTCCGACCTCCAAGTGCGAGGGTCCGGACATCAAAGGGCGGCTGCCCTATAACTGGGGCAACTCCGGAGCAGGAAGGCAGTTGTATCCTGGAGTCGAGAGACACCGAGAGAACTCAGCCTTGACGGACTACTGGCGCTGCCGTAGCCCGCTCTTGTGAACCATCATCCTGCCTGCTGGCGCTGCCGCGGCCTTCTACAACATCCATCCTCGTCGGGACCTGCTGGCGCTGCCGCGGCCCGTTGTAACGACCATCCTCACCGGGACCTGCTGGCGCTGCCGCGGACCGTACCTCGACCATCTCCACTGGGACCTGCTGGCGCTGCCGCGGACCGTACCTCGACCATCTCCACTGGGACCTGCTGGCGCTGCCGCGGACCGTGTACCGACCATCTCCACCGGGACCTGCTGGCGCTGCCGCGGCCCGTACCAACTAAGCTCGAGGATTGTGAGCTAATCATCATCTCATCCAAACTACCTGACTGGTAGACAGACTGTCCCGCTACCCCTTACCCTGCTTTGAGAGACTTGAATCGAGGGGACCCCTGAGTCCAGACCTCCTTGTACCATTCAACCATACCCTAAGAAGTGCTTATAAAGAACCCTGAACCTTATCCGTGTGTGGTATCTGTCTGTGGGGGGGGAAGTTACTTGTCTGTACGATCGCTGGAGACGGCTCTCCCTGGAGACCTCTCCTCCTGACCGCGGCCGACCCTCCCGGTCCGTCTACCCTTTCTAACAACTAGTGATTGCAAAAAGGGTGGAGCCCCCAACACTGTTGCCCCTAAGGCACCTGCTCCCAGTACTACTGTTAGCAGTGTTGGTCCCCAGACAAAGGGTGTAGTGGGAATCACTATGGGAACTGAAGGAGATTCTGACTTAGACAGAACCCTGACACAGGCAGTCTTGATCTGTGATGGGGACATTGATTTGTCCCTGACTGTGAGCCCCAGTAACCTGGGCAAGTACAGACAGACTCCTTTAATTAATGACAAAGTGGCTCAAGCCTACAGGGACACATGTGCCAGTGTCACTATGGTGACACCAGGCTTTGTGGACCCTGGACAGTACATACCAGGTGAGAACTACCTGGTGACCAATGCCAGCAATGCCACTACTTCACTCAGTGTGGCAGTTGTTAACTTCTCATGGGGAGGGGTAACTGGCCTCAAAAGGGTTGTGGTTAGTGCAGACCTCCCAGTAGAATGTTTGTTGGGCAATGACCTAGAGAGTTCTCTATGGTCAGAAGTGGAGTACAGGACTCATGGAGAGATGTTAGGTATATCATCACATGTCCTTGCTGTGACCAGGTCACAGGCCAAAAAGTGCCTCACTGAACCTCAGGTCTTGGATCCTGGAACAATGGACCAAGCACCTACCAAGAAGAAGAACAGGAGGGTCAAGGCTGTGCCTTCCCCCCTGCCTCAGAGTGATGATCAGCCTTCCCAGGAAGCTGATCTAGAGGACCCTGAAGGAACTGTCCCTGAAGAGCTTGAACCTGATCAGGTTGAGTTTCTGGGGACAGGGGGACCTTCAAGGGCTGACTTGAGGCAGGCTCAGTTATCCTGTCCCTCTCTTGAACCCCTCAGACAGCTGGCTGCTGCTGAGGCTGCTGGGAATGCTCAAGGTACCCATAAAGTGTATTGGGATGAAGGGCTCCTTTATTCAGAGGCTAGAGACCCCAAGCCTGGTGCAACCAGGAGGTTGGTTATACCTCTGCAATTTAGGGGCTTCCTTCTTACCTTGGCCCATGACATTCCTTTAGCAGGACACTTAGGCCAGAACAAGACTTGGGACAGACTTGTCCCTCACTTTCACTGGCCTCACATGAATGAAGATACAAAGGAGTTTTGTCGCTCCTGTGTTACCTGCCAAGCCAGTGGCAAATCAGGTGGCACAACAAAGGCCCCCCTAATACCACTACCTGTGGTGGGGGTCCCCTTTGAAAGAGTGGGAATAGACATAGTGGGTCCCATGGATCCTCCCACTGCATCTGGGCACAGATTTATACTGGTGGTAGTGGATCATGCCACCAGGTATCCAGAGGCAATTCCCCTTAGGACCACTACAGCTCCTGTTGTGGCCAGGGCCCTGCTGGGAGTATTCTCCAGAGTGGGGTTTCCTAAGGAGGTAGTATCTGACAGAGATACCAACTTTATGTCAGGATACTTGACAGCTATGTGGAAGGAATGTGGTGTCAACTACAAGTTCACCACCCCTTATCACCCACAATGCAATGGGCTTGTTGAGAGATTCAACAAGACCCTAAAGGGTATGATCAAAGGATTACCTGAAAAGCTCAGGCGAAGATGGGACATCCTTCTACCCTGCCTTCTGTTTGCTTACAGAGAGGTCCCACAAAAAGGAGTTGGCTACAGCCCCTTTGAATTGTTGTTTGGGCACCCTGTGAGAGGCCCACTGTGTTTGGTGAAGGAAGGATGGGAGTTACCTCTCAAAAAGCCTAAGCTAGACATAGTGGACTATGTACTTGGTCTCCGCTCCAGGATGGCTGAGTATATGGAGAAGGCATCCAAAAACCTTGAGGCAAGCCAGGCCTTACAGAAAGCTTGGCATGACCAAAAGGCTGTCTTGGTTGAGTTTCAGCCAGGACAGAAGGTATGGGTGTTGGAGCCAGTGGCCCCAGCAGCACTCCAAGACAAATGGTCTGGACCCCATACAATCCTGGAAAAGAAGGGAGAGGTCACCTACTTGGTCGACCTAGGAACTCCCAGGAGTCCCCACAGGGTACTCCATGTTAACAGGCTTAAAGCATATGTTGACAGGGCAGACATGGGCTTGCTCATGGCTACAGATGAGGGACAGGAGGAAGAGAGTGACCCTCTCCCAGACCTGTTGTCTCAGAACCCTGAAGATGGGTCAGTTGGAGGAGTGACCCTTGGAGGCAACCTCACTGCCCATCAGCAGACTGAATGTAGACAGGTTCTACAATCATTTTCACATATGTTTTCCTTGATACCTAGTCAAACTGACTGGTGTACCCATGTGGTGTATACTGGTGACAGTCTGCCTGTAAAGAACAAGCTTTACAGACAACCTGACCACGTCAGGGACTGTATAAAGGCTGAGGTACATAAAATGCTGGAATTAGGTGTCATTGAACCCTCAGAGAGCCCCTGGGCTAGCCCAGTGGTTCTGGTCCCCAAACCTCACACCAAAGATGGCAAGAGAGAGATGAGGTTCTGTGTGGATTACAGAGGACTCAATGCTGTCACCAGGACAGATGCACACCCTATTCCAAGGGCAGATGAGCTCATAGACAAACTAGCTTCTGCAAAGTTTTTGAGCACATTTGACTTAACAGCTGGCTATTGGCAAATCAGATTAGCTGAGGAGTCTAAGGCCAAAACAGCATTCTCAACCCCAGGTGGGCACTACCAGTTTGTGGTGATGCCCTTTGGTCTGAAGAATGCACCTGCCACCTTCCAAAGGCTGGTGAACCAAGTCCTTACTGGGTTGGATGACTTTTGCGCAGCATATCTGGATGACATTGCTGTCTTTAGCTCCACCTGGGAGGATCACCTGATCCACCTGAAGAAGGCTCTTGAGGCTCTGCAAAGGGCAGGCCTCACTATCAAGGCTACAAAGTGCCAGATAGGGCAGAGTAAGGTTGTATATTTGGGCCACCTTGTAGGTGGAGGCCAAGTTCAACCACTGGAGAGTAAGATACAATCCATCAAGGACTGGTCCCCTCCAACCACCCAGACTCAAGTTCGAGCTTTCTTGGGCTTGACTGGGTACTACAGGAAGTTTGTTAAGAACTATGGGTCCATTGTGACTCCTCTTAATGATCTGACATCCAAGAAGATGCCCAAAAAGGTTCAGTGGACAGTAAGCTGTCAAAAGGCATTTGATGACCTGAAGGAGGCCATGTGCTCTGCACCTATCCTGAAAAGTCCTGACTACTCCAAAGAGTTTATTGTCCAAACAGATGCTTCTGAGTTGGGTGTGGGAGCTGTGCTGTCACAACTTAATGTAGATGGTCAAGACCAACCCATTGCTTTTATTAGCAGAAGGTTGACCCCCAGATAGAAGAATTGGTCAGCTATTGAGAGGGAGGCCTTTGCTGTGGTGTGGGCCCTGAAGAAGCTGAGGCCATACTTGTTTGGCACTCACTTCAAGATTCAGACCGACCATAAGCCCCTCTTGTGGCTAAATCAGATGAAGGGTGAAAACCCCAAACTGCTTAGGTGGTCCATTTCCCTACAGGGGATGGACTTTACAGTGGAGCACCGGCCAGGTACTGACCATGGGAATGCAGATGGTCTCTCCAGGTACTTCCACTTAGGACATGAAGACGAGACTGGTCAAGGCTAGTTTAATGTCCCAGCGTTTGGGGGGGGGGGTTGTGTAGGAGAGTAGGGTCTGCTATCCTATGGTCACCCCAAATTTTTGCTTTTTGCTTCACTGGTTTTTGAAATATTGAGGCTGTGGGCCTGCCAATCAGACCCCCAGCCTGCTGTTCTCTCTACTAAATTAAAACTATGCACCCTAGGTGCATAACCAATTGGAAGTGGATCACCCTGTCAGCCCCTGTACCAGTGTACACTAGGTACCCAGGGCATTGGTGTACCCAAGGCCTGCCAGGGGCTGCAGCATGTATTATGCCACCCCAGGCTTGGCCTAACAAATTGACACAACTGGCTGATCACTCAGCTGGGGTAAGTTGGTGTAATCACCTCTTACTTAGGTGTAGTATACCTATACCTAACCTTAAATGGGACACCTGGTAACCTATAAGTCACTCCTATGGCAGGCCTTAACAATCCTGAAGGCAGAGTGCGTGGTTCCATGTGAGATGGTGCTCTGGCATGAGCTGAGCCTGTCTGCAGTGGTCGGAACAACTTCCTTCTACTGTTTCCCGATATCGTCATACCATATACTCTTAAGTGCATTATGAACCTCGCGGTTAAATGCTATCTTTGGTTTGGCTTTATCAAAACATGTCGAGTAAGGTGTCATACGAATTGGAATACTAACCCCTCGCCAATTCTGGCGACGGGGTTAGCATTCCACCCTTCTAGAGGGACACGACATGTACAGTGCCTGAAACCCGGGTAAAATCAGACATAGCCTCAGCTCCACAAAATGGATGCTGCCACCACAGACACAAGTCTGCCCTCCTGCTGCTGGGAGTCCTTCCAGCTTGGGAGGTGTGGACAAAGGGTTTCCTGCCAGGGGAGGTGCGTGCACCACCCCAGACAGGATTTTGTGAATTGGTCAGGTAGGGCTTGAAAGAAACCAGACATGCCTGTGGCTCACAAGGAGCCTCGGTGCATATGCCAGTTCAAACCGGTCCTGGGGCACACCAGTCCCGGGCCTGGGGCGAGCTGGACAAAGGATTGGGGGTGTAACCACCCCCCTTCCTGGTCCCACCCATAGGGAGGGACCTAGCAGGTAGTCCGGCCCCTAGAATCCGCTTAAAGGTAGGAGCTGTGTCCTAAGACTTCAGACCTCCTGGAATCAACTTAAAACTAAGAAGAAGACGGGAACTTCGACGCTCTGCTGCACAGAGGACTGAAGCCAATCTCCCCTGTGGTCAGGGAGTGACCACCTTGCTAACGCAAGCACCATCCAGCGAATCAACGTCTGCTTTGCCGCCGCCTCCCGCCGGAGCCCGAGCCCAGAGACTGACAAGACCTGGACCTCCAGACCTCTCACCGCCCGATCCACAGTCCCTGAAAAGAGGAGACCCGTGGAGGCACCGAGACACGTGGAGCCAGCCATCTTAGAACGACTACCACAAGCTGACAAGTGCAACAACCGAGGCTCCCTCCAAGTTGTGCTTTGGGATCTGAGAAGCCCCACCCGCGAGCAGCATCTGCACCAAAGGTGAGCCCTCCAGCATCTCCACCATCTGCGTGGGGCCCTTCTGCATTTTGCCACTCGACGCGCCTAACCGGTTGCTGGCCCGCTGGCTAGTAGCCATCTTGGCGACGAACTTCAATAAATACACCGCTGGTCTGGTTGCTCCAGACTAGCCCTTGCTCCCCTCCAAAGGAGCAGTCCTTCTGACCTTGCTGGTCAGAACCATCAGCTTATTTCCTTTTCCTACAACAATTGCTTTTGCCAAGGCTTGTTTGCTTCGATCAAGTCGCCGACACCGCCGACAGCGAGAGCCTGCGTGGGACTGCTCGTGACTCGACTCCTGGACGTCGTCGACCTCCAGGGACCACGTGGCTGCAGAGACAAGCTACACCTTTCTTCCTGTTTGCACCCGACATTGCCTGGTACCCACCTGGTGCCACGCTGGTCACTGGCTAGTGACTAGGAACACTGTCCCCTCTGCTTACAGGTCTTCAACATCTCCGATCCACTCTTGGATCCACTGCATCTCTCCCGGACCGACCGCCTGCAGCATCTTTGTCTTCAAGCTCCACGGAACAGATAGAAGAAACCCGACGCACTTCGAGGCCTATGCACCCGCTTCCTGTGGGTGAGGTAAAGCTGGCACATCTGTGTCCAAGTGTAGTATTACATCTCTAGTGCCTGTGTTCCAAATCTTGAGTTCCTAGTCCATCCGGAAGATCCTCTTTGCAGTAACTTTGTACTTTTTACGCACCCTTTGAAACCTATGGGAGCACGCGTGTGACTATTTGCTCTGCACACGCCACCCGTGGACCTCCTGGTCACTAACTGACGTTAGCTCCTTGTAGGCCCAGCGATTCTAGAGGCCCTAGGCCTTTTCCCTTTTCTGTTTGTGGTACTTATACCACTATTTTAGTATATGGTTCGAGTGGCCACCAGGGCCTATCCATATAACGTGCAACTTCTGTGTATTCTGTGATAATCTTGTTTGACGATTTGTGCTCCTGTGCTCATAAAGAGACTAGGGGTTACTTTGAGAAATAAATACATATATATTTTGAATATATATCTGTGTGGTGTCCTTTCATTGGTATAAAAGGGGGTTGCATTTGGTAAAACAGCTGGCTTAACACGCTTCACGAGTTTAGCCTCAAAGACTGCTTAGCCTACGCTACCACTAGGGCAGCTAGTCCGAAAAGGTTGACTTACAACCACACCATAAGGGTTGCTTGGCATGGTACAAGGTGATCACTTTAACTAGTGAGCATCATATACCAGGCCAACTTCTCACACACAGACACTAGAGATGATACTCTACACTTGGGCACCGGAGTGCCAGCTTTACCTCACCCACAGGAAGCGGGTGCATAGGTCTCGAAGTGTGTCGGGTTTCTTCTATATGTTCAATGGAGCCTGAAGACAAAGATGCTGCAGGCGGTCGGTCCGGAAGGGATGCGGTGGATCCAAGGGTGGATCGGAGTTGTAGAAGACCTGTAAGCAGAGGGGACAGTGTTCACAGTCACTAGCCAGTGACCAGCGTGGCACCAGGTGGGTACCAGGCGATGTCGGGTGCAAACAGGAGGAGAGGTGCAGCTTTTCTCTGCAGCCACGTGGTCCCTGAAGGTCGACGACGTCCAGGAGTCGGTTCACGAGCTGTCCCACGCAGGCTCTCGCTGTCGGCGGTGTCGGCGACTTGGTCGAAGCAAACAAGCCTTGGCAAAAGCAATTGTTGTGGAGAACGAAATAAGCTGATGGTTCTGACCAGCAAGGTCAGAGGGACTGCTCCTTTGGAGGGGAGCAAGGGCCAGTCTGGAGCAACCAGACCAGCGGTGTAATTCTTGAAGTTCGTCGCCAAGATGGCCACTAGCCAACGGGCCAGCAACCGGTTAGGCGCGTCGAGTGGCAAAATGCAGAGGGGCCCCACGCAGATCGTGGAGATGCTGGAGGGCTCACCTTTGGTGCAGATGCTGCTCGGGTGTTGGGCTTCTCAGGACCCAAAGCACAACTTGGAGGGAGCCTCAGTTGTCGCTCTTGAAGCTTGTCGTGGTCTTTTCAAGATGGCTGGCTCCACGTGTCTCGGTGCCTCCACGGGATCCTTCTTTTCAGGGACTGTGGATCGGGCGGTGAGAGGTCTGGAGGTCCAGGTCTTGTCAGTCTCTGGGCTCGGGCACCGGCGGGAGGCGGCGGCAAAGCAGACGTTGATTCGCTGGATGGTGCTTGCGTTAGCAAGGTGGTCACTCCCTGGCCACAGGGGAGATTGGCTTCAGTCCTCTGTGCGGCAGAGCGTCGAAGTTCCCATCTTCTTCTTGTAGTTAAGTTGATTCAAGGATGTCTAAAGTCTTAGGACACAGCTCCTACCGTTATTCGGATTCTAGGGGCCGGACTACCTGCTAGGTCCCTCCCTAAGGGTGGGACCAGGAAGGGGGATGGTTACACCCCCAATCCTTTTTCCAGCTCGCCCCAGGTCCAGGGCTGGTGTGCCCCAGGACCGGTTTGAACTGGCATATGCACCGAGGCTCCTTGTGAGCCTCAGGCATGTCTGGTTTCTTTCAAGCCCTACCTGACCAATACACAAAATCCTGTCTGTGGTGGTGCATGCACCTCCCCTGGCAGGAAACCCTTTGTCCACACCTCCCAAGCTGGAAGGACTCCCAGCAGCAGGAGGGCAGACTTGTGTCTATGGTGGCAGCATCCATTTTGTGGAGCTGAGGCTATGTCTGATTTTACCCGGGTTTCAGGTACTGTACCTGTCGTGTCCCTCTAGAAGGGTGGAATGCTAACCCCGTCGCCAGAATTGGCGAGGGGTTAGTATTCCAATTCGTATGACACCTTACTCGACATGTTTTGATAAAGCCAAACCAAAGATAGCATTTAACCGCGAGGTTCATAATGCACTTAAGAGTATATGGTATGACGATATCTGGAAACAGTAGAAGGAAGTGGTTCCGACCACTGCAGACAGGCTCAGCTCATGCCAGAGCACCATCTCAAATGGAACCAAGCACTCTGCCTTCAGGATTGTTAAGGCCTGCCATAGGAGTGACTTATAGGTTAACATGTGTCCCATTTAAGGTTAGGTATAGGTATACTACACCTAAGTAAGAGGTGGTTACACCAACTTACCCCAGCTGAGTGATCAGCCAGTTGTGTCAAATTTGTTAGGCCAGGCCAGGGGTGGCACAATACATGCTTCAGCCCCTGGTAGGCCTTAGATACACCAATGCCCTGGGTACCTAGTGTACACTGGTACAGGGGCTCACAGGGTGATCCACTTCCAATTGGTTGTGCACCTAGGGTGCATAGTGTAAATTTAGTAGAGAGAACAGCAGGCTGGGGGTCTGATTGGCAGGCCCACAGCCTCAATATGTCAAAAACCAGTGAAGCAAAAAGCAAAAATTTGGGGTGACCATAGGATAGCAGACCCTACTCTCCTACAGTGATTATTGGAAAGGGGTACCTCAGTTGCATCTTCAGAAGGGGGGCCTCCTGTTCCAGTCCCTAAGGGGCCTAACTGGGAGGCTTTCTTGAGAGCTTTCTGATCTTCATCAGCTTGTAAAAGCTCTCTGAGTTCAGCAGAGGTAGGGTTCTTGGGCTGTTTAAGGCCCCTGATATTTGCCAACTGCCTGATCTCATTTTGGTTTAGGGTAGCAAAGATGGATGGTGCCCTCTGGGGGTCACTCTCAACAGAGATGGGTACATTGGACCCCTCTGCCCCAGCCATTGCTCTTAAGTGTGGGTGGATGTGTTGCAATCTACCTACACTTGGGTTTACCTACTAAACCTATCTAGTAGTTGTAGTCAGGGTGTGCTACTCCCTTTGCTCTGCAACAACTAAGTTCAGTAGAACTTAAGTATATCTATCTTGTTTTATATGAACCTACAGGTACCTATGTGATGTTTCAATTGGTAACCAAGAGATTACAATGGTAAAACACAGCAAGCTCAAATCCAACCGCTGCTCACCAATGTGAGAAGTTGGCCTGGTATATGATGTTCACTAGTTAAAGTGACCACCTTGTACCATGCCAAGCAACCCTTATGGTGTGGTTGTAAGTCAACCTTTTCGGACTAGCTGCCCTAGTGGTAGCGTAGGCTAAGCAGTCTTTGAGGCTAAACTCGTTAAAGCGTGTTAAGCAGGCTGTTTTACCAATTGCAACCCCCCTTTATACCAATGAAAGGACACCACACAGATATATATTCAAAATATATATGTATTTATTTCTCAAAGTATCCCCTAGACTCTTTATGAGCACCGGAGCACAAATCGTTAAACAAGACAACGTTATAATATACAGAAGTTGCACTTTATATGGATGGGCCCTGGTATAAGTACCACGAACAAGAAAGGGAAAAGGCCTAGGGCCTCTAGAATCACTGGGCCTACAAGGAGCTAACTTCAGTTAGTGACCAGGAGGTCCACGGGTCGCGTGTGCAGTGAGGAAAGTTACACGCGTGCTCCCTTAGGTTTTCAATGGGTGCGTAAAAGTTTAAAAGTTACTGCAGAAAGGATCTTCTGGATGGACTACGATCTTAAGATTCAAAACACAGACACTAGAGATGTTTCTCTACACTTTGGCACCGGAGTGCCAGCTTTACCTCACCCACAGGAAGCGGGTGCATAGGTCTCGAAGTGCGTCGGGTTTCTTCTATCGATTCAATGGAGCCTGATGACAAAGATGCTGCAGGCGGTCGGTCCAGAAGAGATGCGGTGGTTCCAAGGGAGGATCGGAGTTGTAGAAGACCTGAAAGCAGAGGGGACAGTGTTCACAGTCACTAGCCAGTGACCGGCGTGGCACCAGGAAGGTACCAGACGATGTCGGGTGCAAACAGGTGGTTAGGTGTAGCTTGTCTCCGCAGCCACGTGGTCCCTGAAGGTCAACGACATCCAGGCGTCAAGTCACGAGCTGTCCCACGCAGGCTCTCGCTGTCGGCTCTGTCGGCGACTCGAAAGAAGCAAACAAGCCTTGGCAAAGGCAGGAGTTGTGGAAAAAGAGGAAAGCTGATTGTTCTGACCGGCAAGGTCAGGGGGGCTGCTCTTTTGGAGAGCAGCTATGGCCAGTCTGGGGCAACCAGACCAGCATCGTTGATTTCAAAATAGGTCGCCAAAATGGCCACTAGCCAACGGGCCAGGGACCGGGCAGGTGCGTCGAGATGCAAAGTGCAGAGGGGCCCCACGCAGATCGTGGAGATGCTGGAGGGCTCACCTTTGGTGCAGATGCTGCTCGGTGGTTGGGCTTCTAAGGACCCAAAGCACAACTTGGAGGAAGCCTCTGTTGTCGCGCTTGCAGCTTGTCATCAGTCTTTCAAGATGGCTGGCTCCACATGTCTCGGTGCCTCCACGGGTTCCTTCTTTGCAGGGACTGTGGATCGGGCTGTGAGAGGTCTGGAGGTCCAGGTCGTGTTGGGCTCTGGGCTCGGGCTCTGGCGGGAGGCGGCGGCAAAGCAGACGTTGAATAGCTGGTTGGTGCTTGTGTTAGCAAGATGGTCACTCCCTGACCATAGGGGAGATTTCCTTCAGTCCTCTGTGCAGCAGAGCGTCGAAGTTCCCGTCTTCTTCTTGTGGTTAAGTTGATTCCAGGATGTCTGAAGTCTTAGGACACAGCTCCTACCTTTAAGCGGATTCTAGGGGCCGGACTACCTGCTAGGTCCCTCCCTAAGGGTGGGACCAGGAAGGGGGGTGGTTACACCCCCAATCCTTTGTCCAGCTTGCCCCAGGTCCGGGGCTGGTGTGCCCCAGGACCGGATTGAACTGGCATATGCACCGAGGCTCCTTGTGAGCCTCAGGCATGTCTGGTTTCTTTCAAGCCCTACCTGACCAATACACAAAATCCTGTCTGGGGTGGTGCTCGCACCTCCCTTGGCAGGAAACCCTTTGTCCACGTCTCCCAAGCTGGAAGGACTCCCAGCAGCAGGAGGGCAGACTTGTGTCTGTGGTGGCAGCATCCATTTTGTGGAGCTGAGGCTATGTCTGATTTTACCCGGGTTTCAGGTACTGTACATGTCGTGTCCCTCTAGAACCAAGCACTCTGCCTTCAGGATTGTTAAGGCCCACAGCCTCAATATGTCAAAAACCAGTGAAGCAAAAAGCAAAACATTTGGGATGACCATAGGATAGCAGACCCTACTCTCCTACACTCAGCCATCCTAGAGCGGAGACCAAGCACAAAGTCCACTATGTCTTGTTTAGGCTTTTTGAGAAGTAACTCCCATCCTTCCTTCACTAAACACAGTGGGCCTCTTACAGGGTGCCCAAACAGCAATTCAAAGGGGCTGTAGCCAACTCCTTTTTGTGGGACCTCTCTGTAAGCAAACAGAAGGCAGGGTAGAAGGATGTCCCATCTTCGCCTGAGCTTTTCAGGTAATCCTTTGATCATACCCTTTAGGGTCTTGTTGAATCTCTCAACAAGCCCATTGCATTGTGGGTGATAAGGAGTGGTGAACTTGTAGTTGACACCACATTCCTTCCACATAGCTGTCAAGTATCCTGACAAGAAGTTGGTACCTGTAGGAGAGTAGGGTCTGCTATCCTATGGTCACCCCAAATTTTTGCTTTTTGCTTCACTGGTTTTTGACATATTGAGGCTGTGGGCCTGCTAATCAGACCCCCAGCCTGCTGTTCTCTCTAACTAAATTGACACTATGCCTAACCTTAAATGGGACACATGTTAACCTATAAGTCACTCCTATGGCAGGCCTTAACAATCCTGAAGGCAGAGTGCTTGGTTCCATGTGAGATGGTGCTCTGGCATGAGCTGAGCCTGTCTGCAGTGGTCGGAACAACTTCCTTCTACTGTTTCCAGATATCGTCATACCATATACTCTTAAGTGCATTATGAACCTCGCGGTTAAATGCTATCTTTGGTTTGGCTTTATCAAAACATGTTGAGTAAGGTGTCATACGAATTGGAATACTAACCCCTCGCCAATTCTGGCGACGGGGTTAGCATTCCACCCTTCTAGAGGGACACGACATGTACAGTACCTGAAACCCGGGTAAAATCAGACATAGCCTCAGCTCCACAAAATGGATGCTGCCACCACAGACACAAGTCTGCCCTCCTGCTGCTGGGAGTCCTTCCAGCTTGGGAGGTGTGGACAAAGGGTTTCCTGCCAGGGGAGGTGCGTGCACCACCCCAGACAGGATTTTGTGTATTGGTCAGGTAGGGCTTGAAAGGAACCAGACATGCCTGAGGCTCACAAGGAGCCTCGGTGCATATGCCAGTTCAAACCGGTCCTGGGGCACACCAGCCCTGGACCTGGGGCGAGCTGGACAAAGGATTGGGGGTGCAACCACCCCCCTTCCTGGTCCCAGCCTTAGGGAGGGACCGAGCAGGTAGTCCGGCCCCTAGTATCCGAATAAAGGAAGTAGCTGTGTCCTAAGACTTTAGACATCCTGGAATCAACTTAACTACAAGAAGAAGAATGGAACTTCGACGCTCTGCCGCACAGAGGACTGAAGCCAATCTCCCCTGTGGTCAGGGAGTGACCACCTTGCTAACGCAAGCACCATCCAGCGAATCAACGTCTGCTTTGCCGCCGCCTCCCTCCGGAGCCCGAGCCCAGAGACTGACAAGACCTGGACCTCCAGACCTCTCACCGCCCGATCCACAGTCCCTGAAAAGAAGGAACCCGTGGAGGCACCGAGACACGTGGAGCCAGCCATCTTGAAAAGACCACGACAAGCTGCAAGCGCAACAACCGAGGCTCCCTCCAAGTTGTGCTTTGGGATCTGAGAAGCCCAACACCCGAGCAGCATCTGCACCAAAGGTGAGCCCTCCAGCATCTCCAAGATCTGCGTGGGGCCCCTCTGCATTTTGCCACTCGACGCGCCTAACCGGTTGCTGGCCCGTTGGCTAGTGGCCATCTTGGCGACGAACTTCAAGAACTACACCGCTGGTCTGGTTGCTCCAGACTGGCCCTTGCTCCCCTCCAAAGGAGCAGTCCCTCTGACCTTGCTGGTCAGAACCATCAGCTTATTTTGTTTTCCACAACAATTGCTTTTGCCAAGGCTTGTTTGCTTTGATCAAGTCGCCGACACCGCCGACAGCGAGAGCCTTCGTGGGTCAGTTCGTGAACCGACTCCTGGACGTCGTCGACCTTCAGGGATCACGTGGCTGCAGAGACAAGCTACACCTTTCCTCCTGTTTGCACCCGACATCGCCTGGTACCTACCTGGTGCCACGCTGGTCACTGGCTAGTGACTGTGAACACTGTCCCCTC
This sequence comes from Triturus cristatus, assembly GCF_964204655.1. Lineage (NCBI taxonomy): Eukaryota > Metazoa > Chordata > Amphibia > Caudata > Salamandridae > Triturus > Triturus cristatus. Next base: position 491,369,574 of record NC_140579.1, on the reverse strand, counting down.
TGCTTACAGGTCTTGTACAACTCCGATCCACCCTTGGATCCACCGCATCTCTTCTGGACCGACCGCCTGCAGCATCTTTGTCGACAGGCTCCATTGAATCGATGGAAGAAACCCGACGCACTTCGAGACCTATGCACCCGCTTCCTGTGGGTGAGGTAAAGCTGGCACTCCGGTGCCCAAGTATAGAGTATCATCTAACTAAAGTTAGCTCCTTGTAGGCCCAGCGATTCTAGAGGCCCTAGGCCTTTTCCCTTTTCTGTTCGTGGTACTTATACCACCATTTTAGTATATGGTTCGAGTGGCCACTAGGGCCTATCCATATAGAGTGCAACTTCTGTGTATTCTAACTCATTCTTGTTTAACGATTTGTGCTCCTGTGCTCATAAAGAGTCTAGGGGATACTTTGAGAAATAAATACATATATATTTTCAATATATATCTGTGTGGTGTCCTTTCATTGGTATAAAGGGGGGTTACATTTGGTAAAACAGCCTGCTTAACACGTTTCACGAGTTTAGCCTAGGCCTGGGCAAAAATTTCGTTCCGTTCGCGGAAATTGCGATAATTTGACATTTTTGCGTTCCGCGGAGAGCGCGAAAATGTCAAAAATTCCGGTTTCCGCAGCTTGGCGATAATTTGTTTCTTGCTCGCGCTGTAAAATGATACATTCTCGCGCGCGCGCGATCGCCTTACCTGAATCCCTGCGTTCGCCGACAAGTTTTCTTGATCCGGTCGCGTTCTCCATGAGATGTTGTATTGTTTTTAGCCATTTGCGCTGTCTCGCGACAGTTCGCGCCCGCAGTGACGTCATGCGTCGCGCGATCACGTCTTTCTTCTCGCGATCATGCACCGCGAGAACAACTCAAAACAAGATGGCCGCGCCCGCAAGCAACCACATGGGTAAGTTGGCGACCCGCAACCATGCAGAAAATCTCGCGAACATGCCGGAAAAAAACTTCCGCATCTTTGCGATATTTCTGCTTGTTTGCGATAATTTTAAACATTCTCGCGATAATTTGCGAAGGTTAATTCCGCAAATTCCGCCCACCCCTAGTTTAGCCTCAAAGACTGCTTAGCCTACGCTACCACTAGGGCAGCTGGTCCGAAAAGGGTGACTTACAACCACACCATAAGGGTTGCTTGGCATGGTACAAGGTGGTCACTTTAACTAGTGAACATCATATACCAGGCCAACTTCTCACATTGGTGAGCAGCGGTTGGATTTGAGCTAGCTGTGTTTTACCTCTGTAATCTCTTTGATACCAATTGAAAGATCATACAGGTACCTTTAGGTACATATAAAACAAGAATAGATATACTTAAGTTCTACTGAACTTAGTTGTTGTAGAGCAAAGGGAGTAGCACACCCTGACTACAACTACTAGAGAGGTTTAGTAGGTAAACCCAAGTGTAGGTAGATTGCAACACATCCACCCACACTTAAGAGCAATGGCTGGGGCAGAGGGGTCCAAGGTACCCATCTCTGTTGAGAGTGACCCCCAGAGGGCACCATCCATCTTTGCTACCCTAAATCAAAATGAGCTCAGGCAGTTGGCAAATATCAGGGGCCTTAAACAGCCCAAGAATCCTACTTCTGCTGAACTCAGAGAGCTTTTACAGGCTGATGAAGATCAGAAAGCTCTCAGGAAAGCCTCCCAGTTAGGCCCCTTAGGGACAGGAACAGGATGCCCCCCTTCTGAAGATGCTACTGAAGTACCCCTTTCCAATAGTCATCCCTTAGATGAGAATCATACAACACAGGTGGAAAGTGATGGGGATACAGAAGGTAGTGGGGATGAAGGGAGAACTAGCCCAGTGCCAAGTGTTATACGTGGCCCAGCTAACTTAAGGCTACTGGGGACTGACAATGGGATCACCACATTGGATCTCCCTAGTGGACTTAACCAGGGGCTTGGGAGGCAAAGGAATCACTCAGGTGAATCTAATGCTTCTCATACCTCTAGAGGCTCTCAAGGTCACTCCAGGAGAAGGATGACCACCCCTCAGAGGAGGGAACATGAGGCCAGAATGCAGGAAGCTCAGCTGAGAATCAGGAAACAGGAGCTAGAAGTAGCTCTGATGGAAGAGAAACTGAGTAAGGCTAGGCGACCTAAAGAGAGTGGGTCTATACCCACTGGTGGCAGCATTGTCCCTAAGGACAAGGATAGGGTCTTTGATAATAGGAACCTGTCCAAGGTTGTGCCCCCCTACAAAAGTGGGGATGACATCCACAAATGGATGACTGCTCTTGCGAGAGCCTGCAAAGTACAGCAGGTTCCTGAAGACCAGTGGGCAGCAATCCTCTGGCTCTCCTTTGAAGGAAGAGGCAGAGACAGACTCCTCACTGTTAGGGAGGAGGATGTCAGAAGCTACAGAGTCCTGAAGAGTGTCCTAGTTGATGGGTTAGGCTTAACCACTGAACAGTACAGGTTAATGTTCAGAGACACCCAGAAGACACAGACTCAGGACTGGTCTGAATACATTGAATGTGCCACTAAGGCTTTGGAGGGTTGGTTGTTGGGAAGTAAGGTATCTGATTATACAGGATTGTACAATTTGATGATGAGAGAACAGATTTTAAATAACTGTCAAAACCAGCAACTGCATCAACACTTGGTTGACTCTGATCTGACCTGTCCCCAAGAATTGGGAAAGAAGGCAGACAAATGGGTCAGAACCAGGGTTAAGCAAAAGAACCAGAACCAGGGCCAAGGGGGTGATCAGAAGAAAACAGACCAAAAGGGTGGAGATCAGAAATCTAAAGACCAAAAGTCTTCAACAGGGCCCCAAACTAGTACTAAAGAGGGTGGGTCCCAGCCTAAAGGGAAGAAGAAAGAAGGTCAAAAGAAACCCTGGTGCAATTCTTGCAAGAATACAACTCACTGGACTAGTGATTGTAAAAAGGGTGGAGCCTCCAACACTGTTGCCCCTAAGGCACCTGCTCCCAGTACTACTGTTAGCAGTGTTGGTCCCCAGACAAAGGGTGTAGTGGGAATCACTATGGGAACTGAAGGAGATTCTGACTTAGACAGAACCCTGACACAGGCAGTCCTGATCTGTGATGGGGACATAGATTTGTCCTTGACTGTGAGCCCCAGTAACCTGGGCAAGTACAGACAGACTCCATTAATTAATGAAAAAGTGGCTCAAGCCTACAGGGACACATGTGCCAGTGTCACTATGGTGACACCAGGCTTTGTGGACCCTGGACAGTACATACCAGGTGAGAATTACCTGGTGACCAATGCCAGCAATGCCACTACTTCACATAGTGTGGCAGTTGTTAACTTCTCATGGGGAGGGGTAACTGGCCTCAAAAGGGTTGTGGTTAGTGCAGACCTCCCAGTAGAATGTGTGTTGGGCAATGACCTAGAGAGTTCTCTATGGTCTGAAGTGGAGTACAGGACACATGCAGAGATGTTAGGTATATCACCACATGTCCTTGCTGTGACCAGGTCACAGGCCAAAAAGTGCCTTACTGAACCTCAGGTCTTGGATCCTGGAACAATGGACCAAGCACCTACCAAGAAGAAGAACAGGAGGGTCAAGGCTGTGCCTTCCCCCCTGCCTCAGAGTGATGCTCACCCTTCCCAGGAACTGATCTAGAGAACCCTGAAGGAACTGTCCCTGAAGAGCTTGAACCTGATCAGGTTGAGTTTCTGGGGACAGGGGGACCTTCAAGGGCTGACTTGAGGCAGGCTCAGTTATCCTGTCCCTCTCTTGAACCCCTCAGACAGGTGGCTGCTGCTGCGGCTGCTGGGAATGCTCAAGGTACCCATAAAGTGTATTGGGATGAAGGGCTCCTTTATTCAGAGGCTAGAGACCCCAAGCCTGGTGCAACCAGGAGGTTGGTTATACCTCTGCAATTTAGGGGCTTCCTTCTTACCTTGGCCCATGATATTCCTTTAGCAGGACACTTAGGCCAGAACAAGCCTTGGGACAGACTTGTCCCTCACTTTCACTGGCCTCACATGAATGAAGATACCAAGGAGTTTTGTCGCTCCTGTGTGACCTGCCAAGCCAGTGGCAAATCAGGTGGCACAACAAAGGCCCACCTAGTACCACTACCTGTGGTGGGGGTCCCCTTTGAAAGAGTGGGAATAGATATAGTGGGTCCCATGGATCCTCCCACTGCATCTGGGCACAGATTTATACTGGTGGTAGTGGATCATGCCACCTGGTATCCAGAGGCAATTCCCCTTAGGACCACTACAGCACCTGTTGTGGCCAGGGCCCTGCTGGGAGTATTCTCCAGAGTGGGGTTTCCTAAGGAGGTGGTTTCTGACAGAGGTACCAACTTCATGTCAGGATACTTGACAGCTATGTGGAAGGAATGTGGTGTCAACTACAAGTTCACCACCCCTTATCACCCACAATGCAATGGGCTTGTTGAGAGATTCAACAAGACCCTAAAGGGTATGATCAAAGGATTACCTGAAAAGCTCAGGCGAAGATGGGACATCCTTCTACCCTGCCTTCTGTTTGCTTACAGAGAGGTCCCACAAAAGGGGGTTGGCTACAGACCCTTTGAATTGTTGTTTGGGCACCCTGTAAGAGGCCCACTGTGTTTGGTGAAGGAAGGATGGGAGTTACCTCTCAAAAAGCCTAAGCAAGACATAGTGGACTATGTACTTGGTCTACGCTCCAGGATGGCTGAGTATATGGAGAAGGCATCCAAAAACCTTGAGGCAAGCCAGGCCTTACAGAAAGCTTGGCATGACCAAAAGGCTGTCGTGGTTGAGTTTCAGCCAGGACAGAAGGTATGGGTGTTGGAGCCAGTGGCCCCAGCAGCACTCCAAGACAAATTGTCTGGACCCCATACAATCCTGGAAAAGAAGGGAGAGGTTACCTACTTGGTGGACCTAGGAACTCCCAGGAGTCCCCACAGGGTACTCCATGTTAACAGGTTAAAAGCATATGTTGACAGGGCAGACATGGGCTTGCTCATGGCTACAGATGAGGGACAGGAGGAAGAGAGTGACCCTCTCCCAGACCTGTTGTCTCAGAACCCTGAGGATGGCTCAGTTGAAGGAGTGACACTTGGAGGCAACCTCACTGATCATCAACAGACTGAATGTAGACAAGTTCTACAATCATTTCAACACATGTTTTCCTTGATACCTAGCCAAACTGACTGGTATACCCATGTGGTGGACACTGGTGACAGTCTGCCTGTAAAGAACAAGCTCTACAGACAACCTGACCACGTCAGGGACTGTATAAAGACTGAGGTACACAAAATGCTGGAATTAGGTGTCATTGAACCCTCAGAGAGCCCCTGGGCTAGCCCAGTGGTTCTGGTCCCCAAACCTCACACCAAAGATGGCAAGAGAGAGATGAGGTTCTGTGTGGACTACAGAGGACTCAATGCTGTCACCAGGACAGATGCACATCCTATTCCAAGGGCAGATGAGCTCATAGACAAACTAGCTTCTGCTAAGTTTTTGAGCACATTTGACTTGACAGCTGGCTATTGGCAAATCAGATTAGCTAAGGAGTCTAAGGCCAAAACAGCATTCTCAACCCCAGGTGGGCACTACCAATTTGTGGTGATGCCCTTTGGTCTGAAGAATGCACCTGCCACCTTCCAAAGGTTGGTGAATCAAGTCCTTACTGGGTTGGATGACTTTTGTGCAGCATATCTTGATGACATTGCTGTCTTTAGCTCCACCTGGGAGGATCACCTGATCCACCTGAAGAAGGCTCTTGAGGCTCTGCAAAGGGCAGGCCTCACTATCAAGGCCACTAAGTGCCAGATAGGGCAGAGTAAGGTTGATTATTTGGGCCACCTTGTAGGTGGAGGCCAAGTTCAACCACTGGAGAGTAAGATACAATCCATTAAGGACTGGTCTCCTCCAACCACCCAGACTCAAGTTCGAGCTTTCTTGGGCTTGACTGGGTACTACAGGAAGTTTGTTAAGAACTATGGGTCCATTGTGACTCCTCTTAATGATCTGACATCCAAAAAGATGCCCAAAAAGGTTCAGTGGACAGTAAGCTGTCAAAAGGCATTTGATGACCTGAAGGAGGCCATGTGCTCTGCACCTATCCTGAAAAGTCCTGACTACTCCAAAGAGTTTATTGTCCAAACAGATGCTTCTGAGTTGGGTGTGGGAGCTGTGCTGTCACAACTTAATGTAGATGGTCAAGACCAACCCATTGCTTTTATTAGCAGAAGGTTGACCCCCAGAGAGAAGAATTGGTCAGCTATTGAGAGGGAGGCCTTTGCTGTGGTGTGGGCCCTGAAGAAGCTGAGGCCATACTTGTTTGGCACTCACTTCAAGATTCAGACCGACCATAAGCCCCTCTTGTGGCTAAATCAGATGAAGGGTGAAAACCCCAAACTGCTTAGGTGGTCCATTTCCCTACAGGGGATGGACTTTACAGTGGAGCACCGGCCAGGTACTGACCATGGAAATGCAGATGGTCTCTCCAGGTACTTCCACTTAGGACATAAAGACGAGACTGGTCAAGGCTAGTTTAATGTCCCAGCGTTTGGGGGGGGGTTGTGTAGGAGAGTAGGGTCTGCTATCCTATGGTCACCCCAAATTTTTGCTTTTTGCTTCACTGGTTTTTGACATATTGAGGCTGTGGGCCTGCCAATCAGACCCCCAGCCTGCTGTTCTCTCTACTAAATTTACACTATGCACCCTAGGTGCATAACCAATTGGAAGTGGATCACCCTGTGAGCCCCTGTACCAGTGTACACTAGGTACCCAGGGCATTGGTGTATCTAAGGCCTACCAGGGGCTGAAGCATGTATTGTGCCACCCCTGGCCTGGCCTAACAAATTTGACACAACTGGCTGATCACTCAGCTGGGGTAAGTTGGTATAACCACCTCTTACTTAGGTGTAGTATACCTATACCTAACCTTAAATGGGACACATGTCAACCTATAAGTCACTCCTATGGCAGGCCTTAACAATCCTGAAGGCAGAGTGCTTGGTTCCATGTGAGATGGTGCTCTGGCATGAGCTGAGCCTGTCTGCAGTGGTCGGAACAACTTCCTTCTACTGTTTCCAGATATCGTCATACCATATACTCTTAAGTGCATTATGAACCTCGCGGTTAAATGCTATCTTTGGTTTGGCTTTATCAAAACATGTCGAGTAAGGTGTCATACGAATTGGAATACTAACCCCTCGCCAATTCTGGCGACGGGGTTAGCATTCCACCCTTCTAGAGGGACACGACATGTACAGTACCTGAAACCCGGGTAAAATCAGACATAGCCTCAGCTCCACAAAATGGATGCTGCCACCACAGACACAAGTCTGCCCTCCTGCTGCTGGGAGTCCTTCCAGCTTGGGAGGTGTGGACAAAGGGTTTCCTGCCAGGGGAGGTGCATGCACCACCCCAGACAGGATTTTGTGTATTGGTCAGGTAGGGCTTGAAAGCAACCAGACATGCCTGAGGCTCACAAGGAGCCTCGGTGCATATGCCAGTTCAATCCGGTCCTGGGGCACACCAGTCCCGGGCCTGGGGCGAGCTGGACAAAGGATTGGGGGTGTAACCACCCCCCTTCCTGGTCCCACCCTTAGGGAGGGACCTAGCAGGTAGTCCGGCCCCTAGAATCCGCTTAAAGGTAGGAGCTGTGTCCTAAGACTTCAGACATCCTGGAATCAACTTGAAACTAAGAAGAAGACGGGAACTTCGACATTCTGCTGCACAGAAGACTGAAGGAAATCTCCCCTGTGATCAGGGAGTGACCACCTTGCCTACGCAAGCACCATCCAGCGAATCAACGTCTGCTTTGCCGCCGCCTCCCGCCGGAGCCCGAGCCCAGAGACTGACAAGACCTGGACCTCCAGACCTCTCACCGCCCGATCCACAGTCCCTGAAAAGAGGAGACCCGTGGAGGCAACGAGACACGTGGAGCCAGCCATCTTGAAACGACCACGACAAGCTGCAAGTGCAACAACCGAGGCTCCCTCCAAGTTGTGCTTTGGGATCTGAGAAGCCCAACCCTCGAGCAGCATCTGCACCAAAGGTGAGCCCTCCAGCATCTCCACGATCTGCGTGGGGCCCTTCTGCATTTTTGCCACTCGACGCGCCTAATCGGTTGCTGGCCTGTTGGCTAGTGGCCATCTTGGCGACGAACTTCAAGAAATACACTGCTGGTCTGGTTGCTCCAGACTGGCCCTTGCTCCCCTCCAAAGGAGCAATCCCTCTGACCTTGCTGGTCAGAACCATCAGCTTATTTCGTTTTCCACAACATTTGCTTTTGCCAAGGCTTGTTTGCTTCGATCAAGTCCCCGACAGCGCCGACAGCGAGAGCCGGCGTGGGACAGCTCGTGAATCGACTCCTGGACGTCGTCGACCTTCAGGGACCACGTGGCTGCAGAGACAAGCTACACCTTTCTTCCTGTTTGCACCCGACATCGCCTGGTACCCACCTGGTGCCAGGCTGGTTACTGGCTAGTGACTGTGAACACTGTCCCCTCTGCTTACAGGTCTTCTACAACTCCGATCCACCCTTGGATATACCGCATCCCTTCCGGACCGACCGCCTGCAGCATCTTTGTCCACAGGCTCCATTGAACAGATAGAAGAAACCCGAAGCACTTCGACACCTATGCACCCGCTTCCTGTGGGTGAGTTAAAGCTGGCACTCCGGTGCCCAAGTGTAGAGTAACATCTCTAGTGTCTGTGTTTCCAATCCTGAGTTCATAGTCCATCCAGAAGATCCTTTTTGCAGTAACTTTTTACTTTTTACGCACCCATTGAAAACCTATGGGAGCACGCGTGTGACTATTTGCTCTGCACACGCAACCCGTGGACCTCCTGGTCACTAACTGAAGTTAGCTCCTTGTAGGCCCAGCGATTCTAGAGGCCCTAGGCCTTTTCCCTTTTCTGTTCGTGGTACTTATACCACTATTTTAGTATATGGTTTGAGCGGCCACCAGGGCCTATCCATATAAAGTGCAACTTCTGTGTATTCTAATGTAATCTTGTTTGATGATTTGTGCTCCTGTGCTCATAAAGAGACTAGGGGTTACTTTGAGAAATAAATACATATATATTTTGAATATATATCTGTGTGGTGTCCTTTCATTGGTATAAAAGGGGGTTGCATTTGGTAAAACAGCTGGCTTAACACGCTTCACGAGTTTAGCCTCAAAGACTGCTTAGCCTACGCTACCACTAGGGCAGCTAGTCCGAAAAGGTTGACTTACAACCACACCATAAGGGTTGCTTGGCATGGTACAAGGTGGTCACTTTAACTAGTGAACATCATATACCAGGCCAACTTCTCACAGTACCCCTTTCCAATAGTCATCCCTTAGATGAGAATCATACTACAGAGGAGGAAAGTGATGGGGATACAGGAGGTAGTGAGGATGAAGGGAGAACTAGCCCAGTGCCAAGTGTTATACGTGGCCCAGCTAACTTAAGGCTACTGGGGACTGACAATGGGATCACCCCATTGGATCTACCTAGTGGACTTAACCAGGGGCTTGGGAGGCAAAGGAATCACTCAGGTGAATCTAATGCTTCTCATGCCTCTAGAGGCTCTCAAGGTCACTCCAGGAAAAGGATGACCACCCCTCAGAGGAGGGAGCATGAGGCCAGAATGCAAGAAGCCCAGCTGAGGATCAGGAACCAGGAGCTAGAAGTAGCTCTGATGGAAGAGAAACTGAGCAAGGCTAGGCAGCATAAAGAGATTGGGTCTATACCCACTGGTGGCAGCATTGTCCCTAAGGACAAAGATAGGGTCTTTGATAATAGGAACCTGTCTAAGGTTGTGCCCCCCTACAAAAGTGGCGATGACATCCACAAATGGATGACTGCTCTTGAGAGAGCCTGCAAAGTGCAGCAGGTTCCTGAAGACCAGTGGGCAGCAATCCTCTGGCTCTCCTTTGAAGGAAGAGGCAGAGATAGACTCCTCACTACTAGAGAAGAGGATGTCAGAAATTACAGAGTCCTGAAGAGTGTCCTAGTTGATGGGTTAGGCTTAACCACTGAACAGTACAGGTTAATGTTCAGAGACACCCAAAAGACACAGACTCAGGACTGGTCTGAATACATTGAATGTGCCACTAAGGCTTTGGAGGGTTGGTTGCTGGGAAGTAAGGTATCTGATTATACAGGATTGTACAATTTGATGATGAGGGAACAGATTTTAAATAACTGTCAAAACCAGCAACTGCATCAACACTTGGTTGACTCTGATCTGACCTCTCCCCAAGAATTGGGAAAAAAGGCAGACAAATGGGTCAAAACCAGGGTTAAGCAAAAGAACCAGAACCAGGGCCAAGGGGGTGATCAGAAGAAAACAGACCAGAAGGGTGGAGATCAGAAATCTAAAGACCAGAAGTCTTCAACAGGGCCCCAAACTACTGCTAAGGAGGGTGGGTCCCAACAACAATCCAAGGGAAAGAAGAAAGAAGGTCAAAAGAAACCCTGGTGCAATCATTGCAAGAATACAACTCACTGGACTAGTGATTGTAAAAAGGGTGGAGCCCCCAACACTGTTGCCCCTAAGGCACCTGCTACCAGTACTACTGTTAGCAGTGTTGGTCCCCAGACAAAGGGTGTAGTGGGAATCTGTGAGAAGTTGGCCTGGTATATGATGCTCACTAGTTAAAGTGATCACCTTGTACCATGCCAAGCAACCCTTATGGTGTGGTTGTAAGTCAACCTTTTCGGACTAGCTGCCCTAGTGGTAGCGTAGGCTAAGCAGTCTTTGAGGCTAAACTCGTGAAGCGTGTTAAGCCAGCTGTTTTACCAAATGCAACCCCCTTTTATACCAATGAAAGGACACCACACAGATATATATTCAAAATATATATGTATTTATTTCTCAAAGTAACCCCTAGTCTCTTTATGAGCACAGGAGCACAAATCGTCAAACAAGATTACAGTAGAATACACAGAAGTTGCACTTTATATGGATAGGCCCTGGTGGCCGCTCGAACCATATACTAAAATAGAGGTATAAGTACCACAAACAGAAAAGGGAAAAGGCCTAGGGCCTCTAGAATCGCTGGGCCTACAAGGAGCTAACTTCAGTTAGTGACCAGGAGGTCCACGGGTGGCGTGTGCAGAGCAAATAGTCACACGCGTGCTCCCATAGGTTTCAATGGGTGCCTAAAAAGTACAAAGTTACTGCAAAGAGGATCTTCCGGATGGACTAGGAACTCAAGATTTGGAACACAGGCACTAGAGATGTAATACTACACTTGGGCACAGGAGTGCCAGCTTTACCTCACCCACAGAAAGCGGGTGCATAGGCCTCGAAGTGCGTCGGGTTTCTTCGATCTGTTCCGTGGAGCCTGTGGACAAAGATGCTGCAGGCGGTCGGTCCGGGAGAGATGCGGTGGATCCAAGAGTGGATCGGAGATGTTGAAGACCTGTAAGCAGAGGGGACAGTGTTCACAGTCACTAGCCAGTGACCAGCGTGGCACCAGGTGGGTACCAGGCAATGTCGGGTGCAAACAGGAAGAAAGGTGTAGCTTGTCTCTGCAGCCACGTGGTCCCTGGAGGTCGACGACGTCCAGGAGTCGGTTCACGAGCTGTCCCACGCAGGTTCTCGCTGTCGGCGGTGTCGGCGACTTGATCGAAGCAAACAAGCCTTGGCAAAAGCAATTGTGGTAGGAGATGAAATAAGCTGATGGTTCTGACCAGCAAGGTCAGATGGACTGCTCCTTTGGAGGGGAGCAAGGGCCAGTCTGGAGCAACCAGACCAGCGGTGTATTTTGTAAAGTTCGTCGCCAAGATGGCTACTAGCCAGCGGGCCAGCAACCGGTTAGGCGCGTCGAGTGGCAAAATGCAGAAGGGCCCCACGCAGATCGTGGAGATGCTGGAGGGCTCACCTTTGATGCAGATGCTGCTCGAGGGTTGGGCTTCTCAGATCCCAAAGCACAACTTGGAGGGAGCCTCGGTTGTTGCACTTGTCAGCTTGTCGTGGTTGTTTCAAGATGGCTGGCTCCACGTGTCTCGGTGCCTCCACGGGTCTCCTCTTTTCAGGGACTGTGGATCGGGCGGTGAGAGGTCTGGAGGTCCAGGTCTTGTCAGTCTCTGGGCTCGGGCTCCGGCGGGAGGTGGTGGCAAAGCAGACGTTGATTCGCTGGATGGTGCTTGCGTTAGCAAGGTGGTCACTCCCTGACCACAGGGGAGATTTCCTTCAGTCTTCTGTGCAGCAGAATGTCGAAGTTCCCGTCTTCTTCTTAGTTTCAAGTTGATTCCAGGATGTCTGAAGTCCTAGGACACAGCTCCTACCTTTAAGCGGATTCTAGGGGCCGGACTACCTGCTAGGTCACCCCTATGGGTGGGACCAGGAAGGGGGGTGGTTACACCCCCAATCCTTTGTCCAGCTCGCCCCAGGCCCGGGACTGGTGTGCCCCAGGACCGGTTTGAACTGGCATATGCACCGAGGCTCCTTGTGAGCCACAGGCATGTCTGGTTTCTTTCAAGCCCTACCTGACCAATACACAAAATCCTGTCTGGGGTGGTGCATGCACCTCCCCTGGCAGGAAACCCTTTGTCCACACCTCCCAAGCTGGAAGGACTCCCAGCAGCAGGAGGGCAGACTTGTGTCTGTGGTGGCAGCATCCATTTTGTGGAGCTGAGGCTATGTCTGATTTTACCCGGGTTTCAGGTACTGTACATGTCGTGTCCCTCTAGAAGGGTGGAATGCTAACCCCGTCACCAGAATTGGCGAGGGGTTAGTATTCCAATTCGTATGACACCTTACTCGACATGTTTTGATAAAGCCAAACCAAAGATAGCATTTAACCGCGAGGTTCATAATGCACTTAAGAGTATATGGTATGACGATATCTGGAAACAGTAGAAGGAAGTTGTTCCGACCACTGCAGACAGGCTCAGCTCATGCCAGAGCACCATCTCACATGGAACCAAGCACTCTGCCTTCAGGATTGTTAAGGCCTGCCATAGGAGTGACTTATAGGTTACCAGGTGTCCCATTTAAGGTTAGGTATAGGTATACTACACCTAAGTAAGAGGTGATTACACCAACTTACCCCAGCTGAGTGATCAGCCAGTTGTGTCAAATTGTTAGGCCAAGCCTGGGGTGGCATAATACATGCTTCAGCCCCTGGCAGGCCTTGGGTACACCAATGCCCTGTGTACCTAGTGTACACTGGTACAGGGGCTGACAGGGTGATCCACTTCCAATTGGTTATGCACCTAAGGTGCATAGTTTTAATTTAGTAGAGAGAACAGCAGGCTGGGGGTCTGATTGGCAGGCCCACAGCCTCAATATGTCAAAAACCAGTGAAGCAAAAAGCAAAAATTTGGGGTGACCATAGGATAGCAGACCCTACTCTCCTACACAACCCCCCCCCAAACGCTGGGACATTAAACTAGCCTTGACCAGTCTCGTCTTCATGTCCTAAGTGGAAGTACTTGGAGAGACCATCTGCATTCCCATGGTCAGTACCTGGCCGGTGCTCCACTGTAAAGTCCATCCCCTGTAGGGAAATGGACCACCTAAGCAGTTTGGGGTTTTCACCCTTCATCTGATTTAGCCACAAGAGGGGCTTATGGTCGGTCTGAATCTTGAAGTGAGTGCCAAACAAGTATGGCCTCAGCTTCTTCAGGGCCCACACCACAGCAAAGGCCTCCCTCTCAATAGCTGACCAATTCTTCTCTCTGGGGGTCAACCTTCTGCTAATGAAAGCAATGGGTTGGTCTTGACCATCTACATTAAGTTGTGACAGCACAGCTCCCACACGCAACTCAGAAGCATCTGTTTGGACAATAAACTCTTTGGAGTAGTCAGGACTTTTCAGGATAGGTGCGGAGCACATGGCCTCCTTCAGGTCATCAAATGCCTTTTGACAGCTTACTGTCCACTGAACCTTTTTGGGCATCTTCTTGGATGTCAGATCATTAAGAGGAGTCACAATGGACCCATAGTTCTTAACAAACTTCCTGTAGTACCCAGTCAAGCCCAAGAAAGCTCGAACTTGAGTCTGGGTGGTTAGAGGAGACCAGTCCTTGATGGATTGTATCTTACTCTCCAGTGGTTGAACTTGGCCTCCACCTACAAGGTGGCCCAAATATACACCCTTACTCTGCCCTATCTGGCACTTAGTAGCCTTGATAGTGAGGCCTGCCCTTTGCAGAGCCTCAAGAGCCTTCTTCAGGTGGATCAGGTGATCCTCCCAGGTGGAGCTAAAGACAGCAATGTCATCAAGATATGCTGCGCAAAAGTCATCCAACCCAGTAAGGACTTGGTTCACCAGCCTTTGGAAGGTGGCAGGTGCATTCTTCAGACCAAAGGGCATCACCACAAACTGGTAGTGCCCACCTGGGGTTGAGAATGCTGTTTTGGCCTTAGACTCCTCAGCTAATCTGATTTGCCAATAGCCAGCTGTTAAGTCAAATGTGCTCAAAAACTTTGCAGAAGCTAGTTTGTCTATGAGCTCATCTGCCCTTGGAATAGGGTGTGCATCTGTCCTGGTGATAGCATTGAGACCCCTGTAGTCCACACAGAACCTCATCTCTCTCTTGCCATCTTTGGTGTGAGGTTTGGGGACCAGAACCACTGGGCTAGCCCAGGGGCTCTCTGAGGGTTCAATGACACCTAATTCCAGCATTTTATGTACCCCAGCCTTTATACAGTCCCTGACGTGGTCAGGTTGTCTGTAAAGCTTGTTCTTTACAGGCAGACTGTCACCAGTGTCCACCACATGGGTACACCAGTCAGTTTGACTAGGTATCAAGGAAAACATATGTGAAAATGATTGTAGAACCTGTCTACATTCAGTCTGCTGATGGGCAGTGAGGTTGCCTCCAAGGGTCACTCCTTCAACTGAGCCATCTTCAGGGTTCTGAGACAACAGGTCTGGGAGAGGGTCACTCTCTTCCTCCTGTCCCTCATCTGTAGCCATGAGCAAGCCCATGTCTGCCCTGTCAACATATGCTTTAAGCCTGTTAACATGGAGTACCCTGTGGGGACTCCTGGGAGTTCCTAGGTCTACCAAGTAGGTGACCTCTCCCTTCTTTTCCAGGATTGTATGGGGTCCAGACCATTTGTCTTGGAGTGCTGCTGGGGCCACTGGCTCCAACACCCATACCTTCTGTCCTGGCTGAAACTCAACCAAGACAGCCTTTTGGTCATGCCAAGCTTTCTGTAAGGCCTGGCTTGCCTCAAGGTTTTTGGATGCCTTCTCCATATACTCAGCCATCCTGGAGCGGAGACCAAGTACATAGTCCACTATGTCTTGTTTAGGCTTTTTGAGAGGTGACTCCCATCCTTCCTTCACTAAACACAGTGGGCCTCTTACAGGGTGCCCAAACAACAATTCAAAGGGGCTGTAGCCAACTCCTTTTTGTGGCACCTCTCTGTAAGCAAACAGAAGGCAGGGTAGAAGGATGTCCCATCTTCGCCTGAGCTTTTCAGGTAATCCTTTGATCATACCCTTTAGGGTCTTGTTGAATCTCTCAACAAGCCCATTGCATTGTGGGTGATAAGGGGTGGTGAACTTGTAGTTGACACCACATTCCTTCCACATAGCTGTCAAGTATCCTGACATAAAGTTGGTACCTCTGTCAGATACTACCTCCTTAGGGAACCCCACTCTGGAGAATACTCCCAGCAGGGCCCTGGCCACAACAGGAGCTGTAGTGGTCCTAAGGGGAATTGCCTCTGGATACCTGGTGGCATGATCCACTACCACCAGTATAAATCTGTGCCCAGATGCAGTGGGAGGATCCATGGGACCCACTATGTCTATTCCCACTCTTTCAAAGGGGACCCCCACCACAGGTAGTGGTATTAGGGGTGCCTTTGTTGTGCCACCTGATTTGCCACTGGCTTGGCAGGTCACACAGGAGCGACAAAACTCCTTTGTATCTTCATTCATATGAGGCCAGTGAAAGTGAGGGACAAGCCTGTCCCAAGTCTTGTTCTGGCCTAAGTGTCCTGCTAAAGGAATATCATGGGCCAAGGTAAGAAGGAAGCCCCTAAATTGCAGAGGTATAACCAACCTCCTGGTAGCACCAGGCTTGGGGTCTCTAGCCTCTGAATAAAGGAGCCCTTCATCCCAATACACTTTATGGGTACCTTGAGCATTCCCAGCAGCCTCAGTAGCAGCCAGCTGTCTGAGGGGTTCAAGAGAGGGACAGGATAACTGAGCCTGCCTCAAGTCAGCCCTTGAAGGTCCCCCTGTCCCCAGAAACTCAACCTGATCAGGTTCAAGCTCTTCAGGGACAGTTCCTTCAGGGTCCTCTAGATCAGCTTCCTGGGAAGGCTGATCATCACTCTGAGGCAGGGGGGAAGGCACCGCCTTCACCCTCCTGTTCTTCTTCTTGGTAGGTGCTTGGTCCATTGTTCCAGGATCCAAGACCTGAGGTTCAGTGAGGCACTTTTTGGCCTGTGACCTGGTCACAGCAAGGACATGTGATGATATACCTAACATCTCTGCATGAGTCCTTGTGAGAAGTTGGCCTGGTATATGATGCTCACTAGTTAAAGTGATCACCTTGTACCATGCCAAGCAACCCTTATGGTGTGGTTGTAAGTCAACCTTTTCGGACTAGCTGCCCTAGTGGTAGCGTAGGCTAAGCAGTCTTTGAGGCTAAACTCGTGAAGCGTGTTAAGCCAGCTGTTTTACCAAATGTAACCCCCTTTTATACCAATGAAAGGACACCACACAGATATATATTCAAAATATATATGTATTTATTTCTCAAAGTAACCCCTAGTCTCTTTATGAGCACAGGAGCACAAATCGTCAAACAAGATTATCACAGAATACACAGAAGTTGCACGTTATATGGATAGGCCCTGGTGGCCACTCAAACCATATACTAAAATAGTGGTATAAGTACCACGAACAGAAAAGGGAAAAGGCCTAGGGCCTCTAGAATCGCTGGGCCTACAAGGAGCTAACGTCAGTTAGTGACCAGGAGGTCCACGGGTGGCGTGTGCAGAGCAAATAGTCACACGCGTGCTCCCATAGGTTTCAATGGGTGCGTAAAAAGTACAAAGTTACTGCAAAGAGGATCTTCCGGATGGACTAGGAACTCAAGATTTGGAACACAGGCACTAGAGATGTAGTACTACACTTGGGCACAGGTGTGCCAGATTTACCTCACCCACAGGAAGCGGGTGCTTAGGCCTCGAAGTGCGTCGGGTTGCTTCTATCTGTTCCGTGGAGCTTGAAGACAAAGATGCTGCAGGCGGTCGGTCCGGGAGAGATGCAGTGGATCCAAGAGTGGATCGGAGATGTTGAAGACCTGTAAGCAGAGGGGACAGTGTTCACAGTCACTAGCCAGTGACCAGCGTGGCACCAGGTGGGTACCAGGCGATGTCGGGTGCGAACAGGTGATGAGGGGTAGCTTGTCTCCGCAGCCACGTGGTCCCTGAAGGTCGACGACGTCCAGGAGTCGGCTCACGAGCTGTCCCACGCAGGCTCTCGCTGTCGGCGGTGTCGGCGACTTGATCGAAGCAAACAAGCCTTGGCAAAAGCAATTGTTGTTGGAAAAGGAAATAAGCTGATGGTTCTGACCAGCAAGGTCAGAAGGACTGCTCCTTTGGAGGGGAGCAAGGGCCAGTCTGGAGCAACCAGACCAGCGGTGTATTTCTTGAAGTTCGTCGCCAAGATGGCTACTAGCCAGCGGGCCAGCAACCGGTTAGGCGCGTCGAGTGGCAAAATGCAGAAGGGCCCCACGCAGATCGTGGAGATGCTGGAGGGCTCACCTTTGGTGCAGATGCTGCTCGGGTGTTGGGCTTCTCAGATCCCAAAGCACAACTTGGAGGGAGCCTCGGTTGTTGCACTTGTCAGCTTGTCGTAGTCGTTCCAAGATGGCTGGCTCCACGTGTCTCGGTGCCTCCACGGGTCTCCTCTTTTCAGGGACTGTGGATCGGGCGGTGAGAGGTCTGGAGGTCCAGGTCTTGTCAGTCTCTGGGCTCGGGCTCCGGCGGGAGGCGGCGGCAAAGCAGATGGTGATTCGCTGGATGGTGCTTGCGTTAGCAAGGTGGTCACTCCCTGACCACAGGGGAGATTTTCTTCAGTCTTCTGTGCAGCAGAATGTCAAAGTTCCCGTCTTCTTCTTAGTTTCAAGTTGATTCCAGGATGTCTGAAGTCTTAGGACACAGCTCCTACCTTTAAGCGGATTCTAGGGGCCGGACTACCTGCTAGGTCCCTCCCTATGGGTGGGACCAGGAAGGGGGGTGGTTACACCCCCAATCCTTTGTCCAGCTCGCCCCAGGCCCGGGACTGGTGTGCCCCAGGACCGGTTTGAACTGGCATATGCACCGAGGCTCCTTGTGAGCCACAGGCATGTCTGGTTTCTTTCAAGCCCTACCTGACCAATACACAAAATCCTGTCTGGGGTGGTGCATGCACCTCCCCTGGCAGGAAACCCTTTGTCCACACCTCCCAAGCTGGAAGGACTCCCAGCAGCAGGAGGGCAGACTTGTGTCTGTGGTGGCAGCATCCATTTTGTGGAGCTGAGGCTATGTCTGATTTTACCCGGGTTTCAGGTACTGTACATGTCGTGTCCCTCTAGAAGGGTGGAATGCTAACCCCGTCGCCAGAATTGGCGAGGGGTTAGTATTCCAATTCGTATGACACCTTACTCGACATGTTTTGATAAAGCCAAACCAAAGATAGCATTTAACCGCGAGGTTCATAATGCACTTAAGAGTATATGGTATGACGATATCTGGAAACAGTAGCAGGAAGTTGTTCCGACCACTGCAGACAGGCTCAGCTCATGCCAGAGCACCATCTCACATGGAACCAAGCACTCTGCCTTCAGGATTGTTAAGGCCTGCCATAGGAGTGACTTATAGGTTACCAGGTGTCCCATTTAAGGTTAGGTATAGGTATACTACACCTAAGTAAGAGGTGATTACACCAACTTACCCCAGCTGAGTGATCAGCCAGTTGTGTCAAATTGTTAGGCCAAGCCTGGGGTGGCATAATGCATGCTTCAGCCCCTGGCAGGCCTTGGGTACACCAATGCCCTGGGTACCTAGTGTACACTGGTACAGGGGCTGACAGGGTGATCCAACCAATTGGGTATGTACCTAGGGTACATGGAGTCCATTTTAAAGAGAGAACAGCCAGGCTGAGATCCTGAATAGCAGGATCTCAGGCCAACTAAGTCGAAAAACCAGCTAGACACTAGGCAAAAATTTGGGGGTAACCATAGTCAGATATCCACCTTCCTACACAACCCCCCCCCAAACGAAGGGAGATAAGGCTGACTTTGACCAGGTAAGCCTATATTGCCTAAGTGGCCATATAAGGAGGAACCAGCACTGGCATGGTTACCCCCTGTCTCATGGTCCACTAAGCAATCCCTCACCCTAAGGGTATCAGAGGGTCTCCACCATAGGGAATCTCTACCTTTGGTGTGTCTTGGCAAAGTAAAAGGCTGGTGTTGAGATGGAGTACTGAAGTGAGTGTCCTCAAAGTGAGGCCTCACCTTCCTCCAATCCCCCTCCACCATGGATGCCTTTCTTTCCTTAACTGAGTTGCACTGTGCTCTCAGGGTCAGCCTCTGGCTACCTAAAGCTGGAGGCTGGGTCCCTTTTGTGGACTTACTGGAGGGACAGGTCAGGTCTGGGGCCCTAAGGTCCCATGTTTGCCTGTACCCAACAGAATCCCTCTGGGGGAGGTCCCTAACTACCTGTAAAGGAGATCCCTCAGGAATGTTTTTACCCATCACCTGACTAGGGCTACTAGCCAGGCAATCCTCATTCTTTTGATGGGGGGGTTCTTGTGGACAGGGGCCCTCTTGGGGTCCACTGGCCTCCCTGACCTCTGCAGCCCTGGGCTGACTGAGGCAGGGTAGAGAGAGGCAGGCTACCTGCACCAGACTGGGTCCCACCTTGGAAGGGGCCACTGACATCAGAGGCTCTGCCAGGCCAGGCCTGGCTACCTCTGGGGCAGTTCCTTCACAAGGGGTGAGGTCAGCTCCCTGAGGAGGCTGACTTTTTCCTAATGTCTGGGGAGAGGGAGACTTTTCTTCCTCCCCACTACTCTCTGTTTGTGTGGAGTGATCCATAGTTTCAGGCTTCACTACACCTATGTTAGTCTGAGTATAGGCTGAGACCATTACAGCCTTGCCAACCTTTTCAGGGGGGCACTCAGTTTGTGTTTGAGCTGTGACTGTCACAGCTCTGCCAGTCTCTACAGGGAAGTCTGTCTGTGCCTGGGCTGTGGCTACCATTGCCCTTCCAACCTTTCCAGGGAGGAAATCTATTTGGACAGGGGTTGTGAATGGCACAACCCCACTACCCTTTTGTGAAAGGCCTACCATTTTAGAATGGGTGTCTTGTTCAACTCCAGCCCAAGCTGAGAGTTCTAAGTCATTCCCCAGTAAGCAGTCTACAGGCAAGGTTGGGGACACTGCCACCCTTTTAGGGCCAGTGACACCTCCCCAGCTGAGACATACCTCTGCCATGGGATGACTGTTCTGTTTGCCATCAATGTTGGTCACCTGGTAGGAGAAACCAGGCAAAAGCTGCTCAGAGGGAACTAGCCAATGGGCCACCATTGTGATGCTAGCTCCAGTGTCTCTGTAGGCCTCAGCTTTTGTACCATTGATGTAGGGCTCCTGTCTGTACCTACCCAAAGCGTTGGGACAGGCAGTGAAGTTGGCAAACCCCATGCCACCATCACAGACAAGAGTATCTGCTGCAGGGGAATTGGCTAAGCCAGGGTCCCCCTGTGTTCCCCAAGTAAACCCACCCAAATTTTTGGGGGCACTCCCACCACCTGGGGGATTACTGCTGACAGTAATAGGTGGTGTGACAGGAGTAATTGGAGGAACAGTTTTGTTTGTAGCCCTTGGGCAACTGCTGTCAGTTTTCCAATGCCCAGGAGTTTTACACTCATGGCAGTAAGGCTTTTTACCTGTGGTAGAGGAGGGAGCTTGGGACCCACCACCCTGTGTGGAGTTTTGGGGCCCTGAGGAAGATTTCTCTTTTGCTTTATCCCCACCCTTCTCTTGAGGTTTGGTGGTATCTTTCTTTTGGTCACCACCCTGATTCTTAGGCCTGATCCTGGTCCTGACCCATTTATCTGCCCTCTTTCCCAATTCTTGGGGAGAGGTCAAATCTGAGTCTACCAGGTGTTGATGGAGGAGCTGGTTTTGACAGTTACTTAAAATCTGTTCTCTCATCATCAAATTGTACAATCCTGTATAATCAGATACCTTACTTCCCAGCAACCAACCCTCCAAAGCCTTAGTGGCACATTCAACATATTCAGACCAGTCCTGAGTCTGTGTCTTTTGGGTGTCTCTGAACATTAACCTGTACTGTTCAGTGGTTAAGCCTAACCCATCTACCAGAACACTCTTCAGGACTCTGTAGTTTCTGACATCCTCTTCTCTAACAGTGAGGAGTCTGTCTCTGCCTCTTCCTTCAAAGGAGAGCCAGAGGATTGCTGCCCACTGGTCTTCAGGAACCTGCTGTACTTTGCAGGCTCTCTCAAGAGCAGTTATCCATTTGTGGATGTCATCCCCACTTTTGTAGGGGGGCACAACCTTAGACAGGTTCCTATTATCAAGGACCCTATCTTTGTCCTTAGGGACAATGCTGCCACCAGTGGGTATAGACCCACTCTCTCTAGGTTGCCTAGCCTTCCTCAGTTTTTCTTCCATCAGGGCTACTTCTAGCTCCTGCTTCCTGATCCTCAGCTGGGCTTCCTGCATTCTGGCCTCATGTTCCCTCCTCTGAGGGGTGGTCATCCTTTTCCTGGAGTGACCTTGAGAGCCTCTAGAGCCATGAGAAGCATTGGAGTCACCTGAGCGATTCCTTTGCCTCCCAAGCCCTGTGTTAAGTCCACTGGGGAGATCCAATGGGGTGAACCCATTGTCAGTCCCCAATAGCCTTAGTTTAGCTGGGCCAAGTATAACACTTGGCACTGGGCTAGTTCTCCCTTTATCCTCACCACTGTCTGTATCCCCCTCACTTTCCTCCTCTGTAGTATGGTTTTCATCTAAGGGATGGCTATTGGAAAGGGGTACCTCAGTGGCATCTTCAGAAGGGGGGCCTCCTGTTCCTGTCCCTAAGGGGGCTAACTGGGAAGCTCTCTTGAGCTCTCTTTGATTCTCATCATCTTGCAAGAGTGCTCTGAGCACAGCAGAGGTAGGGTTCTTGGGCTGTTTAAGGCCTCTAAGAGTTGCCAACTGCCTGAGCTCATTCTGATTAAGGGTAGCAAAGATGGATGGTGCCCTCGGGGGGTCACTCTCAACAGAGATGGGTACAGTGGACCCCTCTGCCCCAGCCATTGCTCTTAAGTGTGGGTGGATGTGTTGCAATCTACCTACACTTGGGTTTACCTACTAAACCTATCTAGTAGTTGTAGTCAGGGTGTGCTACTCCCTTTGCTCTACAACAACTAAGTTCAGTAGAACTTAAGTATATCTAATCTTGTTTTATATGTACCTACAGGTACCTATGTGATCTTTCAATTGGTAACCAAGAGATTACAATGGTAAAACACAGCAAGCTCAAATCCAACCGCTGCTCACCAATGTGAGAAGTTGGCCTGGTATATGATGCTCACTAGTTAAAGTGATCACCTTGTACCATGCCAAGCAACCCTTATGGTGTGGTTGTAAGTCAACCTTTTCGGACTAGCTGCCCTAGTGGTAGCGTAGGCTAAGCAGTCTTTGAGGCTAAACTCGTGAAGCGTGTTAAGCCAGCTGTTTTACCAAATGTAACCCCCTTTTATACCAATGAAAGGACACCACACAGATATATATTCAAAATATATATGTATTTATTTCTCAAAGTAACCCCTAGTCTCTTTATGAGCACAGGAGCACAAATCGTCAAACAAGATTATCACAGAATACACAGAAGTTGCACGTTATATGGATAGGCCCTGGTGGCCACTCAAACCATATACTAAAATAGTGGTATAAGTACCACGAACAGAAAAGGGAAAAGGCCTAGGGCCTCTAGAATCGCTGGGCCTACAAGGAGCTAACGTCAGTTAGTGACCAGGAGGTCCACGGGTGGCGTGTGCAGAGCAAATAGTCACACGCGTGCTCCCATAGGTTTCAATGGGTGCGTAAAAAGTACAAAGTTACTGCAAAGAGGATCTTCCGGATGGACTAGGAACTCAAGATTTGGAACACAGGCACTAGAGATGTAGTACTACACTTGGGCACAGGTGTGCCAGCTTTACCTCACCCACAGGAAGCGGGTGCCTAGGCCTCGAAGTGCGTCGGGTTGCTTCTATCTGTTCCGTGGAGCTTGAAGACAAAGATGCTGCAGGCGGTCGGTCCGGGAGAGATGCAGTGGATCCAAGAGTGGATCGGAGATGTTGAAGACCTGTAAGCAGAGGGGACAGTGTTCACAGTCACTAGCCAGTGACCAGCGTGGCACCAGGTGGGTACCAGGCGATGTCGGGTGCAAACAGGTGATGAGGGGTAGCTTGTCTCCGCAGCCACGTGGTCCCTGAAGGTCGACGACGTCCAGGAGTCGGCTCACGAGCTGTCCCACGCACGCTCTCGCTGTCGGCGGTGTCGGCGACTTGATCGAAACAAACAAGCCTTGGCAAAAGCAATTGTTGTAGGAAAAGGAAATAAGCTGATGGTTCTGACCAGCAAGGTCAGAAGGACTGCTCCTTTGGAGGGGAGCAAGGGCCAGTCTGGAGCAACCAGACCAGCAGTGTATTTCTTGAAGTTCGTCGCCAAGATGGCTACTAGCCAGCGGGCCAGCAACCGGTTAGGCGCGTCGAGTGGCAAAATGCAGAAGGGCCCCACGCAGATCGTGGAGATGCTGGAGGGCTCACCTTTGGTGCAGATGCTGCTCGGGTGTTGGGCTTCTCAGATCCCAAAGCACAACTTGGAGGGAGCCTCGGTTGTTGCACTTGTCAGCTTGTCATAGTCGTTCCAAGATGGCTGGCTCCACGTGTCTCGGTGCCTCCACGGGTCTCCTCTTTTCAGGGACTGTGGATCGGGCGGTGAGAGGTCTGGAGGTCCAGGTCTTGTCAGTCTCTGGGCTCGGGCTCCGGCGGGAGGCGGCGGCAAAGCAGACGGTGATTCGCTGGATGGTGCTTGCGTTAGCAAGGTGGTCACTCCCTGACCACAGGGGAGATTTTCTTCAGTCTTCTGTGCAGCAGAATGTCGAAGTTCCCGTCTTCTTCTTAGTTTCAAGTTGATTCCAGGATGTCTGAAGTCTTAGGACACAGCTCCTACCTTTAAGCGGATTCTAGGGGCCGGACTACCTGCTAGGTCCTTCCCTATGGGTGGGACCAGGAAGGGGGGTGGTTACACCCCCAATCCTTTGTCCAGCTCGCCCCAGGCCCGGGACTGGTGTGCCCCAGGACCGGTTTGAACTGGCATATGCACCGAGGCTCCTTGTGAGCCACAGGCATGTCTGGTTTCTTTCAAGCCCTACCTGACCAATACACAAAATCCTGTCTGGGGTGGTGCATGCACCTCCCCTGGCAGGAAACCCTTTGTCCACACCTCCCAAGCTGGAAGGACTCCCAGCAGCAGGAGGGCAGACTTGTGTCTGTGGTGGCAGCATCCATTTTGTGGAGCTGAGGCTATGTCTGATTTTACCCGGGTTTCAGGTACTGTACATGTCGTGTCCCTCTAGAAGGGTGGAATGCTAACCCCGTTGCCAGAATTGGCGAGGGGTTAGTATTCCAATTCGTATGACACCTTACTCGACATGTTTTGATAAAGCCAAACCAAAGATAGCATTTAACCGCGAGGTTCATAATGCACTTAAGAGTATATGGTATGACGATATCTGGAAACAGTAGAAGGAAGTTGTTCCGACCACTGCAGACAGGCTCAGCTCATGCCAGAGCACCATCTCACATGGAACCAAGCACTCTGCCTTCAGGATTGTTAAGGCCTGCCATAGGAGTGACTTATAGGTTACCAGGTGTCCCATTTAAGGTTAGGTATAGGTATACTACACCTAAGTAAGAGGTGATTACACCAACTTACCCCAGCTGAGTGATCAGCCAGTTGTGTCAAATTGTTAGGCCAAGCCTGGGGTGGCATAATGCATGCTTCAGCCCCTGGCAGGCCTTGGGTACACCAATGCCCTGGGTACCTAGTGTACACTGGTACAAACAAGTATGGCCTCAGCTTCTTCAGGGCCCACACCACAGCAAAGGCCTCCCTCTCAATAGCTGACCAATTCTTCTCTCTGGGGGTCAACCTTCTGCTAATAAAAGCAATGGGTTGGTCTTGACCATCTACATTAAGTTGTGACAGCACAGCTCCCACACCTAACTCAGAAGCATCTGTTTGGACAATAAACTCTTTGGAGTAGTCAGGACTTTTCAGGATAGGTGCAGAGCACATGGCCTCCTTCAGGTCATCAAATGCCTTTTGACAGCTTACTGTCCACTGAACCTTTTTGGGCATCTTCTTGGATGTCAGATCATTAAGAGGAGTCACAATGGACCCATAGTTCTTAACAAACTTCCTGTAGTACCCAGTCAAGCCCAAGAAAGCTCGAACTTGAGTCTGGGTGGTTGGAGGGGACCAGTCCTTGATGGATTGTAGCTTACTCTCCAGTGGTTGAACTTGGCCTCCACCTACAAGGTGGCCCAAATATACAACCTTACTCTGCCCTATCTGGCACTTAGTAGCTTTGATAGTGAGGCCTGCCCTTTGCAGAGCCTCAAGAGCCTTCTTCAGGTGGATCAGGTGATCCTCCCAGGTGGAGCTAAAGACAGCAATGTCATCAAGATATGCTGCGCAAAAGTCATCCAACCCAGTAAGGACTTGGTTCACCAGCCTTTGGAAGGTGGCAGGTGCATTCTTCAGACCAAAGGGCATCACCACAAACTGGTAGTGCCCACCTGGGGTTGGGAATGCTGTTTTGGCCTTAGACGTTCTTTACAGGCAGACTGTCACCAGTGTCCACCACATGGGTACACCAGTCAGTTTGACTAGGTATCAAGGAAAACATATGTGAAAATGATTGTAGAACCTGTCTACATTCAGTCTGCTGATGGGCAGTGAGGTTGCCTCCAAGGGTCACTCCTTCAACTGAGCCATCTTCAGGGTTCTGAGACAACAGGTCTGGGAGAGGGTCACTCTCTTCCTCCTGTCCCTCATCTGTAGCCATGAGCAAGCCCATGTCTGCCCTGTCAACATATGCTTTAAGCCTGTTAACATGGAGTACCCTGTGGGGACTCCTGGGAGTTCCTAGGTCGACCAAGTAGGTGACCTCTCCCTTCTTTTCCAGGATTGTATGGGGTCCAGACCATTTGTCTTGGAGTGCTGCTGGGGCCACTGGCTCCAACACCCATACCTTCTGTCCTGGCTGAAACTCAACCAAGACAGCCTTTTGGTCATGCCAAGCTTTCTGTAAGGCCTGGCTTGCCTCAAGGTTTTTGGATGCCTTCTCCATATACTCAGCCATCCTGGAGCGGAGACCAAGTACATAGTCCACTATGTCTAGCTTAGGCTTTTTGAGAGGTAACTCCCATCCTTCCTTCACCAAACACAGTGGGCCTCTTACAGGGTGCCCAAACAACAATTCAAAGGGGCTGTAGCCAACTCCTTTTTGTGGGACCTCTCTGTAAGCAAACAGAAGGCAGGGTAGAAGGATGTCCGATCTTCGCCGGAGCTTTTCAGGTAATCCTTTGATCATACCCTTTAGGGTCTTGTTGAATCTCTCAACAAGCCCATTGCATTGTGGGTGATAAGGGGTGGTGAACTTGTAGTTGACACCACATTCCTTCCACATAGCTGTCAAGTATCCTGACATAAAGTTGGTACCTCTGTCAGATACTACCGCCTTAGGAAACCCCACTCTGGAGAATACTCCCAGCAGGGCCCTGGCCACAACAGGAGCTGTAGTGGTCCTAAGGGGAATAGCCTCTGGATACCTGGTGGCATGATCCACTACCACCAGTATAAATCTGTGCCCAGATGCAGTGGGAGGATCCATGGGACCCACTATATCTATTCCCACTCTTTCAAAGGGGACCCCCACCACAGGTAGTGGTATTAGGGGGGCCTTTGTTGTGCCACCTGATTTGCCACTGGCTTGGCAGGTCACACAGGAGCGACAAAACTCCTTGGTATCTTCATTCATGTGAGGCCAGTGAAAGTGAGGGACAAGCCTGTCCCAAGTCTTGTTCTGGCCTAAGTGTCCTGCTAGAGGAATATCATGGGCCAAGGTAAGAAGGAAGCCCCTAAATTGCAGAGGTATAACCAACCTCCTGGTTGCACCAGGTTTTGGGTCTCTAGCCTCTGAATAAAGGAGCCCATCCTCCCAATACACTTTATGGGTACCTTGAGCATTCCCAGCAGCCTCAGCAGCAGCCAGCTGTCTGAGGGGTTCAAGAGATGGACAGGATAACTGAGCCTGCCCCAAGTCAGCCCTGGAAGGTCCCCCTGTCCCCAGAAACTCAACCTGATCAGGTTCAAGCTCTTCAGGGACAGTTCCTTCAGGGTCCTCTAGATCATCTTCCTGGGAAGGCTGATCATCACTCTGAGGCAGGGGGGAAGGCACAGCCTTGACCCTCCTGTTCTTCTTCTTGGTAGGTGCTTGGTCCATTGTTCCAGGATCCAAGACCTGAGGTTCAGTGAGGCACTTTTTGGCCTGTGACCTGGTCACAGCAAGGACATGTGATGATATACCTAACATCTCTGCATGAGTCCTGTACTCCACTTCTGACCATAGAGAACTCTCTAGGTCATTGCCCAACAAACATTCTACTGGGAGGTCTGCACTAACCACAACCCTTTTGAGGCCAGTTACCCCTCCCCATGAGAAGTTAACAACTGCCACACTATGTGAAGTAGTGGCATTGCTGGCATTGGTCACCAGGTAGTTCTCACCTGGTATGTACTGTCCAGGGTCCACAAAGCCTGGTGTCACCATAGTGACACTGGCACATGTGTCCCTGTAGGCTTGAGCCACTTTGTCATTAATTAAAGGAGTCTGTCTGTACTTGCCCAGGTTACTGGGGCTCACAGTCAGGGACAAATCAATGTCCCCATCACAGATCAAGACTGCCTGTGTCAGGGTTCTGTCTAAGTCAGAATCTCCTTCAGTTCCCATAGTGATTCCCACTACACCCTTTGTCTGGGGACCAACACTGCTAACAGTAGTACTGGGAGCAGGTGCCTTAGGGGCAACAGTGTTGGGGGCTCCACCCTTTTTGCAATCACTAGTCCAGTGAGTTGTATTTTTGCAATGATTGCACCAGGGTTTCTTTTGACCTTCTTTCTTCTTTTTGGACTGTTGTTGGGACCCACCCTCCTTAGCAGTAGTTTGGGGCCCTGTTGAAGACTTCTGGTCTTTAGATTTCTGATCTCCACCCTTTTGGTCTGTTTTCTTCTGATCACCCCCTTGGCCCTGGTTCTGGTTCTTTTGCTTAACCCTGGTTCTGACCCATTTGTCTGCCTTCTTTCCCAATTCTTGGGGAGAGGTCAGATCAGAGTCAACCAAGTGTTGATGCAGTTGCTGGTTTTGACAGTTATTTAAAATCTGTTCTCTCATCATCAAATTATACAATCCTGTAAAATCAGATACCTTACTTCCCAGCAACCAACCCTCCAAAGCCTTAGTGGCACATTCAACATATTCAGACCAGTCCTGAGTCTGTGTCTTTTGGGTGTCTCTGAACATTAACCTGTACTGTTCAGTGGTTAAGCCTAACCCATCTACCAGAACACTCTTCAGGACTCTGTAATTTCTGACATCCTCTTCTCTAACAGTGAGGAGTCTGTCTCTGCCTCTTCCTTCAAAGGAGAGCCAGAGGATTGCTGCCCACTGGTCTTCAGGAACCTGCTGTACTTTGCAGGCTCTCTCAAGAGCAGTTATCCATTTGTGGATGTCATCCCCACTTTTGTAGGGGGGCACAACCTTAGACAGGTTCCTATTATCAAAGACCCTATCTTTGTCCTTAGGGACAATGCTGCCACCAGTGGGTATAGACCCACTCTCTCGAGGTTGCCTAGCCTTGTTCAGTTTTTCTTCCATCAGGGCTACTTCTAGCTCCTGCTTCCTGATCCTCAGCTGGGCTTCCTGCATTCTGGCCTCATGTTCCCTCCTCTGAGGGGTGGTCATCCTTTTCCTGGAGTGACCTTGAGAGCCTCTAGAGCCATGAGAAGCATTGGAGTCACCTGAGCGATTCCTTTGCCTCCCAAGCCCTGTGTTAAGTCCACTGGGGAGATCCAATGAGGTAAACCCACTGTCAATCCCCAATAGCCTTAGTTTAGCTGGGCCAAGTATAACACTTGGCACTGGGCTAGTTCTCCCTTCATCATCACTACTTTCTGTATCCTCACCACTTTCCTCCCCTGTAGTATGATTCTCATCTAAGGGATGGCTATTGGAACTGGGTACCTCTGTAGCATCTTCAGAAGGGGGGCCTCCTGTTCCTGACCCTAAGGGGGCTAACTGGGAAGCTTTCCTGAGTTCTCTCTGATTCTCATCATTTTGTAAGAGTTCTCTGAGCTCAGCAGAGGTAGGGTTCTTGGGCTGTTTAAGGCCTCTAAGAGTTGCCAAATGCCTGAGCTCATTCTGGTTAAGGGTAGCAAAGCTGGATGGTGCCCTCTGGGGGTCACTCTCAACAGAGATGGGTACAGTGGACCCCTCTGCCCCGGCCATTGCTCTTAAGTGTGGGTGGATGTGTTGCAATCTACCTACACTTGGGTTTACCTACTAAACCTATCTAGTAGTTGTAGTCAGGGTGTGCTACTCCCTTTGCTCTACAACAACTAAGTTCAGTAGAACTTATGTATATCTAATCTTGTTTTATATGTACCTACAGGTACCTATGTGATCTTTCAATTGGTAACCAAGAGATTACAATGGTAAAACACAGCAAGCTCAAATCCAACCGCTGCTCACCAATGTGAGAAGTTGGCCTGGTATATGATGCTCACTAGTTAAAGTGATCACCTTGTACCATGCCAAGCAACCCTTATGGTGTGGTTGTAAGTCAACCTTTTCGGACTAGCTGCCCTAGTGGTAGCGTAGGCTAAGCAGTCTTTGAGGCTAAACTCGTGAAGCGTGTTAAGCCAGCTGTTTTACCAAATGCAACCCCCTTTTATACCAATGAAAGGACACCACACAGATATATATTCAAAATATATATGTATTTATTTCTCAAAGTAACCCCTAGTCTCTTTATGAGCACAGGAGCACAAATCGTCAAACAAGATTACAGTAGAATACACAGAAGTTGCACTTTATATGGATAGGCCCTGGTGGCCGCTCAAACCATATACTAAAATAGTGGTATAAGTACCACGAACAGAAAAGGGAAAAGGCCTAGGGCCTCTAGAATCGCTGGGCCTACAAGGAGCTAACTTCAGTTAGTGACCAGGAGGTCCACGGGTGGCGTGTGCAGAGCAAATAGTCACACGCGTGCTCCCATAGGTTTCAATGGGTGCGTAAAAAGTTCAAAGTTACTGCAAAGAGGATCTTCCGGATGGACTAGGAACTCAAGATTTGGAACACAGGCACTAGAGATGTATTACTACACTTGGGCACAGGTGTGCCAGCTTTACCGTACCCACAGGAAGCGGGTGCATAGGCCTCGAAGTGCGTCGGGTTTCTTCTATCTGTTCCGTGGAGCTTGAAGACAAAGATGCTGCAGGCGGTCGGTCCGGGAGAGGTGCAGTGGATCCAAGAGTGGATCGGAGATGTTGAAGACCTGTAAGCAGAGGGGACAGTGTTCACAGTCACTAGCCAGTGACCAGCGTGGCACCAGGTGGGTACCAGGCAATGTCGGGTGCAAACAGGAAGAAAGGTGTAGCTTGTCTCTGCAGCCACGTGGTCCCTGGAGGTCGACGACGTCCAGGAGTCGGTTCATGAGCTGTCCCACGCAGGCTCTCGCTGTCGGCGGTGTCGGCGACTTGATCGAAGCAAACAAGCCTTGGCAAAAGCAAGTGTTGTAGGAGATGAAATAAGCTGATGGTTCTGACCAGCAAGGTCAGAAGGACTGCTCCTTTGGAGGGGAGCAAGGGCCAGTCTGGAGCAACCAACCATTGGTGTATTTCGTAAAGTTCGTCGCAAAGATGGCTACTAGCCAGCGGGCCAGCAACCGGTTAGGCGCGTCGAGTGGCAAAATGCAGAAGGGCCCCACGCAGATCGTGGAGATGCTGGAGGGCTCACCTTTGGTGCAGATGTTACTCGGGTGTTGGGCTTCTCAGATCCCAAAGCACAACTTGGAGGGAGCCTCGGTTGTTGCGCTTGTCAGCTTGTCGTGGTCGTTTCAAGATGGCTGACTCCACGTGTCTCGGTGCCTCCACGGGTCTCCTCTTTTCAGGGACTGTGGATCGGGCGGTGAGAGGTCTGGAGGTCGTGGTCTTGTCAGTCTCTGGGCTCGGGCTCCGGCGGGAGGCGGCGGCAAAGCAGACGTTGATTCGCTGGATGGTGCTTGCGTTAGCAAGGTGGTCACTCCCTGACCACAGGGGAGATCGGCTTCAGTCCTCTGTGCAGCAGAGCGTCGAAGTTCCCGTCTTCTTCTTAGTGTTAAGTTGATTCCAGGATGTCTGAAGTCTTAGGACACAGCTCCTACCTTTAAGCGGATTCTAGGGGCCGGACTACCTGCTAGGTCCCTCCCTATGGGTGGGACCAGGAAGGGGGGTGGTTACACCCCCAATCCTTTGTCCAGCTCGCCCCAGGCCCGGGACTGGTGTGCCCCAGGACCGGTTTGAACTGGCATATGCACCGAGGCTCCTTGTGAGCCACAGGCATGTCTGGTTTCTTTCAAGCCCTACCTGACCAATACACAAAATCCTGTCTGGGGTGGTGCACGCACCTCCCCTGGCAGGAAACCCTTTGTCCACACCTCCCAAGCTGGAAGGACTCCCAGCAGCAGGAGGGCAGACTTGTGTCTGTGGTGGCAGCATCCATTTTGTGGAGCTGAGGCTATGTCTGATTTTACCCGGGTTTCAGGTACTGTACATGTCGTGTCCCTCTAGAAGGGTGGAATGCTAACCCCGTCGCCAGAATTGGTGAGGGGTTAGTATTCCAATTCGTATGACACCTTACTCGACATGTTTTGATAAAGCCAAACCAAAGATAGCATTTAACCGCGAGGTTCATAATGCACTTAAGAGTATATGGTATGACGATATCTGGAAACAGTAGAAGGAAGTTGTTCCGACCACTGCAGACAGGCTCAGCTCATGCCAGAGCACCATCTCACATGGAACCAAGCACTCTGCCTTCAGGATTGTTAAGGCCTGCCATAGGAGTGACTTATAGGTTACCAGGTGTCCCATTTAAGGTTAGGTTTAGGTATACTACACCTAAGTAAGAGGTGATTACACCAACTTACCCCAGCTGAGTGATCAGCCAGTTGTGTCAAATTGTTAGGCCAAGCCTGGGGTGGCATAATACATGCTTCAGCCCTTGGCAGGCCTTGGGTACACCAATGCCCGGGGTACCTAGTGTACACTGGTACAGGGGCTGACAGGGTGATCCACTTCCAATTGGTTATGCACCTAGGGTGCATAGTTTTAATTTAGTAGAGAGAACAGCAGGCTGGGGGTCTGATTGGCAGGCCCACAGCCTCAATATGTCAAAAACCAGTGAAGCAAAAAGCAAAAATTTGGGGTGACCATAGGATAGCAGACCCTACTCTCCTACAACGTGTCGTACCCCCACCCGTGTATGTACACCCGTGTACGTGTCGTACCCCCACCCGTGTATGTACACCCGTGTACGTGTCGTACCCCCCGTGTATGTACACCCGTGTATGTGTCGTACCACCACCCGTGTATGTACACCCATGTACGTGTCGTACCCCCGTGTATGTACACCCCTGTACATGTCGAACCCCCCCGTGTATGTACACCCGTGTACGTGTCGTACCCCCACCCGTGTATGTACACCCGTGTACGTGTCGTACCCCCACCCGTGTATGTACACCCGTGTACGTGTCGTACCTCCGTGTATGTACACCCGTGTACGTGTCGCACCCCCACCCGTGTATGTACACCTGTGTACGTTCGAGTCGTACCCCCACCCGTGTACGTGTCGTACCCCCGTGTATGTACGAACCGTACCCTCACCCGCGGACGTATGGAGCGTACCCCAGGCCCCAACACCAGCACCTTCACACAAAATCGCGCATGTACGAGTCGTACCAAGCCAGACACAAGGACAGCACTGTACAACCAAATGGCCGAAGTACACACCGTACACACGTTAAAAACGCACGTACACAACCAGGACAAAGCAAAACAACACAAGAATACACCATTCGAATGGCACAAAGCCACTAAACATGTCCAACAAGCTCAAAAACAACACAATCACTGACCTGCAACTGCCAAAATCCAAAACAGAGGCCCAAAACACAACCACTCCTTATAACACACCCACCCAAAGTTCAAACACAGCCACAACCACCAATGGACCAATAAAAAGGGCCCACACACACAAACCATGAGCCTTGGCAACAGACTCACTGCTGCCAGACCCCACAGACAACCTACAGCACCATACTAGAAGCTTGACCACACCTTACACTTGCACACCTTCACACACACACCTTCACAAACACCCCCCACATCACATTTACACACACACCTGCACAACCACACCCACACACCCACAACCATCCACACCCCCCCCATCCACACCCACACCCATCACCATGCCCACTAACAAGAATCCAAAGTTCACTAGCCGAGAGTTGGAGGTCCTTGTCGATGAAACCCTCAGAGTTGAGCCACACCTCTTTGGAACATTGGTCAGACAGACCAGCATTTCTGAAAAAACATCCATGTGGCAGACCATCGTCGATGCTGTGAATGCTGTTGCGGACACCAGAAGGACCAGGCATGAATGCCAATCCAGGTGGTACGATCTGCGGAGGAGGGTCAGAGCCAAAATGACGGACGAACACAACCAGGCCAACGTCACTGGAGGAGGGCCGGCCCGCAGACCCGTACACTACCATCCCTGGGAGGAGAGGGTGATGGCCATACTGCCGGTGGTGGCAGTGGACGGATTAGAAGGAGTCCGAGACCCGGGTGAGTACACAAACAACTCACCTCACATGGGGGGAACGTCATCCACAACCAAACTCACAAACAGGCACGCAACCACCCCAAGCTATCGCATGACTCAACCACACTCCATGAACACGCACATGCCACTAGCGCCACCATGCCCCATGCACCCAGCTGGACAATGTCAAGTCACAGGCCACAGAAAACACCAACACAAGACACGGTAACCCGGATGGCGGGAGTGTGGGCCCCAAAAATCACATAGTGCAACTCAGAAGCAGACAACAATGCCCTCTGCCCATATGGCCTAGGTCACAGCCAGACAAACAGTGTGTCCCCACACAGGAAAGACTTGCCAGCAAATGGCGGACGCCTTGCATTAAGACATGGGGGTGAAGGCACTTTTTGCACATGACAGCAGCTAATGAACAGCCAACACTGTGAAAGAGTGGCAGCACACACCACCACAGCAGCAGCGCAGACACAGACACCACACCCAATGGGTGCCTGGAGATCAGAAACAAACTCACATCAACAAGCCAAGAGCCATTCAAAGATCTGCTAACAGTCTGTGCCCAGGAAGCAGGGCTGAGGTGACAGAGGGTGACACACAGAGGGAGGGAGAGGGGGACAGAGAGGGAGGGAGACAGAGGTGGACACAGGGAGACAGACAGAGGGAGGGAGGAGGGTGACAGAGGGAGGGAGAAAGGGAGACAGAGGGAGACGGACTGAGGGAGGAGGTTGACAGAGGGAGACGGACAGAGGGAGGAGGCTGACAGAGGGAGGGAGACATAGGGAGACGGACAGAGGGAGGAGGTTGACAGAGGGAGGGAGAAAGGGAGACAGAGGGAGACGGACAGAGGGAGGAGGCTGACACACGGAGGGAGGGAGATGGGGAAGAGAGGGAGGGAGACACAGGGAGACGCACAGAAGGAGGAGGCTGACACACAGAGGGAGGGAGAGGGGGACAGAGAGGGAGGGAGACACAGGGAGACGGACAGAGGGAGGAGGCTGACACACAGAGGGAGGGAGAGGGGGACAGAGAGGGAGCGAGAAAGGGACACACAGGGAGAGCAAATCAGCCTTGTGGGGTGTGGGAATGTCTGCTCGTCAGCAGGTGGACTGCGTGCATGTAGACAAGGGTGGCCAGTGCCAGAACCCCCCCTCTTCTCCATGGCTAAACACAGGGCCATGTCACAACCTGCGCACGAGCACAACGACAGCTACCTGCATTATCTAAGTGTGTGGAACCACTCCATGTGCCCACGTACAGTGCAACACGGAAGGCGCCAATGCATGGCTCTCCACACCTGTCCATTCCACTGCTGACTGCAGTCACAATTGACGCAGCAAGTAAGACTGTGCCACACATAGGTAAAGTCGCTAAAGCTGTGGCCAAGGGATATACCCATGCACAAGTGCACTGTGAGTGGAATGCAAGACATATCCAAATTCCTAGAGGAAATGTGCCAACTTAGAAACCAATGAAACATGGATGTTGCATGGAACAAAATTAACATTGTCTCTCTCACACACAGGTCAACGTCGTGGATCACCCCCCAACACTGGGGGGGAAGACTCACAGGACCCGGCTCGGCGGGATGACGGAGCCACCGGCAGCGACGACTCTCACCACTCTGTGGACGAACCCGACCCCGACCAACCTGGCCCCTCTGGTGTCCAACCACCTGTAGCACCAGCGTCAGGTACAACTGGGCCAAACACCACCCCCACTCCTGCCACATCCCAGGAGACACCCAGGATCCCTGCCCCAACACCACATTGCAGCCAGACTGGCCAGGAGGGACACGGTGTCCCGGGCACCCAGGAGGAGGCAGGCGACAACGCCCATGCCACCCCTCAGGGGTCCCGGAGACCCGATGTGCCCACAAGGGCAGGCCAGGTGCAAGTGGGCCGGGGTGGTGGGAGTGGAGGACGGCGGAGGCGCGAGCCTGACCTGTTGGCTGGGGAACCGGTATATTCCCATGTCCGTAACATCCTGGACACATACCGGCAGGACACCACGGGCATGGGCCAGGTTGTGTCCACCCTCAATGAGATGAAGGGGACCCTCGATGAGATCAAGACCCAGCAGGCCCAGCAACATGCGGAGCAACATAACTGTCTACTACGACACCAACGGCGGATGGAGGACAGACAGGCTGAGCTCGTGACGGTGTTCACGGGAATTCACAGTACACTCCGTCGGATGGCCGACAACATGGGCAACCCTCCCTGTGCCAGCAGGCGTAGAACATCACCACCCACAGGGAGGGATGAGGAGGAGGAGGAGACATCCGACGGAGCATCCCAAACATCGTCACGGCCTGCTTCTGAGGGTCCCCGCAGGAGGGCGGGTCGTCCACGGAAAAGACCGTGAGGGTCGGCGCAACAGCACCATCTCCCAGGACACCTGGCCTGGCACCTGGCCCACTGGAGCAACAGCAGCACAGCATCAAGAGACATTCTCTGCCACATGGACTTGCTGGTCACTGTCTGACCAATGTTGACAAAGACTGTGGCATGGACTCTGAGGATTTCAAATGGCAAGGACACCAACTCCCCTAGTGAACTTTGGATTCCACACACCCGGAAAGCCCCTCATGTCAACCCCCCCCCCACCCCAACCAAAATAAAAAGTCACACCATAAAGAGAAGATGCCTACTGATTGCATTATTACCTTACATGTGTCTTGTAAAGTCTAACTATGCCTGAGTTCTCATTTGACTTCAACCATCCACACCCTGGGGCCTGAGTCTGGCACAGGACACACATGGGTCACATTGTAGTAGGCAAGACAGACATGGAGCACCATACACACCCGTGATGGGCCCAACCAGCTGAGGGGGTGGCCGCACAACCGTGCCGGCAGACATATTGAGTACAGCTACAGCCATGCGCAGAGGTCAGGGATCATGTGGAGTGTCCTGGGGGGCACCCAGGTATGTGTGGACAGGTGGCAGAACCATGTCCTGCAAGCTTGAGTCAGGTGGATGCAGTGAATGGTGGCCTGGCCAACGTGGGATGCATGGGGATGGCACATGTCACAATACCCACACAGTCATTGACTACATGCACAATACACAGTCTAATCCCAGACAAACAGCTTGCATCTTGCTACTCGACACATAGACACATAGCCACTATCACGGAAAACCATGCCAGACATGCTGGATGCACCGTGGCAACACACCAGCATTGACTGAGAAGAGGCACCTTGGAGGCATAGGGACACCTTTATTAGTCATGTATTCGGGATTGCAGAGGCAACTCGGAGTACACATGAACGGGTAATGTGGAGTAACATGTGGGTCCAACACTGGAACCCCCCTTCTGCAGCCCAAATGCGTGATAGCCATGGAACTGGCACACAAGTGTCGGCTAACAGCTAAACACCCCCTGCTGCTCACGGAGAGACTGCCATACACCATTGATCCGCTGATGTGGAAGTCCCACAGCATGTCAACCCAAGGCAAACCGTATGTGTCTGAGGGCAGTGTAACACACATTGATGCCATCATCACATTCCACAATCCCATCACTGATGACTGTCAACAAGTCTGACCATCTGTACCCAGCTGCATGTAATGTGTACCATGGTGATGCGACATGTCTGCAGAGGAACCAAACATCGACAGGGGCAGTGTGCACACATCGTAAACAACTGCCACACCCAATACACCCCTGATGCATCCCTTACCCTAAGGAGACTTCCAAACTTGTCCGTGCGTGTAACGCTGAGTCAGCACACGATGACGTGTCCATGAGGAATAGCAGTGCCACAACAATGCAATCAGCAGACGGCATGCGCAAGTACCTGGGGATATGAGAGACACAAGAAGTCAGCCACAAAAAGCACAGCCACTTGCATGTGTGCATGTACTCGACACATGTAAGGATGACAACATGCCAGGTCACAATTATGACTGGGGAAATACACATCACTGCCACCATCACTCCAGTGACACATCCACACACACCTCTGACTCACGTGCCATACATGCAGATGGACACACACATCGCAACACATGCCACACGGGGACCAATGCGTGCACACACAGACACTGGTACTCACCACTAAGCAAAGAAGTCGTGTATGAGCCGAGTCCGGATGTCCTCTTGCGGAACCGCGTCCTCCACATCACTAGCCCCATTGCCAAGCCCTTCGTCCTCCACGGGTGGATGGTCCTGATCATCTTGATCCAGGATGAGTGGCACAGCTTTCTCAACTGCCATGTTGTGCAGCATGCAGCAGACCATGAAGATTTTGCAGACCTTCGCCGGGGCATATGGGAGGGCGCCGCCGGTCTTGTGGAGGCATCGGAATCGGCTCTTCAGGAGGCCAAACGTCCTCTCTATCACTCGCCTTGTCCGGCCATGGGCGGTGTTGTAGCGGAGCTGGGCCGGCATGATGGGGTTGCGGAGAGGTGTGATCAGCCATGGCATGTTGGGATAGCCAGCGTCCCCTACATAGAAACCACATGGACATAAGTAGGACAGGAGAAGCGGTCGTGCTGGAAGTCTACGCAAGATACAGGACAGACAGACTGTACCCACCAACAACACATACTCGTTCGTTGCGCAGCTGCGTCATCATTTCAGGCATCCTTCTACGCCTCATGATGTAGGCATCGTGTGCTGATCCTGGAAAACGAGCACAGACATGTGAAATCACCATGTTGGACAGACACACCACAAGGGCATTGATGGAGTGGTAGTGCTTGCGATTCCTGTACGCTACCTCCTGTGCCTGTGGTGGTACCAAAGCCACATGTGTCCCATCTACGGACCCAATGACATGGGGCATCCCTCCCAGGGCATAGAATCCACGCTTGACCCCAGTCAACATTGCAGGGGTTGGGAAATGGATAAAGTCATCCAGGTGAATCAACATGGCCTCTAAGAAATCATGCAGCACACGGCAGAACATGCTCTGGGACATGCCACCAACATGAGCTATGGTATTTTGAAAGGTACCCGTGGCAAGAAAATGTAGGGCTGCCATTACCTTCAGCTTGGGTGTCAGTGCCATGGGATACCTGTGCAGCGGTTGCAGGTGTGGTGCCAGTCTCGCCGTCAACTCCAGAATCAACCGTTGGGGGAAGCGGTAGCACCGGATACAGTCGTTCTCCCGCATGTCAGCCAAGTCCGGAATTGGTCGGTGAAGAGGCGGCGCTCTGCAGTAATTTGGAAGTGACAAGGAAGTGTGAGTGCACCACAACAACAATTTATTTGTACTGAGCAAATGTTAATCTGTCAATACACATATGCTACATACGGAGTCAGATATGTGCCACATGCCCTCGACACGTATGGCTGCCAGGTGACACCCCTACCAAGACCAAGCTACACACGGAGATTGTGAACCTCCACATGCCATGGTATGGGATTAGCTGTGTCCCAGTGTAAGTGAACAGCCAGACGCAAGACAGGAGTGACATACATCCACACATCAGCAGAAGTAGGATGTCGATTGCAGAGACTGGTAGCGGAACACTAGAGCCACAGGTCACATGACATTACACTAGGACAGCCCACACACCTTGCCATGAAGGTGTGCATGTGATGACTCACCACACATTCATAGAGAGGATGCAGACATGTCCTTGTTACGCTACTCCGTGTCCCATGCATACATACGCACCTCACATCCAATACCACATGTGCCATGGTGTGCGGAACAGTGTGCCATGTCAATCTACACACAGACACATGGGGGTTGCTGCAACAGCTGCTGCGTTTGAGGGAGCTCCAACATCAACCTAATGGGAACCCCCCACACATACATGACATAGT
This sequence comes from Triturus cristatus, assembly GCF_964204655.1. Lineage (NCBI taxonomy): Eukaryota > Metazoa > Chordata > Amphibia > Caudata > Salamandridae > Triturus > Triturus cristatus. Next base: position 491,329,866 of record NC_140579.1, on the reverse strand, counting down.
CACATCGTGCACCGTGGATAGTGACATGTCAGGTGTGGTAACCCCTGTACCGGGCCTCAGGGGACACTTGCGTGTGTTGTTGTCCATGCCATGCCAGTGAAGCTCATCCCAAGTGTGCAGTACGACATGCACACATGTCAAAGGAGTCAAGGGCATGCCTGGCACACATTGCACCGTCACACATTACATGTGTACACATCTCATCATACATCTGGTGCCTTCTCCACTCAGGAGTAATGTGCCACATCACAGCCTTTCACAACTGTGCCCCACACATATAGTACTGCCCAGACAATGCCTTGATGTCCATCCATGGACAAGTATGTCAGCCCTATTCCTTCCTGTGTGCTGCCTGTCACCACTGTGAAGTGTGAAAAGCACCGTACTTTCGCAAAAAGGTCCTGTGTACGTTCCCGTATCACTATGAGAGTGCTGCCGTATGTGTACCCCTAGGGATAGTGAGCGTACGCACGCGTGTACGCTCCGTACCACCATGGGTACGCATACGCGAGAACACCCATAGTGAGACGGGCCGTACACGCGTGTGTACGCTCCGTACCACTATTGGTGTTCTCGCGTATGCGTACTCATAGTGATAGTGAGTGTACAGGCGTGGGTACGGTCCGTACCACCATGAGTACGCATACGCGAGAACACCCATAGTGAGACGGCCCGTACACGCGTGTGTACGCTCAGTACCACTATGGGTGTTCTCGCGTATGCGTACTCATAGTGATAGTGAGCATACAGGCGTGGGTACGGTCCGTACCACCATGAGTACGCATACGCGAGAACACCCATAGTGAGACGGCCCATACACGCGTGTGTACGCTCCGTACCACTATGGGTGTTCTCGCGTATGCGTACTCATAGTGATAGTGAGCGTACAGGCGTGGGTACGGTCCGTACCACCATGAGTATGCATACGCGAGAACACCCATAGTGAGACGGCCCGTACACGCGTGTGTACGCTCCGTACCACTATGGGTGTTCTCGCATATGTGTACTCATAGTGATAGTGAGCGTACAGGCTTGGGTACGGTCCGTACCACCATGAGTACGCATACGCGAGAACACCCATAGTGAGACGGCCCGTACACGTGTGTGTACGCTCCGTACCACTATGGGTGTTCTCGCGTATGCGTACTCATAGTGATAGGGAGCGTACAGGCGTGGGTACGGTCCGTACCACCATGAGTACGCATACGCGAGAACACCCATAGTGAGACGGAGCGTACACACGCCTGTACGGGTCGTTGCTATGCATTTGGGATGCCCTAGGGCCCCGGAACGCACCGTACCTGTGTGTGAAGCTCCAAATTACATAGGGGACACATGAGGGACAAGTATAAAGGCCTACATGCATGCTGGTTGTCATGGAGACCAAGTTTAAAGTTTGAATTTTTTCCGGAAGGTGCACAGCAGAAGTCAGTTGGAATGAATCTACTTTGTTGCAATGTGTTTGTGGAGTTGACATCATGCTCAAGAAAAAAACACAATAAGAACCCACTGACTGCTAGGTTTGAAGGGATTGGAGGAAACATAGGATGCAAATGTGAGTGACCAATCACTCTGTACTCCTGTGCATGAAACAGGCCAGCAAGGCAGATATAAGGCAGCCAGGTCCCATGAGGGAGCACTTGCCTGCACATCTCTGTATTCCACGACCCAGCTGCTGCTACTGATTCCCTGGAACCATGTCAAGGGCTGTGGAGAGGTCACAGCCATTCACCCTGGAGGAGAACCTGGCTTTGCTGGATGTGATCCTCCCACAGTACCCCCTGCTGTATGGGCGACCAGGTTATCAGGTGGGTGCAGAGTCCACTAGCACAGACTGTGTCCCTTTTTTAAGACTGTGACTTCTGCCATTGTGTCCAGGTGTGACACACATGCCATGTCCTGTAGGGGGGGTCCCAGGGGGGGGAATGCCTGATGTCTCACAGCCAGAGCATGCTGTGGTGCATGTCTGCCTTCCTCACTAGCATGGTGTTTACTGTGACAATCACTGCATATTGCATGCCACATTCTGCCTGTCTTGTCCTCCTGGGAATGTAGCCTCTACAGTCCTCATGTGATTCTGTGGTCAGCCCAGTGTGACAGGTGACTGTACCCACAGATGTGTGTTAGTTCTGTGTACCTGTGCTGAGAGTGTCCACATGATGTGTTTGTACCCTGGACATCGGTGTGTGTGTAAGTCCCCTGTCATGTGGGTGGGTGCATATGTGGAGTGTAGCACCCCAGCTGCATGAGGGATGGATATACCCTGGCCATGTGATGTGAGCAGGGAGCAGTGCTGTGTGTCTGACGTGCAGAGCCAGCCCCACACCTGTGGGCCCCCCCCGTCTAGTGGCACATGTGCAGAGTGAGGTATGTCGCTGCATTTGGCAATGGCAGGTGAATGTCCTGTGCCTGTGTGTGTCTGTGTACTCTGCTGCGGTGGCGTCAGTGGCCTGTGGCATGTGACTGCTTAGAGGTGCTGCACATTATCCTGGTGTAGCTTGTGATGCACAGTGTGAGCAAGGATCATTGATTGTGTAGTTGCCCTCATTCCACCTGTGTACTTTCAATGGCACATACTGCTTTTGCCCTTCCCCAGAGGATCATGTCCCTATGACAAAGGTGCAATGCGTTGGATGCATACTATGCCTTGTTGTAAACAGCAAATGTGTTCTAATATGTGTCTCTGTGACATGTGCCAGGTGTATTGATGTAGTGTCACTTGTTCATCCTCACAGGTAGGCGCCTCTGCCAAGGAGCAGATATGGCTGACCGCCGTCAGCGCCGTGAGGAGTGCGGATGGTCGGAAGCGGCGCCTGTCCCAGGTGAGGAAACGCTGGCAGGATATCCGGTGCTGGACGCGGAGGATCGCACGGGTCTTGCTGGGGGACTCACCTGAGAGCCATAAGAACCGCGGGCGCCGCCGACTGACCCACATCCACAAGCGTGTGCTGCCGGTGGTATTTCCAGACTTGGAGAGGCGCTTACAGGAGAAGCAGCAGCAGGAAGGGGGTAGGTACATGTGTGTTTGTTGTGTTTCACCAGCATTTGTAAGTGCACAGTTGCATGGATACACTGCCAGGGTTTAAAGGTGCTGTGCAGATCCTGTTAGCCACAGTATAGCTGTGCTCTCCTGCCTCCCTTCCCCTCCTTGCAATGTGTTCCCTGGTCTGTGTGTAGTCACTCCTTCACAAGGTAATGTAGGCTGGTGCTTTCTCCACGTGAACTATGCCTGTAGCATCATGTGTGGGGGTGGTGTGTAACAGGTTTGGGGACCTTGGCTGTGCCCTGTCCAGTTCAGTACATGTGGGTTCCATGTCAGTTGGCACTGATGCACAGTCCAGACATGGGAGTTAGTCTCACAAGTGTCATGCCTTACAGCGCGCATGTCCTCTGTTGTGGCCTGTGACATGATGTGCATGAGTGTGCAATACGCATAGTGCAGGGATGTTGGGGTGTGTTGCAGTCATTCCCATTCAGGACCATGGAGTTGTGTTGCCACTACTGTCCCCTGGGGCATATTTTCCTAGGTGTCATGTGTGTCATCACAAAACGTGGACACTCTCAGTGTCTACAGCATAGGTTGTGCTCTGTGCCATTGTCCCCTGGCACCATGTATATTGACGTGAAATGTAGTACAAGTGTCCACTGTACAGCCTGACCTGATTTTCCTTGTTCATAGTCACAGTGGCCAGTGCCTGTGTGTCTAGTTACAATCCTCTGATGATGCCCATTTGTACATGATTATTTGGACAGGCGCACCTTGGGTATTTGGCGTCCAATCTTGCATTTCTGCAGCCCCTGTGTATTTCACCCAGACTAAGAGATGTAAGTGCCACCTGTGTCTCAACAAATTGTCTCATGTAGGGGGTGGTTGGTGCGGGCCAAGCCTACATGTCAAAACCAGAATTCTCCTTGCTAGGTCTGGCCAGAGTGTGATGTTTGTCTGGACATACACTGAAGGTGCAGTGAGCCAGTCATGGTGGGCATGTTTTCAGTATTACCTATGCAGCATGTGCCTCAAGTTCATGGATATGGTCCCTCCTCATCCCTATTGTCGGCAACGCTGTGTGGTGCAGATGCAGTGCTGGATTGTCCCCAGGGCCTGGCTCCTATGTCAAACTCCATTTCATGTCAGTTGCTATTGTGTCATGCTCTCCATGGGTTTTCATTGGCATGGTGGGTGAACCAACTGTGTGTTGCATGCCCTACATCTGTACCTTGTTTTGTAGATGTTACTGATCTTTCTTTGCAGGCTATGCACTGTAACCTATGTAGATTGGACTCATGTGACATATGTATACAGGTGTGTGATTAATTGCTGTCTCTTCACCTTGACCACAGCATCGTCGGGGGACACGGAGGGAGACATGAGCACAGACGGTGCGGAGGGACCGAGCACATGTGCCAGCGTTGACATCGTGGCTGGCACATTGAGTGGTACTGAGGCGGAGGAGAGTGAGGCCGAGGACCTGTCCACTGGCACCACCGAATATGAAGCGGACGGGTCCAAGGATGATCTCTCCGAGTGGGCGGAGGCTGCACCACCAGCTGACAGCGGCACAACATCGCACCCCGCCCCCTCCATTGCCATCAGCCGCCTCCCACTTGCTTGTATCCCTTCCCAACGTGCCCGGTCACCACATGTCTCCTTCCTGCCAGGCACCGCACCCCCTGCCCCTGTCTCCACTGCTGCCGCCAATGCTGAGTCTGTGGACATCCAGCGGCAGTTGCAGATTGGTCAGGCTGCGATCCTTAATGTCCTCCATGGCCACAGCCAGGTCTTCAACAACATGGAGGCATACTTGGAGGGCATTCACTCATCGCAGGCTGACTAACGCAGCTTGCTGAGGTCGATAGACTCAACACTGACTGCAGCAGTGGGTCTCCTGCAGCGCTTCATCCAACCCCCTACCCCTGCCCCATCCACACTTCCCACTCCCATGCCTGTCCCACGTACACCCAGACGTCAGCATGCACCCACCACGACGGACACAGGCACCACACCAGCAGGGAAGGTCACCCGCACACCTCCTGGCACGCACACACAGGGTGAAGTAGGCACACCCACTGGGTCGGGGGCAAACGTAAGACACGCAGCCAGAGTGGGAGTCCGCATTCCACCAAATCCACTCCCTCCAAATTCCCTCCCCTCAGCTCTCCTGGCCACATATCACACAAAGACTCCTTCATGGCCGCTCTGTCCCTGAGCCCCACAGTGACACCACCCCGCAAGCGGTCAAGGGAGTCCCCGGTCAGGGTGGTTGAGTCCCCCCCCTGTCTACGCCCTCCCCCAGTGGCGCTGCGACCCATCCCTCTGACCCCCCCCCCCTCCTTGGGGCCTGTGGTTCCTTCGGGTGCAGGGGATTCCCTGGAGGACCTTGCTAAGGTGTGCAGCGAGATCCTGGCCTCCGCCTTTGGCCCTGCCCCACCCCCTGTGGTGGAGTCCTCCATCCCTGCACCCACGACGCCTACCCTTCGCCCTCCTGTCCCTGCGTTGCCTGGTTCTTCCCCCCCACATGATGCCCTCACCCCTGTGGAAGACGACGGAATCTAACTGTGCAGGCAAGCTAGGGAACACGCTTCCCACTGTGTCCCCCATCCAGCTGTGACTTCTGGACTGCCCTATGGGCTTTGTAAATATTGAACTCCTACAAACAAGATTTATTGGATCATGCTGAATAAAGCAATTTATTTTTTTCCCTTGGAACACTACTGCTTTGCTGGTATTGCTGTTGGTGGGGCTGCTACATGGTTTTGGGTGGTGTTCATGTGTTGGGTGTGTGGGAAATGTAGTAGTGTGCTGGTCATAGGGGGGACCCTGGGATCTGTGTGCCATCACACGGTGTTAGCTAGGTTTCTCTGTTCATGTAAGCAGTTGCTGCATGGGGAAATTGTCCCAAGGTGTATTCCTTCCTCTGTGTACCCTGACATCTTCCCTGCAGGGTGTTCCCAATATTTAGCGCTGAGCTGTGTGTACATTAGCTGGGTGTGTGACGGAGCCTTCAACTTTGCACATGCATGCTGAGCGATGTCTCCACCTGCATCATTCGTGGCATCCTTGGTCGTCATTTTACTTGTGTATGTGGACGATTGACATGACTTCATTTGGACATGTTTTCTTTTTGGCGCTATGCATGCGTATACTCCCAGCCTCGCACACATGTGGTACATGTACTGCAGGGTCTTTGTGCACCTGACTGACATTTGTGGGCATGGTATCTGTGGCTACTCCACCCTTTGCGTTCCATGGGCACTGCTGGGAGTGTTAGGCACCCACCCCTCCTGTGTCTGGGCACTGCTGGGAGTGATAGGCACACACCCCTCCTGTGTCTGGGCACTGCTGGGAGGACTCTGCACACACCCCTCCTGTCTCTGGGCACTGCTGGGAGCACTCTGCACCCACCCCTCCTGTGTCTGGGCACTGCTGGGAGGACTCTGCACCCACCCCTCCTGTCTCTGGGCACTGCTGGGAGGACTCTGCACCCACCCCTCCTGTGTCTGGGCACTGCTGGGAGTGTTAGGCACCCACCCCTCCTGTGTCTGGGCACTGCTGGGAGGACTCTGCACACACCCCTCCTGTCTCTAGGCACTGCTGGGAGGACTCTGCAACCACCCCTCCTGTGTCTGGGCACTGCTGGGAGGACTCTGCACACACCCCTCCTGTCTCTAGGCACTGCTGGGAGGACTCTGCAACCACCCCTCCTGTGTCTGGGCACTTCTGGGAGGACTCTGCACACACCCCTCCTGTCTCTGGGCACTGCTGGGAGGACTCTGCACCCACCCCTCCTGTGTATGGGCACTGCTGGGAGTGTTAGGCACCCACCCCTCCTGTGTCTGGGCACTGCTGGGAGGACTCTACACACACCCCTCCTGTGTCTGGGCACTGCTGGGAGGACTCTGCACACACCCCTCCTGTCTCTGGGCACTGCTGGGAGGACTCTGCACACACCCCTCCTGTCTCTGGGCACTGCTGGGAGGACTCTGCACCCACCCCTCCTGTGTCTGGGCACTGCTGGGTGTGTTAGGCACCCACCCCTCCTGTGTCTGGGCACTGCTGGGAGGACTCTGACCCACCCCTCCTGTCTCTGGGCACTACTGGGAGGACTCTGCACACACCCCTCCTGTCTCTGGGCACTGCTGGGAGTGTTAGGCACCCACCCCTCCTGTCTCTGGGCACTGCTGGGAGCACTCTGCACACACCCCTCCTGTCTCTGGGCACTGCTGGGAGGACTCTGCACCCACCCCTCCTGTGTATGGGCACTGCTGGGAGTGTTAGGCACCCACCCCTCCTGTGTCTGGGCACTGCTGGGAGGACTCTGCACACACCCCTCCTGTGTCTGGGCACTGCTGGGAGGACTCTGCACACACCCCTCCGGTCTCTGGGCACTGCTGGGAGGACTCTGCACACACCCCTCCTGTCTCTGGGCACTGCTGGGAGGACTCTGCACCCACCCCTCCTGTGTCTGGGCACTGCTGGGTGTGTTAGGCACCCACCCCTCCTGTGTCTGGGCACTGCTGCTGGGAGGACTCTGACCCACCCCTCCTGTCTCTGGGCACTGCTGGGAGGACTCTGCACACACCCCTCCTGTCTCTGGGCACTGCTGGGAGTGTTAGGCACCCACCCCTCCTGTCTCTGGGCACTGCTGCGAGCACTCTGCACACACCCCTCCTGTCTCTGGGCACTGCTGGGAGGACTCTGCACCCACCCCTCCTGTCTCTGGGCACTGCTGGGAGGACTCTGCACACACCCCTCCTATTTCACAATATGTACGCTTAGAACATACACGTGTGTGGGTTCGCTCCATGCATACGAGGTGTGGGTACGTGTCGTACATACACGGTTGGGGTGGGGGTACGCTCCATGCATACGGGGTGGGGTTACGGTCCAGACGTACACTATCGGCATGGGGGTACGCTCCATACGTCCGCGGGTGAGGGTACGGGTCGTACTTACACTGTTGGGGTGGGGGGTACGCTCCATGCATACGCCGGTGGGGTTACGGGTCGTACTTACACTGTTGGGGTGGGGGTACGCTCCATGCATACGCGGGTGGGGTTACGGTCCGTTCGTACACTCTTGGCATGGGGGATACGCTCCATGCATACGCGGGTGGGGGTACGGTCCGTACATATCTGTACCCACGCTGTGGAATGCTTGTGCGGGCCGTACCCAGGCCTTTGCCACGTGGGTACGAGCCGTCCCGCCATTGTTGGGGTGACGTAGGTGTGGGCGTGGTACGACTCGTACCCACGCTCTTAAGGCGTGGGTACGGGATGTACCTGTATTGTTGTTTTGCCGGTTCGCGTCCTCAAGAACTTCCGTTGTGGCGGTCGCTGGCTTAGCTGGACACGCCCCCACCCCCTCGTAGTGACCAGGGCCTGAGGGTCAGGTATGTCCAGGGCATGTGTGCTGTGTGACTTTGGTGGGGGTTTTGTGGCCTGCCCCTGGTCCTGCCACCCCCCCTCCCCCCCTCCCTTTGTTGTTCTAACCTTCTGCGACGTCTGCGTCCGAACCTGTAGAGGAGGTCGACTGCTATGAGGGCCGGGATGACACGTAGTTTCGGGTCCATGTCAGTCCGTCGCGTACAGGTACTCCTTGTTCGCGTCGTCCTGTCTGTCCGCCGCGTACAGGTCCTCCTTGTTCGCGTCGTCCTGATTTCCCGGCAGTTTTTGGCAGCCGGAAAATATTCACCTTGCGGGATAACGTCGGTGCGAATCGTGGTTCCTGGTTCGTGAATGGCAGGCTGCGTGCGTCCCGACGTCACGTCGGCGCTTTCCCGGATCGCATTTGTACGTTTATTTTCGTCGGTCGGTGTTTTTTACGATTCGTACGGAAATGGTGTTTCCGTGCGAATCGTAATTCCATGTTTGTAAAGTTTTACAACCGGGTACGAGTCGGACGGAAAAAACACTCCGACCGACGGTTCGTACCCGGTTTTTACCGGATCGTAATCGGCACCTCCAGCACCTTCCCTGACTTTATGTTAAGTGGAGTTGGAATAGAAAATTATATAGGGTTAGTGTCCAGCACCTTCCCTGACTTTATGTTAAGTGGAGTGGGAATAGTAAATTATATAGGGTTAGTGTCCAGCACCTTCCCTGACTTTATGTTAACCTCTTCAGCGCTGCGCGGATTCCCGCGCAGTGCTGAAAGATTTGAGCGCGGGCGGGGCCATGACGGAACGGTTCCGTCATAAGCACAGCCCAACCGGCGTGCATGACGGAACCGTTCCGTCATCGGCATCGAAGAGGTTAAGTGGAGTGGGAATAGTAAATTATATAGGTTTAGTGTCCAGCACCTTCCCTGACTTTATGTTAAGTGGAGTTGGAATAGTAAATGATATAGGGTTAGTGTCCAGCACCTTCTCTGACTTTATGTTAAGTGGAGTGGTAATAGTAAATTATATAGGGTTAGTGTCCAACACATTCCCTGACTTTAATGTAGCTGAATTGGGAATACTAAATTGTATAGGGTTAGTGTGCAGCACATTTCCTGACTTTGATGTAGCTGTATTGGGAATAGTAAATTATATAGGGTTAGTGTGTAGCACCTTCCATGACTTTAACCTAATTGGAGTGGGAATAGTAAATTATATAGGGTTAGTGTCCAGCACATTCCCTGACTTTAATGTAGCTGCATTGGGAATAGTAAATTATATAGGGTTAGTGTGTAGCACCTTCCCCGACTTTAACCTAATTGGAGTGGGAATAGTAAATTATATAGGGTTAGTGTGTAGCACCTTCCCTGACTTTAACCTAATTGGAGTGGGAATAGTAAATTATATAGGGTTAGTGTCCAGCACATTCCCTGACTTTAATGTAGGTGAATTGGGAATAGTTAATTGTATAGGGTTAGTGTGCAGAATGTATATGTATTGTGTCAATGAAGTATGTTTTTTCATTTAGGGGCCGATTCCGATCCTGGAAAAATTTCCCCCGTCCGAATTGGATCCGGATTTTTTTCCGTATGAATCGTACAAGTAGCGTACAAACTGCGAAGTACGAATCGCATGGGAAAAACTCCATACGAATCACATCCGGAACATTTCCCCACACGTCCTCGGGTCGGAAATTGTGTCCGACACATCCCCGGACGAATTACCGTACGAATCGAAAAAATGAAGTCCGACCGCGCAAGTACGATCACTCCCCTCCTTTCGATTTCACAACTGTATGGAAAAAACACCGTACGGACCGAACTCCCATAGCAACCATGGAGACACGTGCCTGCATACGCGCCGAACACCCCACCACAGACCCCGCATGTACGTGCAAAATGCCCCCCGGCCGCGGATGTACGCGCCGAACCCCCACCAGTGTATGCATGGAGCGTACCCCCACCCATGTATGCATGGAGCGTACCAACTCCCCACCCGTGTATGTACGGACCGTACCCACACCCCACCTGTGTACGTACAGACCGTACCCCCACCCCACCCGTGTATGTACGGACCGTACCCCCACCCCACCAGTGTATGTACGGACCGTACCCACACCCCACCTGTGTATGAATGGAGCGTACCAACACCCCACCCGTGTATGAATGGATCGTACCAATACCCCACCAGTGCATGTACGGACCGTACCCCCACCCGTGTATGTACGGACCGTACCCCCACCCATGTATGCATGGAGCGTACCAACTCCCCACCCGTGTATGTACGGACCGTAACCCCACCCCCCGTGTATGTACGGACCGTACCCCCACCCGTGTATGCATGGAGCGTACCAACTCCCCACCCGTGTATGTACGGACCGTACCCCCACCCCACCCGTGTATGAATGGAGCGTACCAACACCCTACCCATGTATGTACGGACCGTACCCCCACCCGTGTATGCATGGAGCGTACTAACACCCCACCAGTGTATGTACGGACCGTACCCCCACCCGTGTATGTACGGACCGTACCCCCACCCGTGTATGCACGGACCGTACCCCCACCCATGTATGTACGGACCGTACCCCCACCCGTGTATGCATGGAGTGTACCAACTCCCCACCCATGTATGTACGGACCGTACCCACACCCCACCAGTGTATGTACGGACCGTACCCCCACCCGTGCATGTACGGACCGTACCCCCACCCCACCCGTGTATGTACGGACCGTACCCCCACCCCACCAGTGTATGTACGGACCGTACCCACACCCGTGTATGTACGGACCGTACCCCCACCCGTGTATGTACAGACCGTATCCCCACCCGTGTATGTACGGACCGTACCCCCACCCGTGTATGCATGGAGCGTACCAACTCCCCACCCGTGTATGTATGGACCGTACCCCCACCCGTGTATGCATGGAGCGTACCAACTCCCCACCCATGTATGTACGGACCCTACACCCAGCCCCCCCGTATGTACGGTGCGAAACACCACCACCGATGGACGGTGCGGACCAACACCCTGCCCGTGTTCGTACGCACCCTACCCCAGGCCCACACACCAGCACCCTCACCCAACATCGCGCATGTACGAGTCATACTAAGCCATAGCAAAGGACAGCACTGTACAACAACATGGCCCATGTACGCACCGTACAGACGCTAAAAACACTCCTACTGAACCAGGACAAACCAAAAAAACACAAGGAGAGTCAATTCGAGGCACACAACACCACAAAACATATCCAACAAGGCCAAATACATCCTATACACTGACCTGCAACTGACAAACAGCTAAACAGAGGCCCAAACCACTACCACTCCTTATAACACACCCACCCAAAGTTCAAACACAGCCACACCCACAAATGGACCAATAAAAAGGCCCAAAACGCACAAATCATGATCCTTTGCAACAGATCCACTGCTGCCAGACCCCAGAGACAACGCACTGCACCATACTTCAACCATCAATACACCTTACACTTGCACTCCTTCACACAACCACCATCACAAACACACCCTCATCACATTCACACACACACACCTGCACAACCACACTCACACACCCACAACCATCCACACCCACACCCCCACAACCATCCACACCCACACCCCACACCATGCCCACTAACAAGAATCCAAAGTTCACAAAGGAGGAGCTGGAGGTCCTTGTCGACGAAATCATCAGAGTCGAGCCACAGCTCTTTGGAACATTGGTCAGACGGACCAGCATATCCGAAAAATCTGCCATGTGGGAGAGGATAGTCAATTCCGTGAATGCTGTTGCGGCCACCAGAAGGACCAGGCATGAGTGCCAAGCCAGGTGGTACGATCTGCGGAGGACGGTCCGCCGCAAAATGTCGGACGACCACAACCAGGCCAACATCACTGGAGGAGGTCCGTCCCGCAGACCGGTACACTACCATCCCTGGGAGGAGAAGGTGATGGCCACGCTGCCGCCGTTGGGAGTAGACGGACTAGAAGGAGTCCGAGAGCCTGGTGAGTACACAAACAACTCACCTCACATGGGGGGAACGCCAAATACAACCCAAATACTAATCATGCACGCAACCCCCCCAAAGCCCGCACCGTACACAACCACACTCCAAAAACACACACATGCCACTAGCGCCTCCATGCCCCATGCCCCAAGCAAGGCCATGCCAAGTCACAGGCCACACAAAACACCAACACAAGACAGGATGTCCCCGATGCCGGGAGGGTGGGCCTCAAAACTAACATAGAGCAACTCTGAAGCACACAACAATGCCCTCAGCCCATATGGCTTAGGGCACAGCCATACAAACAGTGTGTCCCCACACAGTACTGTTTTGCCTGCTAATGGTGGCCGCGTTGCAGGACGACATGGGTATGAAGGCACAATTTGCACATAAAAGCAGCTAATGAAGACGCAGCACACTGAAAGAGTGTCAGCACACACCGCCACAGCAGCAGCGCAGACTCAGATACTCCGCCCAATGGGTGCCGGCAGAGAAGAAACAAACCCACATGAACAAGCCAATGGCCTTTGAAAGACGTGCAAACTGTGTGTGCCCAGCAAGCTGGGCTGAGGTGACAGAGGGTGACACACAGAGGGAGGGAGAGGGGCAGAGAGAGGGACAGAGACAGAGGTGGACACAGGGAGACAGACAGAGGGAGGGAGGAGGCTGACAGAGGGAGGGAGAAGGGGAGACGGACAGAGGGAGGAGGCTGACAGAGGGAGGGAGAAAGGGAGATGGACAGAGGGAGGAGGCTGATAGAGGGAGGGAGAAAGGGAGACAGAGGGAGACGGACAGAGGGAGGAGGCTGACAGAGGGAGGGAGAAAGGGAGACGGACAGAGGGAGGAGGCTTACAGAGGGAGGGAGAAAGGGAGATAGAGGGAGACGGACAGAGAGAGGAGGCTGATAGAGGGAGGGAGAAAGGGAGACAGAGGGAGACGGACAGAGGGAGGAGGCTGACAGAGGGAGGGAGAAAGGGAGACAGACAGAGGGAGGAGGCTGACAGAGGGAGGGAGAAAGGGAGATAGAGGGAGACGGACAGAGGGAGGAGGCTGATAGAGGGAGGGAGAAAGGGAGACAGAGGGAGACGGACAGAGGGAGGAGGCAGACAGAGGGAGGGAGAAAGGGAGACGGACAGAGGGAGGAGGCTGACAGAGGGAGGGAGAAAGGGAGACAGAGGGAGACCAAATCACCCTTGGGTGGTGTGGCCATGTCTACTCGTCAGCAGGTGGACTGTGCGCATGTAGACAAGGTTTGGCACTGCGTGAACCCCCACTTCAACCTTTGATAAACACTGGGCCATGTGTCAATCTGTGCACAAGTACATCCGTGCTGCAGGCACAAACAGAACCTTACACCCAGTATACCCACCCACTGTGTTTGTCAGAACCCTGTCACAAATTGTTAAGTTACCTTCCTGCATTCTCAAATAGCATGGAAAAAACAACATTTGGCCACGTACAGTGCAACACGTAAGGCGGCTCTGCATGGCTTGCTACGCCCGCTCACTACACTGCTGACTGCGTTCCCAAAAGATGCATCAACTAAGATTGTGTCACACATAGGTAAAGTGTCGAAAGCTGTGGCCAAGGGACATACCCATGCACAAGTGCACTGTGAGAGGAATGCTAGCCAAATCCAACCACCCAGAGGAACTGTGCCAAATCAGAAATGAATTAAACATGGATGTCGCATGTAACACAATTAACACTGTCTCTCTCACACACAGGTCAACGTCATCGATCTCCCCCCAACACTAGGGGGGAAGACTCACAGGACAGGCTGTGCGTGAAGAGGACCCCACTGGCAGCGACGACTCTCACCACTCCGTGGATGACCCAGACCAACCTGGCCCCTCTGGTGTCCAACCACCTGTAGCACCTGCGTCAGGTACAACTGTGCTTACCACCACCCCCATTCCTGCCACATCCCAGGAGACACCCAGGAGCCCTGCCCGCACACAACAACACAGCCAGTCTGTCCATGAGGGACAAGGTTCTCCGGGCACCCAGGAGGATGCAGGCGACACCGCAAACGCCATCCCTCAGGGGTCCCGGAGACCCGATGTGCCCACAACGGCAGGCCAGGCGCAAGTGGGCAGGGGTGGTGGGAGTCGAGGACGGCAGAGGCGCGAACCTGCCCAGTTGGCTCAGGACCCGGCAATGTCACACGTCAGAAACATCCTGGACGCATACCGGCGTGACTCCAGAGGCATCGACCAGGTAGTGGAGACCCTCAATGAGATGAAGACCCTGCAGGTCGAGCATCATGCCAGTCATCTACAACACCATGGACGGATGGAGGCAAGACTGGCAGAGCTCCTGGCGGTGCACAGGGACCGGAGCCAATCACTCCATCAGATCGCCCAAAGCCTGGCAAACCCTCCCTGTGCCACCAGGCGTAGACCAGCACCAGAAACAGGGAGGGAGGATGAGGAGGATTCATCTGACGGAGCGTCCCTAGCATCGTCAAGGCCTGCTTCTGAGGGTCCCCGCAGGAAGGTGGGTCGTCCACGCAAAAGACCGTGAGAGTCAGCGGAACATCACCATCTCCCAGGTCACCTGGCCTGGCACCTGGCCCTCTGGCCCAACAGCAGCACAGCAGCAACTGACATTCTCTGCCACATGGCCTTGCTGGTCACTGTCTGACCAATGTTGACAAAGACTGTGGCACAGACTCTGATGACTTTCAATGGCAGGATACCAACTCCCCCTGTGAACTTTGGATTCTACACTCCCGCAAAGCACCTCTTGTCACCCCCCCAAACACGTACCCCAGCACCAATAAAAATCATCACAATCACAAGATGATGCCGTCAGTTTGCATTATTCCACTGCATGTGTGTGTTGTAAAGTCAAACCATGCCTGATTTCAGAAGTAACTCCAAACATCCATACCCTGGGGTCTGAGTCTGACACAGGACACACATGGGTCACAATGTACCATCCAAGACAGACATGGAGCACCATACACACCCGTGATGGGCCCAACCAGCTGAGGGGGTGCCCGCACAACTGTGCCTACAGACCTATATAGAAGAGCAACAGTCATGCGCAGAGGTCAGGGATCATGTGGAGTGTCCTGGGGTGGGAGTCCCAGGTATGTGTAGACACGTGGTAGAACCATGTCCTGCATGCTTGAGTCAGGTGGATGTGGAGAATGGTGGGCCAGCCAAGGTTGGAGGCATGGAGATGGCACAATTGGGTGTTGGATCACAGTGCCACAAGGTTGTGTTGTGGTTGTGGGCTGCATCCTGAGTGTGTGCGTGGATTGAGAAGGTCATCCTGCAGCTGGCAGTGATCCACTCCCCCCATCTCTGTTGGACGTTGATGTGGCCTGGTCACCAGATGTAGTAGCAGAGCTGTGCAGATGCACCCTGGATGTGGACAAGTATCATGGGATTTCTAACGCACATGTCCGTAGAGTGCAGGGTAGGATTAGACACGGATGTCGTAGTTGACCTGGGGGATGGTCTCCCTCTTGCCTTGAGGTGGATGGAACTGGGGATCTTGTGCATAATGCAGAGTGTGCTGCCGCATGAGGCACAGATGCTGCTGATCAGCATAGCACATGTCAGCAAGCAATCCATGATGAACACCAGCTCGTTTGCGTGGACACTGGGTGCCCTTGCTGCAGGGCCTGCAGCAGCATGCGCCATGTCAAGGAAACAATGCCACAAGTAGCACACAAAGACAAGGATCTCAGGAAGGAACTATGCAAAAGGTGTATGTCAAGGAAGGAATGTCTGGTTCAACATGGCACACACACACACACACAATGGATTCACATGCAGCACAGTGGCCGTCGTGGAGACTGACATGCCACAATACCTACACAGCCATGGACATCATGCACAATACAGAATCTAATCCCTGACAAACAGCTTGCATCTTGCTACTCTACACATAGACTCATATGCACTATCTCTGAGAACAATGCCAGACATGCCGCATGCACAGTGGCAACAGACCACCATTGACAGAGATGAGGCACCTTGGAGGCAGAGGGACACCTTTATTACTCATGTGTGTCGGAATGCTAATGCAACTCTGTCAACACATACACAGGTCATGTGGATGAACACGTGGGACCAACACTGGCACCCCCCTTACCACCACAGATGCTGGAAATCCATGGCACTGGCACACAAGTGACGGGTTACAGCTAAACACCCCCTGCTGCTCACGGAGAGGCTGCTATACACCATTGAGCCCCTAATGGGGAATTCACACACCATGTCAACCCGGTGCAACCCGTATGTTTCCGAGGGCAGTGTTACACACATTGATGGCTCCATCACAATCCACAATCCCATTACAGATGACTGTCACCAAGTCTGACCATCAATTCAGGTGAATTCTGCTCCATGTCATGTGCCCCATGGTGATTCTACATGTATGTAAAGTATCCAAACATGAACAGGAGTAGTGCACACACATTCAAAACAAATACCACCTCCAAAAAGCCATGCGGCATACCTTACCCGAAGGAGATTTTCGAACTTGTCCGTGCATGTAACGCTGATTCAGCACATGTTGCTGTGTTCATGAGGAATGGCAGGAGCACAACAATGCCACCAGCAGACAGCATGCGCAAGTACCTGTGGATGGAAGACATACCAGAAGTCAGCCAAAAGAAGCACATCCGCATGCATGTGCATGTACTCGACACGTATAAGGTTGTCAACATGCTAGATGACAATGATGACTCTGGAAAAACATTCTTCTATTGCACCATCACTCGAGTGACACATCCAAACACACCTCTGACTCACTTGGAAGACATGCAGATGGACACACACATTGCAACAATTGCCACACACAGCTCAATGCGTGCACACTCAGACACTGGAACTCACCACTAAGTATGAGCCGACTCCGCATGTCCTCTAACGCCTCCTCCTCCTCCACATCACTTGCCTCGTGACCAAGCCCTTCATCCTCCACGGGTGGATGGTCCTGCTCATCTGGATCCAGGATGAGTGGCACAGCTTTCTCCACTGCCATGTTGTGCAGCATGCAGCACACGAGGAATATCTTGCAGACCTTCAACGGTGCATATGGGAGTGCGCCACCGGTCTTGTGGAGGCAACGGAATCGGCTCTTCAGGAGGCCAAACGTCCTCTCTATCACTCGCCTGGTCCGCCCATGGGCGTTGTTGTAGCGGTGATCGGCAGCCGTGCTGGGGTTGCGGAGAGGCCTGATCAGCCATGGCATGTTGGGATAGCCAGCGTCCCCTACATGGAAACATCATGGACAAGAGTGGGTCAGGAGAAGCAGTAAGACAGGAAGATGACGTTAAATACAGGACTGCCAGAGTATACCCACCAACAATACATGCTCGTTCGTTGCGCAGCTGCAGCATCATTTCAGGCACCCTGCTACGCCTCATGATGTAGGCATTGTGTGCTGATCCTGGAAAACGAGCACAGACATGTGAAATCACCATGTTGGCAAGACACACCGCAAGGGCATTAATGGAGTGGTAATGCTTGCGGTTACGGAAGGCTACCTCCTGTGCCTGTGGTGGTACCAAAGCCACATGTGTTCCATCTAAGGACCCAATGACATGGGGCATCCCTCCCAGGGCATAGAACTCACGCTTGACAGCTGTCAACTGCTCAGGAGTTGGGAATTTAATGAACTCATCCAGGTGCTCCAACATGACCTCTAAAAAGTCATGCAGAACACGGCTGAACATGGTTTGGGACATGCCACCGACATGGGCAATGGTATGTTGAAAGGTATCCGTGGCCAAGAAATGTAGGGCTGCCATCACCTTCATATTGGGTGTCAGTGCAGTAGGATACCTGTGTAGCGGTTGGAGGTGTGGTGCCAGCCGTGTCGTCAGGTCCTCAATCAAACGTTGGGGGAAGCGGTAGCGGCGTATACAGTCATGTTCCCTCAGGTCAGCCAAGTCCGGAATTGCTCGAGGGAGAGGCGGAGCCCTGCAGTGAATTAGAAGGGACAACGAAGAGTGAGTACAGTACACCACCAATGTCAATGTATAGAGCACATGCTCAACAGGCAATACACATATGCTACATACAGAGTCAGGTCTGTGCAATATGCCCTGGACACGTATGCCAGGCATGTGACACTCCTACCAAGAGCCAGCTACAAACGTTGATTCTCAACCTCAATATGCTATGCCATGAAACTAGCTGTGGGCCAGTGTAAGTGAGCAGGCAGACGCATTACAGGAGTTACAGACATCCAAATATGTACAGAAGAAGGATGCTTATTGTACAGACAGGTTGCGGAACACTAGAGGCACAGGTCACATGTCATAGAATAAGGACAGACCACACACCTTGCCATGAAGGATTACATGTCAAGACTGATCACACATACATTGAGAGTATGCAGATATGTCCTTGTTTTGGAACTCCATGTTGATGCATACATACACACCTAACGTCGGATTACACATGTGTGCTGGTGAGCGTAACAGTGTGCCATGCCCATCTACACACAGACACATGTTGGTTGCAGCAACTGCAGATGCATTTGACCAAACACCTACAGCAAACCTATGGGAACACATGACACACACATGACATAGCTACAGCGTGCAACGCGGGCATTCACGTGTCAGGGGTAACATTCTGTGTACCTGGCATCAGGGGACATTTGCGGGTGTCGGTGACTGTGCCATGCCAGTGACGCATGGCCCACCAAGTCTGTACTACATGCACACATGTCAAAGGAGTGAAGGGGATGTGTGGCACATAGGGCACCATCACACGTGACATGTGTACACAGCTCATCATACTGTAATTAGCTTCACACCTCAGGAGTATGGTGCCACATCACAGCCTGACCCACCTGTGCCCGACACATGTAGTACTGCACAGACAATGCCTTGATGTCCAGCCTTGGCCATGTATGACAGCTCAATTCCTTCCTGTGTGCCGCCTGTCACCACTGTCAGGTGTGAATCCCACTGTACATACGCTCTGAGGGCGTGTGTGGGGTCCCTATCACTATGGTGGTGCTGGCGTATGCGTACGCCATAGTGATACGGACCGACCCTACACACGCGTGTGTACGGTCCGAACTACTATGGCGTACACGTACGTGAGCACCCCCATAGTGATAGGGACCGTACACACGCGTGTGTACGGTCCGAACTACTATGGCGTGCACGTATGCGAGCACCCCCATAGTGATAGGGACCGTACACACGCGTGTGTACGGTCCGAACTACTATGGTGTACACATGCGCGAGCACCCCTATAGTGATAGGGACTGTACACACGCGTGTGTACGGTCCATATCACTATGGGGGTGCTCGCGTACGTGTACGCCATAGTAGTTCGGACCGTACACACACGTGTGTAGGGTAGGTCCGTATCACTATGGCGTACGCATACGCCAGCACCACCATAGTGATAGGGACCCTACACACGCATGTACGGTCCGTATCACTATGGCGTACGCATTCGCCAGCACTCCCATAGTGATGGGGACCGTACACACACGTGTACGGTCCGTTGCAATGCATTTGGGGTGCCCTAGGGCTTTGGAACGCACCGTACCTGTGTTGTGACATAGGATTGACATAGGGGACACATGAGGGACTAGTATAGGGGCCTAAATGCATGCTGGTTGTCATGGAGACCGAGTTTCAGGTTTGAATTTTGCATCATGTGGCCAGCAGAAGTCGGTTGGAGACAATATACTTTGTTGCAATGTGGTTGTTGACATTACATCACGCTCAATTTTAAAACCATGCAAAGCCTGTCACTGGGGTAGTTTTAAAATGATTGGAGGACACGTAGGATGCAAATGTGACTGAGCCAATCACTCTGTACTCCTGTAAATGAAACAGGCCAGCAAGGAAGATATAAGGCAGCCAGGTCCCTTGAGAGAGCACTTGCCTGCACATCCTTTCATTCCACAACACTGCTGCTGCTTGTGATTCCTCTGGCACCATGTCCAGGTCTGTGGAGAGGGCCCAGCCATTCACCATGGAGGAGAATATGGTGTTGGTGCATGTGATCCTCCCACAGTACACCATGCTGTATGGTCGACCAGGGGAGCAGGTGAGTGCAGACTCCACTAGCTTAAACTGTGCCCCTTTTTGTGACTGTGACTTCTGGCATTGTGTCCAGGTGTGACAGACATGCAGGGTTCTTCATAGTGGTTTCCATGGGGGGGAAGGGCTCATGTCTCCCATGCAGAGCATGCTGCAGTTCCTGTGTGCACAACGCACTAGCATGGTGCTTACTGTGACGATCACTGCATGGTGCATGCCGCTTTCGGACTGCCTAATCCTCCTGGAAATGTTGTTTCTACAGTCCTGATGTGAGTCTGTGCTCCCCCCAGGGTGACAGGTGCCTGTACCCACAGATGTGTGTCTGTTCAGTGTACCTGTGGTGAGAGTGTCCAAATGATGTGGTCGTTCCCTGGACATTGGTGTGTGTGTGTGAGTCCCCTGTCATGTGGGTATGTGCATATGTGGTGTGTTGCACCCCAGCTGCATGTGGGATGGATACACCCTGCCCATCTGATGTGAGCAGGGAGCTGTGCTGGATGTCTGCCATGCTGAGACAGCCCCACATCTGTGACACCCCCAGTCTAGTGGCACATGTGCAGAGTGAGGTTTGTAGCGGCAGTTGCCAATGCCAGGTGATTGTTCAGTGCCTGTGTGTGTCTGTGTACTCTGCTGAGGTAGCGTAAGTGGGCTGGGGCATGTGACTGCTTAGGGGTACTGTTCAGATTCCTGTTGTAGCTTGGGATGCTCAGTGTGAGCCTGCATCATTGATTGTGTTGCACCCCTCATGCCACCTGTGTACTTTCAATGGCACCTACTGCATTTGCCCATTCCCAGGAGGATGATGTCACTATGACAAAGGTGCAATGAGTTGGCTGCATACTATGGCCAGTTCAAACATGCATAATTTGTAATATGTGTGTCTCTGTATCATTGATAAGGTGGATTGATGTATTGTCACTTTTGCATCCTCACAGGTAGGCGTCTGTGCCATGGGGTAGATCTGGAAGCAAGCCGTCAGTGCCGTGAGGAGGACGGAGTGTCGGAAGCGGTGCCTAGCCCAGGTGAGGAAACGCTGGCAGGACATCCGGTGCTGGACGCGGAGGATCGCACGGGTCCTGCTGGGGGACTCACCTGTGAAACCGCGGGCGCCGGCGTCTGACCCACATCCATAAGCGTGTGCTGGCGGTGGTCTTCCCCGACTTGGACAGGCGCTTACTGGAGAAGCAGCAGCAGGAAGGGGGTAGGTACATGTGTGTTTGTTGTGTGTGACCAGCTTTTGGAAGTGCGCAGTTGCATGGATACACTGCCAGGGTTTAAATGTGCAGTGCATATCCTGTTCCCCAAAGTAAAGCGGTGCTGTTCTTCCTCCCTTCCCCTCCTTGCCATGTGTTCCCTGGTCTGTGTGTAGTCACTCTTGCACAAGGTCATCTAGGCTGGCAGTTACTCCAAGTGCCCAATGCTTGCAGCATCATGTGTGGGGGTGGTGTGTGACAGGTTTTTGCACATTGCCTGTGCCCTGGCCAGTTCTGTCATTGTGGGGTCCATGTTAGTTGGCACTGATGCTGAGTCCCGACATGGGAGTGTGTGTTTCATGCGTACTGCCTTACTGCCTGCATGTCGAATGTTGTGCCCTCTGACATGATGTGCTTGAGTGTGAGATATGCATAGTGCAGGGATGGTGGCTTGTGTTCCAGTCATATCCATCCAGGGCCATGGAGTAGTGTGGCCACTACAGTCCCCTGGGCACCTTTTCCTAGGTATCATGTGTGTCATCAGACAATGTGGACATTCTCTGTGTCTTCAGCATAGTTTGGGCCCTGTGGCATAGTACCCTGGCCTCATTTGTATTCACGTATACTGTGCTACATGTCTCCACTGTACAGGGTGACCTAATTTAGCTGGTGCATACTCACAGGGGCCAGTGCCTGTGTGTCTTGGTACAACTATCTGATGATGGTTGTTTGTCAGTGATATATGTGGACAGGCGCACCAGGGGTAGTTTGTGTGCGATCAGAATTAATTGCAGGCCATGTGTTTTCATCCCAGACTAAGAGGTGTAAGTACTTCCTCTGTCTCAATCACATTGTCTCAGGTAGGGGTGGGGGTTGGTGCGGGCAAGGCCTACATGTCCAAACCTGAAGTCTCCTTGCTCGGTCTGGCCAGTGTGTGATGTTTGTGTGGCCAAACACTCAAGGTGCAGTGCCCCAGTCATGTTGGCCATGGTTTTCAGTATTACCTTTGCAGCATGTCCCAAGAGTTGATAGACATGGTTCCTGCTCATCCCTTTCTTGGCTACGCTGTGTGTCGCAGATGCTGTGCTAGATTGTCCCCAGAGCCTGGCTCCTCTGTACAATTTGATATCAAGTTATTTGATATTGTGTCATGCTCTCCATATTTTAACAGTGGCATGGTGGGTCAACAAACTGTGTGTTGCAGGGACTACATATGTACCTTGTATTGTAGATGTTACTCTTGTTGCTTTTCAGGCTATGCACTGTGACCTATGTAGAGTTGACTCATGTGACATATGTATACAGGTGTCTGATTTCTCCTGTCTCTTCACCTTGCCCACAGCATCGTCGGGGGACTACGAGGGAGACACTGGCACGGACCGTGAGGAGGGAGCGAGCACCAGTGCCAGCAGTGCTGAGTTGGCTGGCACATCGAGTGGCACGGAGGCCGACGGGAGTGCAGCGGAGGACCTGTCCACTCAAACCACCACCGACTATGACGCAGATAGGTCCGAGGCTGAGCTCTCCGAGGGGGCGGAGGCTGCTCCCACAGCTGACACCAGCACTCCATCACTACCCGCCCCCTCCATTCTGATCACCGGCCTCCCACTTGCTCGTGTCCCTTCCCGCCGTGCTAGGTCACCACGTGTCTCCTTCTTGCCAGGCACCGCACCCCCTGCCCCTGTCTCCACTGCTGCCACCAATGCCGAGTCTGTGGACATCCTGCGGCAGTTGCAGGTTGGTCAGACTGCGATGCTTAATGTCTTCCATAGCCACAGCTGAGTGCTCAACCAGATGGTGGAATACATGGAGGGCATTTCAGCTGCGCAGTCTGACCAACGCAACTTGCTGAGGTCCATAGACTCGACACTGACTGCAGCAGTGGGTCTCCTGCAGCACTACGCCCCCCCTACCCCTGAACCATCCACACTTTCCACTCCCATGCCTGTCCAAAGCACACCCAGACGTCTCCATGCACGCACACCACCAGACACAGGCACCACACCACCAGGGAAGGCAAAGCGCACACCTCCTGGCACGCACACACAGGGTGAAGTAGGCACACCCACTTTGTCAGGGGGGAAACGGAAGACACGCAGCCAGAGTGGGAGTCCACATTCCTCACGACCACCACCCTCCAAATCCACTCCCCTCAGCTCTCCTGGCCAAGAGTCGGACACAGGGTCAGTCCTGCCCAGTGTGTCCATCAGCCCCAGTGTGGCACCACCCCGCAAGCGGTGGAGGCAGGACACCGGCAGGGGAGTTGAGTCCCCCCCCTGTCCACACCCTCCCCCAGTAGCACTGCAACCCATCCCTGCGACCCCCCCCCACCCTCCTTGGGACCTGTGGTTCCTTCGGGTGCAGGGGAGACGCTGGGCGACCTGGCAGTAGTGTGCAGCGCCATGCTCAAATCCACCTTTGGCGCTGCCCCACCCCCTGTGTTGGAGTCGTCCGTCCCTGCACCCACAACACCTACCCTTGCCCCTCCTGTCCCTGCAGTGCCTGGTCCTTCCCCCCCACATGATTCCCCCCCCCCCTGTGGATGACAAGGTAGTCTGAACTGTGCAGGCAAGCTAGGGGACACTCATCCCAATGTGTCCCCACCTGGATTGGAACTATGGACTGCCCTATGGGCCTTGTGCATATGGAACTCTTCATACAATACATTTTAGAACATTGCTGAATAAAGCTATTTTATTTTCCTTGGCACACTACTGATTTTCTGGCATTGCTGTTGGTGGTGCTGCTCCATGATTTGGGGTGGCGATAATGTGTTAGGTGTCTGGGATATGTTGTAGTTTGCTGTTCGTGGGGTGGACCCTGTTATCTGTGTGCCATCACACAGTATTTGCTATCAAACTTTGCTCATGTAAGCTGTTACTGCATGGTGACATTGTCCCAAGGTGTGTACCTTCCTCTGTGGACCCTGACATCTTCCCTGCAGGGTGTTGTGAAGACATTTGTGCAGTGCTGTGTCTACATTTGCTGGGTGTGTGACAGACCCCTTCAACTTTGGCCATGCATGCTGGGCAAGGTCTCCACCTGCATCATTTGTGGCATCCTTGGGGGTCACTGTACTTGTGACTGGAGTATATTGACAGGACTTCATGTGTACATGTTACCTTTTCCGCACTATGCATGTGTGTACTCCCAGCCTCGCACACATGTGTTTCGTGTTCTGCTGGGTCTTTGAGCACCTGACTGACAATTGTGGGCATTGTATCTGTGTGTACTCAACCCCTTTCTTTCCATGGGCACAGCTGGGGGGACTCTGCACCCACCCCTCCTATGTCTGGGCACTGCTGGGAGTGATAGGCACCCACCCCTCCTATGTCTGGGCACTGCTGGGAGTGATAGGCACCCTCCCCTCCTATGTCTGGGCACTGCTGGGGGGACTCTGCACCCACGCCTCCTATGTCTGGGCACTGCTGGGAGTGATAGGCACCCACCCCTCCTGTGTCTGGGCACTGCTGGGAGTGATAGGCACCCACCCCTCCTGTGTCTGGGCACTGCTGGGGGGAATCTGCACCCACCCCTCCTGTGTCTGGGCACTGCTGGGAGTGATAGACACTGTATGGAGGCAGTTGCTCAATGGATGATTTGCAATTCATTGAAGCTTAATGGCGAAAAGACAGAAATTCTGGTGTTCGGAGGAAAGGAGGACATTTGGTCGGCGGAATGGTGGCCTACATCGTTGGGCGTGTGTCCGACACCCACTACCTTGGCCAGGAACTTAGGAGTCATGATTGACCCTACCCTGGGGATGGGTCAGCAAGTAAAGAGGACTATCTCCACATGTTGGGGCTTACTAAACATCTTGCGGAAGATCAAACATTATCTGTCCCTTCAAGCCAGAAAGCAAATTGTAATTGCATTAATAGGCTCAAGACTTGACTATTGTAATGCCTTATATTTAGGCATCAACAAGGGTCTGTTAATGCGACTTCAAATGGTGCAGAATGCCGTCGCCAAGTTTGTACTGGATCTACCTAAGCGGGCTTCTGCTTAGGTAGATCCAGGGTGTGTACCTTCCTCTGTGGACCCTGACATCTTCCCTGCAGGGTGTTGTGAAGACATTTGTGCAGTGCTGTGTCTACATTTGCTGGGTGTGTGACGGACCCCTTCAACTTTGGCCATGCATGCTGGGCAAGGTCTCCACCTGCATCATTTGTGGCATCCTTGGGGGTCACTGTACTTGTGACTGGAGTATATTGACAGGACTTCATGTGTACATGTTACCTTTTCCGCACTATGCATGTGTGTACTCCCAGCCTCGCACACATGTGTTTCGTGTTCTGCTGGGTCTTTGAGCACCTGACTGACAATTGTGGGCATTGTATCTGTGTGTACTCAACCCCTTTCTTTCCATGGGCACAGCTGGGGGGACTCTGCACCCACCCCTCCTATGTCTGGGCACTGCTGGGAGTGATAGGCACCCACCCCTCCTATGTCTGGGCACTGCTGGGAGTGATAGGCACCCTCCCCTCCTATGTCTGGGCACTGCTGGGGGGACTCTGCACCCACGCCTCCTATGTCTGGGCACTGCTGGGAGTGATAGGCACCCACCCCTCCTGTGTCTGGGCACTGCTGGGAGTGATAGGCACCCACCCCTCCTGTGTCTGGGCACTGCTGGGGGGAATCTGCACCCACCCCTCCTGTGTCTGGGCACTGCTGGGAGTGATAGACACTGTATGGAGGCAGTTGCTCAATGGATGATTTGCAATTCATTGAAGCTTAATGGCGAAAAGACAGAAATTCTGGTGTTCGGAGGAAAGGAGGACATTTGGTCGGCGGAATGGTGGCCTACATCGTTGAGCGTGTGTCCGACACCCACTACCTTGGCCAGGAACTTAGGAGTCATGATTGACCCTACCCTGGGGATGGGTCAGCAAGTAAAGAGGACTATCTCCACATGTTGGGGCTTACTAAACATCTTGCGGAAGATCAAACATTATCTGTCCCTTCCAGCCAGAAAGCAAATTGTAATTGCATTAATAGGCTCAAGACTTGACTATTGTAATGCCTTATATTTAGGCATCAACAAGGGTCTGTTAATGCGACTTCAAATGGTGCAGAATGCCGTCGCCAAGTTTGTACTGGATCTACCTAAGCGGGCTTCTGCTTCGGCTGCTAGAAAGACACTGCACTGGCTTCCAATTGAGGCCAGGATTTCTTTTAAGTCTCTATGTTTGATCTATGGGGCTTTGGCTACTAACAGATCTGGAGGCCTAACGGACCTTGTTGGCCCCTTATACACCTTCCAGAACTCTGTGCTCCGCCAATAAATCCTTGTTATCAGTCCCCCGTGTTCGTAGAGCCAAGTGGGGTGGCAGAGCTTTTTCAACTTTGGCTCCAAAGCTGTGGAATATTCTGCCGGCTGAGATCAAATCCCTTCCCTCAAAGCAAGCCTTTAGGAGGGCTCTCAAGACGTGGCTATTTGCTGAAGCCTACCCTTAGTTCTGGATTTGCCTTTTATGATTTTCTTTGGTTAGGCGCCTTGATGCCTTCGGGCTTAGTTGCGCGTTTATAAATTTCATTTCATTCATTCATTCATTCATAGGCACCCACCCCTCCTATGTCTGGGCACTGCTGGGAGGACTCTGCACACACCCCTCCTATGTCTGGGCACTGCTGGGAGGACTCTGCACACACCCCTCCTGCGTCTGGGCACGCTGGGAGGACTCTGCACCCACCCCTCCTGTGTCTGGGCACTGATGGGAGTGATAGGCACCCACCCCTCCTATGTCTGGGCACTGCTGGGGGGACTCTGCACCCACCCCTCCTATGTCTGGGCACTGCTGGGAGTGATAGGCACCCACCCCTCCTGTGTCTGGGCACTGCTGGGGGGACTCTGCACCCACCCCTCCTGTGTCTGGGCACTGCTGGGAGTGATAGGCACCCACCCCTCCTATGTCTGGGCACTGCTGGGAGGACTCTGCACACACCCCTCCTATGTCTGGGCACTGCTGGGAGGACTCTGCACCCACCCCTCCTATGTCTGGGCACTGCTGGGAGTGATAGGCACCCACCCCTCCTGTGTCTGGGCACTACTGGGGGGACTCTGCACCCACCCCTCCTGTGTCTGGGCACTGCTGGGAGTGATAGGCACCCACCCCTCCTATGTCTGGGCACTGCTGGGAGGACTCTGCACACACCCCTCCTATGTCTGGGCACTGCTGGGAGGACTCTGCACCCACCCCTCCTGTGTCTGGGCACTGCTGGGAGGACTCTGCACACACCCCTCCTATGTCTGGGAACTGCTGGGAGGACTCTGCACACACCCCTCCTATGTCTGGGCACTGCTGGGAGGACTCTGCACACACCCCTCCTATGTCTGGGCACTGCTGGGAGGACTCTGCACACACCCCTCCTGCGTCTGGGCACTGCTGGGAGGACTCTGCACCCACCCCTCCTGTGTCTGGACACTGCTGAGAGGACTCTGCACACACCCCTCCTATGTCTGGGCACTGCTGGGAGGACTCTGCACCCACCCCTCCTGTGTCTGGGCACTGCTGGGAGGACTCTGCACACACCCCTCCTATGTCTGGGCACTGCTGGGAGGACTCTGCACCCACCCCTCCTGTGTCTGGGCACTGCTGGGAGGACTCTGCACCCACCCCTCCTGTGTCAGGACACTGCTGAGAGGACTCTGCACACACCCCTCCTGCGTCTGGGCACTGCTGGGAGGACTCTGCACCCACCCCTCCTGTGTCTGGGCACTGCTGGGAGGACTCTGCACACACCCCTCCTATGTCTGGGCACTGCTGGGAGGACTCTGCACACACCCCTCCTGTGTCTGGGCATGTACGGTCGGGATATACACGGGTGTGGGTACGCTCCATTCATACAGGGGTGTGGGTGCGCTCCATTCATACACGGGTGTGGGTAAACTCCGTACATTCACTGGTGGGGTGTGGGTACGCTACATTCATACACGGGTGTGGGTACGCTCCATTCATACACGGGTGGGGAGACGCTCCGTACATTCACTGGTGGGGTGTGGGTACGCTACATTCATACACGGGTGTGGGTACACTCCATTCATACACGGGTGGGGGTACGCTCCGTACATTCACTGGTGGGGTGTGGGTACGCTACATTCATACACGGGTGGGGGTACGCTCCATTCATACACGGGTGGGGGTACGCTCCGTACATTCCCGTACCCACGATTTGCAGGCCTGGGTACGTACCGTACCCAGGCCTTAAGAGCGTGGGTACGAGTCGTACCACGCCCACCACTACGTCACCCCAACAATGGCGGTACGGCCCGTACCCACGTTCTAATGGCCTGGGTACGGGCCGTATCAGCATTGTTGGGGTGATGTAGGGGTACGCGTGGTACGACCTGTACCAACGCTCTGAAGGCCTGGGTACGGTGCAGACCCCCAATGGGGTGCCGTAGGGGTATGCACTGTACCCAGCCCTTCAGAGCGTGGGTACGGGTCGTACCACGCGTACCCCTACATCACCCCAACAATGCTGGTACGGCCCGTACCCAGGCCTTTAGTACGTGGGTACGGGCTGTACCGCCATTGTTGGGGTGACGTAGTGGTGGGCATGGTATGGCCCGTACCCACGCTCTTACGGCCTGGGTACGGTACGTACCGGTATTGTTGTGTTGCCGGTTCGTGTCAACATCCACTTCCGTTGTGGCGGACGCTTGCGTTGCTGGACACTCCCCCACCCCCTCGAGGTGACCAGGTCCTGCAGGTCAGGTATGTCCAGGGCATGTGTAATTTGTGACTTGGGTGGGGGTTATGTGTCCTGCCCCTGCCCCCCCTTTGCCCCTGGGTGTTATTCTGACCTTCTGCGGCGTCTGCGTCAGTGCCTGTAGAGCAGGTGGACTGCTATGAGGGCTGGGATGACACGTAGGTTCGGGTCCATGGCTGTCCGTCACGTACAGGTGCTCCTTGTGCGCGTCGTCCTGATTTCCCAGCAGTTTTTGGCAGCCGGAAAATATAATCCGTGCGGGGTGACGTCGATGCGGATCGTACTTCCTGGTTCGTGAACCGCAGCCTGAATGCGTCCCGACGTCACGTCGGAGCATTCCCGGATCACATTCGTATGTATATTTTCGTCGGTCGGTGTTTGGTACGATTCGTACGGAAATGGTGTTTCCATACGAATCGTACTTGCATGTTTGTAATGTTTATTTCCCGGGTACGAGTCGGACGGAGAAAACGCTCCGACCGACGGTTCGTACCCGGTTTCTCCAGGATCCGAATCGGCACCTTAATGTTGGTAAAAATGTGGTTATTAATATTTTTAAACAATTAAATTAGCAAAATTATACATTTGATAGTAATAAATTATGAAATTAAATGACACATTTAATATTTTTAAATAAACTTTCTTTTTGTTGAAGAAAGTTCACAGATTATTGTATTTTTTTATTTACAAAATGGAGTATACATTAGTAAAGATACAGCAAATATGCATATATTTATTTCTTTTTGCAATGTTTTAAGGAAAATAAAATTTGTTGATATCATCACATTTTATAACAGAAGTATTGATAATTGCAAAAAATCACACATAACATTTATAACTTTTTTACATTGTTTGCAAATAAACATATTCTCATTGTATTGATATAATAAGGTTTTTGGGTATATATAAATAAAATAAATCATTGCATTTTATTTTCAGCAGCAGTTTGTGATATTTTTATGTACATAATTACTGTATGACAAAAAGTATATTCTTATGGCATGTATTTTTAATGATGATTAATAATATTATTCTAGGAAATATTAATAGTATTATTTTTTCCATTTTATAATGATATGAAAAAAATTTTTTTTCAACATGTAAGTTTAGTAAAAAAAATGTATATTATAAAATACAAATTTTTATAGTGTGTAGAGTTGTAAGAAAAAATTACTGTATTATAATCATAATAATAATAATGTATTTATAATTATTATGAATATAATTTTTAAATGTATTGTTTATTAGAAATTCCTTTTTCTAAATTAATATAAATGAATGTTATATTTATAGATGATTATAATGTTGTTTTTTATTGTTTTAATGTATTTACACTGATTTAAGCAGGTATTTTACTTTTAATGGGATTATTTTGTAACCGCTAAGGGGCCGATTCCGATCCTGGAAAAATTTCCCCCGTCCGAATTGAATCCGGATTTTTTTCCGTACGAATTGTACAAGTAGCGTACAAACTGCCAAGTACGATTCGCATGGGAAGAACTCCATACAAATCACATCGGGAAAATTTCCCCACACGTCCTCGGGTCGGAAATTGTGTCCGACACATCCCCGGACGATTTACCGTACGAATCGGAAAAATGAAGTCCGACCGTGCAAGTACGATCACTCCCGTCCTTTCGATTTCACAACTGTATGGAAAAAACACCGTACGGACCGAACTCCCATAGCAACCATGGAGACACGTGCCCGCATACGCGCCGAACACCCCACCACAGACCCCGCATGTACGTGCAAAACGCCCCCCGGCCGCGGATGTACGCGCCGAACCCTCACCAGTGTATGCATGGAGCGTACCCCCACCCATGTATGCATGGAGCGTACCAACTCCCCACCCGTGTATGTACGGACCGTACCCACACCCCACCCGTGTATTTACGGACCGTACCCCCACCCCACCCGTGTATGTACGGACCATACCCCCACCCCACCCGTGTATGTACGGACCGTACCCACACCCCACCCGTGTATGAATGGAGTGTACCAACAGCCCACCAGTGTATGTACGGACCGTACCCCCACCCGTGTATGTACGGACCGTACCCCCACCCGTGTATGCATGGAGCGTACCAACTCCCCACCCATGTATGTACGGACCGTACCCCCACCCCACCAGTGTATGTACGGACCGTACCCCCACCCGTGTATGCATGGAGCATACCCCCACCCCACCACTGTATGTACGGACCGTACCCCCACCCGTGTATGCATGGAGCATTCCAACTCCCCACCCGTGTATGTACGGACCGTACCCTCACCCGTGTATGCATGGAGCATACCAACTCCCCACCCGTGTATGTACGGACCGTACCCCCACCCCACCCGTGTATGTACGGACCGTACCCCCACCCCACCAGTGTATGTACGGACCGTACCCCCACCCGTGTATGTACGGACCGTACCCCCACCCGTGTATGCATGGAGCGTACCAACTCCCCACCCGTGTATGTACGGACCCTACACCCGGCCCCCCCTGTATGTACGGTGCGAAACACCACCACCGATGGACGGTGCGGACCAACACCCTGCCCGTGTTCGTATACACCCTACCCCAGGCCCACACACCAGCACCCTCACCCAACAGCACGCATGTACGAGTCGTTCTAAGCCATAGCAAAGGACAGCACTGTACAACAACATGGCCCATGTACGCACCGTACAGACGCAAAAAACACTCGTACTGAACCAGGACAAACCAAAAAAACACAAGGAGAGTCAATTTGAGGCACACAACACCACAAAACATATCCAACAAGGCCAAATCCATCCTATACACTGACCTGCAACTGACAAACAGCTAAACAGAGGCCCAAACCACTACCACTCCTTATAACACACCCACCCAAAGTCCAAACACAGCCACACCCACAAATGGACCAATAAAAAGGCCAAGCACACACAAACCATGATCCTTTGCAACAGATCCCCTACTGCCAGACCACAGAGACAACACACTGCACCATACTACATACATCAATACACCTTACACTTGCACTCCTTCACACAACCACCATCACAAACACACCCTCATCACATTCACACACACACACCTGCACAACCACACTCACACACCCACAACCATCCACACCCCCACAACCATCCACACCCACACCCCACACCATGCCCACTAACAAGAATCCAAAGTTCACAAAGGAGGAGCTGGAGGTCCTTGTCGACGAAATCATCAGAGTCGAGCCACAGCTCTTTGGAACATTGGTCAGACAGACCAGCATATCCGAAAAATCTGCCATGTGGGAGAGGATAGTCAGTTCCGTGAATGCTATTGGGGCCACCAGAAGGACCAGGCATGAGTGCCAAGCCAGGTGGCACGATCTGCGGAGTACGGTCCGCCGCAAAATGACGGACGACCACAACCAGGCCAACAGCACTGGAGGAGGTCCGTCCCGCAGACCGCTACACTACCATCCCTGGGAGGAGAAGGTGATGGCCACGCTGCCGCCGGTGGGAGTAGACGGACTAGAAGGAGTCCGAGAGCCTGGTGAGTACACAAACAACTCACCTCACATGGGGGGAACGCCAAATACAACCCAAATACTAATCATGCACGCAACCCCCCCAAAGCCCGCACCGTACACAACCACACTCCAAAAACACACACATGCCACACTAGCGCCTCCATGCCCCATGCCCCAAGCAAGGCCATGCCAAGTCACAGGCCACACAAAACACCAACACAAGACAGGATGTCCCCGATGCCGGGAGGGTGGGCCTCAAAACTAACATAGAGCAACTCTGAAGCACACAACAATGCCCTCAGCCCATATGGCTTAGGGCACAGCCATACAAACAGTGTGTCCCCACACAGTACTGTTTTGCCTGCTAATGGTGGCCGCGTTGCAGGACGACATGGGTATGAAGGCACAATTTGCACATAAAAACAGCTAATGAAGACGCAGCACACTGAAAGAGTGTCAGCACACACCGCCACAGCAGCAGCGCAGACTCAGACACTCCGCCCAATGGGTGCCAGCAGAGAAGAAACAAACCCACATGAACAAGCCAATGGCCTTTGAAAGACGTGCAAACTGTGTGTGCCCAGCAAGCTGGGCTGAGGTGACAGAGGGTGACACACAGAGGGAGGGAGAGGGGCAGAGAGAGGGACAGAGACAGAGGTGGACACAGGGAGACAGACAGAGGGAGGGAGGAGGCTGACAGAGGGAGGGAGAAGGGGAGACGGACAGAGGGAGGAGGCTGACAGAGGGAGGGAGAAAGGGAGATGGACAGAGGGAAGAGGCTGATAGAGGGAGGGAGAAATGGAGACAGAGGGAGACGGACAGAGGGAGGAGGCTGATAGAGGGAGGGAAAAAGGGAGACAGAGGGAGACGGACAGAGGGAGGAGGCTGACAGAGGGAGGGAGAAAGGGAGACAGACAGAGGGAGGAGGCTGACAGAGGGAGGGAGAAAGGGAGATAGAGGGAGACGGACAGAGGGAGGAGGCTGACAGAGGGAGGGAGAAAGGTAGACGGACAGAGGGAGGAGGCTGACAGAGGGAGGGAGAAAGGGAGACGGACAGAGGGAGGAGGCTGACAGAGGGAGGGAGAAAGGGAGACGGACAGAGGGAGGAGGCTGACAGAGGGAGGGAGAAAGGGAGACAGAGGGAGACCAAATCACCCTTGGGTGGTGTGGCCATTTCCGCTCGTCGGTTCTCTGACAAAATTTCGAAAGTCAGAAATTCGACCTACACAAATATCGCAACACTAATATCGATGTCAAGAATATCGACATCCTATCTACAACATGGTAAGTATAAAAATATCGAAAATAAAATATAGATGTCAAAAATATCGTTTTTAAAAATATCGGGGTTTTTTTGGTTAGAAAAAATATGTAAAATAAACATAATAATACTTATAAATAAAATAAACATAATTAAATATCTTTCACAATGTTAAAAATTAATAATTAATAAATATAATTTAATAAAAAATTAATTAAACATAGACATATAATATATAATATATATACTTACTTAATAATGTTTTAATAATTATTTTAATAAATTATACATTATTTAAAAATGTTAACAATTGCAAAAACATTACACACATGAAACAATTACATAAATAAAAATTAAATAATTATGGATAACAAATTAAAACTATTACATTTAATTTTAATATTGTTAAAATTAATTATATACTACATTAGCTAAAATAATAAAAAAAAATGTTAAATAGCAGAGACAATAAAACTACTACTCCAGCTCCAAAAAAAACAACAGAAAGGAAAATGTTGGATAGCGTAAGGGTAAAAATTACTATTCCCACTCCAGAGAGTGGAACAGTAGGGAAAGTGTTGGATAGCGTAGGGGTAAAAATGACTATTCCAACTCCAGAGAGTGCAACAGTAGGGAAAGTGTTGGATAGCGTAGGGGTAAAAATTACTATTCCAACTCCAGAGAGTGCAAGAGTAGGGAAAGTGTTGGATGGCGTAGGGGTAAAAATTACTATTCCAACTCCAGATAGAGCAACAGTAGGGAAAGTGTTGGATAGCGTAGGGGTAAAAATTACTATTCCAACTCCCGAGAGTGCAACAGTAAAGAAAGTGTTGGATAGCGTAGGGGTAAAAATTACTATTCCAACTACAAAGACTGCAACAGTAGGGAAAGTGTTGGATAGCGTAGGTGTAAAAATTACTATTCCAACTCCACAGAGTGCAACAGCAGGGAAAGTGTTGGATAGCGTAGGGGTCAAAATTACTATTCCAACTCCAGAGAGTGCAACAGTAAGGAAACTGTTGGATAGCGTAGGGGTAAAAATTACTATTCCAACTCCAGAGAGTGCAACAGTAGGGAAAGTGTTGGATAGCGTAGGGGTAAAAATTACTATTCCAACTCCAGAGAGTGCAACAGCAGGGAAAGTGTTGGATAGCGTAGGGGTAAAAATTACTATTCCAACTCCAGAGAGTGCAACAGTAGGCAAAGTGTTGGATAGCGTAGGGGTAAAAATTACTATTCCAACTCCAGAGAGTGCAACAGCAGGGAAAGTGTTGGATTGCGTAGGGGTAAAAATTACTATTCTAACTCCAGAGAGTGCAACAGTAGGGCAAGTGTTGGATAGCTTAGAAGTTAAAAATATCATACTTATAAATAAAATAATTCTTTAAAATAATTAATAAATTAATTATTAAATAACTCAAAATTTCTTACAAATACCAATAGATATTTATTAAAAACATAACTACCAATAAATATTTAATTAGCAATAAATTATTAATAAATACCAATAAATAATAATTAATGAATATTAATTACCAATTAAAAAATATTGAACAATTACATTTTTTAGACCCAAAAATAATTATCAAACACTAATTACCAATTAAAAAATATTAAACAATTACATATTTTTTATACACAAATTATTAATTAGTATACATTATTTACCAATTATTAATTACTTATTAGTATATTAATTAGAAATATCAATAAATAATATTTAAACATATTTAATTACCAATTGATTATTAATCAACAATAAATTATTTTTCATAACCAAATTATTATAATTTAAAATATTTACCAATTAATAATTAATCTCCAATTAATTAATTATCAATACCCAACAACAAATTTAATAATTACTTAATTAGATTTCAATTACTTCCAAAACTATTCCCCTATAAACACACAAAACACTCAAATAATAAAATAATACAGTTAACCTAATTATCAATTAATCAATTAATAAAAACGAATTACCAATTAATAATAATTAATTACCAATTAATACTTAATTGACAATAATATAATTATCAATACCAATAAATAAATAAAAATATTACTTAATTACAATTAAATTACTTCCCACCCTATTCCCCAATACACCCACAACCCGCTACAGAATTTAAAAGCAAAAATTATTTTAAATTATTTTATAATTCCTAATAATTTATAATTAATTTCATATAATTAAATTACTTCCCACCCTGTTCCCCTATAAACCCACAACCCGCTACAGAATTTAAACGCTAACATTATTTAAAATTAATTTATAATTCCCAAAAATGTATAATTAAATTCATATAATTAAATTACTTCCCACCCTATTCCCCTATAAACCCACAACCCGCTACAGTACTAAAACACAAAATTAACTTAAAAAAACCATTATTAACATATAAAAATTGTATACGTATATTTTTAAACCAGTAGAACACTTAACAAAAAATAATGAACACATACATATTAAATACATAATAAAACACTTAGGTGCCAATTACGATCCAGTAAAAAATTTACCCGTACGACTCGTATCAGGTCTTTTTACCGTACGAATCGTACAAGTGCCGTACAAACTGGCAATCACGATTCGCATGGTAAAAAGTCCATACGAACCGCATTCGGAATATTTCCCCACACGTCCTCGGGTCGGAAAATGTGTCCGACACGTCCTCGGACGATTTACCGCACAAATGTGAAAAGTGAAGTCAGACCGAGGAATCACGATCCAACCCGTGC
Source organism: Triturus cristatus (assembly GCF_964204655.1). Lineage (NCBI taxonomy): Eukaryota > Metazoa > Chordata > Amphibia > Caudata > Salamandridae > Triturus > Triturus cristatus. Next base: position 491,293,034 of record NC_140579.1, on the reverse strand, counting down.
GTCCGATCTCACAACCGTATGGTAAAAACACCGTCCGCACCGAACTCCCATTGCAACCATGGAGACATGTGCCCGCATACGCGCCCAACACTCCCCCCAGCACCCATATGTTCGAGTCGTACTCCCCGTTATTGTACACACCCCCCCCTGTATGTACACCCGTGTACGTGTCGAACCCCCACCCGTGTATGTACACCCCTGTACGTTCGAGTCGTACCCCCACCCCTGTACGTGTCCTACCCCCGTGTATGTACACCCCTGTACGTGTCGTACCCCCGTGTATGTACACCCCTGTACGTTCGAGTCGTACCCCCACCCCTGTACGTGTCCTACCCCCGTGTATGTACACCCCTGTACGTGTCCTACCCCCGTGTATGTACACCCCTGTACGTTCGAGTCGTACCCCCACCCCTGTACGTGTCCTACCCCCGTGTATGTACACCCCAGTACGTTCGAGTCGTACCCCCACCCCTGTATGTGTCCTACCCCCGTGTATGTACATCCCTGTACATGTCGTACCCCCGTGTATGTACACCCCTGTACGTTCGAGTCGTACCCCCACCCCTGTACGTGTCCTACTCCCGTGTATGTACACCCCTGTACGTGTCGTACCCCCGTGTATGTACACCCCTGTACGTTCGAGTCGTACCCCCACCCCTGTACGTGTCCTACCCCCGTGTATGTACACCCCTGTATGTGTCCTACCCCCGTGTATGTACACCCCTGTACGTTCGAGTCGTACCCCTACCCCTGTACGTGTCCTACCCCCGTGTATGTACACCCCTGTACATGTCCTACCCCCGTGTATGTACACCCCTGTACGTTCGAGTCGTACCCCCACCCCTGTACGTGTCCTACCCCCGTGTATGTACACCCCAGTACGTTCGAGTCGTACCCCCACCCCTGTACGTGTCCTACCCCCGTGTATGTACACCCCTGTACGTTCGAGTCGTACCCCCACCCCTGTACGTGTCCTACCCCCGTGTATGTACACCCCTGTACGTGTCATAACCCCGTGTATGTACACCCCTGTACGTTCGAGTCGTACCCCCACCCCTGTACGTGTCCTACCCCCATGTATGTACACCCCTGTACGTGTCGTACCCCCGTGTATGTACACCCCATACGTTCGAGTCATACCCCCACCCCTGTATGTGTCCTACCCCCGTGTATGTACACCCCTGTACGTGTCCTACCCCCGTGTATGTACACCCCTGTACGTTCGAGTCGTACCCCCACCCCTGTACGTGTCGTACCCCCTGTATGTACACCCGTGTACGTCAGAGTCGCACCCCCACCACAACCTCCTAAGTACGGAGCGCACCCCAGGCCCCAACATCACAACCGCTTGTACGAGTCGTACCAAGCCACACACAAGGACAGCACCGTACAACCAAATGGCCCATGTACACACCGTACACACGCTAAAAACGCACGTACACAACCAGGACAAACCAAAACAACACAGAATACACCATTCGAATGGCACACAGCCACAAAACATGTCCAACAAACACTAAAAAAACACATTCACTGACCTGCAACTGCCAAAAACAAACAGAGGCCCAAAACACCACCACTCCTTATAACACACCCACCCAAACTTCAAACACAGCCACACCAACCAATGGACCAATAAAAAGGGCCCACACACACAAACCATGAGCCTTTGCAACAGACTCACTGCTGCCAGACACCACAGACAACCTACAGCACCATACTACAAGCTTCACCACACCTTACACTTGCACACCTTCACACAACCACCTTCACAAACACCCCCTCATCACATTCACACACACACACACACCTGCACAACCACACCCACACACCCACAACCATCCACACCCCCCCCACCATCCACACCCACACCCCTCACCATGTCCACTAACAAGAATCCAAAGTTCAGTAACCGAGAGTTGGAGGTCCTTGTCGATGAAATCCTCAGAGTCGAGCCACAGCTCTTTGGAACATTGGTCAGACAGACCAGCATGGCAGCGAAAACAGCCATGTGGCAGACCATCGTCGATGCTGTGAATGCTGTTGCGGACACCAGTAGGACCAGGCATGAATGCCAAGCCAGGTGGTACGATCTGCGGAGGAGGGTCCGAGCCAAGATGCTGGAGGAACACAACCAGGCCAACGCCACTGGAGGAGGGCCCTCCCGCAGACCTGTACACTACCAGCCCTGGGAGGAGAGGGTGATGGCCATACAGCCGCTGGAGGCAGTTGAAGGATTAGGAGGACTCCGAGACCCGGGTGAGTACACAAACAACGCACCTCACATGGGGGGAACGTCATCCACAACCAAAATCACTAACAGGCACGCAACCACCCCAAGCTATCGCATGACTCAACCACACTCCATGAACACGCACATGCCACTGGCGCCACCATGCCCCATGCACCCAGCTGGACAATGTCAAGTCACAGGCCACAGAAGACACCAACACATGACACGGTAACCCGGATGGCGGGAGGGTGGGCCCCAAAATTCACATAGTGCAACTCAGAAGCAGACAACAATGCCCTCTGCCCATATGGCCTAGGTCACAGCCATACAAACACTGTGTCCCCACACAGGAAAGACTCGCCAGCAAATGGCGGACGCCTTGCATCAACACATGGGGGTGAAGGCACTGTTTTGCACATGACAGCAGCTAATGAACAGCCAACATTGTGAAAGAGTGGCAGCACACACCACCACAGCAGCAGCACAGAGACAGACACTACACCCAATGGGTGCCTGGAGATCAGAAACAAACTCACATCAACAAGCCAAGGGCCATTCAAAGATCTGCTAACAGTGTGTGCCCAGGAAGCTGGGCTGAGGTGACAGAGGCTGACACACAGAGGGAGGGAGAGGGGGACACAGAGGGAGGTAGAGGGGGACAGAGAGGGAGGGAGACACAGGGAGACGGACAGAGGGAGGAGGCTGACACACGGAGGGAGGGAGAGGGGGACAGAGAGGGAGGGAGAGGGGGACAGAGAGGGAGGGAGACACAGGGAGACGGACAGAGGGAGGAGGCTGACACACGGAGGGAGGGAGAGGGGGACAGAGAGGGAGGGAGACACAGGGAGAGCAAATCAGCCGTGTGGTGTGTGGGAATGTCTGCTCGTCAGCAGGTAGACTGCGTGCATGTAGCCAAGGGTGGCCAGTGCCAGAACCCCCCCTCTTCCCCATGGCAAAACACAGGGCCATGTCACTACCTGTTCACGAGCACAACGACAGCTACCTGCATTATATAAGTGTGTGGATCCACTCCATGTGCACATGTACAGTGCTACACGGAAGGCGCCAATGCATGGCTCGCCACACCTGCCCACTCCACTGCTGACTGCAGTCACACTTGACGCAGCAAGTAAGACTGTGCCACACATAGTTAAAGGGGCCAAAATGGTGCCCAAGGGACACACCCATGCACAAGTGCACTGTGAGTGGAATGCAAGACAGATCCTACTTCCAAGAGGAAATGTGCCAACGTTGAAACTGATGAAACATGGATGTTGCATGGACCAAAATTAACATTGTCTCTCTCACACACAGGTCAACGTCGTGGTTCACCCCCCAACACTGGGGGGGAAGACTAACAGGACCCGGATCTGCAGGAGCCCGATCCCACCAGCAGCGACGACTCTCACCACTCTGTGGACGACCCCGACCAACCTGGCACCTCTGGTGTCCAACCACCTGCAGCACCTGCGTCAGGTACAACGGGGCCAACCACCACCCCCACTCCTGCCACATCCCAGGAGACACCCAGGATCCCTGCGCCACCACCACAAAGCAGCCAGGCTGGCCAGGAGGGACACGGTGTCCCGGGCACCCAGGAGGAGGCAGGCGACAACGCCAATGCCACCCCTCAGGGGTCCCGGAGACCCGATGTGCCCACAAGGGCAGGCCAGGTGCAAGTGGGCAGTGGTGGTGGGAGTGGAGGACGGCGGAGGCACCAGCCTGACCAGTTGGCTGGGGAACCGGTATATTCCCATGTCCGTAACATCCTGGACACATACCGGCAGGACACCACGGGCATGGCCCAGGTTGTGTCCACCCTCAATGAGATCAAGGGGACCCTTGATGAGATAAAGACCCAGCAGGCCCAGCAACATGCGGAGCAACATGCCTGTCTACTGCAACACCAACGGAGGATGGAGGACAGACAGGCTGAGCAAGTGACGGTGTTCCAGGGGATTCACAATACACTCCGTCGGATGGCCGACAACATGGGCAACCCTCCCTGTGCCAGAAGGCGTAGAACATCACCACCCACAGGGAGGGATCAGGAGGAGGAGGAAACATCCGATGGAGCATCCCAAACATCGTCACGGCCTGCTTCTGAGGGTCCCCGCAGGAGGCCGGGTCGTCCACGGAAAGGACCGTGAGGGTCGGCGCTACATCACCATCTCCCAGGACACCTGGCCTGGCACCTGGCCCACTGGAGCAACAGCATCACAGCATCAAGAGACATTCTCTGCCACATGGCCTTGCTGGTCACTGTCTGACCAATGTGGACAAAGACTGTGGCATGGACTCTGAGGATTTCCAATGGCAAGGACACCAACTCCCCTACTGAACTTTGGATTCCAAAACTCCCGGAAAGCCCCTCACGTCATACCCCCCACCCCCCACCCCCCCACAAAAATAAAAATTCACACCATGAAGAGAAGATGCCTGCTGGTTGCATTATTACCTTACATGTGTCTTGTAAAGTCTAAACATGCCTGAGTTCTCTTATGACTTCAACCATCCACACCCTGGGGCCTGAGTCTGGCACAGGACACACGGGCCACAGTGTATTAGGCAAGACAGACATGGAGCACCATACACACCCGTGATGGGCCCAACCAGCTGAGGGAGTGGCCGCACAACCGTGCTGACAGACACATTGAGTACAGCAACAGTCATGCGCAGAGGTCAGGGATCCAGTCCAGTGTCCTGGGGGGCACCCAGGTATGTGTAGACAGGTGGCAGAACCATGTCCTGCAAGCTTGAGTCCGGTGGATGCAGAGAATGGGGGCCTGGCCAACGTTGGATGCATAGGGATGGCACATGTCACAATACCCACACAGTCATGGACATCATGCATAATACACAGTCTCAGCCCACACACACAGCTTGCATCTTGCTACTCGACACATAGACACATAGCCACTATCAGGGGAAACCATGCCAGACATGCTGGATGCACCGTGGCAACACACCAGCATTGACTGAGAAGAGGCACCTTGGAGGCATAGGGACACCTTTATTAGTCATGTTTTCGGGATTGCAGAGGCAACTTGAAGTACACATGAACACTTCATGTGGAGTAACATGTGGGTCCAACACTGGCACCCCCCTTCTGCAGCACAAATGCGTGATAGCCATGGAACTGGCACACAATTGTCGGCCAACAGCTAAACACCCACAGCTGCTCACGGAGAGACTGCCATACACCATTGATCCGCTGATGTAGAAGTCCCACACCATGTCAAGCCAATGCAAACCGTATGTGTCCGAGGGCAGTGTTACACACATTGATGCCATCATCACAATCCACTATCCCATCACTGATGACTGTCAACCAGTCAGACCATCTATTCAGGTGTACACAGCTGCATGTCGTGTCCCATGGTGATGCTACATGGCTGCAGAGGAACCAAACATCGTAAGGGGCAGTGTGCATACATCGTGAACAACTGCCACACCCAATACACCCCTGATGCATCCCTTACCCTAAGGAGACTTCCAAACTTGTCCGTGCGTGTAACGCTGAGTCAGCACACGATGACGTGTCCATGAGGAATAGCAGTGCCACAACAATGCAACCAGCAGACGGCATGCGCAAGTACCTGGGGATGAGAGACACACAAGAAGTCAGCCACAAAAAGCACAGCCACTTGCATGTGCATGTACTCAACACATGTATGGATGACAACATGCTAGGTCACAATTATGACTGGGGAAATACAACCATCACTGCCACCATCACTCCAGTGACACACCCACACACACCTCTGACTCACGTGCCATACATGCAGGTGGAGACACACATCACAACACATGCCACACGTGGAGCAATGTGTGCACACTCAGACACTGGTACACACCACTAAGCAAAGAAGTCGCGTATGAGCCGAGTCCGGATGTCCTCTTGCGGCTCCACATCCTCCACATCACTAGCCCCATTGCCAAGCCCTTCGTCCTCCACGGGTGGTTGATCCAGGATGAGTGGCACAGCTTTCTCAACTGCCATGTTGTGCAGCATGCAGCAGACCATGAAGATTTTGCAGACCTTCGCAGGGGTATATGGGAGCGCGCCGCCGGTCTTGTGGAGGCACCGAAATCGGCTCTTCAGCAGGCCAAACGTCCTCTCTATCACTCACCTTGTCCGGCCATGGGCGGTGTTGTAGCGGAGCTGGGCCGGCGTGATGGGGTTGCGGAGAGGTGTGAGCAGCCATGGCATGTTGGGATAGCCAACGTCCCCTACATGGGAAGCACATAGACATCGTTAGAACTAGTGAAGCGGTCGTGCTGGTAGGCTATGCAAAATACAGGACAGACAGACTGTACCCACCAACAACACATGCTCGTTCGTTGCGCAGCTGCATCATCATTTCAGGCACCCTGCTACGCCTCATGATGTAGGCATCGTGTGCTGATCCTGGAAAACGAGCACAGACATGTGAAATCACCATGTTGGACAGACACACCACAAGGGCATTGATGGCGTGGTAGTGCTTCCGATTGCGGTACGCTACCTCCCGTGCGTGTGGTGGTACCAAAGCTACATGTGTCCCATCTATGGACCCAATGACATGGGGCATCCCTCCCAGGGCATAGAATCCACGCTTGACCCCAGTCAACTGTTCAGGGGTTGGGAACTTGATGAAGTCATCCAGGTGAATCAACATGGCCTCTAAGAAATCATGCAGCACACGGCAGAACATGCTCTGGGACATGCCACCAACATGAGCTATGGTATTTTGAAAGGTACCCGTGGCTAGAAAATGTAGGGCTGCCATTACCTTCAGCTTGGGTGTCAGTGCCGTAGGATACCTGTGCAGCGGTTGCAGGTGTGGTGCCAGTCTCGCTGTCAACTCCAGAATCAACCGTTGGGGGAAGCGGTAGCACCGGATACGATCATTCTCCCGCATGGCAGCCAAGTCCGGAATTGCTCGGGGAAGAGGCGGCGCTCTGCAGGAATTTGGAAGTGACACGGAAGAGTGAGTGCCCCACAACAACAAATAATTTGTACTGAGCACATGTTAATCTGTCTATACACATATGCTACATACGGAGTCAGGTATGTGCCACATGCCCTGGACACGTATGGCTGCCAGGTGACACTCCTATCAAGACCCAGCTACACACGGAGATTGAGAACCTCCACATGCCATGCCATGGGATTAGCTGTGTCCCAGTGCAAGTGAACAGCCAGACGCAACACAGGAGTGACATACACCCACACATCAGCAGAAGTAGGATGCCGATTGCAGAGACTGGTAGCGGAACACTAGAGCCACAGGTCACATGACATTACACTAGGACAGCCCACACAACTTGCCATGAAGGTGCACATGTCATGACTCACCACACCTTCATTGAGAGGATGCAGACATGTCCTTGTCACGCTACTCCGTGTCCCATGCATACATACGCACCTCACATCCGATACCACATGTGGCATGGTGTGCGGAACAGTGTCCAATGTCAATCTACACACATACACATGTTGGTTGCTGCAACAGCTGCAGCTTTTGAGGGTGCTCCAACATCAACCCAATGGGAAGCCCCCACACATACATGACATAGTCACATCGTGCACCGTGGGTAGTGACAAGTCAGGTGTGGTAACCCCTGTACCGGGCATCAGGGGACACTTCCGTGTGTTGGTGTCCGTGCCATGCCAGTGACGCTCATCCCAAGTGTGCAGTACGACATGCACACATGTCAAAGGAGTCAAGGGCATGTCTGGCACACATTGCACCTTCACACATTACATCTGTACACATCTCATCATACATCTGGTGCCTTCTCGACTCAGGAGTAATGTTCCACATCACAGCCTGTCACACCTGTGCCCCACACATGTAGTAATGCACAGACAATGCCTTGATGTCCATCCATGGACAAGTATGTCCGCCCTATTCCTTCCTGTGTGCTGCCTGTCACCACTGTGATGTGTGAAAACCGCCGTACTGCTGCTAAGAGGGCCTGTGTACGTGCCAATATCACTATGGGAGTGCTGCCGTATGTGTACCCATCATGATGGTGAGCGTACAGGCATGTTTACGGTCCGTACCACTACGAGTATGCATACGCAAGAACACCCATAGTGATATGGAGCGTACAGGCGCGTGTACGGCCCTACCACTATGGGTGTCCTCGCGTATGCGTACTCGTAGTGGTACGGACCGTACACACGCCTGTACGCTCCATATCACTCTGGGTGTCCTCGCGTATGCGTACTCGTAGTGGTACGGACCGTACACACGCCTGTACGCTCCATATCACTCTGGGTGTCCTCGCGTATGCGTACTCGTAGTGGTACGGACCGTACACACGCCTGTACGCTCCATATCACTCTGGGTGCCCTCGCGTATGCGTACTCGTAGTGGTACGGACCGTACACACGCCTGTACGCTCCATATCACTCTGGGTGTCCTCGCGTATGCGTACTCGTAGTGGTACGGACCGTACACACGCCTGTATGCTCCATATCACTCAGGGTGTCCTCGCGTATGCGTACACGTAGTGATAGGGAGCGTACAGGCGCGTGTACGGCCCGTACCACTACGAGTACGCATACGCGAGGACACCCAGAGTGATAGTGAACGTAGGCACGCGTGTACGGGCCGTTGCTATGCATTTGGGGTGCCCTAGGGCCCCGGAACGCGCCGTACCTGTGTGTGAAGCTCCAAATTACATAGGGGACACATGAGGGACAAGTATTAAGGCCTACATGCATGCTGGTTGTCATGGAGACCAAGTTCAAATTTTGAATTTGTTCAGGAAGCTGCATGGCAGAAGTCAGTTGGAATGAATCTACTTTGTTGCAATGTGTTTGTGGGGCTGACATCATGCAGGAGAGAAAAACAGATTGAGAACCCACAGACTGCTAGGTTTGAAGGGATTGGAGGAAACATAGGATGCAAATGTGAGTGACCAATCACTCTGTACTCCTGTGCATGAGATGGGCCAGCAAGGCAGATATAAGGCAGCCAGGTCCCATGAGGGAGCACTTGCCTGCACATCTTTGTATTCCACGACCCAGCTGCTGCTACTGATTCCCTGGAACCATGTCAAGGGCTGTGGAGAGGTCACAGCCATTCACCCTGGAGGAGAACATGGCTTTGGTGGATGTGATCCTCCCACGGTACCCCATGCTGAATGGGCGACCAGGTTATCAGGTGAGTGCAGTGTCCACTGGCACAGACTGTGTCCCTTTTTAGTGACTGTGACTTCTGCCATTGTGTCCAGGTGTGACACACATGCTATGTACTGTAGGGGGAGTACCAGGGGGGGGAATGCCTGATGTCTCCCAGCAGTGCCCTGAGACAGGAGGGGTGGGGGCCTATCACTCCCAGCAGTGCCCTGAGACAGGAGGGGTGTGTGCAGAGTCCTCCCAGCAGTGCCCTGAGACAGGAAGGGTGGGGGCCTATCACTCCCAGCAGTGCCCTGAGACAGGAGGGGTGGGGGCCTATCACTCCCAGCAGTGCCCTGAGACAGGAGGGGTGTGTGCAGAGTCCTCCCAGCAGTGCCCTGAGACAGGAGGGGTGGGGGCCTATCACTCCCAGCAGTGCCCTGAGACAGGAGGGGTGGAGGCCTATCACTCCCAGCAGTGCCCTGAGACAGGAGGGGTGTGTGCAGAGTCCGCCCAGCAGTGCCCTGAGACAGGAGGGGTGTGTGCAGAGTCCTCCCAGCAGTGCCCTGAGACAGGAGGGGTGGGGGCCTATCACTCCCAGCAGTGCCCTGAGACAGGAGGGGTGTGTGCAGAGTCCTCCCAGCAGTGCCCTGAGACAGGAGGGGTGTGTGCAGAGTCCTCCCAGCAGTGCCCTGAGACAGGAGGGGTGGGGGCCTATCACTCCCAGCAGTGCCCTGAGACAGGAGGGGTGTGTGCAGAGTCCTCCCAGCAGTGCCCTGAGACAGGAGGGGTGGGACCCTATCACTCCCAGCAGTGCCCTGAGACAGGAGGGGTGGGGGTCTATCACTCCCAGCAGTGCCCTGAGACAGGAGGGGTGGGGGCCTATCACTCCCAGCAGTGCCCTGAGAGGAGGGGTGTGTGCAGAGTCCTCCCAGCAGTGCCCTGAGACAGGAGGGGTGGGGGCCTATCACTCCCAGCACTGCCCTGAAACAGGAGGGGTGGGGGCCTATCACTCCCAGCAGTGCCCTGAGACAGGAGGGGTGGGGGCCTATCACTCCCAGCAGTGCCCTGAGACAGGAGGGGTGGGGGCCTATCACTCCCAGCAGTGCCCTGAGACAGGAGGGGTGGGGGCCTATCACTCCCAGCAGTGCCCTGAGACAGGAGGGGTGTGTGCAGAGTCCTCCCAGCAGTGCCCTGAGACAGGAGGGGTGGGTGTGATGCACAGTGTGAGCCTGGATCATTGATTGTGAAGTTGCCCTCATTCCACCTGTGTCCTTTCAATGGCACGTACTGCTTTTGGCCTTCCCCCAGAGGATCATGTCCCTATGACAAAGGTGCAATGCGTTGGATGCATACTATGCCTTGTTGTAAACAGCAAATGTGTTGTAATCTGTGTCCCTGTGACATGTGCCAGGTGTATTGATGTAGTGTCACTTGTCCATCCTCACAGGTAGACGCCTCTGCCAAGGAGCAGATATGGCTGGACGCCGTCAGCGCCGTGAGGAGTGCGGATGGTCGGAAGCGGCGCCTGTCCCAGGTGAGGAAACGCTGGCAGGATATCCGGTGCTTGACGCGGAGGATCGCACGGGTCCTGCTGGGGGACTCACCTGAGAGCCATAAGAACCGCGGGCGCCGCCGTCTCTCCCACATCCAGAAACGTGTGCTGGCGGTGGTCTTTCCTGACTTGGACAGGCGCCTACAGGAGATGCAGCAGCCGGAAGGGGGTAGGTACATGTGTGTGTTTGTTGTGTTTCACCAGCATTTGTAAGTGCACTGTTCCATGGATACACTTCCAGGGTTTATGGTGCTGTGCAGATCCTGTTACCCACAGTGTTGCAGGCCTCTCCTGCCTCCCTTCCCCACCTTGCAATGTGTTCACTGGTCTCTGTGTAGTCACTCCATCACAAAGTTATGTAGCCTGACACCTTCTCCAAGTGTACAATGCCGGCAGCATCATGTGTGGGGGTGGTGTGTAACAGGTTTAGTGACCTTGCCTGTGCCCTGTCCAGTTCTGGACTTGTGGGTTCCCTGTAAGTTGGCACTAATGCTGATTCCAGACATGGGAGTTAATCTCTCGAGTGCGAGGCCTTCCAGCAGGCATGTCCCATGTCGTGGCCTGTGACATGATGTGCATGAGTGTGCGTTACGCATAGTGCAGGGATGTTAGCGTGTGTTGTGTGTAATCCGAGAATGTCGACAATCTCTGTGTCTACAGCATAGGTTGTGCTCTGTGCCATTGTCCCCTGGCACCATGTATATTGACGTGAGATGTATTACAAGTGTCCACTGTCCAGCCTGACCTGATTTTCCAATTACATACTCACGGTGGCCATTGCCTTTGTGTCTTGTTGCAATCATCTGATGATGCCCATTTGTACATGATAATTTGGACAGCCGCACCTTGGGTAGTTTGTGTGCAATATTGAAGTTTTGCATCCCATGTGTATTTCACCCTGACTAAGAGATGTAAGTGCTTCCTGTGTCTCCACAGATTTGTCTCATGTAGGGGGTGGGTGGTGCGGGCATGGCCTACATGTCAAGACCTGTCATCTCCTTGCTAGGACTGGCCAGTGTGTGATGTTTGTCTGGACATACACTCAAGGTGCATTGTGCCAGTCAGGGTGGGCATGTTATCAGTATTACCTATGCTGCATGTGCCTCTAGTTCCTGGATGTGGTCCCTGCTCATCCCTTATGCCTGCCACGCTGTGTGGTGCAGATGCAGTGCTGGATTGTCCCCAGGGCCTTGCTCCTCAGTCAAAATTCCATGTCATCTCATTTGCTATTGTGTCATGCTCTCCATAGTTTTTCCATGGCATGGTGGGTCACACAACTGTGTCTTGCAGGGCCTACATATGTACCTTGTTTTGTAGTTGTAACTCTTCCTTTGTTTCAGGCTATGCACTGTGACCTAAGTAGATTTGACTCATGTGACATATGTATACAGGTGTATGATTAATTTCTGTCTCTTCACCCTGCCCACAGCATCGTCGGGGGACACGGAGGGAGACATGGAAACAGACGGCGCGGAGGGACCGAGCACCAGTGCCAGCAGTGGCATCGTGCCTGGCACTTCGAGTGGGACAGAGGCGGAGGAGAGTGAACCCGGGGACCTGTCGACTGGCACAACAGAGTATGAAGCTGACGGGTCCGAGGATGATCTCTCCGAGTGGGCGGTGGCTGCACCACCATGTGACAGCAGCCCTACATCTCGCACCGCCCCCTCCATTGGCATCAGCTGCCTCCCACTTGCTCGTGTCCCTTCCCTACGTGCCCGGTCACCACATGTCTCCTTCCTGCCAGGGACCGCACCCCCTGCCCCTGTCTCCACTGCTGCCACCAATGCTGAGTCTGTGGACATCCAGCGGCAGTTGCAGATTGGTCAGACTGCGATCCTTAATGTCCTCCATGCCCACAGCCAGGTCCTCAACAAAATGGAGGCATACTTGGAGGGCATTCATTCATCGCAGGCTGACCAACGCAACTTGCTGAGGTCCATAGACTCCACACTGACTGCAGCAGTGGGTCTCCTGCAGCGCTACGTCCCACCCCCTACTCCTGCTCCTTCCACACTTCCCACTCCCATGCCTGTCCCACATACACACAGACGTAAGCATGCACCCACCACAACAGACACAGGCACCACACCAGCAGGGAAGGTCCGCCGCACACCTCCTGACACGCACACACAGGGTGAAGTAGGCACACCCACTGGGTCGGGGGGCAAACGTGTGACACGCAGCCAAAGTGGGAGTCCGCATTCCACCCAATCCACTCCCTCCAAATCCCCTCCCCTCAGCTCTCCTGGCCACATCGCTCCCAAAGACTCCTTCATGGCCGCTCTGTCCCTGAGCCCCACAGTGACACCACCCCGCAAGCGGTCAAGGAAGTCCACGGTCAGGGTGCTTGAGTCCCCCCCCCTGTCCACACCCTCCCCCAGTGGCGCTGCGACCCATCCCTCTGACCCCCCCCTCCTTGGGGCCTGTGGTTCCTTTGGGTGCAGGGGAGTCCCTGGAGGACCTTGCCGAGGTGTGCAGCGCGCTCCTAGAATCCACCTTTGAACCTGCCCCACCCCCTGTGGTGGAGTCCTCCATCCCTGCACCCACGTCGCCTACCCTTCGCACTCCTGTCCCTGCGGTGCCTGTTCATTCCCCCCCACTTGATGCCCTCACCCCTGTGGAAGACAACGGCTTGTAACTGTGCAGGCAAGCTAGGGGACACGCATCCCACTGTGTCCCCCATCCAGCTGTGACTCCTGGACTGCCCTATGGGCTATGTAAATATTGAACTTTCTACATACCAGTTTTTGGATCATGCTGAATAAAGCTATTTATTTTTTGCCCTTGGAACACTCCTGCTTTGCTGGCATTGCTGTCGGTGGGGCTGCTACATGGTTGTGGGTGGTGTTCATGTGTTGGGTGTGTGGGAAATGTAGTAGTGTGCTGCTCATAGGGGGGACCATGGGATCTGTGTGCCATCACACGGTGTTAGCTAGCTTTCTCAATTCATGTAAGCAGTTGCTGCTTGTTGCAATTGTCCCAAGGTGTTTTCCTTCCTCTGTGTACCCTGACTTCTTCCCTGCAGGGTGTTCCCAATATTTAGCGCCGAGCTGTGTGTACATTAGCTGGGTGTGTGACGGACTCCTTCAACTTTGCACATGCATGCTGAGCCATTCTCCACCTGCATCATTCGTGGCATCCTTGGTAGTCATTGTAATTGTGTATGTGGACTATTGACATGACTTCATGTGTACATGTTATCTTTTTGGCCCTATGCATGCGTATACTCCCAGCCTCGCACACATGTGGTACATGTACTGCAGGGTCTTTGTGCACCTGACTGACATTTGTGGGCATGGTATCTGTGGCTACTCCACCCTTTGCGTTCCATGGGCACTGCTGGGAGTGTTAGGCACCCACCCCTCCTGTCTCTGGGCACTGCTGGGAGGACTCTGCACACACCCCTCCTGTCTCAGGGCACTGCTGGGAGTGATAGGCCCCCACCCCTCCTGTCTCAGGGCACTGCTGGGAGGACTCTGCACACACCCCTCCTGTCTCTGGGCACTGCTGGGAGTGATAGGCCCCCACTCCTCCTGTCTCAGGGCACTGCTGGGAGTGATAGGCCCCCACCCCTCCTGTCTCAGGGCACTGCTGGGAGGACTCTGCACACACCCCTCCTGTCTCAGGGCACTGCTGGGAGTGATAGGCCCCCACCCCTCCTGTCTCAGGGCACTGCTGGGAGGACTCTGCACCCACCCCTCCTGCGTCTGGGCACTGCTGGGAGGACTCTGCACACACCCCTCCTGTCTCTGGGCACTGCTGGGAGTGTTAGGCACCCACCCCTCCTGTCTCAGGGCACTGCTGGGAGTGATAGGCCCCCACCCCTCCTGTCTCTGGGCACTGCTGGGAGGACTCTGCACACACCCCTCCGGTCTCAGGGCACTGCTGGGAGTGTTAGGCACCCACCCATCCTGTCTCATGGCACTGCTGGGAGTGATAGGCCCCCACCCCTCCTGTCTCTGGGCACTGCTGGGAGGACTCTGCACACACCCCTCCTGTCTCAGGGCACTGCTGGGAGGACTCTGCACACACCCCTCCTGTCTCAGGGCACTGCTGGGAGTGATAGGCCCCCACCCCTCCTGTCTCTGGGCACTGCTGGGAGGACTCTGCACACACCCCTCCTGTCTCAGGGCACTGCTGGGAGTGATAGGCCCCCACCCCTCCTGTCTCAGGGCACTGCTGGGAGGACTCTGCACACACCCCTCCTGTCTCTGGGCACTGCTGGGAGTGATAGGCCCCCACCCCTCCTGTCTCAGGGCACTGCTGGGAGTGATAGGCCCCCACCCCTCCTGTCTCAGGGCACTGCTGCGAGGACTCTGCACACACCCCTCCTGTCTCAGGGCACTGCTGGGAGTGATAGGCCCCCACCCCTCCTGTCTCAGGGCACTGCTGGGAGTGATAGGCCCCCACCCCTCCTGTCTCAGGGCACTGCTGGGAGGACTCTGCACACACCCCTCCTGTCTCAGGGCACTGCTGGGAGGACTCTGCACACACCCCTCCTGTCTCAGGGCACTGCTGGGAGTGATGGGCACATACCCCTCCTGTCTCAGGGCACTGCTGGGAGTGATAGGCCCCCACCCCTCCTGTCTCTGGGTACTGCTGGGAGGACTCTGCACACACCCCTCCTGTCTCAGGGCACTGCTGGGAGTGATAGGCCCCCACCCCTCCTGTCTCAGGGCACTGCTGGGAGGACTCTGCACACACCCCTCCTGTCTCAGGGCACTGCTAGGAGGACTCTGCACACACCCCTCCTGTCTCAGGGCACTGCTGGGAGTGATAGGCCCCCACCCCTCCTGTCTCAGGGCACTGCTGGGAGGACTCTGCACACACCCCTCCTGTCTCAGGGCACTGCTGGGAGTGATAGGCCCCACCCCTCCTGTCTCAGGGCACTGCTGGGAGTGATGGGCACCCACCCCTCCTGTCTCAGGGCACTGCTGGGAGTGATAGGCCCCCACCCCTCCTGTCTCAGGGCACTGCTGGGAGGACTCTGCACCCACCCCTCCTTTCTCAGGGCACTGCTGGGAGTGATAGGCCCCCACCGCTCCTGTCTCAGGGCACTGCTGGGAGTGTTAGGCACCCACCCCTCCTGTCTCAGGGCACTGCTGGGAGGACTCTGCACACACCCCTCCTGTCTCAGGGCACTGCTGGGAGGACTCTGCACACACCCCTCCTATTTCACAATATGTACGCTCATGACATACACGGATGTGGGTACGCTCCATGCATTCGAGGTGGGGGTACGTGTCGTACTTACACTGTTGGGGTGGGGGTACGCTCCATACGTACGCGGGTGGGGGTATGGGTCGTACTTACACTGTTGGGGTGGGGGTACGCTCCATGCATTCGAGGTGAGGGTACGGGTCGTACTTACACTGTTGGGGTGGGGGTACGCTCCATACGTACGTGGGTGGGGGTACGGGTCGTACTTACACTGTTGGGGTGGGGGTACGCTCCATACGTACGCGGGTGGGGGTACGGGTCGTACTTACACTGTTGGGGTGGGGGTACGCTCCATGCAATCGAGGTGAGGGTACGGGTCGTACTTACACTGTTGGGGTGGGGGTACGCTCCATACGTACGCGGGTGGGGGTACGGGTCGTACTTACACTGTTGGGGTGGGGGTAAGCTCCATACGTACGTGGGTGGGGGTACGGGTCGTACTTACACTGTTGGGGTGGGGGTACGCTCCATGCATTCGAGGTGAGGGTACGGGTCGTACTTACACTGTTGGGGTGGGGGTACGCTCCATACGTACGCGGGTGGGGGTACGGGTCGTACTTACATTGTTGGGGTGGGGGTATGCTCCATACGTACGCGGGTGGGGGTACGGGTCATACTTACACTGTTGGGGTGGGGGTACGCTCCATGCATTCGAGGTGAGGGTACGGGTCGTACTTACACTGTTGGGGTGGGGGTACGCTCCATATGTACGCGGGTGGGGGTACGGGTCGTACTTACACTGTTGGGGTGGGGGTATGCTCCATACGTACGCGGGTGGGGTACGGGTCGTACTTACACTGTTGGGGTGGGGGTACGCTCCATGCATTCGAGGTGAGGGTATGGGTCGTACTTACACTGTTGGGGTGGGGGTACGCTCCATACGTACGCGGGTGGGGGTACAGGTCGTACTTACACTGTTGGGGTGGGGGTACGCTCCATACGTACGCGGGTGGGGGTACGGGTCGTACTTACACTGTTGGGGTGGGGGTACGCTCCATGCATTCGAGGTGAGGGTACGGGTCGTACTTACACTGTTGGGGTGGGGGTACGCTCCATACGTACGCGGGTGGGGGTACGGGTCGTACTTACACTGTTAGGGTGGGGGTACGCTCCATATGTATGCGGGTGGGGGTACGGGTCGTACTTACACTGTTGGGGTGGGGGTACGCTCCATGCATTCGAGGTGAGGGTATGGATCATACTTACACTGTTGGGGTGGGGGGTACGCTCCTTGCATACGCGGGTGAGGGTACGGGTCGTACTTACACTGTTGGGGTGGGGGTACGCTCCATCCATACGGGGTGGGGGTACGGTCCGTACATATCCGTCCCCACGCTATGTGATGCTTGTGCGGCCCGTACCCAGGCCTTTGCCACGTGGGTACGAGCCGTCCCGCCATTGTTGGGGTGACGTAGGTGTGGGCGTGGTACGACTCGTACCCACGCTCTTAAGGCGTGGGTACGGGACGTACCTGTCTGGTTGTGTTGCCGGTTCGCGTCGTCAAGAACTTCTGTTGTGGCGGTCGCTGGCTTAGCTGGACACGCCCCCACCCCCTCGTAGTGACCAGGGCCTGGGAGTCAGGTATGTCCAGGGCATGTGTGCTGTGTGACTTTGGTGGGGGGTTTGTGGCCTGCCCTGGTCCTGCCACCCCCCCCCCCCACTTTCCCCCCTCCCTTAGTTGTTCTGACCTTCTGTGGCGTCTGCGTCGTAACCTGTAGAGGAGGTCGACTGCTATGAGGGCCGGGATGACACGTAGGTTCGGGTCCATGTCTGTCCGTCGCGTACGGGTACTCCTTGTTCGCGTCGTCCTGTCTGTCCATCGCGTACTGGTACTCCTTGTTTGCGTCGTCCTGATTTCCCGGCAGTTTTTGGCTGCCGGATAATATTCACCGTGCGGGATGACGTCGGTGCGAATCGTAATTCCTGGTTCGTGAATGGCAGGCTGCGAGCGTCCCGACGTCAGGTCGGCGCTTTCCCGGATCGCATTTGTAGGTTTATTTTCTGCGGTCGGGGTTTTGTACGATTCGTACGGAAATGGTGTTTCCGTGCGAATCGTAATTCCATGTTGGTAGATTTTGACGACCGGGTACGCGTCGGACGGAGAATATGCTCCGTCCGACGGTTCGTACCCGGTTTTTACAGGATCGTGATCGGCGCCATAGTAATATTATAAATATAGATATTAGTGACATGGATATTAGTAACATCGATATATTTCATATTGATATTACTAATTTCGATATTACTAACATCGATATAAATGAAATCGATATTACTTACCTTAGGGTCGATATTCTGTCCATAGATATTCTTGACATCGATATTCTGTCCCTTCGATATTCTAAATTCGATATTATTGTAGGTCAAAATTAAAGTTTCAATATTTAGACTGCTCACCCCGCTCGTCAGCAGGTGGACTGTGTGCATGTAGACAAGGTTTGGCACTGCGTGAACCCCCCCTTCAACCTTTGATAAACACTGGGCCATGTGTCAATCTGTGCACGAGTACATCCGTGATGCAGGCACAAACACAACCTTACACCAAGAATACCCACCCACTGTGTTTGTCAGAACCCTGTCACAAATTGTTAAGTTACCTACCTGCATTCTCAAATAGCATGGAAAAAACACCATTTGGCCACGTACAGTGCAACACGTAAGGCGGCTCTGCATGGCTTGCTATGCCCGCTCACTACACTGCTGACTGCGTTCCCAAAAGATGCATCAACTAAGATTGTGTTACACATAGGTAAAGTGTCGAAAGCTGTGGCCAAGGGACATACCCATGCACAAGTGCACTGTGAGAGGAATGCTAGCCAAATCCAACCACCCAGAGGAACTGTGCATTATCAAAAATGAATGAAACATGGATGTCGCATGTAATACAATTAACACTGTCTCTCTCACACACAGGTCAACGTCGTCGATCTCCCCCCAACACTGGGGGGGAAGACTCACAGGACCAGGCTCTGCGTGAAGAGGACCCCACCGGCAGCGACGACTCTCACCACTCCGTGGATGACCCAGACCAACCTGGCCCCTCTGGTGTCCAACCACCTGCAGCACCTGCGTCAGGTACAACTGTGCCAACCACCACCCCCATTGTGATAGGGACCGTACACACGCGTGTGTACGGTCCGAACTACTATGGCGTACGCATACGCCAGCACCCCCATAGTGATAGGGACCGTACGCACGCGTGTGTACGGTCCGTATCACTATGGCGAACGCATACGCCAGCACTCCCACAGTGATAGGGACCGTACACACGCATGTACGGTCCGTTGCAATGCATTTGGGGTGCCCTAGGGCTGTGGAACCCACCGTACCTGTGTTGTAACATAGGATTGACATAGGGGACACATGAGGGACAAGTATAGGGGCCTAAATGCATGCTGGTTGTCATGGAGACCGAGTTTCATGTTTGAATTTTGCATCATGTGGCCAGCAGAAGTCGGTTGGAGACAATATACTTTGTTGCAATGTGGTTGTTGACATTACATCATGCTCAATTTTAAAACCATGCAAAGCCTGTCACTGGGGTAGTTTTAAAGTGATTGGACGACACGTAGGATGCAAATGTGACTGAGCCAATCACTCTGTACTCCTGTAAATGAAACAGGCCAGCAAGGAAGATATAAGGCAGCCAGGTCCCTTGGGAGAGCACTTGCCTGCACATCCTTTCATTCCACAACACTGCTGCTGCTTGTGATTCCTCTGGCACCATGTCCAGGTCTGTGGAGAGGGCCCAGCCATTCACCATGGAGGAGAATATGGCGTTGGTGGATGTGATCCTCCCACAGTACACCATGCTGTATGGTCGACCAGGGGAGCAGGTGAGTGCAGACTCCACTAGCTTTAACTGTGCCACTTTTTGTGACTGTGACTTCTGGCATTGTGTCCAGGTGTGACAGACATGCAGGGTTCTTCATAGTGGTTCCCAGGGGGGGAAGGGCTCATGTCTCCCATGGTACGCTCCTTGCATACGCGGGTGAGGGTACGGGTCGTACTTACACTGTTGGGGTGGGGGTACGCTCCATGCATACGGGGTGGGGGTACGGTCCGTACATATCCGTCCCCACGCTATGTGATGCTTGTGCGGCCCGTACCCAGGCCTTTGCCACGTGGGTACGAGCCGTCCCGCCATTGTTGGGGTGACGTAGGTGTGGGCGTGGTACGACTCGTACCCACGCTCTTAAGGCGTGGGTACGGGACGTACCTGTCTGGTTGTGTTGCCGGTTCGCGTCGTCAAGAACTTCCGTTGTGGCGGTCGCTGGCTTAGCTGGACACGCCCCCACCCCCTCGTAGTGACCAGGGCCTGGGAGTCAGGTATGTCCAGGGCATGTGTGCTGTGTGACTTTGGTGGGGGGTTTGTGGCCTGCCCTGGTCCTGCCACCCCCCCCACTTTCCCCCCTCCCTTAGTTGTTCTGACCTTCTGCGGCGTCTGCGTCGTAACCTGTAGAGGAGGTCGACTGCTATGAGGGCCGGGATGACACGTAGGTTCGGGTCCATGTCTGTCCGTCGCGTACGGGTACTCCTTGTTCGCGTCGTCCTGTCTGTCCATCGCGTACTGGTACTCCTTGTTTGCGTCGTCCTGATTTCCCGGCAGTTTTTGGCTGCCGGATAATATTCACCGTGCGGGATGACGTCGGTGCGAATCGTAATTCCTGGTTCGTGAATGGCAGGCTGCGAGCGTCCCGACGTCAGGTCGGCGCTTTCCCGGATCGCATTTGTAGGTTTATTTTCATCGGTCGGGGTTTTGTACGATTCGTACGGAAATGGTGTTTCCGTGCGAATCGTAATTCCATGTTGGTAGATTTTGACGACCGGGTATGCGTCGGACGGAGAATATGCTCCGTCCGACGGTTCGTACCCGGTTTTTACAGGATTGTGATCGGCGCCATAGTAATATTATAAATATAGATATTAGTGACATGGATATTAGTAACATCGATATATTTCATATTGATATTACTAATTTCGATATTACTAACATCGATATAAATGAAATCGATATTACTTACCTTAGGGTCAATATTCTGTCCATAGATATTCTTGACATCGATATTCTGTCCCTTCGATATTCTAAATTCGATATTATTGTAGGTCGAAATTAAAGTTTCGATATTTAGACTGCTCACCCCGCTCGTCAGCAGGTGGACTGTGTGCATGTAGACAAGGTTTGGCACTGCGTGAACCCCCCCTTCAACCTTTGATAAACACTGGGCCATGTGTCAATCTGTGCACGAGTACATCCGTGATGCAGGCACAAACACAACCTTACACCCAGTATACCCACCCACTGTGTTTGTCAGAACCCTGTCACAAATTGTTAAGTTACCTACCTGCATTCTCAAATAGCATGGAAAAAACACCATTTGGCCACGTACAGTGCAACACGTAAGGCGGCTCTGCATGGCTTGCTACGCCCGCTCACTACACTGCTGACTGCGTTCCCAAAAGATGCATCAACTAAGATTGTGTCACACATAGGTAAAGTGTCGAAAGCTGTGGCCAAGGGACATACCCATGCACAAGTGCACTGTGAGAGGAATGCTAGCCAAATCCAACCACCCAGAGGAACTGTGCCTTATCAAAAATGAATGAAACATGGATGTCGCATGTAATACAATTAACACTGTCTCTCTCACACACAGGTCAACGTCGTCGATCTCCCCCCAACACTGGGGGGGAAGACTCACAGGACCAGGCTCTGCATGAAGAGGACCCCACCGGCAGCGACGACTGTCACCACTCCGTGGATGACCCAGACCAACCTGGCCCCTCTGGTGTCCAACCACCTGCAGCACCTGCGTCAGGTACAACTGTGCCAACCACCACCCCCATTCCTGCCACATCCCAGGAGACACCCAGGAGCCCTGCCCGCACACAACAACACAGCCAGTCTGTCCAGGAGGGACAAGGTTCTCCGGGCACCCAGGAGGAGGCAGGCGACACCGCAAATGCCATCCCTCAGGGGTCCCGGAGACCCGATGTGCCCACAACGGCAGGCCAGGAGCAAGTGGGCAGGGGTGGTGGGAGTGGAGGACGGCGGAGGCGCAAACCTGACCAGTTGGCTCAGGAACCGGTAATGTCACACGTCAGAAACATCCTGGACGCATACCGGCGTGACTCCAGAGGCATCGACCAGGTAGTGGAGACCCTCAATGAGATGAAGACCCTGCAGGTCAAGCATCATGCTAGTCATCTACAACACCATGGACGGATGGAGGCAAGACTGGCTGAGCTCCTGGCGGTGCACAGGGATGTGAGCCAATCACTCCGTCAGATCGCCCAAAGCCTGGCAAACCCTCCCTGTGCTACCAGGCGTAGACCAGCACCAGAAACAGGGAGGGAGGAGGAGGAGGATTCATCTGATGGAGCGTCCCTAGCATCGTCAAGGCCTGCTTCTGAGGGTCCCCGCAGGAAGGTGGGTCGACCACGCAAAAGACCGTGAGAGTCAGCGGAACATCACCATCTCCCAGGTCACCTGGCCTGGCACCTGGCCCTCTGGCCCAACAGCAGCACAGCAGCAACTGACATTCTCTGCCACATGGCCTTGCTGGTCACTGTCTGACCAATGTTGACAAAGACTGTGGCACAGACTCTGATGACTTTCAATGGCAGGATACCAACTCCCCCTGTGAACTTTGGATTCTACACTCCCGCCAAGCACCTCCTGTCACCCCCCCAAACACGTACCCCAGCACCAATAAAAATCATCACAATCACAAGATGATGCCGTCAGTTTGCATTATTCCACTACATGTGTGTGTTGTAAAGTCAAACCATGCCTGATTTCAGAAGTAACTCCAAACATCCATACCCTGGGGTCTGAGTCTGGCACAGGACACACATGGGTCACAATGTACCATCCAAGACAGAAATGGAGCACCATACTCACCCGTGATGGGCCCAACCAGCTGAGGGGGTGCCCGCACAACTGTGGCTACAGACCTATTTAGAAGAGCAACAGTCATGCGCAGAGGTCGGGGATCATGTGGAGTGTCGTGGGGTGGGAGTCCCAGGTATGTGTAGACACGTGGCAGAACCATGTCCTGCATGCTTGAGTCAGGTGGATGTGGAGAATGGTGGGCCAGCCAAGGTTGGATGCATGGAGATGGCACAATTGGGTGTTGGATCACAGTGCCACAAGGTTGTGTTGTGGTTGTGGGCTGCATCCTGAGTGTGTGCGTGGATTAGGAAGGTCATCCTGGAGCTGGCAGTGATCCACTCCCCCCATCTCTGTTGGACGTTGATGTGGCCTGGTCGCCGGATGTAGTAGCAGAGCTGTGCAGATGCACCCTGGATGTGGACAAGTATCATGGGATTTCTAACGCACATGTCCGTAGAGTGCAGGGTAGGATTAGACACGGATGTCGCAGTTGACCTGGGGGATGGTCTCCCTCTTGCCTTGAGGTTGATGGAACTGGGGATCTTGTGCATAATGCAGAGTGTGCTGCCGCATGAGGCACAGATGCTGCTGATCAGCATAGCACATGTCAGCAAGCAATCCATGATGAACACCAGCTCGTTTGCGTGGACACTGGGTGCCCTTGCTGCAGGGCCTGCAGCAGCATGCGCCATGTCAAGAAAACAATGCCACAAGTAGCACTCAAAGACAAGGATCTCAGGAAGGAACTATGCAAAAGGTGTATGTCAAGGAAGGATTGTCTGGTTCAACATGGCACACACACACACAGTGGATTCACATGCAGCACAGTGGCCGTCGTGGAGACTGACATGCCACAATACCTACACAGCCATGGACATCATGCACAATACAGAATCTAATCCCTGACAAACAGCTTGCATCTTGCTACTCTACACATAGACTCATATGCACCATCTCTGAGAACAATGCCAGACATGCCGCATGCACAGTGGCAACAGACCACCATTGACAGAGATGAGGCACCTTGGAGGCAGAGGGACACCTTTATTACTCATGTGTGTCGGAATGCTAATGCAACTCTGTCAACACATACACAGGTCATGTGGATGAACACGTGGGACCAAAAACTGGCACCCCCCTTACCACCACAGATGCTGGAAATCCATGGCACTGGCACAAAAGTGACGGGTTACAGCTAAACACCCCCTGCTGCTCACGGAGAGGCTGCTATACACCATTGAGCCCCTAATGGGGAATTCACACACCATGTCAACCCGGTGCAACCCGTATGTTTCCGAGGGCAGTGTTACACACATTGATGGCTCCATCACAATCCACAATCCCATTACCGATGAGTGTCACCAAGTCTGACCATCAATTCAGGTGAATTCAGCTCCATGTCATGTGCCCCATGGTGATTCTACATGTATGTAAAGTATCCAAACATGAACAGGAGCAGTGCACACACATTCAAAACAAATACCACTCCCAAAAAGCCGTGCTGCATCCCTTACCCGAAGGAGATTTTCGAACTTGTCCGTGCATGTAACGCTGATTCAGCACATGTGGCTGTGTTCATGAGGAATAGCAGGAGCACAACAATGCCACCAGCAGACAGCATGCGCAAGTACCTGTGGATGGGAGACACACCAGAAGTCAGCCAAAAGAAGCACATCCGCATGCATGTGCATGTACTCGACACGTATAAGGTTGTCAACATGCTAGGTGACAATGATGACTCTGGATAAACATTCTTCTATTGCACCATCACTCGAGTGACACATCCAAACACACCTCTGACTCACTTGGCAGACATGCAGATGGACACACACATTGCAACACTTGCCACACACGGCCCAATGCGTGCACACTCAGACACTGGAACTCACCACTAAGCAAAGAAGTTGCGTATGAGCCGACTCGCATGTACTCTACCGCCTCCTCCTCCTCCACATCACTTGCCTCGTGACCAAGCCCTTCATCCTCCACGGGTGGATGGTCCTGCTCATCTGGATCCAGGATGAGTGGCACAGCTTTCTCCACTGCCATGTTGTGCAGCATGCAGCACACGAGGAATATCTTGCAGACCTTCACCGGTGCATATGGGAGTGCGCCACCGGTCTTGTGGAGGCAACGGAATCGGCTCTTCAGGAGGCCAAACGTCCTCTCTATCACTCGCCTGGTCCGCCCATGGGCGTTGTTGTAGCGGTGATCGGCAGCCGTGCTGGGGTTGCGGAGAGGCGTGATCAGCCATGGCATGTTGGGATAGCCAGCGTCCCCTACATGGAAACATCATGGACAAGAGTGGGTCAGGAGAAGCAGTAAGAGAGGAAGATGACGTTAAATACAGGACTGCCAGAGTATAACCACCAACAATACATGCTCGTTCGTTGCGCAGCTGCAGCATCATTTCAGGCACCCTGCTACGCCTCATGATATAGGCATCGTGTGCTGATCCTGGAAAACGAGCACAGACATGTGAAATCACCATGTTGGCAAGACACACCGCAAGGGCATTAATGGAGTGGTAATGCTTGCGGTTCCTATACGCTACCTCCTGTGCCTGTGGTGGTACCAAAGCCACATGTGTTCCAACTATGGACCCAATGACATGGGGCATCCCTCCCAGGGCATAGAACTCACGCTTGACACCTGTCAACTGCTCAGGAGTTGGGAATTTAATGAACTCATCCAGGTGCTCCAACATGGCCTCTAAAAAATCATGCAGAACACGACTGAACATGGTTTGGGACATGCCACCGACATGGGCAATGGTATGTTGAAAGGTACCCGTGGCCAAGAAATGTAGGGCTGCCATCACCTTCATCTTGGGTGTCAGTGCAGTAGGATACCTGTGTAGCGTTGGAGGTGTGGTGCCAGCGGTGTCGTCAAGTCCTCAATCAAACGTTGGGGGAAGCGGTAGCGGCGTATACAGTCATGTTCCCTCAGGTCAGCCAAGTCCGGAATAGCTCGAGGGAGAGGCGGAGCCCTGCAGTGAATTAGAAGGGACAACGAAGAGTGAGTACAGTACACCACCAATGTCAATGTACTGAGCACATGCTCAACAGGCAATACACATATGCTACATACAGAGTCAGGTCTGTGCAATATGCCCTGGACATGTATGCCAGGCATGTGACACTCCTACCAAGAGCCAGCTACAAACGGTGATTCTCAACCTCAATATGCCATGCCATGAAACTAGCTGTGGGCCAGTGTAAGTGAGCAGGCAGACGCATTACAGGAGTTACAGACATCCTAATATGTGCAGAAGAAGGATGTTTATTGTACAGACAGGTTGCGGAACACTAGAGGCACAGGTCACATGTCATAGAATAAGGCCAGACCACAAACCTTGCCATGAAGGATTACATGTCAAGACTGATCACACATACATTGAGAGTATGCAGATATGTCCTTGTTTTGGAACTCCGTGTCGATGCATACATACACACCTTACGTCAGATTACACATGTGTGCTGGTGTGCGTAACAGTGTGCCATGCCCATCTACACACAGACACATGTTGGTTGCAGCAACTGCAGATGCATTTGACCAAACACCTACAGCAAACCTATGGGAACACATGACACACACATGACATAGCTACAGCGTGCAACGCGGGCATTCACTTGTCAGGGGTAACATTCCGTGTACCTGGCATCAGGGGACATTTGCGGGTGTCGGTGAGTGTGGCATGCCAGTGACGCATGGCCCACCAAGTCTGTACTACATGCACACATGTCAAAGGAGTGAAGGGGATGTGTGGCACATAGGGCACCATCACACGTGACATGTGTACACAGCTCATCATACTTTAATTAGCTTCACACTTCAGGAGTATGGTGCCACATCACAGCCTGACCCACCTGTGCCCGACACATGTAGTACTGCACAGACAATGCCTTGATGTCCAGCCTTGGCCATGTATGACAGCTCAATTCCTTCCTGTATGCCGCCTGTCACCACTGTCAGGTGTGAAACGCACCATACATACGCTCTGAGGGCGTGTGTAGGGTCCCTATCACTATGGGAGTGCTGGTGTATGTGTACGCCATAGTGATACGGACCGTACACACGTGTGTACGGTCCCTATCACTATGGTGGTGCTGGCGTATGTGTGAGACCGGCCTCGTGGCGTGGGCCCTCCCGACCAGCAAGTTACCCTGCAACCACGCCGAACCTCGTTGATACAGCTTTCCGGCTCCCGTGGGCCAACATCCCGAGGGCCGACCAGATCCCCAACACGCATGCCCGGCCGAGGGAGAGCGAAACCCCCCCCAAACCAGACCGAGAGGTGCCGATCCTGTCACACCTCTGGTCTCTCCCCCGAGGGAGGTTTCGACCGACCACCAGGCCCCCGGCGAGCAGGCGCCTCGACCGCTGGGTGTCTGGAGTCCCTCCCGGACCCACCTGAACAGATCAAAGGGCCGAGCGACAGGAAAACGCGACACACTGCCCCCCAGGCACCAGACCCCTCTCCGCGAGGACTCCGGACTTCAAAGAGGAGGGGGAGTATAACAAGGGGTGCTGAAGGGACGAGAGCAGAGAAGACCTGGACTGACGAGAGCCTGCTGACCTGGTCGCGGCTCGATCGCTCCCCGAACCGAAGAACGCTACCCGAACTCTGAACCATCTGAGCCCTGCTGACGCTGTCGCGGCTCCCCGAACTCTGAACCATCTGAGCCCTGCTGACACTGTCGTGGCTCCCCGAACTCTGAACCATCTGAGCCCTGCTGACGCTGTCGCGGCTCCCCGAACTCTGAACCATCTGAGCCCTGCTGACGCGGTCGCGGCTCCCCGAACTCTGAACCATCTGAGCCCTGCTGACGCCGTCGCGGCTCCCCGAACTACGAACCTCCGGTGCCTGCTGAGTGACTCGCGGCCCGCTCGTCCAAGAGAAATGGCAGAGATTGCCGAGAGAAGCAACATCCCCTCAGCTCGAGGATTGAGAGCTGTGCGCCGGATACCTCGCAGAGACACCGATTCAAAGACTGTCCCGCTACCCCTTTTCCCTCATCACGAGATCGCTGCTGCTTGTGGCATTAATTCTGCACCTGCCTGCCGGATCATAAAGATCCCTGACAACTACCGATAAAAGCATATTGTCTTACAACGAATTACTGTGTGGTGTCCCTCTATACAAAGAGAGAGTAAGCGCAGCGTGTGCGATCCTAGGTACGAGACCCTTCCAGGAAGGGCCTCCCCGCTCTTGCTCGGCCTAACTCTGGGAAAGGTGGGCCTCCGGGTGGTCGGGAATGCATTCCGTAGCCTCCCCGGGGAACGCCTTCCAACATTTGGTGGCAGGCGACGGGATCCGAGCCAACACCTAGAGATCGTGCAGTAGACGGCTTACGCACTACCAAGAAGAAATGGAAGGAGAAACTTCCCTAGGTGCCGCAGGCACCAACCCGAGCACGACATTCCAAAAGGACCAGTTAGAATCTTATACGCACCGAGAACTGAAACAATTTTGCAAAGACTTTGGAATCGCTATCACCGGACTAAGCACGAAAGAGGACTTCCAGGGGGCATTAAAAACCTGGGTCGAGGCGGGAACTCCCCGGACACAAACAGAAGGAGAGCCTCCCAACGAACCACGAAGCACCACGGGGAGGAACGGCGCCCCCGAGGGGGGCCTATCCCCAGAGGAACTAGCAGACCGAGAAAGAGGTCGCAACCACGAACTAGAACTAGCAAAATTAAAAATCGAAGGAGAGCTAAAACTGGCTGAAAAAAAGCTGGCGGTGGAACAGTTACGCCTACAAGGAGAACTCGAGGAAAAGAAACGACAAAGAGAACACGAAGAAAGAAAACTCCAACTAGAGCACGAACGTAGCCTAAAAGAGATCGAGCTCAAGGCTAAGAATGCGGAGGCCAGACCCTCGGAAACCCAACTCCTCTCCTCCCCTGTGGAACCAAAGGTCCACATCCCCAAAGATGTGGTGAAAGAATACTATAAGAACGACGACATCCAGCAATGGTTCAAAGCCTACGAAGTCGCCATGACCTCCCACCGAGTCCCGCAGAAAGACTGGGGGGCTGGGCTGTGGGGCCAGTTCCTGAGCGAGGGGAGAGATACCCTGCTGGACCTGCCCTCCACGGTGATGAACTCCTACAGTCACATGAAAGAGGCCCTAGTAGCCAGATATGGGCTCACCCCTGAAATGTACCGGCAACGGTTTAGAGACTGCAAGAAGATACCCGGTACCACCTGGGTGGAGTACGTGAACTTTTACAGCCGGGCCTTGGACGGATTGATCAAGGGCAGCAAGGTCTCCACCTTTGAGGAGCTGTTCGACCTAATCGCATGGGAACATCTGTCCGACCGCTGGGTGTCTGGAGTCCCTCCCGGACTCACCTGAACAGATCAAAGGGCCGAGCGACAGGAAAACCCGACACACCGCCCCC
The DNA here is from genome assembly GCF_964204655.1 of Triturus cristatus. Classification (NCBI taxonomy): domain Eukaryota; kingdom Metazoa; phylum Chordata; class Amphibia; order Caudata; family Salamandridae; genus Triturus; species Triturus cristatus. The sequence continues at coordinate 491,263,603 of NC_140579.1, read as the reverse complement.
CAGGCACCAGACCCCTCTCCGCGAGGACTCCGGACTTCAAAGAGGAGGGGGAGTATAACAAGGGGTGCTGAAGGGACGAGAGCAGAGAAGACCTGGACTGACGAGAGCCTGCTGACCTGGTCGCGGCTCGATCGCTCCCCGAACCGAAGAACGCTACCTGAACTCTGAACCATCTGAGCCCTGCTGACGCGGCTCCCCGAACTCTGAACCATCTGAGCCCTGCTGACGCTGTCGCGGCTCCCCGAACTCTGAACCATCTGAGCCCTGCTGATGCTGTCGCGGCTCCCCGAACTCTGAACCATCTGAGCCCTGCTGACGCGGTCACGGCTCCCCGAACTCTGAACCATCTGAGCCCTGCTGACGCCGTCGCGGCTCCCCGAACTACGAACCTCCGGTGCCTGCTGAGTGACTCGCGGCCCGCTCGTCCAAGAGAAACGGCAGAGATTGCCGAGAGAAGCAACATCCCCTCAGCTCGAGGATTGAGAGCTGTGCGCCGGATACCTCGCAGAGACACCGATTCAAAGACTGTCCCGCTACCCCTTTTTCCTCATCACGAGATCGCTGCCGCTTGTGGCATTAATTCTGCACTTGCCTGCCGGATCATAAAGATCCCTGACAACTACCGATAAAAGCATATTGTCTTACAACGAATTACTGTGTGGTGTCCCTCTATCCGAAGAGAGAGTAAGCGCAGCGTGTGCGATCCTAGGTACGAGACCCTTCCAGGAAGGGCCTCCCCGCTCTTGCTCGGCCTAACTCTGGGAAAGGTGGGCCTCCGGGTGGTCGGGAACGCATTCCATAGCCTCCCCGGGGAACGCCTTCCAACATTTGTGCTGACGTATGCGTACGCCATAGTAGTTCAGACCGTACACATGCATGTGTACGGTCCCTATCACTATGGGGGTACTCGCGTACGTGTACGCCATAGTAGTTCGGACCGTACACACGCGTGTGTACGGTCACTATCACTATGGGGGTGCTGGCATATGCGTACGCCATAGTGATACGGACCGTACACACGCGTGTGTACGGTCCCTATCACTATGGGGGTGCTCGTGTACGCCATAGTAGTTCGGACCATACACACGCGTGTGTACGGTCCGTATCACTATGGCGTACGCATACGCCAGCACCCCCATAGTGATAGGGACCGTACACACGCGTGTGTACGGTCCGAACTACTATGGCGTACGCATACGCCAGCACCCCCATAGTGATAGGGACCGTACACACGCGTGGATACGGTCCGAACTACTATGGCGTACACATACGCGAGCACCCCCATAGTGATAGGGACCGTACACACGCGTGTGTACGGTCCGTATCACTATGGCGAACGCATACGCCAGCACTCCCATAGTGATAGGGACCGTACACACGCATGTACGGTCCGTTGCAATGCATTTGGGGTGCCCTAGGGCTGTGGAACCCACCGTACCTGTGTTGTAACATAGGATTGACATAGGGGACACATGAGGGACAAGTATAGGGGCCTAAATGCATGCTGGTTGTCATGGAGACCGAGTTTCATGTTTGAATTTTGCATCATGTGGCCAGCAGAAGTCGGTTGGAGACAATATACTTTGTTGCAATGTGGTTGTTGACATTACATCATGCTCAATTTTAAAACCATGCAAAGCCTGTCACTGGGGTAGTTTTAAAGTGATTGGACGACACGTAGGATGCAAATGTGACTGAGCCAATCACTCTGTACTCCTGTAAATGAAACAGGCCAGCAAGGAAGATATAAGGCAGCCAGGTCCCTTGGGAGAGCACTTGCCTGCACATCCTTTCATTCCACAACACTGCTGCTGCTTGTGATTCCTCTGGCACCATGTCCAGGTCTGTGGAGAGGGCCCAGCCATTCACCATGGAGGAGAATATGGCGTTGGTGGATGTGATCCTCCCACAGTACACCATGCTGTATGGTCGACCAGGGGAGCAGGTGAGTGCAGACTCCACTAGCTTTAACTGTGCCCCTTTTTGTGACTGTGACTTCTGGCATTGTGTCCAGGTGTGACAGACATGCAGGGTTCTTCATAGTGGTTCCCAGGGGGGGAAGGGCTCATGTCTCCCATGCAGAGCATGCTGTAGTTCCTGTGTGCACAACGCACTTGCATAGTGCTTACTGTGATGATCACTGCATGGTGCATGCCGCTTTCGGACTGCCTAATCCTCCTGGAAATGTTGTTTCTACAGTCCTTATGTGAGTCTGTGCTCCCCCCAGGGTGACAGGTGCCAGTACCCACAGATGTGTGTCTGTTCAGTGTACCTGTGGTGAGAGTGTCCAAATGATGTGGTCGTCCCCTGGACATTGGTGTGTGTGTGTGTGAGTCCCCTGTCATGTGGGTGTGTGTATATGTGGAGTGTTGCACCCCAGCTGCATGTGGGATGGATATACCCTGCCCATCTGATGTGAGCAGGGAGCTGTGCTGGATGTCTGCCGTGCTGAGACAGCCCCACATCTGTGACACCCCCAGTCTAGTGGCACATGTGCAGAGTGAGGTTTGTAGCGGCAGTTGCCAATGCCAGGTGATTGTTCAGTGCCTGTGTGTGTCTGTGTACTCTGCTGAGGTAGCGTAAGTGGGCTGGGGCATGTGACTGCTTAGGGGTACTGTTCAGATTCCTGGTGTAGCTTGGGATGCACAGTGTGAGCCTGCATCATTGATTGTGTTGCACCCCTCATGCCACCTGTGTACTTTCAATGGCACCTACTGCATTTGCCCATTCTCAGGAGGATGATGTCACTATGACAAAGGTGCGATGAGTTGGCTGCATACTATGGCCAGTTCAAACATGCATAATTTGTAATATGTGTGTCTCTGTATCATTGATAAGGTGGATAGATGTATTGTCACTTTTGCATCCTCACAGGTAGGCGTCTGTGCCAAGGGGGAGATCTGGAAGCAAGCCGTCAGTGCCGTGAGGAGGACGGAGGGTCGGAAGCGGCGCCTAGCCCAGGTGAGGAAACACTGGCAGGATATCCGGTGCTGGATGCGGAGGATCGCACGGGTCCTGCTGGGGGACTGAGAGCCACAAAAACCGTGGGCGCCGGCGTCTGACCCACATCCATAAGCGTGTGCTGGCGGTGGTCTTCCCCGACTTGGACAGGCGCTTACTGGAGAAGCAGCAGCAGGGAGGGGGTAGGTACATGTGTGTTTGTTGTGTGTGACCAGCTTTTGGAAGTGCGCAGTTGCATGGATACACTGCCAGGGTTTAAATGTGCAGTGCATATCCTTTTCTCCAAAGTAAAGCGGTGCTGTTCTTCCTCCCTTCCCCTCCTTCCCATGTGTTCCCTGGTCTGTGTGTAGTCACTCTTGCACAAGGTTATCTAGGCTGGCAGTTAATCCAAGTGCCCAATGCTTGCAGCATCATGTGTGGGGGTGGTGTGTAACAGGTTTTTGGACGTTGCCTGTGCCCTGGCCAGTTCTGTCATTGTGGGGTCCATGTTAGTTGGCACTGATGCTGAGTCCCGACATGGGATTGTGTGTTTCCTGTGTACTGCCTTACTGCCTGCATGTCGAATGTTGTGCCCTCTGACATGATGTGCTTGAGTGTGAGATATGCATAGTGCAGGGATGGTGGCTTGTGTTCCAGTCATATCCATCCAGGGCCATGGAGTAGTGTGGCCACTACAGTCCCCTGGGGCACCTATTCCTAGGTATCATGTGTGTCATCAGACAATGTGGACATTCTCTGTGTCTTCAGCATAGTTTGGGCCATGTGTCATAGTACCCTGGCCTCATTTGTATTCACGTATACTGTGCTACATGTGTCCACTGTACAGGGTGACCTAATTTAGCTGGTGCATACTCACAGGGGCCAGTGCCTGTGTGTCTTGGTACAACTATCTGATGATGGTTGTTTGTCAGTGATATATGTGGACAGGCGCACCAGGGGTAGTTTGTGTACGATCAGGATTTATTGCAGGCCATGTGTTTTCATCCCAGACTGAGAGGTGTAAGTACTTCCTCTGTCTCAATCACATTGTCTCAGGTAGGGGGGGGTTGGTGCGGGCAAGGCCTACATGTCCAAACATGAAGTCTCCTTGCTCGGTCTGGCCAGTGTGTGATGTTTTTGTGGACAAACACTCAAGGTGCAGTGACCCAGTCATGTTGGCCATGGTTTTCAGTATTACCTTTGCAGCATGTCCCAAGAGTTGATAGACATGGTTCCTGCTCATCCCTTTCTTGGCTACGCTGTGTGTCGCAGATGCTGTGCTAGATTGTCCCCAGAGCCTGGCTCCTCTGTACAATTTGATATCAAGTTATTTGCTATTGTGTCATGCTCTCCATATTTTAACAGTGGCATGGTGGGTCAACAAACTGTGTGTTGCAGGGACTACATATGTACCTTGTATTGTAGATGTTACTCTTGTTGCTTTTCAGGCTATGCACTGTGACCTATGTAGAGTTGACTCATGTGACATATGTATACAGGTGTCTGATTTCTCCTGTCTCTTCACCTTGCCCACAGCATCGTCGGGGGACTACGAGGGAGACACTGGCACGGACCGTGAGGAGGGAGCGAGCACCAGTGCCAGCAGTGCTGATTTGGCTGGCACATCGAGTGGCACGGAGGCCGACGGGAGTGCAGCGGAGGACCTGTCCAGTCAAACCACCACCGACTATGACGCTGACGGGTCCGAGGCTGAGCTCTCTGAGACGCTGGGCGACCTGGCAGTAGTGTGCAGCGCCGTGCTCGAATCCACCTTTGGCGCTGCCCCACCCCCTGTGTTGGAGTCGTCCGTCCCTGCACCCACAACACCTACCCTTGCCCCTCCTGTCCCTGCGGTGCCTGGTCCTTCCCCCCCACATGATGCCCCCCCCCCCTGTGGATGACAAGGTAGTCTGAACTGTGCAGGCAAGCTAGGGGACACGCATCCCAATGTGTCCCCCACCTGGATTGGAACTATGGACTGCCCTATGGGCCTTGTGCATATGGAACTTTTCATACAATACATTTTAGAACATTGCTGAATAAAGCTATTTTATTTTCCTTGGCACACTACTGTTTTTCTGGCATTGCTGTTGGTGGTGCTGCTCCATAATTTGGGGTGGCGATAATGTGTTAGGTGTCTGGGATATGTTGTAGTGTGCTGGTCGTGGGGTGGACCCTGTTATCTGTGTGCCATCTCACGGTATTTGCTATCAAACTTTGCTCATGTAAGCTGTTACTGCATGGTGACATTGTCCCAAGGCGTGTACCTTCCTCTGTGGACCCTGACATCTTCCCTGCAGGGTGTTGTGAAGACATTTGTGCAGTGCTGTGTCTACATTTGCTGGGTGTGTGACGGACCCCTTCAACTTTGGCTATGCATGCTGGGCAAGGTCTCCACCTGCATCATTTGTGGCATCCTTGGGGGTCACTGTTCTTGTGACTGGAGTATATTGACATGACTTCATGTGTACATGTTACCTTTTCCGCATTATGCATGTGTGTACTCCCAGCCTCGCACACATGTGTTTCGTGTTCTGCTGGGTCTTTGAGCACCTGACTGACAATTGTGGGCATTTTATCTGTGGGTACTCCACCCCTTTCTTTCCATGGGCACAGCTGGGAGGACTCTGCACACACCCCTCCTGTGTCTGGGCACTGCTGGGAGGACTCTGCACACACCCCTCCTGTGTCTGGGCACTGCTGGGAGGACTCTGCACCCACCCCTCCTATGTCTGGGCACTGCTGGGAGTGATAGGCACACACCCATCCTGTCTCTGGACACTGCTGGGAGGACTCTGCACACACCCCTCCTGTGTCTGGGCACTGCTGGGGGTACTCTGCACCCACCCCTCCTATGTCTGGGCACTGCTGGGAGTGATAGGCACACACCCCTCCTATGTCTGGGCACTGCTGGGGGGACTCTGCACCCACCCCTCCTATGTCTGGGCACTGCTGGGAGGACTCTGCACCCACCCCTCCTGCGTCTGGGCACTGCTGGGAGGACTCTGCACCCACCCCTCCTGTGTCTGGGCACTGCTGGGAGTGATAGGCACCCACCCCTCCTATGTATGGGCACTGCTGGGAGGATTCTGCACACACCCCTCCTGTGTCTGGGCACTGCTGGGAGGACTCTGCACCCACCCCTCCTATGTCTGGGCACTGCTGGGGGGACTCTGCACCCACCCCTCCTATGTCTGGGAACTGCTGGGAGGACTCTGCACCCACACCTCCTGTGTCTGGGCACTGCTAGGAGGACTCTCACCCACCCCTCCTATGTCTGGGCACTGCTGGGAGGACTCTGCAGACACCCCTCCTGTGTCTGGGCACTGCTGGGAGTGATAGGCAACCTCCCCTCCTATGTCTGGCCATGTACGCTCCATGCATACACGGGTGGGGGTACGCTCCATACATACACGGGTGGGGGTACGCTCCGGACATACACTGGTGGGGTGGCAGTACGCTCCATTCATACACGTGTCGTACATACCCGTAACCACCCTCTGCGGGCCTGGGTACGGGCCGTATCCATGCCTTTGGAACATGGGTATGGTGCGGACCCCCAATGTTGGCGTGCCGTAGGGGTCCGCGCTGTACCCAGCACTTCAGAGCGTGGGTACGGGCCGTACCACGCACACACCTATGTCACCCCAACAATGGCGGTACGACCCGTACCCACGTTCGGAAGGCCTGGGTACGGGCCGTACCAGCATTGTTGGGGTGATGTAGGGGTACGCGTGGTCCGACCCGTGCCCACGCTCTGAAGGCCTGGGTACGGCGCGGACCCCTACGGTGCCCCAACATTGGTGGTCCGCACCGTACCCACGCTCTTCAAGCATGGGTACGGTGTGGACCCCAACGACACCCCAACATTGGGGGTCCGCACCGTACCCATGCTTGAAGAGCGTGGGTACGGTGCGGACCCCCAATGTTGGCGTGCTGTAGGGGTGCGAACCGTACCCGGGCCTTCTGGGCGTGGGTACGGGTCAGCCACGCGTACCCCTACGTCACCCCAACAATGCTGGTACGGCCCGTACCCAGGCCTTTCGAACGTGGGTACGGGTCATACCGCCATTGTTGGGGTGACGTAGGTGTGTGCATGGTACGGCCCGTACCCACGCTCTTTAGGCGTGTGTACGGTACGTACCGGATTTGTTGTGTTGGTGGTTCGCGTCATCACCCACTTCCGTTGTGGCAGACGCTGGCGTTGCTGGACACGCCCCCGCCCCCTCTAGGTGACCAGGCCATGGAGGTCAGGTATGTGCAGGGCATGTATGACTTGTGACATGGGTGGGGGTTTGGTTTCCTGCCCCTGCCCCCCCTTTGCCCCTGGGTGTGGTTCTGACCTTCTGCGGCGTCTGCGGCGGTACCTGTAGAGCAGGTGGACTGCTATGAGGGCCGGGATGACACGTAGGTTCGGGTCCATGGCTGTCCGTCGCGTACAGGTGCTCCTTGTGCGCGTCGTCCTGATTTCCCGGCAGTTTTTGGCAGCCGGAAAATATAATCCGTGCGGGGTGACGTCGGTGCGGATCGTACTTCCTGGTTCATGAAACGCAGCCTGGAGGCGTCCCGACGTCACGTCGGAGCATTCCCGGATCACATTTGTATGTATATTTTCGTCGGTCGGTGTTTTGTACGATTCGTACTGAAATGGTGTTTCCATACGAATCGTACTTGCATTTTTGTAATGTTTTTTCACCGGGTACGAGTCGGACGGAGAAAATGCTCCGTCCGACGGTTCGTACCCGGTTTCTCCAGGATCCAAATCGGCACCTAAATGTTATTTTGGGTCATTTTGGACTGAGGAAGCTCGCGGTTGGAAGCTGCGTCGCGTTGAGTAAGGTAAGGGGTGTTTTAAGTATTATATGTTATTAAATACTTATGTTTAGGGTAGTTAGGATGTTTATAGTGTATTTATTGTTATTTTACCTTGTTTTGGTTGTTTTGGAGGTGTTAGTAATGTCACGTGTGGTTGTTTACTGGTTGTGATGTAGTTTTTGAAGTAAAGATTGTGAGTAAATATGTGTTGTTTTGAAATGATGTGATTGTATTTAACCCCTAGGCCTTTTCCCCTCCTGTGCTAAGCCTTTTTTGGGCTATTTGGGGTAGTCCGCGCTTAGGCCCCTGTAACTTTTTGACCACAGTAGGTATCCACGCCAAATTTGCGTCCTTTTCTTCCAACATCATGGGGATTCTAAAGGTACCCAGGGTTTGTGGATTCTCGTTGAGGGTTCCCAGAAATTACTCAAAATACAGCAAACTTTTGTTTTTTTTGTGAAAAATGGGGAAAATTGGCTGCTAATGAAAGCGTCTGGGTTTTTCTCTGCAAATGATATCAAAAAAGGGTTTGTGGGGCTGAAATCACCATTTCTCCAGCTTTTAGGGAATGACAGATTTTTGTCAGAAATCCAACATTTTTTACACAGTTTTGACATTTTTTTTGGGACATACCCTATTTTTGCTATTTTTTGTGCTTTCAACCTCCTTCCAGATAATGGTAGAAATGGGTAGAAAAGCAATAATGGATCCTGGAAAGCTATACATTTTTGAAAAGTAGACAAAATTCTGAATTCAGCAAGGGGTCATTTGTGTAGATCCATCAAGGTTTCTTTATAGAAACTAACAGTTAAATATAGGAAAAATTAAAAATTTGTTGAAAAAAGCAGCCTTTTGAGTCAACGTTTTCACCTGTAACTTCTTCTAATTATGACATCTCTTTGAAAGCAATGTACCGTTATATCCGGTGGACCTTCCTGGTTTTGGGGATATATAGGACTTGTAGGTTCACTGTAGGAGAGTAGGGTCTGCTATCCTATGGTCACCCCAAATTTTTGCTTTTTGCTTCACTGGTTTTTGACATATTGAGGCTGTGGGCCTGCTAATCAGACCCCCAGCCTGCTGTTCTCTCTAACTAAATTGACACTATGCACCCTAGGTGCATAACCAATTGGAATTGGATCACCCTGTGAGCCCCTGTACCAGTGTACACTAGGTACCCAGGGCATTGGTGTATCTAAGGCCTACCAGGGGCTGAAGCATGTATTATGCCACCCCTGGCCTGGCCTAACAAATTTGACACAACTGGCTGATCACTCAGCTGGGGTAAGTTGGTGTAACCACCTCTTACTTAGGTGTAGTATACCTATACCTAACCTTAAATGGGACACATGTTAACCTATAAGTCACTCCTATGGCAGGCCTTAACAATCCTGAAGGCAGAGTGCTTGGTTCCATGTGAGATGGTGCTCTGGCATGAGCTGAGCCTGTCTGCAGTGGTCGGAACAACTTCCTTCTACCGTTTCCAGATATCCTCGTACCATATACTCTTAAGTGCATTATGAACCTCGCGGTTAAATGCTATCTTTGGTTTGGCTTTATCAAAACATGTCGAGTAAGGTGTCATATGAATTGGAATACTAACCCCTCGCCAATTCTGGTGACGGGGTTAGCATTCCACCCTTCTAGAGGGACACGACATGTACAGTACCTGAAACCCGGGTAAAATCAGACATCCTGGAATCAACTTACTACAAAGAAGAAGACGGGAACTTCGATGCTCTGCTGCACAGAGGACTGAAGGAAATCTCCCCTATGGTCAGGGAGTGACCATCTTGCTAACGCAAGCACCAGCCAGCTATTCAACGTCTGCTTTGCCGCCGCCTCCTGCCGGAGCCCGAGCCCAGAGCCTGACAAGACCTGGACCTCCAGACCTCTCACAGCCCGATCCACAGTCCCTGCAAAGAAGGGACCCGTGGAGGCACCGAGACACGTGGAGCCAGCCATCTTGGAAGACCGATGACAAGCTGCAAGTGCAACGACAGAGGCACCCTCTGAGTTGTGCTTTGGGTCCTGAGAAGCCCAACCACCGAGCAGCATCTGCACCAAAGGTGAGCCCTCCAGCATCTCCACGATCTGCGTGGGGCCCCTCTGCACTTTGCATCTCGACGCGCCTGCCCGGTCCCTGGCCCGTTGGCTAGTGGCCATTTTGGCGACCTATTTTGAAATCAACGATGCTGGTCTGGTTGCTCCAGACTGGCCCTAGCTGCTCTCCAAAAGAGCAGCCCCTCTGACCTTGCTGGTCAGAACAATCAGCTTTCCTCTCTTTCCACGACTCCTGCCTTTGCCAAGGCTTGTTTGCTTCTTTCGAGTCGCCGACACCGCCGACAGCGAGAGCCTGCGTGGGACAGCTCGTGACTCGACTCCTGGACGTCGTCGACCTTCAGGGACCACGTGGCTGCGGAGACAAGCTACACCTAACCACCTGTTTGCACCCGACATCGCCTGGTACCTACCTGGTGCCACGCCGGTCACTGGCTAGTGACTGTGAACACTGTCCCCTCTGCTTTCAGGTCTTCTACAACTCTGATCCACTCTTGGATCCACCGCATCTCTTCTGGACCGACCGCCTGCAGCCTCTTTGTCACCAGGCTCCATTGAATCGATAGAAGAAACCCGACGCACTTCGAGACCTATGCACCCGCTTCCTGTGGGTGAGGTAAAGCTGGCACTCCGGTGCCCAAGTGTAGAGAAACATCTCTAGTGTCTGTGTTTTGAATCTTAAGATCGTAGTCCATCCAGAAGACCCTTTCTGCAGTAACTTTTAAACTTTTACGCACCCATTGAAAACCTATGGGAGCCCGCGTGTAACTGTCCTCACTGCACACGCGACCCGTGGACCTCCTGGTCACTAACTGAAGTTAGCTCCTTCTAGGCCCAGCGATTCTAGAGGCCCTAGGACTTTTCCCTTTCCTGTTCGTGGTACTTATACCACTATTTTAGTATATGGTTTGAGTGGCCACCAGGGCCCACCCATATAAAGTGCAACTTCTGTATATTATAACGTTGTCTTGTTTAACGATTTGTGCTCCTGTGCTCATAAAGAGTCTAGGGGATACTTTGAGAAATAAATACATATATATTTTGAATATATATCTGTGTGGTGTCCTTTCATTGGTATAAAGGGGGGTTGCAATTGGTAAAACAGCCTGCTTAACACGCTTTAACGAGTTTAGCCTCAAAGACTGCTTAGCCTACGCTACCACTAGGGCAGCTAGTCCGAAAAGGTTGACTTACAACCACACCATAAGGGTTGCTTGGCATGGTACAAGGTGGTCACTTTAACTAGTGAACATCATATACCAGGCCAACTTCTCACATTGGTGAGCAGCGGTTGGATTTGAGCTTGCTGTGTTTTACCATTGTAATCTCTTGGTTACCAATTGAAAGGTCACATAGGTACCTGTAGGTACATATAAAACAAGATAGATATACTTAAGTTCTACTGAACTTAGTTGTTGTAGAGCAAAGGGAGTAGCACACCCTGACTACAACTACTGGATAGGTTTAGTAGGAAAACCCAAGTGTAGGTAGATTGCAACACATCCACCCACACTTAAGAGCAATGGCTGGGGCAGAGGGGTCCAATGTACCCATCTCTGTTGAGAGTGACCCCCAGAGGGCACCATCCATCTTTGCTACCCTAAACCAAAATGAGCTCAGGCAGTTGGCAAATATCAGGGGCCTTAAACAGCCCAAGAACCCTACCTCTGCTGAACTCAGGGAGCTTTTACAAGCTGATGAAGATCAGAAAGCTCTCAAGAAAGCCTCCCAGTTAGGCCCCTTAGGGACTGGAACAGGAGGCCCCCCTTCTGAAGATGCTACTGAGGTACCCCTTTCCAATAATCACCCCTTAGATGAGATTCATACTACAGAGGATGAAAGTGATAGGGATACAGATGTTAGTGGGGATGAAGGGAGAACTAGCCCAGTGCCAAGTGTTATACGTGGCCCAGCTAACCTAAGGCTATTGGGGACTGACAATGGGATCATCCCATTGGATCTCCCCAGTAGACTTAACCAGGGGCTTGGGAGGCAAAGGAATCACTCAGGTGAATCTAATGCTTCTCATGCCTCTAGAGGCTCTCAAGGTCACTCCAGAAGAAGGATGACCACCCCTCAGAGGAGGGAGCATGAGGCCAGAATGCAGGAAGCTCAGCTGAGAATCAGGAGACAGGAGCTAGAAGTAGCTCTGATGGAATAGAAACTGAGTAAGGCTAGGCAACCTAAATAGAGTGGGTCTATACCCACTGGTGGCAGCATTGTCCCTAAGGACAAAGATAGGGTCTTTGACAATAGGAACCTGTCCAAGGTTGTGCCCCCCTACAAAAGTGGGGATGACATCCACAAATGGATGACTGCTCTTGAGAGAGCCTGCAAAGTGCAGCAGGTTCCTGAAGACCAGTGGGCAGCAATCTTATGGCTCTCCTTTGAAGGTAGAGGCAGAGATAGACTCCTCACTGTTAGAGAGGAGGATGTCAGAAACTACAGAGCCCTGAAGAGTGTCCTAGTTGATGGGTTAGGCTTAACCACTGAACAGTACAGGTTAATGTTCAGAGACACCCAGAAGACACAGACTCAGGACTGGTCTGAATACATTGAATGTGCCACTAAGGCTTTGGAGGGTTGGTTGCTGGGAAGTAAGGTATCTGATTATACAGGATTGTACAATTTGATGATGAGAGAGCAGATTTTAAATAACTGTCAGAACCAGCCACTGCATCAACACTTGGGTGCCGATTACGATCCGGCAAAAACCGGGTACGAACCGTCGGACGGAGGCTTTTTTCCGTCCGACTCGTACCCGGTCGTAAAACTTTACAAACATGCAAGTACGATTCGCACAGAAACACCTTACGCGCTGGGGGTACGCACCGTACATACACAGGTGGGGGTACGACTCGAACGTACACGGGTGTACATACACGGGGGTTCGACACGTACACGGGTGTACATACACGGGGGGTTCGACACGTACTCGGGTGTACATACACGGGGGGTTCGACACGTACTCGGGTGTACATACACGGGGGGTTCGACACGTACTCGGGTGTACATACACGGGGGGGTACGGCGCGTACTCCGGTGTACATACACGGGGGGTACGGCGCGTACATGCGGGAGCTGGGGGGCGGTACGGCGCATACATGCGGGGGCTGGGGGGCGGTACGGCGTGTACATGCGGGGGCTGGGGGGGGTACGGCGCATACATGCGGGGGCTGGGGGGAGGTACGGCGCGTACATGCGGGGGCTGGGGGGGGTATGGCGCGTACATGTGGGGGCTGGGGGGGGTATGGCGCGTACATACGGGGGTCGGGGGGGGGTTCGGCGCGTACAGGGCACCTGTTTGGACGTCTCCATTGTTTGCTATAGGAGTTCGGTGCGGACGGTCTTTTAACCATACGGTTGTACATTCGGACGCCCGGGATGGATCGTGATTCCTCGGTCGGACTTCACTTTTCACATTTGTACGGTAAATCGTCCGAGGACGTGTCGGACACATTTTCCGACCCGAGGACGTGTGGGGAATAATTCCCAAGGCGGTTCGTATGGACTTTTTACCATGCGAATCGTGATTGCCAGTTTGTACGGCACTTGTACGATTCGTACGGTAAAAAGACCGGATACGAGTCGTACGGGAATTTTTTTTACCGGATAGTAATTGGCACCTTGGTTGACTCAGATCTGACCTCTCCCCAAGAATTAGGAAAAAAGGCAGACAAATGGGTCAGAACCAGGGTTAAGCAAAAGAACCAGAACCAGGGCCAAGGGGTTGATCAGAAGAAAACAGACCAAAAGGGTGGAGATCAGAAATCTAAAGACCAGAAGTCTTCAACAGGGCCCCAAACTAGTACTAACGAGGGTGGGTCCCAGCCTAAAGGGAAGAAGAAAGAAGGTCCAAAGAAACCCTGGTGCAAATCTTGCAAGAATACAACTCACTGGACTAGTGATTGTAAGAAGGGTGGAGCCCCCAACACTGTTGCCCCTAAGGCACCTGCTCCCAGTACTACTGTTAGCAGTGTTGGTCCCCAGACAAAGGGTGTAGTGGGAATCACTATGGGAACTGAAGGAGATTCTGACTTAGACAGAACCCTGACACAGGCAGTCTTGATCTGTGATGGGGACATGGATTTGTCCCTGACTCTGAGCCCCAGTAACCTGGGCAAGTACAGACAGACTCCTTTAATAAATGAAAAAGTGGCTCAAGACTACAGGGACACATGTGCCAGTGTCACTATGGTGACACCAGGCTTTGTGGACCCTGGACAGTACATACCAGGTGAGAATTACCTGGTGACCAATGCCAGCAATGCCACTACTTCACACAGTGTGGCAGTTGTTAACTTCTCATGGGGAGGGGTAACTGGCCTCAAAAGGGTTGTGGTTAGTGCAGACCTCCCAGTAGAATGTTTGTTGGGCAATGACCTAGAGAGTTCTCTATGGTCAGAAGTGGAGTACAGGACACATGCAGAGATGTTAGGTATATCACCACATGTCCTTGCTGTGACCAGGTCACAGGCCAAAAAGTGCCTTACTGAACCACAGGTCTTGGATCCTGGAACAATGGACCAAGCACCTACCAAGAAGAAGAACAGGAGGGTTAAGGCTGTGCCTTCCCCCCTGCCTCCAAGTGATGATCAGCCTTCCCAGGAAGATGATCTAGAGGACCCTGAAGGAACTGTCCCTGAAGAGCTTGAACCTGATCAGGTTGAGTTTCTGGGGACAGGGGGACCTTCCAGGGCTGACTTGGGGCAGGCTCAGTTATCCTGTCCATCTCTTGAACCCCTCAGACAGCTGGCTGCTGCTGAGGCTGCTGGGAATGCTCAAGGTACCCATAAAGTGTATTGGGAGGATGGGCTCCTTTATTCAGAGGCTAGAGACCCAAAACCTGGTGCAACCAGGAGGTTGGTTATACCTCTGCAATTTAGGGGCTTCCTTCTTACCTTGGCCCATGATATTCCTCTAGCAGGACACTTAGGCCAGAACAAGACTTGGGACAGGCTTGTCCCTCACTTTCACTGGCCTCACATGAATGAAGATACCAAGGAGTTTTGTCGCTCCTGTGTGACCTGCCAAGCCAGTGGCAAATCAGGTGGCACAACAAAGGCCCCCCTAATACCACTACCTGTGGTGGGGGTCCCCTTTGAAAGAGTGGGAATAGATATAGTGGGTCCCATGGATCCTCCCACTGCATCTGGGCACAGATTTATACTGGTGGTAGTGGATCATGCCACCAGGTATCCAGAGGCAATTCCCCTTAGGACCACTACAGCTCCTGTTGTGGCCAGGGCCCTGCTGGCAGTATTCTCCAGAGTGGGGTTTCCTAAGGAGGTGGTTTCTGACAGAGGTACCAACTTCATGTCAGGATACTTGACAGCTATGTGGAAGGAATGTGGTGTCAACTACAAGTTCACCACTCCTTATCACCCACAATGCAATGGGCTTGTTGAGAGATTCAACAAGCCCCTAAAGGGTATGATCAAAGGATTACCTGAAAAGCTCAGGCGAAGATGGGACATCCTTCTACCCTGCCTTCTGTTTGCTTACAGAGAGGTCCCACAAAAAGGAGTTGGCTACAGCCCCTTTGAATTGTTGTTTGGGCACCCTGTAAGAGGCCCACTGTGTTTAGTGAAGGAAGGATGGGAGTTGCCTCTCAAAAAGCCTAAACAAGACATTGTGGACTATGTACTTGGTCTCCGCTCCAGGATGGCTGAGTATATGGAGAAGGCATCCAAAAACCTTGAGGCAAGCCAGGCCTTACAGAAAGCTTGGCATGACCAAAAGGCTGTCTTGGTTGAGTTTCAGCCAGGACAGAAGGTATGGGTGTTGGAGCCAGTGGCCCCAGCAGCACTCCAAGACAAATGGTCTGGACCCCATACAATCCTGGTAAAGAAGGGAGAGGTTACCTACTTGGTGGACCTAGGAACTCCCAGGAGTCCCCACAGGGTACTCCATGTTAACAGGTTAAAAGCATATGTTGACAGGGCAGACATGGGCTTGCTCATGGCTACAGATGAGGGACAGGAGGAAGAGAGTGACCCTCTCCCAGACTTGTTGTCTCAGAACCCTGAAGATGGCTCAGTTGAAGGAGTGACCCTTGGAGGCAACCTCACTGGCCATCAGCAGATTGAATGTAGACAGGTTCTACAATCATTTCAACATATGTTCTCACTGATACCTAGTCAAACTGACTGGTGTACCCATGTGGTGGACACTGGTGACAGTCTGCCTGTGAAGAACAAACTTTACAGACAACCTGACCACGTCAGGGACTGTATAAAGGCTGAGGTACACAAAATGCTGGAATTGGGTGTCATTGAACCCTCAGAGAGCCCCTGGGCTAGCCCAGTGGTTCTGGTCCCCAAACCTCACACCAAAGATGGCAAGAGAGAGATGAGGTTCTGTGTGGATTACAGAGGACTCAATGCTGTCACCAGGACAGATGCACACCCTATTCCAAGGGCAGATGAGCTCATAGACAAACTGGCTTCTGCTAAGTTTTTGAGCACATTTGACTTGACAGCTGGCTATTGGCAAATCAGATTAGCTGAGGAGTCTAAGGCCAAAACAGCATTCTCAACCCCAGGTGGGCACTACCAATTTGTGGTGATGCCCTTTGGTCTGAAGAATGCACCTGCCACCTTCCAAAGGTTGGTGAATCAAGTCCTTACTGGGTTGGATGACTTTTGTGCAGCATATCTTGATGACATTGCTGTCTTTAGCTCCACCTGGGAGGATCACCTGATCCACCTGAAGAAGGTACTTGAGGCTCTGCAAAAGGCAGGCCTCACTATCAAGGCTACTAAGTGCCAGATAGGGCAGAGTAAGGTTGTGTATTTGGGCCACCTTGTAGGTGGAGGCCAAGTTCAACCACTGGAGAGTAAGATACAATCCATCAAGGACTGGTCTCCTCCAACCACCCAGACTCAAGTTCGAGCTTTCTTGGGCTTGACTGGGTACTACAGGAAGTTTGTTAAGAACTATGGGTCCATTGTGACTCCTCTTAATGATCTGACATCCAAGAAGATGCCCAAAAGGTTCAGTGGACAGTAAGCTGTCAAAAGGCATTTGATGACCTGAAGAAGGCCATGTGCTCTGCACCTATCCTGAAAAGTCCTGACTACTCCAAAGAGTTTATTGTCCAAACAGATGCTTCTGAGTTGGGTGTGGGAGCTGTGCTGTCACAACTTAATGTAGATGGTCAAGACCAACCCATTGCTTTTATTAGCAGAAGGTTGACCCCCAGAGAGAAGAATTGGTCAGCTATTGAGAGGGAGGCCTTTGCTGTGGTGTGGGCCCTGAAGAAGCTGAGGCCATACTTGTTTGGCACTCACTTCAAGATTCAGACCGACCATAAGCCCCTCTTGTGGCTAAATCCGATGAAGGGTGAAAACCCCAAACTGCTTAGGTGGTCCATTTCCCTACAGGGTATGGACTTTACAGTGGAGCACCGGCCAGGTACAGACCATGGGAATGCAGATGGTCTCTCCAGGTACTTCCACTTAGGACATGAAGACGAGACTGGTCAAGGCTAGTTTAATGTCCCTGCGTTTGGGGGGGGGGGGTTGTGTAGGAGAGTAGGGTCTGCTATCCTATGGTCACCCCAAATTTTTGCTTTTTGCTTCACTGGTTTTTGACATATTGAGGCTGTGGGCCTGCTAATCAGACCCCCAGCCTGCTGTTCTCTCTAACTAAATTGACACTATGCACCCTAGGTGCATAACCAATTGGAATTGGATCACCCTGTGAGCCCCTGTACCAGTGTACACTAGGTACCCAGGGCATTGGTGTATCTAAGGCCTACCAGGGGCTGAAGCATGTATTATGCCACCCCTGGCCTGGCCTAACAAATTTGACACAACTGGCTGATCACTCAGCTGGGGTAATTTGGTGTAACCACCTCTTACTTAGGTGTAGTATACCTATACCTAGCCTTAAATGGGACACCTGGTAACCTATAAGTCACTCCTATGGCAGGCCTTAACAATCCTGAAGGCAGAGTGCTTGGTTCCATGTGAGATGGTGCTCTGGCATGAGCTGAGCCTGTCTGCAGTGGTCGTAACAACTTCCTTCTACCGTTTCCAGATATCCTCGTACCATATACTCTTAAGTGCATTATGAACCTCGCGGTTAAATGCTATCTTTGGTTTGGCTTTATCAAAACATGTCGAGTAAGGTGTCATATGAATTGGAATACTAACCCCTCGCCAATTCTGGCGACGGGGTTAGCATTCCACCCTTCTAGAGGGACACGACATGTACAGTACCTGAAACCCGGGTAAAATCAGACATCCTGGAATCAACTTACTACAAAGAAGAAGACGGGAACTTCGACGCTCTGCTGCACAGAGGACTGAAGGAAATCTCCCCTATGGTCAGGGAGTGACCATCTTGCTAACGCAAGCACCAGCCAGCTATTCAACATCTGCTTTGCCGCCGCCTCCTGCCGGAGCCCGAGCCCAGAGCCCGACAAGACCTGGACCTCCAGACCTCTCACAGCCGATCCACAGTCCCTGCAAAGAAGGGACCCGTGGAGGCACCGAGACACGTGGAGCCAGCCATCTTGGAAGACCGACGACAAGCTGCAAGTGCAACGACAGAGGCACCCTCCGAGTTGTGCTTTGGGTCCTGAGAAGCCCAACCACCGAGCAGCATCTGCACCAAAGGTGAGCCCTCCAACATCTCCACGATCTGCGTGGGGCCCCTCTGCACTTTGCATCTCGATGCGCATGCCCGGTCCCTGGCCCGTTGGCTAGTGGCCATTTTGGCGACCTATTTTGAAATCAACGACGCTGGTCTGGTTGCTCCAGACTGGCCCTAGCTGCTCTCCAAAAGAGCAGCCCCTCTGACCTTGCTGGTCAGAACAATCAGCTTTCCTCTCTTTCCACGACTCCTGCCTTTGCCAAGGCTTGTTTGCTTCTTTCGAGTCGCCGACACTGCCCACAGCGAGAGCCTGCGTGGGACAGCTCATGACTTGACTCCTGGACGTTGTCGACCTTCAGGGACCACGTGGCTGCGGAGACAAGCTACACCTAACCACCTGTTTGCACCCGACATCGCCTGGTACCTACCTGGTGCCACGCCGGTCACTGGCTAGTGACTGTGAACACTGTCCCCTCTGCTTTCAGGTCTTCTACAACTCCAATCCACTCTTGGATCCACCGCATCTCTTCTGGACCGACCGCCTGCAGCCTCTTTGTCATCAGGCTCCATTGAATCGATAGAAGAAACCCGATGCACTTCGAGACCTATGCACCCGCTTCCTGTGGGTGAGGTAAAGCTGGCACTCCGGTGCCCAAGTGTAGAGAAACATCTCTAGTGTCTGTGTTTTGAATCTTAAGATCGTAGTCCATCCAGAAGACCCTTTCTGCAGTAACTTTTAAACTTTTACGCACCCATTGAAAACCTATGGGAGCCCGCGTGTAACTTTCCTCACTGCACACGCGACCCGTGGACCTCCTGGTCACTAACTGAAGTTAGCTCCTTGTAGGCCCAGCGATTCTAGAGGCCCTAGGCCTTTTCCCTTTCCTGTTCGTGGTACTTATACCACTATTTTAGTATATGGTTTGAGTGGCCACCAGGGCCCAGCCATATAAAGTGCAACTTCTGTATATTATAACGTTGTCTTGTTTAACGATTTGTGCTCCTGTGCTCATAAAGAGTCTAGGGGATACTTTGAGAAATAAATACATATATATTTTGAATATATATCTGTGTGGTGTCCTTTCATTGGTATAAAGGGGGGTTGCAATTGGTAAAACAGCCTGCTTAACACGCTTTAACGAGTTTAGCCTCAAAGACTGCTTAGCCTACGCTACCACTAGGGCAGCTAGTCCGAAAAGGTTGACTTACAACTACACCATAAGGGTTGCTTGGCATGGTACAAGGTGGTCACTTTAACTAGTGAACATCATATACCAGGCCAACTTCTCACATTCACCAAGAGCCCAACGAACCCAGAGTAAAAAACTGAGCAGCATTTTGTAATGTTTTTTTTTTTGTTCCGGGTATATAGCAATTATTGTGGGAAAATGTATACATGGAAAAATCGGTATGAAAGACACCTATGTATTTCTGAAATGGGAACAAATTACAGAGTTTAGAAACAGTGCATATTTGCACATTTTCGAAATTGGGAATACTCATACTTGCATGACAATTATTGGTAATTTTTCAAAATTACTTTTTTTTTTACGCAATGTCTTTCATTTGGAAGGGAGAAATGCATCAAAAATCAATAGGTAATAACAGTTGCTTTACAAATCTGAACTACCCTAAGTCTCCCGATAAAAATGGTACCTCACTTGTGTGGGTAGGCATAGTGCCCACGACAGGAAGTGGCTCAAAACCTAAGGTGAACACACCATATTTTCACACTGAAAATGTACACTTTTTTTGCGAAGAGTCTAGCTGTAGTTTTTGAACCCTAGCCCTGCCGGAACCTAGGGAAACCTAGCAAACCTATACATTTTTGAAAACTAGACACCCAGGGGAATCCAGGATGGGGTGACTTGACTGCCTCCCACCATGGTCTGTTACCCAGAATCCCTTGCAAATGTAAAACATTGAAAAACAAAACACATTTTCCCCACATTTCTGTGATGGAAAGTTCTGGAATCTGCGTGGATCCACAAGTTTCCACCCACCCCGCGTTCCCCAAAGTCCTACGAGAAAAATGGTACCTCACTTGTGCGGGTTGGCCTAGTGCCCGCGACAGGAAACGGCACAAAACGCAACGTGGTCACACCTCAATTTTGCAGTGAAAAATGACCCTTTTTTGGCAAAGTGACGAGCTGTAGTTTTTGAACCCTAGCCCTGCCGGAACCTAGGGAAACCTAGCAAACCTATACATTTTTGCAAACTAGAGACCCAGGGGAATCCAGGATGGGGTGACTTGACTGCCTCCCACCATGGTCTGTTACCCAGAATCCCTTGCAAACGTAAAAAATTGACAAAAAAGACACATTTTCCCCACATTTCTGTGATGGAAAGTTCTGGAATCTGCGTGGATCCACAAGTTTCCACCCACCCCGCGTTCCCCAAAGTCCTACGAGAAAAATGGTACCTCACTTGTGCGGTCACAGTGAAGTTAGCTCCTTGTAGGCCCAGCGATTCTAGAGGCCCTAGGCCTTTTCCCTTTCCTGTTCGTGGTACTTATACCACTATTTTAGTATATGGTTTGAGTGGCCACCAGGGCCCATCCATATAAAGTGCAACTTCTGTATATTATAACGTTGTCTTGTTTAACGATTTGTGCTCCTGTGCTCATAAAGAGTCTAGGGGATACTTTGAGAAATAAATACATATATATTTTGAATATATATCTGTGTGGTGTCCTTTCATTGGTATAAAGGGGGGTTGCAATTGGTAAAACAGCCTGCTTAACACGCTTTAACGAGTTTAGCCTCAAAGACTGCTTAGCCTACGCTACCACTAGGGCAGCTAGTCCGAAAAGGTTGACTTACAACCACACCATAAGGGTTGCTTGGCATGGTACAAGGTGGTCACTTTAACTAGTGAACATCATATACCAGGCCAACTTCTCACATTCACCAAGAGCCCAACGAACCCAGAGTAAAAAACTGAGCAGCATTTTGTAATGTTTTTTTTTTTGTTCCGGGTATATAGCAATTATTGTGGGAAAATGTATACATGGAAAAATCGGTATGAAAGACACCTATGTATTTATGAAATGGGAACAAATTACAGAGTTTAGAAACAGTGCATATTTGCACATTTTCGAAATTGGGAATACTCATACTTGCATGACAATTATTGGTAATTTTTCAAAATTACTTTTTTTTTACACAATGTCTTTCATTTGGAAGGGAGAAATGCATCAAAAATCAATAGGTAATAACAGTTGCTTTACAAATCTGAACTACCCTAAGTCTCCCGATAAAAATGGTACCTCACTTGTGTGGGTAGGCATAGTGCCCACGACAGGAAGTGGCTCAAAACCTAAGGTGAACACACCATATTTTCACACTGAAAATGTACACTTTTTTTGCGAAGAGTCTAGCTGTAGTTTTTGAACCCTAGCCCTGCCGGAACCTAGGGAAACCTAGCAAACCTATACATTTTTGAAAACTAGACACCCAGGGGAATCCAGGATGGGGTGACTTGACTGCCTCCCACCATGGTCTGTTACCCAGAATCCCTTGCAAATGTAAAAAATTGACAAACAAAACACATTTTCCCCACATTTCTGTGATGGAAAGTTCTGGAATCTGCGTGGATCCACAAGTTTCCACCCACCCCGCGTTCCCCAAAGTCCTACGAGAAAAATGGTACCTCACTTGTGCGGGTCGGCCTAGTGCCCGCGACAGGAAACGGCGCAAAACGCAACGTGGTCACACCTCAATTTTGCAGTGAAAAATGACCCTTTTTTGGCAAAGTGACGAGCTGTAGTTTTTGAACCCTAGCCCTGCCGGAACCTAGGGAAACCTAGCAAACCTATACATTTGTGAAAACTAGAGACCCAGGGGAATCCAGGATGGGGTGACTTGACTGCCTCCCACCATGGTCTGTTACCCAGAATCCCTTGCAAACGTAAAAAATTGACAAAAAAAACACATTTTCCCCACATTTCTGTGATGGAAAGTTCTGGAATCTGCGTGGATTCACAAGTTTCCACCCACCCCGCGTTCCCCAAAGTCCTACGAGAAAAATGGTACCTCACTTGTGCGGGTCGGCCTAGTGCCCGCAACAGGAAACGGCGCAAAACGCAGCGTGGTCACACCTCAATTTTGCAGTGAAAAATGACCCTTTTTTGGCAAAGTGACGAGCTGTAGTTTTTGAACCCTAGCCCTGCCGGCACCTATGGAAACCTAGCAAACCTATACATTTTTGAAAACTAGACACCCAGGGGAATCCAGGATGGGGTGACTTGACTGCCTCCCACCATGGTCTGTTACCCAGAATCCCTTGCAAACGTAAAAAAATGACAAAAAAAAAACATTTTCCCAACATTTCTGTGATGGAAAGTTCTGGAATCTGCGTGGATCCACAAATTTCCACCCACCCCGCGTTCCCCTAAGTCCTACGAGAAAAATGGTACCTCACTTGTGTGGGTCGGCCTAGTGCCCGTGCAAGGAAACGGCGCAAAACGCAACGTGGTCACACCTCAATTTTGCAGTGAAAAATTACCCTTTTTTGGCAAAGTGACTAGCTGTAGTTTTTGAACCCTAGCCCTCCCGGCACATAGGGAAACCTAGCAAACCTATACATTTTTTTAAACTAGACACCCAGGGGAATCCAGGATGGGGTGACTTGACTGCCTCCCACCATGGTCTGTTACCCAGAATCCCTTGGAAACGTAAAATATTGACAAAAAAAACACATTTTCCCCACATTTCTGTGATGGAAAGTTCAGGAATCTGCGTGGATCCACAAATTTCCACCCACCCCGCGTTCCCCAAAGTCCTACGAGAAAAATGGTACCTCACTTGTGCGGGTCGGCCTAGTGCCCGCAACAGGAAACGGCGCAAAACGCAACGTGGTCACACCTCAATTTTGCAGTGAAAAATGACCCTTTTTTGGCAAAGTGACGAGCTGTAGTTTTTGAACCCTAGCCCTGCCGGCACCTAGGGAAACCTAGCAAACCTATACATTTTTGAAAACTAGACACCCAGGGGAATCCAGGATGGGATGACTTGACTGCCTCCCACCATGGTCTGTTACCCAGAATCCCTTGCAAACGTAAAAAATTGACAAAAAAAACACATTTTTCCCACATTTCTGTGATGGAAAGTTCTGGAATCTGCGTAGATCCACAAATTTCCACCCACCCCGCGTTCCCCAAAGTCCTACGAGAAAAATGGTACCTCACTTGTGCGGGTCGGCCTAGTGCCTGCGACAGGAAACGGTGCAATACGCAACGTGGTCACACCTCAATTTTGCAGTGAAAAATGACCCTTTTTTGGCAAAGTGACTAGCTGTAGTTTTTGAACCCTAGCCCTGCCGGCACCTAGGGAAACCTAGCAAACCTATACATTTTTGAAAACTAGACACCCAGGGGAATCCAGGATGCGGTGACTTGACTGCCTCCCACCATGGTCTCTTACCCAGAATCCCTTTCAAACGTAAAAAATTGACAAAAAAAACACATTTTCCCCACATTTCTGTGTTGGAAAGTTCTGGAATCTGCGTGGATCCACAAATTTCCACCCACCCCGCGTTCCCCAAAGTTCTACGAGAAAAATGGTACCTCACTTGTACGGGTCGGCCAAGTGCCCGCGACAGGAAACGGCGCAAAACACAACGTGGTCACACCTCAATTTTGCAGTGAAAAATGACCCTTTTTTGGCAAAGTGACTAGTTGTAGTTTTTGAACCCTAGCCCTGCCGGCACCTAGGGAAACCTAGCGAACCTATACATTTTTGAAAACTAGACACCCAGGGGAATCCAGGATGCGGTGACTTGACTGCCTCCCACCATGGTCTGTTACCCAGAATCCCTTGCAAACGTAAAAAATTGACAAAAAAAACACATTTTCCCCACATTTCTGTGATGGAAAGTTCTGGAATCTGCGTGGATCCACAAATTTCCACCCACCCCGCGTTCCCCAAAGTCCTATGAGAAAAATGGTACCTCACTTGTGCGGGTCGGCCTAGTGTCTGCGACAGGAAACGGCGCAAAACGCAACGTGGTCACACCTCAATTTTGCAGTGAAAAATGACCCTTTTTTGGCAAAGTGACGAGCTGTAGTTTTTGAACCCTAGCCCTGCCGGCACCTAGGGAAACCTAGCAAACCTAGAAATTTTTTAAAACAAGACACCCAGGGGAATCCAGGATGGGATGACTTGACTGCCTCTGACCATGGTCTGTTACCCAGAATCCCTTGCAAACGTAAAAAATTGACAAAAAACACACATTTTCCCCACATTTCTGTGATGGAAAGTTCTGGAATCTGCGTGGATCCACAAATTTCGACCCACCCCGCATTCCCCAAAGTCCTACGAGAAAAATGGTACCTCACTTGTGCCGGTCGGCCTAGTGCCTGCGACAGGAAACGGCGCAAAACGCAACGTGGTCACACCTCAATTTTGCAGTGAAAAATGACCCTTTTTTGGCAAAGTGACTAGCTGTAGTTTTTGAACCCTAGCCCTGCCGGCACCTAGGGAAACCTAGCAAACCTATACATTTTTGAAAACTAGACACCCAGGGGAATCCAGGATGTGGTGACTTGACTGCCTCTGACCATGGTCTGTTACCCAGAATCCCTTGCAAACGTAAAAAATTGACAAAAAACACACATTTTCCCCACATTTCTGTGATGGAAAGTTCTGGAATCTGCGTGGATCCACAAATTTCGACCCACCCCGCATTCCCCAAAGTCCTACGAGAAAAATGGTACCTCACTTGTGCGGGTCGGCCTAGTGTCTGCGACAGGAAACGGCGCAAAACGCAACGTGGTCACACCTCAATTTTGCAGTGAAAAATGACCCTTTTTTGGCAAAGTGACGAGCTGTAGTTTTTGAACCCTAGCCCTGCCGGCACCTAGGGAAACCTAGCAAACCTAGAAATTTTTGAAAACAAGACACCCAGGGGAATCCAGGATGGGATGACTTGACTGCCTCCCACCATGGTCTGTTACCCAGAATCCCTTGCAAACGTAAAAAATTGACAAAAAAAACACATTTCCCCCACATTTCTGTGATGGAAAGTTCTGGAATCTGCGTGGATCCACAAATTTCCACCCACCCAGCGTTCCCCAAAGTCCTACGAGAAAAATGGTACCTCACTTGTGCGGGTCGGCCTAGTGCCCGCGACAGGAAACGGCGCAAAACGCAACGTGGTCACACCTCAATTTTGCAGTGAAAAATGACCCTTTTTTGGCAAAGTGACTAGCTGTAGTTTTTTAACCCTAGCCCTGCCGGCACATAGGGAAAGCTAGCAAACCTATACATTTTTGAAAACTAGACACCCAGGGGAATCCAGGATGGGGTGACTTGACTGCCTCCCACCATGGTCTGTTACCCAGAATCCCTTGCAAACGTAACAAATTGACAAAAAAAACACATTTTCCCCACATTTCTGTGATGGAAAGTTCTGGAATCTGCGTGGATCCACAAATTTCCACCCACCCCGCGTTCCCCAAAGTCCTACGAGAAAAATGGTACCTCACTTGAGCGGGTCGGCCTAGTGTCCGCGACACGAAACGGCGCAAAACGCAACGTGGTCACACCTCAATTTTGCAGTGAAAAATGACCCTTTTTTGGCAAAGTGACGAGCTGTAGTTTTTGAACCCTAGCCCTGCCGGCACCTAGGGAAACTTAGCAAACCTATTAATTATTGAAAACAAGACACCCAGGGGAATCCAGGATGGGATGACTTGACTGCCTCCCACCATGGTCTGTTACCCAGAATCCCTTGCAAACGTAAAAAATTGACAAAAAAAACACATTTTCCCCACATTTCTGTGATGGAAAGTTCTGGAATCTGCGTGGATCCACAAATTTCCACCCACCCCGCGTTCCCCAAAGTCCTATGAGAAAAATGGTACCTCACTTGTGCGGGTCGGCCTAGTGTCTGCGACAGGAAACGGCGCAAAACGCAACGTGGTCACACCTCAATTTTGCAGTGAAAAATGACCCTTTTTTGGCAAAGTGACGAGCTGTAGTTTTTGAACCCTAGCCCTGCCGGCACCTAGGGAAACCTAGCAAACCTAGAAATTTTTTAAAACAAGACACCCAGGGGAATCCAGGATGGGGTGACTTGACTGCCTCCCACCATGGTCTGTTACCCAGAATCCCTTGCAAACGTAAAAAATTGACAAAAAAAACACATTTTCCCCACATTTCTGTGATGGAAAGTTCTGGAATCTGCGTGGATCCACAAATTTCCACCCACCCAGCGTTCCCCAAAGTCCTACGAGAAAAATGGTACCTCACTTGTGCGGGTCGGCCTAGTGCCCGCGACAGGAAACGGTGCAAAACGCAACGTGGTCACACCTCAATTTTGCAGTGAAAAATGACCCTTTTTTGGCAAAGTGACTAGCTGTAGTTTTTTAACCCTAGCCCTGCCGGCACATAGGGAAAGCTAGCAAACCTATACATTTTTGAAAACTAGACACCCAGGGGAATCCAGGATGGGGTGACTTGACTGCCTCCCACCATGGTCTGTTACCCAGAATCCCTTGCAAACGTAACAAATTGACAAAACAAACACATTTTCCCCACATTTCTGTGATGGAAAGTTCTGGAATCTGCGTGGATCCACAAATTTCCACCCACCCCGCGTTCCCCAAAGTCCTACGAGAAAAATGGTATCTCACTTGTGCGGGTCGGCCTAGTGTCCGCGACACGAAAGGGCGCAAAACGCAACGTGGTCACACCTCAATTTTGCAGTGAAAAATGACCCTTTTTTGGCAAAGTGACTAGTTGTAGTTTTTGAACCCTAGCCCTGCCGGCACCTAGGAAAACCTAGCAAACCTATATATTTTTAAAAACTAGACACCTAGGGGAATCCAGGATGGGGTGACTTGACTGCCTCCCACCATGGTCTGTAAAATTTACAAAAAAAACCCCATTTTCCCCACATTTCTGTGATGGAAAGTTCTGGAATCTGCGTGGATCCACAAATTTCCACCCACCCCGCGTTCCCCAAAGTCCTACAAGAAAAATGGTACCTCACTTGTGCGGGTCGGCCTAGTGCCCGCGACAGGAAACGGCGCAAAATGCAATGTGGTCACACCTCAATTTTGCAGTGAATAATTACCCTTTTTTGGCAAAGTGACTAGCTGTAGTTTTTTAACCCTAGCCCTGCCGGCACATAGGGAAAGCTAGCAAACCTATACATTTATGAAAACTAGACACCCAGGGGAATCCAGGATGGGGTGACTTGACTGCCTCCCACCATGGTCTGTTACCCAGAATCCCTTGCAAACGTAAAATATTGACAAAAAAAACACATTTTCCCCACATTTCTGTGATGGAAAGTTCTGGAATCTGCGTGGATCCACAAATTTCCACCCACCCCGCGTTCCCCAAAGTCCTACGAGAAAAATGGTACCTCACTTGTGCGGGTCGGCCTAGTGCCTGCGACAGGAAACGGCGCAAAACGCAACGTGGTCACACCTCAATTTTGCAGTGAAAAATGACCCTTTTTTGGCAAAGTGACGAGCTGTAGTTTTTGAACCCTAGCCCTGCCGGCACCTAGGGAAACCTAGCAAACCTAGAAATTTTTGAAAACAAGACACCCAGGGGAATCCAGGATGGGATGACTTGACTGCCTCCCACCATGGTCTGTTACCCAGAATCCCTTGCAAACGTAAAAAATTGACAAAAAAAACACATTTCCCCCACATTTCTGTGATGGAAAGTTCTGGAATCTGCGTGGATCCACAAATTTCCACCCACCCAGCGTTCCCCAAAGTCCTACGAGAAAAATGGTACCTCACTTGTGCGGGTCGGCCTAGTGCCCGCGACAGGAAACGGCGCAAAACGCAACGTGGTCACACCTCAATTTTGCAGTGAAAAATGACCCTTTTTTGGCAAAGTGACTAGCTGTAGTTTTTTAACCCTAGCCCTGCCGGCACATAGGGAAAGCTAGCAAACCTATACATTTTTGAAAACTAGACACCCAGGGGAATCCAGGATGGGGTGACTTGACTGCCTCCCACCATGGTCTGTTACCCAGAATCCCTTGCAAACGTAACAAATTGACAAAAAAAACACATTTTCCCCACATTTCTGTGATGGAAAGTTCTGGAATCTGCGTGGATCCACAAATTTCCACCCACCCCGCGTTCCCCAAAGTCCTACGAGAAAAATGGTACCTCACTTGAGCGGGTCGGCCTAGTGTCCGCGACACGAAACGGCGCAAAACGCAACGTGGTCACACCTCAATTTTGCAGTGAAAAATGACCCTTTTTTGGCAAAGTGACGAGCTGTAGTTTTTGAACCCTAGCCCTGCCGGCACCTAGGGAAACTTAGCAAACCTATTAATTATTGAAAACAAGACACCCAGGGGAATCCAGGATGGGATGACTTGACTGCCTCCCACCATGGTCTGTTACCCAGAATCCCTTGCAAACGTAAAAAATTGACAAAAAAAACACATTTTCCCCACATTTCTGTGATGGAAAGTTCTGGAATCTGCGTGGATCCACAAATTTCCACCCACCCCGCGTTCCCCAAAGTCCTATGAGAAAAATGGTACCTCACTTGTGCGGGTCGGCCTAGTGTCTGCGACAGGAAACGGCGCAAAACGCAACGTGGTCACACCTCAATTTTGCAGTGAAAAATGACCCTTTTTTGGCAAAGTGACTAGCTGTAGTTTTTTAACCCTAGCCCTGCCGGCACATAGGGAAAGCTAGCAAACCTATACATTTTTGAAAACTAGACACCCAGGGGAATCCAGGATGGGGTGACTTGACTGCCTCCCACCATGGTCTGTTACCCAGAATCCCTTGCAAACGTAACAAATTGACAAAAAAAACACATTTTCCCCACATTTCTGTGATGGAAAGTTCTGGAATCTGCGTGGATCCACAAATTTCCACCCACCCCGCGTTCCCCAAAGTCCTACGAGAAAAATGGTACCTCACTTGTGCGGGTCGGCCTAGTGCCCGCGACAGGAAACGGCGCAAAACGCAACGTGGTCACACCTCAATTTTGCAGTGAAAAATGACCCTTTTTTGGCAAAGTGACTAGCTGTAGTTTTTTAACCCTAGCCCTGCCGGCACATAGGGAAAGCTAGCAAACCTATACATTTTTGAAAACTAGACACCCAGGGGAATCCAGGATGGGGTGACTTGACTGCCTCCCACCATGGTCTGTTACCCAGAATCCCTTGCAAACGTAACAAATTGACAAAAAAAACACATTTTCCCCACATTTCTGTGATGGAAAGTTCTGGAATCTGCGTGGATCCACAAATTTCCACCCACCCCGCGTTCCCCAAAGTCCTACGAGAAAAATGGTACCTCACTTGAGCGGGTCGGCCTAGTGTCCGCGACACGAAACGGCGCAAAACGCAACGTGGTCACACCTCAATTTTGCAGTGAAAAATGACCCTTTTTTGGCAAAGTGACGAGCTGTAGTTTTTGAACCCTAGCCCTGCCGGCACCTAGGGAAACTTAGCAAACCTATTAATTATTGAAAACAAGACACCCAGGGGAATCCAGGATGGGATGACTTGACTGCCTCCCACCATGGTCTGTTACCCAGAATCCCTTGCAAACGTAAAAAATTGACAAAAAAAACACATTTTCCCCACATTTCTGTGATGGAAAGTTCTGGAATCTGCGTGGATCCACAAATTTCCACCCACCCCGCGTTCCCCAAAGTCCTATGAGAAAAATGGTACCTCACTTGTGCGGGTCGGCCTAGTGTCTGCGACAGGAAACGGCGCAAAACGCAAAGTGGTCACACCTCAATTTTGCAGTGAAAAATGA
The DNA here is from genome assembly GCF_964204655.1 of Triturus cristatus. Classification (NCBI taxonomy): domain Eukaryota; kingdom Metazoa; phylum Chordata; class Amphibia; order Caudata; family Salamandridae; genus Triturus; species Triturus cristatus. Next base: position 491,233,428 of record NC_140579.1, on the reverse strand, counting down.
CCCTTTTTTGGCAAAGTGACGAGCTGTAGTTTTTGAACCCTAGCCCTGCCGGCACCTAGGGAAACCTAGCAAACCTAGAAATTTTTTAAAACAAGACACCCAGGGGAATCCAGGATGGGGTGACTTGACTGCCTCCCACCATGGTCTGTTACCCAGAATCCCTTGCAAACGTAACAAATTGACAAAAAAAACACATTTTCCCCACATTTCTGTGATGGAAAGTTCTGGAATCTGCGTGGATCCACAAATTTCCACCCACCCAGCGTTCCCCAAAGTCCTACGAGAAAAATGGTACCTCACTTGTGCGGGTCGGCCTAGTGCCCGCGACAGGAAACGGTGCAAAACGCAACGTGGTCACACCTCAATTTTGCAGTGAAAAATGACCCTTTTTTGGCAAAGTGACTAGCTGTAGTTTTTTAACCCTAGCCCTGCCGGCACATAGGGAAAGCTAGCAAACCTATACATTTTTGAAAACTAGACACCCAGGGGAATCCAGGATGGGGTGACTTGACTGCCTCCCACCATGGTCTGTTACCCAGAATCCCTTGCAAACGTAACAAATTGACAAAAAAAACACATTTTCCCCACATTTCTGTGATGGAAAGTTCTGGAATCTGCGTGGATCCACAAATTTCCACCCACCCCGCGTTCCCCAAAGTCCTACGAGAAAAATGGTACCTCACTTGTGCGGGTCGGCCTAGTGTCCGCGACACGAAAGGGCGCAAAACGCAACGTGGTCACACCTCAATTTTGCAGTGAAAAATGACCCTTTTTTGGCAAAGTGACTAGTTGTAGTTTTTGAACCCTAGCCCTGCCGGCACCTAGGAAAACCTAGCAAACCTATATATTTTTAAAAACTAGACACCTAGGGGAATCCAGGATGGGGTGACTTGACTGCCTCCCACCATGGTCTGTAAAATTTACAAAAAAAACCCCATTTTCCCCACATTTCTGTGATGGAAAGTTCTGGAATCTGCGTGGATCCACAAATTTCCACCCACCCCGCGTTCCCCAAAGTCCTACAAGAAAAATGGTACCTCACTTGTGCGGGTCGGCCTAGTGCCCGCGACAGGAAACGGCGCAAAATGCAATGTGGTCACACCTCAATTTTGCAGTGAATAATTACCCTTTTTTGGCAAAGTGACTAGCTGTAGTTTTTTAACCCTAGCCCTGCCGGCACATAGGGAAAGCTAGCAAACCTATACATTTATGAAAACTAGACACCCAGGGGAATCCAGGATGGGGTGACTTGACTGCCTCCCACCATGGTCTGTTACCCAGAATCCCTTGCAAACGTAAAATATTGACAAAAAAAACACATTTTCCCCACATTTCTGTGATGGAAAGTTCTGGAATCTGCGTGGATCCACAAATTTCCACCCACCCCGTGTTCCCCAAAGTCCTACGAGAAAAATGGTACCTCACTTGTGCGGGTCGGCCTAGTGCCTGCGACAGGAAACGGCGCAAAACGCAACGTGGTCACACCTCAATTTTGCAGTGAAAAATGACCCTTTTTTGGCAAAGTGACTAGCTGTAGTTTTTGAACCCTAGCCCTGCCGGCACCTAGGGAAACCTAGCAAACCTATACATTTTTGAAAACTAGACACCCAGGGGAATCCAGGATGTGGTGACTTGACTGCCTCTGACCATGGTCTGTTACCCAGAATCCCTTGCAAACGTAAAAAATTGACAAAAAACACACATTTTCCCCACATTTCTGTGATGGAAAGTTCTGGAATCTGCGTGGATCCACAAATTTCGACCCACCCCGCATTCCCCAAAGTCCTACGAGAAAAATGGTACCTCACTTGTGCGGGTCGGCCTAGTGTCTGCGACAGGAAACGGCGCAAAACGCAACGTGGTCACACCTCAATTTTGCAGTGAAAAATGACCCTTTTTTGGCAAAGTGACGAGCTGTAGTTTTTGAACCCTAGCCCTGCCGGCACCTAGGGAAACCTAGCAAACCTAGAAATTTTTGAAAACAAGACACCCAGGGGAATCCAGGATGGGATGACTTGACTGCCTCCCACCATGGTCTGTTACCCAGAATCCCTTGCAAACGTAAAAAATTGACAAAAAAAACACATTTCCCCCACATTTCTGTGATGGAAAGTTCTGGAATCTGCGTGGATCCACAAATTTCCACCCACCCAGCGTTCCCCAAAGTCCTACGAGAAAAATGGTACCTCACTTGTGCGGGTCGGCCTAGTGCCCGCGACAGGAAACGGCGCAAAACGCAACGTGGTCACACCTCAATTTTGCAGTGAAAAATGACCCTTTTTTGGCAAAGTGACTAGCTGTAGTTTTTTAACCCTAGCCCTGCCGGCACATAGGGAAAGCTAGCAAACCTATACATTTTTGAAAACTAGACACCCAGGGGAATCCAGGATGGGGTGACTTGACTGCCTCCCACCATGGTCTGTTACCCAGAATCCCTTGCAAACGTAACAAATTGACAAAAAAAACACATTTTCCCCACATTTCTGTGATGGAAAGTTCTGGAATCTGCGTGGATCCACAAATTTCCACCCACCCCGCGTTCCCCAAAGTCCTACGAGAAAAATGGTACCTCACTTGAGCGGGTCGGCCTAGTGTCCGCGACACGAAACGGCGCAAAACGCAACGTGGTCACACCTCAATTTTGCAGTGAAAAATGACCCTTTTTTGGCAAAGTGACGAGCTGTAGTTTTTGAACCCTAGCCCTGCCGGCACCTAGGGAAACTTAGCAAACCTATTAATTATTGAAAACAAGACACCCAGGGGAATCCAGGATGGGATGACTTGACTGCCTCCCACCATGGTCTGTTACCCAGAATCCCTTGCAAACGTAAAAAATTGACAAAAAAAAACACATTTTCCCCACATTTCTGTGATGGAAAGTTCTGGAATCTGCGTGGATCCACAAATTTCCACCCACCCCGCGTTCCCCAAAGTCCTATGAGAAAAATGGTACCTCACTTGTGCGGGTCGGCCTAGTGTCTGCGACAGGAAACGGCGCAAAACGCAACGTGGTCACACCTCAATTTTGCAGTGAAAAATGACCCTTTTTTGGCAAAGTGACTAGCTGTAGTTTTTTAACCCTAGCCCTGCCGGCACATAGGGAAAGCTAGCAAACCTATACATTTTTGAAAACTAGACACCCAGGGGAATCCAGGATGGGGTGACTTGACTGCCTCCCACCATGGTCTGTTACCCAGAATCCCTTGCAAACGTAACAAATTGACAAAAAAAACACATTTTCCCCACATTTCTGTGATGGAAAGTTCTGGAATCTGCGTGGATCCACAAATTTCCACCCACCCCGCGTTCCCCAAAGTCCTACGAGAAAAATGGTACCTCACTTGTGCGGGTCGGCCTAGTGTCCGCGACACGAAAGGGCGCAAAACGCAACGTGGTCACACCTCAATTTTGCAGTGAAAAATGACCCTTTTTTGGCAAAGTGACGAGCTGTAGTTTTTGAACCCTAGCCCTGCCGGCACCTAGGGAAACCTAGCAAACCTATTAATTATTGAAAACAAGACACCCAGGGGAATCCAGGATGGGATGACTTGACTGCCTCCCACCATGGTCTGTTACCCAGAATCCCTTGCAAACGTAAAAAATTGACAAAAAATACACATTTTCCCCACATTTCTGTGATGGAAAGTTCTGGAATCTGCGTGGATCCACAAATTTCCACCCACCCCACGTTCCCCAAAGTCCTACGAGAAAAATGGTACCTCACTTGTGCGGGTCGGCCTAGTTCCCGCGACAGGAAACGGCGCAAAACGCAACGTGGTCACACCTCAATTTTGCAGTGAAAAATGACCCTTTTTTGGCAAAGTGATGAGCTGTAGTTTTTGAACCCTAGCCCTGCCGGCACCTAGGGAAACCTAGCAAACCTATACATTTTTGAAAACTAGAGACCCAGGGAAATCCAGGATGGGGTGACTTGAATGCCTCCCACCATGGTCTGTTACCCAGAATCCCTTGCAAACGTAAAAAATTGACAAAAAAAACACATTTTCCCCACATTTCTGTGATGGAAAGTTCTGGAATCTGCGTGGATCCACAAATTTCCACCCACCCTGCGTTCCCCAAAGTCCTACGAGAAAAATGGTACCTCACTTGTGCGGGTCGGCCTAGTGCCCGTGACAGGAAACGGCGCAAAACGCAACGTGGTCACACCTCAATTTTGCAGTGAAAAATGACCCTTTTTTGGCAAAGTGACTAGCTGTTGTTTTTTAACCCTAGCCCTGCCGGTACCTAGGGAAACCTAGCAAACCTATACATTTTTGAAAACTAGACACCCAGGGGAATCCAGGATGGGGTGACTTGACTGCCTCCCACCATGGTCTGTTACCCAGAATCCCTTGCAAACGTAACAAATTGACAAAAAAAACACATTTTCCCCACATTTCTGTGATGGAAAGTTCTGGAATCTGCGTGGATCCACAAATTTCCAACCACCCCGCGTTCCCCAAAGTTCTACGAGAAAAATGGTACCTCAATTGTGCGGGTCGGACTAGTGCCCGCGACAGGAAACGGCGCAAAGCGCAACGTGGTCACACCTCAATTTTGCAGTGAAAAATGACCCTTTTTTGGCAAAGTGACAAGCAGTAGTTTTTGAACCCTAGCCCTGCCGGCACCTAGGGAAACCTAGCAAACCTATACATTTTTAAAAACTAGACACGTAGGGGAATCCAGGATGGGGTGACTTGACTGCCTCCCACCATGGTCTGTTACCCAGAATCCCTTGCAAACGTAAAATATTGACAAAAAATACACATTTTCCCCACATTTCTGTGATGGAAAGTTCTGGAATCTGCGTGGATCCACAAATTTCCACCCACCCCGCGTTCCCCAAAGTTCTACGAGAAAAATGGTACCTCACTTGTGCGGGTCGGCCTAGTGCCCGCGGCAGGAAACGGCGCAAAACGCAATGTGGTCACACCTCAATTTTGCAGTGAAAAATGACCCTTTTTTGGCAAAGTGACTAGCTGTAGTTTTTTAACCCTAGCCCTGCCGGCACATAGGGAAACCTAGCAAACCTATACATGTTTTAAAACTAGACACCCAGGGGAATCCAGGATGGGGTGACTTGACTGCCTCCCACCATGGTCTGTTACCCAGAATCCCTTGCAAAAGTAAAAAATTGACAAAAAAAATAATTTTCCCCACATTTCTGTGATGGAAAGTTCTGGAATCTGCGTGGATCCACAAATTTCCACCCACCCCGCATTCCCCAAAGTTCTATGAGAAAAATGGTACCTCACTTGTGCGGGTCGGCCTAGTGCCCGCGACAGGAAACGGCGCAAAACGCAACGTGGTCACACCTCAATTTTGCAGTGAAAAATGACTCTTTTTTGGCAAAGTGACAAGCTGTAGTTTTTGAACCCTAGCCCTGCCGGCACCTAGGGAAACCTAGCAAACCTATACATTTTTAAAAACTAGACACCTAGGGGAATCCAGGATGGGGTGACTTGACTGCCTCCCACCATGGTCTGTTACCCAGAATCCCTTGCAAACGTAAAAAATTTACAAAAAAAACCCATTTTCCCCACATTTCTGTGATGGAAAGTTCTGGAATCTGCGTGGATCCACAAATTTCCACCCACCCCGCGTTCCCCAAAGTCCTACGAGAAAAATGGTACCTCACTTGTGCGGGTCGGCCTAGTGCCCGCGACAGGAAACGGTGCAATATGCAACGTGGTCACACCTCAATTTTGCAGTGAAAAATGACCCTTTTTTGGCAAAGTGACTAGCTGTAGTTTTTGAACCCTAGCCCTACCGGCACCTAGGGAAACCTAGCAAACCTATACATTTTTTTAAACTAGACACCCAGGGGAATCCAGGATGGGGTGACTTGACTGCCTCCCACCATGGTCTGTTACCCAGAATCCCTTGGAAACGTAAAATATTGACAAAAAAAACACATTTTCCCCACATTTCTGTGATGGAAAGTTCTGGAATCTGCGTGGATCCACAAATTTCCACCCACCCTGCGTTCCCCAAAGTCCTACGAGAAAAATGGTACCTCACTTGTGCGGGTCGGCCTAGTGCCCGTGACAGGAAACGGCGCAAAACGCAACGTGGTCACACCTCAATTTTGCAGTGAAAAATGACCCTTTTTTGGCAAAGTGACTAGCTGTTGTTTTTTAACCCTAGCCCTGCCGGTACCTAGGGAAACCTAGCAAACCTATACATTTTTAAAAACTAGACACCCAGGGGAATCCAGGATGGGGTGACTTGACTGCCTCCCACCATGGTCTGTTACCCAGAATCCCTTGCAAACGTAACAAATTGACAAAAAAAACACATTTTCCCCACATTTCTGTGATGGAAAGTTCTGGAATCTGCGTGGATCCACAAATTTCCAACCACCCCGCGTTCCCCAAAGTTCTACGAGAAAAATGGTACCTCAATTGTGCGGGTCGGACTAGTGCCCGCGACAGGAAACGGCGCAAAGCGCAACGTGGTCACACCTCAATTTTGCAGTGAAAAATGACCCTTTTTTGGCAAAGTGACAAGCAGTAGTTTTTGAACCCTAGCCCTGCCGGCACCTAGGGAAACCTAGCAAACCTATACATTTTTAAAAACTAGACACGTAGGGGAATCCAGGATGGGGTGACTTGACTGCCTCCCACCATGGTCTGTTACCCAGAATCTCTTGCAAACGTAAAATATTGACAAAAAATACACATTTTCCCCACATTTCTGTGATGGAAAGTTCTGGAATCTGCGTGGATCCACAAATTTCCACCCACCCCGCGTTCCCCAAAGTTCTACGAGAAAAATGGTACCTCACTTGTGCGGGTCGGCCTAGTGCCCGCGGCAGGAAACGGCGCAAAACGCAATGTGGTCACACCTCAATTTTGCAGTGAAAAATGACCCTTTTTTGGCAAAGTGACTAGCTGTAGTTTTTTAACCCTAGCCCTGCCGGCACATAGGGAAACCTAGCAAACCTATACATGTTTTAAAACTAGACACCCAGGGGAATCCAGGATGGGGTGACTTGACTGCCTCCCACCATGGTCTGTTACCCAGAATCCCTTGCAAAAGTAAAAAATTGACAAAAAAAATAATTTTCCCCACATTTCTGTGATGGAAAGTTCTGGAATCTGCGTGGATCCACAAATTTCCACCCACCCCGCATTCCCCAAAGTTCTATGAGAAAAATGGTACCTCACTTGTGCGGGTCGGCCTAGTGCCCGCGACAGGAAACGGCGCAAAACGCAACGTGGTCACACCTCAATTTTGCAGTGAAAAATGACTCTTTTTTGGCAAAGTGACAAGCTGTAGTTTTTGAACCCTAGCCCTGCCGGCACCTAGGGAAACCTAGCAAACCTATACATTTTTAAAAACTAGACACCTAGGGGAATCCAGGATGGGGTGACTTGACTGCCTCCCACCATGGTCTGTTACCCAGAATCCCTTGCAAACGTAAAGAATTTACAAAAAAAACCCATTTTCCCCACATTTCTGTGATGGAAAGTTCTGGAATCTGCGTGGATCCACAAATTTCCACCCACCCCGCGTTCCCCAAAGTCCTACGAGAAAAATGGTACCTCACTTGTGCGGGTCGGCCTAGTGCCCGCGACAGGAAACGGTGCAATACGCAACGTGGTCACACCTCAATTTTGCAGTGAAAAATGACCCTTTTTTGGCAAAGTGACTAGCTGTAGTTTTTGAACCCTAGCCCTGCCGGCACCTAGGGAAACCTAGCAAACCTATACATTTTTTTAAACTAGACACCCAGGGGAATCCAGGATGGGGTGACTTGACTGCCTCCCACCATGGTCTGTTACCCAGAATCCCTTGGAAACGTAAAATATTGACAAAAAAAACACATTTTCCCCACATTTCTGTGATGGAAAGTTCTGGAATCTGCGTGGATCCACAAATTTCCACCCACCCCGCGTTCCCCAAAGTCCTACGAGAAAAATGGTACCTCACTTGTGCGGGTCGGCCTAGTGCCCGCAACAGGAAACGGCGCAAAACGCAACGTGGTCACACCTCAATTTTGCAGTGAAAAATGACCCTTTTTTGGCAAAGTGACGAGCTGTAGTTTTTGAACCCTAGCCCTGCCGGCACCTAGGGAAACCTAGCAAACCTATACATTTTTGAAAACTAGACACCCAGGGGAATCCAGGATGGGATGACTTGACTGCCTCCCACCATGGTATGTTACCCAGAATCCCTTGCAAACGTAAAAAATTGACAAAAAAAACACATTTTTCCCACATTTCTGTGATGGAAAGTTCTGGTGGATCCACAAATTTCCACCCACCCCGCGTTCCCCAAAGTCCTACGAGAAAAATGGTACCTCACTTGTGCGGGTCGGCCTAGTGCCCGCGACAGGAAACGGTGCAATACGCAACGTGGTCACACCTCAATTTTGCAGTGAAAAATGACCCTTTTTTGGCAAAGTGACTAGCTGTAGTTTTTGAACCCTAGCCCTGCCGGCACCTAGGAAAACCTAGCAAACTTATACATTTTTAAAAACTAGACACCTAGGGGAATCCAGGATGGGGTGACTTGACTGCCTCCCACCATGGTCTGTAAAATTTACAAAAAAACCCCATTTTCCCCACATTTCTGTGATGGAAAGTTCTGGAATCTGCGTGGATCCACAAATTTCCACCCACCCCGCGTTCCCCAAAGTCCTACAAGAAAAATGGTACCTCACTTGTGCGGGTCGGCCTAGTGCCCGCGACAGGAAACGGCGCAAAATGCAATGTGGTCACACCTCAATTTTGCAGTGAAAAATTACCCTTTTTTGGCAAAGTGACTAGCTGTAGTTTTTTAACCCTAGCCCTGCCGGCACATAGGGAAAGCTAGCAAACCTCTACATTTTTGAAAACTAGACACGTAGGGGAATCCAGGATGGGGTGACTTGACTGCCTCCCACCATGGTCTGTTACCCAGAATCTCTTGCAAACGTAAAATATTGACAAAAAATACACATTTTCCCCACATTTCTGTGATGGAAAGTTCTGGAATCTGCGTGGATCCACAAATTTCCACCCACCCCGCGTTCCCCAAAGTTCTACGAGAAAAATGGTACCTCACTTGTGCGGGTCGGCCTAGTGCCCGCGGCAGGAAACGGCGCAAAACGCAATGTGGTCACACCTCAATTTTGCAGTGAAAAATGACCCTTTTTTGGCAAAGTGACTAGCTGTAGTTTTTTAACCCTAGCCCTGCCGGCACATAGGGAAACCTAGCAAACCTATACATGTTTTAAAACTAGACACCCAGGGGAATCCAGGATGGGGTGACTTGACTGCCTCCCACCATGGTCTGTTACCCAGAATCCCTTGCAAAAGTAAAAAATTGACAAAAAAAATAATTTTCCCCACATTTCTGTGATGGAAAGTTCTGGAATCTGCGTGGATCCACAAATTTCCACCCACCCCGCATTCCCCAAAGTTCTATGAGAAAAATGGTACCTCACTTGTGCGGGTCGGCCTAGTGCCCGCGACAGGAAACGGCGCAAAACGCAACGTGGTCACACCTCAATTTTGCAGTGAAAAATGACTCTTTTTTGGCAAAGTGACAAGCTGTAGTTTTTGAACCCTAGCCCTGCCGGCACCTAGGGAAACCTAGCAAACCTATACATTTTTAAAAACTAGACACCTAGGGGAATCCAGGATGGGGTGACTTGACTGCCTCCCACCATGGTCTGTTACCCAGAATCCCTTGCAAACGTAAAGAATTTACAAAAAAAACCCATTTTCCCCACATTTCTGTGATGGAAAGTTCTGGAATCTGCGTGGATCCACAAATTTCCACCCACCCCGCGTTCCCCAAAGTCCTACGAGAAAAATGGTACCTCACTTGTGCGGGTCGGCCTAGTGCCCGCGACAGGAAACGGTGCAATACGCAACGTGGTCACACCTCAATTTTGCAGTGAAAAATGACCCTTTTTTGGCAAAGTGACTAGCTGTAGTTTTTGAACCCTAGCCCTGCCGGCACCTAGGGAAACCTAGCAAACCTATACATTTTTTTAAACTAGACACCCAGGGGAATCCAGGATGGGGTGACTTGACTGCCTCCCACCATGGTCTGTTACCCAGAATCCCTTGGAAACGTAAAATATTGACAAAAAAAACACATTTTCCCCACATTTCTGTGATGGAAAGTTCTGGAATCTGCGTGGATCCACAAATTTCCACCCACCCCGCGTTCCCCAAAGTCCTACGAGAAAAATGGTACCTCACTTGTGCGGGTCGGCCTAGTGCCCGCAACAGGAAACGGCGCAAAACGCAACGTGGTCACACCTCAATTTTGCAGTGAAAAATGACCCTTTTTTGGCAAAGTGACGAGCTGTAGTTTTTGAACCCTAGCCCTGCCGGCACCTAGGGAAACCTAGCAAACCTATACATTTTTGAAAACTAGACACCCAGGGGAATCCAGGATGGGATGACTTGACTGCCTCCCACCATGGTATGTTACCCAGAATCCCTTGCAAACGTAAAAAATTGACAAAAAAAACACATTTTTCCCACATTTCTGTGATGGAAAGTTCTGGTGGATCCACAAATTTCCACCCACCCCGCGTTCCCCAAAGTCCTACGAGAAAAATGGTACCTCACTTGTGCGGGTCGGCCTAGTGCCCGCGACAGGAAACGGTGCAATACGCAACGTGGTCACACCTCAATTTTGCAGTGAAAAATGACCCTTTTTTGGCAAAGTGACTAGCTGTAGTTTTTGAACCCTAGCCCTGCCGGCACCTAGGAAAACCTAGCAAACTTATACATTTTTAAAAACTAGACACCTAGGGGAATCCAGGATGGGGTGACTTGACTGCCTCCCACCATGGTCTGTAAAATTTACAAAAAAACCCCATTTTCCCCACATTTCTGTGATGGAAAGTTCTGGAATCTGCGTGGATCCACAAATTTCCACCCACCCCGCGTTCCCCAAAGTCCTACAAGAAAAATGGTACCTCACTTGTGCGGGTCGGCCTAGTGCCCGCGACAGGAAACGGCGCAAAATGCAATGTGGTCACACCTCAATTTTGCAGTGAAAAATTACCCTTTTTTGGCAAAGTGACTAGCTGTAGTTTTTTAACCCTAGCCCTGCCGGCACATAGGGAAAGCTAGCAAACCTCTACATTTTTGAAAACTATACACCCAGGGGAATCCCGGATGGGGTGACTTGACTGCCTCCCACCATGGTCTGTTACCCAGAATCCCTTGCAAACGTAAAAAATTGACCAAAAAAACACATTTTCCCCACATTTCTGTGATGGAAAGTTCTGGAATCTGCGTGGATCCACAAATTTCCACCCACCCCGCGTTCCCCAAAGTCCTACGAGAAAAATGGTACCTCACTTGTGCGGGTCGGCCTAGTGTCTGCGACACGAAACCGCGCAAAACGCAACGTGGTCACACCTCAATTTTGCAGTGAAAAATGACCCTTTTTTGGCAAAGTGACGAGCTGTAGTTTTTGAACCCTAGCCCTGCCGGCACATAGGGAAACCTAGCAAACCTAGAAATTTTTGAAAACAAGACACCCGGGGGAATCCAGGATGGGATGACTTGACTGCCTCCCACCATGGTCTGTTACCCAGAATCCCTTGCAAACGTAAATAATTGACAAAAAAAACACATTTTCCCCACATTTCTGTGATGGAAAGTTCTGGAATCTGCGTGGATCCACAAATTTCCACCCACCCAGCGTTCCCCAAAGTCCTACGAGAAAAATGGTACCTCACTTGTGCGGGTCGGCCTAGTGCCCGCGAAAGGAAACGGCGCAAAACGCAACGTGGTCACACCTCAATTTTGCAGTGAAAAATGACCCTTTTTTGGCAAAGTGACTAGCTGTAGTTTTTTAACCCTAGCCCTGCCGGCACATAGGGAAAGCTAGCAAACCTATACATTTTTGAAAACTAGACACCCAGGGGAATCCAGGATGGGGTGAGTTGACTGCCTCCCACCATGGTCTGTTACCCAGAATCCCTTGCAAACGTAAAATATTGACAAAAAAAACACATTTTCCCCACATTTCTGTGATGGAAAGTTCTGGAATCTGCGTGGATCCACAAATTTCCACCCACCCCGCGTTCCCCAAAGTCCTACGAGAAAAATGGTACCTCACTTGTGCGGGTCGGCCTAGTGCCTGCGACAGGAAACAGCGCAAAACGCAACGTGGTCACACCTCAATTTTGCAGTGAAAAATGACCCTTTTTTGGCAAAGTGACTAGCTGTAGTTTTTGAACCCTAGCCCTGCCGGCACCTAGGGAAAACTAGCAAACCTATACATTTTTGAAAACTAGACACCCAGGGGAATCCAGGATGTGGTGACTTGACTGCCTCTGACCATGGTCTGTTACCCAGAATCCCTTGCAAACGTAAAAAATTGACAAAAGAAACACATTTTCCCCACATTTCTGTGTTGGAAAGTTCTGGAATCTGCGTGTATTCACAAATTTCCACCCACCCCGCGTTCCCCAAAGTCCTACGAGAAAAATGGTACCTCACTTGTGCGGGTCGGCCTAGTGCCCGCGACAGGAAATGGCGCAAAACGCAACATGGTCACACCTCAATTTTGCAGTGAAAAATGACCCTTTTTTGGCAAAGTGACGAGCTGTAGTTTTTGAACCCTAGCCCTGCTGGCACCTAGGGAAACCTAGCAAACCTATACATTTTTGAAAACTAGAGACCCAGGGAAATACAGGATGGGGTGACTTGAATGCCTCCCACCATGGTCTGTTACCCAGAATCCCTTGCAAACGTAAAAAATTGACAAAAAAAACACATTTTCCCCACATTTCTGTGATGGAAAGTTCTGGAATCTGCGTGGATCCACAAATTTCCACCCACCCCGCGTTCCCCAAAGTCCTACGAGAAAAATGGTACCTGACTTGTGCGGGTCGGCCTAGTGCCCGCGACAGGAAACGGCGCAAAACGCAATGTGGTCACACCTCAATTTTGCAGTGAATAATTACCCTTTTTTGGCAAAGTGACTAGCTGTAGTTTTTGAACCCTAGCCCTGCCGGCACATAGGGAAACCTAGCAAACCTATACATTTTTTAAAACTAGACACCCAGGGGAATCCAGGATGGGGTGACTTGACTGCCTCCCACCATGGTCTGTTACCCAGAATCCCTTGCAAACGTAAAATATTGACAAAAAATACACATTTTCCCCACATTTCTGTGATGGAAAGTTCTGGAATCTGCGTGGATCCACAAATTTCCACCCACCCCGCGTTCCCCAAAGTTCTACGAGAAAAATGGTACCTCACTTGTGCGGGTCGACCTAGTGCCCGCGACAGGAAACGGCGCAAAACGCAACGTGGTCACACCTCAATTTTGCAGTGAAAAATGACTCTTTTTTGGCAAAGTGACAAGCTGTAGTTTTTGAACCCTAGCCCTGCCGGCACCTAGGGAAACCTAGCAAACCTATACATTTTTAAAAACTAGACACCTAGGGGAATCCAGGATGGGGTGACTTGACTGCCTCCCACCATGGTCTGTTACCCAGAATCCCTTGCAAACATAAAAAATTGACAAAAAAAACACATTTTCCCCACATTTCTGTGATGGAAAGTTCTGGAATCTGCGTGGATCCACAAATTTCCACCCACCCCGCGTTCCCCAAAGTCCTACAAGAAAAATGGTACCTCACTTGTGCGGGTCGGCCTAGTTCCCGCGACAGGAAACGGCGCAAAACGCAACGTGGTCACACCTCAATTTTGCAGTGAAAAATGACCCTTTTTTGGCAAAGTGACGAGCTGTAGTTTTTGAACCCTAGCCCTGCCGGCACCTAGGGAAACCTAGCAAACCTATACATTTTTGAAAACTAGAGACCCAGGGAAATCCAGGATGGGGTGACTTGACTGCCTCCCACCATGGTCTGTTACCCAGAATCCCTTGCAAACGTAAATAATTGACAAAAAAAACACATTTTCCCCACATTTCTGTGATGGAAAGTTCTGGAATCTGCGTGGATCCACAAATTTCTACCCACCCCGCGTTCCCCAAAGTCCTACGAGAAAAATGGTACCTCACTTGTGCGGGTCGGCCTAGTGTCCGCGACACGAAACGGCGCAAAACGCAACGTGGTCACACCTCAATTTTGCAGTGAAAAATGACCCTTTTTTGGCAAAGTGACGAGCTTTAGTTTTCGAACCCTAGCCCTGCCGGCACCTAGGGAAACCTAGCAAACCTATAAATTATTGAAAACAAGACACCCAGGGGAATCCAGGATGGGATGACTTGACTGCCTCCCACCATGGTCTGTTACCCAGAATCCCTTGCAAACGTAAAAAATTGACAAAAAAAACACATTTTCCCCACATTTCTGTGATGGAAAGTTCTGGAATCTGCGTGGATCCACAAATTTCCACCCACCCCGCGTTCCCCAAAGTCCTACGAGAAAAATGGTACCTCACTTGTGTGGGTCGGCCTAGTGCCCGTGACAGGAAACGGCGCAAAACGCAACGTGGTCACACCTCAATTTTGCAGTCAAAAATGACCCTTTTTTGGCAAAGTGACTAGCTGTTGTTTTTTAACCCTAGCCCTGCCGGTACCTAGGGAAACCTAGCAAACCTATACATTTTTAAAAACTAGACACCCAGGGGAATCCAGGATGGGGTGACTTGACTGCCTCCCACCATGGTCTGTTACCCAGAATCCCTTGCAAACGTAACAAATTGACAAAAAAAACACATTTTCCCCACATTTCTGTGATGGAAAGTTCTGGAATCTGCGTGGATCCACAAATTTCCACCCACCCCGCGTTCCCCAAAGTCCTACGAGAAAAATGGTACCTCACTTGTGCGGGTCGGCCTAGTGCCCGCAACAGGAAACGGCGCAAAACGCAACGTGGTCACACCTCAATTTTGCAGTGAAAAATGACCCTTTTTTGGCAAAGTGACGAGCTGTAGTTTTTGAACCCTAGCCCTGCCGGCACCTAGGGAAACCTAGCAAACCTATACATTTTTGAAAACTAGACACCCAGGGGAATCCAGGATGGGATGACTTGACTGCCTCCCACCATGGTCTGTTACCCAGAATCCCTTGCAAACGTAAAAAATTGACAAAAAAAACACATTTTTCCCACATTTCTGTGATGGAAAGTTCTGGTGGATCCACAAATTTCCACCCACCCCGCGTTCCCCAAAGTCCTACGAGAAAAATGGTACCTCACTTGTGCGGGTCGGCCTAGTGCCCGCGACAGGAAACGGTGCAATACGCAACGTGGTCACACCTCAATTTTGCAGTGAAAAATGACCCTTTTTTGGCAAAGTGACTGTAGGAAGGTGGATATCTGACTATGGTTACCCCCAAATTTTTGCCTAGTGTCTAGCTGGTTTTTCGACTTAGTTGGCCTGAGATCCTGCCATTCAGGATCTCAGCCTGGCTGTTCTCTCTTTAAAATGGACTCCATGTACCCTAGGTACATACCCAATTGGTTGGATCACCCTGTCAGCCCCTGTACCAGTGTACACTAGGTACCCAGGGCATTGGTGTACCCAAGGCCTGCCAGGGGCTGCAGCATGTATTATGCCACCCCAGGCTTGGCCTCACAATCTGACACAACTGGCTGATCACTCAGCTGGGGTAAGTTGGTGTAATCACCTCTTACTTAGGTGTAGTATTCCTATACCTAACCTTAAATGAGACATCCTGGAATCAACTTAAAACTAAGAAGAAGACGGGAACTTCGACGCTCTGCTGCACAGAGGACTGAAGCCAATCTCCCCTGTGGTCAGGGAGTGACCACCTTGCTAACGCAAGCACCATCCAGCGAATCAACGTCTGCTTTGCCGCCGCCTCCCGCCGGAGCCCGAGCCCAGAGACTGACAAGACCTGGACCTCCAGACCTCTCACCGCCCGATCCACAGTCCCTGCAAAGAGGAGACCCGTGGAGGCACCGAGACACGTGGAGCCAGCCATCTTGAAACGACTACAACAAGCTGACCAGTGCAACAACCGAGGCTCCCTCCAAGTTGTGCTTTGGGTCCTGAGAAGCCCAACCCTCGAGCAGCATCTGCACCAAAGGTGAGCCCTCCAGCATCTCCACGATCTGCGTGGGGCCCTTCTGCATTTTGCCACTCGATGCGCCTAACCGGTTGCTGGCCCGCTGGCTAGTGGCCATCTTGGCGACGAAATCTACGACAAACACCGCTGGTCTGGTTGCTCCAGACTGGCCCTTGCTCCCCTCCAAAGGAGCAGTTCCTCTGACCTTGCTGGTCAGAACCATCAGCTTAAACTCCTTGCCTACAACAATTGCTTTTGCCAAGGCTTGTTTGCTTCGATCAAGTCACCGACACCGCCGACAGCGAGAGCCTGCGTGGGACAGCTCGTGACTCGACTCCTGGACGTCGTCGACCTTCAGGGACCACGTGGCTGCAGAGTCAAGCTACACCTTCCTTCCTGTTTGCACCCGACATCGCCTGGTACCCACCTGGTGCCACGCTGGTCACTGGCTAGTGACTGTGAACACTGTCCCCTCTGCTTACAGGTCTTCAACATCTCCGATCCACTCTTGGATCCACTGCATCTCTTCCCGACCGACCGCCTGCAGCACTTTTGTCTACAGGCCCCACGGAACAGATAGAAGAAACCCGACGCACTTCGAGGCCTATGCACCCGCTTCCTGTGGGTGAGGTAAAGCTGGCACACCTGTGCCCAAGTGTAGTATTACATCTCTAGTGCCTGTGTTCCAAATCTCAAGTTCCTAGGTCATCCGGAAGATTCCTTTTGCAGTAACTTTGTACTTTTTACGCCCCCATTGAAACCTATGGGAGCACGCGTGTGACTATTTGCTCTGCACACGCCACCCGTGGACCTCCTGGTCACTAACTGACGTTAGCTCCTTGTAGGCCCAGCGATTCTAGAGGCCCTAGGCCTTTTCCCTTTTCTGTTCGTGGTACTTATACCACTATTTTAGTATATGGTTTGAGTGGCCACCAGGGCCTATCCATATAACGTGCAACTTCTGTGTATTCTGTGATAATCTTGTTTGACGATTTGTGCTCCTGTGCTCATAAAGAGACTAGGGGTTACTTTGAGAAATAAATACATATATATTTTGAATATATATCTGTGTGGTGTCCTTTCATTGGTATAAAAGGGGGTTACATTTGGTAAAACAGCTGGCTTAACACGCTTCACGAGTTTAGCCTCAAAGACTGCTTAGCCTACGCTACCACTAGGGCAGCTAGTCCGAAAAGGTTGACTTACAACCACACCATAAGGGTTGCTTGGCATGGTACAAGGTGATCACTTTAACTAGTGAGCATCATATACCAGGCCAACTTCTCACATTGGTGAGCAGCGGTTGGATTTGAGCTTGCTGTGTTTTACCATTGTAATCTCTTGGTTACCAATTGAAAGATCACATAGGTACCTGTAGGTACATATAAAACAAGATAGATATACTTAAGTTCTACTGAACTTAGTTGTTGTAGAGCAAAGGGAGTAGCACACCCTGACTACAACTACTAGATAGGTTTAGTAGGTAAACCCAAGTGTAGGTAGATTGCAACACATCCACCCACACTTAAAAGCAATGGCTGGGGCAGAGGGGTCCACTGTACCCATCTCTGTTGAGAGTGACCCCCCGAGGGCACCATCCATCTATGCTACCCTTAATCAAAATGAGCTCAGGCAGCTGGCAACTCTTAGAGGCCTTAAACAGCCCAAGAACCCTACCTCTGCTTTGCTCAGAGAGCTCTTGCAAGAAGATGAAAATCAAAAAGAGCTCAGGAAAGCTTCCCAGTTAGCCCCCTTAGGGACAGGAACAGGAGGCCCCCCTTCTGAAGATGCCACAGAGGTACCCCCTTCCAATAGTCACCCCTTAGATGGGATGCCTACCACAGAGGAAGAAAGTGATGGGGATACAGATGTGAGTGGGGATGAAGGGAGAACTAGCCCAGTGCCAAGTGTTATACTTGGCCCAGCTAAACTAAGGCTATTGGGGACTGACAGTGGGTTCACCCCATTGGATCTCCCCAGTGGACTTAACACAGGGCTTGGAAGACAAAGGAATCGCTCAGGTGACTCCAATGCTTCCCATGGCTCTAGAGGCTCTCAAGGTCACTCCAGAAGGAGACTGACCACCCCTCAGAGGAGGGAACATGAGGCCAGAATGCAGGAAGCCCAGCTGAGGATCAGGAAGCAGGAGCTAGAGGTAGCCCTGATGGAAGAAAAACTGAGGAAGGCTAGGCAACCTAGAGAGAGTGGGTCTATACCCACTGGTGGCAGCATTGTCCCTAAGGACAAAGATAGGGTCTTTGATAATAGGAACCTGTCTAAGGTTGTGCCCCCCTACAAAAGTGGGGATGCCATCCACAAATGGATAACTGCTCTTGAGAGAGCCTGTAAAGTACAGCAGGTTCCTGAAGACCAGTGGGCAGCAATCCTCTGGCTCTCCTTTGAAGGAAGAGGCAGAGACAGACTCCTCACTGTTAGAGAAGAGGATGTCAGAAACTACAGAGTCCTGAAGAGTGTTCTGGTTGATGGGTTAGGCTTAACCACTGAACAGTACAGGTTAATGTTCAGAGATACCCAAAAGACACAGACTCAGGACTGGTCTGAATATGTTGAATGTGCCACTAAGGCTTTGGAGGGTTGGTTGCTGGGAAGTAAGGTATCTGATTATACAGGATTGTACAATTTGATGATGAGAGAACAGATTTTAAGTAACTGTCAAAACCAGCTCCTCCATCAACACCTGGTAGACTCAGATTTGACCTCTCCCCAAGAATTGGGAAAGAGGGCAGATAAATGGGTCAGGACCAGGATCAGGCCTAAGAATCAGGGTGGTGACCAAAAGAAAGATACCACCAAACCTCAAGAGAAGGGAGGGGATAAGGCAAAAGAGAAATCTTCCTCAGGGCCCCAAAACTCCACACAGGGTGGTGGGTCCCAAGCTCCCTCCTCTACCACAGGTAAAAAGCCTTACTGCCATGAGTGTAAAACTCCTGGGCATTGGAAAACTGACAGCAGTTGCCCAAGGGCTACAAACAAAACTGTTCCTCCAATTACTCCTGTCACACCACCTATTACTGTCAGCAGTAATCCCCCAGGTGGTGGGAGTGCCCCCAAAAATTTGGGTGGGTTTACTTGGGGAACACAGGGGGACCCTGGCTTAGCCAATTCCCCTGCAGCAGATACTCTTGTCTGTGATGGTGGCATGGGGTTTGCCAACTTCACTGCCTGTCCCAACACTTTGGGTAGGTACAGACAAGAGCCCTACATCAATGGTACAAAAGCTGAGGCCTACAGAGACACTGGAGCTAGCATCACAATGGTGGCCCATTGGCTAGTTCCCTCTGAGCAGCTTTTGCCTGGTTTCTCCTACCAGGTGACCAACATTGATGGCAAACAGAACAGTCATCCCATGGCAGAGGTATGTCTCAGCTGGGGAGGTGTCACTGGCCCTAAAAGGGTGGCAGTGTCCCCAACCTTGCCTGTAGACTGCTTACTGGGGAATGACTTAGAACTCTCAGCTTGGGCTGGAGTTGAACAAGACACCCATTCTAAAATGGTAGGCCTTTCACAAAAGGGTAGTGGGGTTGTGCCATTCACAACCCCTGTCCAAATAGATTTCCTCCCTGGAAAGGTTGGAAGGGCAGTGGTAGCCACAGCCCAGGCACAGACAGACTTCCCTGTAGAGACTGGCAGAGCTGTGACAGTCACAGCTCAAACACAACCTGAGTGCCTCCCTGAAAAGGTTGGCAAGGCTGTAATGGTCTCAGCCTATACTCAGACTGACATAGGTGTAGTGAAGCCTGAAACTATGGATCACTCCACACAAACAGAGAGTAGTGGGGAGGAAGAAAAGTCTCCCTCTCCCCAGACATTAGGAAAACGCCAGCCTCCTCAGGGAGCTGACCTCACCCCTTGTGAAGGAACTGCCCCAGAGGTAGCCAGGCCTGGCCTGGCAGAGCCTCTGATGTCAGTGGCCCCTTCCAAGGTGGGACCCAGTCTGGTGCAGGTAGCCTGCCTCTCTCTACCCTGCCTCAGTCAGCCCAGGGCTGCAGAGGTCAGGGAGGCCAGTGGACCCCAAGAGGGCCCCTGTCCACAAGAACCCCCCCATCAAAAGAATGAGGATTGCCTGGCTAGTAGCCCTAGTCAGGTGATGGGTAAAAACATTCCTGAGGGATCTCCTTTACAGGTAGTTAGGGACCTCCCCCAGAGGGATTCTGTTGGGTACAGGCAAACATGGGACCTTAGGGCCCCAGACCTGACCTGTCCCTCCAGTAAGCCCACAAAAGGGACCCAGCCTCCAGCTTTAGGTAGCCAGAGGCTGACCCTGAGAGCACAGTGCAACTCAGTTAAGGAAAGAAAGGCATCCATGGTGGAGGATGATTGGAGGAAGCTGAGGCCTCACTTTGAGGACGCTCACTTCAGTACTCCATCTCAACACCAGCCTTTTACTTTGCCAAGACACACCAAAGGTAGAGATTCCCTATGGTGGAGACCCTCTGATACCCTTAGGGTGAGGGATTGCTTAGTGGACCATGAGACAGGGGGTAACCATGCCAGTGCTGGTTCCTCCTTATATGGCCACTTGGGCAATATAGGCTTACCTGGTCAAGGTCAGCCTTATCTCCCTTCGTTTGGGGGGGGGTTGTGTAGGAAGGTGGATATCTGACTATGGTTACCCCCAAATTTTTGCCTAGTGTCTAGCTGGTTTTTCGACTTAGTTGGCCTGAGATCCTGCCATTCAGGATCTCAGCCTGGCTGTTCTCTCTTTAAAATGGACTCCATGTACCCTAGGTACATACCCAATTGGTTGGATCACCCTGTCAGCCCCTGTACCAGTGTACACTAGGTACCCAGGGCATTGGTGTACCCAAGGCCTGCCAGGGGCTGCAGCATGTATTATGCCACCCCAGGCTTGGCCTCACAATCTGACACAACTGGCTGATCACTCAGCTGGGGTAAGTTGGTGTAATCACCTCTTACTTAGGTGTAGTATTCCTATACCTAACCTTAAATGAGACATCCTGGAATCAACTTAAAACTAAGAAGAAGACGGGAACTTCGACGCTCTGCTGCACAGAGGACTGAAGCCAATCTCCCCTGTGGTCAGGGAGTGACCACCTTGCTAACGCAAGCACCATCCAGCGAATCAACGTCTGCTTTGCCGCCGCCTCCCGCCGGAGCCCGAGCCCAGAGACTGACAAGACCTGGACCTCCAGACCTCTCACCGCCCGATCCACAGTCCCTGCAAAGAGGAGACCCGTGGAGGCACCGAGACACGTGGAGCCAGCCATCTTGAAACGACTACGACAAGCTGACCAGTGCAACAACCGAGGCTCCCTCCAAGTTGTGCTTTGGGTCCTGAGAAGCCCAACCCTCGAGCAGCATCTGCACCAAAGGTGAGCCCTCCAGCATCTCCACGATCTGCGTGGGGCCCTTCTGCATTTTGCCACTCGACGCGCCTAACCGGTTGCTGGCCCGCTGGCTAGTGGCCATCTTGGCGACGAAATCTACGACAAACACCGCTGGTCTGGTTGCTCCAGACTGGCCCTTGCTCCCCTCCAAAGGAGCAGTTCCTCTGACCTTGCTGGTCAGAACCATCAGCTTAAACTCCTTGCCTACAACAATTGCTTTTGCCAAGGCTTGTTTGCTTCGATCAAGTCGCCGACACCGCCGACAGCGAGAGCCTGCGTGGGACAGCTCGTGACTTGACTCCTGGACGTCGTCGACCTTCAGGGACCACGTGGCTGCAGAGTCAAGCTACACCTTCCTTCCTGTTTGCACCCGACATCGCCTGGTACCCACCTGGTGCCACGCTGGTCACTGGCTAGTGACTGTGAACACTGTCCCCTCTGCTTACAGGTCTTCAACATCTCCGATCCACTCTTGGATCCACTGCATCTCTTCCCGACCGACCGCCTGCAGCACTTTTGTCTACAGGCCCCACGGAACAGATAGAAGAAACCCGACGCACTTCGAGGCCTATGCACCCGCTTCCTGTGGGTGAGGTAAAGCTGGCACACCTGTGCCCAAGTGTAGTATTACATCTCTAGTGCCTGTGTTCCAAATCTCAAGTTCCTAGGTCATCCGGAAGATTCCTTTTGCAGTAACTTTGTACTTTTTACGCCCCCATTGAAACCTATGGGAGCACGCGTGTGACTATTTGCTCTGCACACGCCACCCGTGGACCTCCTGGTCACTAACTGACGTTAGCTCCTTGTAGGCCCAGCGATTCTAGAGGCCCTAGGCCTTTTCCCTTTTCTGTTCGTGGTACTTATACCACTATTTTAGTATATGGTTTGAGTGGCCACCAGGGCCTATCCATATAACGTGCAACTTCTGTGTATTCTGTGATAATCTTGTTTGACGATTTGTGCTCCTGTGCTCATAAAGAGACTAGGGGTTACTTTGAGAAATAAATACATATATATTTTGAATATATATCTGTGTGGTGTCCTTTCATTGGTATAAAAGGGGGTTACATTTGGTAAAACAGCTGGCTTAACACGCTTCACGAGTTTAGCCTCAAAGACTGCTTAGCCTACGCTACCACTAGGGCAGCTAGTCCGAAAAGGTTGACTTACAACCACACCATAAGGGTTGCTTGGCATGGTACAAGGTGATCACTTTAACTAGTGAGCATCATATACCAGGCCAACTTCTCACATTGGTGAGCAGCGGTTGGATTTGAGCTTGCTGTGTTTTACCATTGTAATCTCTTGGTTACCAATTGAAAGATCACATAGGTACCTGTAGGTACATATAAAACAAGATAGATATACTTAAGTTCTACTGAACTTAGTTGTTGTAGAGCAAAGGGAGTAGCACACCCTGACTACAACTACTAGATAGGTTTAGTAGGTAAACCCAAGTGTAGGTAGATTGCAACACATCCACCCACACTTAAAAGCAATGGCTGGGGCAGAGGGGTCCACTGTACCCATCTCTGTTGAGAGTGACCCCCCGAGGGCACCATCCATCTATGCTACCCTTAATCAAAATGAGCTCAGGCAGCTGGCAACTCTTAGAGGCCTTAAACAGCCCAAGAACCCTACCTCTGCTTTGCTCAGAGAGCTCTTGCAAGAAGATGAAAATCAAAAAGAGCTCAGGAAAGCTTCCCAGTTAGCCCCCTTAGGGACAGGAACAGGAGGCCCCCCTTCTGAAGATGCCACAGAGGTACCCCCTTCCAATAGTCACCCCTTAGATGGGATGCCTACCACAGAGGAAGAAAGTGATGGGGATACAGATGTGAGTGGGGATGAAGGGAGAACTAGCCCAGTGCCAAGTGTTATACTTGGCCCAGCTAAACTAAGGCTATTGGGGACTGACAGTGGGTTCACCCCATTGGATCTCCCCAGTGGACTTAACACAGGGCTTGGAAGACAAAGGAATCGCTCAGGTGACTCCAATGCTTCCCATGGCTCTAGAGGCTCTCAAGGTCACTCCAGAAGGAGACTGACCACCCCTCAGAGGAGGGAACATGAGGCCAGAATGCAGGAAGCCCAGCTGAGGATCAGGAAGCAGGAGCTAGAGGTAGCCCTGATGGAAGAAAAACTGAGGAAGGCTAGGCAACCTAGAGAGAGTGGGTCTATACCCACTGGTGGCAGCATTGTCCCTAAGGACAAAGATAGGGTCTTTGATAATAGGAACCTGTCTAAGGTTGTGCCCCCCTACAAAAGTGGGGATGCCATCCACAAATGGATAACTGCTCTTGAGAGAGCCTGTAAAGTACAGCAGGTTCCTGAAGACCAGTGGGCAGCAATCCTCTGGCTCTCCTTTGAAGGAAGAGGCAGAGACAGACTCCTCACTGTTAGAGAAGAGGATGTCAGAAACTACAGAGTCCTGAAGAGTGTTCTGGTTGATGGGTTAGGCTTAACCACTGAACAGTACAGGTTAATGTTCAGAGATACCCAAAAGACACAGACTCAGGACTGGTCTGAATATGTTGAATGTGCCACTAAGGCTTTGGAGGGTTGGTTGCTGGGAAGTAAGGTATCTGATTATACAGGATTGTACAATTTGATGATGAGAGAACAGATTTTAAGTAACTGTCAAAACCAGCTCCTCCATCAACACCTGGTAGACTCAGATTTGACCTCTCCCCAAGAATTGGGAAAGAGGGCAGATAAATGGGTCAGGACCAGGATCAGGCCTAAGAATCAGGGTGGTGACCAAAAGAAAGATACCACCAAACCTCAAGAGAAGGGAGGGGATAAGGCAAAAGAGAAATCTTCCTCAGGGCCCCAAAACTCCACACAGGGTGGTGGGTCCCAAGCTCCCTCCTCTACCACAGGTAAAAAGCCTTACTGCCATGAGTGTAAAACTCCTGGGCATTGGAAAACTGACAGCAGTTGCCCAAGGGCTACAAACAAAACTGTTCCTCCAATTACTCCTGTCACACCACCTATTACTGTCAGCAGTAATCCCCCAGGTGGTGGGAGTGCCCCCAAAAATTTGGGTGGGTTTACTTGGGGAACACAGGGGGACCCTGGCTTAGCCAATTCCCCTGCAGCAGATACTCTTGTCTGTGATGGTGGCATGGGGTTTGCCAACTTCACTGCCTGTCCCAACACTTTGGGTAGGTACAGACAAGAGCCCTACATCAATGGTACAAAAGCTGAGGCCTACAGAGACACTGGAGCTAGCATCACAATGGTGGCCCATTGGCTAGTTCCCTCTGAGCAGCTTTTGCCTGGTTTCTCCTACCAGGTGACCAACATTGATGGCAAACAGAACAGTCATCCCATGGCAGAGGTATGTCTCAGCTGGGGAGGTGTCACTGGCCCTAAAAGGGTGGCAGTGTCCCCAACCTTGCCTGTAGACTGCTTACTGGGGAATGACTTAGAACTCTCAGCTTGGGCTGGAGTTGAACAAGACACCCATTCTAAAATGGTAGGCCTTTCACAAAAGGGTAGTGGGGTTGTGCCATTCACAACCCCTGTCCAAATAGATTTCCTCCCTGGAAAGGTTGGAAGGGCAGTGGTAGCCACAGCCCAGGCACAGACAGACTTCCCTGTAGAGACTGGCAGAGCTGTGACAGTCACAGCTCAAACACAACCTGAGTGCCTCCCTGAAAAGGTTGGCAAGGCTGTAATGGTCTCAGCCTATACTCAGACTGACATAGGTGTAGTGAAGCCTGAAACTATGGATCACTCCACACAAACAGAGAGTAGTGGGGAGGAAGAAAAGTCTCCCTCTCCCCAGACATTAGGAAAACGCCAGCCTCCTCAGGGAGCTGACCTCACCCCTTGTGAAGGAACTGCCCCAGAGGTAGCCAGGCCTGGCCTGGCAGAGCCTCTGATGTCAGTGGCCCCTTCCAAGGTGGGACCCAGTCTGGTGCAGGTAGCCTGCCTCTCTCTACCCTGCCTCAGTCAGCCCAGGGCTGCAGAGGTCAGGGAGGCCAGTGGACCCCAAGAGGGCCCCTGTCCACAAGAACCCCCCCATCAAAAGAATGAGGATTGCCTGGCTAGTAGCCCTAGTCAGGTGATGGGTAAAAACATTCCTGAGGGATCTCCTTTACAGGTAGTTAGGGACCTCCCCCAGAGGGATTCTGTTGGGTACAGGCAAACATGGGACCTTAGGGCCCCAGACCTGACCTGTCCCTCCAGTAAGCCCACAAAAGGGACCCAGCCTCCAGCTTTAGGTAGCCAGAGGCTGACCCTGAGAGCACAGTGCAACTCAGTTAAGGAAAGAAAGGCATCCATGGTGGAGGATGATTGGAGGAAGCTGAGGCCTCACTTTGAGGACGCTCACTTCAGTACTCCATCTCAACACCAGCCTTTTACTTTGCCAAGACACACCAAAGGTAGAGATTCCCTATGGTGGAGACCCTCTGATACCCTTAGGGTGAGGGATTGCTTAGTGGACCATGAGACAGGGGGTAACCATGCCAGTGCTGGTTCCTCCTTATATGGCCACTTGGGCAATATAGGCTTACCTGGTCAAGGTCAGCCTTATCTCCCTTCGTTTGGGGGGGGGTTGTGTAGGAAGGTGGATATCTGACTATGGTTACCCCCAAATTTTTGCCTAGTGTCTAGCTGGTTTTTCGACTTAGTTGGCCTGAGATCCTGCCATTCAGGATCTCAGCCTGGCTGTTCTCTCTTTAAAATGGACTCCATGTACCCTAGGTACATACCCAATTGGTTGGATCACCCTGTCAGCCCCTGTACCAGTGTACACTAGGTACCCAGGGCATTGGTGTACCCAAGGCCTGCCAGGGGCTGCAGCATGTATTATGCCACCCCAGGCTTGGCCTCACAATCTGACACAACTGGCTGATCACTCAGCTGGGGTAAGTTGGTGTAATCACCTCTTACTTAGGTGTAGTATTCCTATACCTAACCTTAAATGAGACATCCTGGAATCAACTTAAAACTAAGAAGAAGACGGGAACTTCGACGCTCTGCTGCACAGAGGACTGAAGCCAATCTCCCCTGTGGTCAGGGAGTGACCACCTTGCTAACGCAAGCACCATCCAGCGAATCAACGTCTGCTTTGCCGCCGCCTCCCGCCGGAGCCCGAGCCCAGAGACTGACAAGACCTGGACCTCCAGACCTCTCACCGCCCGATCCACAGTCCCTGCAAAGAGGAGACCCGTGGAGGCACCGAGACACGTGGAGCCAGCCATCTTGAAACGACTACGACAAGCTGACCAGTGCAACAACCGAGGCTCCCTCCAAGTTGTGCTTTGGGTCCTGAGAAGCCCAACCCTCGAGCAGCATCTGCACCAAAGGTGAGCCCTCCAGCATCTCCACGATCTGCGTGGGGCCCTTCTGCATTTTGCCACTCGACGCGCCTAACCGGTTGCTGGCCCGCTGGCTAGTGGCCATCTTGGCGACGAAATCTACGACAAACACCGCTGGTCTGGTTGCTCCAGACTGGCCCTTGCTCCCCTCCAAAGGAGCAGTTCCTCTGACCTTGCTGGTCAGAACCATCAGCTTAAACTCCTTGCCTACAACAATTGCTTTTGCCAAGGCTTGTTTGCTTCGATCAAGTCGCCGACACCGCCGACAGCGAGAGCCTGCGTGGGACAGCTCGTGACTTGACTCCTGGACGTCGTCGACCTTCAGGGACCACGTGGCTGCAGAGTCAAGCTACACCTTCCTTCCTGTTTGCACCCGACATCGCCTGGTACCCACCTGGTGCCACGCTGGTCACTGGCTAGTGACTGTGAACACTGTCCCCTCTGCTTACAGGTCTTCAACATCTCCGATCCACTCTTGGATCCACTGCATCTCTTCCCGACCGACCGCCTGCAGCACTTTTGTCTACAGGCCCCACGGAACAGATAGAAGAAACCCGACGCACTTCGAGGCCTATGCACCCGCTTCCTGTGGGTGAGGTAAAGCTGGCACACCTGTGCCCAAGTGTAGTATTACATCTCTAGTGCCTGTGTTCCAAATCTCAAGTTCCTAGGTCATCCGGAAGATTCCTTTTGCAGTAACTTTGTACTTTTTACGCCCCCATTGAAACCTATGGGAGCACGCGTGTGACTATTTGCTCTGCACACGCCACCCGTGGACCTCCTGGTCACTAACTGACGTTAGCTCCTTGTAGGCCCAGCGATTCTAGAGGCCCTAGGCCTTTTCCCTTTTCTGTTCGTGGTACTTATACCACTATTTTAGTATATGGTTTGAGTGGCCACCAGGGCCTATCCATATAACGTGCAACTTCTGTGTATTCTGTGATAATCTTGTTTGACGATTTGTGCTCCTGTGCTCATAAAGAGACTAGGGGTTACTTTGAGAAATAAATACATATATATTTTGAATATATATCTGTGTGGTGTCCTTTCATTGGTATAAAAGGGGGTTACATTTGGTAAAACAGCTGGCTTAACACGCTTCACGAGTTTAGCCTCAAAGACTGCTTAGCCTACGCTACCACTAGGGCAGCTAGTCCGAAAAGGTTGACTTACAACCACACCATAAGGGTTGCTTGGCATGGTACAAGGTGATCACTTTAACTAGTGAGCATCATATACCAGGCCAACTTCTCACAGTGACTAGCTGTAGTTTTTGAACCCTAGCCCTGCCGGCACCTAGGAAAACCTAGCAAACTTATACATTTTTAAAAACTAGACACCTAGGGGAATCCAGGATGGGGTGACTTGACTGCCTCCCACCATGGTCTGTAAAATTTACAAAAAAAACCCATTTTCCCCACATTTCTGTGATGGAAAGTTCTGGAATCTGCGTGGATCCACAAATTTCCACCCACCCCGCGTTCCCCAAAGTCCTACAAGAAAAATGGTACCTCACTTGTGCGGGTCGGCCTAGTGCCCGCGACAGGAAACGGCGCAAAATGCAATGTGGTCACACCTCAATTTTGCAGTGAAAAATTACCCTTTTTTGGCAAAGTGACTAGCTGTAGTTTTTTAACCCTAGCCCTGCCGGCACATAGGGAAAGCTAGCAAACCTCTACATTTTTGAAAACTATACACCCAGGGGAATCCCGGATGGGGTGACTTGACTGCCTCCCACCATGGTCTGTTACCCAGAATCCCTTGCAAACGTAAAAAATTGACCAAAAAAACACATTTTCCCCACATTTCTGTGATGGAAAGTTCTGGAATCTGCGTGGATCCACAAATTTCCACCCACCCCGCGTTCCCCAAAGTCCTACGAGAAAAATGGTACCTCACTTGTGCGGGTTGGACTAGTGTCTGCGACAGGAAACGGCGCAAAACGCAACGTGGGCACACCTCAATTTTGCAGTGAAAAATGACCCTTTTTTGGCAAAGTGACGAGCTGTAGTTTTTGAACCCTAGCCCTGCCGGCACCTAGGGAAACCTAGCAAACCTAGAAATTTTTGAAAACAAGACACCCAGGGGAATCCAGGATGGGATGACTTGACTGCCTCCCACCATGGTCTGTTACCCAGAATCCCTTGCAAACGTAAATAATTGACAAAAAAAACACATTTTCCCCACATTTCTGTGATGGAAAGTTCTGGAATCTGCGTGGATCCACACATTTCCACCCACCCAGCGTTCCCCAAAGTCCTACGAGAAAAATGGTACCTCACTTGTGCGGGTCGGCCTAGTGCCCGCGAAAGGAAACGGCGCAAAACGCAACGTGGTCACACCTCAATTTTGCAGTGAAAAATGACCCTTTTTTGGCAAAGTGACTAGCTGTAGTTTTTTAACCCTAGCCCTGCCGGCACATAGGGAAAGCTAGCAAACCTATACATTTTTGAAAACTAGACACCCAGGGGAATCCAGGATGGGGTGAGTTGACTGCCTCCCACCATGGTCTGTTACCCAGAATCCCTTGCAAACGTAAAATATTGACAAAAAAAACACATTTTCCCCACATTTCTGTGATGGAAAGTTCTGGAATCTGCGTGGATCCACAAATTTCCACCCACCCCGCGTTCCCCAAAGTCCTACGAGAAAAATGGTACCTCACTTGTGCGGGTCGGCCTAGTGCCTGCGACAGGAAACGGCGCAAAACGCAACGTGGTCACACCTCAATTTTGCAGTGAAAAATGACCCTTTTTTGGCAAAGTGACTAGCTGTAGTTTTTTAACCCTAGCCCTGCCGGCACATAGGGAAAGCTAGCAAACCTCTACATTTTTGAAAACTATACACCCAGGGGAATCCCGGATGGGGTGACTTGACTGCCTCCCACCATGGTCTGTTACCCAGAATCCCTTGCAAACGTAAAAAATTGACCAAAAAAACACATTTTCCCCACATTTCTGTGATGGAAAGTTCTGGAATCTGCGTGGATCCACAAATTTCCACCCACCCCGCGTTCCCCAAAGTCCTACGAGAAAAATGGTACCTCACTTGTGCGGGTCGGACTAGTGTCTGCGACAGGAAACGGCGCAAAACGCAACGTGGGCACACCTCAATTTTGCAGTGAAAAATGACCCTTTTTTGGCAAAGTGACGAGCTGTAGTTTTTGAACCCTAGCCCTGCCGGCACCTAGGGAAACCTAGCAAACCTAGAAATTTTTGAAAACAAGACACCTAGGGGAATCCAGGATGTGGTGACTTGACTGCCTCTGACCATGGTCTGTTACCCAGAATCCCTTGCAAACGTAAAAAATTGACAAAAAAAACACATTTTCCCCACATTTCTGTGATGGAAAGTTCTGGAATCTGCGTGGGTCCACAAATTTCGACCCACCCCGCGTTCCCCAAAGTCCTACGAGAAAAATGGTACCTCACTTGTGCGGGTCGGCCTAGTGTCTGCGACAGGAAACGGCGCAAAACGCAACGTGGTCACACCTCAATTTTGCAGTGAAAAATGACCCTTTTTTGGCAAAGTGACGAGCTGTAGTTTTTGAACCCTAGCCCTGCCGGCACCTAGGGAAACCTAGCAAACCTAGAAATTTTTGAAAACAAGACACCCAGGGGAATCCAGGATGGGATGACTTGACTGCCTCCCACCATGGTCTGTTACCCAGAATCCCTTGCAAACGTAAAAAATTGACAAAAAAAACACATTTTCCCCACATTTCTGTGATGGAAAGTTCTGGAATCTGCGTGGATCCACAAATTTCCACCCACCCAGCGTTCCCCAAAGTCCTACGAGAAAAATGGTACCTCACTTGTGCGGGTCGGCCTAGTGCCCGCGACAGGAAACGGCGCAAAACGCAACGTGGTCACACCTCAATTTTGCAGTGAAAAATGACCCTTTTTTGGCAAAGTGACTAGCTGTAGTTTTTTAACCCTAGCCCTGCCGGCACATAGGGAAAGCTAGCAAACCTATACATTTTTGAAAACTAGACACCCAGGGGAATCCAGGATGGGGTGACTTGACTGCCTCCCGCCATGGTCTGTTACCCAGAATCCCTTGCAAACGTAAAATATTGACAAAAAAAACACATTTTTCCCACATTTCTGTAATGGAAAGTTCTGGAATCTGCGTGGATCCACAAATTTCTACCCACCCCGCGTTCCCCAAAGTCCTACGAGAAAAATGGTACCTCACTTGTGCGGGTCGGCCTAGTGCCTGCGACAGGAAACAGCGCAAAACGCAACGTGGTCACACCTCAATTTTGCAGTGAAAAATGACCCTTTTTTGGCAAAGTGACTAGCTGTAGTTTTTGAACCCAAGCCCTGCCGGCACCTAGGGAAAACTAGCAAACCTATACATTTTTGAAAACTAGACACCCAGGGAAATCCAGGATGTGGTGACTTTACTTCCTCTGACCATGGTCTGTTACCCAGAATCCCTTGCAAACGTAAAAAATTGACAAAAAAAACACATTTTCCCCACATTTCTGTGTTGGAAAGTTCTGGAATCTGCGTGTATCCACAAATTTCCACCCACCCCGCGTTCCCCAAAGTCCTACGAGAAAAATGGTACCTCACTTGTGCGGGTCGGCCTAGTGCCCGCGACAGGAAATGGCGCAAAACGCAACATGGTCACACCTCAATTTTGCAGTGAAAAATGACCCTTTTTTGGCAAAGTGACGAGCTGTAGTTTTTGAACCCTAGCCCTGCCGGCACCTAGGGAAACCTAGCAAACCTATACATTTTTGAAAACTAGAGACCCAGGGAAATACAGGATGGGGTGACTTGAATGCCTACAACCATGGTCTGTTACCCAGAATCCCTTGCAAACGTAAAAAATTGACAAAAAAAACACATTTTCCCCACATTTCTGTGATGGAAAGTTCTGGAATCTGCGTGGATCCACAAATTTCCACCCACCCCGCGTTCCCCAAAGTCCTACGAGAAAAATGGTACTTGACTTGTGCGGGTCGGCCTAGTGCCCGCGACAGGAAACGGCGCAAAACGCAATGTGGTCACACCTCAATTTTGCAGTGAATAATTACCCTTTTTTGGCAAAGTGACTAGCTGTAGTTTTTGAACCCTAGCCCTGCCGGCACATAGGGAAACCTAGCAAACCTATACATTTTTTAAAACTAGACACCCAGGGGAATCCAGGATGGGGTGACTTGACTGCCTCCCACCATGGTCTGTTACCCAGAATCCCTTGCAAATGTAAAATATTGACAAAAAATACACATTTTCCCCACATTTCTGTGATGGAAAGTTCTGGAATCTGCGTGGATCCACAAATTTCCACCCACCCCGCGTTCCCCAAAGTTCTACGAGAAAAATGGTACCTCACTTGTGCGGGTCGGCCTAGTGCCCGCGACAGGAAACGGCGCAAAACGCAACGTGGTCACACCTCAATTTTGCAGTGAAAAATGACTCTTTTTTGGCAAAGTGACAAGCTGTAGTTTTTGAACCCTAGCCCTGCCGGCACCTAGGGAAACCTAGCAAACCTATACATTTTTAAAAACTAGACACCTAGGGGAATCCAGGATGGGGTGACTTGACTGCCTCCCACCATGGTCTGTTACCCAGAATCCCTTGCAAACGTAAAAAATTGACAAAAAAAACACATTTTCCCCACATTTCTGTGATGGAAAGTTCTGGAATCTGCGTGGATCCACAAATTTCCACCCACCCCGCGTTCCCCAAAGTCCTACGAGAAAAATGGTACCTCACTTGTGCGGGTCGGCCTAGTTCCCGCGACAGGAAACGGCGCAAAACGCAACGTGGTCACACCTCAATTTTGCAGTGAAAAATGACCCTTTTTTGGCAAAGTGACGAGCTGTAGTTTTTGAACCCTAGCCCTGCCGGCACCTAGGGAAACCTAGCAAACCTATACATTTTTGAAAACTAGAGACCCAGGGAAATCCAGGATGGGGTGACTTGACTGCCTCCCACCATGGTCTGTTACCCAGAATCCCTTGCAAACGTAAATAATTGACAAAAAAAACACATTTTCCCCACATTTCTGTGATGGAAAGTTCTGGAATCTGCGTGGATCCACAAATTTCTACCCACCCCGCGTTCCCCAAAGTCCTACGAGAAAAATGGTACCTCACTTGTGCAGGTCGGCCTAGTTCCCGCGACAGGAAACGGCGCAAAACGCAACGTGGTCACACCTCAATTTTGCAGTGAAAAATGACCCTTTTTTGGCAAAGTGACTAGCTGTTGTTTTTTAACCCTAGCCCTGCCGGCACCTAGGGAAACCTAGCAAACCTATACATTTTTGAAAACTAGAGACCCAGGGAAATACAGGATGGGGTGACTTGAATGCCTCCCACCATGGTCTGTTACCCAGAATCCCTTGCAAACGTAAAAAATTGACAAAAAAAACACATTTTCCCCACATTTCTGTGATGGAAAGTTCTGGAATCTGCGTGGATCCACAAATTTCCACCCACCCCGCGTTCCCCAAAGTCCTACGAGAAAAATGGTACCTGACTTGTGCGGGTCGGCCTAGTGCCCGCGACAGGAAACGGCGCAAAACGCAATGTGGTCACACCTCAATTTTGCAGTGAATAATTACCCTTTTTTGGCAAAGTGACTAGCTGTAGTTTTTGAACCCTAGCCCTGCCGGCACATAGGGAAACCTAGCAAACCTATACATTTTTTAAAACTAGACACCCAGGGGAATCCAGGATGGGGTGACTTGACTGCCTCCCACCATGGTCTGTTACCCAGAATCCCTTGCAAACGTAAAATATTGACAAAAAATACACATTTTCCCCACATTTCTGTGATGGAAAGTTCTGGAATCTGCGTGGATCCACAAATTTCCACCCACCCCGCGTTCCCCAAAGTTCTACGAGAAAAATGGTACCTCACTTGTGCGGGTCGGCCTAGTGCCCGCGACAGGAAACGGCGCAAAACGCAACGTGGTCACACCTCAATTTTGCAGTGAAAAATGACTCTTTTTTGGCAAAATGACAAGCTGTAGTTTTTGAACCCTAGCCCTGCCGGCACCTAGGGAAACCTAGCAAACCTATACATTTTTAAAAACTAGACACCTAGGGGAATCCAGGATGGGGTGACTTGACTGCCTCCCACCATGGTCTGTTACCCAGAATCCCTTGCAAACGTAAAAAATTGACAAAAAAAACACATTTTCCCCACATTTCTGTGATGGAAAGTTCTGGAATCTGCGTGGATCCACAAATTTCCACCCACCCCGCGTTCCCCAAAGTCCTACGAGAAAAATGGTACCTCACTTGTGCGGGTCGGCCTAGTTCCCGCGACAGGAAACGGCGCAAAACGCAACGTGGTCACACCTCACTTTTGCAGTGAAAAATGACCCTTTTTTGGCAAAGTGACGAGCTGTAGTTTTTGAACCCTAGCCCTGCCGGCACCTAGGGAAACCTAGCAAACCTATACATTTTTGAAAACTAGAGACCCAGGGAAATCCAGGATGGGGTGACTTGACTGCCTCCCACCATGGTCTGTTACCCAGAATCCCTTGCAAACGTAAATAATTGACAAAAAAAACACATTTTCCCCACATTTCTGTGATGGAAAGTTCTGGAATCTGCGTGGATCCACAAATTTCTACCCACCCCGCGTTCCCCAAAGTCCTACGAGAAAAATGGTACCTCACTTGTGCGGGTCGGCCTAGTGTCCGCGACACGAAACGGCGCAAAACGCAACGTGGTCACACCTCAATTTTGCAGTGAAAAATGACCCTTTTTTGGCAAAGTGACGAGCTGTAGTTTTCGAACCCTAGCCCTGCCGGCACCTAGGGAAACCTAGCAAACCTATAAATTATTGAAAACAAGACACCCAGGGGAATCCAGGATGGGATGACTTGACTGCCTCCCACCATGGTCTGTTACCCAGAATCCCTTGCAAACTTAAAAAATTGACAAAAAAAACACATTTTCCCCACATTTCTGTGATGGAAAGTTCTGGAATCTGCGTGGATCCACAAATATCCACCCACCCCGCGTTCCCCAAAGTCCTACGAGAAAAATGGTACCTCACTTGTGCAGGTCGGCCTAGTTCCCGCGACAGGAAACGGCGCAAAACGCAACGTGGTCACACCTCAATTTTGCAGTGAAAAATGACCCTTTTTTGGCAAAGTGACGAGCTGTAGTTTTTGAACCCTAGCCCTGCCGGCACCTATGGAAACCTAGCAAACCTATACATTTTTGAAAACTAGAGACCCAGGGAAATCCAGGATTGGGTGACTTGACTGCCTCCCACCATGGTCTGTTACCCAGAATCCCTTGCAAACGTAAAAAATTGACAAAAAAAACACATTTTCCCCACATTTCTGTGATGGAAAGTTCTGGAATCTGCGTGGATCCACAAATTTCTACCCACCCCGCGTTCCCCAAAGTCCTACGAGAAAAATGGTACCTCACTTGTGCGGGTCGGCCTAGTGCCCGTGACAGGAAACGGCGCAAAACGCAACGTGGTCACACCTCAATTTTGCAGTGAAAAATGACCCTTTTTTGGCAAAGTGACTAGCTGTTGTTTTTTAACCCTAGCCCAGCCGGTACCTAGGGAAACCTAGCAAACCTATACATTTTTGAAAACTAGACACCCAGGGGAATCCAGGATGGGGTGACTTGACTGCCTCCCACCATGGTCTGTTACCCAGAATCCCTTGCAAACGTAACAAATTGACAAAAAAAACACATTTTCCCCACATTTCTGTGATGGAAAGTTCTGGAATCTGCGTGGATCCACAAATTTCCACCCACCCCGCGTTCCCCAAAGTCCTACGAGAAAAATGGTACCTCACTTGTGCGGGTCGGCCTAGTTCCCGCGACAGGAAACGGCGCAAAACGCAACGTGGTCACACCTCAATTTTGCAGTGAAAAATGACCCTTTTTTGGCAAAGTGACGAGCTGTAGTTTTTGAACCCTAGCCCTGCCGGCACCTAGGGAAACCTAGCAAACCTATGCATTTTTGAAAACTAGAGACCCAGGGAAATCCAGGATGGGGTGACTTGACTGCCTCCCACCATGGTCTGTTACCCAGAATCCCTTGCAAACGTAAATAATTGACAAAAAAAACAAATTTTCCCCACATTTCTGTGATGGAAAGTTCTGGAATCTGCATGGATCCACAAATTTCTACCCACCCCGCGTTCCCCAAAGTCCTACGAGAAAAATGGTACCTCACTTGTGCGGGTCGGCCTAGTGTCCGCGACAGGAAACGGCGCAAAACGCAACGTGGTCACACCTCAATTTTGCAGTGAAAAATGACCCTTTTTTGGCAAAGTGACGAGCTGTAGTTTTTGAACCCTAGCCCTGCCGGCACCTAGGGAAACCTAGCAAACCTATACATTTTTGAAAACTAGACACCCAGGGGAATCCAGGATGGGATGACTTGACTGCCTCCCACCATGGTCTGTTACCCAGAATCCCTTGCAAACGTAAAAAATTGACAAAAAAAAAACATTTTTCCCACATTTCTGTGATGGAAAGTTCTGGTGGATCCACAAATTTCCACCCACCCCGCGTTCCCCAAAGTCCTACGAGAAAAATGGTACCTCACTTGTGCGGGTCGGCCTAGTGCCCGCGACAGGAAACGGTGCAATACGCAACGTGGTCACACCTCAATTTTGAAGTGAAAAATGACCCTTTTTTGGCAAAGTGACTAGCTGTAGTTTTTGAACCCTAGCCCTGCCGGCACCTAGGAAAACCTAGCAAACTTATACATTTTTAAAAACTAGACACCTAGGGGAATCCAGGATGGGGTGACTTGACTGCCTCCCACCATGGTCTGTAAAATTTACAAAAAAACCCCATTTTCCCCACATTTCTGTGATGGAAAGTTCTGGAATCTGCGTGGATCCACAAATTTCCACCCACCCCGCGTTCCCCAAAGTCCTACAAGAAAAATGGTACCTCACTTGTGCGGGTCGGCCTAGTGCCCGCGACAGGAAACGGCGCAAAATGCAATGTGGTCACACCTCAATTTTGCAGTGAAAAATTACCCTTTTTTGGCAAAGTGACTAGCTGTAGATTTTTAACCCTAGCCCTGCCGGCACATAGGGAAAGCTAGCAAACCTCTACATTTTTGAAAACTATACACCCAGGGGAATCCCGGATGGGGTGACTTGACTGCCTCCCACCATGGTCTGTTACCCAGAATCCCTTGCAAACGTAAAAAATTGACCAAAAAAACACATTTTCCCCACATTTCTGTGATGGAAAGTTCTGGAATCTGCGTGGATCCACAAATTTCCACCTACCCCGCGTTCCCCAAAGTCCTACGAGAAAAATGGTACCTCACTTGTGCGGGTCGGACTAGTGTCTGCGACAGGAAACGGCGCAAAACGCAACGTGGGCACACCTCAATTTTGCAGTGAAAAATGACCCTTTTTTGGCAAAGTGACGAGCTGTAGTTTTTGAACCCTAGCCCTGCCGGCACCTAGGGAAACCTAGCAAACCTAGAAATTTTTGAAAACAAGACACCCAGGGGAATCCAGGATGGGATGACTTGACTGCCTCCCACCATGGTCTGTTACCCAGAATCCCTTGCAAACGTAAATAATTGACAAAAAAAACACATTTTCCCCACATTTCTGTGATGGAAAGTTCTGGAATCTGCGTGGATCCACACATTTCCACCCACCCAGCGTTCCCCAAAGTCCTACGAGAAAAATGGTACCTCACTTGTGCGGGTCGGCCTAGTGCCCGCGAAAGGAAACGGCGCAAAACGCAACGTGGTCACACCTCAATTTTGCAGTGAAAAATGACCCTTTTTTGGCAAAGTGACTAGCTGTAGTTTTTTAACCCTAGCCCTGCCGGCACATAGGGAAAGCTAGCAAACCTATACATTTTTGAAAACTAGACACCCAGGGGAATCCAGGATGGGGTGAGTTGACTGCCTCCCACCATGGTCTGTTACCCAGAATCCCTTGCAAACGTAAAATATTGACAAAAAAAACACATTTTCCCCACATTTCTGTGATGGAAAGTTCTGGAATCTGCGTGGATCCACAAATTTCCACCCACCCCGCGTTCCCCAAAGTCCTACGAGAAAAATGGTACCTCACTTGTGCGGGTCGGCCTAGTGCCTGCGACAGGAAACGGCGCAAAACGCAACGTGGTCACACCTCAATTTTGCAGTGAAAAATGACCCTTTTTTGGCAAAGTGACTAGCTGTAGTTTTTGAACCCTAGCCCTGCCGGCACCTAGGGAAACCTAGCAAACCTATACATTTTTGAAAACTAGACACCCAGGGGAATCCAGGATGTGGTGACTTGACTGCCTCTGACCATGGTCTGTTACCCAGAATCCCTTGCAAACGTAAAAAATTGACAAAAAAAACACATTTTCCCCACATTTCTGTGATGGAAAGTTCTGGAATCTGCGTGGGTCCACAAATTTCGACCCACCCCGCGTTCCCCAAAGTCCTATGAGAAAAATGGTACCTCACTTGTGCGGGTCGGCCTAGTGTCTGCGACAGGAAACGGCGCAAAACGCAACGTGGTCACACCTCAATTTTGCAGTGAAAAATGACCCTTTTTTGGCAAAGTGACGAGCTGTAGTTTTTGAACCCTAGCCCTGCCGGCACCTAGGGAAACCTAGCAAACCTAGAAATTTTTGAAAACAAGACACCCAGGGGAATCCAGGATGGGATGACTTGACTGCCTCCCACCATGGTCTGTTACCCAGAATCCCTTGCAAACGTAAAAAATTGACAAAAAAAACACATTTTCCCCACATTTCTGTGATGGAAAGTTCTGGAATCTGCGTGGATCCACAAATTTCCACCCACCCAGCGTTCCCCAAAGTCCTACGAGAAAAATGGTACCTCACTTGTGCGGGTCGGCCTAGTGCCCGCGACAGGAAACGGCGCAAAACGCAACGTGGTCACACCTCAATTTTGCAGTGAAAAATGACCCTTTTTTGGCAAAGTGACTAGCTGTAGTTTTTTAACCCTAGCCCTGCCGGCACATAGGGAAAGCTAGCAAACCTATACATTTTTGAAAACTAGACACCCAGGGGAATCCAGGATGGGGTGACTTGACTGCCTCCCACCATGGTCTGTTACCCAGAATCCCTTGCAAACGTAAAATATTGACAAAAAAAACACATTTTTCCCACATTTCTGTAATGGAAAGTTCTGGAATCTGCGTGGATCCACAAATTTCTACCCACCCCGCGTTCCCCAAAGTCCTACGAGAAAAATGGTACCTCACTTGTGCGGGTCGGCCTAGTGCCTGCGACAGGAAACAGCGCAAAACGCAACGTGGTCACACCTCAATTTTGCAGTGAAAAATGACCCTTTTTTGGCAAAGTGACTAGCTGTAGTTTTTGAACCCAAGCCCTGCCGGCACCTAGGGAAAACTAGCAAACCTATACATTTTTGAAAACTAGACACCCAGGGAAATCCAGGATGTGGTGACTTTACTTCCTCTGACCATGGTCTGTTACCCAGAATCCCTTGCAAACGTAAAAAATTGACAAAAAAAACACATTTTCCCCACATTTCTGTGTTGGAAAGTTCTGGAATCTGCGTGTATCCACAAATTTCCACCCACCCCGCGTTCCCCAAAGTCCTACGAGAAAAATGGTACCTCACTTGTGCGGGTCGGCCTAGTGCCCGCGACAGGAAATGGCGCAAAACGCAACATGGTCACACCTCAATTTTGCAGTGAAAAATGACCCTTTTTTGGCAAAGTGACGAGCTGTAGTTTTTGAACCCTAGCCCTGCCGGCACCTAGGGAAACCTAGCAAACCTATACATTTTTGAAAACTAGACACCCAGGGGAATCCAGGATGGGGTGAGTTGACTGCCTCCCACCATGGTCTGTTACCCAGAATCCCTTGCAAACGTAAAATATTGACAAAAAAAACACATTTTCCCCACATTTCTGTGATGGAAAGTTCTGGAATCTGCGTGGATCCACAAATTTCCACCCACCCCGCGTTCCCCAAAGTCCTACGAGAAAAATGGTACCTCACTTGTGCGGGTCGGCCTAGTGCCTGCGACAGGAAACGGCGCAAAACGCAACGTGGTCACACCTCAATTTTGCAGTGAAAAATGACCCTTTTTTGGCAAAGTGACTAGCTGTAGTTTTTTAACCCTAGCCCTGCCGGCACATAGGGAAAGCTAGCAAACCTCTACATTTTTGAAAACTATACACCCAGGGGAATCCCGGATGGGGTGACTTGACTGCCTCCCACCATGGTCTGTTACCCAGAATCCCTTGCAAACGTAAAAAATTGACCAAAAAAACACATTTTCCCCACATTTCTGTGATGGAAAGTTCTGGAATCTGCGTGGATCCACAAATTTCCACCCACCCCGCGTTCCCCAAAGTCCTACGAGAAAAATGGTACCTCACTTGTGCGGGTCGGACTAGTGTCTGCGACAGGAAACGGCGCAAAACGCAACGTGGGCACACCTCAATTTTGCAGTGAAAAATGACCCTTTTTTGGCAAAGTGACGAGCTGTAGTTTTTGAACCCTAGCCCTGCCGGCACCTAGGGAAACCTAGCAAACCTAGAAATTTTTGAAAACAAGACACCTAGGGGAATCCAGGATGTGGTGACTTGACTGCCTCTGACCATGGTCTGTTACCCAGA
Source organism: Triturus cristatus (assembly GCF_964204655.1). Taxonomy (NCBI): domain Eukaryota; kingdom Metazoa; phylum Chordata; class Amphibia; order Caudata; family Salamandridae; genus Triturus; species Triturus cristatus. The sequence continues at coordinate 491,193,163 of NC_140579.1, read as the reverse complement.
ATCCCTTGCAAACGTAAAAAATTGACAAAAAAAACACATTTTCCCCACATTTCTGTGATGGAAAGTTCTGGAATCTGCGTGGGTCCACAAATTTCGACCCACCCCGCGTTCCCCAAAGTCCTACGAGAAAAATGGTACCTCACTTGTGCGGGTCGGCCTAGTGTCTGCGACAGGAAACGGCGCAAAACGCAACGTGGTCACACCTCAATTTTGCAGTGAAAAATGACCCTTTTTTGGCAAAGTGACGAGCTGTAGTTTTTGAACCCTAGCCCTGCCGGCACCTAGGGAAACCTAGCAAACCTAGAAATTTTTGAAAACAAGACACCCAGGGGAATCCAGGATGGGATGACTTGACTGCCTCCCACCATGGTCTGTTACCCAGAATCCCTTGCAAACGTAAAAAATTGACAAAAAAAACACATTTTCCCCACATTTCTGTGATGGAAAGTTCTGGAATCTGCGTGGATCCACAAATTTCCACCCACCCAGCGTTCCCCAAAGTCCTACGAGAAAAATGGTACCTCACTTGTGCGGGTCGGCCTAGTGCCCGCGACAGGAAACGGCGCAAAACGCAACGTGGTCACACCTCAATTTTGCAGTGAAAAATGACCCTTTTTTGGCAAAGTGACTAGCTGTAGTTTTTTAACCCTAGCCCTGCCGGCACATAGGGAAAGCTAGCAAACCTATACATTTTTGAAAACTAGACACCCAGGGGAATCCAGGATGGGGTGACTTGACTGCCTCCCGCCATGGTCTGTTACCCAGAATCCCTTGCAAACGTAAAATATTGACAAAAAAAACACATTTTTCCCACATTTCTGTAATGGAAAGTTCTGGAATCTGCGTGGATCCACAAATTTCTACCCACCCCGCGTTCCCCAAAGTCCTACGAGAAAAATGGTACCTCACTTGTGCGGGTCGGCCTAGTGCCTGCGACAGGAAACAGCGCAAAACGCAACGTGGTCACACCTCAATTTTGCAGTGAAAAATGACCCTTTTTTGGCAAAGTGACTAGCTGTAGTTTTTGAACCCAAGCCCTGCCGGCACCTAGGGAAAACTAGCAAACCTATACATTTTTGAAAACTAGACACCCAGGGAAATCCAGGATGTGGTGACTTTACTTCCTCTGACCATGGTCTGTTACCCAGAATCCCTTGCAAACGTAAAAAATTGACAAAAAAAACACATTTTCCCCACATTTCTGTGTTGGAAAGTTCTGGAATCTGCGTGTATCCACAAATTTCCACCCACCCCGCGTTCCCCAAAGTCCTACGAGAAAAATGGTACCTCACTTGTGCGGGTCGGCCTAGTGCCCGCGACAGGAAATGGCGCAAAACGCAACATGGTCACACCTCAATTTTGCAGTGAAAAATGACCCTTTTTTGGCAAAGTGACGAGCTGTAGTTTTTGAACCCTAGCCCTGCCGGCACCTAGGGAAACCTAGCAAACCTATACATTTTTGAAAACTAGAGACCCAGGGAAATACAGGATGGGGTGACTTGAATGCCTCCCACCATGGTCTGTTACCCAGAATCCCTTGCAAACGTAAAAAATTGACAAAAAAAACACATTTTCCCCACATTTCTGTGATGGAAAGTTCTGGAATCTGCGTGGATCCACAAATTTCCACCCACCCCGCGTTCCCCAAAGTCCTACGAGAAAAATGGTACTTGACTTGTGCGGGTCGGCCTAGTGCCCGCGACAGGAAACGGCGCAAAACGCAATGTGGTCACACCTCAATTTTGCAGTGAATAATTACCCTTTTTTGGCAAAGTGACTAGCTGTAGTTTTTGAACCCTAGCCCTGCCGGCACATAGGGAAACCTAGCAAACCTATACATTTTTTAAAACTAGACACCCAGGGGAATCCAGGATGGGGTGACTTGACTGCCTCCCACCATGGTCTGTTACCCAGAATCCCTTGCAAACGTAAAATATTGACAAAAAATACACATTTTCCCCACATTTCTGTGATGGAAAGTTCTGGAATCTGCGTGGATCCACAAATTTCCACCCACCCCGCGTTCCCCAAAGTTCTACGAGAAAAATGGTACCTCACTTGTGCGGGTCGGCCTAGTGCCCGCGACAGGAAACGGCGCAAAACGCAACGTGGTCACACCTCAATTTTGCAGTGAAAAATGACTCTTTTTTGGCAAAGTGACAAGCTGTAGTTTTTGAACCCTAGCCCTGCCGGCACCTAGGGAAACCTAGCAAACCTATACATTTTTAAAAACTAGACACCTAGGGGAATCCAGGATGGGGTGACTTGACTGCCTCCCACCATGGTCTGTTACCCAGAATCCCTTGCAAACGTAAAAAATTGACAAAAAAAACACATTTTCCCCACATTTCTGTGATGGAAAGTTCTGGAATCTGCGTGGATCCACAAATTTCCACCCACCCCGCGTTCCCCAAAGTCCTACGAGAAAAATGGTACCTCACTTGTGCGGGTCGGCCTAGTTCCCGCGACAGGAAACGGCGCAAAACGCAACGTGGTCACACCTCAATTTTGCAGTGAAAAATGACCCTTTTTTGGCAAAGTGACGAGCTGTAGTTTTTGAACCCTAGCCCTGCCGGCACCTAGGGAAACCTAGCAAACCTATACATTTTTGAAAACTAGAGACCCAGGGAAATCCAGGATGGGGTGACTTGACTGCCTCCCACCATGGTCTGTTACCCAGAATCCCTTGCAAACGTAAATAATTGACAAAAAAAACACATTTTCCCCACATTTCTGTGATGGAAAGTTCTGGAATCTGCGTGGATCCACAAATTTCTACCCACCCCGCGTTCCCCAAAGTCCTACGAGAAAAATGGTACCTCACTTGTGCAGGTCGGCCTAGTTCCCGCGACAGGAAACGGCGCAAAACGCAACGTGGTCACACCTCAATTTTGCAGTGAAAAATGACCCTTTTTTGGCAAAGTGACTAGCTGTTGTTTTTTAACCCTAGCCCTGCCGGCACCTAGGGAAACCTAGCAAACCTATACATTTTTGAAAACTAGAGACCCAGGGAAATACAGGATGGGGTGACTTGAATGCCTCCCACCATGGTCTGTTACCCAGAATCCCTTGCAAACGTAAAAAATTGACAAAAAAAACACATTTTCCCCACATTTCTGTGATGGAAAGTTCTGGAATCTGCGTGGATCCACAAATTTCCACCCACCCCGCGTTCCCCAAAGTCCTACGAGAAAAATGGTACCTGACTTGTGCGGGTCGGCCTAGTGCCCGCGACAGGAAACGGCGCAAAACGCAATGTGGTCACACCTCAATTTTGCAGTGAATAATTACCCTTTTTTGGCAAAGTGACTAGCTGTAGTTTTTGAACCCTAGCCCTGCCGGCACATAGGGAAACCTAGCAAACCTATACATTTTTTAAAACTAGACACCCAGGGGAATCCAGGATGGGGTAACTTGACTGCCTCCCACCATGGTCTGTTACCCAGAATCCCTTGCAAACGTAAAATATTGACAAAAAATACACATTTTCCCCACATTTCTGTGATGGAAAGTTCTGGAATCTGCGTGGATCCACAAATTTCCACCCACCCCGCGTTCCCCAAAGTTCTACGAGAAAAATGGTACCTCACTTGTGCGGGTCGGCCTAGTGCCCGCGACAGGAAACGGCGCAAAACGCAACGTGGTCACACCTCAATTTTGCAGTGAAAAATGACTCTTTTTTGGCAAAATGACAAGCTGTAGTTTTTGAACCCTAGCCCTGCCGGCACCTAGGGAAACCTAGCAAACCTATACATTTTTAAAAACTAGACACCTAGGGGAATCCAGGATGGGGTGACTTGACTGCCTCCCACCATGGTCTGTTACCCAGAATCCCTTGCAAACGTAAAAAATTGACAAAAAAAACACATTTTCCCCACATTTCTGTGATGGAAAGTTCTGGAATCTGCGTGGATCCACAAATTTCCACCCACCCCGCGTTCCCCAAAGTCCTACGAGAAAAATGGTACCTCACTTGTGCGGGTCGGCCTAGTTCCCGCGACAGGAAACGGCGCAAAACGCAACGTGGTCACACCTCACTTTTGCAGTGAAAAATGACCCTTTTTTGGCAAAGTGACGAGCTGTAGTTTTTGAACCCTAGCCCTGCCGGCACCTAGGGAAACCTAGCAAACCTATACATTTTTGAAAACTAGAGACCCAGGGAAATCCAGGATGGGGTGACTTGACTGCCTCCCACCATGGTCTGTTACCCAGAATCCCTTGCAAACGTAAATAATTGACAAAAAAAACACATTTTCCCCACATTTCTGTGATGGAAAGTTCTGGAATCTGCGTGGATCCACAAATTTCTACCCACCCCGCGTTCCCCAAAGTCCTACGAGAAAAATGGTACCTCACTTGTGCGGGTCGGCCTAGTGTCCGCGACACGAAACGGCGCAAAACGCAACGTGGTCACACCTCAATTTTGCAGTGAAAAATGACCCTTTTTTGGCAAAGTGACGAGCTGTAGTTTTCGAACCCTAGCCCTGCCGGCACCTAGGGAAACCTAGCAAACCTATAAATTATTGAAAACAAGACACCCAGGGGAATCCAGGATGGGATGACTTGACTGCCTCCCACCATGGTCTGTTACCCAGAATCCCTTGCAAACTTAAAAAATTGACAAAAAAAACACATTTTCCCCACATTTCTGTGATGGAAAGTTCTGGAATCTGCGTGGATCCACAAATATCCACCCACCCCGCGTTCCCCAAAGTCCTACGAGAAAAATGGTACCTCACTTGTGCAGGTCGGCCTAGTTCCCGCGACAGGAAACGGCGCAAAACGCAACGTGGTCACACCTCAATTTTGCAGTGAAAAATGACCCTTTTTTGGCAAAGTGACGAGCTGTAGTTTTTGAACCCTAGCCCTGCCGGCACCTATGGAAACCTAGCAAACCTATACATTTTTGAAAACTAGAGACCCAGGGAAATCCAGGATTGGGTGACTTGACTGCCTCCCACCATGGTCTGTTACCCAGAATCCCTTGCAAACATAAAAAATTGACAAAAAAAACACATTTTCCCCACATTTCTGTGATTGAAAGTTCTGGAATCTGCGTGGATCCACAAATTTCCACCCACCCCGCGTTCCCCAAAGTCCTACGAGAAAAATGGTACCTCACTTGTGCGGGTCGGCCTAGTGCCCGTGACAGGAAACGGCGCAAAACGCAACGTGGTCACACCTCAATTTTGCAGTGAAAAATGACCCTTTTTTGGCAAAGTGACTAGCTGTTGTTTTTTAACCCTAGCCCTGCCGGTACCTAGGAAAACCTAGCAAACCTATACATTTTTGAAAACTAGACACCCAGGGGAATCCAGGATGGGGTGACTTGACTGCCTCCCACCATGGTCTGTTACCCAGAATCCCTTGCAAACGTAACAAATTGACAAAAAAAACACATTTTCCCCACATTTCTGTGATGGAAAGTTCTGGAATCTGCGTGGATCCACAAATTTCCACCCACCCCGCGTTCCCCAAAGTCCTACGAGAAAAATGGTACCTCACTTGTGCGGGTCGGCCTAGTTCCCGCGACAGGAAACGGCGCAAAACGCAACGTGGTCACACCTCAATTTTGCAGTGAAAAATGACCCTTTTTTGGCAAAGTGACGAGCTGTAGTTTTTGAACCCTAGCCCTGCCGGCACCTAGGGAAACCTAGCAAACCTATACATTTTTGAAAACTAGAGACCCAGGGAAATCCAGGATGGGGTGACTTGACTGCCTCCCACCATGGTCTGTTACCCAGAATCCCTTGCAAACGTAAATAATTGACAAAAAAAACACATTTTCCCCACATTTCTGTGATGGAAAGTTCTGGAATCTGCATGGATCCACAAATTTCTACCCACCCCGCGTTCCCCAAAGTCCTACGAGAAAAATGGTACCTCACTTGTGCGGGTCGGCCTAGTGTCCGCGACACGAAACGGCGCAAAACGCAACGTGGTCACACCTCAATTTTGCTGTGAAAAATGACCCTTTTTTGGCAAAGTGACGAGCTGTAGTTTTCGAACCCTAGCCCTGCCGGCACCTAGGGAAACCTAGCAAACCTATAAATTATTGAAAACAAGACACCCAGGGGAATCCAGGATGGGATGACTTGACTGCCTCCCACCATGGTCTGTTACCCAGAATCCCTTGCAAACGTAAAAAATTGACAAAAAAAACACATTTTCCCCACATTTCTGTGATGGAAAGTTCTGGAATCTGCGTGGATCCACAAATATCCACCCACCCCGCGTTCCCCAAAGTCCTACGAGAAAAATGGTACCTCACTTCTGCAGGTCGGCCTAGTTCCCGCGACAGGAAACGGCGCAAAACGCAACGTGGTCACACCTCAATTTTGCAGTGAAAAATGACCCTTTTTTGGCAAAGTGACGAGCTGTAGTTTTTGAACCCTAGCCCTGCCGGCACCTAGGGAAACCTAGCAAACCTATACATTTTTGAAAACTAGAGACCCAGGGAAATCCAGGATTGGGTGACTTGACTGCCTCCCACCATGGTCTGTTACCCAGAATCCCTTGCAAACGTAAAAAATTGACAAAAAAAACACATTTTCCCCACATTTCTGTGATGGAAAGTTCTGGAATCTGCGTGGATCCACAAATTTCCACCCACCCCGCGTTCCCCAAAGTCCTACGAGAAAAATGGTACCTCACTTGTGAGGGTCGGCCTAGTGCCCGTGACAGGAAACGGCGCAAAACGCAACGTGGTCACACCTCAATTTTGCAGTGAAAAATGACCCTTTTTTGGCAAAGTGACTAGCTGTTGTTTTTTAACCCTAGCCCTGCCGGTACCTAGGGAAACCTAGCAAACCTATACATTTTTGAAAACTAGACACCCAGGGGAATCCAGGATGGGGTGACTTGACTGCCTCCCACCATGGTCTGTTACCCAGAATCCCTTGCAAACGTAACAAATTGACAAAAAAAACACATTTTCCCCACATTTCTGTGATGGAAAGTTCTGGAATCTGCGTGGATCCACAAATTTCCAACCACCCCGCGTTCCCCAAAGTTCTACAAGAAAAATGGTATCTCAATTGTGCGGGTCGGCCTAGTGCCCGCGACAGGAAACGGCGCAAAGCGCAACGTGGTCACACCTCAATTTTGCAGTGAAAAATGACCCTTTTTTGGCAAAGTGACAAGCTGTAGTTTTTGAATCCTAGCCCTGCCGGCACCTAGGGAAACCTAGCAAACCTATACATTTTTAAAAACTAGACACGTAGGGGAATCCAGGATGGGGTGACTTGACTGCCTCCCACCATGGTCTGTTACCCAGAATCCCTTGCAAACGTAAAAAATTTACAAAAAAAACCCATTTTCCCCACATTTCTGTGATGGAAAGTTCTGGAATCTGCGTGGATCCACAAATTTCCACCCACCCCGCGTTCCCCAAAGTCCTATAAGAAAAATGGTACCTCACTTGTGCGGGTCGGCCTAGTGCCCGCGACAGGAAACGGCGCAAAACACAACGTGGTCACACCTCAATTTTGCAGTGAAAAATTACCCTTTTTTGGCAAAGTGACTAGCTGTAGTTTTTGAACCCTAGCCCTGCCGGCACCTAGGGAAACCTAGCAAACGTATACATTTTTGAAAACGAGACACTCAGGGGAATCCAGGATGGGGTGACTTGACTGCCTCCCACCATGGTCTGTTACCCAGAATCCCTTGCAAACGTAACAAATTGACAAAAAAAACACATTTTCCCCACATTTCTGTGATGGAAAGTTCTGGAATCTGCGTGGATCCACAAATTTCCACCCACCCCGCGTTCCCCAAAGTTCTACGAGAAAAATGGTACCTCACTTGTGCGGGTCGGCCTAGTGCCCGCGACAGGAAACGGCGCAAAACGCAATGTGGTCACACCTCAATTTTGCAGTGAAAAATTACCCGTTTTTGGCAAAGTGACTAGCTGTAGTTTTTGAACCCTAGCCCTGCCGGCACATAGGGAAACCTAGCAAACCTATACATTTTTGAAAACTAGACACCCAGGGGAATCCAGGATGGGGTGACTTGACTGCCTCCCACCATGGTCTGTTACCCAGAATCCCTTGCAAACGTAAAAAATTGACAAAAAAAATAATTTTCCCCACATTTCTGTGATGGAAAGTTCTGGAATCTGCGTGGATCCACAAATTTCCACCCACCCCGCATTCCCCAAAGTTCTACGAGAAAAATGGTACCTCACTTGTGCGGGTCGGCCTAGTGCCCGCGACAGGAAACGGCGCAAAACGCAACGTGGTCACACCTCAATTTTGCAGTGAAAAATGACTCTTTTTTGGCAAAGTGACAAGCTGTAGTTTTTGAACCCTAGCCCTGCCGGCACCTAGGGAAACCTAGCAAACCTATACATTTTTAAAAACTAGACACCTAGGGGAATCCAGGATGGGGTGACTTGACTGCCTCCCACCATGGTCTGTTACCCAGAATCCCTTGCAAACGTAAAACATTTACAAAAAAAAAACATTTTTCCCACATTTCTGTGATGGAAAGTTCTGGAATCTGCGTGGATCCACAAATTTCCACCCACCCCGCGTTCCCCAAAGTCCTACGAGAAAAATGGTACCTCACTTTTGCGGGTCGGCCTAGTGCCCGCGACAGGAAACGGCGCAAAACGCAATGTGGTCACACCTCAATTTTGCAGTGAAAAATTACCCTTTTTTGGCAAAGTGACTAGCTGTAGTTTTTGAACCCTAGCCCTCCCGGCACATAGGGAAACCTAGCAAACCTATACATTTTTGAAAACTAGACACGCAGGGGAATCCAGGATGTGGTGACTTGACTGCCTCCCACCATGGTCTCTTACCCAGAATCCCTTTCAAACGTAAAAAATTGACAAAAAAAACACATTTTTCCCACATTTCTGTGTTGGAAAGTTCTGGAATCTGCGTGGATCCACAAATTTCCACCCACCCCGCGTTCCCCAAAGTTCTATGAGAAAAATGGTACCTCACTTGTGCGGGTCGGCCAAGTGCCCGCGACAGGAAACGGCGCAAAACACAACGTGGTCACACCTCAATTTTGCAGTGAAAAATGACCCTTTTTTGGCAAAGTGACGAGTTGTAGTTTTTGAACCCTAGCCCTGCCGGCACCTAGGAAAACCTAGCAAACCTATACATTTTTAAAAACTAGACACCTAGGGGAATCCAGGATGGGGTGACTTGACTGCCTCCCACCATGGTCTGTTACCCAGAATCCCTTGCAAACGTAAAAAATTTACAAAAAAAACCCATTTTCCCCACATTTCCGTGATGGAAAGTTCTAGAATCTGCGTGGATCCACAAATTTCCACCCACCCCGCGTTCCCCAAAGTCCTACAAGAAAAATGGTACCTCACTTGTGCGGGTCGGCCTAGTGCCCGTGACAGGAAACGGCGCAAAATGCAATGTGGTCACACCTCAATTTTGCAGTGAATAATTACCCTTTTTTGGCAAAGTGACTAGCTGTAGTTTTTGAACCCTAGCCCTGCCGGCACCTAGGGAAACCTAGCAAACGTATACATTTTTGAAAACGAGACACTCAGGGGAATCCAGGATGGGGTGACTTGACTGCCTCCCACCATGGTCTGTTACCCAGAATCCCTTGCAAACGTAAAAAATTGACAAAAAAAACAAATTTTCCCCACATTTCTGTGATGGAAAGTTCTGGAATCTGCGTGGATCCACAAATTTCCACCCACCCCGCGTTCCCCAAAGTCCTACGAGAAAAATGGTACCTCACTTGTGCGGGTCGGCCTAGTGTCTGCGACAGGAAACGGCACAAAACGCAACGTGGTCAAACCTCAATTTTGCAGTGAAAAATGACCCTTTTTTGGCAAAGTGACGTGCTGTAGTTTTTGAACCCTAGCCCTGCCGGCACCTAGGGAAACCTAGCAAACCTAGAAATTTTTGAAAACAAGACACCCAGGGGAATCCAGGATGGGATGACTTGACTGCCTCCCACCATGGTCTGTTACCCAGAATCCCTTGCAAACGTAAAAAATTGACAAAAAAAACACATTTTCCCCACATTTCTGTGAAGGAAAGTTCTGGAATCTGCGTGGATCCACAAATTTCCACCCACCCAGCGTTCCCCAAAGTCCTACGAGAAAAATGGTACCTCACTTGTGCGGGTCGGCCTAGTGCCCGCGACAGGAAACGGCGCAAAACTCAACGTGGTCACACCTCAATTTTGCAGTGAAAATTGACCCTTTTTTGGCAAAGTGACTAGCTGTAGTTTTTTAACCCTAGCCCTACCGGCACATAGGGAAACCTAGCAAACCTATACATTTTTGAAAACTAGACACCCAGGGGAATCCAGGATGGGGTGACTTGACTGCCTTCCACCATGGTCTGTTACCCAGAATCCCTTGCAAACGTAAAATATTGACAAAAAAAACACATTTTCCCCACATTTCTGTGGTGGAAAGTTCTGGAATCTGCGTGGATCCACAAATTTCCCCCCACCCCGCGTTCCCCAAAGTCCTACGAGAAAAATGGTACCTCACTTGTGCGGGTCGGCCTAGTGCCCGCGACAGGAAACGGCGCAAAATGCAATGTGGTCACACCTCAATTTTGCAGTGAATAATTACCCTTTTTTGGCAAAGTGACTAGCTGTAGTTTTTGAACCCTAGCCCTGCCGGCACCTAGGGAAACCTAGCAACCGTATACATTTTTGAAAACGAGACACTCAGGGGAATCCAGGATGGGGTGACTTGACTGCCTCCCACCATGGTCTGTTACCCAGAATCCCTTGCAAACGTAAAAAATTGACAAAAAAAACACATTTTCCCCACATTTCTGTGATGGAAAGTTCTGGAATCTGCGTGGATCCACAAATTTCCACCCACCCCACGTTCCCCAAAGTCCTACGAGAAAAATGGTACCTCACTTGTGCGGGTCGGCCTAGTGTCTGCGACAGGAAACGGCACAAAACGCAACGTGGTCAAACCTCAATTTTGCAGTGAAAAATGACCCTTTTTTGGCAAAGTGACGAGCTGTAGTTTTTGAACCCTAGCCCTGCCGGCACCTAGGGAAACCTAGCAAACCTAGAAATTTTGAAAACAAGACACCCAGGGGAATCCAGGATGGGATGACTTGACTGCCTCCCACCATGGTCTGTTACCCAGAATCCCTTGCAAACGTAAAAAATTGACAAAAAAAACACATTTTCCCCACATTTCTGTGATGGAAAGTTCTGGAATCTGCGTGGATCCACAAATTTCCACCCACCCAGCGTTCCCCAAAGTCCTACGAGAAAAATGGTACCTCACTTGTGCGGGTCGGCCTAGTGCCCGCGACAGGAAACGGCGCAAAACGCAACGTGGTCACACCTCAATTTTGCAGTGAAAATTGACCCTTTTTTGGCAAAGTGACTAGCTGTAGTTTTTTAACCCTAGCCCTACCGGCACATAGGGAAACCTAGCAAACCTATACATTTTTGAAAACTAGACTCCCAGGGGAATCCAGGATGGGGTGACTTGACTGCCTTCCACCATGGTCTGTTACCCAGAATCCCTTGCAAACGTAAAATATTGACAAAAAAAACACATTTTCCCCACATTTCTGTGATGGAAAGTTCTGGAATCTGCGTGGATCCACAAATTTCCACCCACCCCGCGTTCCCCAAAGTCCTACGAGAAAAATGGTACCTCACTTGTGCGGGTCGGCCTAGTGCCCGCGACAGGAAACGGCGCAAAACGCAACGTGGTCACACCTCAATTTTTACAGTGAAAAATGACCCTTTTTTGGCAAAGTGACTAGCTGTAGTTTTTGAACCCTAGCCCTCCCGGCACCTAGGGAAACCTAGCAAACCTATACATTTTTGAAAACTAGACACCCAGGGGAATCCAGGATGTGGTGACTTGACTGCCTCTGACCATGGTCTGTTACCCAGAATTCCTTGCAAACGTAAAAAATTGACAAAAAACACACATTTTCCCCATATTTCTGTGATGGAAAGTTCTGGAATCTGTGTGGATCCACAAATTTCCACCCACCCCGCGTTCCCCAAAGTCCTACGAGAAAAATGGTACCTCACTTGTGCGGGTCGGCCTAGTGCCCGCAACAGGAAACGGCGCAAAACGCAACGTGGTCACACCTCAATTTTGCAGTGAAAAATGACCCTTTTTTGGCAAAGTGACTAGCTGTAGTTTTTGAACCCCAGCCCTGCCGGCACCTAAGGAAACCTAGCAAACCTATACATTTTTGAAAACTAGACTCCCAGGGGAATCCAGGATGGGGTGACTTGACTGCCTCCCACCATGGTCTGTTACCCAGAATCCCTTGCAAACGTAAAAAATTGACAAAAAAAACACATTTTCCCCACATTTCTGTGATGGAAAGTTCTGGAATCTGCGTGGATCCACAAATTTCCACCCACCCCGCGTTCCCCAAAGTCCTACGAGAAAAATGGTACCTGACTTGTGTGGGTCGGCCTAGTGCCCGCGACAGGAAACGGCGCAAAACGCAATGTGGTCACACCTCAATTTTGCATTGAAAACTGACCCTTTTTTGGCAAAGTGACTAGCTGTAGTTTTTTAACCCTAGCTCTGCCGGCACCTAGGGAAACCTACCAATCCCATGCATTTCTAAAAACTAGACACCCAGCGGCTTCCAGGGAGGTATGGCTTGCATGGATCCCCCAACGTTTCCTTACCCAGAATCCCCTGCAAACCTTAATTTTAGCTGAAAAAAATCACATTTTTCACACATTTTGGGCTCACACAAATTTACCACCACCCAGCGTTCCCCCAGGTCTCCCGGTAAAAATGGTGCCTCACTTGTGTGGGAGGCCCAAGTACCCGAGGCAGGCAAGGGCCCAAAACGTAGTGAGGCGACATCAAAATGGCCTATCGCCAAACCACCTGGTTTTGCAAGGGGGGTCACTTGGGTTTTTGGCCCGGTGCTCGGCGGCCATCTAGGAAAACCTACCAAACCCATGCATTTCTGAAAACTAGACACCCGGCGGCTTCCAGGGATGTATGGCTTGCGTGGATCCCCCAATGTTTCCTTACCCAGAATCCCCTGCAAACCTCAATTTTAGCTGAAAAAATCACCTTTTTCACACATTTTGGGGTGGGAAAGTTGTGGCATCACTGGGCTCACACAAATTTACCACCACCCAGCGTTCCCCCAGGTCTCCCGGCAAAAATGGTGCCTCACTTGTGTGGGAGGCCCAAGTACCCGCGGCAGGCAAGGGCCCAAAAGGTAGTGAGGCAACATCAAAATGGCCTTTTGCAAAACCACCTGGTTTTGAAAGGGGGGTCACTTTGGTTTTTGGCCCGGTGCTCAGGGGCCATCTAGGGAAACCTACCAAACCCACACATTTCTGAAAACTAGACACCCGGCGGCTTCCAGGGAGGTATGGCTTGTGTGGATCCCCCAACGTTTCCTTACCCAGAATCCCCTGCAAACCTCAATTTTTGCTGAAAAAATCACTTTTTTCACACATTTTGGTGTGGGAAAGTTGTGGCATCACCGGGCTCACACAAACTGAACCATTGACTCACAGCTCGTGAGCTGTAAAGCCACGTCAAGGCACCAACCACTTTACAGTCCATTCACACACCTTTCATACGTGATACAAACAAGACCATTCGCACCACCAGGCACAAAAGCAACACATTACAAAATTCACCAAAAAGGGACAAGGTACACCCTGCTTCAGAAAGACAAATATTACTGCACAGCCATCTAATCCGCAAGCACACACACATACTGGTTGGATTTGGCAGAGGGTGAGTGATGGTTCAGTAGATACAATGGTATTAGCAAGTCATTTCACAAAAATGAAATGCACTGGTAATAATTGAAAGGGCGACAAGCTGAACCATTGACTCACAGCTCGTGAGCTGTAAAGCCACGACAAGGCACCAACCTCTTTACAGGCCATTCACACACCTTTTTTTTATATACGTGTGAGACATACAAAACCATTCACACCGCCAGCCGCGGGCCCATCACATAACAAAACTCACACCAGCACACAGCGCCATTCAAGGGCCCATCACTTTCACACGCCCACAATCGAGACACAGCAACTACACAGGCTGATGGATTGCGTGGAGTGGCACTCAGCTAGCAGTGTGTGTAGTGACCAGCAGAAAGTCACTACTCACACACAGCCAGCCGAGCACCAGTCCACACACACCGCTAGCAGAGCGCCAGTCCATGCACACCGCTAGCCAAACACCAGTCAACGCACACCGCTAGCCAAGCGCCAGTCCAGGCACACGCCAGCCAATCGCCAGTCCAGGCACACTGGCAGCCAATCGCCAATCCACGCACACCGCCAGCCAAGCTCCAGTCCACGGACACCACCAGCCAAGCACCAGTCCGTACACACCACCAGTCCACACACACCGCCAGCCAAGTACCAGTCCACGCACACCACCAGCCAAGCACCATTCCACGCACACCGCCAGCCAAGCTCCAGTCCACGCACACCACCAGCCACGCACCAGTCCACGCACACCGCCAGTCCATGCACACCGCCAGTCCACGCACACCGCCAGCCAAGCACCATTCCACGTACACCACCAACCAAGTGCCAGTCCACGCACACCAACAGCCAAGCGCAAGCCTACACACACCGCCATCACATTTAGGATTTTTTTAGAAAGAAATAAAAACACAAACAAATCGCAAATAGATACAAATCTTCAAACACAAAATCAGCAACTAAATACATTGCACTAACACCAACCTTGAAACAGAATCAAATTATCCAAAGAATACAGACCAGGCAGTTCACTTTACCACTCATGAATGCTCCCAAAAATTCTTTCGCGTGTGGTACGCTCTAAAACAAGCAGGGACACACAGTGCAGGTTGAGAAGGACAGTCAGGGCAGTACATACGACTCTCCTTCCGCGTACCTCTTCGCCAACAGACTCTACATCTCCTACTGGGAAAATCTTTTGAGGGTGTGGGAGGAATGTGATCTGAAAGTGGCGATCTTTCAATCTAGCATCATCCTCCACCACTCCAACTCTAGGAACACTTGCCTGTTCCACTACAACAAGGCTACCTATTACAGACTCCTGAAACTTAGCAAAAGTCATCTTTGACTCAGGGCAAGAATCCTGGAACACAACAAAAGCATTAAACATTGCCAAGTGGAAAAGATGGATAGCCAACTTCTTGTACCAAATGTAAGCCTTACGAAGAGCAGTGTAAGGTTCCAACCTCTGATCTACTCTGTCAACACCACCCATGTGCCTATTATAGTCTAAAATGCACACAGGTTTGCGCGCTTCAGCGACCTGACCCCAAACAATCACAGGTGCAGTGCTTTCATCATGGATGGTAGTCAGCATGTAGACATCTCTCCTGTCTGAAAACTTCACAGCAAGAAGCTCCTGGCAACGCAACGCACTGCACTGTCTCCGCACAAGCTTTTGACAAACAAGTTCTTTCGGGAAACCTTTACGGTTAGAGCGGATTGTGCCACAAGCAACAGTGTCCACTTTGGCCAATTCCCTGAACAACCGCACACCAGTGTAGAAGTTATCTACATATAAATGGTGGCCTTTGTTAAAAAATCCTCTACCAAGTTCCCAAACAATTTTCTCAGTCACTCCAAAAGTGGACGGTCAACCAGGGAGGTTAATCCTAGATTCCTTACCGGTGTACACCCTGAAATTAGAGACATATCCAGTCCTACTCTCACACAGCATATACAGCTTTATTCCATAGCGTGCCCTCTTACTAGGAATGTATTGCCTAAAAACCAAGCGGCCCTTGAACAACACCAAAGACTCATCCACTGCAATTTCTTTCCCAGGGGCATAAGTCTCAGAAAATCGATCAACAAAGTGATCAAGGACAGGCCTAATCTTAAAAAGACGGTCACACTCAGGGTGATCTCGTGGCAACGCTAAACCATTATCAACAAAATGCATCATCCGAAGCAGAAGCAAATACCTGTCACGACTCATGACTGCCGGAAAAATAGACGTTGCCATCAAGGGACTGCTAGACCAATTACTCACAAGACAACAAAATACACATCGAGCACCAATGCAAAAGGTTTTTGACACTCAAAAACCAAACATACTGCTATTATTACACCATTTGCAAAAACAATTCCTGCAGAGAAATCAAACACATTTACATTGTACAAAAAAAAAGTCTCTTAACAAACTACACAAACAGCAGAACCACCAGTAACAACACGGCAAACTGAAAAGAGCAAAAGCCTTCACCTAGAACAAAAAAGTAAAAAAAAAACATTACTATTGCAATTCACAAAAAATATAACAATAAACATTATAACATGCTATGTTACTACCCAAATGGTCAATCGGGTTGTGTGCCAGGTGGGGCAGAAAACAGCAGGAAAAAAAAAAGGCTACTCTGTCCCGGGGCGGGTGGGCCAAATACATATTATAAAAATTGCACCCTGGAAGCGACACTTGCCAAAGGGGTCACTTCCATTTTTATTTACACTAATTCCCTGGTGTCTAGTGGGCTTTTCTGCCCCCCCCCGGGGCCAGAAACGGCTACACAAAAAAACGATCTGCCCCTAGGGGGGGCAGAAAAGTCTTGAAAAATATTTGGGCCCCCAGGAAGCGACCGTTGCCCAAGGGGCCGCTTCCTTTACTAAAAAAACACATCCCTGGTGTCTAGTGGGCTTTTCTGCCCCCCCCCCCTGGGAGCAGAAACGGACCGAAAGACGACCGATCTGCCCCCAGGGGGGGCAGAAAAGTCTTCCCATACTTTATGCCGCCAAGGAAGCGACCCTTGCCCAAGGCGTCGCTTCCTAACTTCTAAAAACACACATCCCTGGTGTCTTGTGGGCTCGGTCGACCGAAAGTCGACCGATCTGCCCCCGGGGGGGGGGCAGAAAAGTCTTTCAGTAAATTATGCCCCCAAGGAAGCGACCCTTGCCCAAGGGGTCGCTCCCTAAATGAAGAACAAGACATCCCTGGTGTCTGGTGGGCTTTTCTGCCCCCCCTGGGGGCAGAAACGGACCGAAAGTCGACCGATCTGCCCCCAGGGGGGGCAGAAAAGTCTTACTGTACATTATGCCCCCAAGGAAGTGACCCTTGCCCAAGGGGTCGCTTCCTGACTGAAGAAAAACACATCCCTGGTGTCTAGTGAGGCATCCCTGCTTCACGATCGCGACGCTGTGCGCGAGCGTGGGTCAGGAATGCCCAGCATTGAGACATCAGGGGAGAGGAAATACTCTTTCCTCTCCCCCGATGCCTCAAGGCCTCCCAATTCTGCCTCCCCCGCCACACCGGAGCCAAACACCTACCTACTCCGTTGGACGCGCTGGAAGAAATGAATTCCAGCGCGTCCAATGCTTCATGATGACGTCGGCGCGCGCTGTGTGCGCTGACGTCATCAGGAAGCGTGGGGGGGCTCGGGGGTGGCAGCGGAAACTCTTCCGCTGCCAACCCCCCAATTGGTGCGAAGATCGAGCCCCCAGGGGGGGAGCGCCAGCGCTTCCCCCAGGGGCTGTGCTCATGACGGAGCGGTTCCGTCATGAGCACAGCCCAACCGATGCTCATGACGGAACCGCTCCGTCATGAGCATCGAAGGGGTTAATGAATGTATTTGGGTGTAATTGTGTGGGTGGGTATGTTTTCCTCTTTTTTTCAGGTTAATTTTGATCGATGTTTTAAAGTGTCTGTTAATTGATTTAAATAATATTGTTAACACAATTTTTAACTTTTATCGGGATTTCATGGAGCGTTTATTAATATTTTTTAAATATTTTCGGGTTTTTTAGGGTTTGGATATGATGCTGGAAAGAGAGACGTGTTTTTTTTTTACAAAAGTGTGTTTTAGTTGATTAAACTAATAAAGTTATCACACTTTTTTTTTCGGGATTTCCAGGAGCGTTTTTTAATTTTTTGACCTGTTTTTCGGGTTTTTGAGGGTTTCGATTTTTTGGATTTGTCGAGGATGGATTTATATTGGACCTGTTGAATTTTTGCATTTTTTTGGGGGGTAATTTTTATTATTACTACGGATTGACAGACAAATGGAAGGAGTATTACTTGGTGGAATTCATCTTCTATGGGTACATCAATGGTAAGTTATTTTTTTTTATTATTTGGGTGGGAAATGTTATTATAGTTTATTGTTATATATATTATATTTAGATAAATAATATTTAATTGTACATATATATTTCCTAGATGAAAAAGAAATGTATATGACAAATATATATTATTTATGAAAATATAGTATTAATATATGTTTGTAATTGTTTATTGTATTGACCAATTTTGTTTATTAGCTGTGGGTATGTTTATTATAAAATGCTGTTGGCTATTAGTGATAGGTAGTCTAGGCCACTTGTTGATGGGTATAGGGTTACTTGGCTTTGTAGTAGATCAAACATTTGTTTGGTTTGTTTACTTAATTTAGGACCTATTTGAGTTACAGATTGTTGCATCCGTAATTCTTGGTAGCTTTGTACTTTTTGTAGAGATTCCAGGAGTTTTTGTAGGGTAGGTTTCACTCTGCTTGTAGTTGCTTGGAAGGCATTATGCCATCCTTCAACACTATTGTTTGTTTTGGATTGTTTATTTAAGGTACTTAGGTATACATTCCACCAAGGAATGTGGAACTTTGGTTGTCTTCTATGTCCTGATCGGTGTAATCTTCCCACCCAGGTGTCCTCAAAGTAGTCTAGGAGTTGGCTTAAATTGTCTTCGTTCTTTTTGTAATAGGGACTTTCTATTAGAATATTATAGTGTTCTGCTACATCTGTCACAGGTACGTATGCTAGTGCTATTAGTTTTTTAACCTGGTAAGCAAAAGTACTGTCTGTAGCATATTGTACACTTAGGGTGGATTTTTGCAGATGTCTCCATAGACTCTGGTTAAAATGATAATAGCAACCTTGGATTGCTGTGTGTGGATAAAGTTTTAGTATTGAATTGATCATGGCTAATTCGAAATCAATAATTATTTTTTGTGGGAAATAATTATTGGTTTCTTCTTTTATTTTGGTTAGCATTTCTATGTATGTAGTTTGCTGTTTATTTGGTAAGAGGGCATAGATGAATGGAATGTTAGAATGTTGGTACAATCCATGCACTGTGTACAGCTGGTACAATGGTTTTGGACAAAGTTTAAAAGTTCCATCCATCATCCAAGTGTCACATTGTTGTAATTTCACTAAATTGTTTGCAGTAGCAAACATAATTATTCTTTTATCAGGAGATTTGTTATTAAAAAAAAGAAATGTTTCTTTAGTGTGAGTTATGCTTAATTCTGGGGGAATGATTACTGTTTCAAATGTTTTAGGGGTAGGTAGAGTTTTTGTAGTTAGTTTTTTCTGTCTAGAAATAGCTCTTTTTAAACAATCAATTGAGGGTAATTGTGCTGATGCATGGTGTGGTATTTTTAATAATTGTTCTCTGAGTATTTGGGTCGTGGGTTTATCAGTGCTAGTACTTGCTTCTTTAATGTTTTCAAGAGCATTTCTAACTTCTATCTCTGTTATATTGGGGGGGTGATTATGTTCTTTTACAGAAAGAACAGTGGTTTCTTTTGTAATAGCTCTGCCATAGCATTTGTTTGAGTAGTAGTTGCTACATTTCCAAAACATTTTCAGACCACTTTGCTTTTCCTGTGTATATACATAACCCATATAACATAACAACATTTTATTTTTTGGAGACATTATAAATTCTGCACCTTCAGTCATGTTGTTCTGTATTATGCTAGGGGAGATGAAAAAATATGTTGTAAATATAAACAATGTTACATATATTTTAAATATATTTACATTTTAGTGAATACACTTACAATGTTTACTTTGATGTGTAGAAAGATGTTCATGAGCTGATTTCAAGCTTTATGTTTAATTTTGGAGATAGATTTTCTGTTGGTAAGAGAAAAAAAGTAGTTAATAGTTGGATTTTTTTTTTTTATGTGATACTGTTTTAAGGGGCAAGTTAAATTTTGGCTGCGTATTTTAGGCTGTTTAATGATTGAGAATTATATACTTACTTATTTCTTTGGTCCAGTAGGTGATTGTGTAGAAGGTAGTTTTGGATGGTTTTGTAGTTTTCTGTAGAGGAGAGAAAGAAGTAATAAAATATGTTTTAGACTTTATTTTTTAATTAATAGTTCTAGGTGGGTAGGAAAAATTTAAAATATACGTACATTGATTAATATTAGAGTTGTGGGGATGTTGAAAATATCTTTGTCTGTTTAGAAGGTATCTGTAGAGGAGATATGAATGTAATTAAATAAAGCGTAGTAAATTCATTTTTAGAAATAGTTTCAGGTGTAGCATTCTATTCTAGTATTGTTGTATTTTAAATAGAGTTTAACTTACTTTGTGTAGTTGTAAAATTTTCTTTTGGAGTGGAAATCTTCTTTCAGGAAACAGTTGAGTAGAGTTTCACCTTATTTGTTCTTTTCAGTTTGTAGTGTGAAAGAGATGTTGAAATGTTGTGTTTTTATAGTGTGAATGTAATTAGTTGGTTTATTTCATTGGTTTAATTTGAAATGTGAGCATTTCATTGGTCTACCTTGATGTTTTTTTCTTTTTTGGCTGTTTGTTTCCATGTAAGGGAAACGCTAATTAGCAACTTATTAGTAGTAAGTGATGGTTTATTTGTAGTATTAAATGCTTTAAAGATATATTTTATTGTGGTCTAATGCAAGTATAATAATAATAAAATTATTTATGTTGTATAATTTATTAATGTTGTATAATTTATTATTATTGTTTATGGTTTGTTTAATTTTAAATGTATGTGTTTGGACAAGAATGTTTTATGTTATTTAAGTGTTTTATTATGTATTACAATGCTAATGTATGTTTTGTGCAAAAAGTGTATTTTATTCATTGTTTTTTAGATAGTCGATATTGTGACAAAATCTATATTTTGGTTGTCTATATATCGGGTTTCGATAATTATGTTATTTAGATAATTATTTAAGGTTACACAATATTTTTGTTACGATATTTAGTAATTCGATATAATGAGATACGATATTTATTTAAGACGATATTCTGTACTCGATATTTTAGTATTTTCTTTAATAAGTATAGAGAGTCGATAATATTGTAGTCGATAATTTTTCAACGATATTTTAGGTAGTCGATATTTTGGTTATCGATGTTATGTCAGTGATCCAATATATATATATATTCACTTAAAAAACCATAGGTTTCACACATGTTATAGTTAGCTGTACATTTCACTCGTAAAAAACCAATGAAATTCCACGTTATAGTTAGATCAGGTAACTATAACTTGCGCGCCCACAATAAACTGCTGATGACGTCACATATTACATCACTCATGACATGGTCAGTGACATCACTCATCACATCAATGATGACATCTGAAATGACACATTGTGGATTGCGGTCGCGAAAGTTATAGTTACCTGATCTAACTATAACGTGGAATTTCATTGGTTTTTTACGAGTGAAATGTACAGCTAACTATAACATGTGTGAAACCTATGGTTTTTTAAGTGAATTTGCAAGGTTTTTTAAATGCTAATTCCCAACTATAACGTGTGTGAAACCTATGGTTTTTTCAGTGAATTTGTATGGTTTTTTAAATGCTAAGTTTTGTATTTATTTTTTATTTTTTTTTCTGGTTTTTCACCGTGCGCACACCCTGCGCGCACGGTGCGCTTCGCGCACCGTGCACGTGCTGTGGGCACTCGGTGTGCTTCGCGCACCGAGCGCCCATGTTGCGCAGTTCATACTGTGCGCGCCTCTCCTTTCTTTACACAGTAACAATTTTTTTTTTCCCTTGCGGGTCCTTCAATTTATTTAATAAATGTGATTGTTATTTCGTTTTTTTTTTTTTTTTTTTTTTTTGCCGTGCGCGTACGGTAAGCTTACCGTACGTGCACTCCGCGATTTTTTTTAAAAATTATTACATGTATTTTTCGTACTTTTTGGTCCTTCGTGGACCCCCTGACAAATGCTGGGGGGTCTGCAACTCTCTCCGTTGCCCCCTTTTCACGTTATCCTCCTTTGTTTTTCAGTGCGAGAGACAGAAAATGGCGGCCGACACTTTCTGATTTCGACCGATTCGAATGTTTACAGTCATGTAACCACCAACCAGAATTGAGCTCGCGCACGGCACCGTACGTGTACGGTAAGCTTACCGTAAGCGCACGGAGCGCGCTTACAGATATACATATTGATTTTAATGCAATTTTATCAGGAGCTACTGAACAGATTTACACCAGACCTGCAAAAGGCACATCTCTGACCTGAGGACTACCTCTCTGCCAAATTTCAAGTAATTCTATTCAGCCGTTCGTGCTGTAGTTCGGACTAAAGGTCCTATGGGAAAATGCATGGGGAAAACGCGTTTTGGGCCCCCCCTTTTTTCTCAGCCCCCGCTTGACGAATCCCCCCGAGACTTTCAGGGTAGGAGCGGAGCGGAGCACCCCACCTATTTTGAAAATTTCGCGAGGATTCGTCAACCGGCGCCAAAGTTATTCCAAATAGAATGTTGCGGATTTCCTATGGAAACACGGTCCTAACTATAACTATCTACTGGCGACCGCCAGTAGGTAATATATATATATATATATATATATATATATATATATATATATATATATATATATATATGACAGACGAAATACGGGTCCTTCCGGGATCAGTCCCATCGCCAGGTGGTGCGTCAACCGGCAGAAACCCAAGCCGGTATATAAATGTTTAAAGTTTCCTCAAGTAACAACGCACACTCAGGAGTCCATTGCAACCACAGAGGTTTATTTAAGTAAACCTCTGTGGTTGCAATGGACTCCTGAGTGTGCGTTGTTACTTGAGGAAACTTTAAACATATATATATATATATATATATACACGCACATACACACATATTCCTCGAAATAGAGTACCAACAGGTACAACCATGCTAAGCCAATTAACATGAAAGCAGGGCTACGTTCACTGTAACTAGAATGTCATGTCAAAGTCAGGGATGTGGAATTCCTATAGCCCGACACCCAGGACATATTGTTTGGGGTCAAGGGCAACAAGTTTTTTTGTGTATTTTATCCTTAGGACAAGTCGGCCCAACCCCTTGCAACACAAACCCTTTGGCTGCCAGTTTGCAGTACCACATTATGAACCAGGGAAGGGCACTGTCAGCAGTTTAGGTAACATTTTTGCCCATATGTTGCTGCTGTTCAAACTTGTATTTATCGTTCATTAATTCAAAGCCTTTATTATTAGGGTGAGCGCTCTAAGTAAATGTTGTAATCTCCGACTGCACTTCTGTAGTATAAAAATGTGTACACACGTTTTCAAAGTTTAACAATATGAGGCTATGTATAATGCTCCCAGAATGCTCTCTGATTTGATGTAAATATTTGCAGAAGCTTAAAAGCAAAATTGATGATTCTTTGCTTTCAAAAGAAAATGTTCTTGAAAAATTAAAGGAGGAAAAAAACATTTTGCTACACTACTGTAAAATTTCAGGTGTCATTTCTTTGCAGCATCATCTAGTAACATGTGTTGATGCATGCTCTTATTTCTGAAAAATATTATTAATGGAAAATTGCGATTCTCCTATTAACATGACTAGAGAATCTGGATTTCATTAAAGACACGGAGGCTATCATTATGCATTAATCCTTTAATGCAGTCACAGACAGCCGCACTACATCACAAAGAAAGAAACAGTTCTAGAATGTAGTGATCAGGATACAAATGGCATGAGACACAAACAGACTGCCTCTTTTAAATGCAACAAAGTAAATAAAGTTCAGAAGTAAGGTCCAACTTGGTCTTGAAATTGAAGGTAGTGACGAGTCCGAAGAGAGGTAGGATGAAGGTTAGATGATCATGTAGAATTATCTGAAAGGAAAAGGAGGGCGAAGGTATAAAAAAGTAATATAATAATAAGGTCATAACTTGATGTACAATACAAGTAAACATCAACAAAGTACATAACTTCAAGTACATAGTTCAAGAAATATAACAACCAAGGGAGTGGAGCAAAAGGGTGGGATAATGATAGCCTCCGTGTCTTTAATGAAATCCAGATTCTCTAGTCATGTTAATAGGAGAATCGCAATTTCATTACAAGACCGGAGGCTACATTATGCATGTTGGTAGCCATGAAGTACTACATCCGACATGTGTTCAATAGGTTTACAGTAATGGTGAGCGGAGGTTGAGGCATTAGACCAATCGGCCGCTTTAAGAATATCATCTAACTTTCCTCCAGACCGGAAGGATTTGCTTGCCATAGCACCTCTGAGAGAATGAGCTTGGAACTTAGAAAGATCAATTCCAGCTAGATTCATTACACACTTGACCCATCTAGAGATGGAGGAGGAAGCAACTGGTTTAAAGGGTTTAACAAATGAGATAAGGAGTTGTTTGGCATCTGGAGGACAAAGGTCCTTCGTTCTCAAGTCATATTCTCTCATACAGTCTAAGACACACAATTTCTTGCAAAGGTCAAAACGAGGATAAAAAATAGAGTCTGACATGTTTTTAGTTCTTCTAAATATATCAAATTTAACTCCAAACATATCATAAGATCTATGAGAAATATCTAGGCATTTCACATCTGAAACTCTACGACAAGAGATTAGGCATAAGAGAGTGGCAAGTTTAAAAGAAAGGTATTTTCTGTTGAGGTAGGCGTTATCTGGCCAAGAACAGAAAAGGTCTAGGATAGATTTAACATCCCACATGGATTGGTATTTGGGTCTGGGAGGTCTTTTTAGTCTCATACTTTTCATCACTCTACAAATAATATTGTTCTTACCTACCATTTTACCATTGACTAGGGAGTGTCCGGCGGAGATTGCAGATCTATAGCAATTAATAGATCTATAAGATAAACCCCTGTCGAATTGTTCGACGAGGAAGTTAACTATATTGACGATAGGAGCCTCCAAGGGATCCAAGTTCCTCTCCATGCACCAACAAACCCATTTTTTCCAAATGTTGTTGTATCTATAATGAGTTCCGGGTGCCCATGATTCTCCGAGGAGGGAAAGAGCTGATGACGAAAGGCCAGACAGTTCGTTGGATTGCCTGACACTTTCCAAGCAAGAAGGTTCAAATTCCCTGCAGAGATTAGGTGGTGATCTTCTCCGTCTGCGTTGGTGACCAGACCTTTGTTCGCTGGAATGAGGAAGGGGATGTCACAAGAAAGTTCGAGTGTGGTGGGGAACCAAGCCTGAGAGGGCCAAAATGGGGTTATCAGGATCAAGCAACATTGGCCTATTCTGACTTTCTGTAGGACCCTTTGTATCATGGCAAAGGGAGGGAATGCGTAACCTCGGAGGTTTGACCAGGATTGAAGAAAGGCATTCACCGCTAGAGCTCCCGGGTCTGGCATCCAGCTGAAATATTTTGGGAGTTGGAAAGTTAATCTGCTTGCAAATAAATCCACATCTAGTGGACCCCAATGGAGAGAGAGGGAATTGAAAACGTTCACATTGAGTTTCCAATCCGTACGGTCTGAGAGGAATCTTGAGTTCCAATCTGCAGAGAGATTTGACTTCCCTGGAAGATATTCCGCCTTCAGGGAAATCTTGTGTTCTAGACAGAACATCCAGAGTTTTTTCGCTAAAGCGGATAAATCTGCTGCTTTGGTACCGCCAAGGCGGTTGATATACGAAACTGTGGAGATGTTGTCCATCTTGAGAAGAACAGATCTGCCTTGAAGAGAGTGTCTGAAGCTCATTAGGGCATATAATCCGGCTGTAAGTTCTAAGAAGTTTATGTGGTGGGAAGATTCCGCAAAGGACCATGCGCCACCGGTGTTTTGATCGAGGAAGCGAGCGCCCCAACCGTGGAGGCTCGCATCTGATTCCAAGACAAATTCCGGGACAGAGCCGAAAATTGATTTGCCATTCCAGGCATCCAGGTTCTCTAGCCACCATGAGAGTTCCAATTTCCCTTCTTGGTCGAGAGTCACAGAGTCCTCGTACCAGAGACCAGATTTGAGAGCTTTCCCCTTTATTCTCTGAAGGGCGCGGTAGTTCAGTGGTCCTGAAAAGATAGCTTGGATGCTGGATGAGAGGAGACCTAGAAGACGGGCTAACTCTCGTAGGGTTATAGAGTCTTTTTTTAGGACATACCTGATTTCTTTGCGAATTTTGGCGATCTTCATGGTAGGGAGAAGGAAGAGACAGTTCGAGGTATCTATGGTGAAACCGAGAAATTCTAAGGATTTGGAAGGTGTAAGGATGGACTTCTCTCTGTTTATGATGAAACCGAGACTTTCAATAAGGTGGATGGTGGTAGTGAGGTCCTTCTGAATTTGGGAATAGATTTGAGATATGATCAGAATGTCGTCTAGGTAAATAATGAGGCGGATACCCCTCTCTCTCAGAATAGAGACAATAGTTCTCATAATTTTGGTAAAGCACCAGGGCGCGGATGAGAGACCGAAGGGAAGAGCTTTGAATTGGTACAGACGTTCTTTCCAAGTAAACTGGAGAAAGGGCTGGTGTTCTAGTGCCATCGGAATGGTAAAGTAGGCGTCCTTGAGATCTAATTTCACCAACAAGTCTCCTTTCAAGAGAAGGTCCCTGAGAAGGTGAATACCTTCCATTTTGAAATGTCTGTAAACTAAGTATTTGTTCACCTCTCGAAGATTTATCACTGGTCTCCATCCTTTGTACTTTTTTTGAACTAAGAAAAGGGTGCTGATACATTTTTTAAGGACCAGGGAACCTGTGTGATAGCTCCTTTTTTGAGCATTGAAGAGATTTCCTCTTCGACGATCTTCTGATGGTCGACTGAAAGAGATAAAGAATTTGGGGGATGAGATTGAAAGGGGATTTCTAAAAAGTCTATTTTGAAACCCTGGACGGTCTCTAGAACCCAAGGATCTTGAGTTAGGGATTCCCACATGTGGTAGAATAGTTTTAGTCTGCCCCCTACTTGGGAAGAAGAGGAAAGAGGAGGAAGACTTACTTGCAGGACTGGAGATGTTTGGATTTCCACGGGATCTGTAGCCTCTATTACGAGGTCCTCCTCTGGCTCGACGGGTGTAGAATTGTTGATTTGAGGGTTAGAAGCCTCTACCAGAACCTCTGAAGGACGAGAAGGGCCGCTGGGAATTGCGGTCGAAAGAACGGCCCCTTCTTCCGGCCTGTCCAAAAAGGCTTGTGTTGAAGACACGCTTCATATTTGATTGAGCCCTATCGAGGGTGGTAAAGGTGGCGACATATTTGCCGATTGACTTGATCATGTCTTCTCCGAAGAGAAGACCCTTAGGGTTGTCAGAAGGTTCTTTTTCTGCCAGGTCGCTGAGTTTGGGATTGATCTTTGTCAGGATAGTTCTCCTCCTTTCAATGTTCAGACTCGAGTTCGCATTACCAAGGAGGACAATAGCTCTTTGGCTCCATCCGCGAATGAGGTTGGTATCGAGAGGCATATTTGAAATGTGTGACTCCTCTGCTAGGTCTAGGATCCTGGTGAGGGGGCCGAGCACGTCAAGGAGGTGGTCTTGGCAGCCCTTGAGTGCTCTCTCCAGACCTCTTCTAGGGTCTTTTCCTAATTTAAATAAGAATTTAATTAGGTCGGGGTCGAGGTTAGGGGTTTGAGGGACCTTATCATGAATGGTGGGTCTCGGGCACTCAGATTTGAGGGTATTCCTGGTCTCTCTTTCCAGAGAGTTTCTTAGCCATCTCCTAATGAACTTAGAAACGTGTTCTTGGGGAAACCACTTTGAGCTGTTAGGGTGGGAAATGCTTAGGGGGGAGAACATTTCTTCTCCTAGAGGATTGAGAATGGTATTATCGGAAGAGGAAGGTGATTCTCCTTCGCCAGGGTTGAGGTCTAGGTCTTGGTTTGGGACGTCAAAGTCCAAGACGAATTCGTCATAGGGGTTGTGGAAATTTTCTTCCTCTGAATCAGAGTCTGCGACATCCTTCCCGTCATAACGGGATGTACCGCAAGGGGTACCAGTCAAGTTTGTGCCGCTAGGGGCACCCATCCAATTTGTGCCACTTTTTTATTCTTTTTGCCGTGAGTTGTGAGGTCGAAGGTAGGGTCATCCTGACCAGAGGGGAGAGATCTTTTAGAAGATATCACTTCTTTGAAGGTAGATAACATGCAGGATCGCATTTCTTTCTGTAAGTATTGTTTAAAGGAATCATTATCATGGAGGGGGGAGCTAGCAGTACCATCATCCGAGTCAAGATCTGACATTGCTAATAAATGAAGGTAGAAAAGGTTCCGTAGTTAATAATATATAAATTTAAATTTATTATTTGAGAAATAATTTGGTGAGTATTAAGTTCTCCCCCTTTTTTTTTTTTTTTTGAGATGGCAAAGGTAACAGGTAATTTAGGTAACCTGAAGGGATCGGGTAAGAGTGGAGGTGGTATATAAGATGATTGGTATAAGAGAAGTTTGATTTATAAATTATTGGTACAAGCGAAGTTTGATTTAAAAGTTTTTGAGTTTTTTTCTCTGGAAATCCGTTGAGACGCGATCCCTGGCAGCCGTCAGTATCAGAGGAAAGAGCCTCGGGGGAAGGCTTGCGAGCGTGCACCGTGTCTAAGGTGCATTCCTCTAAGGTTATGACGCGCTCGCTCAGATCAACGCGAGCGCGTGAGGATTTCCCAAATAATTACGAGCGCGTCGAGGGCTGTGATTTGGGGTTAGAAATCTAGGAGGTAACCGAAAATAAGTTAATCTTGATATTGAGATAGAGTAGTTTAGAAATATTAAGTACACGAAAAGTAAGGGATCGACAACCTTAATAGGAAGTCGATAGGAAGGGGGGGTAGGGGAAGGGGGGTGTGAGCCCTTAGTCGTTCAGTGGCACGAAGGCAAAGCTGTTGGGGTAAAGGCGTTGGTTAGAAGAAATTTGCGGAACGTTAAAACACCATCCAGATCAACTTAAACACCATCAAATCAATGAGGTAATCGAAATGTTAATAGTAAATCCTTTTTTTTTTTTTTAAATTAAACAAATATCTTAAGACAATGTAACATTAGAAAGAAGAATTGTTACTTATCTGCCTGTGAGCCGCATTTAAAAGAGGCAGTCTGTTTGTGTCTCATGCCATTTGTATCCTGATCACTACATTCTAGAACTGTTTCTTTCTTTGTGATGTAGTGCGGCTGTCTGTGACTGCATTAAAGGATTAATGCATAATGTAGCCTCCGGTCTTGTAATGAAATCAGTGTAACCAGTTTCATTAAGATTATGAGAAACAAAAATAAACAAGCATTGGCAAACTCAGTAGGTCTGAAATTGGTGGTCCGCTTCTTAGTTTTGTCAATGTGTGACTTGTTTTGGCATGGTTTTTGTAAAACCTTATTGGTGTGGGAGCTGTTGGGCCTCACCATCATAACAAACATTGGCAAAAGCAAAAATAGTTTTTTGGTCTCAAAAAGCACATACTGCCACAGTAGTTACTGGCACTGAACAAAACTACTTTGTGTGCTGATATTCTTCTTGTGAAAGAGCAGAATGCGGTCACTCACAGTGAAGCCAGCCAATACAGAGAGATAGAATTTTAATATACACAAAAGGTCATGGTCAACGCCAGACCAACTCAGGTGCCCAATTATTAAAGAAAGTCTCAAAAGTGCACACATGGCATATGTCCGTGCATTAAGTGCAGCTATACGGCTTTCATGAATTCCCAAGAATTTACAGAAGTAGGACAAGAAATAGTACTCCTATAAAATATCTGAGATCTGCATTTTAGCATGAGCAAATATGCATGTGTAGATTTGCTCATGCGAAAAACGAAGTGTTTGCAAATTCACTTTCCCTCCAACCACTTTTTTTCCCTACTCTGGAAGAAGGTTTACGTCTGCCATTGTCAGGAGCAAATTTCCAACATTTCTCAGTATGGGAAAAGATTAGAGAAGAGTAGTTGAAAACCCTTAAAACATGTAAGTTAGTAGGTTTGCAGAGACTCAAAAGGACATTCTAACCCTGGAACTATTGCTTACCACTACCTTCAGCCCCCAGTATGTAGATATGCGGAAACGTGGCAACATAAGGGGATTGCAAGTATTCAAACACTACTATGGTATGAGCCCTGGCATAATTAGAGAGGCTATATCAGAGCTCTTATATAATGGGATTGCTGCCATCATTTGTCATTGCACTACATGGCACCAAAGGGCCAAGTGGATTTTGTTATAGGACAAGTAGATTTATGAAGCAACCTGCCCCATGGACAAGTAGATAGTTTATTAAATACCACACCCCTGCAAAGTCATGTCACACAATTGCCGGAACTCACTGTCATGATTAAATAAAAAAAAATTAAAAAGCAGAAACATTCTCAGGAAATCCAATATAGCAATTAACTGTACGTGTTGGCAAGTAGGCCTGAAGCTCTGCAAGTTCATATTTTAAAAATGCTAAAACCAGAAATGGCCCCTAAGGACACGACATTTGCAAACTACACTCCTTCAATTCAGGAAGCAGCTAAACCAAACAGGACAGTGAGCTTATATATTTATGAAAGGAAAAAAAACAAAGACTTAATTGGACGAATAATGTTATTGAAGACCGAGCAATAATAAGTAAAGGAGGATTAAAAAGAAGTCTACAATTAAGTGGTATTTCATGCCGTGCCACGCCTTGCATTGAATCCAGGTTCTGTTACAACCGAACACTGTTTGCATCTGGGTCCAGGGTTCTTTACAGACCAGAGCCTGACATGCCATATGAAGGTGTATTCTTTGACCATCCTGTAACTCGATCACAATAGACCTGTATGTTTTTGCACAATTTACTTTGGCAACTCTTTGAGCTGTAGCTCAAGATGTTGGTGGGTGCTAGCGCTCCTCATGTTTTCATGCCCCCACTGTAACATGCCTAGCCTACTCTGATCACCTGTATTTTACATAAGACCACGTCAGACAGTTGTACGTGCACACAATTCGCATTTGCACTCGTGCAAATGCCTGTTATGCACCACTTTTGGCAACGCGCTCTCAGAAATGCGCATGAAAAGCAAAACGATTTTATGAATGAACCTGCCCACATATGTATGGCAACTCACTTTCCCTCACCATGGAGGAAAATAACCAGACTATACCAATGGGGAAAAAGTGGTCCTTATATTTCAGCATCAGTTTCACGTTTCATAAAAGTAGGAGAAAAGGACATACTGCAACTGCCAAGCCATGAACTTTTGGACGTGAAGCATTTTTTTGAATGTTAAATATGGTTCCATCATTCTCATTTTAGGAAGCATCGTAGAATGCAGTGGCATAGATTTGAGTGTTGCACAGTAGAGTGGAGTGTTGCACTGTAGAGTGTTGCACAGTAGAGTGGAGTGTTGCACTGTAGAGTGGAGTGTTGCACTGTAGAGTGTTGCACAGTAGAGTGGAGTGTTGCATGGCAGAGTGTTGCACTGTAGAGTGTGGCGCAGAGGAGAGTGTTACACTGTAGAGTGTTGCACTGTAGAGTGTTGCGCAGAGGAGAGTGTTGTGCAGAGGAGTGTGGCGCAGACGAGAGTGTTGCGCAGAGGAGAGTGTTGCGCAGAGGAGAGTGTTGCGCAGATGAGAGTGTTTCAGTGTAGAGTGTGGCGCAGAAGAGAGTGTTGCACTGTAGAGTGTTGCACTGTAGAGTGTGGCGCAGAGGAGAGTGTGGCGCAGAGGAGAGTGTGGCGCAGAGGAGAGTGTTGCACTGTAGAGTGTTGCACTGTAGAGTGTGGCGCAGAGGAGAGTGTTGCACTGTAGAGTGTTGCACTGTAGAGAGTGGCGCAGAGGACAGTGTTGCACTGTAGAGTGTGACGCAGAGGAGAGTGTGGCACTGTAGAGTGTGGCACTGTAGAGTGTTGCACTGTAGAGTGTGGCGCAGAGGAGAGTGTGGCGCAGAGGAGAGTGTGGTGCAGAGGAGAGTGTGGTGCAGAGGAGAGTGTGGCACAGAGGAGAGTGTGGCACAGAGGAGAGTGTTGCACTGTAGAGTGTGGCGCAGAGGAGAGTGTTGCACTGTAGAGTGTGGCGCAGAGGAGAGTGTGGCACTGTAGAGTGTGGCACTTTAGAGTGTGGCAGAGGAGAGTGTGGCGCAGAGGAGAGTGTGGCGCAGAGGAGAGTGTGGTGCAGAGGAGAGTGTGGTGCAGAGGAGAGTGTGGCGCAGAGGAGAGTGTGGCGCAGAGGAGAGTGTGGCGTGGAGGAGAGTGTGGCACAGAGGAGAGTGTGGCACAGAGGGGAGTGTTGCATTGTAGAGTGTGGCGCAGAGGAGAGTGTGGCACAGAGGAGAGTGTTGTATAGTAGAGTATTGCACTGTAGAGTGTTGCACTGTAGAGTGTGGCGCAGAGGAGAGTGTGGCGCAGAGGAGAGTGTTGCATTGTAGTGTGTGGCACAGAGGAGAGTGTGGCACAGAGGAGAGTGT
Organism: Triturus cristatus; assembly: GCF_964204655.1. Lineage (NCBI taxonomy): Eukaryota > Metazoa > Chordata > Amphibia > Caudata > Salamandridae > Triturus > Triturus cristatus. The sequence continues at coordinate 491,160,879 of NC_140579.1, read as the reverse complement.
TGCATTGTAGAGTGTTGCACTGTAGAGTGTGGCACTGTAGAGTGTTGCACTGTAGAGTGTTGCACTGTAGAGTGTGGCGCAGAGGAGAGTGTGGCGCAGAGGAGAGTGTGGTGCAGAGGAGAGTGTGGCGCAGAGGAGAGTGTGGCGCAGAGGAGAGTGTTGCATTGTAGAGTGTGGCGCAGAGGAGAGTGTGGCACAGAGGAGAGTGTTGTATTGTAGAGTGTGGCGCAGAGGAGAGTGTTGCATTGTAGAGTGTGGCGCAGAGGAGAGTGTGGCGCAGAGTGCAGTGGCATAGAGTGCAGTGGCGTAGATTCAAGTGTTGCATAGTTGCGTGTTCCATAGTAGAGTGTTGCATAGTAGAGTGTTGCATAGAGTATTGCATAGTAGAGTGGAGTGGCGCAGAGGAGAGTATCCTAGAGTAGTGCAGAGTGGAGTGGCATAGAGTTGAGTGGTGCAGAGGGCAGTGACGCATAGTAGAGTGTCAGACTGCAGTGATGTAGAGTGCAGTAGAGTGGCGTAGAGAGCAGTGGCGTTGAGTATAGTGATATAGAGTAGAGTGCAGTGGCATAAAGTGCCATGACAGAGTACAGTTGTGTAGAGTTCATTGGCGTAGAGTGCAGTCGTTAAGAGTAGAGTGGTGTAGAGTGCAGCAGCATAGATATAGTGGTGCAGAGTACATTAGAGTGGCGTACAGTGTATTGGTGTAGGGTGCAGAGGCATAGAGTTAAGTGTTACAGAGGAAAGTGCACTGGCGTAGAGGGCTGTGGCTTAGAGTGCAGTTTTGCAGACTGGTATAGAGTGGAGTTGTGTAGAGTAGATTGGTGTGGCCTAGACTGGAGTGGTGTAGAGTGCAGTGGCGAAGAGTGCAATGGTGTAGAGTGGCAAAGAGTACATTGGCTTAGAGTAGAGTGTACAGGGTAGAGTAGCGTGGAGTGGTGCAGAGTAAAGTGCAGTGGTGTGAAGTGGTGTAGATTGGAGTGGAGTAGTATAGAGCGAAGTATGCATGGTCTGGTAGCACACTACCATTACAGACAAAACATCTTCAATTGAAATGACCATTACATTTGCACATACATACAGTTTTACTAATAAAACTATACAGTGCACAAACGAAAATGCATAGAAATTGAATCACCTAGTTAATGATTTTTTTGGACCATATTAAAGTATTTGTTTCGTACACACTTAAAAAATAACAAAATATGTGCTTCATCTGTGTTCCTAATTCTGATATCTTCAGAAATAATTACAGTTCATTTGAATGTTGTTGTGTGCTAGAAAAAAAAAACTTTCCTACCTCAGTACCCAGTAAGATTGTCAAATAAATCCTCCCACTTTGAAGTCAGAGAAAGAAAAGTAAACAAGAGCACTAGAAGACAGCACCTGAAATTTGACCTCAGCCTTTGAGTGCACAGTAAATGTGCCAACATAAGAACTATATTTAAAGACCTGTTTACAGAAAGGGAGTCAGTGGAAGAATACAGTAAACACGCCTTAGGCAACCGGAGGGACGAACTGAACCTGGAGAGCCTAAAGCAAGTAAAGCCAGCAACTAGAAAGCCAGAAAATGTGAGTTACAAACCACAAAGTCAATGGTACTCAACAGGGGGAATGCATTCCTAGGCCAACTAGTCCCCAAGATGTCTTTAGCAAACGCAAACCATGCTGTCTGGTAAGCTGCAACCTAAAAATAAGGTAGAGCTTGTGGGAGAGGTGTTGCGCAGCGGCCAGGGCGGCTGACTCCGGAGCACGGGGCTCAAGGTTTGATCACCAGCAGCAGCTCCGCCTAGCACCATGTGACTCTGGGCAATAGCTCGCTTAATCTCCCCGACGGCCCCCAGCGCCTTAAGACCCTTTGGGGTGATTAGTTTGCCCTTTACAAATACCGGGTTACAGGTTACGTAGGGTGAGGAACCATGAATGTTGGATCTACAGCTGCACTACAAACAGATTATATTATGGAGAAACAATAATCTGGTCACAAATAAACCAACCTGATCTTAGATATGGCTGCATGAGCCTCTGTTACACACAGTAACCTCGAACTCTAGGCGGTCTCTGCATGTGAAAGAAAAATCTTGAATCTTTCTTACTTCCATAATCAGTCCAAAATGTGTGTTTTCAACCACTAACATTCGTGTTCTTCTGGAAAACATTTCTTGGGTCAAATGTAGGTCATGTTGCAAAGTACTATAAAAACACATTTACTGTTCAAAATTATGAATGCTTGATTACAAGGTCAATCCCACTAGGTTCTTAAGCAGGAGAGTTAGATCATAATTTTCAGGACTGAGGTAAACGCTTCATCAGACTGGATTCCATACAAAAGTGTCCTGTTTGTATTCATCCTTTCAAAAAGCTTTTTTTCCCCTCAACCATGCTCCCTGTTGCAGTAAAAAGATCTGACATTATTTACATCAAATGATAACAAAGAATATAGTAAGTGCCCCAGTGGTGTGAGTGGAAAGCAAACACTATCACAATATTCCGTAGCATGGATCAGAGCATTCTGAAAACTCTCATTACATGGATACCAAAGAACTGAATAAAATGTGAAATTCATTTTTAAAGCACAACATTTAAGATTTTAATTAGTGACAGCTACTGGATGATGCATTAAAGAATTGTAGATGGATAGATGTGGACGGTACATTTGTTTTACAGATGGTGTTCAGAGTGGCTTAATTATTAAGCTGTTTTGTAAAACAGAGCAGGTGTCCTTTTAGTAAACAATGACAGCAAAGCTCGACTTGTCTTTGTTGGAACTCAGAATCTTGTTTGAAAGCACCCTTTTTTAATTACGACTGTACTAGAATTATAATTTGCGCACTTGCCCCCTAAATTCTCCCCTCTTTTCCTAAGCTCACCCTATAGAAATATTATGCAAGGGAAAGGAGTCAAAGGTGAGCCAAAATTTGTGGTTCCCACAAAAGCAGCCGACTCCCCACTACTCTTGTTCACTTTATTTATCCCTCTTACTCCCCACCTCTACAAAAGGCCTATTATCAAAATCTATTTTTAAAGTGCCTCTTACTCTGGAAAATTCTGAAATGTTCTAAACTTAAGCCAGGAACAGAAAAAAGCTTGCAAGCCCAGCCTTAAATGAATAGAAAGGCACATGGGGTCCAGTCATCAGGCTCCACCTCTTTTAGTGATTCCTTCCATGAGAAATAGATATTAAAAAAAATACTTCTTCAGGAACCCCGCTCTCACTCTGTTTCTGGCCTTCCCTCCCATTCAGTCACACAGTCCGCTGACTCTGCTCTATTTCTGTAAGAGTGTTGAGTACAAGCATGGTACTCGGCAGTAGCTGTGGCAGGCCTGCAGCCAGGCAATATGAAACCTGCTTCATCACGCGGGTCTGTGAACACCTTAGGGAGGCAAAGGATCTGACTGATTTCATTCCACAATTTTCTTGTGATCTCTCGTGACCCAAGGATGAAGACAGATATGGCAGTAGATGTGCTATACCAGTGCTCTCCTTAGGTTTCTGGAAACCTTGGGTACTGAAGCAGTGCCTGCCAATGCACTATTTGTCTCATGGCTATTGGACCACAAGAATGGAGGAGAAGAAAGTGGAGACGCCAATTATATCACTTCTTAGACTGTGGCATCACCGCAGTAAACCCTCAGCATGATGTTTTTTGAAACGCCAAGCAGCGCACTTAGAAGGAAGTGCCATCCAACTCATACAGTGGAAAACATCATTGCAGGATTGGCTGGTCTGAGCTTCTCCGAGGCAAACCTAACTTTTATATACTACCAACTGGAACAGTGTACAGCACTTAGGTACACAATGTTATTCTAAATACACGGGGCTGTTGCACTACAAATGCTTCAGCCTTGGAATCTCATCAGCAGCCAAAGCTCGGCAAAATAATAGGCGATGACCCAACCAACTATCAGAAACAAATTTAAGCGACGACAGTCTGGTGTAAGCCAAAAGTGTGAACACAACTTGTTCCTTCCAGGAACACCTAAGAGACAGCAGCTAATGCCCAAAAACCCAAGTGGGAGCTTTCTAAGAGAAAGATAAAGGTTTATTTAACTCACCCTCAATGCTGAAGTTACCAATAACAACCCCACATGCATGGGCCATGTGAAGTTTGCAGCAAAACACACCCAAAAAAATGTATCCGACGCTAAGCTTGTCCATGGTTAAAATCCAGTCATAAATTTTGTAAATCTTACACAGAGGCAGTGCTCCCCAGCCCACACTCCTTTCAGTGAAAGATACCCTCTGTGTAAAACAGCTGCCTTTTGACATGCCTGTTCCCCGCCCTTGCAAAGGCAACCTTATTTCTAGTTTAAAGAAAAAAACTACTAACTGTGTGCTGCATTTAACATAGCTGCCATTTCAAAAGCATAATGGAAACAAATGTTGACACACCTGAAGCAAGGGTGGAATTCTCAATGAATGTCTTTTGTAAAATACTATGGATGACAAAAGGCCACAACCACTTTTGAAAGATAATCTTCTTCTAATAACACTTTCTATTACTTAACTCTTTAGGGCATGGGCTGGTCTTGGCATTTGCCTAACTGAATCAAGATACTGGTCTCCCTTGAAAACGTGCTTTGAAGTGATTTGGGTCGTAGTCTGCCAATGAGCTCACATATTTTCTCTTTTAAACTCCCACACTCTGACAGGTACAATGTTCAGGGCACAGCAGATTAGCTGCTGGAGCTACACCAAGTCTGACCCGATGGCCATCAACTGGGTATCAGTAGGATCTGTATGTAGGGCAGAGGTGCCCAGAGAAGGGTTCGGGCAGCTGCCACCTCTCCCCACTGGCTTTGGGAAAATGGCCCACTGAGAATGACTGTGGACTACCTATAAACCAATGAAACTCAAAGTGTGTTTAAGAGGTGGCATTATTAGTTTGTTCCACAAACAAGTAGCGTGGGAAGCTGGTAGATGTGTTACGAGACTACACCCTTGTGACTTGTCTCCATGATTTACTTTGAGCCCCACCCATACGGAGGACGCAAAGGTCAGTAGTAATTGAAGGCGATCCTGTAAGCACTGACTAGCGAGCAATGGCATAACTAGAGAGTGGGGGCAGTCAGCCTTACCACCAGCAATCGACCACGACATGTTGATTTGAGCCTTCTCAAAAAGCATATGCAAAGGAGCATGATCCAGTCTCTCCCTCTCGTTTTAAGAAGAGCCAATGGCAACAACTGCATTATTCCAATTAAAGAGCTTTTAACTCTTAGCTTTTACTAGTGTTAGTGTACATACGAGCTTACAAATCTACACTTTGCCTCTATGAACTTAACTAGCTTTGCCCTAATTCGCCAGGTGCCTAGCTCATAAACACACCTATGTAGTGCTTGAAATGGAAAACTAGAAGTGCAGGTACCCTATAAAAGCACCTACTTGCCTTTCAGAAGTGACAGTACTCTCCATTTAAAAGTATTGCACCTTCGCTGCGAAGGGCACATACTCGGTACCCAACAGTACAGGCCCATTTAAAGCGCTGTCCTTGTAGCACCATTCCCTGGATAAATACGTAAGTGAACATTGTCTGCTAGAATCAAGTGATATAGAACTCCCTGCTCCTTGGGCCTGCGCTACTATGTATACGGTTTGGCTTATGCTATGCAAAGGTGTGCGGACATACGTGTTTAGTCTACAAGCTATGTTGTATGTTGAATGTTTAAAAGAGTGCATCGCCAAGAGGATGTATTTATGTGTTTTGAGTTTCCATTTGTAGGAAAATTGGGAGATGTCCCCAACATGCCTGGCTTCCCCTACCATCAGTCTACCAACCCGACGGACCAATTAGTTGGATTGGTTGATGGTGATTTAGAACCAGCTAAAACACATTTTAAGACTCAGAATCCTTTATTCTCTTTAACAAGAAACCACAAACTCATAATTTCCGTTAATTAATATTTGTTTATCTAAAATTTCATTTAAATTAATATTAGCATTTGTTTCATCAAAGTTTTAGAATTTTCTAAATCAAATAATTAAATCGCCGGACATTATATTTACCTATTCTTGCTATCTGGATTTTCTCTAATTCATTGGCTCTGCTTAACCGAATTAGCCATTAAATTGTCCAAATGAAGCAGGTCAAAGCTCAAAGTCCGAAAGTTCTTGGCACAGCACGTTACAGTCCCAAAGATCTCAATAGGACCAGAAATCGTGCAAGCATAAGTCATCACCAGCATAGACAGCATCGACCGCATACCCCTCCCTATTCTACTACTCTTTTTATAATAAATTTCAGGATAATGTGAAACAATTGTAGGCTGAGAAAGTCTGATTGGCTGATCGAAAATGTCCGATTTCTGTTCATCATGGTTTCTCATGGATTTTGCTGTTTCACTCCCGGAGATGACATAGTCCTTATGTTACAAAGTCTTGGTTTTACTTGTATGATTCGATTGTTCATTTTAAACCGGTTTTTACTATCCATGCCTTTTGGCAGCCCACCAAGATCCTATCCTTGACCGAGGCCATGGTGTACAGGGTTCGTTAGGAAGTTGACGGAGGCATCTGAGTCTGCGCAGTAGGTATCGTGCTCACGAGACGGTGTCCACTTCTGAAATCGATTTTGTACTCCATTTTGTGGTAGGCCCAAATGCTAATTTAAGCGAAACAAACACAAAGGAATAATTAATACAAAGAAATAATGATTCTAATGTTATACCCTCACTAATCCCTTTTTATATTAGTGTTTTCCTTGCATATAGCAACATTTAAAGCGATAATAGTCACCTTTTGGATCCACTTAGGAATGCAAACATCACATAAGCAACATAAATCATGCGATATCTATTACCACATGTACTACTATTAATATGCGTACATATTTTAATCATTCGAGTTATATTGCCATGCAAATAGCAATTTCCCACGTGTAATTTGTGTATGCAAAGGTTGGGTTAGGATAACACACCACACTGTTAGTAAAACTATAATCAGTAAGTTATATGGTTAGTCTTTTCATGATTTTTAACATCACCACATTACCTTTAAATTTAGAAAAATTTAGTAAATGGAAATGAATTCAGTTCTCTTAACATTTTGTTAGTTCACATTACTGTTTCACCTGTCTCCTCTTCTCTTGTTTTTCTATACATGTTCTCTTTCCACTCTTCTAATTCTACTTCTTCAAACTCTCTTTCTTTTCTTTACAGTTTCTCTTTTTATGTTATTTCGTAATTTTCTTATTTTGCTACATAGACATCCTAATCTTAAAATTAATACTAAAATAATCACACATGTTACTGGAAATAGAATTTAACCAATAAAGGTACTACCTAATTTTAATAAAAAGTTCCTAATAGTAGACAACTTTTTCCCAATCTTTTCCAGAATACCTTCAGCCTCCAGTGGAACAATCTCCTCATGCAAATCAGTTATATTTTTAATATACGTCTTCAAATCTTGACTTTCGTCAGGAATGTAAGTACAACAATGTTGAACCTTCAGCATTCCACAGACTCCACCCTCTTTTGCCAAAATTATATCAAGGGCAAGTCGATTTTGCATTACCATGGCCCACATGGCAACCATTTCAGTGTTTACCAATAAAAACTCTCCAGCAGTGTTTGTTGACAAGCAATCCACTACTGTTGATAATTTTCTAATTTTATGGGCATTTAGAGATATTCCCACTGCTGGTATCAGTGCTCCAAAAATGTCTCCTACAATTTCTGACCAAGATTCTCTCCTTCTACGTGTTAGTTGTCTACCTATCTCATGTGCACCATCTTTTCCTCTTCCCACATGGAATATCTTGGGGAAAACCAGGCCTAAATAACATGTGCCATACCAGTGATCTGGCAATCGATAATATGCTTTGTTCCCGCAGATAAAATATAATCCAGGAAAAACCAGATCATTTCCTCCTTAAAATCCCCATCCTCCCATGATTCTATAAGTATCATGGCAATCGCTTGTGCCTACAAAATAATTATCATATGCAGTTTGATTCCTTCTAATACACAACTTCCCTTTCTGAGGACAATCTAAAGCCATTGTTGGACTAGCTTCTCCTTTCAAATGTTTCTCTCTTTCAACATCCCAGACTGTCTTTTCATCTTTTCCCTCAGGTACCTTCTTTTGCATCTTCTTTCTTCTACCATGTCTAAAAACGTGTTCTCCTCTTTCTTTAAACTACAAGTTAGATTGTTTCTAAATATTGACTCTAATGTTAATTCTTTAGTTTCTAAGAAAAACTCACCTAACAATTTAGCAGGTTTTACTTTATTCAGCTTGTTAACTACAGGTATTTGTGGAAATATGTTATCTACATCAGAAAAATAATATTCTAGTTTCGCTATTTTATTTGTATTTGTATTTAGTTTTTATATCGCGCAACTATCACCCACCGGGTATCTTGGCGCATAGACTGTGATGGAATAGAGCCTTTAAACCAACAAAAAGTGCATCAGCAGAGACAGATAGAAGGGGAGAGATAAATGAGCGGAAGCCAAACCAGAACTAGGGAAGTAAAGAGGCCATAGACCCCTCCCTAGGGAAGAGGCAGGTTTTCAGATTTCGCCTAAACTCCATCAGAGAGTTAGCCTGTCTGATATTCAACGGGAGTTCATTCCAGTAACGTGGGGCCACAGTGCTAAAAGCCCTACCTCCCATTCTGGCCTTCTTAATCCTGCCAGTGTTTAACAAAAAAGCATTCGAGGAACGGAGAGTCCTTTGAGGTTTGTACCAGGAGATCTTCTCCTGTAAGGAAAAAGGGCCAAGGCCATGTGCCGCTTTATAGACAATGCACAGGGATTTAAATTTGACCCTTTCCCTCATAGGAAGCCAATGAAGCTCTTGAAGCGCCAGCGTGGTTGAAGAGTCACGTTTCCTAGTCAGCGCCAATTTGGCTGCCATAGACTGGACCCTCTGCAATCTCTGAAAGATGTAAAGAGGTGCTCCTAAATACAGAGAGTTGCAGTAGTCCAGCCTACTCAGGATAATACTGCGAACTACCAGAGGTCTTTTTTCCATCGGCAGGAAGGGTAGAATCTGCCGTAGAGCTTTCATAAGGGCAAAGCAAACCCCCACAGTATTTTTAACTTGCGAAGTCATGTGCAGATCATTATCGAACATGACCCCCAAATTCCGCACCGAAGTCTCAGGGACAATGGGATCCATATCTGGGGCCAGCCTAAAGTCAAAAGGCATATCCCTTACTCTCGCTGGGGAACAGTAGATCACCTCAGTCTTGCCTCCGTTGAATTGCAGGGAGTTAGCCCTGAGCCAGTCCGAGGTCTGACTCATACATTTCTGGAATTCATCCATATTTATGGCATCCTTTCCCTCTAGTGAGAACACCAGTTGGGTGTCGTCCGCGTAATTGACAATATCAACCCCATGCGCCTTGATGATAGGAATTAGTGGCTGCAGATAGATATTAAAAAGAATGGGGCTGATGGCCGATCCCTGGGGGACCCCATGTTCCACCAAGGTCTTGCTGGAGGTAAAAGGGGGCAGGGAAACCAGTTGTTGTCTCCCTGTGAGATAAGATCGTATCCATCTCAAGGCACATCCCTTAACTCCTAAATGCTCCAGTCTGTTCAGCAAGATTCGGTGGTTTACCGTATCAAATGCGGTTGACATGTCTAAGAGGACCATTACCGATGAGAGGCCTCTGTCAGCCCGCATCCGGAGGTTGTCCAGCACCGTGACCAGGGCTGTCTTCGTTCCATGACTTGGCCTAAAGCCAAACTGGCTCTTATCCAAGAGATGGAACTCCTCCAGATACCCAGAAAGAGAGCTACTCACTACCTTTTCAAGGATTTTAATAGGAAAAGGTAGCAGGGAAATGGGCCTAAAGCTGGTAGGGTCTCCTGGATCCAGAGATGGGTTTTTTAATAGTGGAGTAACCACAGCCAGCTTCCATGTTTCAGGCACCATCCCTTCATTCAGGGATTGACAGCATATCTGCCAAAGTCGTGGGAACAAAGCCGAAGCATGATTTTTCCAGATCCTGTTAGGTATGGGGTCTAATGGAGACCCTGACCTCACATTCTGTGCACATTTATTAAACAGCTCATTAGTGAGTGGTGTAAAGTGCTCCAGTGAGGTTACTCCCCCTTGTTCTACCAGGGGCGATTGTCCAATAACATTTATCGGAGAGGGGTCGGACATGGTAAGCCCCCCTACAATATTAGCAATTTTCTCCTCAAAATGGGAGGCGATTTTATTGCATAACATCTGTGATGCTACCACCTTATTTCCCACACTAGTGGGGTTAGAGAGGTCCCTAATGATCTTAAAAAGAGCTCTGGCGCTATTTGGTGCTGATAGAATAGAATTGAGGAAAAAGTCCACTTGTTTTATAAAACAAACTTGCTAATACACTACAGGTTATTCCATATGTCACAGGGAGATGATGACATGTCACTCCCTCAGATACTGATGCAGGCAACTGCATGCAGACGTAAAAATCTCTCACGTCCATCGTCTTCACATATTCATAAAATAATTTTGAAAAAACATTGTTAGAAAAATCAGTTATGGACCTATCTTTATGTAAATAATTTCTATCTCTTTTAGTCGGGTAAATCTTTTGAATCTTTTCTTCATTAGTCTTATTTTCGCTATGAACTTCTATTGTTTCTAATGTAACCTTAAATGAAACCATCAAAGCCAACGCAATCCACAGAAGCATTAGTAATCCTGTACAACAACAACACATTTTGAACCATCTTCTAAGGAACACACATTTAGATTTTCTATTTTCTGTGTTTGCCATTTTGGAAAATGACCAGTGTCTTTTGACTTAGCCTCTTCTACTTCACAACTAGTTTTGTCTAACCCAAGGCTCTAAGCACCTACTTGGTTCTTTCAGATTATGTCTTTTCTGGTAAATTATTGTTTCTTCCTTCAGAACACTTTTGGTCTCTTCAGTTTGGCATTTGATAGTCTTTCACTTTTCTTTTGTAATCTTGATGCAGAATTTCCTTAACATCCATCTCTTCTCCGATGTCGGACAAGATAACTCTCAGGATTTCCGATTCTTCGTCTTCCTCAACCACTCCTGGTACAGTCACCTCTAGATCCCCTTGGCTGTCTGCCTCTTCTTTTACTTCAGGCAGTGCCACATATGACCATTCCAGTGACTTATACTTCTGGTTAGGTTTTCTTGTTCTCTTACTTTCTTCTACTGTTGTTTGTCTCACGTCTTTTGTTTTCTCTTGGCTAGATACCTCATTCACCTGTTCTGCTCTAGATGAATTTACTCGTGTCAATCTGTATCTTAATCTCTTTATCTTGTTTGGCCAAATTTCATCCCTTGCTGCCCTTTTCAACTTACTTCCTTTTTCATTACCTACTTCTATCCCACCTCATGGTTCTTCCACACAATCTTCCTGCTGACTAACTGCCCATTCTTCTACCTTGATGTGTGATTTCCCTACAACTCCTCGGGGATCTTCCGCAAAAATCTTTCCCTCACTCTCTGTATCTGGTACCTTACCATCTAATTTTGTTATTTCAGGTGGAATTTCTCTCGAATTTTCACTCGGTACTTCTTTATCAAGGATTTCTTTGACAGTCTCTTCACTGTTTATATTCCCACTTTTGTGTGCTTGTACTGGTTCATTGTCTGATTCTGAGCGGGTGTCAGAACTCTGTAATTATCCCCTTAGAGGAAGATTCTCTGGTGCAATAACTGGACTTGGTTCTAACTCCCCCCTTTCAGGAGTTTGTCTTGTTCCTATTTCTTCAGTATCTGATTCAGAACTTGTATCTGATTCTTCAAAGTATTCTCCTTCCTTGTTATCCACTGGGTTTGGAATTCACAAGGTGTGACTAGCATGAATCCAGTTCTTTACTCCTGCACATTTTACAGCTGTTGTCGTGGTCAAAATCACCTGACGTGGTTTTCCCCAACGTGGGACCAAACAGTTTAATCTTCTGTGCACTTTTATTCTCACCCAGTCTCCTGGGCTCAAATCATGAGCTGGCTTCTTTTCAAGAGTGGTGGCATCCGATCCAACCTGATGAAACACAGAATGAACGGAATCAGCCAACCCCTTGCAATAATCCAACACCACAGATATAGGCAATAGCTTGTTGACTGGTATGAAAACATGTCGCATTGCTCTTCCCATGACAATTTCATGAGGACTCAAACCTGTATTCCTATCTGGAATAGCTCTAATAGTCATGAGTACCAGAGGCAAGACATCAGGCCATTTCAAACCTGTGGCTAAACACCTTTTTCTCAGTCTATTTTTAATGGTGCCATTTACTAGTTCCACCACACCAGAAGCCTCTGGGCGATAGGCACAATGTAGTTTCTGTTGTACATTCAATGCTTCACAAATTAATTTCATGATTTCATTATGAAAATGTTTTCCTCTATCTGACTCGATCGTAACTGGAAAACCAAACCTAGGAATAAACTCTCTCAATAATAGCTTGGCTACTGTAATTCCATCACTTCTTCTTGTTGGATATGCTTCCACCCATCGGGAGAACAGACAAACCATCACTAAAACATACCTCAACCTGTTACAGGGGGGCATTTCAATGAAGTCAATCTGCAATCTGGTGAAAGGCCCTCCTTCTCGTCCTATCGTTCCCAGACTTACCACTGTTTTTCTTCCAGGATTGAATTGCTGACATATAAGACATCTTTGACAAAGGCTTTCAGCTACAATAAATTTTGCATTATACCACGTCTGTTTGAAAAGTCTGACCATAGCATCTCTTCCTACATGTGCTTGTCCATGATACATCCGTGCCATGGCAGAAACCATGCTATCAGGCATAACTGGTCTTCCATCCCGATAAACCCACACATGATCTATTTCCCTTGAAGCACTTCCGGCTTTTACCCACTGTCTCATTTCCTCATCTCCTGCCTCTTCCTGCAACTGCCTCACTTCTTCCCATGTATTCACGGTGTTAGTAAACAACAAGGGACATGAATTCATTTCTCTTTCTCTTCCCCGATTCACAGAGTTCTGATTACGTGCGCAATATTGAGCCATATCGTTGGCAAATTGATTGCCAGCTGAAATATAGTCGTTTGACTTTGAGTGAGCTGCACATTTCACAACAGCTAACTGCTTAGGCAGCTGTATCACCTCAAGCAATTTTCCAACCACTTCAGCATTCCTTATAGGAGTTCCACTCGATGTCAAAAACCCTCTTTGGGACGAAATGTGTCCAAAGTCATGCACTACACCGAAGCCATATTGACTATCGGTTATCACAGTCACTCTCACATTCTTTCCCAACTTGCATGCTCTTGTTAACGCAAAAAGTACAGCAACCTGGGCTGATTTTACTCCTTTTAGGCAAGATGCTTCCAATACAGCTGCTACTGTACATACTGCATATGCTGCACTCAGAATTCCCTCATCCGTTCTCAAACATGATCCATCCACGAACATCACATAGTCACTTTCTGTCAAGGGTACATCTTTTATATCAGGACGTGGTTTGGTACAGAAATCAAGCACTTCCAAACAGTCATGATCCACATCGTCTCTGACTTCCACATTCTCAGCGTCAGGCAATAACGTTGAAGAATTCACATTCAGACATCTTACAAGGCTCACATTCGTTGCACCTAGGATGACTTTCTCATATTTAGTCACACGACTATGCGTCATGAACTGAGTGTGGCTCCTTGTTAAAAGGATTGCCACATCATGAGGTACAAACACTCGCACAGGATATCCCATCACAATTCCTTCACTCTGTTCCAGACTCTTACAGGTGGCTGCTACAGCTTTCAAACAAACAGGCAATGCTACAGCTACAGGGTCTAATATAGCTGAAAAAATATGCAGTGGGTCTCTTCAGTTTTCCATGTTTCTGTATTAATGCAGAAAGTGCACATCCATTTCTTTCGCTGCAGTAGTGTTCAAACTCTTTCTCATAGTCAGGCATGCCAAGTGCTGGTGCTTCACACAAACTGTCTCTCAATTGTTTAAAGGCTATTAACTCTTCTTTATTTAATTCAATGGGGTCTTTTACATCACTTCTCGTCAAGCGTACCAAAGGTTTTGCAATCAGAGAAAAGTTACTTATCCACTGACGACAATATCCAACCATTCCAAGAAACATTCTCACTTCTCTTTGCGTCATTGGGCCTCTCATTCCTTTTATTATCTTGATTCTATCTGCAGTTACTTTTCTCAGTTCTTTTTCAATTTTGTGGCCTAAATATTGTACTTCTTTCTGACAGAATTGCAATTTCGATGGGGATACTTTAAGTCCTCCAAATGATTCAGCAATGCAATGGTATCCACTACACAAGCTTCTCGAGTTCTTGATGCCACGAGCAAGTCGTCTATATATTGGACCAGAACTGAACTTTCAGCCTTTTTAAAATCTTCTAAGGACTTTTTCAATATCTGATTGAATATTGAGGGACTCTCTGTATACCACTGTGGGATTCGGCACCATGCCAAAATACGTTCGCCAAACCGGAATGCAAAAATCTGTTGACTGCCAGGGTGCAATGGAATGGAAAAGGAAGCATGACACAAATCAATCACTTTATACCATTCCGCATCGTGTGGAATCTGATACAAAATCACAGATGGATTTGGTACAATGGGACAACATGATACAACAATGTTATTTATTTTTCTCAGGTCTTGCACTATTCTAAATGTTCCGTTAGGCTTTTTCAGGCCCATAATTGGTGAATTACATGGACTACTCATTATTTCTCTCAAAATACCTTGCTTAATCATCCTGTCTATTATGGGAGTAACTCCTGTAATTATCTCGGGTGTCAATTTGTACTGTGGAATATTTGGGTAACTTACTCCTTCTTTTACAGCAATTTTTACGGGATCTACATTTTTCATTAATCCCACATCTTCTCCTGTGAAGTTCCATACCTCTGTCTTATCTGGCTTTTTCAATTCTTGAGGCAGCTCCTCGGGATTAAATACAGCAAATGCCTCAGTAATCTCGGGCTCCATATTAGCCATAGTCATTTTATACAGTACATCCTCATCTGGAGTCTCAAATGCTATACCATCTGGAGTACAAAAGATTGTGCAATTCATCTTGCACAGTAAATCTCTCTCTAACAAATTTACAGGGCTTGAACCGCACACGACAAAACGGTGCACTTCGGAAAATTTCCCTATGTTAACTTTAACTGGTTCAGTGAGATACGTTTTTATCTGTCTATTGGATACTCCAACTACTTGGATTGTTTCGTTTGAGAGAGGAAGACAGCTGACCTGAGTTGAACGAGTAGCACCAGTATCTACTAGGAAAGTAGGAAAGTAATGTTTTCGTCATTTACCTTTCCATCCACAAATGGGCCTGTCTGGGCTACTTCTAGAGTTGCGCCAAGTACGCACTCCTCTTCCTCCCCTCGGCACCGTCAATAACTTTCTTCTGACTCACTCTCATCGCATTGTAGCCAATACTTCGAAACAGCACTAGCGTGCGGCAGTTTAGTTACCTGTTCTTCGTTGTAGAATCCTGTCTCATTACTGTATTTCTGAGGATTTACGCTCTGTGGAAAAGGCGGTTTTGGTGCCTGATTCTGTTGGGCAACAACCTGCTGCTGTCGCTGCGGTTGACAACTCACCTCATTCTGCACCTGTGGATTCAATGATGCATTATCACCATTAGCACTTGGGGGAAATTTACACTCGGTTTTCCAATGCCCTATCCTTCCGCAATTATGACATGGTCATTTCTTTTTGGTTTCATCTAAATTAATTTGTCCTTTCCCTTTTCCCATGCGAGGTTTTTGTCTCATGCCCATATTATTTGCTTGTTCAATCAATTGAGCTTCCTGTCTCACTTTTACTTGAGCCCACATAGCTTTTTCTTTTAACTTACGCTGTTTGGCTTCAATCTCATCACTAAAATATTTTGCATGTCTCAGTACTTCATCTATCTTTTTATTTTGCCAATCTACTGTATGTTGTTTAATCATTTCACTTACTTCTGGTCGTAACCCATGCACAAATCGATATACAAAATGACTCAGATCTTTCTCACTCAAATTTTCATCACCACTAAACTGTTTAAAGGCAAGAATCAACCTTTCGTAATAAGCATGTACAGATTCCTTCACTTCTTGATGAGTTCTATCAATCTTTACCCAATCAGTTTCTATAGGAGGTACTTTATTTTTCAAAAAGGTAATCACTTGTTCATTTTTTCTCATTACTTCTGGATCAGGGGCACCTGTTTTAGGATCTCCGGTGTATTCTTGTGTAGACCAGCTTATCGTTATTTTACATTCTGTCCATAAATCTGTTGGTACAATTATGTCAAATAGGCTATTCAAATCAATCCAGAGAACTTTCGATAATTTTACAAACCTGTCTACCTGCCTATACCACTCGACTGGCTTCTCGCGCAGTCGTGGAAAATCATTGGTAAATGACAAAATATCTTGTCTGGTCCAGGGGACATGTACATGGCCTCCACCTGGAATCTCTCTCATGGGACATTCAGTTACTACCTTTTCCTTTTCTCTTACCGGGTAAGCTGTAAACGTTTTATCTGTTGCATCCTCTCGTTTTCGAAACCATCTACCTTTCCATTTGTCTACATCGCCCCATTTTCTCAGTAAAATAATTAAATCTTTAATCTGAGTTGTTCGTCCTGTATTATTCAAATTTTCAATGTCCTTTTCAGAAAAATCTACTCTATAGGGTTTTTGCAATGACTTTACCTTTTCGAAGTCAATACCCATTTCATTTGCTACTTCTTCTAATCTTTCATGTAAATTTCTCGCTCTCCACGTTATACTTTTGCATAAGAACATTAATTCTTCATCCTGATAGGTTTTTAACTTTTCGGTAGGAATAGTCCCTACTATTAATTCTTCTAACACTATTTTTAATTTGGACACATCTAAAGGTCTGGGCTCAGTATCCTTTTGCTGTAAACTTCTTAGCCATTCACTTAATTCATCAGAAGGAGGACCTACGGGAATCAATTCATTGTGTGTCTGTGTCTGTGTCTGTGTCTGACATTACAGGTCCTATTGTTATAGGAATAGTTACAGCTTTCATATTTTTAGTCAATTCCCTAATCTTCTCAGTTAACTCTAAAGTGGTTCTGGCTAATTCTGCTGAATTTTCATTTCCCATTTTACTGGGTTGAGTATTGTCTGTTTCTCTAAAAGGATTATTTCTTCCTACCTTATGTGGTACTGTTTCAAATTTTATATTCTGTGGTGATTCTTTTACCGGGGCACTTGGTGTCAATAATGTGGAATTTGGTTGATACGGGGGTGGATTTTTATAAAACATGTCCTCAAGAACATCATCCTCCGACTCATGCACACCATACTTATAACCTTCTGATCCTGTATTATTTCTTTTTTGTGTACATTTTCTACTAGTAGTCTCTTCAACATTTCTCATAGGAAACAACCTATCAGTCATTTTTGCACTTCGCCATCCCTTCATTCTATCATCATGATTCTCTTGTTCATATGATCTACCAAACATATATCTGTACCTTCCGCCACTTCGTTGTCATACATCTCATCTTCCCATTCTGTTAATGCTTCAAACTGTGTAGGTCTAGGTCTCGGTTCTAATTTCATCATTCTTTCTCTCAAATTTCTCAAAACCGCTAAATTAAATCAACCATGTTCTGGAAATGCTAAAACTCCATCATCTTTTGTATACTTCGCCCAATTGTCTAACCATATACATGTATGATATCCATATTTCGCAACCATAAAGGATGCAGGTGATTTCGCTGGAGGAAGCAACTGTCCCTCTCAAGTCACAATCGGTTTGTCCCTTTTAAATAAGTTCTTGATTTTCCCGAACCAGGACTTTTTCTCTTTTTCTGGTGGATCGTAATACATCATTTTCTCTTTTCTGTATCGCTTGATTTCTACTACGACTATTTTGTTTGTTTTATCCAATCGTAGCGCGACTCACACTAATGCACCAATCCGGGGCTTCTACGTCACTTTTGCAATTCTCCAATCCCAGCGCGACTCACACTAACGCACCAATCCGGGGCATCTACGTCACCCTGTAATTCTCCACTCCTAGCGCGGCGTACACCAACGCACCAATCAGAAGCGTCTACGTCCTTTACTGACTAACCAATCCCAGTGCGGTCTTTCTGATGTCAGCTTTTCTCGCTACTTCTGCTTCTGCTGACCCCTCCTTTACAAAATTTATCGGCAAACTTTTTACATTCACTTTTTACTAAAATTCTGTTAGTAACGCCACCATTATCTGTTTCGCTAACAAAAGAGATAGTCTTGACCTTTTTCACAAGAATTCCGTCTTTCCCGAGAGCAGCGAACAGTCTGCCCTACTACGGAATCATTACATCCGTCGATAAAGTAGCACTTCCCTCTACCTTACCCTTCTAGCAAGCATTAGTTAACAGTTTCTCTAGAAATAAAACACCTGTTGGAGACCCAATGCTCCTGAGAATTAAAACCAGAGTTTCACAATTAACCTGAATGCTATTTTATTTACACACATTCATAAGGAAAATGTAGTTCATTCACACAGAATCCTGTCTTTCCCGAGAGCAGCGGACAATCTGCCCTACTACAGAATTATTACATTAGTTAATAAAGTAGCACTTCCCTCTACTTTATTCTTCTAACAAGCTTAGAGAACACCTATTACCCTTCCAGTGATAAGCGTAATCAGGGTGCCTTTTGGACTCTTGGTACTTAAGACCAAAATTTCACAGGTGGCCTTCGCTACCCATACACTTCTTTCATTTAGAAAATATCTCTAATGGCAACACACGATGATGTTACCAAATCGAACCCAGACAATGCGTCATGCAACTCCAATCGTCACACGTTTTCCCCGTGTACCTACAGGGCACAATAATTCCGTCTTTCCAGAGAGAAGCGAACAATCTGCCCTACTACGGAATCATTACAAACTTCCCAATTCCTACATCCCAGAAGTCGTCAAACAACATAGAACGCGTCTCAACATAGAGTGTTGATACGTAAACCAATACTTACTGAAAACTTTTCTATTTTCAAATCCGCTCTAATGGCCTTCCCACGGAGTTCTCCTTCAGCTTCCGCGCCAGGACACTCTTGAGTATTAGTGCGCGCTATAAGTCTATTATAACATATAACATAACTTATCCAACATCCACAATCAATAATCAATATTCTAAATAGAAAAATCAATAAGCAATAATTAATCTATAACAATAATCACCAAACCAATGCAATAAAACCATCATCCTGATACCAGAAAAACTGATCCAGCGCGAGACCGGAGAGAGAAAAAGAGGGAAATCATATAACTATCCTCCCTGCGTCGCAGACCCAACTGCACACTAGCTCATTCACACATGCAGTCATTGGTGGGGCCCATAACACCAACACTCACACGTCTCTGACTCACGAGTCTGCACACAGGAGGGATGATGATATTGCGCTGGACATGTGGGGGGGGTACCTTATAACCTATAGGGAAGGAAAAGGTTTTTTACAGAATATATATTATCGTTCGTGACCTATAGATTCCTCATCCCAAACATCAAGGCACTCCACCCACTTGGTCGATGGACCAATTAGTTGGATTGGTTGATGGTGATTTAGAACCAGCTAAAACACATTTTAGGACTCAGAATCCTTTATTCTCTTTAACGAAAAACCACAAACTCATAATTTCCGTTAATTAATATTTGTTTATCTAAAATTTCATTTCAATTAATATTAGCATTTGTTTCATCAAAGTTTTAGAATTTTCTAAATCAAAAATTAAATCGCCGGACATTATGGTGCCGATCACGATCCTGTAAAAACCGGGTAAGAGCCGTCGGACGGAGCATATTCTCCGTCCGACGCGTACCCGGTCGTAACAATATACAAACATGGAAGTACGATTCGCACGGAAATACTATTTCCATACGAATCGTACAAAACCCCAACCGACGAAAATAAACATACAAATGTGATCCGGGAAAGCGCCGACGTGATGTCGGGACGCACGCAGCCTGCCATACACGAACCAGGAAGTACGATTCGCACCGACGTCATCCCGCACGGACAATATTTTCCGACAGCCAAAAACTGCCGGGAAATCAGGACGACGCGAACAAGGAGTACCTGCACGCGACGGACAGACATGGACCCTAACCTACGTGTCATCCCGGCCCACATACCAGTCGACCTCCTCTACAGGTTACGACGCAGACGCCGCAGAAGGTCAGAACAACAAAGGGAGGGGGGAAACGGGGGGGGGCAGGAGCAGGGGCAGGCCACAAAACCCCCACCAAAGTCACACAGCACACATGCCCTGGACATACCTGACTCCCAGGCCCTGGTCACTATGAGGGGGTGGGGGCGTGTCCAGCAAAGCCAGCGTCCGCCACAACGGAAGTGCTTGACAACGCAAACCGGCAATACAACAATACAGGTACGTCCCATACCCACGCCTTAAGAGCGTGGGTACGAGTCGTACCACGCCCACACCTACGTCACCCCAACAATGGCGGGACGGCTGTACCCACGTGGCAAAGGCCTGGGTACGGCCCGCACAAGCATTCCATAGCGTGGGTACGGATATGTACGGACCGTACCCCCACCCCTGTATGCATGGAGCGTACCCCCACCCCAACAGTGTAAGTACGACCCGTACCCTCACCCGCGTATGTATGGAGCGTACCCCCCACCCCAACAGTGTAAGTACGACCCGTACCCTCACCCGCGTACGTATGGAGCGTACCCCCCACCCCAACAGTGTAAGTACAACCCGTACCCTCACCCGCGTACGTATGGAGCGTACCCCCCACCCCAACAGTGTAAGTATGACCCGTACCCTCACCCGCGTACGTATGGAGCGTACCCCCCACCCCAACAGTGTAAGTACGACCCGTACCCTCACCCACGTACGTATGGAGCGTACCCCCCACCCCAACAGTGTAAGTACGACCCGTACCCCCACCCGCATACGTACGGACCGTACCCCCCACCCCAACAGTGTAAGTACGACCCGTACCCCCAAGCGTACATATCCTGATATAGGAGGGTTGGGTGCCGAGTCCTCCCAGCAGTGCCCAGTCACAGGAGGGGTGTGTGCAGAGTCCTCCCAGCAGTGCCCAGACACAGGAGGGGTGGGTGCCTAACACTCCCAGCAGTGCCCAGTCACAGGAGGGGTGTGTGCAGAGTCCTCCCAGCAGTGCCCAGACACAGGAGGGGTGGGTGCCTAACACTCCCAGCAGTGCCCAGTCATAAGAGGGGTGTGTGCAGAGTCCTCCCAGCAGTGCCCAGACACAGGAGGGGTGGGTGCCTAACACTCCCAGCAGTGCCCAGTCATAAGAGGGGTGTGTGCAGAGTCCTCCCAGCAGTGCCCAGACACAGGAGGGGTTTGTGCAGAGTCCTCCCAGCAGTGCCCAGACACAGGAGGGGTGGGTGCAGACTCCTCCCAGCAGTGCCCAGTCACAGGAGGGGTGTGTGCAGAGTCCTCCCAGCAGTGCCCAGACACAGGAGGGGTGGGTGCCTAACACTCCCAGCAGTGCCCAGTCATAAGAGGGGTGTGTGCAGAGTCCTCCCAGCAGTGCCCAGACACAGGAGGGGTGGGTGCCTAACACTCCCAGCAGTGCCCAGTCACAGGAGGGGTGTGTGCAGAGTCCTCCCAGCAGTGCCCAGACACAGGAGGGGTTTGTGCAGAGTCCTCCCAGCAGTGCCCAGACACAGGAGGGGTGGGTGCCTAACACTCCCAGCAGTGCCCAGTCATAAGAGGGGTGTGTGCAGAGTCCTCCCAGCAGTGCCCAGTCACAGGAGGGGTGTGTGCAGAGTCCTCCCAGCAGTGCCCAGACACAGGAGGGGTGGGTGCCTAACACTCCCAGCAGTGCCCAGTCATAAGAGGGGTGTGTGCAGAGTCCTCCCAGCAGTGCCCAGACACAGGAGGGGTGGGTGCCTAACACTCCCAGCAGTGCCCAGTCATAAGAGGGGTGTGTGCAGAGTCCTCCCAGCAGTGCCCAGACAAAGGAGAGGTGGGTGCAGAGTCCTCCCAGCAGTGCCCAGACATGGGAGGGGTGGGTGCAGAGTCCTCCCAGCAGTGCCCAGTCATGAGAGGAGTGTGTGCAGAGTCCTCCCAGCAGTGCCCAGTCATAAGAGGGGTGTGTGCAGAGTCCTCCCAGCAGTGCCCAGACACAGGAGGGGTGGGTGCAGAGTCCTTCCAGCAGTGCCCAGACACAGGAGGGGTGGGTGCGGAGTCCTCCCAGCAGTGCCCAGTCATAAGAGGGGTGTGTGCAGAGTCCTCCCAGCAGTGCCCAGTCATAAGAGGGGTGTGTGCAGAGTCCTCCCAGCAGTGCCCAGACACAGGAGGGGTGGGTGCAGAGTCCTCCCAGCAGTGCCCAGACACAGGAGGGGTGGGTGCAGAGTCCTCCCAGCAGTGCCCAGTCATAAGAGGGGTGTGTGCAGAGCCCTCCCAGCAGTGCCCAGACACAGGAGGGGTGGGTGCCTAACACTCCCAGCAGTGCCCAGTCATAAGAGGGGTGTGTGCAGAGTCCTCCCAGCAGTGCCCAGACACAGGAGGGGTGGGTGCCTAACACTCCCAGCAGTGCCCAGTCAGAAGAGGGGTGGGTGCAGAGTCCTCCCAGCAGTGCCCAGACACAGGAGGGGTGTGTGCAGAGTCCTCCCATCAGTGCCCAGACACAGGATGGGTGGGTGCCTAACACTCCCAGCAGTGCCCAGTCACAGGAGGGGTGTGTGCAGAGTCCTCCCAGCAGTGCCCAGACACAGGAGGGGTTTGTGCAGAGTCCTCCCAGCAGTGCCCAGACACAGGAGGGGTGGGTGCCTAACACTCCCAGCAGTGCCCAGTCATAAGAGGGGTGTGTGCAGAGTCCTCCCAGCAGTGCCCAGTCACATGAGGGGTGTGTGCAGAGTCCTCCCAGCAGTGCCCAGACACAGGAGGGGTGGGTGCCTAACACTCCCAGCAGTGCCCAGACACAGGAGGGGTGAGTACCTAACACTCCCAGCAGTGCCCAGTCATAAGAGGGGTGTGTGCAGAGTCCTCCCAGCAGTGCCCAGACACAGGAGGGGTGGGTACAGAGTCCTCCCAGCAGTGCCCAGACACAGGAGGGGTGGGTGCAGAGTCCTCCCAGCAGTGCCCAGTCATAAGAGGGGTGTGTGTAGAGTCCTCCCAGCAGTGCCCAGTCATAAGAGGGGTGTGTGCAGAGTCCTCCCAGCAGTGCACAGACACAGGAGGGGTGGGTGCAGAGTCCTCCCAGCAGTGCCCAGTCATAAGAGGGGTGGGTGCAGAGTCCTCCCAGCAGTGCCCAGACACAGGAGGGGTGGGTGCCTAACACTCCCAGCAGTGCCCAGTCATAAGAGGGGTGTGTGCAGAGTCCTCCCAGCAGTTCCCAGACACAGGAAGGGTGGGTGCCTAACACTCCCAGCAGTGCCCAGTCATAAGAGGGGTGGGTGCAAAGTCCTCCCAGCAGTGCCCAGACACAGGAGGGGTTTGTGCAGAGTCCTCCCAGCAGTGCCCAGACACAGGAGGGGTGGGTGCAGAGTCCTCCCAGCAGTGCCCAGTCACAGGAGGGGTGTGTGCAGAGTCCTCCCAGCAGTGCCCAGACACAGGAGGGGTGGGTGCCTAACACTCCCAGCAGTGCCCAGTCATAAGAGGGGTGTGTGCAGAGTCCTCCCAGCAGTGCCCAGACACAGGAGGGGTGGGTGCCTAACACTCCCAGCAGTGCCCAGTCACAGGAGGGGTGTGTGCAGAGTCCTTCCAGCAGTGCCCAGTCACAGGAGGGGTGTGTGCAGAGTCCTCCCAGCAGTACCCAGACACAGGAGGGGTGGGTGCCTAACACTCCCAGCAGTGCCCAGTCATAAGAGGGGTGTGTGCAGAGTCCTTCCAGCAGTGCCCAGACACAGGAGGGGTGGGTGCCTAACACTCCCAGCAGTGCCCAGTCATAAGAGGGGTGTTTGCAGAGTCCTCCCAGCAGTGCCCAGACACAGGAGGGGTGGGTGCAGAGTCCTCCCAGCAGTGCCCAGACACAGGAGGGGTGGGTGCAGAGTCCTTCCAGCAGTGCCCAGTCATAAGAGGGGTGTGTGCAGAGTCCTCCCAGCAGTGCCCAGACACAGGAGGGGTGGGTGCAGAGTCCTCCCAGCAGTGCCCAGTCATAAGAGGGGTGTGTGCAGAGTCCTCCCAGCAGTGCCCAGACACAGGAGGGGTGGGTGCAGAGTCCTCCCAGCAGTGCCCAGACACAGGAGGGGTGGGTGCAGAGTCCTCCCAGCAGTGCCCAGTCATAAGAGGGGTGTGTGCAGAGTCCTCCCAGCAGTGCCCAGTCATAAGAGGGGTGTGTGCAGAGTCCTCCCAGCAGTGCCCAGACACAGGAGGGGTGGGTGCAGAGTCCTCCCAGCAGTGCCCAGACACAGGAGGGGTGGGTGCAGAGTCCTCCCAGCAGTGCCCAGTCATAAGAGGGGTGTGTGCAGAGTCCTCCCAGCAGTGCCCAGACACAGGAGGGGTGGGTGCCTAACACTCCTAGCAGTGCCCAGTCATAAGAGGGGTGTGTGCAGAGTCCTCCCAGCAGTGCCCAGACACAGGAGGGGTGGGTGCCTAACACTCCCAGCAGTGCCCAGTCAGAAGAGGGGTGGGTGCAGAGTCCTCCCAGCAGTGCCCAGACACAGGAGGGGTGTGTGCAGAGTCCTCCCAGAAGTGCCCAGACACAGGAGGGGTGTGTGCAGAGTCCTCCCAGCAGTGCCCAGACACAGGAGGGATGGGTGCCTAACATTCACAGCAGTGCCCCTGCAAAGAAAAGGGTGGAGTACCCACAGATCCAATGCCCACAAATGTCAGTCAGGTGCACAAAGATCCTGCAGTACATGTACCACCTGTGTGCGAGGCTGGGAGTATACACATGCATAGCGCCAAAAAGAAAACATGTACACATGAAGTCATGACAACAGTCTACATACACAAGTACAGTGACCACCAAGGACGCCATGAATGATGCAGGTGGAGACATCGCTCAGCATGCATGGCCCAAGTCTAACGAGTCCGTCACACACCCAGCCAATGTAGACACAGCTCAGCACCACATATTGGAAAGACCCTGCAGGGAAGATGTCAGGTTACACAGAGGAAGGAACGATGTCACCATGCAGTAACTGCTTACAGGAACAAAGTTATGTAGCCAACAGCTTGTGATGGCACACAGATACCAGGGTCCACCCTATGACCAGCTCAAGACGACAATTCCCAAACACCCAACACATTATCACCACCCAAAATAATGGGGCAGGTCGACCAACAGCAGTACCAGACAGACAGTAGTGTACTAAGGAAAAATAAATTGCTTTATTCAGCATCCAAAAATCAGTTTGTACCTTGAAAGTTCAAAATGTACAATGCCCATAGGGCAATCCAAAGTTCACATCCAGGTGGGGGACACAGTGGGACGCGTGTCCCCTAGCTTGCCTGCACAGTCAGACTCCTTCGTCTTCCAGAGCGGGGAGGGCATCATGTGGGGGGGAAGGACCAGGCACCGCAGGGACATGAGGGCAAAGGGTAGGCGTCGTGGGTGCAGGGATGGAGGACTCCACCACAGGGGGTGGGGCAGGGCCAAAGGCGGAGGCCAGGATGTTGCTGCACACCTTAGCAAGGTCCTCCAGCGACTCCCCTGCACCCGAAGGAACCACAGGCCCCAAGGAGGGGGGGGGGCGGAGGGATGGGTCGCAGCGCCACTGGGGGAGGGTGTGGACAGGGGGGGGACTCAACCACCCTGACCGGGGACTCCCTTGACCGCTTGCGGGGTGGTGTCACAGTGGGGCTCAGGGACAGAGCGGCCATGAAGGAGTCTTTGCCGGATATGTGGCCAGGAGAGCTGAGGGGAGGGGATTTGGAGGGAGTGGATTTGGTGGAATGCGGACTCCCACTCTGGCTGCGTGGCTTACGTTTGCCCCCGACCCAGTGGGTGTGCCTACTTCACCCTGTGTGTGCGTGCCAGGAGGTGTGCGTATGACCTTCCCTGCTGGTGTGGTGCCTGTGTCTGTTGTGGTGGGTGCATGCTGACGTCTGGGTGTACATGGGACAGGCATGGGAGTGGGAAGTGTGGATGGGTCAGGGGTAGGGGGTTGGACGTAGCGCTGCAGGAGACCCACTGCTGCAGTCAGTGTCGAGTCAATGGACCTCAGCAAGTTGCGTTGGTCAGCCTGCGATGAGAAAATGCCCTCCAAGTATGCCTCCATGTTGTTCAGCACTTGGCTGTGGCCATGGAGGACATTAAGCATCGCAGCCTGACCAACCTGCAACTGCCGCTGGATGTCCACAGACTCGGCATTGGCGGCAGCAGTGGAGACAGGTGCAGGGGGTGCGGTGCCTGGCAGGAAGGAGACATGTGGTGACCGGGCACGCTGGGAAGGGACACGAGCAAGTGGGAGGCGGCTGATGGCAATGGAGGGGTCGGGGAGAGATGTTGTGCCGCTGTCAGCTGCTGGTGCAGCCTCCGCCCACTCGGAGAGATCATCCTCGGACCCGTCAGCTTCATATTCTGTCGTGCCAGTGGACAGGTCCTCGGCCTCACTCTCCTCCGCCTCAGTTCCACTCAATGTGCCAGCCACGATGTCAACGCTGGCACTGGTGCTCGGTCCCTCCACTCCGTCTGTGCTCATGTCTCCCTCCGTGTCCCCCGACGATGCTGTGGGCAAGGTGAAGAGACAGCAATTAATCATACACCTGTATACATATGTCACATGAGTCCAATCTACATAGGTTACAGTGCATAGCCTGAAAAGAAAGATCAGTAACATCTACAAAACAAGGTACAGATGTAGGGCATGCAACACACAGTTGGTTGACCCACCATGCCACTGAAAAACCATGGAGAGCATGACACAATAGCAAATGACATGAAATGGAGTTTGACAGAGGAGCCAGGCCCTGGGGACAATCCAGCACTGCATCTGCACCACATAGGGATGAGCAGGGACCATATCCATGAACTTGAGGCACATGCTGCATAGGTAATACTGGAAACATGCCCACCATGACTGGCTCACTGCACCTTGAGTGTATGTCCAGACAAACATCACACACTGGCCAGACCTAGCAAGGAGACATCAGGTTTTGACATGTAGGCTTTGCCCGCACCAACCACCCCCTACATGAGACAATTTGTTGAGACACAGGAAGCGCTTAGATCTCTTAGTCTGGCTGAAATACACATGGGCTGCATAAATGCAAGATTGGACACCAAATACCCAAGGTGCGCCTGTCCAAAGAATCATGTACAAATGGTCATCATCAGATGATTGTAACAAGACACACAGGCACTGGCCACCGTGAGTATGAACAAGGAAAATCAGGTCAGGCTGTACAGTAGACACTTGTACTACATATTACGTCAATAAACATGGTGCCAGGGGACAATGGCACAGAGCACAACCTATGCTGTAGACACTGAGAGTGTCCACATTTTGTGATGACACACATGACACCTAGGAAAATATGCCCCAGAGGACAGTAGTGGCCACACAACTCCATGGTCCTGAATGGGAATGACTGCAACACACGCCACCATCCCTGCACTATGCGTATCGCACACTCATGCACATCATGTCACAGGCCACAACATAGGACATGCGTGCTGTAAGGCATGACACTTGAGAGACTAACTCCCATGTCTGGACTCAGCATCAGTGCCAACTGACATGGAACCCACAAGTACTGAACTGGACAGGGCACAGGCAAGGTCCCAAAACCTGTTACACACCACCCCCACACATGATGCTACAGGCATAGTTCACGTGGAGAAAGTGCCAGCCTACATAACCTTGTGAAGGAGTGACTACACACAGACCAGGGAACACATTGCAAGGAGGGGAAGGGAGGCAGGAGACCACCGCTATACTGTGGGTAACAGGATCTGCACAGCACCTTTAAACCCTGGCAGTGTATCCATGCAACTGTGCACTTACAAATGCTGGTGACACACAACAAACACACATGTACCTACCCCCTTCCTGCTGCTGCTTCTCCTGTAAGCGCCTGTCCAAGTCTGGAAATACCACCGTCAGCACACGCTTGTGGATGTGGGTCAGACGGCGGCGCCCGAGGTTCTTATGGGTCTCAGGTGAGTCCCCCAGCAGGACCCGTGCGATCCTCCGCGTCCAGCACCGGATATCCTGCCAGCGTTTCCTCACCTGGGCCAGGCGCCGCTTGCGACCCTCCGTCCTCCTCACGGCACTGACGGCGTTCATCCAGATCTGCTTCTTGGCAGAGGCGCCTACCTGTGAGGATGAACAAGTGACACTACATCAATACACCTGGCACATGTCACAGAGACACATATTAGGACAAATTTGCTGTTTACAACAAGGCATAGTATGCATCCAACGCATTGCACCTTTGTCATAGGGACATGATCCTCTGGGGAAGGGCAAAAGCAGTACGTGCCATTGAAAGTACACAGGTGGAATGAGGGCAACGACACAATCAATGATCCAGGCTCACACTGTGCATCACAAGCTACACCAGGATAATGTGCAGCACCTCTAAGCAGTCACATGCCACAGGCCACTGACGCTACCTCAGCAGAGTACACAGACACACACAGGCACAGGACATTCACCTGCCATTGCCAAATGCAGCGACAAACCTCACTCTGCACATGTGCCACTAGACGGGGGGCATCACAGCTGTGGGGCTGGCTCTGCACGTCAGACACACAGCACTGCTCCCTGCTCACATCACATGGGCAGGGTATATCCATCCCTCATGCAGCCTGGGTGCCACACTCCACATATGCACCCACCCACATGACAGGGGACTTACACACACACCGATGTCCAGGGTACGAACACATCATGTGGACACTCTCAGCACAGGTACACAGAACTAACACACATCTGTGGGTACAGTCACCTGTCACACTGGGCTGACCACATAATCACATGAGGACTGTAGAGGCCACATTCCCAGGAGGACAAGACAGGCAGAATGTGGCATGCACCATGCAGTGATTGTCACAGTAAACACAATGCAAGTGAGGACGGCAGACATGCACCACAGCATGCTCTGGCTGGGAGACATCAGGCATTCCCCCCCCTGGGACCCCCCCCTACAGTACATAGCATGTGTGTCACACCTGGACACAATGTCAGAAGTCACAGTCACAAACAAGGGACACAGTCTGTGCTAGTAGACTCTGCACTCACCTGATACCCTGGTCGCCCATACAGCAGGGGGTACTGTGGGAGGATCACATCCAGCAATGCCAGGTTCTCCTCCAGGGTGAAAGGCTGTGACCTCTCCACAGACCTTGACATGGTTCCAGGGAATCAGTAGCAGCAGCTGGGTCGTAGAATCCAAAGATGTGCAGGCAAGTGCTCCCTCATGGGACCTGGCTGCCTTATATCTGCCTTGCTGGCCTGTTTCATGCACAGGAGTACAGAGTGATTGGTCACTCACATTTGCATCCTATGTTTCCTCCAATCCCTTCAAACCTAGCACAGTCAGTGGGTTCTGATTGTGTTTTTTTCTTGAGCATGATGTCAACTCCAGAACCACATTGCAACAAAGTAGATTTCTTCAAACTGACTTCTGCTGTGCACCTGCTGAAAAAAATTCAAACTTTAAACTTGGTCTCCATGACAACCAACATGCATGTAGGCCTTTATACTTGTCCCTCATGTGTCCCCTATGTAATTTGGAGTTTCACACACATGTACGGTGCATACCGGGGCCCTAGGGCACCCCAAAAGCATAGCAACGGCCCGTACAGGCGTGTGTACGGTCCGTATCACTATGGGTGTGCTCGCGTATGCGTACCCATAGTGATAGTGAGCGTACAGGCGTGTGTACGGTCCATATCACTATGGCTGTGCTCGCGTATGCGAACCCATAGTGATAGTGAGCGTACAGGCGTGTGTACGGTCCGTATCACTATGGGTGTGCTCGCGTATGCGTACCCATAGTGATAGTGAGCATACAGGCGTGTGTACGGTCCGTATCACTATGGGTGTGCTCGCGTATGCGTACCCATAGTGATACGGACCGTACACACGCCTGTACGCTCACTATCACTATGGGTACGCATACGCGAGCACACCCATAGTGATACGGACCGTACACACGCCTGTACGCTCACTATCACTATGGGTATGCATACGCAAGCACACCCATAGTGATAGGGAACGTACACAGGCCCTCTGAGCGAATGTACGGTGCCTTTCACACATCACAGTGGTGACAGGCAGCGCACAGGAAGGAATAGAGCTGACTTACTTGTCCATGGATGGACATCAAGGCATTGTCTGGGCATTACTACATGTGTGGGGCACAGGTGTGAAAGTCTGTGATGTGGCACATTACTCCTGAGTCGAGGAGGCAACAGATGTATGATGAGATGTGTACAGATGTTATGTGTGACGGTGCAATGTGTGCCAGCCATGCCCTTAACTCCCTTGACATGTGTGCATGTCGTACTGCACACTTGGGATGAGCGTCACTGGCATGGCACAGTCAACAACACACGCAAGTGTCCCCTGATGCCCGCTACAGGGGTTACCACACCAGACATGTCACTACCCACTGTGCACGATGTGTCTATGTCATGTATGTGTGGTGTGTTCCCATTAGCTTTATGTTGGTGCTCCCTCAAAAGCATCAGCTGTTGCAGCAACCAACATGTGTCTGTGTGTAGATGGACATGGCACACTGTTACGCACACCAGGCCACATGTGGTATCGGATGTGAGGTGCGTATGTATGCATGGGACATGGAGTAGCGTAACAAGGACATGTCTGCATCCTCTCAATGTATGTGTGGTGAGTCATTACATGTACACCTTATTGGCAAGGTGTGTGGGCTGTCCTAGTGTAATGTCATGTGACCTGTGGCTCTAGTGTTCCGCTACCTGTATCTGAAATCGACATCCTACTTCTGCTGATGTGTTGATGTATGTCACTCCTGTGTTGCGTCTGGCTGTTCACTTACACTGGGACACAGCTAATCCTATGCCATGGGATGTGGAGGTTCACAATCGCCGTGTGTAGCTGGGTCTTGGTAGGAGTGTCACCTGGCAGCCATACGTGTCCAGGGCATGTGGCACATACCTGACTCCGTATGTAGCATATGTGTATTGACAGATTAACATGTGCTCAGTACAAATAAATTGTTGTTGTAGTGCACTCACTCTTCCTTGTCACTTCCAAATTACTGCAGAGCGCCGCCTCTTCCCCGACCAATTCCGGACTTGGCTGACATGCGGGAGAATGACTGTTTCCGGTGCTACCGCTTCCCCCAACCGTTGATTGAGGAGTTGACGGCAAGGCTGGCACCACACCTGCAACCGCTGCACAGGTATCCTACGGCACTGACACCCAAGCTGAAGGTGATGGCAGCCCTACATTTTCTTGCCACGGGTACCTTTCAATATACCATTGCTCATGTTGGTGGCATGTCCCAGAGCATGTTCAGCCGTGTGCTGCATGATTTCTTAGAGGCCATGTTGCTTCACCTGGATGAGTTCATCCATTTCCCAACTCCTGAACTGTTGACTGGGGTCAAGCGTGGATTCTATGCCCTGGGAGGGATGCCCCATGTCATTGGGTCCATAGATGGGACACATGTGGCTTTGGTACCACCACAGGCACAGGAGGTAGCGTACAGGAATCGCAAGCACTACCACTCCATCAATGCCCTTGTGGTGTGTCTGTCCAACATGGTGATTTCACATGTCTGTGCTCGTTTTCCAGGATCAGCACACGATGCCTACATCATGAGGCGTAGCAGGGTGCCTGAAATGATGACGCAGCTGCGCAACGAACGAGCATGTGTTGTTGGTGGGTACACTCTGTCTGTCCTGTATTTTGCGTAGACTTACAGCACGACCGCTTCTCCTGTCCTACTCATGTCCATGTGGTTTCCATGTAGGGGACGCTGGCTATCCCAACATGCCATGGCTGATCACACCTCTCCGCAACCCCATCACGCCGGCCCAGCTCCGCTACAACACCGCCCATGGCCGGACAAGGCGAGTGATTGAGAGGACATTTGGCCTCCTGAAGAGCCGATTCAGATGCCTCCACAAGACCGGCGGCGCCCTCCCATATGCCCCGGCGAAGGTCTGCAAAATCTTCATGGTCTGCTGCATGCTGCACAACATGGCAGTTGAGAAAGCTGTGCCACTCATCCTGGATCAAGATGATCAGGACCATCCACCCGTGGAGGACGAAGGGCTTGGCAATGGGGCTAGTGATGTGGAGGATGTGGTTCCGCAAGAGGACATCCGGAGTCGGCTCATACGCGACTTCTTTGCTTAGTGGTGAGTACCAGTGTCTGTGTGTGCATGCATTGGTCCCCATGTGGCATGTGTTGCGATGTGTGTGTCCATCTGCATGTATGCCACGTGAGTCAGAGGTGTGTGTGGATGTGTCACTGGAGTGATGAGTGTATTTCCCCAGTCATAATTGTGACCTAGCATGTTGTCATCCTTACATGTGTCGAGTACATGCACATGCAAGTGGCTGTGCTTTTTGTGGCTGACTTCTTGTGTGTCTCTCATCCCCAGGTACTTGCGCATGCCGTCTGCTGGTTGCATTGTTGTGGCACTGCTATTCCTCATGGACACGTCATCGTGTGCTGACTCAGCGTTACACGCACGGACAAGTTTGGAAGTCTCCTTAGGGTAAGGGATGCATCAGGGGTGTATTGGGTGTGGCTGTTGTTTCCGATGTGTGCACACTGCCCCTGTCGATGTTTGGTTCCTCTGCAGACATGTCGCATCACCATGGGACACATTACATGTAGCTGGGTACACCTGAATAGATGGTCAGACTTGTTGACAGTCATCTGTGATGGGATAGTGGATTGTGATGATGGCATCAATGTGTGTAACACTGCCCTCGGACACATACGGTTTGCATTGGCTTGACATGGTGTGGGACTTCCACATCAGAGGATCAATGGTGTATGGCAGCCTCTCCGTGAGCAGCAGGGGGTGTTTAGCCGACACTTGTGTGCCAGTTCCATGGCTATCACGCATTTGTGCAGCAGAAGGGGGGTTCCAGTGTTGGACCCACATGTTACTCCACATGACCTGTTTATATGTACTCCGAGTTGCCTCTGCATTCCCGAATACGTGAATAATAAAGGTGTCCCTATGCCTCCAAAGTGCCTATTCTCAGTCAATGCTGGTGTGTTGCCACGGTGCATACAGCATGTCTGGCATGGTTTTCCGTGATAGTGGCTATGTGTCTATGTGTCGAGTAGCAAGATGCAAGCAGTTTGTGTGGGATTAGACTGTGTATTGTGCATGATGTCCATGACTGTGTGGGTATTGTGACATGTGCCATCCCCATGCATCCAACGTTGGCCAGGCCACCATTCTCTGCATCCACCTGACTCAAGCTTGCAGGACATGGTTCTGCCACCTGTCCACACGTACCTGGGTGCCCCCCAGGACACTCCACATGATCCCTGACCTCTGCGCATGGCTGTCGCTGTACTCAATATGTCTGTCGGCACGGTTGTGCGGCCACCCCCTCAGCTGGTTGGGCCCATCACGGGTGTGTATGGTGCTCCATGTGTGTCTTGCCTACTACATTGTGACCCATGTGTGTCCTGTGCCAGACTCAGGCCCCAGGGTGTGGATGGTTGGAGTCATATGAGAACTCTGGCATGGTTAGACTTAACAAGACACATGTAAGGTAATAATGCAAAATGTAGGCATCATCTCTTTATCGTGTAACTTTTATTTTTGTTGGGGTACGTGGGGGGGGAAATGACATGAGGGGCTTTCCGGGTGTGTGGAATCCAAAGTTCACTAGGGGAGTTGGTGTCCTTGCCATTGGAAATCCTCAGAGTCCATGCCACAGACTTTGACAACATTGGTCAGACAGTGACCAGCAAGTCCATGTGGCAGAGAATGTCTTTTGCTGATGAGCTGCTGTTGGTCCAGTGGGCCAGGTGCCAGGCCAGGTGTCCTGGAAGATGGTGCTGTTGCGCCGACCCTCACGGTCTTTTCCGTGGACGACCCGCCCTCCTGCGGGAACCCTCAGAAGCAGGCCGTGACGATGTTTGGGATGCTCTGTCGGATGTCTCCTCCTCCTCCTGATCCCTCCCTGTCGGAGGTGATTTTCTATGCCTGGCGGCACAGGGATGGTTGCCCATGTTGTCAGCTATCCGACGGAGTGTACTGTGAATTCCCCTGAACACCGTCACGAGCTCAGCCTGTCTGTCCTCCATCCGCCCTTGGTGTCGCAGTAGTTAGGCATGTTGCTCCGCATGTTGCTGGGCCTGCTGGGTCTTGATCTCCTCGAGGATGGACACAACCTGGGCCATGCCCGTGGTGTCCTGCCGGTATGTGTCCAGGATGTTTCTGACATGGGCATATACCGGTTCCGCAGCCTACTGGTCAGGCTCGCGCCTCCGCCGTCCTCCACTCCCACCACCCCTGCCCACTTGCACCTGGCCTGCCCTTGTGGGCACATCGGGTCTCCGGGACCCCTGAGGGGTGGCATTAGCGTTGTCGCCTGCCTCCTCCTGGGTGCCCGGTACACCGTGTCCCTCCTGGTGAGCCTGGCTGCATTGTGGTGGTGGGGCAGGGATCCTGGGTGTCTCCTGGGATGTGGCAGGAGTGGGGGTGGTGGTTGGCCCAGTTGTACCTGACGCAGGTGCTGCAGGTGGTTGGACACCAGAGGGGCCAAGTTGGTCGGGGTCGTCCACAGAGTGGTGAGAGTCGTCACTGCCGGTGGGATCGGCATCCCGCAGAGCCGGGTCCTGTGAGTCTTTCCCCCCAGTGTTGGTGGGTGATCCACGACGTTGACCTGTGTGTGAGAGAGACAATGTTATTTATGTTCCATGCAACATCCATGTTTCATTCATTTCAAAGTTGGCACATTTCCTCTGGGAATTTGGATATGTCTTGCATTCCATTCACAGTGCACTTGTGCATGGGTATGTCCCTTGGCCACATCTTTTGAGACTTTACCTATGTGTGGCTCAGTCTTACTTGCTTTGTCAATTGTGACTGCAGTCATCAGTGGAGTGAGCAGGTGTGGCGAGCCATGCATTGGCGCCTTCCGTGTTGCACTGTACGTTCCACACACTTATATAATGCAGGTAGCTGGCGTTGTGCTTGTGCACAGGTTGAGACATGGCCCTGTGTTTTGCCATGGAGAAGAGGGGGGTTCAGGCACTGGCCACCCTTGTCTACATGCACGCTGTCCACCTGCTGACGAGCAGACATTCCCACACCCCCCAAGGCTGAATTGGTCTCCCTGGGTGTCCCTTTCTCACTCCCTCTCTGTCCCCCTCTCCCTCCCTCTGTGTGTCAGCCTCCTCCCCCTGTCCGTCTCCCTGTGTCTCCCTCCCTCTCTCTCCCCCTCTCCCTCCCTCTGTGTGTCACCCTCTGTCACCTCAGCCCAGCTTCCTAGGCACACACTTTTAGCAGATCTTTGAATGGCCCTTGGCTTGTTGATGTGAGTTTGTTTCTGATCTCCAGGCACCCATTGGGTGTAGTGTGTGTGTCTGCGCTGCTGCTGTGGTGGTGTGTGCTGCCACTCTTTCACAGTGTTGGCTGTTCATTAGCTGCTGTCATGTGCAAAAAGTGCCTTCACCCCCATGTCTTAATGCAAGGCGTCCGCCATTTGCTGGCAAGTCTTTCCTGTGTGGGGACACACTGTTTGTCTGGCTGTGACCTAGGCCATATGGGCAGAGGGCATTGTTGTCTGCTTCTGAGTTGCACTATGTGATTTTTGGGGCCCACACTCCCGCCATCCGGCTTGTGTTGGTGTTTTCTGTGGCCTGTGACTTGGCATTGTCCAGCTGGGTGCATGGGGCATGGTGGCGCTAGTGGCATGTGCGTGTTCATGGAGTGTGGTTGAGTCATGCGATAGCTTAGGGTGGTTGCGTGACTGATTGTGAGTTTGGTTGTGGATGACGTTCCCTCCATGTGAGGTGAGTTGTTTGTGTACTCACCCGGGTCTCGGAGTCCTTCTAATCCGCCCACTGCCACCACCGGCAGTATGGCCATCACCCTCTCCTCCCAGGGATGGTATTGTACGGGTCTGCGGGGCGGCCCTCCTCCTGTGATGTTGGCCTGGTTGTGGTCGTCGGTCATTTTGGCTCGGACCCTCCTCCGCAGATCGTACCACCTGGCTTGGCATTCATGCCTGGTCCTTCTGGTGGACGCAGCAGCATTCACAGCATCGACAATCCTCTGCCACATGGCTGTTTTTTCGGAAATGCTGGTCTGTCTGACCAATGTTCCAAAGAGGTGTGGCTCGACTCTGAGGATTTCGTCGACAAGGACCTCCAACTCTTGGCTAGTGAACTTTGGATTCTTGTTAGTGGGCATGGTGAGGGGTGTGGGTGTGGATGGTTGTGGGGGGTGTGGGTGTGGATGGTTGTGGGTGTGTGGGTGTGGTTGTGCAGGTGTGTGTGAATGTGATGAGGGGGTGTTTGTGAAGGTGTGTGTGTGAAGGTGTGCAAGTGTAAGGTGTAGTAAAGGTTCAAGTATGGTGCTGTAGGTTGTCTGTGGGGTCTGGCAGCAGTGAGTCTGTTGCAAAGGCTCATGGTTTGTGTGTGTGGGCCCTTTTTATTGGTCCATTGGTGGGTGTGGCTGTGTTTGAACTTTGGGTGGGTGTGTTATAAGGAGTGGTTGTGTTTTGGGCCTCTGTTTGGGATTTTGGCAGTTGCAGGTCAGTGAATGTGTTGTATTTGTGCTTGTTGGACATGTTTTGTGGCTTTGTGCCATTCGAATAGTGTATTCTTGTGTTGTTGTGCTTTGTCCTGGTTGTGTACGTGCGTTTTTAGCGTGTGTACGGTGTGTGGGGGTACGCTCCATACATACGCGGGTGAGGGTACGGGTCGTACATCCACGGTTGGGGTGGATGTACGGTCCGTACATACACGGTTGGGGTGGGGGTACGCTCCATACATACACGGGTGTGGGTACGGGTCGTACATCCACGGTTGGGGTGGGGGTACGCTCCATACATACGCGGGTGAGGGTACGGGTCGTACATACACGGTTGGGGTGGGGGTACGGGTCGTACATACACGGTTGGGGTGGGGGTACGCTCCATACATACGCGGGTGAGGGTACGGGTCGTACATCCACGGTTGGGGTGGGGGTACGGTCCGTACATACACGGTTGGGGTGGGGGTACGGTCCGTACATACACGGTTGGGGTGGGGGTATGCTCCATACATACGCGGGTGAGGGTACGGGTCGTACATACACGTTGGGGTGGGGGTACGCTCCATACATACGCGGGTGAGGGTACGGGTCATACATACACGGTTGGGGTGGGGGTACGGGTCGTACATACATGGTTGGGGTGGGGGTACGCTCCATACATACGTGGGTGAGGGTACGGGTCTTACATCCACAGTTGGGGTGGGGGTACGGTCCGTACATACACGGTTGGGGTGGGGGTACGGTCCATACATACACGGTTGGGGTGGGGGTACGCTCCATACATACACGGGTGTGGGTACGGGTCGTACATCCAGGGTTGGGGTGGGGGTACGCTCCATACATACGCGGGTGAGGGTACGGGTCGTACATCCACGGTTGGAGTGGGGGTACGCTCCATACATACGCGGGTGTGGGTTCGGGTCGTACATCCACGGTTGGGGTGGGGGTACGCTCCATACATGCGCGGGTGAGGGTACGGTCCGTACATACACTGTTGGGGTGGGGGTACGCTCCATACATACACGGGTGGGGGTACGGGCCGTACGTACACGGGTGTATATACACGGGTGGGTGTACGGTCCGTACGTACGGGGTGTACATGCACGGGGGCTGGGGGGGTGGTTCGGCGCATACATACGGGGCTGGGGGGGTGTTCGGCGCGTATGTGGGCACATGTCTCCATGGTTGCTATGGGAGTTCGGTGCGGACGGTGTTTTTTCCATCCGGTTGTGACATCGGACGCACGGGATGGATCGTACTAGCGCGGTCGGACTTCACTTTTCACATTTGTACGGTAAATCATCCGAGGATGTGTCGGACACATTTTCCAACCCGAGGACGTGTGGGGAATAATTCCCAATGCGATTCGTATGGTCTTTTTCCCATGCGAATCGTAGTTGGCAGTTTGTACGGCACTTGTACGATTCGTACGGTAAAAAGACCGGATACGAGTCGTACGGGGAATTTTTTTACAGGATTGTAATTGGCACCTATATTTACCATTAAATTGTCCAAATAAAGCAGGTCAAAGCTCAAAGTCCGAAAGTTCTTGGCTCAGCACGTTACAGTCCCAAAGATCTTCATAGGACCAGAAATCGTGCAAGCATAAGTCATCGCCAGCATAGACAGCATCCACCGCATCCACCGCAACTACCCCTCCCTATTGTACTACTCTTTTTATAATAAATTTCAGGATAATGTGAAACAATTTTAGGCGGAGAAAGTCTGTGATTGGCTGATCGAAAACGTCCGATATTTGTTCATCATGGTTTCTCATGGATTTTGCTGTTTCACTCCCGGAGATGACATAGTCTTTATGTTTAAAGTCTTAGTTTTACTTGTATGATTCGATTGTTCATTTTAAACCGTTTTTTACTATCCATGCCTTTAGCAGCCCACCAAGATCCGATCCTTATTCATCTTTTGGATCCACTCAGGAATGCAAACATCACATATGCAACATAAATCATGCGATATCTATGAATGAATGAAAAAAGAATTTAGTTAAGCGCACTGTGACCAAGCGGCTTCCTGGCACTAAAGGCTCTGAACCAGCAAACACAGAAATCAGTCCAGGGGAGTTAACGGGAGTACGCCTGAGAGAACAAGATAGTTTTCAGTGCAGAACAAAAGTGAGAATAAATAGGAATAGATCGCATAGAAAGAGGAAGACTATTCCAGAAACGGGGGGCCAAAACGGAAAATCTGGTACCTCCCGTTCTGGATTTACGGAAACGGGGAACATTGAGAAGGGCCAGAGAGGAGGAGCGAAGAGTGCGAGTAGGGGCGTGAGAAGAAATAAGAGAACAGATAAAGGCCGGGGCAGAACGGGCATGAGCCCGAAAAACAAGACAACCCAATTTAAAGAGGGATCTCTGGTGAACGGGAAGCCAGTGAAGGGACTTAAGTACAGGAGTGATGTGATGGGTTTTGGGAAGATGAAAAATGAGACGGGCAGCCTGGTTCTGAATGGCTTGTAAGCGACGTATTTCATAGGCTGGTATGCCCACATACAGGCTGTTCCCGTAGTCAAGACGGGAAGTGATCAGGGCCATGATGATAATTTTGAGGGTATCAGAAGAAAAAAAACGAGAGATTTTTCGGATGAGCCGAAGAGAGAGAAAACAAGAAGATATAACGGAACTGACTTGGGCGTGCATGGAAAGGTCATGACTAACCCGGATACCCAGGGTTCTAACAGAGGAGACAGGTGCAGGGGGGGGGGGCAAAGGTAGAGGGCCAGAAGGCAGAAGACCAAGGACTCGATAAGCCACCCGTTAAGACCAACTCGGTCTTGTCCGGGTTGAGCTTAAGGTGATTGAAGCTCATCCACTCAGAAATAAAGACCAGGGTGGAACGAAATTTAGAAAGGGACAAAGAAGGGGAAGAAAGATCAAAGACGAGCTGGAGGTCATCTGCGTAATTATACACAGAGACCCCCAGGTCGAGAAGAGAAGTGATAAGAGGATAGATATAAAGATTAAAAAGAAGAGGGGAAAGAGAAGAACCTTGAGGAACCCCACAGGAGACCAGACGAGTGGGGGCAGAAAAAACAGATAGGTGAACCGCTTGAGAGCGTCCCGTAAGAAAAGAGGCCAGCCAGGAAAAAGCAGAACCCCGAATGCCCGCTGCGCTGACACGGCCGAGAAGGATGGAATGGTCCACCGTGTCAAACGCAGCGGACAAATCGAGGAGGACCAAAGCTCGGGGAAGGGAGGAATCGGCCTTTAATTTCAGTTCATCGAGAACTGCGAGAACCACCGACTCCGTAGAGTCGGTACCACATGTACTACTATTAATATGCGTACATATTTTAATCATTCAAGTTATTTTGCCATGCAAATAGCAATTTCCCACGTGTAATTTGTGTATGCAAAGGTTGGGTTAGGATAACACACCACACTGTTAGTAAAACTATAATCAGTAAGTTATATGGTTAGTCTTTTCATGCAAAAATAGAGGAGGTATCCAACATTTTGTTCTACCTGCTCCATCAATGGCACTGCCTTGGTGCCACACAAAAGATCTAAGATGCTGTAAAACAAGAAATCATTCACTACAAAGGAAGGATTTGTCCCGTTAAATCCTCCTCTGTATATTTGACAATAAATGTGGGTACATTTTAAGCCCTCTGCACTGAAAATGAAACCTCCTCCTCTCCAATACTCAACCTTCCGGCTTCTGCGCCTCGCAGCCCGCCGGACCGAGCTAGCCCGCTCCTCTCTGTACACGAATAAACTGTCCCCTGGGCCCCGCTCGGGCTGAAGCGGCAGGTTTCTGCTTCTTCGAGCTTTTAGATGCTCGCCACACTCTCGCGTGCATCCTGAAATTCTCACCGGCCTGAATTATTTATTCCCCAGGCGCCGATGAGCGCGAAGCTCCGTCTTCGCGAGATACCGAGGAGGACATAAAGCAGCCCGGCGCCACCATTAGCAGGGAAGGGCTGGGAGAGACCGGTACTGTTTCATGCTTGAGCTCAACTGTTTAAGAGTTTGACAACAAGCAAACTGGTTCTGCTAAATGTTTTTCCCCAGGTGAAAAGAATTATAGGTCCAACTGCCTGCCGAGGCACAGGATCGCTGCCAACACTTCCTGGTTTGAAGTGTTGGCAGCCAATCAGAGGCAAACTCGTGCTGGTTGGGGGGGGGGGTTAGGCTCCGCCCAGATATCGAAACTTTTTATTTTTTGAATTTCTCAGGAACTACTGAATGTATTTACACCATTTAAAAAAAAAGGCTCTTTCTGAACCAAGACCTACCTTTTTGCCAAATTTGGTGTAATTCTGTTCAGCAGTTCGGGCTCTAGCTTTGTCTAAGGTTTCCTATGGAAATTAACATGGGGAAAACGCGTTTTGGGACCCCCCTTTTTTCTCAGCCCCCGCTTGTCGTATCACCCTGAAACTTTCAAGACAGGAGCTGGCTGGGGCGGGCCACTAGTTTTGAAATTTCATGAAGATTCGTCAACCGGCACCAAAGTTATTGGGAAAACAAAAAACGCTTTTCCTATGAAAACTAGGTCCTAACTATAACTACCTACTGGTGACCGCCAGTCAGGGCCGGACTGGTAATTCCGGGCACCAGGCAATCCCCCGGTAGGCTGGATGGGGTGGGGGCCAGTTTTGTGACAGGGGGACGATTTTGTTGCTGGGGCCGATTTGACCCTGGCGTGACCAAGTAAACAACAAGCACAACTATCTGCATAAAATGCAGCTGCTGGTGGTGCTGCACGCACCGTCCGTGTCCGTGATGTCATGTCACTCGATTTTATTTCATTTAGGCTAGCCTATTATTTATTAAAAATCCACCTCGATGTCTGCACCATGCGCCCCAACACAGCACGCAGTGATGTCTCTTTAGTCTCCGCTTTCGCGTCTGCACGGCGTGCCGTGGTACAGTCATTCACTGTTAGGGTGGGGTCTGGAGTCAGTGGACCTGGTGATCATGCGCAAGCGCATGGGGGGTCCGCAATAAAAAGTGCATGTGACTGCGAGGCAGGGGAGACCAGAGAGTGAGACAACTGAGAAAGAGGCTGGAGCGGAGCCTGGAGACCCCCTATCATTTAATTATTTGTAGCCTGCCCCAGGGCCATGTCTGCCACCCGGCACCCAAAGGTGAGTGATCATTTGCATTGCATGCAATCCCACCTTTATCAATTCATGGCCAGGCACTGTCTGGGGGCGTCACGACCGGGCCGGAATTAAAAGCAAAAGGTTCCGCGACCGCCGGCAGTGCCTGCTTCCTTGCGGCTGTGTGCAGATCTGTTCCACTTCCCCTCCTCCTTGTGTTTTCTCCATACATGTGACGCATCTGCCTTAACTTTGCAGCTATTCACCATGTAGGGTACAGGAGGAGGCAGTAAAATAGGGACAACGTTCAACTAAAAGGATTAATGGCAAACCCAATGAAAAATTTGAAATAGGTGAAATTTAACGTTCACTATTTCCTTTGCTAGCCGATCACTGCTGATATGTCAGTTTAGAACTTTTCGTCCGTTTTTGGTTTGGTTTGCTACTCCCAATCAGACGTGGTAGCATCTACTGTGCTCTGTGTACAGACATGGAATTAGTCGTATAGCAAGACTACACCTACTACAGGCATGCGAAGTGAACTCAGAGCGGCTGTACTGTACCATACCATCTCTGTTTACCACTAGCACCGACAGTCAGATAAACCTAACAGTAGAGCATACAGGTTTGGGAATACAAAGTCTGGTGCACAACATGTCTCGTACAGCACGACAACACTCTTTACACTTAGCAACAACTACTGCCATACAATGACAACAGACTGCCTGCGCCTTCTGTTGTTATCTCCTGGAGGCTTCTGGGTACCTGAGAATGGGCAGGTATCTGGCACGTAAGTTGAAATCTCACTAGTCTGAGTAGGCTCACCTTATCACTATGGGCCTTTAACTCCTCTGATTGTTAATTTAAAAAGAGCCATATCTTGTGCACAGTTTATTTACTGGGGCTGTAGGGGGAAGTAGCTCCGGGGTGCGATGAGAATAAAGGAAAGCGGAGAAATGGGTTAGAGTTGTCACCTGCCTCTATTTCATCAACCCATGCTCTCTCATCGTGGACTTTTCTTGGACAATCTAACGCATTCTGGGAGTTATAGTCTTGGTTTAACTGCACTGCGCAGCACTGAATGTGCCGGTTAACTACGCTTTGGTAAAGGAAAGTATAGGAGTCCATTAATGGGTGGCTGACATGGATGGAGATGTCAGGTTTAGAAATATCTGTTATTGTATCGGGGTGCTCCAATCCCCAGACAAGATGTGTTCACTTTCCAAAACAAGTTTCAGGGTTGACGCAACAATGTGTTCTCGGGGTTGCAGTCCCATTACAAAGCAGGAACACCAATAGGTATGGGTCAGCACTTTTATTGTGGCTAGCTCATGCCCTAGCCAGTGCTTTAAATGGGTAAGTACTGAGTACCTGCACTTAATTCATTTGAAAGGGAGAGTACCAGCGCTGGTGCATTAATTTTAATGGGAGAGTTTAGGCACTTCTTTGTAGCAAACAGGTGTTTTGGATAGTGAGTACCTGAATGTCTACATGTATTTCCAGATTTCCATTTTCGGCACTGGCCCTAGAGCACCACTAATTCCAGTACTGGGCCTCCTCCACTGATCTGCTAGTGCACTGACACATTCTTCTACAGAACCTAGCACCCTTGCAATATTCACTCCATTGTTTCACACACACAACTAAACTTCCCCAGTCCTGACGTAGTATCCCTGACCCATCAGCTGTTCATGTACTGGCACCTTCATACCTGCCAGTACAAGGCTGGAACCCTGCCCTCCTTCATTGCCACTACTTCTACTACCCATGCACCCCAAAGCTAGCCTACATTACCCTCAGCTGCTTCAGTACTTTGTTCTCTCTGATTCACTACTGGTGTCTATTTTTGGTGCTCTCTGAAAGAATGTCTATGGGTACACATGACTGGGTAGGTAGCCTGGTGCTCTTTAAGGTCATCATCTACTATTTACTGTGCTTTGAAAGTTGATACAATTGAATATGTAATGAAAAATGTGCTGTAAAATTCACCATTTTGGTCTGTCGTTTTTCAAACTTTCGTGGGGGGAGAACCCTCCCAAACCCCTCTAGTAGTGGCTGGGCTCGCTCGCTGCGTGCCGGACAGGG
The DNA here is from genome assembly GCF_964204655.1 of Triturus cristatus. Classification (NCBI taxonomy): domain Eukaryota; kingdom Metazoa; phylum Chordata; class Amphibia; order Caudata; family Salamandridae; genus Triturus; species Triturus cristatus. The sequence continues at coordinate 491,117,140 of NC_140579.1, read as the reverse complement.
TCTGGTATGGCAGAATTTGCCAGGGCTGCTTTCAGTTCCCAGTCCGGCCCTGCCTCCAGTAGGATATATATATATATATATATATATATATATATATATATATATATATATATATATATATATATATATATATATATATATATATATATATATATATATATATATATATATATATATATATATATATATATATATATATATACACACACACATATATATATATATATATATTCACTGAAAAAACCATAGGTTTCAGGAACGTTATAGTTAGTTCTACATTTCACTTGTATAAAACCATAGAAATTCCGGCGTTATAGTTAGTTCAGCTAACTATAACTCGCGCCCCCGCAATGCACTGCTGATGACGTCACATATTACATCATTCATGACATGGTCAGTGACATCACTGATGACATGTCAAATGACATCACTGATGACATCACTGATGACATCATCCAGTGACTGTGTTTCTGTAAAGTTGAAGTTTGTGTTATATATATGCCAAGCTGTATTGAAGAATGAGTGGGTGTATAAGTGTCTGTATGGAGGATTTAGTAGGTACGTGACTGACTGTATAAGTGAGTGATTAAATGTGTCTCACTGAATGCATGGGTTAGTGAATAAAACTGAGTGAAAGTCTGTATCAGTCTGTCTGTTGTTGTGTAAACTGCTGCATGGGTTGGTGAGTAGCTGCATGAGTGTCTATATGAGTTATTGATTGCTTGCCTGAGTATATCTATGGCTGCCTGAGTGTGTGTGTGGGTGGGTGGAAGATGTGTGACTCTGTGCATAGCTGTGTGAGTGGTTGATTCACTGGGTGTATGGGTTCAAGAGTGCATGTGGAAACAGCTGTATGGGTGGGTAAGTGTGTGTATGGGTGTGTTGGTGAGTGAATGGATGTCTCAGTGGTACATGTGCAAGTAACTACATTTGTAAAAGGCAGTATATGTGAGTGATGGTGTATAAAAATAACTATATGTGAGAGTTAGTAATTGTGAGAGTGGCTGCATGGATGAGTGTGTATTTGTATCAGTGAGTCTATAAGAGAGTAATTATGAGTTAGTATCTGTATGAATAAGTGAGGTGGTGTCTGTATAACTGTATAGGTGAGTAAATGAAAATATGATTGATTCTTCGCATGACTGACTAGGTGTGTGAGTAACTCTGGATATGTGGCAGTGTGTGTGTGTCTGTTTACGTGTATGAGTGAATATGATAGTGTTATATTGATGAGTGACTACATGTATGAGTAACTGTATGGGTGAATGAGTGGATGTGTGTGTAGACCTAGGAATCAGTCAGTGCATATTTAGTAACTGGTATTGATGTGTCTATTTTTTCGAAAATGGTAGTCTGTATTTAGAGTGCGTGTATCAAAGGTTATATTCAGGTGTGAGGAGGTGCATCAGATTTTCACGTGGATAATGTCATCAGTGATGTCACTGACCATGTCATGAATGATGTAATATGTCAGAAGCAGTGCATTGCGGGGACGCGAGTTATAGTTATCTGAACTAACTATAACGCCGGAATTTCTATGGTTTTAGTGAAATGTCCAACTAACTATAACGTGCCTGAAACCTACCGTTTTCTCAGTGCATTTCTATGGTTTTTTAAATGCTAATTTCCAACTATAACGTGCCTGAAACCTATGGTTTTTTCAGTGAATTTCAATGGTTTTTTAAAATGAAAATTTGTAAGTCTAATGTACCTCAATCCTATGTCTTTATATATATATATATATATATATATATATATATATATATATATATATATATATATATATATATCTTTAAAACAAAATTGTGAATAATTTTTAGTTAGGAGAATTATAGTCAATCTTTTTCTTCTTTAATATTATACAGAAGTCGCGCACCCTACACGATGGCTGCGCGCATTTTGGTAGCCATTTTGAAAAGTCGCGCTGGGGTCGCGACTTCGGCATAATTTGTAAAGTATGAAATATCTTTTAAAGTATTAGTTTCAATATAATTTCGACAAAAAATTATTCGATTATTATTGGATTCGGAGGTTAGGAGGGATGGCCATTTTGCTTGATCTGTTTTGCAAGATTTTTTGGTCTAGTCAGGTGGACACCCGGCTCCGGGTGAGGTACGGCTTGGGGATTCTATTCAAAAGGTGAGGAATCCACAGGCAGAAGTATCCATCAGAAGAACAAGTTACTTACCTTCGGTAACGCTTTTTCTGGTGGATACAGTATCTGCCTGTGGATTCCTCACTGTCCCACCCGCCTCCCCGTTGTCCACCTGTTTCTACCAAAAAGATGCTATAACTGTTTGGCATGAATGTTTTTAATATGTCTTAATCATGCGTATGTTTTCATAGTGAGAAATGCTTGATCAGGTGATTTCTTTATGCCTTTATTGGTATGAATTTGTACATATATTTAGTATACATGTGAAAATGTCTCGGTCTTCCTGTTTGCCTCGGTGGCACGGAAAAAATGGGTGGTACTGACGTCAGCACGCCGACGGGGTCCTCTTATGGCTCCGATGACATCATACGGTGTCGCGAACGAAGCCCTGCTATTATGACGTCCTCGTCAATGTGGGAGAGCTGTAGGAAACAGAGGCTGTTCCGTTTCCTCACAACGACGTGCACCAACTCTCAGAGACGACGAGAAGCAGGAACCACGAGGAGTGAGAGGTAAGGGGGATTGGGCATGGGGTGGGGGTTTCTTTTCTAGGGTTTAGGGTAGTGCAGTGGTGTTTGTGTAGTGTAGGGGGTTGTGCTGGGGGTAGTGTTTTAGGGTTCATGGTAGTGCAGTGGTGTTTGGGTAGTGTAGGGTGTCATGCTGGGGATAGTCTTTTAGGGTTTAGGGTAGTGCAGTGGTGTTTGTGTGGTGTAGGGGGTCATGCTGGGGGTAGTGGTTTAGGGTTTAGGGTAGTGCAGTGGTGTTTGGGTAGTGTAGGGGGTCATGCTGGGGGTAGATTTAGGGTTTAGGGTAGTGCAGTGGTGTTTGTGTAATGTAGGGGGTCATGCTGGGGTAGTGTTTTAGGGTTTAGGATAGTGCAGTGGTGTTTGGGTAGTGTAGGGGGTCATGCTGGGGATAGTGTTTTAGGGTTTAGGGTAGTGCAGTAGTGTTTGTGTAGTGTAGGGGGTCATGCTGGGGGTAGTGTTTTAGGGTTTAGGGTAGTGCAGTGGTGTTTGTGTAGTGTAGGGGGTCATGTTTTAGGGTATAGGGTAGTGCAGTGGTTTTTGGGTAGTGTAGGGGTTCGTGCTGGGGGTAGTGTTTTAGGGTAGTGCAGTGGTGTTTGGGTATTGCAGGGGGTTGTGCTGGGGGTAGTGTTTTAGGGTGTAGGGTAGTGCAGTGGTGTTTGTAAAGTATAGGGGGTTGTGCTGGGGGTAGTGATTTAGGGTTTAGGTTAGTGCAGTGGTGTTCGGGTAGATCGACAACAATAGATCTCGCCAAGCATGCAGCGCATGCGCTGCGTCGCTAGGTGAGACCTAAAAGCATTGCACCAAGATGGCTGCCAACACTTCCTGGATTGAAGTGTTGTCAGCCAATTAGACCCAAGCTCATGCTTGTGTAGTTAGGTCCCGCTCAGATATATAAACAATTTATTCCTTTAATATCTCAAAAACTACTGAACGGATTTACAGATTTACACCATTTAAAAAAAAGGTCTCTTTCTGAACCAAGGGTTACCCTTTTGCCAAATTTGGTGTAATTCCGTGCAGCAGTTTCAGCTGTAACCGTGTCTAAAGTTCCCTATGGGAAATTGATTTTCCGACCTCAATATTTTGAATTTCTCAGGAACTACTGAACGGATTTACTCCATTTAAAAACAAGCATTGGCATAGCCAATAGGTCTCGCCTTTGGGACCTTATAAGTGTTTAGCCATGCAACAGTTGATGTTGCACCAAGGATATTGTGCTGCATAACTAAATACTTATAAGGTCCCAAAGGCGAGACCTATTGGCTATGCCAATGCTTGTTTATGCAGTGGGTGCTGAGTAATACTTTTTTATCATTGTTAATCCGGAGCTTTTTCCTGTTAGGGGGTTTATGGTGGCTGGCCCCATCCCCTTGCACTCTTCTCAGCAGTAAAGTGTTGGACGTGAGGGATAGTGGTAGGTGCGGTTTTCTCTGATTTGCTTCCGCCATCAGATTGTAAATCATGTGTTGTGTTTAAGAGCCTCGAGCCACAGGAACCCTAACAACGTGTACAAGAGTCTCCGTTACACAACCAGCCCAGTGCACCCAACCCCTTCAGCTGTTAAAGTGGGGGTTAGGCCCCCTCGTCCGTGCAGCTTTAGTGACTAGCAGCGCTCTATGTACACAATGTTAGACTGCTTTGAGTCTGGGCTCTGCGGATTTTTTTTAAAGGTTTGCAGAGCTCAAAGACGGCAGAATTATTAAATTGTTCATTTCCAGCAACTAGTCCGCGTCCCCGTAAAGTCCTTTGACCACTTCCTGTCCAGATTGTTTTGCTTTTAAAGGTATAGCAAAAGTACAGAACAGTATTGCAACAAGTCTGGAAAAAGTTACAGGATTTGCCTTCCTGGGCACATCCTATTTTTGCAGTTTTTTCTCTCTGCTGGGGTCGGGGATTCGTGTGCAAAACTGCTGCTCTACTGTACAACCTTTGAAAGGCGCAAAGAAATACCCCAGTCAGTAGCGGAAAACTTTCCGGATGCCCCGGAAGTGGATCAGGCTTTTTTCAAAGTTTCATGCAGGCTAATGGAACAGTGCAAAAGTTATTAGCTAAACAATCAAGCATTAGCAAAGCCAATATGTTTTGTTTCCATTTAGAATCCAGCTTGAATGAACCATTAAAAAAAAACCTGGCTAGAGTAGAAACCCTATTAATAGAAAACGATTGGTTTTCTGTGCAATGCACCTGTGGGATAAATAATTTAATGTGCGTCAATTCAGAGTACTTCTGAGGTGTAAAAGCCCCTCGTGTGATGGATAGCATGAGATGAGCGAGAAGTGCTCCCTGTGGCGCACTGAAAGCCCATTTCAAATATATTTTAAATAGCTGGTAACAGTAGGTAAAGCATGTGCGCCATTTAGTGAGACCTAAAAATGTTTTTCCTATGAATGAGCCGATAGATGTGTAACTGCAGCGGCGGGACCGCTCGCTCCTCCGTTCGATATGTACATTGCTGCATCCATGTATATCTTGTCTTCGGGGTGTTCATGTGAAATGTTACAGGGTTTTAAGTTTGTACAAACGAACATGCTTCCTGCTCACCGGTGAAATAACACACAGATACATGATTACAACCACAGGCTGCCTGGTGTGCTTCGAAGATGATTGTTAAGATCTTATGACCGTAATAAAAACATACATTGGTTCATCGTTGTGGAGTGCATTACCATAAAAATAACAAGTATTACCCATGAAAGGGAAAGCGATGTATGCGTGTATGAGCGCTGCAAGTTAAACAAGGAGGAGCAAGAAGAAGGGAGTAGATTAGGAAAGCTACGCAGAGGCTGCAGGCAACTAATGGGGAGAAGTGCAAGGGGGAGGGGTGGAGAGAATCATACAGGCATCAGAGAGCAATACGGAGGAAGACTGCTCAAAAGCACATGCACTCTCACGAGGTGCTTAACAAACAAGAAGCGCGAGCAACAAGCCCGGGAGTTGTGTGCACACGCACGCGCAAAACAAAAACACACGAGTGGTGCGTGTGAAAGGAAAGGCCTGTGCACGTTCACGCTCACATGCACGCAGGCTTTCGGCCAGCAAAAGCCTCTCTGGTAGTACTTTAAAAACCCGCTTACTAAAGGTCTCGCCTGAGCTAGCACATGTGCTAGCGCTCAGGCGAGACCTAAAAAGGTCTCTTTCTGAAACAAGGGCTACCTTTTTGCCAAATTTGGTGCAATTCCTTTCAGCAGTTAGAGCTGTAGCCGTGTCTAAAGTTTCCTATGAGAATTAACATAGAGAGAACACGTTTTGGGACCCCCCTTTTTTCTCCGCTCCCGCTTGGCGAATCACCCCGAAACTTTCAGGATAGGAGCTGACAGGGGCGCCCCACAGGTTTTGAGAATTTTGCGATGATTCGTCATCCGGTGTCAAAGTTATTGGGAAAACAAAAAACGCTTTTCCTTAGGAAACTAGGTCCTAACTATAACTATCTACTGTCGACCGGCAGTAGATAATATGCAGTGGTGTTTGTGTAGTATTGGAGGTAGTGTTTTCGGGTTTAGGGTAGTGCTGTGGTGTTTGTGTAGTGTAGGGGGTAGTAATTTAGGGTGTAGGGTAGTGCCGTGGTGTTTGTGTAGTGTAGGGGGTCGTGCTGGGGGTAGTGTTTTAGGGTTTAGGGTAGTGCAGTGGTGTTTGTGTAGTGTAGGGGGTCGTGTTTTAGGGTTTAGGGTAGTGCAGTTGTGTTTGGGTAGTATAGGGGATCATGCCAGGGGTAGTGTTTTAGGGTTTAGGGCAGTGCAATGGCGTTTGGGTAGTGTAGGGGGTCATGCTGGGGGTAGATTTAGGGTTTAGGGTACTGCAGTGATGTTTGTGTAGTTTAGGGGGTCGCGCTGGGGGTAGTGTTTTAGGGTAGTGCAGTGGTGTTTGGGTAGTGTAGGGGGTCACGCTAGGGGTACTGTTTTAGGGTTTAGGGAAGTACAGTGGTATTTGTGTAGTGTAGGGGTCAAGCTGGGCATAGTGTTTTAGGGTTTAGAGTAGTGCAGTGGTGTTTGTGTAATTTAGGGGGTCATGCTGGGGGTAGATTTAGGGTGTAGGGTAATGCAGTGGTGTTTGGGTAGTGTAGGGGGTCACGCTGGGGGTAGTGTTTTAGGGTAGTGAAGTGGTGTTTGGGTAGTGTAGGGGATAGTACTGGGGGTAGTGTTTTAGGGTTTAGGGTATGCAGTGATGTTTGGGTAGTGTAGGGGGTTGTGCTGGGGCAGTGTTTAAGGGTTTAGGGTAGTGCAGTGGTGTTTGTGTAGTATAGGGGGTCGTGCTGGGGTTAGTGTTAGCGTTTAGGGTAGTGCAGTGGTGATTGTGTAGTGTATGGGGTCGTGTTTTAGGGTTTAGGGTAGTGCAGTGGTGTTTTGGTAGTGTAGGGGTTCTTGCTGGGGGGTAGTGTTTTTGGGTTTAGGGTAGTGCAGTTGTGTTTGGGTAGTGAAGGGGATCATGCTGGCGGTAGTGTTTTAGGGTTTAGGGTAGTACAGTGGTGTTTGTGTAGTTTAGGGGGTTGTGGTGGGGGTAGTGTTTTAGGGTTTAGGGTAGTGCAGTGGTGTTTATGCAGTGTAGGGGGTTGTGCTGGGGGTAGGGGTTTAGGGTAGTGCAGTGGTGTTTGGGTAGTGTAGGGGGTCGTGCTGGGGGTAGTGTTTTAGGGTTTAGGGTAGTGCAGTGGTGTTTGTGTAATGAAGAGGGTTGTGCTGGGGGTAGTGTTTTAGGGTTTAGGGTAGTGCAGTGGTGTTTGTCAATCAATCAATCATAGCATTTGTAAAGCGCGCTACTCACCCGGAGGGTCTCAAGGCGCTGGGGGAGAGGGATCCGTTACTGCTCGAAAAGCCAGGTCTTGAGTTGCTTCCTGAAGGAGAGATGGTCCTTGTTCAGCCGAAGGTGGATGGGGAGGGAGTTCCAGGTCTTGGCTGCCAGGTAGGAGAAGGACCTTCCTCCGGTGGTGGCTCTGCGGACGCGTGGTACGGCGGCGAGGGCGAGGCTGGTCGATCGTAGCTGGCAGGTGGGCGTGTAGAAGGTCAGGCGGTTGTTGAGGTACTTGGGGCCCAGGTCGTGGAGAGCCTTGTGTGCGTGGGTGAGGAGTCTGAATGTGATCCTCTTGCTGACGGGGAGCCAGTGCAGGTCTCTCAGGTGACCGGAGATGTGGCTGTGTCGGGGGATGTCCAGGACGAGTCGTGCGGAGGCGTTCTGGATGCGTTGAAGTCTTTTCTGAAGTTTGGCTGTGGTTCCGGCGTAGAGGCTGTTTCCGTAGTCCAGTCGGCTGGTGACGAGTGCCTGGGTGACCGTCTTTCTGGTTTCGGTGGGGATCCATCGGAAGATCTTACGGAGCATGCGTAGGGTGTTGAAGCATGATGATGAGACGGCGTTGACTTGCCTGGTCATCGACAGGGAGGAGTCCAGGATGAAGCCCAGGTTGCGTGCGTGGTCTGTTGGCTTGGGAGTGGCGCCCAGGGCAGGGGCCCACCTGGAGTCCTCCCATGCCGAGGGCAATGATCCCAGGATGAGGACTTCCGTCTTGTCTGAGTTCAGTTTTAGGCGGCTGTTCTTCATCCATTCGGCGACGTCTTTCATCCCCTCCTGGAGGCTGGTTCTGGTGGTGGCGGGGTCGTTGGTGAGGGAGAGGATCAGCTGGGTGTCGTCGGCGTATGAGATGATGTTGAGGTTGTGTTGGCGTGCGATGGCTGCGAGGGGGCTCATGTAGACGTTGAAGAGGGTCGGGCTGAGGGATGATCCCTGTGGTACGCCGCAGATGACTTCGGTGGCCTCGGATCTGAATGGGGGGAGGCGGACTCTCTGAGTTCTTCTGGCGAGGAACGAGATGATCCACTTCAGTGCCTTCTCTTGGATCCCGATGTCGCTGAGGCGCTGTACTAGGGTGCGGTGGCAGACAGTGTCAAACGCTGCAGAGAGGTCCAGGAGGATGAGGGCCGCTGTTTCCCCGTTGTCGAGCAGGGATCTGATGTCATCGGTGGCTGCGATCAGTGCGGTCTCGGTGCTGTGGTTGGCTCGAAAACCGGACTGCGAGGGGTCGAGGGATCCGTTCGTCTCGAGGAAGGCGGCGAGCTGTCTGTTGACGGTCTTCTCGATGACTTTGGCAGGAAAAGGGAGGAGCGAGATGGGGCGGAAGTTCTTGAGGTCGGTGGGGTCGGCTGTTGGTTTCTTCAGGAGGGCGCTGAGCTCGGCGTGCTTCCAGCTCTCCAGGAAGGTGGCGGTGTGGAAGGAGGTGTTGATGATGTCCCGCAGTTAGGGTGCGATGATGGAGTCGGCCTTGTTGAAGACGTGGTGGGGGCAGGGGTCGGCAGGTGATCCGGAGTGGATGGTGTTCATCGTGCGGGTGGTGTCTTCGGTGCTGACCGGGGTCCAGGCGCAGAGGGTGGTGGTGGGTGCGTTGGTTCGGCAGTTGGGGGCGTGGTTGGTGCGCAGAAGCTGTTGTGTATGTCGGCGATCTTGCGGTGGAAGAACAAGGCGAGTGAGTCGCAGAGGTCTTGTGAAGGAGTGATGTCGTTGTTTCCGGCGCTGGGGGTGAAGAGCTCTTTGACGATGCTGAATAGTTCCTTGCTGTTGTGGGTGTTACTGTCCAGTCTTTCTTTGTATGCTGTCTTCTTGGTGGTGCGGATCAGCTGGTGGTGCCTGCGGGTGGCGTGCTTGAGGGCGGTCATGTTGTCTGTGGTCTGGTCGTGGCGCCAGGCTTTCTCGAGGGTGCGGCAGTTCTTCTTGGAGTCCTTGAGTTCGTTGGTGAACCAGGGGGTTTTCTTGCTGCCAGGTCTGCTGGGAGGGTTCTTTAGTGGTGCGAGGTCGTCGGCGCAGGCGGTCAGCCACTGTGTGAGGTTGCTGGCTGCTTCGTTAGGGTCTGTTGTGCTGGCGGGAGGGTTCAGGCTGAGGGAGGTGGTGAGCTGCTCGGTGGTGATCTTGCCCCAGCTCCGGCGAGGGACCTGTTGCGGGTGGTGGTGGGTCGTGGTTATTCTGAAGCTGAAGTGGACGCAGCTGTGGTCAGTCCAATGAAGTCCGGTAGAATGGCTGAAGGAGATGTGTTTGCTGGATGAGAAGACGGGGTCAAGCGTGTGGCTGGCGTAGTGGGTGAGGGTTGAGGCGGCGTAGGTCCGTTGTGTGGGCTTGCGTCGACGGGGGCCAGGGGTCCTGGTGCTGGGCGCGGTCCGGGCGTGGACGGGCGCAGATGGGCTTGCCTTAGGCACGTCTTAGGCGCGCCAGCGGCGCGCCCGCTGCACGCGGCCGCTACGCGGCCGCTACGCGGCCTCCATATAAGTGGGAGTGGGGGGGGAGCAGCTGGGAGGCGGGAGCGGGGTGGCGAATGGGGCAGCGGGGGGAAGGCCGCAGGGTGCAGTCGCGGGAAGGTGGACCAGAGGGCGCGAGGGGAGAGGGGCACGGGCAGGAGCGTGGGAATAGGGGGCGGGGTACAAAAAGAAAAACGGGTTACAGAGGGGCGCAGGGCACAACAAGCGGGGGAGCAACAGGGAAGCGGGGTACAAAATGAAGAAACAGGTCACTGGGGCACAGTCGAAGCCACAAGAAGCGGGGTACAGAGAGAAAACGGGTCGCTGAGCAGAGCACCGTGAGCGGGGTGTCAGCAGGCGCAGGGACTCACTTGGCAGCAGCAGGGCACAGGAGGACCGTGTGGCGGCTGGGGGGGGCGACCTACCTGCAGGTTGTGTAGTGTAGGGGGTCGTGCTGGTGGTAGTTTTAGGGTTTAGGATAGTGCAGTGGTGTTTGGATTGTTGTAGGGGGTCGTGCTGGGGTAGTGTTTAAGGGTTTAGGGTAGTGCAGTGGTGTTTGTGTAGTGTAGGGGGTCATGCTGGGGTAGTGTTTTAGGGTTTAGGGTAATGCAGTGGTGTTTGTGTAGTGTAGGGGGTCGTGCTGGGGGTAGTGTTTTAGGGTTTAGGGTAGTGCAGTGGTGTTTGTGTGGTGTAGGGGGTCATGCTGGGGGTAGTGGTTTAGGGTTTAGGGTAGTGCAGTGGTGTTTGGGTAGTGTAGGGGGTCATGCTGGGGGTAGATTTAGGGTTTAGGGTAGTGCAGTGGTGTTTGTGTAATGTAGGGGGTCATGCTGGGGTAGTGTTTTAGGGTTTAGGATAGTGCAGTGGTGTTTGGGTAGTGTAGGGGGTCATGCTGGGGATAGTGTTTTAGGGTTTAGGGTAGTGCAGTAGTGTTTGTGTAGTGTAGGGGGTCATGCTGGGGGTAGTGTTTTAGGGTTTAGGGTAGTGCAGTGGTGTTTGTGTAGTGTAGGGGGTCATGTTTTAGGGTATAGGGTAGTGCAGTGGTGTTTGGGTAGTGTAGGGGTTCGTGCTGGGGGTAGTGTTTTAGGGTAGTGCAGTGGTGTTTGGGTATTGCAGGGGGTTGTGCTAGGGGTAATGTTTTAGGGTGTAGGGTAGTGCAGTGGTGTTTGTGAAGTATAGGGGGTTGTGCTGGGGGTAGTGATTTAGGGTTTAGGTTAGTGCAGTGGTGTTCGGGTAGATCGACAACAATAGATCTCGCCAAGCATGCAGCGCATGCGCTGCGTCGCTAGGTGAGACCTAAAAGCATTGCACCAAGATGGCTGCCAACACTTCCTGGATTGAAGTGTTGTCAGCCAATTAGACCCAAGCTCATGCTTGTGTAGTTAGGTCCCGCTCAGATATATAAACAATTTATTCCTTTAATATCTCAAAAACTACTGAACGGATTTACAGATTTACACCATTTAAAAAAAAGGTCTCTTTCTGAACCAAGGGCTACCCTTTTGCCAAATTTGGTGTAATTCCGTGCAGCAGTTTCAGCTGTAACCGTGTCTAAAGTTCCCTATGGGAAATTGATTTTCCGACCTCAATATTTTGAATTTCTCAGGAACTACTGAACGGATTTACTCCATTTAAAAACAAGCATTGGCATAGCCAATAGGTCTCGCCTTTGGGACCTTATAAGTGTTTAGCCATGCAACAGTTGATGTTGCACCAAGGATATTGTGCTGCATAACTAAATACTTATAAGGTCCCAAAGGCGAGACCTATTGGCTATGCCAATGCTTGTTTATGCAGTGGGTGCTGAGTAATACTTTTTTATCATTGTTAATCCGGAGCTTTTTCCTGTTAGGGGGTTTATGGTGGCTGGCCCCATCCCCTTGCACTCTTCTCAGCAGTAAAGTGTTGGACGTGAGGGATAGTGGTAGGTGCGGTTTTCTCTGATTTGCCTCCGCCATCAGATTGTAAATCATGTGTTGTGTTTAAGAGCCTCGAGCCACAGGAACCCTAACAGCGTGTACAAGAGTCTCCGTTACACAACCAGCCCAGTGCACCCAACCCCTTCAGCTGTTAAAGTGGGGGTTAGGCCCCCTCGTCCGTGCAGCTTTAGTGACTAGCAGCGCTCTATGTACACAATGTTAGACTGCTTTGAGTCTGGGCTCTGCGGATTTTTTTTAAAGGTTTGCAGAGCTCAAAGACGGCAGAATTATTAAAGTGTTCATTTCCAGCAACTAGTCCGCGTCCCCGTAAAGTCCTTTGACCACTTCCTGTCCAGATTGTTTTGCTTTTAAAGGTATAGCAAAAGTACAGAACAGTATTGCGACAAGTCTGGAAAAAGTTACAGGATTTGCCTTCCTGGGCACATCCTATTTTTGCAGTTTTTTCTCTCTGCTGGGGTCGGGGATTCGTGTGCAAAACTGCTGCTCTACTGTACAACCTTTGAAAGGCGCAAAGAAATACCCCAGTCAGTAGCGGAAAACTTTCCGGATGCCCCGGAAGTGGATCAGGCTTTTTTCAAAGTTTCATGCAGACTAATGGAACAGTGCAAAAGTTATTAGCTAAACAATCAAGCATTAGCAAAGCCAATATGTTTTGTTTCCATTTAGAATCCAGCTTGAATGAACCATTAAAAAAAAACCTGGCTAGAGTAGAAACCCTATTAATAGAAAACGATTGGTTTTCTGTGCAATGCACCTGTGGGATAAATAATTTAATGTGCGTCAATTCAGAGTACTTCTGAGGTGTAAAAGCCCCTCGTGTGAAGGATAGCATGAGATGAGCGAGAAGTGCTCCCTGTGGCGCACTGAAAGCCCATTTCAAATATGTTTTAAATAGCTGGTAACAGTAGGTAAAGCATGTGCGCCATTTAGTGAGACCTCCGTTCGATATGTATATTGCTGCATCCATGTATATCTTGTCTTCGGGGTGTTCATGTGAAATGTTACAGGGTTTTAAGTTTGTACAAACGAACATGCTTGCTGCTCACCGGTGAAATAACACACAGATACATGATTACAACCACAGGTTGCCTGGTGTGCTTCGAAGATGATTGTTAAGATCTTATGACCGTAATAAAATAATACATTGGTTCATCGTTGTGGAGTGCATTACCATAAAAATAACAACCATTAGCCATGAAAGGGAAAGCGATGTATGCGTGTATGAGCGCTGCAAGTTAAACAAGGAGGAGCAAGAAGAAGGGAGTAGATTAGGAAAGCTACGCAGAGGCTGCAGGCAACTAATGGGGAGAAGTGCAAGGGGGAGGGGTGGAGAGAATCATACAGGCATCAGAGAGCAATACGGAGGAAGACTGCTCAAAAGCACATGCACTCTCACGAGGTGTTTAACAAACAAGAAGCGCGAGCCCCAAGCCCGGGAGTTGTGTGCACACGCACACGCAAAAAAAAACACACGAGTGGTGCGTGTGAAAGGAAAGGCCTGTGCACGTTCACGCTCACATGCACGCAGGCTTTCGGCCAGCAAAAGCCTCTCTGGTAGTACTTTAAAAACCCGCTTACTAAAGGTCTCGCCTGAGCTAGCACATGTGCTAGCGCTCAGGCGAGACCTAAAAAGGTCTCTTTCTGAAACAAGGGCTACCTTTTTGCCAAATTTGGTGCAATTCCTTTCAGCAGTTAGAGCTGTAGCCGTGTCTAAAGTTTCCTATGAGAATTAACATGGAGAAAACACGTTTTGGGACCCCCCTTTTTTCTCCGCTCCTGCTTGGCGAATCACCCCGAAACTTTCAGGATAGGAGCTGACAGGGGCGCCCCACAGGTTTTGAAAATTTTGCGACGATTCGTCATCCGGTGTCAAAGTTATTGGGAAAACAAAAAACGCTTTTCCTTTGGAAACTAGGTCCTAAGTATAACTATCTACTGTCGACCGCCAGTAGATAATATGCAGTGGTGTTTGTGTAGTATTGGAGGTAGTGTTTTTGGGTTTAGGGTAGTGCTGTGGTGTTTGTGTAGTGTAGGGGGGTAGTAATTTAGGGTGTAGGGTAGTGCCGTGGTGTTTGTGTAGTGTAGGGGGTCGTGCTGGGGGTAGTGTTTTAGGGTTTAGTGTAGTGCAGTGGTGTTTGTGTAGTGTAGGGGGTCGTGTTTTAGGGTTTAGGGTAGTGCAGTTGTGTTTGGGTAGTATAGGGGATCATGCCAGGGGTAGTGTTTTAGGGTTTAGGGCAGTGCAATGGCGTTTGGGTAGTGTAGGGGGTCATGCTGGGGGTAGATTTAGGGTTTAGGGTACTGCAGTGATGTTTGTGTAGTTTAGGGGGTCGCGCTAGAGGTACTGTTTTAGGGTTTAGGGAAGTACAGTGGTATTTGTGTAGTGTAGGGGTCAAGCTGGGCATAGTGTTTTAGGGTTTAGAGTAGTGCAGTGGTGTTTGTGTAATTTAGGGGGTCATGCTGGGGGTAGATTTAGGGTTTAGGGTAATGCAGTGGTGTTTGGGTAGTGTAGGGGGTCACGCTGGGGGTAGTGTTTTAGGGTTTAGGGTAGTGAAGTGGTGTTTGGGTAGTGTAGGGGATAGTACTGGGGGTAGTGTTTTAGGGTTTAGGGTATGCAGTGATGTTTGGGTAGTGTAGGGGGTTGTGCTGGGGCAGTGTTAAAGGGTTTAGGGTAGTGCAGTGGTGTTTGTGTAGTATAGGGGGTCGTGCTGGGGTTAGTGTTAGGGTTTAGGGTAGTGCAGTGGTGATTGTGTAGTGTATGGGGTCGTGTTTTAGGGTTTAGGGTAGTGCAGTGGTGTTTTGGTAGTGTAGGGGTTCTTGCTGGGGGGTAGTGTTTTTGGGTTTAGGGTAGTGCAGTTGTGTTTGGGTAGTAAAGGGGATCATGCTGGCGGTAGTGTTTTAGGGTTTAGGGTAGTACAGTGGTGTTTGTGTAGTGTAGGGGGTTCTGAATGCGTTGAAGTCTTTTCTGAAGTTTGGCTGTGGTTCCGGCGTAGAGGGTGTTCCCGTAGTCCAGTCGGCTGGTGACGAGTGCCTGGGTGACCGTCTTTCTGGTTTCGGTGGGGATCCATCGGAAGATCTTACGGAGCATGCGTAGGGTGTTGAAGCATGATGATGAGACGGCGTTGACTTGCCTGGTCATCGAGAGGGAGGAGTCCAGGATGAAGCCCAGGTTGCGTGCGTGGTCTGTTGGCTTGGGAGTGGCGCCCAGGGCAGGGGCCCACCTGGAGTCCTCCCATGCCGAGGGCGATGATCCCAGGATGAGGACTTCCGTCTTGTCTGAGTTCAGTTTTAGGCGGCTGTTCTTCATCCATTCGGCGACGTCTTTCATCCCCTCCTGGAGGCTGGTTCTGGTGGTGGCGGGGTCGTTGGTGAGGGAGAGGATCAGCTGGGTGTCGTCGGCGTATGAGATGATGTTGAGGTTGTGTTGGCGTGCGATGGCTGCGAGGGGGCTCATGTAGACGTTGAAGAGGGTCGGGCTGAGGGATGATCCCTGTGGTACGCCGCAGATGACTTCGGTGGCCTCGGATCTGAATGGGGGGAGGCGGACTCTCTGAGTTCTTCTGGCGAGGAACGAGATGATCCACTTCAGTGCCTTCTCTTGGATCCCGATGTCGCTGAGGCGCTGTACTAGGGTGCGGTGGCAGACAGTGTCAAACGCTGCAGAGAGGTCCAGGAGGATGAGGGCCGCTGTTTCCCCGTTGTCGAGCAGGGATCTGATGTCATCGGTGGCTGCGATCAGTGCGGTCTCGGTGCTGTGGTTGGCTCGAAAACCGGACTGCGAGGGGTCGAGGGATCCGTTCGTCTCGAGGAAGGCGGCGAGCTGTCTGTTGACGGTCTTCTCGATGACTTTGGCAGGAAAAGGGAGGAGCGAGATGGGGCGGAAGTTCTTGAGGTCGGTGGGGTCAGCTGTTGGTTTCTTCAGGAGGGCGCTGAGCTCGGCGTGCTTCCAGCTCTCCGGGAAGGTGGCGGTGTGGAAGGAGGTGTTGATGATGTCCCGCAGTTAGGGTGCGATGATGGAGTCGGCCTTGTTGAAGACGTGGTGGGGGCAGGGGTCGGCAGGTGATCCGGAGTGGATGGTGTTCATCGTGCGGGTGGTGTCTTCGGTGCTGACCGGGGTCCAGGCGCAGAGGGTGGTGGTGGGTGCGTTGGTTCGGCAGTTGGGGGCGTGGTTGGTGCGCAGAAGCTGTTGTGTATGTCGGCGATCTTGCGGTGGAAGAACGAGGCGAGTGAGTCGCAGAGGTCTTGTGAAGGAGTGATGTCGTTGTTTCCGGCGCTGGGGGTGAAGAGCTCTTTGACGATGCTGAATAGTTCCTTGCTGTTGTGGGTGTTACTGTCCAGTCTTTCTTTGTATGCTGTCTTCTTGGTGGTGCGGATCAGCTGGTGGTGCCTGCAGGTGGCGTGCTTGAGGGCGGTCATGTTGTCTGTGGTCTGGTCGTGGCGCCAGGCTTTCTCGTGGGTGCGGCAGTTCTTCTTGGAGTCCTTGAATTCGTCGGTGAACCAGAGGGTTTTCTTGCTGCCAGGTCTGCTGGGAGGGTTCTTTAGTGGTGCGAGGTCATCGGCGCAGGCGGTCAGCCACTGTGTGAGGTTGCTGGCTGCTTCGTTAGGGTCTGTTGTGCTGGCGGGAGGGTTCAGGCTGGGGGAGGTGGTGAGCTGCTCGGCGGTGATCTTGCCCCAGCTCCGGCGAGGGACCTGTTGCGGGTGGTGGTGGGTCGTGGTTATTCTGAAGCTGAAGTGGACGCAGCTGTGGTCAGTCCAATGAAGTCCGGTAGAGTGGCTGAAGGAGATGTGTTTGCTGGATGAGAAGACGGGGTCAAGCGTGTGGCTGGCGTAGTGGGTGAGGGTTGCGGCGGCGTAGGTCCGTCGTGTGGGCTGGCGTCGACGGGGGCCAGGGGTCCTGGAGCTGGGCGCGGTCCGGCCGCGCGCAGATGGGCTTGCCTTAGACACGCCTTCAGCGCGCCAGCGGCGCACCCACTGCGCGCGGCCGCTACGCGGCCTCCATATAAGTGGGAGTGGGGTGGGGGAGCAGCTGGGAGGCGGGAGCGGGGTGGCGAATGGGGCAGCGGGGGGCGTGGCCGCAGGGTGCAGCGGCGGGAAGGTGGACCAGAGGGCGCGAGGGGAGAGGGGCACGGGCAGGAGCGTGGGAATAGGGGGCGGGGTACAAAAAGAAAAACGGGTTACAGAGGGGCGCAGGGCACAACAAGCGGGGGAGCAACAGGGAAGCGGGGTACAAAATGAAGAAACGGGTCACTGGGGCACAGTCGAAGCCACAAGAAGCGGGGTACAGAGAGAAAACGGGTCGCTGAGCAGAGCACCGTGAGCGGGGTGTCAGCAGGCGCAGGGACTCACTTGGCAGCAGCAGGGCACAGGAGGACCGTGTGGCGGCTGGGGGGGGCGACCTACCTGCAGGTTGTGTAGTGTAGGGAGTCGTGCTGGTGGTTGTTTTAGGGTTTAGGATAGTGCAGTGGTGTTTGGATTGTTGTAGGGGGTCGTGCTGGGGTAGTGTTTAAGGGTTTAGGGTAGTGCAGTGGTGTTTGTGTAGTGTAGGGGGTCGTGCTGGGGTAGTGTTTTAGGGTTTAGGGTAATGCAGTGGTGATTGTGTAGTGTAGGGGGTCGTGCTGGGGGTAGTGGTTTAGGGTTTAGGGTAGTGCAGTGGTGTTTGGGTAGTGCTGGGGGTAGTGTTTTAGGGTTTAGGGTAGTGCAGTGATGTTTGGGTAGTGGTGGGGGTCATGCTGGGGATAGTGTTTAAGGGTTTAGGGTAGTGCAGTGGTGTTTGTGTAGTGTAGGGGGTCATGCTGGGGGTAGTGTTTTAGGGTTTAGGGTAATGCAGTGGTGTTTGTGTAGTGTAGGGGGTCGTGTTTTAGGGTTTAGGGTAGTGCAGTGGTGTTTGGGTAGTGTAGGGGGTCATGCTGGGGGTTTTGGTTTTGGGTTTAGGGTAGTGAACGTGCGCTTTACAAATACACGTTATGTTATGACCTCCTCCGTGGATTCTCTCACTACCACCCAGCAAACATGCCCATCTTTCCATAGCCCTCTCTCACATACATTGCATTTGTATTAAAGCTTTACTAATCCACTTAGCAATTCACATAAAATATAGACCTGTTATTTGCAGCAGACCCTCTGCGCTACTTTATGGCGTCAAACCCGCCACTAGACAAAAAGTTCCATCTCTCTCTCTCTAGCAGGAACATAATCACAGCATGATCTTCACATTTGTATTGCTTCCTGAATGGTGTGGGTGTGTCTGTGTGAGTGAAGAGAGAGAGAATCTATAAAGAGATAGAGCAAGAGAGAGAATATATATATAAATAATATACACAGATGACTTTTTTTGTGTGTGCGGTTTCCCTGGGGGCCAATCATAGCCCCCAGGGAAACCACACGTATATAAAAAACTGATCTCTCTCTCTCTATATCTGTATGTATATATATATTGGTTTTGCTCGTCTCTCTGCTATGTCTCCTTTCCCTCCCCCGCCCTCTCCTTACGTGATCCTGCGGATGACTCCCCTGTCCAGCCCTACATAACCTTGTTTGTTTTTCTCCTACACCCCTGTGGCCTTAAATGGCCCCATAACTATGCCCTTGTCCAAAACACTCCTACTCCCCTTGTTGGGGATGGATCCAGCATCGTTGCCCTGGAGTCTCAGCGACCCCGCTGAGAGAGTCCATCGTGGAAATGGGAATCACACAAAACTGAGGACTGAGAATGAGCCTTGTCCCACCCAGCCGGACGTCAGACACAGTTACTTCCCCGTCTCCACGCTATGTCCCCTACCCCTCCACCTCCACTTCCCTCCTTCATTCTTTGGCTACCTCCCCTTTTCCCTTCCTCTCTCCCCTGAATTCCTCTCCACCTGCCTGCTTGGTCTATCCTTATGCCTATGCTCCTCTTAATTCCCCTTCCCCTCACCCTTTTACATTACCCCCTACCCCTCTACTTGCCATTAACCTAAGAATGTAACTTGCAACTTTTGTACCTTCTGTAGCAATGTGTAATTTGTAACCTGTGTAACTCTCCTCATGTAAAGCGCTCTGATACCTCCGGGTCTAGCCAGCGCTATATAAAACTCAAGTAAATAAATAAAAATAAAAACTAAAGTGCAGTTGTGTTTGGGTAGTGAAGGGGGTCATGCTGGGGTAGTGTTTTAGGGTTTAGGGTAGTGCAGTGGTGTTTGGGTAGTGTAGGGGGTCGTGCTGGGGTAGTGTTTTTGGGTTTACGGCAGTGCAGTGGTGTCTGTGTAGTGTAGGGGGTCATGCTGGGGGTAGTGTTTCAGGGTTTAGGGTAGTGCAGTGGTGTTCGGGTAGTGTAGTGGGTCATGCTGGGAGGGTAGATTTAGGGTTTAGGGTAGTGCAGTGGTGTTTGTGTAGTGTAATGGGTCATGCTGGGGGAAGTGTCTTAGGGTTTAAAGTAGTTCAGTGGTATTTGTGTAGTGTAGGGAGTCGTGCTGGGGGTAGTGTTTTAGGGTTTAGGGTAGTGCAGTGGTGTTTGTGTAGGGCTCTTGCTGGGGGTAGTGTTTTAGGGTTTAGAGTAGTGTGGTGGTGTTTGGGTAGTGTAGGGATTCGTGCTGAGAGTAGTGTTTTAGGGTTTAGGGTAGTGAAGTGGTGTTTGTGTAGTGTAGGGGGTCGATCTGGGATAGATTTAGGGTTTAGGGTAGTGCAGTGGTGTTTGTGTAGTGTAGGGGGTCGTGTCTTAGGGTTTAGGGTAGTGCAGTGGTGTTTGGGTAGTGTAGGGGGTTGTGCTGGAGGTAGTGTTTTAGTGTTTAGGGTAGTGCAGTGTTTGTGTAGTGTAGGGGGTCATGTTTTTGGGTTTAGGACAGTGCAGTGGTGTTTGGGTAGTGTAGGGGGTCATGCTGGGGGTAGTGTTTTAGGGTTTATGGCAGTGCAGTGGTGTTTGTGTAGGAGGTCATGCTGGGGGTAGTGTTTTAGGGTTTAGGGTAGTGCAGTGGGGTTTGTGTAGTGTAGGGAGTTGTGCTTGGGGTAGTGTTTTAGGGTTTAGGGTAGTGCAGTGGTGTTTGTGTGGTGTAGGGGGTCGTGTTTTAGGGTAGTGCAGTGATATTTGGGTAGTGTAGGGGGTCATGCTGGGGGTTGTGTTTTAGGGTTTAGGGTAGTGCAGTGGTGTTTGTATAGTGTAGGGGGTCGTGCCGGGGTAGCGTTTTAGGGTTTAGGTTAGTGCAGTGGTGTTTGGCTAGATCGACAACAATAGATCTCGCCAAGCGTGCAGCGCATGCGCTGCGTCGCTAGGTGAGACCTAAAAGCATTGCACCAAGATGGCTGCCAATACTTCCTGGATTGAAGTGTTGTCAGCCAATTAGAGCCAAACTCGTGCTTGTGTAGTTAGGTCCCGCCCAGATATATAAACACATTTTTCCTTTAATATCTCAAAAACCACTGAACGGATTTACACCATTTTAAAAAAAGGTCTCTTTCTGAACCAAGGGCTACCTTTTTGCCAAATTTGGTGTAATTCCGTTCAGCAGTTTCAGCTGTAACCGTGTCTAAAGTTTTCTATGGGAAACTGATTTTCCGACCTCTATTTTTTTAATTTCTCAGGAACTACTGAACGGATTTACTCCATTTAAAAAAACAGGTCTCTTTCAAAAACAAGGGCTACCTTTTTGCCAAATTTGGTGTAATTCCATTCAGCAGTTCGAGCTGTAGCCATGTCTAAAGTTTCATATGAGAATTAACATGGAGAAAACACGTTTGGGACCCCCCTTTTTTCTCGGCACCCGCTTGGCGAATCACCCCGAAAATTTCAGGATATTAGCTGACCGGAGCGCCCCACAAGTTTTGAAAATTTCACGAAGACTCGTCATCCGGCGCCAAAGTTATTGGGAAAACAAAAAACGCTTTTCCTGTGGAAACTAGGTCCTAACTATAATTATCTAATAGATAATAAATAAATTATATATATATATATATATATATATATATATATATATATATATATATATATATATATATATATATACCCACAAAAATGCCCATGCAGTCAGAAGCGTGTAGTAAGCGACTTCGTAGACGCATGTGGTTCTCAAACAGGTTTATTCAAATACAGCTACACAGCAGACAGGAGCACGATGTCGGAACCTCCTTCACCAACAGCTCCGCAAACAGTTTTCCTCAGAACAGTGTATGAGTCACTAAGCAACAACAACATTCTATAACAGAGCACTAAAATGGGAAAGGTATTAAAGTAAAGAAAGATAGAGATACCACATATCCTCTCTCCTCCCAAAAAAAAAAAAACTAAACTAAAGAGAAAGAATAAAGGAAACTATAGAAAGAGAAGAACAGAGAAGAAGGGAAACAAAAAACTAAAGAGAGAAACAAAGGAACAAATTAAAGAACAATAAACAAAATAGTTAAATGATTCGATTATTTCAATACCAAGTCTAAACAGTTATGCACAAAACATGTTTAGGTTTCAATCACGGTATCTGTATGGTACACTTCTTGATCTATTGCTATAACCCCCGATGATTTTGTATTTTCAAGAATGTGAGAGGTTGAAGGTGAAAGAGATAACTTAGTGGTTGAATAGGAAGGAATTACTTTCTTTACTTTTACAATTTTGCTAGCATTCCACCACTTTCCCCCTTCAACTTGTACAGCATTCCTTCCTACCTTATTAACATGTAGAGGAAGACCAAACTTAGATTCACCTTTATTTACATGGAAAGGAGTTTTAATATGAACAAGATCACCCACAAAAACTGGGGACAGTTTTCACTCCTCGCTTGTTATCAAACCACGCTTTCTGTTTATGTTGGGAATTCAAAACATTTTCTCGAACCAGTGTCATCAGACTGTCAACATCAGGAACGGAATTAAGTAATCTGTTCATTCATGCAGGTTTAACATTTGTGTTAGCTCTTCTACCTCTCAAGAGCTGAAAAGGGGAAACTTTGGTGGTAGAGTATGGGGTGGTTCTATAGAACCAGAGCATATTGTCAATTGAGCTAAGGATGTCACAGTTCCGAGATTTTGCCCACCTAATACAGTCACCCACCACTATGTTCATACGCTTGACAAGACCATTAGATTGAGGATGATAGAGCAAACTTTTGACATGTTTGATGTGGCAAGAATGTAGAAAACATTCGAATTTTGAACTGGTGAATTGTGTACCATTGTCCGTAACAACTGTGTCGGGAAATACCTCTCTCAAGAAAATCTCTTTTAAAAAAGAGATTACAGAAGAAGACGAAGTGTCCTTAACGATTTTAACTTCAGGCCATTTAGATGCATAGTCAATCATGACAAAAATGAAACAACACCCACCAGGTAATATTTCAAGTGGTCCCATGATGTCTAATCCAACCTTAGACAAGGGTTCAGAGGGACACTCTATAGGCAGAAGAGGAGGGGTTGTCACCTTCAAACCTTTGTCAGCTGAACGACAAATGGCACAACAATCGACCAGTTGATTTATATCATTGTCCATAGATGGCCACCAAAAAGATTCACAAACCCTTCGCTTGGTAAGGGTGGTTCCCAAATGACCCTCATGTGCTTTGGTGATAATATTCCTTCAGAGGCTTTGAGGGGCAATAAGTTTATCTCCACGTAATAAAACTCCACCCTCCAGTGAAATTTCGGACTCTACTTTCCAAAACGGTTGCAGAGGTTGTGGGAGTACACGTTCTTTGGGCCACCCAGATTTAACTAACTCACACACATGTTGCAAAACTTCATCCTCACTGAGAGCCTTTACCCACTCTTCAACAGAATCAAAACCATGCTCATGGAGATCAAGAGAACCTACGAAACAATCCTCAGAGTCCTCTTCCCCAACATCTGAGTTAGAGCTTTCCACCTTGAAACTGTCGAGTGGAAAACGTGAAAGATAATCTGCTCTAAGGTTTCTACCTCCTGAGATGTGCAGAACGTCAAACTGATATTGCATGAGATGAGAAACCATACGAAGTATGCGGGGAGAACAGGATTTCCCTGTACTCGAACTTAATATACTAACTAGGGGTTTATGATCAGTTTTTAAAGTAAAGCGTCTGCCCCAAATGTAAGGTCGACATTTTTCGATAGCCCATAGACATGAAAGTAGTTCCTTTTCAATTACAGAGTATTGTAACTCTGCATCTCTCAGGACTCTGGATGCGAATGCGACTGTATTTTCCCCCAAAGAAGAATCTTGGGTTAAAACAGCTCTCAGACCCACTTGGCTAGCGTCAACTGTAATACAGGAAGAGAGAGTAGGGTCGTAAGGTTTAAGTGCCCTGCCTTTGATAAATGACGATTTTACGCTCCGCAGTGCAGATTCACACTCATCTGTCCATGCAAAAGTCACGCCTTTGCATAGAAGTGAACTAATGGGACGAACCATGGAAGCATAATTCTGAATAAACTTGGAATAGTATTTGATTCCTGTCTTGTCAGATGGTGCAGAGGCCCGGGTGATTGCATCTAACAGGCCTTGCCTAGGCCTGATCCCATCGCTAGAAATCAAGTGACCCAGATATTCAATCTCGTCGCAAAGACATTTGCATTTCTCTGATTTTACTACCACACCATGGTTCTTGAAGATATCAAGAACTCTCTTCAGTAACATGTTGTGTGAAGGAATGTCTTTTGAGTGGATTAAGACGTCATCCAGGAAAACCAGAACTCCACTAATACCACCTAACATGTTCTGCATCACTCTCTGAAATACGGAAGCCGCAGAGGCAAGCCAGAACGGCATCCTTTTATACTGAAAAGTGCCGAGAGGTGAAATAAAAGCTGTGAGGGACGGGAGGAAGGGTCCAGTTCAATCTGATGGTATGCACTTGCCAAGTCTAACTTTGAAAAATATCTAGACCCCCTGACACTGGAGAAAAGGTTGCCGATTTTAGGTAACGGGTGGGAGTCGACCCAGGTCTCCTTATTAAGAGACCTCAAGTCCACACAGACGCGCAGCTTGCCACATTTTTTTCGAGCAACGACCAAGGGAGAAAGCCAAAGTGAGGACTCCGTTGGCTCAATGATTCCTTGGTCTCATAAATATTTCAGTTCTCTGTCAAGATCGTCTCTCACACTGAAAGGTACACCCCTCATTTTATGTTTAACGGGAAGAGCCCCTTCTTTCACTATGATTCTATGTCAAAAACCTTTTATCGTTCCTAAACTTTCACCAAAAACAGAGGGAAATTGTTCCTTTCAACTGCCCAGCTGTTGGTCTTCTGTGATAACAAGCACTTGTTCACTAACACCTGGTTTAACGATCATCCCGAATACACCTTGGTGGTACCAACCTAAAATGTTAAGACCTTTTACAGCAACATACATTTTACCACTAATTTTTCTGTCTTTGAATACCAGATCGTCTTCGAAGAAACCCAAAAGAACAATTTTTCGTCCCTCATAAGAAACAGGGGAGCGGTCAGGAGGTTGGAGTTGTCTGTCACCCCATGTATCATAAAATAACTTTTGAGTTAACATCGTTATTCAAGCACCAGAATCGACTAGAAGGTTGAGAGATTTTCCTCCAATGATGATCTCAACAACAGGATCCACACACACACATGAGACATTTACATTAGACACATTTTCATGACAATCAGTGACTACTGAAATGATTTCTAGATCAGAATCTTGATCAGACTCAATAACACATGCAACAGGTTTAAACTGCTTCTTCCTTTTCATGCAAACTTTAGCAAAGTGTCCTATCTTTTTGCAGTAATTGCACATAACATTGGCTCCAGGACACTTTGCACCCTTTTGATGAGGTGGATTTCCGCATCGGTAGCACATATGTCGTGTGACTTGAGTTTCAGATGCACTGTTGCTACTTCCTTGATCTTTCCGTGAGTTGATCTTTGTCGAAGACGATTTTAAGACATTAAGTTTTTCTTTAGTATGCCCACTGATAACGTTGACTGAATCAGAAGTATTGTCCTCTAGTTCCTTCAATGATGTCACAGATGTCTCGATGCTTTTCGCAATTTTGATAGTTTCATCGAGTGTAGGATTTGTGAGAGAGAAAAGTTTCTGGCGAATCTGTTTGTCCTTGCAATGGCACACAAACTGATCACGGATCAATTGGTCAGTGAATGTTTCAAACTGACAGAGAGAAGCAAAGTTACGCAATACAGAAATGTAGGAATCTACATCTTCACTTTCATTCTGTTTTGAAAAATTTGTGACGTAGGACCATCAAACTGGGTTGTTTGTCAAATCTTTTTTTTTTTTTTTTTTTTTAAATTTTTTTTATGTTTGTCAAATCTTAACTTGAGTTTGGCAACGGTGTCTTGAAAAACATCTACAATGTCTTCAGGAGGATGATTAATTTCCGGAAGATGTTTGAAGATGGAACGTCCTTCAAAACCATGAGCATGGAGAAGAAGATATTTTTTTCTTTCACTTGAAAATCTAGATGCTCCAGTGGCACCCAGGTAGGTTTGGAAAGCATCAAACCAAACTTCCCATCTGACTGGTGGTTCGCCTGGAGATTCTAAAAATGAAGGAGGTGGAGCTACAGACTGCATTGTGGTAATAAAGAGAATAAATTGTCACAAGGAAATGGAAAAGAGAACACAATTATGAGGTACAAGCATATGTTTCTCAATAATTAACAAATGTAACCTAGAGTGTGCTGGAGTACATAAATTAACACTAGTACATGAAGCAATTGTGTGAAAATTGAATATTAGAAGATTTATAAATGAAAACGTAAAATATAATGCCAGAGTAAAGTTCAACATAAATGATATGCAAACTTCATTAGACGAGTTGAGTGACTTATTCTTGAATTAACGGGATACAATGTGAGTTTTAAACAAAATCAGCACCAGACTTTTTTTTTTTTATAAACATAAAACGTGCTGTAGTTGATAACTATACAAGTGATATGACGTCTTGATCGTCGTGAAGACCAGCTTTATGAACTGAAGACGTGCTGAACGTCATGTAACTAAAACTCCTTTATGACGTGCTAATCGTCGTAGCAATCAGCTGAGTAGACGAATATTTTGAATTCTTTATAAATTATATTGTTAAAACGATTTAGACGTGCCAATTGTCGTGATTGGCCGATATGTTGGATGAGGCTCAAAAGAGAAACCGGAACGAGGTGACGTTGGCGCACGTTGTGTGCGTTTGAATGGGCCTGGTGTCCCACAGACAACAGTACAAACAGCCCGGCCTGGGTCAGGCAAGCCAGGCGGATTCATACCTGTAACTGCCACTGCACAGAAACGGGGAGCAGTGTACTCAAATCCAAAATGCGCAAGTGTGGCCGGGTAGCGATGTGTTCGCTAGACTGATACGGTATCAAGGAGTGAAACAGGAGCTTCAAAACCTCACCGGTGAGTAATGAGGTTTTCCGTTGGGAGGCAAAGATTGATAGATTAAATTATCCCTTCTTTTTTTTTTTTTTATTAGTCTTTGATTTTCAAAGACTTTGTGGTATGAATAAATGTCTTAATCCGTCTTTAAGTAATGAAACAGTCTTACCGCAATTCGTCCTCAGAACATTGCCTTTGCTTCGGATGTGCGCGCTGGGTCCAGCGTGTGACTGTGTAGCATTGAATCGTCGCCACAACATTGTAGTAAGCAACTTCGTAGACGCATGTGGTTCTCAAACAGGTTTATTCAAAATACAGTTACACAGCAGACAGGAGCACGATGTCGGAACCTCCTTCACCAACAGCTCCGCAAACAGTTTTCCTCAGAACAGTGTATGCGTCACTAAGCAACAACAACATTCTATAACAGAGCACTAAAATGGGAAAGGTAGTAAAGTAAAGAAAGATAGAGATACCACAAGGCGCCACTCCTCCAGCCGGTGATTTACAAAACCTTTATTTCAAGGAACAGACATTTCAACTCCAACTCCAATTCAATAATGTCTGTTTGCCTGACGCGTTTCAGAGCATCTGTGCTCTTTCTTCAGAGGCACACAACAGTTATTTAGCTCCCATGGTTCCCTGCATTTTCTATCGGTTTGAAAGGCCTCCGGTGTGCCATTGTTAGTCAATTTTAATTACGATGCATGCCGGGAATTTTGGTTCTGCTCAATTAATAACAACCCTTCAGTGGGCCTCAGAGTCTCCAGAGGCCTTTTTGTGGGAATTTAATGCACGGTGAGTCTAGCCGTGGGAGTGCGCACCGCCCTTTGGAAATATCAGAAAGGGCTCATCTTACCTGAACTGTTCGGGTTTTCAGTGATGGTGCAGCTGGTTCATAATTGTGGAGACTCTAAGGCCCACTGGAGGGCTGTTATCAGTCTGGGAAATGTTTGAAGCACACGCATACCACTGAAGGTAAAAAATTAATTGAGCAGAACCACAAGTTCCGGCATGCATCGTAATTAAAATTGATGTAGCCCAAATATCACCCAGATGTAGCCCAAGTATAGTCCAATGACAGAAGTGTGCAAAACACTTATTTTTTTTTGTTTTTGCAGTTTTATATAGTGCAGACTTGTCAGGTATTGGAGTGCTTTACATGAGCATTGGTTACATTGCACAAGAACAAATTCATTTTGATTGTAGACATGGGGAGATTAAGTGATTTGGCCAGAATCACAGAATGTCGAGCTGAAGCAGAAACTCCAACCTGGTTCCCCAGTTGCAAAGTCTGCAGCTCTGGAAGTAACACCACATCCTCTCCCCTAAGTGCAACATTTAATCAAGTGGTCAACTGGATAAAAAAACATAAAGATAACAAATAATTTAAAAGTGCTTTGTCGCTATTTGAAAACTCAGACAATATGTCCTCATTTTAGTTTTTTAGAGCACTAACCATAATTGTGATGCAAATAAGACCCTCTCATATATGTAATTTCTAAAGGAAATGCTCTAGGTATTACAGTTTTGATTACATCAGGCGTTCCACACTTTTGTAATAAATATAGAATGTTGGCAATCTAGTTGTTCATTCGGATACTGTTGAGAGGCAGCGGCCAGGGGCACGGACTCTGAAAATTGAAGGCAGGTAGGAGGGTGCAGAGGCAACAATTTGACCACACTGGGCAGGCAGGAAGGGCCGTGGCAGCACAACAGACTATGGAGGGCAGTGGAAAGGGGGACAAGGGCAACAAACCAACAATACAGGACTGGCAAGAGAGGCTGTGGCAATATAATAGACCATTGTGGGCAGAAGGAAGAGGCAGTGGTAGTACAACCATACATGTCAACAGACCTGATTCAGCCAGGAAACGTCCAATGTTTCTAAGCTCAAATGGGCATTATTTGATCTGTCTCCTGTTTACAATCTCCTCTTTTTCAATGTAACTCAAAGGGGAAAATCAATACCCCAGTTTTGTCTTCAAAATCTCCCTCTTACCAAGTTCAAAATGTTCGCAAGTATGGTACATTGGATCATGGAAGGCAGGAGGAATTGGGGTAGGGACATGGACTTGGATAACAGAAGACAGGCGGGACATGGAGAGGTGCACCAAACTGACCCTGCAGGGCAGGCATCAGGGTTTGCAGCAGCACAATACACCACACAGGGCATGCGGGACGGGAGTGCAGCACAACAATCCATAGAAAGCAATAGGGAGGGGACAGGACCATGCACATGGACAACAGAGAACAGAGGGGAAAGAGGCAATGGTAGCTAGCTGACCATAATGGACAAACAGGAGAGAAAGCTGCAGCAGAACAGACCATAAAGGGCAGGGGCATTACAATGGAACAGACAAGACAGGAGGGAGGGAATAGGGGTCTGCACATGGAAACAGAGGGCTGGGGCAAGGGGGCAGGGCAGGAGCAGCAAGATGACCATGGAGGTCATGCAGGATGGGCACTAGAAGCAAGACACACCATGGAGAGCAACAGAAAGACTATGATGGTATACACACAGACCATGGAGGGAAGGTGGGAGGGGGTCAGGGGCAGCTAGCTGACCATACAGGGAAGGTGGAAGGGGCCGTGGCAGCACAGAAGACCTTGCATGGCAAGCGGGAGGGTTAGTGGCAGCACAATGGCTATGATGGGCAAGAAGGAGGGTGCAGGGGCATGCACAAAGGACCATGAAGGATAGAAGAGAGGGTCAGGACCTGGGCACAGACAAGAGAGTTCAGGGGAAGGGGCCTCACAACAGACCGTGCGGGGCAGGCAGGAGGAGCAGTTGCAGCACAACAGACCAGGGAGGGCAGAAGGGTGTGGCAGTAAAATGGACCATGGAGGACAGGAGGAAGGGGATAGGTGCATGGCATGTGGACAGGCAAGGTGGAGGTGGCATGGAGAGGTTACAGTCAACTGACAATGCTAGGTAGGTGGGAGGGGAGTGGCAGCTCAACAGAACACTCAGAGTAGATAGGAGTGGAGGTCCATGGAACATGGTGGGCAAAAAGGATGGAGCACGGGCATGCACAAAGACATCGGAGGGCAGGGGGAAGGAGAATAGGGGCAGCAAGCTAAGCACAGAGGCTAAGCAGGAGGTCAATGATGGGGCATAGAATTGGGCAATGGAGGGCAGGAGGAGTGGACTGGTACATCATGCTAAATGGAGGGCAGTGGCAGCACATCAGACCATGCATGGCAGGAGGGAGGAGGCTAGTCCATGGATTCAGACAACAGAGGGTAGGGAGGAGGTGGATGGGGCAGCAAGCTAACTGTTAAGAGAAGGTGGGTATTAGGAATGTTATTGTTTTTAAAATGTGTTTCTGTGCGAACTACTTAAAATATGAACAAGTATGCAGCATAATCTCACTTTTATTCAGGAAGAAGAGGACGTTTGTGACTGTGACTCCGGGCTCACTTGGCAGAAACACCCCCTGAGCCTCCACCCCTATCGCAAAATGTAATGCCTGTGAAAAGGGTAGGTGGACGCAGTGTTAAATAGAACATAGTCCTGAGAGCACGATTGAAAATGAAAACTAGATATAGTATATGGTATAAACTATGCACCAAAAAGTGTGCTATAAGATGCCCCGGGGCGTGAAATATAATATGCAATACATTGTGCGCAATGACAGATTAATTGGAGAGTGCGAGATAGCACAGGCACTAGCGCGTGCTATGCGATATGCGCCTTGGAGTGTAATATGCACAGGGCAGTGTTGTGTAACCTAACTAGTCTCTAAAGTTGTAATATAAAATATGTGCTGGGGAGTGTAACGTTGCATATGCACTGTGACAAAGATATGGATCCCAGATTGTAATATGTATGGCATAGCGCTGTGTGTTATAATATAGGCATCGAGGAAGGCACGTTAGATGGGGCAATATAACCTGTTCGAAGACAAGTGTGGCATGACATGTTCACGGGGTGGGGTTACAGTGCACATGGGCTAGAGAGTGTCATAGCATACGCACTAACTGGTGGAATACAACACAGAGGTGTGTGGCACTCAGCAGGCACTGGTGGGTGTAACACAGCATTGGGCTCAGCCAGGAGCACGCTGTGACTCTCAAGTGAGGTTTGTCTCCTTTCCAGAGAGTAAATTAAAAAGTATTACACATCCGGCGGTGGATGTGTGTTTTATTAACCGCGAGGGGGGTTTCTTGCATAGTTTGGTCGAATTTTTGTCGAATCCCCTTTGAATGGCTTGGTGTGCGTGTGTATTAAATGTGCCCGTCAATAGCTAGCCATGTTTGTATAAATAAACGACAAGGGTGTCTACTTGGAGAGTACCCACCGGCGGGGGCGCCGGGATTAGGCACGGTAGGGCGTCAGACACGTCAGAGCTTCACTAGCGGTGTAAATACATTCCACGTGGATTCATTGTATGCATAGTCGCCTTTTAATGAATATCACACAAATCGTCATGTTGATAGGTACATACGGTTTGTCCAGCATGTCCTAGGTGTTTCTATAAATATATATTTTTTTTAAATAATAAACAAAGGCCGGCCCCGGGGGATGGGGTCCCCGGGGCCATGAGTGGCCTGAGGAGGGGAGCAGCGCAGCCCCCCTCCTAAAGAATAAAAAAAAAAAAAAGGCCATGACCCGGGGGTTGGGGTCCCCGGGGCCGATTAAGGCCTTGGTAGGGGGGCCACGCTGCCCCCTTCCAAATTTTTTTTTTTCAACAAAAAAATTAGGGTGCAGGCCCTGGGGGATGGGGTCCCCAGGGCCAATAAATTAGAAAAAGAAGGGGGGCCATACAGCCCTCCTTCTCAAAAAAAATAAATAAATAAAAGAACGGCATTGCGCCGGAGGCCACGCCCCCTCCTTGCAGCACTCTGCAAACGCGCCCCCTGGCCAGTTCTAAGTTGGGGAATTAATTCCCCTTCAATACTGAGGGTCCCTGAGGGCCAACTAGCCCAACAGGTATCTCCAGTATGCACCAGGGAGCTGCGTTGCAGACAGGTGTTCTGAGGCAACGCCCCTTTTTACACCTCTATGCAACGCAGCTCTGTGGCGCTTACTGGATGTACCTAGTGGGCTAGTTTGACCCTAGGGACCCTTAGGATTCAAGGGGACTTAATCTCTCAACTTAGAACGGCCACAGGGCGCGTTTACACAGTGGTGAAGGGAGGGGACGGGGCCTGAGGTGACGTGTGCAAACACGCTCTGTGGCGCGTTTTAAGTTGGGGATATAATTCCCTTTCAATCCTGAGGGACCCTGTGGGCCAACTAGCCCACCAGGTGCTTCCAGTAAGCGCCACTGCTCTGCGTTGCAGAGAGGTGGTGCAGGTCGTGCCCCTTTTTACACCTCTCTGCAACACAGCTCTGTGGCGCGTACTGGAGGTACCTAGTGGGCTAGTTGGACCCTAGGGACCCTCAGGATTCAAATTAACTTAATCTCCCAACTAAAAACGGCCACAGGGCGTGTTTACACAGTGGTGAAGGGAAGGGACGGGGCCTGAGTTAAATTTGGCATTTTCGCGTTCCGCGGAAAGCGCGAAAATATCAAAATTTCCGCAATCCGCATCTTACCGGTAAGTTCTTTCTTGCTCGCGCTGTAAAAAAATACAATCTCGCGTGTGCGCGATCGCCTTACCTGAATCCCCGCGTTCGCCGACAAGTTTTCTCGACCCGGTCGCGTTCTCCACGAGATGTTGGATGTTGGTAGCCATTTTGCGCTGTCTCGTGACAGTTCGCGCCCGCATTAACATCATTTGTCGCACGAACACGTCATTTGTCGCGGGATCACGTCTTTCTTCTCGTGATCATGCACCGTGAGAGTATGAGAAGATTGAGATCTCGAACACGTCATTCTCCACCGCGAGCGAGAGCGTGAGGACGCGGGCACGTCATATCGAACGCAAAAAGGAGAAAGAGACCCCGAACACATCATATCCAACGCGACAGGGAGCGAGAGAACGCGATCAAGTCATTTTGGACACGCCATCGACATCCGGCGGAAGTAATGTGAAGCTCGAGAACTCAAACATGTAAAATTTTCAATTTGGAGAAGAATATCAGCTCTAGCAGCATGAAACCTTCTGCAAATGATGATTTGGATGAAAACAACTCCTCAGATTGACATTTGGCTGTCCTTTTTTGTGCAAGGAGTCTTTTTTTAAAAAGGTGGGGAGAGGGAGGAAGTGCCACAGAATCTCCAACTTCCTGTTCCTGTCCAGCAGGCTCCTCCCAGTGCTTTGGCCATCACCTGCTCATTCTGCCTTTGGATTTTGAGCTGGAAAGATCACTCTTTTTGTCTGCTGCATCATTGCAATTGGATTTGAGGATTTTTTAATTGGATATTTTACAAGTAAGTGGTTGTTGTGTCTGTTTGATTGGGGGCATTGCAGTTGTTGTAACTACAATTTATTTTTGGTAACTATCATCATTCCTTTTTTAAAACATTTTTGTGGGTAGTAGTAGTCAGTAGTAGGCTCGAGCTAGTCATGGCCTCATGGGTGTGTGCATGATGAAGCAACTGTTCCTTTGGTGTTTTTTTAATGTATTTTTGGGGTGGGCTTTCTGTTGTTGGGCCTGGCCTTGTGGCTGGTGGCCATTTAGAAGCCTAGGCCTGCAAGCTTGTCTGGCTTTGTCTGCCAACAGGCCTGCTTTCATCCAGTAGGATCAGAGCAGGTAGCCACAGCTTTATTAATCAAGTGTTTCTGTGTGGTCTGTTGAATTTAGACATCATTTAGGGCATGGATGGCATTGGATTGAGTTGGGAAGTGCGTTTTTTTGGGGTGGGCTTTCTGATGTTGTTGAGCCTGGTCATGTGGCTGATGGCCATTTTAAAGCCTAGGCCTGCAAGCTTGCCTGGCCTTGTCTGCCAACAACAGGCCTGCTTTTATCCAGTAGGCTCAGAGGCTGAGCAGGTAGCCACAGCTGTATTAATCAAGTGTTTCTGTGTGGTCTGTTGAATTTAGACATCATTTAGGGCATGGATGGCATTGGATTGAGTTGGGAAGTGCATTTTTTTGGGGTGGGCTTTCTGATGTTGTTGAGCCTGGTCATGTGGCTGATGGCCATTTTGAAGCCTAGGCCTGCAAGCTTGTCTGGCCTTGTCTGCCAACAATAGGCCTGCTTTCATCCAGTAGGCTCAGAGGCTGAACAGGTAGCCACAGCTGTATTAATCAAGTGTTTCTGTGTGGTCTGTTGAATTTAGACATCATTTAGGGCATGGATGGCATTGGATTGAGTTGGCAAGTGTGTTCTTTTGCGGTGGGCTTTCTGATGTTGTTGGGCCTGGCCATGTGGCTGGTGGCCATTTTGAAGCCTAGGCCTGCAAGCTTGTCTGGCCTTGTCTGCCAACAACAGGCCTGCTTTCATCCAGTAGGCTCAGAGACTGAGCAGGTAGCCACAACTGTATTAATCACGTGTTTCTGTGTGGTCTGTTGAATTTAGACATCATTTAGAGCATGGATGGCATTGGATTGAGTTGGCAAGTGTGTTTTTTTGGGGTGGGCTTTCTGATGTTGTTGGGCCTGGCCATGTGGCTGGTGGCCATTTTGAAGCCTAGGCCTGCAAGCTTGCCTGGCCTTGTCTGCCAACAACAGTTGTTAAATGGTAGCGGCAGTTTCAGTCGATAACCTTTCAAGTATTGCCCGGCGGTAGTCGCCTCTTATACCATTCGATGATTAACCAACAAAAGAGGCAGGCACTGGAGACTGGAAGGCAGGAAACAGGGTTTATTTCTCATGAGGAGAGCCTGTCATTTCGGACACGCACACATAATGTCTTCGGGAGGTGCTCTAACCACATCTCTGAGGCCTGGCCTCTTATACACAGGTTTATTGCTTTATTACACGTGACACATTCTTGTTGAGACTTTGATGTACGGAAAGACATCCTTGGAATCCCCACTTCAAGCTCGTTCCCACACATATCTACAGTAAGTGATGGCTATTCCACAGCAGGATACTCTGTCGATTCCCGGAACGGGGTATCTGATCGGATCGCACGGGGTGGGAGGCCTTTGATTAGTCGGAGATCCTTTGAATCGGGGCAACTGCTTACAGGAAGGGGGCCAATAAATGGCAGCTGCAGGACCAGGTGGTGACTTGGGAGCGGGGCAGGGCAGAGGAAGGGGGTTCATCAAAGGACGGGGAGGTGCTGGCCCCGGGATTTTTTTTTTTCGCGGGAACGCGCTGGTGATCGGCGAGGGGCAGAGGGGCCATGGCGCTATCAAAATGGCTACTGCTTAAGTGAGCGTACGGGCCTGAGAGGGGACAAGGTGGCGCCGATTATGTTGACATCGCAAACCAGATTTTAACAGTCCTCCCTTTTCAACATATCTAGCCAGCTTGTCTAGCCGACATCCACCTTCGTTAAATTCTTAGCCACGACATCGTAAATGCGTTCATGCGTTCCTGTTTTCAAAGTACAGAGTCTTAGGACAGACAGGAATAATCTGACACAATTGTACATAATTACATGTAGTTGATGTGATAGGCGAGGAGGTAGCGCATACAAAATTACATCAGCTGCGTCATATGTCAGACCCGGAGATAGGAGGAGGGAAGCTCGCTTGAACACAAACATGATACCGTAAAAAATGTTCTGGCAAAACAAGGAATATTACGTACATTACTTAAGGCCTAGACTTCGTGTGGATCAAACTAGACAGCATAGTCATGTGCACGGCTGATGTTATACAATTGTTATTATACAAAGTTAATGTTTCTTAACTATCAGTGTACAGTTGGAAGTGACCGATGTAATATCTTGAAAACTCGATTGGAAGATAGTCAATACGAAAGTGGTTGGGAGAGGAATTCAACTCAACATGAGTTACAGTCAGAGGGGGGGGGGGCAATGTCCAAAAGGGAGTTCTTCTTTCCAGTGTCCTATTACAGCGAGCCATCACTGGTAAGCTCTCATTGTTCTTCTTCTTTCATTGGCACTGTTGAGCACCGGCGGTGGAGCTAAGGTCCAGCTCAAATCCAGGTTTTCACGTTGCAGGGTGTGACCATTCTTTGCTCTCGGATCACAGTCCTGTTTTGTCCTGTTCCCTAACTGATCTTATCATAGGTACCTTGAGACGGGGTACCCGCATTTCGTTCTTCTTTTGTCAAGTCAAGTTCAAAATCCCATATGAAAAAAGGGGGGGGGGATAGGGGCGTGCTTTGGGAGGCCGAGGGAAGAGGGAGTGGAGTGGGATCGGATCAAAAAGCGGACCAAGGAGAGCAGAATCTTTTAGCACTGAGCCCATCAATCGGGTTCGAAGGGCTGGGACTTCAGGCACGAGCTGATCGGTGAGCAGGGGGGCTTCGGGATAGCCCTTCTTTCTATCGCTTTCCATGCTGAGAATGGTGCCTCGTCCCGCATCTTTTTGCTCCGTGGCTCCCCCTTGGTCGAGGCCATAGATGTTCCATGATCCGCAGCCAGGCTGTGCGTCACGTCCGACCCCTCTCCTCCGTTGACCGCATGTTATCTTTGAATGAGTACAAGAAACAAAATCTTAGAGAACTGGTAGGGAAGACGTTTACACACTTCATTCTCTCTCCCAACCCCAAGTAGTCGGGGAAACGTTTATCGGTCACTCTATGGTGGATGTCTATTAACTCTTATGTCGGTGTATGCTACTAACTCATTAATCATTGCTGTGGTGCAGGTTTGCGAGTATTCCTGCAAATTTCCATCATCAGGTCTGCTAGGTGTTGATTCCTGTACCTTATAAACGTGGCAAGAAGTCTGACATCTATCAACTTCCTTGTCTATCAAAATTCGAACCGGCTTCTCCGGTAGAGACTCGTCTTTCTAACACAAGCCCTGTTGATTCATATTTTTCTCCAGGGACTGCTAAGTTTATGAAAAAGTGCGAGGTGCTACTGTCATGGGCTCACAAATATCTGTTTCGGGGAGGAACACAAGCTAAACATTTTTCTTACTGGAGACAATAGTTAACCTTTATCAGTTTTAGGCGATGTATCTTTAAAAACAAGGTCATCAGCTGTATTGCTTAAAATATCCAGGGACGGCTAGTACAGAACTGGGACTATTCTGGAAGGACGGGGTGCTTAGACGCTCTATTTCTGTGCAATGGGCGGGGCGATTCTGAGGTGGAGTCGTTAGAGCCCTAAAACAACAAAAACCACTGACATATAGTTCCCGTTATAAGGGCCAGATTGGGAGACCTCAGTCGTCTTACCTGTCCTTTCTTTCTCAGCAAATTAAGTTCTATCATTTTACAGAAAGGAGAGGTAGTAGTGTGGCAAAATACGGTCGTTTTGCTTCTGTCAATTTGTTCGAACACTGTCGTGATTAGGCCAATTATACGTATACTGAGGAGGTACAGTGTCGTCATCTATTCAAAAAGAGGGCAAGGGAGCCTTTAGCGAGGGAGAGAGAGAGAGAGAGAGAGAGAGACGTGCGCATCAAGTAGGCTATTTGGTACACGTACGACATAAAACGAGAGAGAGAGAGACAAACGTGTACGATAATAGGCCACTTGGTGTACACACAACATAGAGCAGCACGGGTCAGTTTTACGTACAAAAACACAAGCTGGGGGAAAACATAAATTCAACGTTCACGTACACACAAATACCGGATAGGGTGTAACAGTACATACATCAAGCACAGAAACCTAAGACGAAGACACAGAGCTATTTTGTCCTTTTTCTATGCGTGCTGCGTATTTTCAGTATTTTCCGTAATTCATTTTTGGCGGGGGGGGGGGGGGTCGGACTTTTTACTCCCCTCCCTTTCTGGGCAATTTTGTTGGAGGCCTCATTTTTGAAAAATACTTACTCCTCTTTTTCCGGTCGGACATTAGTCCAGTCGTGTTTATACTCACGGTGGAGCCTTCCAACCCCTGGGCAGGCGGTGATCCAAACTGAGGCAGAGGAGGGGTATCGGTCGGACGTTCAATGGTACAACTCTTATTTTCTAAGTGGATGGAAGAAGAAGTGGTGAATCTAAAACATGCCAGTATCCCTAACTTCTGGGCTGAGGGGGGGTTTTGGATGAACCCCGACCTGGGGTATTCTTAACTTCTCTTATTTAGTCAGCACATGAATCGACTCACTGGTGGTACATTTGGGTTATCAGTTGGAGTCGGGTTCGTCGTACTGAAATGACCCTTCAAGTTTCTGGTGTAAGTCACCCTCCAATTTACTAGCTTCCGGGAGAGGGAGAGTCGTTTCTTCAAACGAGGAGTTACCATATTCGGGTTTATTTTCCCATCCCCTTGATCGATAGACAAGCATTTCAGTCATACAAAGACGTTCTCTCCAGCGACCCAGGCATATGCAATACATACACATTCATACCGTACAATCAGGGCACGTACGCACAGTCATACCATACAGTTTTTCACGTTCCCAGTGATGGTCTGCACTCCACGCACCATCTCACAGCGCTTGTCTATGTCTTTCCCTACATGGAGCACGGTGCGGTCCAAGTCCACTCCATTCTTCAGTCGGAACTCCGATGTAACCTACAGAGAAGAAAAGAAGGGGGGGGGGGCAGCATTCAAAGCACATCAGCGCGCATAAACACGAAAAAGTTCTACTTACCACGTACCAGACTAGCTGCAGGAACGTATAATACCACAGATCTTGACTATCCTTTTCGCATTTTTTTTCTGTGTACTATATCCTTCCTTTCTACTATACCAAAAATGCTTCATTTTATTTGTCCCTAAATTCGAATTCCCTCTTCGTGCATTTGTTTCTCAATTAGTCGTATATTATGGGACAAAATACCATACCTTACATTCGGCAGATACCTTAAGCTACAGTCAACCATTTTCTAACAACTCTGGAAAAAGACAGGTGTGATGAATACAAATTTTCATCAATCCAAAATTCAGGCAAAGGGTCTGCATTATCTGTCTTCTATTGTTTGGGAATGACAGCCATTATTCAAAACCTTACCAACCTAGGCGTTTGTTATGACGCTGATTCCATAATTCCTTCGAAAACCCTTTATTGTGAAAATGTCAGTATAAAAATACGGGCCTACAACCGTATAGGCCGGCCACGGTGCAAGAGGCGTCGAGTATCATGAGCAACATTACCTTAACGCAAAAATAAAAATAATCAATAATGAGAAGACCAGCATCAATAAGGTTGTTCGCATGCCCAGTCAGTACCCTCCCCGTCCCCCGCCCGCCATGTGCAAAAAGACCGTATACATATCCCTTAACATCAATGCCAAGTAACCGGAATGCCATAAGGAGTTGTAGGTCCCTCCTACATCGGCGCCATTTTGGGGCGAGGTCGGGTGGGTCCAGGGTACAGTCTAAATGTTTCCACTAACTAGCGGCCGGACCAGATTCCCTTTCGGCAGTTCAAAAATTTTCATTAACGCCAACAGAAAGAACAGACAGCATGAACCGTGACTCGAAGGTGAGGAAAGCAAAGTTTTTTCCTACTGGGTCATGCTGAGGTTCCACCGGAACTGATTCGAGTTGGTAGTCTACAGTGTCTCCTGGTAATTCAAACAGAAGCTGGCGTCAGCATGAGGGCACCACCATCTCGCAGCAATGCCGTGGTCCTTTCGAAGAGCGGGACAGCAGGCGTGTCTCTCTGCCGACTCCCTGAATCAGTCTCTCTCACGGCGCCAAATGGGGACAAGGTGGCTGCCGCCCGGGGCAAAGACAAGTTAATGTGGAATGATCGAGCAATAGTGGCGGTTGCCCCCACCGGAAGTCCGCAGGAGTCGAGGGCCAATGACTCACGTAGAATCTGCAAAGCTGAGAGGACGTCTTCAAGGGTGGGGCCCATGCCCGAGCAGGCAAGCTTCCGAGTTCCAAGGTAGCCCAGAGCCATCTTAGTGGACCAGGCCCGAATCCGAAGAGCCGGCCGCCATTTTGATAGTCCTGTGGCAGCAGCAGTTCTCCACCACAGCCACCGGAGTGGGTCCCCCGACCAACCAACTGCGGGGGCCCACTTCTTGGGTGGAACGCTAATGGAAACTTGGTGCAGAAAGGAACCTCCGCCTGGGTGGTCGTCCGGTAGGTGAAACGTTAATGGCTGTCCTGCTGCCGCTGGCCGGCGAGGGAAACGATAAGGGGCGCTCTCTCAGCTGGTCGGAGAGTGAAACGCTAAGGGGTGCTCTCTCAGCTGGTCGGCGAGTGAAACGCTAAGGGGTGCTCTCTCAGCTGGTCGGCGAGTGAAACGCTAAGGGGTGCCCTACTGCAACTGGTCGGCGAGTGAAACGCTAAGGGGGCCCTACTGCAACTGGTGAGCCTCCACCTGGGGAGGCGGGGGAGGCCTGTTCGCGTCGCCTCCCCCCCAGGGCACCCCACGCCGTCTTTCGGCGCAGCATTGCAGGATGGCCAGACCAGCGCAACAACTTGCTGGACACCATCTTGGTGCCGTCCGGATCTCGGCGCGCCATGTTGCCTCCGGCCTATTCGCACAACAGCCTGCCACTGATGCCGCCTCACAGGCCGATGGATTTTGTAGGCTTTTTTATAGCCCAAAGCCTACTAAAAGACAGACCAAAGCAGCCCAATGTTGCTACAATGTTGCTACTCCGAGGAAGGAGGGGCAGGGACTGTGTCAAGCGGAAGGTGAATGCTTTGGAATAGATGTTGCAGCAGGTTGCCATGTAAATAGTTGTTTAAAAAGAGTGTTTTAACGTGTTTACCCTGTTGGAGTGTTCCATATACCTACAAGTTTTTAAAGCGTTTTAATCATACTACTTTGTTGGACTGTTTTGTACATATTTGTAATCTGGCAACGAGCACAAAGATGTTACTGCATAACCAGAAAAGGACATAGCCCAATTGTGCGCGATCTAGCCCAGTTCGGCGACGCCGATGGTGGGTATCAGCAGACTTCCATTTGTGTAGGGTTTTGTCGTTTTATTGGGCGGGGTGGGTGGTAGGGCAGACATGCTTAGGCAGCGAGAGCGACGGAGCCGAGCTACCTCGTGGCCATCTCGACCGTGAGCTTGGCTCCTCCCCCTAGTTTCATATTTTTCGCGAAGGGCTATTTCCTAATGTTTCTTATTTTTGCAGGGTCAGAAGGATCCCATCAGTGGCCTACTGGTTTTGCTCGATTCCTTTTGTTTTTCTATAGCGATTTTTATGCCATAGTTTGCTAGAAAGGTACAGCGGCTAATCCGTATTTTATATGTATGTCCTCTTTATTAGGGGTGCCCTCCGGTGGGGCCGGACGAGCTACCTCTACTAAATGGTCCGGGTAGAACCAAAAGAACCAATTACCAATCAGTGGGGAGAAGATAGGCATGACGGGTTACAACGGGGACAAAAGTCTGCACTACCTATCTTTTCACTGCTTGCAAAGACTAGACAGAATATCTCTATTCCACGTTATTTGTAAGCAGAGAATACCTCCAAAGAACCAATATCGAACAACCAGTGTTCGGACAATCAAACAATCAAATGGTGAGAAAGAGATAGGCACGACGAGTTACAACGGGGGACAAAAGTCCGCGTTACCTATCCTTCACTATCTGCAAAGACTAGACAGAATATTTCTATTCTACATTATTTGCAAACAGAGAATATCTCAAAAAGCACTATTCGTCAAAAACAATCAATGTTCGGACAATCAATCAGTGGGGTGAAAAATAGGCATGACAGGTTACAAAGGGGGACAAAAGTCCGCGTTACCTACCCTTCACTATCTGCAAAGGGAGAGAGAGTATTTCTACTCTTCCCCGTTTGCAGGCAGCGAATATCTCAAAAAGAACAATCAAATAAGCAATACTAGTATTTTCAATCAATCAATCAATCGTTTCGCAATTTGTCGTGTTACACGACCTTACCTGGACCGCATGGACAGTTTCTCGTTTTCCGCCTCCAGCGCCCGATCGTCCTCTACTCTCCGTATTTGCCGCAGCACTCCTGATGGTTCCCAGTCAGGACCGTAGATCACTCGAGAGAGGTCTGCTCGGAACCAGTGAAGTTCGGATGATCGGCTGCCAGACGAGGGTCTATCGGGCAGGAGCTCTTCCCGATCGTTGCAGTCGTTCACTCTGTCGTCGGGACCTCTCCCGTTGGATCCACGTGTCGCTGATGGGCCCCACGTTTGGGACGCCAATTGTTAAATGGTAGCGGCAGTTTCAGTCGATAACCTTTCAAGTATTGCCCGGCGGTAGTCGCCTCTTATACCATTCGATGATTAACCAACAAAAGAGGCAGGCGCTGGAGACTGGAAGGCAGGAAACAGGGTTTATTTCTCATGAGGAGAGCCTGTCATTTCGGACACGCACACAGAATGTCTTCGGGAGGTGCTCTAACCACATCTCTGAGGCCTGGCCTCTTATACGCAGGTTTATTGCTTTATTACACGTGACACATTCTTGTTGAGACTTTGATGTACGGAAAGACATCCTTGGAATCCCCACTTCAAGCTCGTTCCCACACATATCTACAGTAAGTGATGGCTATTCCACAGCAGGATACTCTGTCGATTCCCGGAACGGGGTATCTGATCGGATCGCACGGGGTGGGAGGCCTTTGATTAGTCGGAGATCCTTTGAATCGGGGCAACTGCTTACAGGAAGGGGGCCAATAAATGGCAGCTGCAGGACCAGGTGGTGGCTTGGGAGCGGGGCAGGGCAGAGGAAGGGGGTTCATCAAAGGACGGGGAGGTGCTGGCCCCGGGGTTTTTTTTTTTTCGCTTCCGAGGTAGGGTCGCGCTGGGGAGGGGTGTATGGTCAATGCACGAGAGAGCGGGGGGGGGTGTTCGCAGCGCCAAGGGAACGCGCTGGTGATCGGCGAGGGGCAGAGGGGCCATGGCGCTTTCAAAATGGCTACTGCTTAAGTGAGCGTACGGGCCTGAGAGGGGACAAGGTGGCGCCGATTATGTTGACATCGCAAACCAGATTTTAACACAGTCCTGCTTTCATCCAGTAGGCTCAGAGGCTGATCAGATAGCCACAGCTGTATTACTCAAGTGTTTGTGTGGTCTGTTGAATTTAGACATCATTTAGGGCATGGATGGCATTGGATTGAGTTGGCAAGTGTGTTTTTTTGGGGTGGGCTTTCTGATGTTGGTTGTCTTAAAGACATGCTTTTGTTGTGTGTGTCTGGTGTGTGTTGGTGTGCAATGCATGCACCCTACAGACCTTTTTGGGGCCTGTGAATGTTCGTATTTGCATTAAAAAGGCAGAGCAGTGTGCTTTAGCATGCATCCTTTACCTGGCTTTTATAGGCCTTTTGTTAGCTCCTGGTCTTTCCCAGGCCCTCTGCTTGTTTGTGATTTGTGAGTGTCCATGTGGCTGGTGGCCTTTTTTTGTGTTGGGAGTTATCAGTGTCCTGCTTTTGCCATATAGGCCTGCGTGGTTTTCCTATTGGCTTACTGCTTCCATCCATCCACCCCCTTTGCCAGCAGCAGCTCCATGGATGCTGAGATGCTCAAATAATTTAATGGCAAATAGGGTCCACCCCACTTCCATTACATTTTTATTTTGGTGGTTCTTATTAACTTTCCTATCCTTTCTGAGAGTGTAGTGTGTGACTGTACACAGTAGTATAACATAGCCCTTGTTGAAAAAAAGTCATAAATGGCTAGACTATATCTTTTGTTTGCACTAGTACAGTAGTAAGTAAGTAACTGAACCACAACAACAAATGCAACATTTCACTGATGTTCTTCTCCTGGCTTATTTGCTTTTAGGTGCACAAAAAGCCAGAGGAGGTGGTGTCATCAGCATCACCCGGCTACCCGTTGTAATGCCAGCCAGACAGAAGTGCTGCTGCGCATCACGTCCATGTGTGACCAGAACTTGTTTTGCATCTGTATCCTGCCTGACATCTAAAGAAGATGGCCCCAAAGAAAGGTACCAGGTCCAGTACCAAGAAAGTTGCCGGTGAGAAGAAGGAACAGAAAAAGGAAGTGCCATTAACCACGACTGGTGTGCCGGTCAATGTTTTTTTTGGCACCAAAAAAGTTACGGCTGCAACAGCGTTGTCTGGGAACCAAGTTGGGAGCAGCACCTCAGCACCAGCGGTCCAACCTCACCAACCTAGGCCAAGGGCTTTAGTGTCGCAGAGGTAGCCAGTCTACTAATGAGCAGCGATCTTGAAATGTCATTATCGCAAAGTAGTACACAATCAATGCAGGCGGAAACTCAGCAGATAAGTGTGCAGCCGCAACAAGAACAGTAGCAGCCGCAAAAAGAACAGCAGCAGCCACAACAAGAACAGCAGCAGCCGCAAAAAGAACAGCAGCAGCCGCAACAAGAACAGCAGCAGCCGCAACAAGAGCCCACCATAGTAGTTGTTGCTCCTGATGTAGGGGCATTTCAGGAAATCGAGCTTCCTGCAGACAAAGTGGAGCAAACCACTGTTTCAGAAGATCTATTGTCTTCCAGACCACCAGCAAGGAAAAAGAGGCTTAGTCCATCATGTTCTTCTTCAAGCCCCGCTTCTGATGATCGTGATGCCACTTGGCATCCACCAGCTCAGTCTGAGAGTGATGCACGCCACAAGACAATGCTTCTGAAAAGGAAGGTCCCAGAAAAACTTAGAGCTATGGAGGTAGATGTAGAAGAGGGGGGTGATGTTGATGAAGACAAGCCAGTCATCACGCACATCACTCCCGCCCCAAAGGGATTGGAGACCAACATTCTCACCCTATCCAGAAAGACTGCTACTGAGCGGGATGTAGCACGGATATCACCAACACAGGTTACACCACAACTACCTCGAGCTGCCATATTTTCGAAGGCCCGGCAGGGACCTACATCCAGCTCAACCATCTCAGTAGGTAGTGGTAGTAAAAGTCACAGTATAGCTGCACAGGGTCATATTCCAAGCACACCCTCCAGTTCATCTGGTATTGAAAGTGGCACATCCAGCAGTGCCAGAAAGTTCTCCTCCCCAGTTT
This sequence comes from Triturus cristatus, assembly GCF_964204655.1. Classification (NCBI taxonomy): domain Eukaryota; kingdom Metazoa; phylum Chordata; class Amphibia; order Caudata; family Salamandridae; genus Triturus; species Triturus cristatus. Next base: position 491,073,205 of record NC_140579.1, on the reverse strand, counting down.
GGGACTTCTTTTCTGTTAGCACCAAGGAGGAGAACGTTGCTATATGCTCAATATGTCGACAAGGTGTTCGGCGGGGTAAGCTTGGTACTAACTATGGTACCTGAGGCCAAGCAAGTCATCTCAGAATACACCACACTATCGTGTGGGAGAATCACCTACTTCAGTTAAAAGAAAGTAGAAAAACCCAACCCATTGAAGTTGGTCAGGAAGACTCAGGGAGCAATATTATTGTGGTGGAAGGTGAAGAAGAAGGAGGCATTTCTAGCCCTGTCCCCAGTAGTGTAGTGGTACCGCCCACATCCTCCTAAGTAACATCTGAGTGGCACCGCAGTGAGAGCCATACTCAGAGTCAGGCTGAGACACCAAGGCGACCGAGTACCGCAATGAGACAAATTGTGTTGTTGAGCCTAAGTGGGTTAATGAAAACAACAGCACCACAAAGGAAAGTAATCCAGCCTACCATTGAGAGCATGCTTAGGTTGGAGGGGCAGTTCCACGCAACCACCCAACGGCACGGTTGTACAATGCGAAGCTGGCTAAAATGTTAGTGCTGGACCGTCTTCCTTTTTCATTTGTGGAAGGGGTGGGTTTCCTTGAATTTGTGTCAGCCATCTGCCCTAAATGGAAGGTTCCCAGCCGGTCCTATTTCGCAAGAATTGCTGTTCCGGCACTACATCATGATGTGCTGGAATTGGTTGGACAAGCTTTGCAGCAGAGTGCTCTTCACAATATCCACCTGACAACAGACATGTGGACCAGTTGCCAAGCCACAGATTACATGTGCATCACTGCACACTGGGTCTCTTTTGTGGGGGTTAGAGATGAGCTATCTGCATGAGGTGCTGTTGACACAGCTGCGATTTTTAAAGGTACTCGGAATCATGCAAATGTAGCCATGCTCGCCATGGAGAAATCTCATACGGCTGTAAACATTTTGCAAGAGTTTCAAAGCAAGGTTTTTGAATGGCTGCGCCCAAGAGGGCTTAGTATTGTTTTTTTTGCCACAGACAATGGCAGTAATGTACTTAAAGCCATGGATCTTGGTTCCTATTTCAGGGTTCCGTGTTTGGCGCACTGCATAAACATTATAGTTCAAGACTTTCTGAAAAAAGAACCAATAGTCAGCAACTTACTGGCCATCTGCCGAAGAATATGCATTCATTTCAGCCATTCTTTTAAAGCTCGAAAGCAGCTGAGGATCATTCAACGTGAATATAGGATGCCAGTCAAATCACTCATCCAGGAGGTGGCAACACGTTGGAACTCAACGTATTACATGCTTGATCGTCTGTTTGAGCAGTACAGGCCACTCAATGAATATGTCTGGAAAAGAGGGGATGCTACTGTTAAAGGCATGAACCTTCAGATGGAGCAATGGAGCCTAATTAAATGCCTGACTGAGATGCTTTGTCCTTTTGAGGTCTTCACACGTGAAGTCAGCAAGGAGGACTGTACAATGGGCCAAGCTATCCCATTATTGCAAATGCTAGAGCATCAGCTGAAGAAGGTGTCTGAATCATACAAAGGTGTAGAGGACAAAAGGGAAGTCTATGACTTGGTGGAGAGCTTAGCCGGTCGCTTAGCTGAAAATACAAGGATAGAAAATAAAATGTTGTCACAAGAACATTACATTTGTGCCACAATTCTGGATCCACGTGCAAAATTTGGACTGAAGACATTCTTTGCTTTTTCAGAGATTGATGTTGCCCGCTACAAAACTTGTATAGCTGAGGCAGCCAGTAAGTTGGAAAACGAACGGCTGCTAATTAAAAGCCTGCAAGATCAACCCACAAGAAGTACTGCAGCAGGGCATGCAGGATCAAGTGCAACTTCGTCGGCTGAGGGCAGTGCGTTTGGATCACAACACTCACCATCACTATCGACAACAGCAACAATAACTGGATCATTAGGCCCAGTAGAATCGTTAGACGATTGGTATGTACAGTTAGGCATTAATAAGCACAGTGCTGATGCACAGAGAAAAGAACCCGAAAGCTTACCAGCAGCACCGCTGAACATTGAGCGGATGGTCCAAGCCTATCTGGACGACCCAACAGAGGTGTACATTGATCAAAACCCATTGCAGTATTGGTATAGGAAAAGGTCTGAACGGCCACTGCTCAGCAGGCTGGCAATAAGCTATCTGGCTTGCCCTGTCGCAAGTGTCTCTTCCGAACGTGTTTTCAGTGCTGCTGGTTCCATTGTAACATTGAGAAGGACCAGTCTCTCGCCAAAAACGTGGCGAGGTTAACAATGATCAAAATGAATCAGCACTTCATACCACCGAATTACACAATACATGAAGCAATGGAGGAAGATGAGGACTGCGGCTCAGGTGACGGAAGTAGTGTGTCACATGATTACCTACTACTGGCTGAACCCCCAGAGTTTGAGGACAAGCTATACTTCCCTGACAATTAGGCTGGCACTTACTGTCTTCCTCCCTTTTTTGTCCACTTTATTTGTGTGTCTGTCGTTCCGGTTACAAACTTGTGAATCACAACAAATCCATTACCACCGTCTTCTACTCTTCTTATTTAATATACAAGTTTCAGGTGTCTGCAATTTGACAGTACAGTCCTCCGAATCCAGCTCCTCCGCTCCATCATACTGAATCTCCCGCCTAAATCCATTGCCCTCATGAATGATTGGATGATGGAAAATAGAAGAAAAAATTAAAACTTTCCTAGTCCCGCCAAAAGAAGTGGAGCATGAATCAGATGACTACTATAGATATCCTCCTTTCCGAGCCGAGAGAGACTGCCCATTAACTGAAAATGAGATGGAACAGGTAATGATTGATGCCATGCATTGGACGCAGAGTCGCAGACTGAGTGATTTTGTTGTGTTTGTTGTGCATGAAGTTATGTCATTGTGCACTAATCATCTTTCTACAGTACACACCAAACGTAACTGTGAGAAGTTGGCCTGGTATATGATGCTCACTAGTTAAAGTGATCACCTTGTACCATGCCAAGCAACCCTTATGGTGTGGTTGTAAGTCAACCTTTTCGGACTAGCTGCCCTAGTGGCAGCGTAGGCTAAGCAGTCTTTGAGGCTAAACTCGTGAAGCGTGTTAAGCCAGCTGTTTTACCAAATGCAACCCCCTTTTATACCAATGAAAGGACACCACACAGATATATATTCAAAATATATATGTATTTATTTCTCAAAGTAACCCCTAGTCTCTTTATGAGCACAGGAGCACAAATCGTCAAACAAGATTACAGTAGAATACACAGAAGTTGCACTTTATATGGATAGGCCCTGGTGGCCGCTCAAACCATATACTAAAATAGTGGTATAAGTACCACGAACAGAAAAGGGAAAAGGCCTAGGGCCTCTAGAATCGCTGGGCCTACAAGGAGCTAACTTCAGTTAGTGACCAGGAGGTCCACGGGTGGCGTGTGCAGAGCAAATAGTCACACGCGTGCTCCCATAGGTTTCAATGGGTGCGTAAAAAGTACAAAATTATTGCAAAAAGGATCTTCCGGATGGACTACGAACTCAAGATTGGAAACACAGACACTAGAGATGATACTCTACACTTGGGCATCGGAGTGCCAACTTTACCTCACCCACAGGAAACGGGTGCATAGGTGTCGAAGTGCGTCGGGTTTCTTCTATCTGTTCCGTGGAGCCTGTGGACAAAGATGCTGCAGGCGGTCGGTCTGGGAGAGATGCGGTGGATCCAAGAGTGGATCGGAGTTGTAGAAGACCTGTAAGCAGAGGGGACAGTGTTCACAGTCACTAGCCAGTGACCAGCGTGGCACCAGGTGGGTACCAGGCAATGTCGGGTGCAAACAGGAAGAAAGGTGTAGATTGTCTCTGCAGCCACGTGGTCCCTGGAAGTCGACGACGTCCAGGAGTCGGTTCACAAGTTGTCCCACGCAGGTTCTCGCTGTCGGCGGTGTCGGCGACTTGATCGAAGCAAACAAGCCTTGGCAAAAGCAATTGTTGTGGAGAACAAGATAAGCTGATGGTTCTGACCAGCAAGGTCAGAGGGACTGCTCCTTTGGAGGGGAGCAAGGGCCAGTCTGGAGCAACCAGACCAGTGGTGTAGTTCTTGAAGTTCGTTGCCAAGATGGCTACTAGCCAGCGGGCCAGCAACCGGTTAGGCGCGTCGAGTGGCAAAATGCAGAAGGGCCCCACGCAGATCGTGGAGATGCTGGAGGGCTCACCTTTGGTGCAGATGCTGCTCGAGGGTTGGGCTTCTCAGATCCCAAAGCACAACTTGGAGGGAGCCTCGGTTGTTGCACTTGCAGCTGGTCGTGGTCGTTTCAAGATGGCTGGCTCCACGTGTCTCGGTGCCTCCACGGGTCTCCTCTTTTCAGGGACTGTGGATCGGGCGGTGAGAGGTCTGGAGGTCCAGGTCTTGTCAGTCTCTGGGCTCGGGCTCCAGCAGGAGGCGGCGGCAAAGCAGACGTTGATTCGCTGGATGGTGCTTGCGTTAGCAAGGTGGTCACTCCCTGACCACAGGGGAGATTTCCTTCAGTCTTCTGTGCAGCAGAATGTCGAAGTTCCCGTCTTCTTCTTAGTTTCAAGTTGATTCCAGGATGTCTGAAGTCTTAGGACACAGCTCCTACCTTTAAGCGGATTCTAGGGGCCAGACTACCTGCTAGGTCCCTCCCTAAGGGTGGGACCAGGAAGGGGGGTGGTTACACCCCCAATCCTTTGTCCAGCTCGCCCCAGGCCCGGGACTGGTGTGCCCCAGGACCGGATTGAACTGGCATATGCACCGAGGCTCCTTGTGAGCCTCAGGCATGTCTGGTTTCTTTCAAGCCCTACCTGACCAATACACATAATCCTGTCTGGGGTGGTGCACGCACCTCCCCTGGTAGGAAACCCTTTGTCCACACATCCCAAGCTGGAAGGACTCCCAGCAGCAGGAGGGCAGACTTGTGTCTGTGGTGGCAGCATCCATTTTGTGGAGCTGAGGCTATGTCTGATTTTACCCGGGTTTCAGGTACTGTACATGTCGTGTCCCTCTAGAAGGGTGGAATGCTAACCCCGTCGCCAGAATTGGCGAGGGGTTAGTATTCCAATTCGTATGACACCTTACTCGACATGTTTTGATAAAGCCAAACCAAAGATAGCATTTAACCGCGAGGTTCATAATGCACTTAAGAGTATATGGTATGACGATATCTGGAAACAGTAGAAGGAAGGGGTTCCGACCACTGCAGACAGGCTCAGCTCATGCCAGAGCACCATCTCACATGGAACCAAGCACTCTGCCTTCAGGATTGTTAAGGCCTGCCATAGGAGTGACTTATAGGTTAACATGTGTCCCATTTAAGGTTAGGTATAGGTATACTACACCTAAGTAAGAGGTGATTACACCAACTTACCCCAGCTGAGTGAACAGCCAGTTGTGTCAAATTGTTAGGCCAAGCCTGGGGTGGCATAATACATGCTTCAGCCCCTGGCAGGCCTTGGGTACACCAATGCCCTGGGTACCTAGTGTACACTGGTACAGGGGCTGACAGGGTGATCCACTTCCAATTGGTTATGCACCTAGGGTGCATAGTGTAAATTTAGTAGAGAGAACAGCAGGCTGGGGGTCTGATTGGCAGGCCCACAGCCTCAATATGTCAAAAACCAGTGAAGCAAAAAGCAAAAATTTGGGATGACCATAGGATAGCAGACCCTACTCTCCTACACAACCCCCCCCCCCCAACGCAGGGACATTAAACTAGCCTTGACCAGTCTCGTCTTCATGTCCTAAGTGGAAGTACCTGGAGAGACCATCTGCATTCCCATGGTCAGTACCTGGCCGGTGCTCCACTGTAAAGTCCATCCCCTGTAGGGAAATGGACCACCTAAGCAGTTTGGGGTTTTCACCCTTCATCTGATTTAGCCACAAGAGGGGCTTATGGTCGGTCTGAATCTTGAAGTGAGTGCCAAACAAGTATGGCCTCAGCTTCTTCAGGGCCCACACCACAGCAAAGGCCTCCCTCTCAATAGCTGACCAATTCTTCTCTCTGGGGGTCAACCTTCTGCTAATAAAAGCAATGGGTTGGTCTTGACCATCTACATTAAGTTGTGACAGCACAGCTCCCACACCCAACTCAGAAGCATCTGTTTGGACAATAAACTCTTTGGAGTAGTCAGGACTTTTCAGGATAGGTGCAGAGCACATGGCCTCCTTCAGGTCATCAAATGCCTTTTGACAGCTTACTGTCCACTGAACCTTTTTGGGCATTGTAGGAGAGTAGGGTCTGCTATCCTATGGTCACCCCAAATTTTTGCTTTTTGCTTCACTGGTTTTTGACATATTGAGGCTGTGGGCCTGCCAATCAGACCCCCAGCCTGCTGTTCTCTCTACTAAATTAAAACTATGCACCCTAGGTGCATAACCAATTGGAAGTGGATCACCCTGTCAGCCCCTGTACCAGTGTACACTAGGTACCCAGGGCATTGGTGTACCCAAGGCCTGCCAGGGGCTGAAGCATGTATTATGCCACCCCAGGCTTGGCCTAACAATTTGACACAACTGGCTGATCACTCAGCTGGGGTAAGTTGGTGTAATCACCACTTACTTAGGTGTAGTATACCTATACCTAACCTTAAATGGGACACATGGTAACCTATAAGTCACTCCTATGGCAGGCCTTAACAATCCTGAAGGCAGAGTGCTTGGTTCCATGTGAGATGGTGCTCTGGCATGAGCTGAGCCTGTCTGCAGTGGTCGGAACAACTTCCTTCTACTGTTTCCAGATATCGTCATACCATATACTCTTAAGTGCATTATGAACCTTGCGGTTAAATGCTATCTTTGGTTTGGCTTTATCAAAACATGTCGAGTAAGGTGTCATACGAATTGGAATACTAACCCCTCGCCAATTCTGGCGACGGGGTTAGCATTCCACCCTTCTAGAGGGACACGACATGTACAGTACCTGAAACCCGGGTAAAATCAGACATAGCCTCAGCTCCACAAAATGGATGCTGCCACCACAGACACAAGTCTGCCCTCCTGCTGCTGGGAGTCCTTCCAGCTTGGGAGGTGTGGACAAAGGGTTTCCTGCCAGGGGAGGTGCGTGCACCACCCCAGACAGGATTTTGTGTATTGGTCAGGTAGGGCTTGAAAGAAACCAGACATGCCTGTGGCTCACAAGGAGCCTCGGTGCATATGCCAGTTCAAACCGGTCCTGGGGCACACCAGTCCCGGGCCTGGGGCGAGCTGGACAAAGGATTGGGGGTGTAACCACCCCCCTTCCTGGTCCCACCCATAGGGAGGGACCTAGCAGGTAGTCCGGCCCCTAGAATCCGCTTAAAGGTAGGAGCTGTGTCCTAAGACTTCAGACATCCTGGAATCAACTTAACACTAAGAAGAAGACGGGAACTTCGACGCTCTGCTGCACAGAGGACTGAAGCCAATCTCCCCTGTGGTCAGGGAGTGACCACCTTGCTAACGCAAGCACCATCCAGCGAATCAAAGTCTGCTTTGCCGCCGCCTCCCGCCGGAGCCCGAGCCCAGAGACTGACAAGACCTGGACCTCCAGACCTCTCACCGCCCGATCCACAGTCCCTGAAAAGAGGAGACCCGTGGAGGCACCGAGACACGTGGAGCCAGCCATCTTGAAACGACCACGACAAGCTGACAAGAGCAACAACCGAGGCTCCCTCCAAGTTGTGCTTTGGGATCTGAGAAGCCCAACACCCGAGTAACATCTGCACCAAAGGTGAGCCCTCCAGCATCTCCACGATCTGCGGGGGGCCCTTCTGCATTTTGCCACTCGACGCGCCTAACCGGTTGCTGGCCCGCTGGCTAGTAGCCATCTTGGCGACGAACTCTACGAAATACACCGCTGGTCTGGTTGCTCCAGACTGGCCCTTGCTCCCCTCCAAAGGAGCAGTCCTTCTGACCTTGCTGGTCAGAGCCATCAGCTTATTTCATCTCCTACAACAATTGCTTTTGCCAAGGCTTGATTGTTTTGATCAAGTCGCCGACACCGCCGACAGCGAGAGTCTGCGTGGGACAGCTTGTGAACCGACTCCTGGACGTCGTCGACCTCCAGGGACCACGTGGCTGCAGAGACAAGCTACACCTTTCTTCCTGTTTGCACCCGACATTGCCTGGTACCCACCTGGTGCCACGCTGGTCACTGGCTAGTGACTGTGAACACTGTCCCCTCTGCTTACAGGTCTTCAGCATCCCCGATCCACTCTTGGATCCACTGCATCTCTCCCGGACCGACCGCCTGCAGCATCTTTGTCTTCAGGCTCCACGGAACAGATCGAAGAAACCCGACGCACTTCGAGCCCTGTGCACCCGCTTCCTGTGGGTGAGGTAAAGCTGGCACACCTGTGCCCAAGTGTAGTATTACATCTCTAGTGCCTGTGTTCCAAATCTTGAGTTCCTAGTCCATCCGGAAGATCCTCTTTGCAGTAACTTTGTACTTTTTACGCACCCATTGAAACCTATGGGAGCACGCGTGTGACTATTTGCTCTGCACACGCCACCCGTGGACCTCCTGGTCACTAACTGAAGTTAGCTCCTTGTAGGCCCAGCGATTCTAGAGGCCCTAGGCCTTTTCCCTTTTCTGTTCGTGGTACTTATACCACTATTTTAGTATATGGTTTGAGCGGCCACCAGGGCCTATCCATATAAAGTGCAACTTCTGTGTATTCTACTGTAATCTTGTTTGACGATTTGTGCTCCTGTGCTCATAAAGAGACTAGGGGTTACTTTGAGAAATAAATACATATATATTTTGAATATATATCTGTGTGGTGTCCTTTCATTGGTATAAAAGGGGGTTACATTTGGTAAAACAGCTGGCTTAACACGCTTCACGAGTTTAGCCTCAAAGACGGCTTAGCCTACGCTACCACTAGGGCAGCTAGTCCGAAAAGGTTGACTTACAACCACACCATAAGGGTTGCTTGGCATGGTACAAGGTGATCACTTTAACTAGTGAGCATCATATACCAGGCCAACTTCTCACATTGGTGAGCAGCGGTTGGATTTGAGCTTGCTGTGTTTTACCATTGTAATCTCTTGGTTACCAATTGAAAGATCACATAGGTACCTGTAGGTACATATAAAACAAGATTAGATATACATAAGTTCTACTGAACTTAGTTGTTGTAGAGCAAAGGGAGTAGCACACCCTGACTACAACTACTAGATAGGTTTAGTAGGTAAACCCAAGTGTAGGTAGATTGCAACACATCCACCCACACTTAAGAGCAATGGCCGGGGCAGAGGGGTCCACTGTACCCATCTCTGTTGAGAGTGACCCCCAGAGGGCACCATCCAGCTTTGCTACCCTTAACCAGAATGAGCTCAGGCATTTGGCAACTCTTAGAGGCCTTAAACAGCCCAAGAACCCTACCTCTGCTGAGCTCAGAGAACTCTTACAAAATGATGAGAATCAGAGAGAACTCAGTAAAGCTTCCCAGTTAGCCCCCTTAGGGTCAGGAACAGGAGGCCCCCCTTCTGAAGATGCTACAGAGGTACCCAGTTCCAATAGCCATCCCTTAGATGAGAATCATACTACAGGGGAGGAAAGTGGTGAGGATACAGAAAGTAGTGATGATGAAGGGAGAACTAGCCCAGTGCCAAGTGTTATACTTGGCCCAGCTAAACTAAGGTTATTGGGGATTGACAGTGGGTTTACCCCATTGGATCTCCCCAGTGGACTTAACACAGGGCTTGGGAGGCAAAGGAATCGCTCAGGTGACTCCAATGCTTCTCATGGCTCTAGAGGCTCTCAAGGTCACTCCAGGAAAAGGATGACCACCCCTCAGAGGAGGGAACATGAGGCCAGAATGCAGGAAGCCCAGCTGAGGATCAGGAAGCAGGAGCTAGAAGTAGCCCTGATGGAAGAAAAACTGAACAAGGCTAGGCAACCTAGAGAGAGTGGGTCTATACCCACTGGTGGCAGCATTGTCCCTAAGGACAAAGATAGGGTCTTTGATAATAGGAACCTGTCTAAGGTTGTGCCCCCCTACAAAAGTGGGGATGACATCCACAAATGGATAACTGCTCTTGAGAGAGCCTGCAAAGTACAGCAGGTTCCTGAAGACCAGTGGGCAGCAATCCTCTGGCTCTCCTTTGAAGGAAGAGGCAGAGACAGACTCCTCACTGTTAGAGAAGAGGATGTCAGAAATTACAGAGTCCTGAAGAGTGTTCTGGTAGATGGGTTAGGCTTAACCACTGAACAGTACAGGTTAATGTTCAGAGACACCCAAAAGACACAGACTCAGGACTGGTCTGAATATGTTGAATGTGCCACTAAGGCTTTGGAGGGTTGGTTGCTGGGAAGTAAGGTATCTGATTTTACAGGATTGTATAATTTGATGATGAGAGAACAGATTTTAAATAACTGTCAAAACCAGCAACTGCATCAACACTTGGTTGACTCTGATCTGACCTCTCCCCAAGAATTGGGAAAGAAGGCAGACAAATGGGTCAGAACCAGGGTTAAGCAAAAGAACCAGAACCAGGGCCAAGGGGGTGATCAGAAGAAAACAGACCAAAAGGGTGGAGATCAGAAATCTAAAGACCAGAAGTCTTCAACAGGGCCCCAAACTACTGCTAAGGAGGGTGGGTCCCAACAACAGTCCAAAAAGAAGAAAGAAGGTCAAAAGAAACCCTGGTGCAATCATTGCAAAAATACAACTCACTGGACTAGTGATTGCAAAAAGGGTGGAGCCCCCAACACTGTTGCCCCTAAGGCACCTGCTCCCAGTACTACTGTTAGCAGTGTTGGTCCCCAGACAAAGGGTGTAGTGGGAATCACTATGGGAACTGAAGGAGATTCTGACTTAGACAGAACCCTGACACAGGCAGTCTTGATCTGTGATGGGGACATTGATTTGTCCCTGACTGTGAGCCCCAGTAACCTGGGCAAGTACAGACAGACTCCTTTAATTAATGACAAAGTGGCTCAAGCCTACAGGGACACATGTGCCAGTGTCACTATGGTGACACCAGGCTTTGTGGACCCTGGACAGTACATACCAGGTGAGAACTACCTGGTGACCAATGCCAGCAATGCCACTACTTCACATAGTGTGGCAGTTGTTAACTTCTCATGGGGAGGGGTAACTGGCCTCAAAAGGGTTGTGGTTAGTGCAGACCTCCCAGTAGAATGTTTGTTGGGCAATGACCTAGAGAGTTCTCTATGGTCAGAAGTGGAGTACAGGACTCATGCAGAGATGTTAGGTATATCATCACATGTCCTTGCTGTGACCAGGTCACAGGCCAAAAAGTGCCTCACTGAACCTCAGGTCTTGGATCCTGGAGAATGGACCAAGCACCTACCAAGAAGAAGAACAGGAGGGTCAAGGCTGTGCCTTCCCCCCTGCCTCAGAGTGATGATCAGCCTTCCCAGGAAGCTGATCTAGAGGACCCTGAAGGAACTGTCCCTGAAGAGCTTGAACCTGATCAGGTTGAGTTTCTGGGGACAGGGGGACCTTCAAGGGCTGACTTGAGGCAGGCTCAGTTATCCTGTCCCTCTCTTGAACCCCTCAGACAGCTGGCTGCTGCTGAGGCTGCTGGGAATGCTCAAGGTACCCATAAAGTGTATTGGGATGAAGGACTCCTTTATTCAGAGGCTAGAGACCCCAAGCCTGGTGCTACCAGGAGGTTGGTTATACCTCTGCAATTTAGGGGCTTCCTTCTTACCTTGGCCCATGATATTCCTTTAGCAGGACACTTAGGCCAGAACAAGACTTGGGACAGGCTTGTCCCTCACTTTCACTGGCCTCATATGAATGAAGATACAAAGGAGTTTTGTCGCTCCTGTGTGACCTGCCAAGCCAGTGGCAAATCAGGTGGCACAACAAAGGCCCCCCTAATACCACTACCTGTGGTGGGGGTCCCCTTTGAAAGAGTGGGAATAGATATAGTGGGTCCCATGGATCCTCCCACTGCATCTGGGCACAGATTTATACTGGTGGTAGTGGATCATGCCACCAGGTATCCAGAGGCAATTCCCCTTAGGACCACTACAGCTCCTGTTGTGGCCAGGGCCCTGCTGGGAGTATTCTCCAGAGTGGGGTTTCCTAAGGAGGTAGTATCTGACAGAGGTACCAACTTTATGTCAGGATACTTGACAGCTATGTGGAAGGAATGTGGTGTCAACTACAAGTTCACCACCCCTTATCACCCACAATGCAATGGGCTTGTTGAGAGATTCAACAAGACCCTAAAGTGTATGATCAAAGGATTACCTGAAAAGCTCAGGCGAAGATGGGACATCCTTCTACCCTGCCTTCTGTTTGCTTACAGAGAGGTCCCACAAAAAGGAGTTGGCTACAGCCCCTTTGAATTGTTGTTTGGGCACCCTGTAAGAGGCCCACTGTGTTTGGTGAAGGAAGGATGGGAGTTACCTCTCAAAAAGCCTAAGCTAGACATAGTGGACTATGTACTTGGTCTCCGCTCCAGGATGGCTGAGTATATGGAGAAGGCATCCAAAAACCTTGAGGCAAGCCAGGCCTTACAGAAAGCTTGGCATGACCAAAAGGCTGTCTTGGTTGAGTTTCAGCCAGGACAGAAGGTATGGGTGTTGGAGCCAGTGGCCCCAGCAGCACTCCAAGACAAATGGTCTGGACCCCATACAATCCTGGAAAAGAAGGGAGAGGTCACCTACTTGGTCGACCTAGGAACTCCCAGGAGTCCCCACAGGGTACTCCATGTTAACAGGCTTAAAGCATATGTTGACAGGGCAGACATGGGCTTGCTCATGGCTACAGATGAGGGACAGGAGGAAGAGAGTGACCCTCTCCCAGACCTGTTGTCTCAGAACCCTGAAGATGGCTCAGTTGAAGGAGTGACCCTTGGAGGCAACCTCACTGCCCATCAGCAGCCTGAATGTAGACAGGTTCTACAATCATTTTCACATATGTTTTCCTTGATACCTAGTCAAACTGACTGGTGTACCCATGTGGTGGACACTGGTGACAGTCTGCCTGTAAAGAACAAGCTTTACAGACAACCTGACCACGTCAGGGACTGTATAAAGGCTGAGGTACATAAAATGCTGGAATTAGGTGTCATTGAACCCTCAGAGAGCCCCTGGGCTAGCCCAGTGGTTCTGGTCCCCAAACCTCACACCAAAGATGGCAAGAGAGAGATTAGGTTCTGTGTGGACTACAGGAGTCTCAATGCTGTCACCAGGACAGATGCACACCCTATTCCAAGGGCAGATGAGCTCATAGACAAACTAGCTTCTGCAAAGTTTTTGAGCACATTTGACTTAACAGCTGGCTATTGGCAAATCAGATTAGCTGAGGAGTCTAAGGCCAAAACAGCATTCTCAACCCCAGGTGGGCACTACCAGTTTGTGGTGATGCCCTTTGGTCTGAAGAATGCACCTGCCACCTTCCAAAGGCTGGTGAACCAAGTCCTTACTGGGTTGGATGACTTCTGCGCAGCATATCTTGATGACATTGCTGTCTTTAGCTCCACCTGGGAGGATCACCTGATCCACCTGAAGAAGGCTCTTGAGGCTCTGCAAAGGGCAGGCCTCACTATCAAGGCTACTAAGTGCCAGATAGGGCAGAGTAAGGTTGTATATTTGGGCCACCTTGTAGGTGGAGGCCAAGTTCAACCACTGGAGAGTAAGATACAATTCATCAAGGACTGGTCCCCTCCAACCACCCAGACTCAAGTTCGAGCTTTCTTGGGCTTGACTGGGTACTACAGGAAGTTTGTTAAGAACTATGGGTCCATTGTGACTCCTCTTAATGATCTGACATCCAAGAAGATGCCCAAAAAGGTTCAGTGGACAGTAAGCTGTCAAAAGGCATTTGATGACCTGAAGGAGGCCATGTGCTCTGCACCTATCCTGAAAAGTCCTGACTACTCCAAAGAGTTTATTGTCCAAACAGATGCTTCTGAGTTGGGTGTGGGAGCTGTGCTGTCACAACTTAATGTAGATGGTCAAGACCAACCCATTGCTTTTATTAGCAGAAGGTTGACCCCCAGAGAGAAGAATTGGTCAGCTATTGAGAGGGAGGCCTTTGCTGTGGTGTGGGCCCTGAAGAAGCTGAGGCCATACTTGTTTGGCACTCACTTCAAGATTCAGACCGACCATAAGCCCCTCTTGTGGCTAAATCAGATGAAGGGTGAAAACCCCAAACTGCTTAGGTGGTCCATTTCCCTACAGGGGATGGACTTTACAGTGGAGCACCGGCCAGGTACTGACCATGGGAATGCAGATGGTCTCTCCAGGTACTTCCACTTAGGACATGAAGACGAGACTGGTCAAGGCTAGTTTAATGTCCCAGCGTTTGGGGGGGGTTGTGTAGGAGAGTAGGGTCTGCTATCCTATGGTCACCCCAAATTTTTGCTTTTTGCTTCACTGGTTTTTGACATATTGAGGCTGTGGGCCTGCCAATCAGACCCCCAGCCTGCTGTTCTCTCTACTAAATTAAAACTATGCACCCTAGGTGCATAACCAATTGGAAGTGGATCACCCTGTCAGCCCGTGTACCAGTGTACACTAGGTACCCAGGGCATTGGTGTACCCAAGGCCTGCCAGGGGCTGAAGCATGTATTATGCCACCCCAGGCTTGGCCTAACAATTTGACACAACTGGCTGATCACTCAGCTGGGGTAAGTTGGTGTAATCACCACTTACTTAGGTGTAGTATACCTATACCTAACCTTAAATGGGACACATGGTAACCTATAAGTCACTCCTATGGCAGGCCTTAACAATCCTGAAGGCAGAGTGCTTGGTTCCATGTGAGATGGTGCTCTGGCATGAGCTGAGCCTGTCTGCAGTGGTCGGAACAACTTCCTTCTACTGTTTCCAGATATCGTCATACCATATACTCTTAAGTGCATTATGAACCTCGCGGTTAAATGCTATCTTTGGTTTGGCTTTATCAAAACATGTCGAGTAAGGTGTCATACGAATTGGAATACTAACCCCTCGCCAATTCTGGCGACGGGGTTAGCATTCCACCCTTCTAGAGGGACACGACATGTACAGTACCTGAAACCCGGGTAAAATCAGACATAGCCTCAGCTCCACAAAATGGATGCTGCCACCACAGACACAAGTCTGCCCTCCTGCTGCTGGGAGTCCTTCCAGCTTGGGAGGTGTGGACAAAGGGTTTCCTGCCAGGGGAGGTGCGTGCACCACCCCAGACAGGATTTTGTGTATTGGTCAGGTAGGGCTTGAAAGAAACCAGACATGCCTGTGGCTCACAAGGAGCCTCGGTGCATATGCCAGTTCAAACCGGTCCTGGGGCACACCAGTCCCGGGCCTGGGGCGAGCTGGACAAAGGATTGGGGGTGTAACCACCCCCCTTCCTGGTCCCACCCATAGGGAGGGACCTAGCAGGTAGTCCGGCCCCTAGAATCCGCTTAAAGGTAGGAGCTGTGTCCTAAGACTTCAGACATCCTGGAATCAACTTAACACTAAGAAGAAGACGGGAACTTCGACGCTCTACTGCACAGAGGACTGAAGCCAATCTCCCCTGTGGTCAGGGAGTGACCACCTTGCTAACGCAAGCACCATCCAGCGAATCAACGTCTGCTTTGCCGCCGCCTCCCGCCGGAGCCCGAGCCCAGAGACTGACAAGACCTGGACCTCCAGACCTCTCACCGCCCGATCCACAGTCCCTGAAAAGAGGAGACCCGTGGAGGCACCGAGACACGTGGAGCCAGCCATCTTGAAACGACCACGACAAGCTGACAAGCGCAACAACCGAGGCTCCCTCCAAGTTGTGCTTTGGTATCTGAGAAGCCCAACACCCGAGTAACATCTGCACCAAAGGTGAGCCCTCCAGCATCTCCACGATCTGCGGGGGGCCCTTCAGCATTTTGCCACTTGACGCGCCTAACCGGTTGCTGGCCCGCTGGCTAGTAGCCATCTTGGCGACGAACTCTACGAAATACACCGCTGGTCTGGTTGCTCCAGACTGGCCCTTGCTCCCCTCCAAAGGAGCAGTCCTTCTGACCTTGCTGGTCAGAACCATCAGCTTATTTCATCTCCTACAACAATTGCTTTTGCCAAGGCTTGGTTGTTTCGATCAAGTCGCCGACACCGCCGACAGCGAGAGTCTGCGTGGGACAGCTCGTGAACCGACTCCTGGATGTCGTCGATCTCCAGGGACCACGTGGCTGCAGAGACAAGCTACACCTTTCTTCCTGTTTGCACCCGACATTGCCTGGTACCCACCTGGTGCCACGCTGGTCACTGGCTAGTGACTGTGAACACTGTCCCTTCTGCTTACAGGTCTTCAGCATCCCCGATCCACTCTTGGATCCACTGCATCTCTCCCGGACCGACCGCCTGCAGCATCTTTGTCTTCAGGCTCCACGGAACAGATCGAAGAAACCCGACGCACTTCGAGGCCTGTGCACCCGCTTCCTGTGGGTGAGGTAAAGCTGGCACACCTGTGCCCAAGTGTAGTATTACATCTCTAGTGCCTGTGTTCCAAATCTTGAGTTCCTAGTCCATCCGGAAGATCCTCTTTGCAGTAACTTTGTACTTTTTACGCACCTATTGAAACCTATGGGAGCACGCGTGTGACTATTTGCTCTGCACACGCCACCCGTGGACCTCCTGGTCACTAACTGAAGTTAGCTCCTTGTAGGCCCAGCGATTCTAGAGGCCCTAGGCCTTTTCCCTTTTCTGTTCGTGGTACTTATACCACTATTTTAGTATATGGTTTGAGCGGCCACCAGGGCCTATCCATATAAAGTGCAACTTCTGTGTATTCTACTGTAATCTTGTTTGACGATTTGTGCTCCTGTGCTCATAAAGAGACTAGGGGTTACTTTGAGAAATAAATACATATATATTTTGAATATATATCTGTGTGGTGTCCTTTCATTGGTATAAAAGGGGGTTACATTTGGTAAAACAGCTGGCTTAACACGCTTCACGAGTTTAGCCTCAAAGACGGCTTAGCCTACGCTACCACTAGGGCAGCTAGTCCGAA
The DNA here is from genome assembly GCF_964204655.1 of Triturus cristatus. Taxonomy (NCBI): domain Eukaryota; kingdom Metazoa; phylum Chordata; class Amphibia; order Caudata; family Salamandridae; genus Triturus; species Triturus cristatus. The sequence goes on along the minus strand of NC_140579.1, from coordinate 491,056,288 downwards.
AAGGTTGACTTACAACCACACCATAAGGGTTGCTTGGCATGGTACAAGGTGATCACTTTAACTAGTGAGCATCATATACCAGGCCAACTTCTCACAGGCATCTTCTTGGATGTCAGATCATTAAGATGAGTCACAATGGACCCATAGTTCTTAACAAACTTCCTGTAGTACCCGGTCAAGCCCAAGAAAGCTCGAACTTGAGTCTGGGTGGTTGGAGGGGACCAGTCCTTGATGGATTGTATCTTACTCTCCAGTGGTTGAACTTGGCCTCCACCTACAAGGTGGCCCAAATACACAACCTTACTCTGCCCTATCTGGCACTTAGTAGCCTTGATAGTGAGGCCTGCCCTTTGCAGAGCCTCAAGAGCCTTCTTCAGGTGGATCAGGAGATCCTCCCAGGTGGAGCTAAAGACAGCAATGTCATCAAGATATGCTGCGCAAAAGTCATCCAACCCAGTAAGGACTTGGTTCACCAGCCTTTGGAAGGTGGCAGGTGCATTCTTCAGACCAAAGGGCATCACCACAAACTGGTAGTGCCCACCTGGGGTTGAGAATGCTGTTTTGGGCTTAGACTCCTCAGCTAATCTGATTTGCCAATAGCCAGCTGTCAAGTCAAATGTGCTCAAAAACTTTGCAGAAGCTAGTTTGTCTATGAGCTCATCTGCCCTTGGAATAGGATGTGCATCTGTCCTGGTGACAGCATTGAGTCCTCTGTAATCCACACAGAACCTCATCTCTCTCTTGCCATCTTTGGTGTGAGGTTTGGGGACCAGAACCACTGGGCTAGCCCAGGGGCTCTCTGAGGGTTCAATGACACCCAATTCCAGCATTTTGTGTACCTCAGCCTTTATACAGTCCCTGGCGTGGTCAGGTTGTCTGTAAAGCTTGTTCTTTACAGGCAGACTGTCACCAATGTCCACCACATGGGTACACCAGTCAGTTTGGCTAGGTATCAAGGAAAACAGATGTTGAAATGATTGTAGAACTTGTCTACATTCAGTCTGCTGATGGGCAGTGAGGTTGCCTCCAAGGGTCACTCCTTCAACTGAGCCATCTTCAGGGTTCTGAGACAACAGGTCTGGGAGAGGGTCACTCTCTTCCTCCTGTCCCTCATCTGTAGCCATGAGCAAGCCCATGTCTGCCCTGTCAACATATGCTTTTAACCTGTTAACATGGAGTACCCTGTGGGGACTCCTGGGAGTTCCTAGGTCCACCAAGTAGGTGACCTCTCCCTTCTTTTCCAGGATTGTATGGGGTCCAGACCATTTGTCTTGGAGTGCTGCTGGGGCCACTGGCTCCAACACCCATACCTTCTGTCCTGGCTGAAACTCAACCAAGACAGCCTTTTGGTCATGCCAAGCTTTCTGTAAGGCCTGGCTTGCCTCAAGGTTTTTGGATGCCTTCTCCATATACTCAGCCATCCTGGAGCGGAGACCAAGTACATAGTCCACTATGTCTTGTTTAGGCTTTTTGAGAGGTAACTCCCATCCTTCCTTCACTAAACACAGTGGGCCTCTTACAGGGTGCCCAAACAACAATTCAAAGGGGCTGTAGCCAACCCCCTTTTGTGGGACCTCTCTGTAAGCAAACAGAAGGCAGGGTAGAAGGCTGTCCCATCTTCGCCTGAGCTTTTCAGGTAATTCTTTGATCATACCCTTTAGGGTCTTGTTGAATCTCTCAACAAGCCCATTGCATTGTGGGTGATAAGGGGTGGTGAACTTGTAGTTGACACCACACTCCTTCCACATAGCTGTCAAGTATCCTGACATGAAGTTGGTACCTCTGTCAGAAACTACCTCCTTAGGAAACCCCACTCTGGAGAATACTCCCAGCAGGGCCCTGGCCACAACAGGTGCTGTAGTGGTCCTAAGGGGAATTGCCTCTGGATACCTGGTGGCATGATCCACTACCACCAGTATACATCTGTGCCCAGATGCAGTGGGAGGATCCATGGGACCCACTATGTCTATTCCCACTCTTTCAAAGGGGACCCCCACCACAGGTAGTGGTATTAGGGGGGCCTTTGTTGTGCCACCTAATTTGCCACTGGCTTGGCAGGTCACACAGGAGCGACAAAACTCCTTTGTATCTTCATTCATGTGAGGCCAGTGAAAGTGAGGGACAAGCCTGTCCCAAGTCTTGTTCTAGCCTAAGTGTCCTGCTAAAGGAATATCATAGGCCAAGGTAAGAAGGAAGCCCCTAAATTGCAGAGGTATAACCAACCTCCTGGTAGCACCAGGCTTGGGGTCTCTAGCCTCTGAATAAAGGAGCCCTTCATCCCAATATACTTTATGGGTACCTTGAGCATTCCCAGCAGCCTCAGCAGCAGCCAGCTGTCTGAGGGGTTCAAGAGAGGGACAGGATAACTGAGCCTGCCTCAAGTCAGCCCTTGAAGGTCCCCCTGTCCCCAGAAACTCAACCTGATCAGGTTCAAGCTCTTCAGGGACAGTTCCTTCAGGGTCCTCTAGATCAGCTTCCTGAGAAGGCTGATCATCACTCTGAGGCAGGGGGGAAGGCACAGCCTTGACCCTCCTGTTCTTCTTCTTGGTAGGTGCTTGGTCCATTGTTCCAGGATCCAAGACCTGAGGTTCAGTGAGGCACTTTTTGGCCTGTGACCAGGTCACAGCAAGGACATTTGATGATATACCTAACATCTCTGCATGAGTCCTGTACTCCACTTCTGACCATAGAGAACTCTCTAGGTCATTGCCCAACAAACATTCTACTGGGAGGTCTGCACTAACCACAACCCTTTTGAGGCCAGTTACCCCTCCCCATGAGAAGTTAACAACTGCCACACTATGTGAAGTAGTGGCATTGCTGGCATTGGTCACCAGGTAATTCTCACCTGGTATGTACTGTCCAGGGTCCACAAAGCCTGGTGTCACCATAGTGACACTGGCACATGTGTCCCTGTAGGCTTGAGCCACTTTTTCATTAATTAAAGGAGTCTGTCTGTACTTGCCCAGGTTACTGGGGCTCACAGTCAGGGACAAATTAATGTCCCCATCACAGATCAAGACTGCCTGTGTCAGGGTTCTGTCTAAGTCAGAATCTCCTTCAGTTCCCATAGTGATTCCCACTACACCCTTTGTCTGGGGACCAACACTGCTAACAGTAGTACTGGGAGCAGGTGCCTTAGGGGCAACAGTGTTGGGGGCTCCACCCTTCTTACAATCACTAGTCCAGTGAGTTGTATTCTTGCAATGATTGCACCAGGGTTTCTTTTGACCTTCTTTCTTCTTTCCCTTAGTTTGTTGTTGGGACCCACCCTCCTTAGCAGTAGTTTGGGGCCCTGTTGAAGACTTCTGGTCTTTAGATTTCTGATCTCCACCCTTTTGGTCTGTTTTCTTCTGATCACCCCCTTGGCCCTGGTTCTGGTTCTTTTGCTTAACCCTGGTTCTGACCCATTTGTCTACCTTCTTTCCCAATTCTTGGGGAGAGGTCAGATCAGAGTCAACCAAGTGTTGATGCAGTTGCTGGTTTTGACAGTTATTTAAAATCTGTTCTCTCATCATCAAATTGTACTATCCTGTATAATCAGATACCTTACTTCCCAGCAACCAACCCTCCAAAGCCTTAGTGGCACATTCAATGTATTCAGACCAGTCCTGAGTCTGTGTCTTCTGGGTGTCTCTGAACATTAACCTGTACTGTTCAGTGGTTAAGCCTAACCCATCAACTAGGACACTCTTCAGGACTCTGTAATTTCTGACATCCTCTTCTCTAGTAGTGAGGAGTCTGTCTCTGCCTCTTCCTTCAAAGGAGAGCCAGAGGATTGCTGCCCACTGGTCTTCAGGAACCTGCTGCACTCTGCAGGCTCTCTCAAGAGCAGTCATCCATTTGTGGATGTCATCCCCACTTTTGTAGGGGGGCACAACCTTAGACAGGTTCCTATTATCAAAGACCCTATCTTTGTCCTTAGGGACAATGCTGCCACCAGTGGGTATAGACCCACTCTCTCTAGGTTGCCTAGCCTTGTTCAGTTTCTCTTCCATCAGGGCTACCTCTAGCTCCTGCTTCCTGATCCTCAGCTGGGCTTCCTGCATTCTGGCCTCATGTTCCCTCCTCTGAGGGGTGGTCATCCTTCTCCTGGAGTGACCTTGAGAGCCTCTAGAGGCATGAGAAGCATTAGAGTCACCTGAGCGATCCCTTTGCCTCCCAAGCCCCTGGTTAAGTCCACTGGGGAGATCCAATGGGATGATCCCATTGTCAGTCCCCAATAGCCTTAGTTTAGCTGGGCCAAGTATAACACTTGGCACTGGGCTAGTTCTCCCTTCATCCTCACTACTTTCTGTATCCTCACCACTTTCCTCCTCTGTAGTATGATTCTCATCTAAGGGATGGCTATTGGAAAGGGGTACTTCTGTAGCAACTTCAGAAGGGGGGCCTCCTGTTCCAGTCCCTAAGGGGCCTAACTGGGAAGCTTTCTTGAGCTCTCTCTGATTTTCATCATTTTGCAAGAGTTCTCTGAGCTCAGCAGAGGTAGGGTTCTTGGGCTGTTTAAGGCCTCTAAGAGTTGCCAAAGGCCTGAGCTCATTCTGGTTAAAGGTAGCAAAGATGGATGGTGCCCTCTGGGGGTCACTCTCAACAGAGATAGGTACATTGGACCCCTCTGCCCCAGCCATTGCTCTTAAGTGTGGGTGGATGTGTTGCAATCTATCTACACTTGGGTTTACCTACTAAACCTATCTAGTAGTTGTAGTCAGGGTGTGCTATTCCCTTTGCTCTACAACAACTAAGTTCAGTAGAACTTATGTATATCTAATCTTGTTTTATATGTACCTACAGGTACCTATGTGATCTTTCAATTGGTAACCAAGAGATTACAATGGTAAAACACAGCAAGCTCAAATCCAACCGCTGCTCACCAATGTGAGAAGTTGGCCTGGTATATGATGCTCACTAGTTAAAGTGATCACCTTGTACCATGCCAAGCAACCCTTATGGTGTGGTTGTAAGTCAACCTTTTCGGACTAGCTGCCCTAGTGGTAGCGTAGGCTAAGCAGTCTTTGAGGCTAAACTCGTGAAGCGTGTTAAGCCAGCTGTTTTACCAAATGCAACCCCCTTTTATACCAATGAAAGGACACCACACAGATATATATTCAAAATATATATGTATTTATTTCTCAAAGTAACCCCTAGTCTCTTTATGAGCACAGGAGCACAAATCGTCAAACAAGATTACAGTAGAATACACAGAAGTTGCACTTTATATGGATAGGCCCTGGTGGCCGCTCAAACCATATACTAAAATAGTGGTATAAGTACCACGAACAGAAAAGGGAAAAGGCCTAGGGCCTCTAGAATCGCTGGGCCTACAAGGAGCTAACTTCAGTTAGTGACCAGGAGGTACACGGGTGGCGTGTGCAGAGCAAATAGTCACACGCGTGCTCCCATAGGTTTCAATGGGTGCGTAAAAAGTACAAAGTTACTGCAAAAAGGATCTTCCGGATGGACTAGGAACTCAAGATTGGAAACACAGACACTAGAGATGATACTCTACACTTGGGCACCAGAGTGCCAACTTTACCTCACCCACAGGAAGCGGGTGCATAGGTGTCGAAGTGCGTCGGGTTTCTTCTATCTGTTCCGTGGAGCCTGTGGACAAAGATGCTGCAGGCGGTCGGTCCGGGAGAGATGCGGTGGATCCAAGAGTGGATCGGAGTTGTAGAAGACCTGTAAGTAGAGGGGACAGTGTTCACAGTCACTAGCCAGTGACCAGCGTGGCACCAGGTGGGTACCAGGCAATGTCGGGTGCAAACAGGAAGAAAGGTGTAGCTTGTCTCTGCAGCCACGTGGTCCCTGGAGGTTGACGACGTCCAGGAGTCGGTTCACAAGCTGTCCCACGCAGGCTCTCGCTGTCGGCGGTGTCGGCGACTTGATCCAAGCAAACAAGCCTTGGCAAAAGCAATTGATGTGGAGAACAAGATAAGCTGATGGTTCTGACCAGCAAGGTTAGAGGGACTGCTCCTTTGGAGGGGAGCAAGGGCCAGTCTGGAGCAACCAGACCAGCAGTATAGTTCTTGAAGTTCGTTGCCAAGATGGCTACTAGCCAGCGGGCCAGCAACCGGTTAGGCGCGTCGAGTGGCAAAATGCAGAAGGGCCCCACGCAGATCGTGGAGATGCTGGAGGGCTCACCTTTGGTGCAGATGCTGCTCGAGGGTTGGGCTTCTCAGATCCCAAAGCACAACTTGGAGGGAGCCTCGGTTGTTGCACTTGCAGCTGGTCGTGGTCGTTTCAAGATGGCTGGCTCCACGTGTCTCGCTGCCTCCACGGGTCTCCTCTTTTCAGGGACTGTGGATCGGGCGGTGAGAGGTCTGGAGGTCCAGGTCTTGTCAGTCTCTGGGCTTGGGCTCCGGCGGGAGGCGGCGGCAAAGCAGACATTGATTCGCTGGATGGTGCTTGCGTTAGCAAGGTGGTCACTCCCTGACCACAGGGGAGATTTCCTTCAGTCTTCTGTGCAGCAGAATGTCGAAGTTCCCGTCTTCTTCTTAGTTTCAAGTTGATTCCAGGATGTCTGAAGTCTTAGGACACAGCTCCTACCTTTAAGCGGATTCTAGGGGCCGGACTACCTGCTAGGTCCCTCCCTAAGGGTGGGATCAGGAAGGGGGGTGGTTACACCCCCAATCCTTTGTCCAGCTCGCCCCAGGCCCGGGACTGGTGTGCCCCAGGACCGGATTGAACTGGCATATGCACCGAGGCTCCTTGTGAGCCTCAGGCATGTCTGGTTTCTTTCAAGCCCTACCTGACCAATACACAAAATCCTGTCTGGGGTGGTGCACGCACCTCCCCTGGTAGGAAACCCTTTGTCCACACCTCCCAAGCTGGAAGGACTCCCAGCAGCAGGAGGGCAGACTTGTGTCTGTGGTGGCAGCATCCATTTTGTGGAGCTGAGGCTATGTCTGATTTTACCCGGGTTTCAGGTACTGTACATGTCGTGTCCCTCTAGAAGGGTGGAATGCTAACCCCGTCGCCAGAATTGGCGAGGGGTTAGTATTCCAATTCGTATGACACCTTACTCGACATGTTTTGATAAAGCCAAACCAAAGATAGCATTTAACCGCGAGGTTCATAATGCACTTAAGAGTATATGGTATGACGATATCTGGAAACAGTAGAAGGAAGGGGTTCCGACCACTGCAGACAGGCTCAGCTCATGCCAGAGCACCATCTCACATGGAACCAAGCACTCTGCCTTCAGGATTGTTAAGGCCTGCCATAGGAGTGACTTATAGGTTAACATGTGTCCCATTTAAGGTTAGGTATAGGTATACTACACCTAAGTAAGAGGTGATTACACCAACTTACCCCAGCTGAGTGAACAGCCAGTTGTGTCAAATTGTTAGGCCAAGCCTGGGGTGGCATAATACATGCTTCAGCCCCTGGCAGGCCTTGGGTACACCAATGCCCTGGGTACCTAGTGTACACTGGTACAGGGGCTGACAGGGTGATCCACTTCCAATTGGTTATGCACCTAGGGTGCATAGTGTAAATTTAGTAGAGAGAACAGCAGGCTGGGGGTCTGATTGGCAGGCCCACAGCCTCAATATGTCAAAAACCAGTGAAGCAAAAAGCAAAAATTTGGGGTGACCATAGGATAGCAGACCCTACTCTCCTACAGTAACTCAGGGTGAATTTTCCCCTTCTTGCAAATAAGAAATTTGTACTTCTCCTGCAGCTTGATACATTGCTTTTAATTCAATACAGGAAGGGGACTCAATTTGCGCACTGAGTATGATTGACAACAGCACCGTCCATGATGATGATGGCGAAAAAGACGGCCTGTTAACTTAAGATGAGAAGGAACAGGTAATGACAATTAATGGCATGCATTGGACACCTGACTCTGAGCGATTGGTGTTTGTGTTTTCGTTGTTTGTTTGTTGTGCACGAAGTGAAGTCAAAGTGTACAAGTAGTCTTACTGTACACACTAAAGAGTGACTCAAGTCAATAATATTTCTACTCTTGGTTTGTAATAACAAAATTTTACTTCTACTGCAGGCCGATCTTCACAGTCAGTCAGTACAAGTATCGGAGATGATTGATGGAATAATAACAAGTCAGGAGGACGTTTCATGAGTGGCATACAAGCCTAAAGGTAAACACGTCAACAACAACCACAGCAGACCCAAATGTCTGTGTAGAAGTGGAGTCGAGTGTAGCGGTGGGATGACTGCGGTGCATTGATTTAGTAACTTAAACTGTAAAATGCTATGTTTGCAATGGAATCATGGATAATGTGCTTTGCCTTTGTCCAACTCTTTAAAAAAAAAAAAGGACTCTAAACGTAGGATGTGCTACTGCTAAGCAACGTTACGGTAAGGCCTGTCACTGTGGGCCTGCTCTCTCCTGTTGTTGAATATCAATGCTGGAAACAGACTAGAGTAGAGATGATGCATACATGCCGCCTCGGAAAGTGTTGCACTACACCATAACTTGTGCATTCCTTTCAACTTTGTTTCTCAATATCCCCTTTGTTTTTCCATCTACAATTACAGGCCGGGCCTTGCCCTATACTTGGGAAAACATTACAATGCACACTTACCTTACCAATAAATCGACATTTTTTTCCAGCCGGGCAGTGGCGAGTGGCGACACCCAAGATTGATGGACGAGAGGACCAAGAGGAATGCCGAGATGCAAATCCAGCCCACATTTTTGACCAGGATAACACAGAAACAGTATCAACTTTCATCTTCTTTTAAATAATTTGATTCTTTTTTTGTCTACAATCTTTACAACAGTGTGTTCTTGTTGTTATTATCATCATTAGGTTTGCTCTCTGTTTACGATTCTTCCCAACCAATATTTAAAATTTCTATTTGCTATCTGTAAAAGTATTAAGGCCGGAACAACAGAGCAAGAAGTGTATGTAATCCGGGTCTCTCATCATCATGCATGCATTTCCTTTTTCTCCCTTGACATATGGATATGGTAGTCTTCAAAGATTGTCGTTTGTTTGTCCATGCATACTGTTTTTCACTGTCAAACCTTTCCCCAAACCCCCTTCCCATCCATTCAACAAACCCTAACCCTCTTCCCACGGGCTGTGTGACTTATTGTCGAGGTGTGACTAAATTAAATGTACACCAATACTTAATCACACGGTTGCTGGGGCGGATGTGGCAAAAGCAACAGTACTTCAATTTCAAGGCAGAGCGATGATCTTCTTCTGCTTGCCCACCCATGAGCAGTATATTTTAGAGGTGATTTTATTTAACAAAGGAACATATACCTCAGCATTAATTGCCGGCATTGATTGGATTTGTTGTCATTCCTCATACACAGCACTAACTGTTACGCTGTAGGCCTAGTCAAGTGACTCGACACAACTATAGTTTGTAACTCTGTCTAGTAGGCTATCCCAACCACCATTATGTTTTGTTGTAAAATATTTTAGCATATTATTGTTGCTCATTAAGTTCTGTACTGTTCTTCATTCTACTACTCCTCGAACAGTCTCTCAAAGGCGATTGACTGTCTCATTTTCTTTAGTGTGTACTACTACTACTATACTACCACCACCACCCCAATCATGGCATATTAGAAAAAGGAAACCATCCTCACCATGCAGCCATTGATGTGCCTAAGTTAAACAACAAGCAAAGGTAAGAGAAGTTTGGGGGAGGCAGAATTAATAATGGACATGTTTTCAATGAATTCAATTTCACACACCCCTTTGAGTCCAGATAAAGAATGCATAGACTAGAGGAGAGACTGAAAGTACTAGTAGGACAAGTCAATCAATGAGGGGCGTCGCATCTATCTGTTTGTGTCTTACACAGTTAGCCAATTATTTAAATCAAACACTGGCTATGGACGGGTCTGCACCGGCAAGGAAACAGTGTGATGTAAAACAGTAACCCCACCTACAAAACATCAACAACATTGCATGTAACGTAGAAAAATATATTTAATTGACCCTAACAAAAATAAACTAAAATACCACAAAAGCTGACCCACCCCCTTCCCTAACCCCAACCAATGTCCGTAAGAAAGTCCAGAAAATACTAGTCCAAATAGCAAAAACCCAACGCCCAAACCAGTTCTCACCCACCCAAACAAAGATTAAAAAAAGGGGCAGAAGACAAGGACTAAGGTGCGGGGCGGGATTGCAGGAGGACACGCATCTGCTCCTCTAGACGGGCGAAGCGGCGTCTGAGGTTGCGGCAGTTGCAGCCACAGTAGGGGGGGCACCAGAGATGGCATTGCGGTGGTGGCGGGCAGCCGCCAGACGGTGGCGCCGGACCGCTGGAGGGTGGTGGCTGGGGCCCAGGGCACTGGAGGAGGCTTCAAGTGCTGCTGCAGTCTCCTCCTCCTCCTCCTCTGCCAAGACCACCAGCCGCCGATATTCCTGCTGGATTGCCTCCAGCTTCCGGCGTCGTGCCTTGGCGGCCAACTCCTTCCGATTGACTTTGGAAGGTGTAAAATATACTCTTAGAAAAACAGTAAGACAAGTTAATTATACACATAGTGGCATGATAGAGTAGCACCATAAAGCACAGTACATAACATTTTAAATCTCGGCCGTCCTTCTTCCTACCACCTGTCTTTCACTTTTTAGTTGAACAGTGCACCAGGTGCTCTTCTCCATAAAACTTTCAAAGCGGAGTTGAAATCAGATAGATGAGGCCATTGGTTACTCAATACTCCCGCTCCTATGCCAATTAAAGGGTGTCTAGTCTAGTTCACTCTTCAAACGTTCACAACAACTCATACTTACTTAGGACAATGGATGGCGGGCAGACTTTGTCCACCCGCCATCCTCACGCTTAAAAGGGTGGGGGTCCCGTGGGGACAATTAGGAGGATGCGCCCGGCACATTGGCGGGCGCATCCTGTTTTTTTTACATTCTGGTGGGCGGTGCCGAAAGCAATGCTAAAAATACATGTTGTGCTTTTCCAAGCACAACATGACTGGCCCCGCGCGGAGCCTGTCATGTTTTGCTTTGAAAGGCAGGGGGGTACCATAGCATAGGTACCCTCCATGGGGGCCCCCAAGCATACGCTGCATGCCTTTCCGTGGCGGCCGGCAATGCCGCCACGCAAAGGCATTCCAAAATGCAGATTATATGGCTGGCGGTGTGTTCAGAGAGACACCACCACCATATTGAACCCTTTTCCGCCTGGTGGACATGTGGGGGGTCTGACTATTTTCTACAGGGATGGCGGGAGGTTTGCCCCTGCGGGGTCGGCGGTGACTACCGCCGGCCCGGTGGGGGCAATCCGCCCGCCATCCTAATGGGGCTGTAAGTCTCAACAGTACAGTATACATACAGTACACCCTTGCAGTGAGTGTACTGTCAACAATAGTTAAGGATTATGAATCTAACTTACCACCGCCCGCCACTGGTGCTGGTACTCCCCCTACCGCTCCATCGTCGGTATCGGCAGCAACTGCCGCATCCTCTCCCTCCACGTCGCCTTCGCTGGCCCCGGCAATGGTGGTCGGTAGTGCGCCTAGAAAACATTACACATTTATTAGGCGTCATATACACCTCCCCCTATTGGTCAGTAGCAAGATTGAAAAATGAGTTAATAGTATATAACATACATCACTAGTACAAATCAGGTAGTAGTAAAGTAGACACTAATAGTTATATATTATCCCCCCTAGGGTCATTCTAGCCTTTGCTTAGTTAGCCCGAGCCATGCAACCATTTTACCTTTGTGTCTTTTATTTTTGCACATGTGACGTTACCTTGCAGCTTTTTGTATAAGACACCTTTGAGCCCACATGACCTGCCTCACACTGCTACTGTCTACGCGCTGCGTACAAGCGGTCAGCAAAAACATTAACAAGCCACTTTTTTATGAAGTACTGGTGTACTGTTAGTCCATATTGCTTATCCATAAATGCTACACTTTTTGGCACGGCTGAGAAATGCTTGCAAGTTGCAATATACTAACGTGCACCATTTCATTTTTTGCATTACAGACAGAAGATTCCCTTCTACGTACCAGAGCTTTGCAGAGCTTATGAATGATGCAACAACTACCAGTACTAGGTTCTTCTAAGGTGAGGGGTCCCTTCACTCAGAGATCTTCATTTATAAATTTATATAAACTAAATTCCTAGGGGATGGTGGTGCTGCCTTCCACCACTGTTCAGTTATCATGATTTAATTCCCAACTGTAAGTAAGTGTAACAATGTTTATTCTTTTAATGTTATTGATTTTCCGGTTGGTGCTGCATTATATAATAGAACAATGTAAAGAGCTTCTCAATTCAAAATAAACATTTTGAACTTACATAGACTTGGTGGTATTTGGTGTGGACTTACACGAGTGAGCAAATTAAAGGAAGGCTGTGCATGTGCATTGCTTCCACGACTGAGAGGTTGGGTGTGTTATGTTCTGGGTTGTCTACTTGTTGGGTATCTTGGGGGGAGGGTTCGGAGACCTAATAGTTATGACAAGACAGTACTATAGTCGGGCAGGGGATTGTGGTGGGTTCTAAATTTCTGATTGAGGTGTGTGAGGAAGGTCCAACCTACCATCACCAACATCCTATTTTCTTGTGCAAAGGTCTGTATGTGCAAGATCCCTACAACAGTAGTAGTATGTGCTTTAGGCTATCATATCAAAATAGTAATAAATCTGGTTGGGCATTTGTTGCTGTGAATTGACTCAAGATCAATAAGACTAGAAGTAGTACAACAGGACGACCCAAAGGACTGGACTCAATGGCTAGAGCTACTGGTGAATCTGAGTTTTATTTACAACCTTTCAAATAAAGAGTGGCACTGGCCAACTGGGCAATCTTAGCTACTACAGTACAGACAGACTGATAGTAGTAGTACTACAGAGAGTCATCACAGCAGAGGCAGGGATAACAAGATTTTTGAAACCATACAGATCGAAGGATAATTGTTGGTAAAAATTAGCATTGGGGAACAGAAACAATGGATGTATGACATTACAACGCGTGTCATTACAACGCGTGCAGTTACATCGCATGCGTTACAACGCATGCGATGTTACAACGCTATGCCATTACAACGCAAGTCTTTACATCGACTTGCACTAGAACAAGGATTGAAAAGATGCAGGGAGGATTCAAAATCAGGCCCCAGAACCATGCAATAGAGTGAAAAACAAGATGGCCGTGCCCATTGCGACCACGTGCGCAAGTTCGCGCAATATTTTCTCTCCGAGCAAGTAAAAAGCAACGCGAACAAGTAAAAGCGTTCGCAAACAGGAAATATCTACCGCGAACGGGGGCGAGCATGCATAGCGGGAGGGCGGGACAAGTGAAAACAAGATGGCCACGCCCGTGAGCAACCGCATGGGTAAGTTGGCGAGCCGCGATCACGCAAAAAAGACCGCGAACAGGCGGGACAAAAACTTCCGCGTCTTCGCGATATTTCCTCCGTGTTTGCGGAGATTTTCAAAATTTTCACGATAGTTTGCGAAAGCGAATTTTGCAAATTCCGCCCAACCCTGGTTTTTTCTTCTTTCTTCACATGTCCTATCTCTGTAGGCATAGTTAGAAATTAGCAGTTAAAAAACCTTTGAAATTCACTGAAAAAACCATTGGTTTCAGGCATGTTATAGTTAGGAATTAGCATTTAAAAAACCTTAGAAATTCACTGAAGAAACCATAGGTTTCAGGGGCGTTATAGTTAGCTGGACTTTTCACTCGTACAAAACCATTGAAATTCCCCCGTTATAGTTAGCTCAGCTAACTATACTCGCGCGCCCGCAATGCACTGCTGATGACGTCACATATTAAATCACTCATGACATGGTCAGTGACATCACTCATGACATCACTGATGACATCTCAAATGACATCACTGATGACATCACTGATGACATCATCCTTGTGATAGAGTGGCAGACCTCCTCTCCCCCTAATATAATCTTTGATACACACATTCAAAGATAGAAACTAAAATTTTCAAAACAATGGACATACCAATACCAGTTACAACAACCTATTCAGTAATTCTAAGATCCATATCCACTCATTCACCAACAGTCCTATACAGTCACTCATACATGTACTCACTCATCATATGTACTCATACACCTATACATCCTGTCAAACAACGCCACTCATCCATAGAGTTACTCACACACATAGTCACTCATGCTAATAAAGAATCAAACATCCATTTACTTGCATATACAGTTATACACACACCACCACACTTACTTCTACAGAAACTTACACATACTTAGTCTTTTAAACAATCACTTATAGAAACACATACTTATTCATACAGGAACTCTTCCAATCTCTCACTCTCACATATACTCACTTATATACACCAATAGTCACATATACTAGTTTAAAACATATGTAGTTACTCATAAAGACACTATTGAGACAGTCATTCACTCACTAACACACCCATGCACACACTCATCCACCCATACAGACCTGCACACATGCTGTCTTCAACACATACAAACAGAGAGTCACTCATTCATGCAACTATGCACTACGTAATACCCCCTCCGAACCATACAGACACTCAGACACTCATACTGATACTCAAAAAACCAACTAATAACCTATATAGACACTCATGTAGCTACTCACCAACCCATGCAGCCACTTATACACAAAGTGAGAGACTGATACAGATATTTACATATTTAAACATTATTCACTAAGCCATGTATTAACTAAGATACACTTAATCAATCAGTTATACAATCAATTTTTCAAAAACAAATCATCCATTTAGACACTTATATACCCATTTATTCTTCCATCGACCTTGAGATATACATATATAAAACATATGTAATTTTCAGAAAAACACACATTCACTGGATGATGTCATCAGTGATGTCATCAGTGATGTCACTGACCATGTCATGAGTGATGTAATATGTGATGTCATCAGCAGTGCATTGCGGGCACGCGAGTTATAGTTAGCTGAACTAACTATAACGGGGGAATTTCAATGGTTTTGTACGAGTGAAAAGTCCAGCTAACAATAACGCCCCTGAAACCTATGGTTTCTTCAGTGAATTTCTAAGGTTTTTTAAATGCTAATTCCTAACTATAACATGCCTGAAACCTATGTTTTTTCAGTGAATCTATATATATATATATATTTATATATATATATATATATATATATTATCTACTGGCGGTCGCCAGTAGATAGTTATAGTTACAACCTAGTTTCCATAGGAAATCTCAAAATTCTATTTTGAATAACTTTGGCGCCGGTTGACGAATCCTCGCGAAATTTTCAAAACTAATGGGGCGCTCCGTTCAGCTCCTACCCTGAAAGTCTCGGGGTGATTCGTCAAGCGGGGGCCGAGAAAAAAGGGGGGTCCCAAAACGCATTTTCCCCATGCATTTTTCCATAGGACCTTTAGACACAGCTACAGCCAGAACGGCTGAACAGAATTACTTGAAATTTGGCAAAGAGGTAGTCCTCAGGTCAGGCATGTGCCTTTTGCATATATGGTGTAAATCTGTTCAGTAGTTCCTGAGAAAATCAAAATTAAAATCATATACATATCTGGGCGGAGCCTAACCACACATCTCATTGTGAGATCTGATTGGCTGTCAGCACTTCATCCAAGAAGTGTTGGCAGCCATCTTGGGATCAATATACATGATAGCACCTCATTAAAAAGCATTGCAGTTAATAGAAGGTTTTAAGACCTTAGTTACATTATAAATCATTTGTTGATGGTACCATACTCATTTTAGGAATTGTAGTATGTTCTAAGGTGATTTTACCATGTGAAAAAGCCTTCTGCTGGGATATCATGAATCATGTTTGAGAGAAAACTATTTGCACATGCTTTTCCCACAGAGGTTTGGAAGGTGATCTATAAGCTAAACTGAGAGCATATTTTCTGTAAATTCACATTATCTTTCTCAGTCATGTGAGAATGAAGTCTGACATTCTCAGTAAAACATGTACATCCAACAAGGGCAGAGACTGTCAGTTGATTCCTTTGTGTTCTACTGCAGCTTCCCAGAGTGTTCCAAAGAACAACTAGAGCGCTAACAGTCTTACTTATGACAAAGGTATGGCACACCTGAAGCCATCATGATTGGAATAAAGTGGTAACATTTAAAATATTTAATTTAAAAAGGAACAAAATGAGAGGATTCATTTTGCCATAGAATGTATGATTAGTGCTGCAGAAAGAAAAATGAGGGCACATTTTGAGTGACTTCTCAAATCCTCTTCTATTTCATTAAAGAATTCTGACATGCAGACTGAAACATGCACTTTCAATACCAGCAGCAGACTTCCCTGGTGAGCAGTAGCTGTACTACAGTGATCTAATGAGCAACTAGAGTGCTAACATTCTGAATTTATGGCAAATGTGTGACACATCTGAATGCCTTCTTCATTGAATCAAAGTAAAAAACTGACAGTTTGCCTACTGAGGAGACTGCAGTAAATGAGGAAATTAGGAAACTTCATAACAAGTCTCCCAAGATGGCCACCAGAGACAAAAGAGCCCAAATGTAGCACAAATATCACCGAGATGTAGCCCAAGTATAGCCCAATGACAGAAATCCCAGAGTGTTTTAAAGAACAACTAGAGCGCTAACAGTCTTACTTATGACAAAAGTATGGCACACCTGCAGCCATCTTGATTGGAATAAAGTGGTAACATTTAAAACATTTAATTTGCAAAGGAACAAAATGAGGGGGTTCATTTTGCCATATAAATTATGACTAGTGCTGCAGAAAGAAAACTTAGGGCACATTTTGACTTCTCAAATCCTCTTATATTTCATTAAAAAGTTCTGACATGCAGACTGAAACATGCACTTTGAATACCAGCAGCAGACTTCCCTGGTGAGCAGTAGCTTTACTACAGTGATCTAATGAGGAACTAGAGTGCTACCATTCAGAATTTATGGCAAATGTG
The DNA here is from genome assembly GCF_964204655.1 of Triturus cristatus. Classification (NCBI taxonomy): domain Eukaryota; kingdom Metazoa; phylum Chordata; class Amphibia; order Caudata; family Salamandridae; genus Triturus; species Triturus cristatus. The sequence goes on along the minus strand of NC_140579.1, from coordinate 491,039,416 downwards.
TCACATCTGAATGCCTTCTTGATGGAACCAAAGTAAACAAGCATTGAAAATGCAATAGGTCTCGCCCTCGTTTAAGTTAAAGCAATTTTGTTTGTAATTAGGTGCGCTTTTTAGCTTTGCTTTTATTAGTGTTTTTTAAAATTTCATGTAAATAAGATGCATATCTGTTTATGTATGCATGCATTTATATTTGTATTTATATAGATATGCAGATTATATATATGTTTATAAATGTATGTATATACATATATACACATACATATATATAAATGCATATATGTGCATATGTGTGCGTGTAGAGAGAGGTAGAGAGAGGTAGAGAGGTAGAGATGTAGAGGTAGAGACATAGAGGTAGAGAGATAGAGGTAGAGAGGTAGAGGTAGAGAGGTAGAGGTAGAGAGGTAGAGAGTAGTAGAGAGAGAGGTAGAGAAAGGTAGAGAGGTAGAGAGTAGAGGATGAGTAATAGAGAGTAGAGAGTAGAGAGAGAGTAGTAGAGAGAGTAGTAGAGAGTAGTAGAGAGAGTAGCAGAGAGTGAGTAGGAGAGAGTAGTAGTGAGTAGTAGAGAGTGAGTAGTAGAGAGTAATAGCGAGTGAGAAGTAGAGAGTAGTAGAGAGTAGTAGAGAGTGAGTAGTAGAGGGAGTAGTAGAGAGTGAGTAGTAGAGGGAGTAGTAGAGAGTGAGTATTAGAGAGTGAGTAGTAGAGAGTAGTAGAGAGTGAGTAGTGGAGACTGAGTAGCAGAGAGAGAGTAGTAGAGAATGAGTAGTAGAGAATGAGTAGTAGAGAATGAGTAGTAGAGTGAGTAGTAGAGAGTAGTAGAGAGTGAGTAGTAGAGAGTAGTAGAGAGTGAGTAGTAGAGAGTAGTAGAGAGTAGTAGAGAGAGAGTAGTAGAGAGTGAGTAGTAGAGAGTGCGTAGTAGAGAGTGAGTAGTAGAGAGAGAGTAGTAGAGAGAGTGAGTAGTAGAGAGTAGTACAGAGTGAGTAGTAGAGAGTGATTAGTAGAGAGTAGTGGAGAAGTAGAGAGTGAGTAGTAGAGAGTAGTAGAGAGTGAGTAGTAGAGTGAGTAGTAGGGAGTAGTAGGGAGTAGTAGAGAGTGAGTAGTAGAGTGAGTAGTAGAGTGAGTAGTAGAGAACAACTAGTAGAGAGTGTGTAGTAGAGAGAGAGTAGTAGAGAGAGAGTAGTAGAGAGTAGTAGAGAGTGAGTAGTAGAGAGAGTAGTAGAGAGTAGTAGAGTAGTAGAGAGTGAGTAGTAGAGAGTGAGTAGTAGAGAGTAGTAGAAAGTGAGTAGCAGAGAGAGTAGTAGAGAGTAGTAGAGAGTAGTAGAGTGAGTAGTAGAGAGTGAGTAGTAGAGAGAGAGAGTAGTAGAGTGAGTGGTAGAGAGTAGTAGAGAGAGTAGTAGAGTGAGTTGTTGAGAGTGAGTAGTAGAGAGTAGTAGAGAGTAGTAGAGAGTGAGTAGTAGAGAGTGAGTAGTAGAGAGTGAGTAGTAGAGAGGGGGTAGTAGAGAGTAGTAGAGAGTGAGTAGTAGAGTAGTAGAGAGTGAGTGGTAGAGAGTAGTAGAGAGTAGAAGAGAGTGAGTAGTAGAGAGTGAGTAGTAGAGAGTAGTAGAGTAGTAGAGAGTAGTAGAAAGTGAGTAGTAGAGAGTGAGTAGTAGAAAGTAGTAGCGAGTGAGTAGTAGAGAGTGAGTAGTTTAATTTAAAAGGAACACAATGAGGAGGTTCATTTTGCCATAGAAATTATGATTAGTGAGGAAAAAAGAAAAATTAGGGCACATTTTGAGTGACTTATCAAATCCTCTTCTATTTCATTAAAAAATTCTGACATGCAGACTGAAACATGCACTTTCAATACCAGCAGCAGACTTCCCTGGTGAGCAGTAGCTTTACTACAGTGATCTAATGAGCAACTAGAGTGCTACCATTCAGAATTTATGGAAAATGTGGGACACATCTGAATGCCTTCTTGATGGAATCAAAGTAAACAAGCATTGAAAATGCAATAGGTCTCGCCCTCGTTTAAGTTAAAGCAATTCTGTTTGTAATTAGGTGGCTTTTTAGCTTTGCTTGTATTAGAGTTTTTCAAACTTTCATGTACATACCATGCATATGTATGCATATATGTATATGTTTGCATGAATTTATATTTATATAGATATGCAGATTATATTTATATGTTTATATATTCACTGAAAAAACCATAGGTTTCACACACGTTATAGTTACGAATTAGCATTTAAAAAACCTTGCAAATTCACTTAAAAAACCATAGGTTTCACACATGTTATAGTTAGCTGGACATTTCACTCGTAAAAAACCAATGAAATTCCCCCGTTATAGTTAGTGCAGGCAACTATAACTCACGCGACCGCAATCCTCTGCTGATGACGTCAGATATTACATCACTGTATTTAGACACTTATTTACCCATGTCTTCTTCCATTAATCTTTAGCTATACATATATTACAAATATTTATTTTTCATAAAGACACATATGTCATCAGTGATGTAATATCTGACGTCATCAGCAGAGGATTGCGGTCGCGTGAGTTATAGTTGCCTGCACTAACTATAATGGGGGAATTTCATTGGTTTTTTACGAGTGAAATGTCCAGCTAACTATAACATGTGTGAAACCTATGGTTTTTTAAGTGAATATATATATATATATATATTACCTACTGGCGGTCGCCAGTAGGTAGTTATAGTTAGGACCTATTTTCCATAGGAAATCCACAACATTCTATTCCCAATAAGTCTGGCGCCGGTTGACGAATCTTTGCGACATTTTCCAAACATTTGGCCAGCTCCGGTACGCTCCTATCCTGAAAGTTTTGTGGTGATTCGTCAAGCGGGGGCTGAGAAAAAAGGGGGGTCCCAAAACGCGTTTTCCCCATGCAATTTCCCGTAGGACCTGTTGACGCAGCTACAGCCCGAACTGCTGAACGGAATTACACCAAATTTGGCAGAAAGGTAGACCTTGGTTCAGAGTCGTGCCTTTTGCTTAAATGGTGTAAATCCGTTCAGTAGTTCCTGAGAAAATCAAAAGTAAAATCACATATATATCTGGGCGGAGCCTAACCACACATCTCATCGTGAGATCTGATTGGCTGTCAGCACTTCATCCAAGAAGTGTTGGCAGCCATCTTGGGTCCAATATACATGATAGCACCTCATTAAAAAGCATTGCAGTTAATAGAAGGTTTTAAGACTTTAGTTACATTATAAATCATTTGTTGATGGTACCATACTCATTTTAGGAATTGTGGTATGTTCTAAGGTGATATTACCACGTGAAAAAGCCTTCTGCTGGGATATCATGAATCATGTTTGAGAGAAAACTATTTTCACATGCTTTTCCCACAGAGGTTTGGAAGGTGATCTATAAGCTAAACTGAGAGCATATTTTCTGTAAATTCACATTATCTTTCTTAGTCATGTGAGAATGAAGTCTGACATTCTCAGTAAAACATGTACATCCAACAAGGGCAGAGACTGTCAGTTGGTTCCATTGTGTTCTACTGCAGCTTCCCAGAGTGTTCCAAAGAACAACTAGAGCGCTAACACTCCTACTTATGATAAACGTATGGCACACCTGAAGCCATCTTGATTGGAATAAAGTGGTAACTCTTAATACATTTAATTTAAAAAGGAACAAAATGAGGGGGTTCATTTTGCCATAGAATGTATGATTAGTGCTGCAGAAAGAAAAATTAGGGCACATTTTGAGTGACTTCTCAAATCCTCTTCTATTTCATTAAAGAATTCTGACATGCAGACTGAAACATGCACTTTCGAAACCAGCAGCAGACTTCCCTGGTGAGCAGCAGCTTTACTACAGTGATCTAATGAGCAACTAGAGTGCTAATACTGAGGAGACTGTAGTAAATGAGGAAATTAGGAAACTTCATAACAAGTCTCCCAAGATGGCCACCAGAGACAAAAGAGCCCAAATGTTGCACAAATATCACCGCGATGTAGCCCAAGTATAGCCCAATGACAGAAATCCCAGAGTGTTTTAAAGAACAACTAGAGCGCTAACAGTCTTACTTATGACAAAAGCATGGCACACCTGAAGCCATCTTGATTGGAATAAAGTGGTAACACTTAAAACATTTAATTTGCGAAGGAACGAAATGAGGGGGTTCATTTTGCCATAGAAATTATGATTAGTGCTGCAGAAAGAAAAATTAGGGCACATTTTGACTTCTCAAATCCTCTTCTATTTCATAAAAAAGTTCTGACATGCAGACTGAAACATGCACTTTGAATACCAGCAGCAGACTTCCCTGGTGAGCAGTAGCTTTACTACAGTGATCTAATGAGGAACTAGAGTGCTACCATTCAGAATTTATGGCAAATGTATCACATCTGAATGCCTTCTTGATGGAACCAAAGTAAACAAGCATTGAAAATGCAATAGGTCTCGCCCTCGTTTAAGTTAAAACAATTCTGTTTGTAATTAGGTGGCTTTTTAGCTTTGCTTTTATTAGCGTTTTTCAAAATGACATGTACATAACATGCATATATGTATATGTATGCATGAATGCATTTATATTTGTATTTATATAGATATGCAGATTATATATATGTTTATATATGTATGTATATATATATACACATACATATATATAAATGCATATGCATATATGTGCATATGTGTAGAGAGAGGTAGAGAGAGGTAGAGAGGTAGAGACGTAGAGGTAGAGACGTAGAGGTAGAGATGTAGAGGTAGAGAGGTAGAGAGTAGTAGAGAGAGAGGTAGAGAGAGGTAGAGAGGTAGAGAGTAGAGGATGAGTAATAGAGAGTAGAGAGTAGAGAGTAGTAGAGAGCGTAGCAGAGAGTGAGTAAGAGAGAGTAGTAGAGGGAGTAGTTTAATTTAAAAGGAACACAAGGAGGATATTCATTTTGCCATAGAAATTATGATTAGTGCAGAAAAAAGAAAATTAGGGCACATTTTGAGTGACTTCTCAAATCCTCTTCCATTTCATTAAAAAATTCTGACATGCAGACTGAAACATGCACTTTCAATACCAGCAGCAGACTTCCCTGGTGAGCAGTAGCTTTACTACAGTGATCTAATAAGCAACTAGAGTGCTAACATTCCGAATTTATGGCAAATGTGTGACACATCTGAATGCCTTCTTGATGGAATGAAAGTAAAAAACCTGAAAGTATTTCCTACTGAGGAGACTGTTGTAAATGAGGAAATTAGGAAACTTCAAAACAAATAAGTCTCCCAAGATGGCCACCAGGGACAAAAGAGCCCAAATGTAGCACAAATGTCACCGAGATGTAGCCCAATGACAGAATGTCCCAGAGTGTTTTAAAGAGCAACTAGAGCGCTAACAGTCTCACTTATGACAAAAGTATGGCACACCTGATGCCATCTTGATTGGAATAAAGTGGTAACACTTAAAACATTTAATTTGCAAAGGAACAAAATGAGGGGGTTCATTTTGCCATAGAAATTATGATTAGTGCTGCAGAAAGAAAGATTAGGGCACATTTTGACTTCTCAAATCCTCTTCCATTTCATTAAAAAATTCTGACATGCAGACTGAAACATGCACTTTGAATACCAGCAGCAGACTTCCCTGGTGAGCAGTAGCTTTACTACAGTGATCTAATGAGCAACTAGAGTGTTACCATTCAGAATTTATGGAAAATGTGTGACACATCTGAATGCCTTCTTGATGGAATCAAAGTAAACAAGCATTGAAAATGCAATAGGTCTCGCCCTCGTTTAAGTTAAAGCAATTCTGTTTGTAATTAGGTGGCTTTTTAGCTTTCCTTGTATTAGAGTTTTTCAAACTTTCATGTACATACCATGCATATGTATGCATGTATGTATATGTTTGCATGCATTTATATTTATATAGATATGCAGATTATATTTATAAGTTTATATATGTATATATATATACACATACATATATAAATGCATATGCATATATATGCATATATATATATATATATGTGCATATGTGTGCATGTACAGAGAGGTAGAGAGGTAGAGGTGTATAGGTAGAGGTGTAGAGGTAGAGGTGTAGAGGTAGAGAGGTAGAGGTAGAGAGGTAGAGAGTAGTAGAGAGAGGTAGAGAGAGGTAGAGAGGTAGAGAGTAGAGAGCGAGTAATAGAGAGTAGAGAGTGAGTAGTAGAGAGTAGTAGAGAAAGTATCAGAGAGCGAGTAGTAGAGAGTAGTAGAGTGAGTAGTAGAGTGAGTAGTAGAGAGTAGTAGAGAGTAGTAGAGAGTGAGTAGCAGAGAAAGAGTATTAGAGAGTAGAAGAGCGTGAGTAGCAGAGTGAGTAGTAGAGAGTGAGTAGTAGAGAGTAGTAGAGAGTGAGTAGTAGAGAGAGAGTGAGTAGTAGAGAGTAGTAGAGAGTGAGTAGTAGAGAGAGAGTAGTAGAGAGTAGTAGAGTTGTAGAGAGTGAGTAGTAGAGAGTAGTGGAGTAGTAAAGAGTGAGTAGTAGAGTAGTAGAGAGTGAGTAGTAGAGTGAGTACTAGAGAGTAGTAGAGAGCGAGTAGCAGAGAGCAAGTAGTCGAGAGTGTGTAGTAGAGAGTGAGTAGTAGAGAGTAGTAGAGAGTGAGTAGTAGAGAGAGAGAGTAGTAGAGAGTGACAAGTAGAGAGAGTAGTAGAGTAGTAGAGAGTGAGTAGTAGAGTGAGTAGTAGAGAGTAGATGAGAGCGAGTAGTAGAGAATGAGTAGTGGAGAGTGAGCAGTAGAGAGTAGTAGAGAGTGAGTTGTAGAGAGTGAGTAGTACAGAGTGAGTAGTACAGAGTAGTAGAGAGTGAGTAGTGGAGAGTAGTAGAGTGAATAGTAGAGAGTGAGTAGTAGAGAGAGAGTAGTAGAGAGTGAGTAGTAGAGTAGTAGAGAGTGAGTAGTAGAGCGAGTAGTAGAGAGTGAGTAGTAGAGAGTGGGTAGTAGAGAGTGGGTAGCAGAGAGAGTAGTAGAGAGTGAGTAGTACAGAGTGAGTAGTACAGAGTAGTAGAGAGTGAGTAGTGGAGAGTAGTAGAGTGAATAGTAGAGAGTGAGTAGTAGAGAGAGAGTAGTAGAGAGTGAGTAGTAGAGTAGTAGAGAGTGAGTAGTAGAGCGAGTAGTAGAGAGTGAGTAGTAGAGAGTGAGTAGTAGAGAGTGAGTAGTAGAGAGTAGTAGAGAGTAGCAGAGTGAGTAGTAGAGAGTGAGTAGTAGAGAGAGAGTAGTAGAGTGAGTGGTAGAGAGTAGTAGAGAGAGTAGTAGAGTGAGTTGTTGAGAGTGAGTAGTAGAGAGTAGTAGAGAGTAGTAGAGAGTGAGTAGTAGAGAGTGAGTAGTAGAGAGTGAGTAGTAGAGAGGGAGTAGTAGAGAGTAGTAGAGAGTGAGTAGTAGAGTAGTAGAGAGTGAGTGGTAGAGAGTAGTAGAGAGTAGTAGAGAGTGAGTAGTAGAGAGTGAGTAGTAGTGAGTAGTAGAGTAGTAGAGAGTAGTAGAAAGTGAGTAGTAGAGAGTGAGTAGTAGAAAGTAGTAGCGAGTGAGTAGTAGAGAGTGAGTAGTTTAATTTAAAAGGAACACAATGAGGAGGTTCATTTTGCCATAGAAATTATGATTAGTGAGGAAAAAAGAAAAATTAGGGCACATTTTGAGTGACTTATCAAATCCTCTTCTATTTCATTAAAGAATTCTGACATGCAGACTGAAACATGCACTTTCGAAACCAGCAGCAGACTTCCCTGGTGAGCAGCAGCTTTACTACAGTGATCTAATGACCAACTAGAGTGCTACCATTCAGAATTTATGGAAAATGTGGGACACATCTGAATGCCTTCTTGATGGAATCAAAGTAAACAAGCATTGAAAATGCAATAGGTCTCGCCCTCGTTTAAGTTAAAGCAATTCTGTTTGTAATTAGGTGGCTTTTTAGCTTTGCTTGTATTAGAGTTTTTCAAACTTTCATGTACATACCATGCATATGTATGCATATATGTATATGTTTGCATGAATTTATATTTATATAGATATGCAGATTATATTTATATGTTTATATATTCACTGAAAAAACCATAGGTTTCACACACGTTATAGTTACGAATTAGCATTTAAAAAACCTTGCAAATTCACTTAAAAAACCATAGGTTTCACACATGTTATAGTTAGCTGGACATTTCACTCGAATGTAATATCTGACGTCATCAGCAGAGGATTGCGGTCGCGTGAGTTATAGTTGCCGTCACTAACTATAACGGGGGAATTTCATTGGTTTTTTACGAGTGAAATGTCCAGCTAACTATAACATGTGTGAAACCTTTGGTTTTTTAAGTGAATATATATATATATATATTACCTACTGGCGGTCGCCAGTAGGTAGTTATAGTTAGGACCTATTTTCCATAGGAAATCCGCAACTTTCTATTCCCAATAAGTCTGGCGCCGGTTGACGAATCTTTGCGACATTTTCCAAACTTTTGGCCAGCTCCGGTACGCTCCTATCCTGAAAGTTTTGTGGTGATTCGTCAAGCGGGGGCTGAGAAAAAAGGGGGGTCCCAAAACGAGTTTTCCCCATGCAATTTCCCGTAGGACCTGTTGACGCAGCTACAGCCCGAACTGCTGAACGGAATTACACCAAATTTGGCAGAAAGGTAGACCTTGGTTCAGAGTCGTGCCTTTTGCTTAAATGGTGTAAATCCGTTCAGTAGTTCCTGAGAAAATCAAAAGTAAAATCACATATATATCTGGGCGGAGCCTAACCACACATCTCATCGTGAGATCTGATTGGCTGTCAGCACTTCATCCAAGAAGTGTTGGCAGCCATCTTGGGTCCAATATACATGATAGCACCTCATTAAAAAGCATTGCAGTTAATAGAAGGTTTTAAGACTTTAGTTACATTATAAATCATTTGTTGATGGTACCATACTCATTTTAGGAATTGTGGTATGTTCTCAGGTGATATTACCACGTGAAAAAGCCTTCTGCTGGGATATCATGAATCATGTTTGAGAGAAAACTATTTTCACATGCTTTTCCCACAGAGGTTTGGAAGGTGATCTATAAGCTAAACTGAGAGCATATTTTCTGTAAATTCACATTATCTTTCTTAGTCATGTGAGAATGAAGTCTGACATTCTCAGTAAAACATGTACATCCAACAAGGGCAGAGACTGTCAGTTGGTTCCATTGTGTTCTACTGCAGCTTCCCAGAGTGTTCCAAAGAACAACTAGAGCGCTAACACTCCTACTTATGATAAACGTATGGCACACCTGAAGCCATCTTGATTGGAATAAAGTAGTAACTCTTAATACATTTAATTTAAAAAGGAACAAAATGAGGGGGTTCATTTTGCCATAGAATGTATGATTAGTGCTGCAGAAAGAAAAATTAGGGCACATTTTGAGTGACTTCTCAAATCCTCTTCTATTTCATTAAAGAATTCTGACATGCAGACTGAAACATGCACTTTCGAAACCAGCAGCAGACTTCCCTGGTGAGCAGCAGCTTTACTACAGTGATCTAATGAGCAACTAGAGTGCTAATACTGAGGAGACTGTAGTAAATGAGGAAATTAGGAAACTTCATAACAAGTCTCCCAAGATGGCCACCAGAGACAAAAGAGCCCAAATGTTGCACAAATATCACCGAGATGTAGCCCAAGTATAGCCCAATGACAGAAATCCCAGAGTGTTTTAAAGAACAACTAGAGCGCTAACAGTCTTACTTATGACAAAAGCATGGCACACCTGAAGCCATCTTGATTGGAATAAAGTGGTAACACTTAAAACATTTAATTTGCAAAGGAACGAAATGAGGGGGTTCATTTTGCCAAAGAAATTATGATTAGTGCTGCAGAAAGAAAAATTAGGGCACATTTTGACTTCTCAAATCCTCTTCTATTTCATAAAAAAGTTCTGACATGCAGACTGAAACATGCACTTTAAATACCAGCAGCAGACTTCCCTGGTGAGCAGTAGCTTTACTACAGTGATCTAATGAGGAACTAGAGTGCTACCATTCAGAATTTATGGCAAATGTGTCACATCTGAATGCCTTCTTGATGGAACCAAAGTAAACAAGCATTGAAAATGCAATAGGTCTCGCCCTCGTTTAAGTTAAAACAATTCTGTTTGTAATTAGGTGGCTTTTTAGCTTTGCTTTTATTAGTGTTTTTCAAAATTTCATGTACATAACATGCATATATGTATATGTATGCATGCATGCATTTATATTTGTATTTATATAGATATGCAGATTATATATATGTTGACTTCAGTTCCCCGCGAAACACTATATATATATATATATATATATATATATATATATATATATATATATATATGCATATGTGTGCATGTACAGAGAGGTAGAGGTGTATAGGTAGAGGTGTAGAGGTAGCGAGGTAGAGGTAGAGAGGTAGAGAGTAGTAGAGAGAGGTAGAGAGAGGTAGAGAGGTAGAGAGTAGAGAGCGAGTAATAGAGAGTAGAGAGTGAGTAGTAGAGAGTAGTAGAGAAAGTATCAGAGAGCGAGTAGTAGAGAGTAGTAGAGTGAGTAGTAGAGTGAGTAGTAGAGAGTAGTAGAGAGTAGTAGAGAGTGAGTAGCAGAGAAAGAGTATTAGAGAGTAGAAGAGCGTGAGTAGCAGAGTGAGTAGTAGAGAGTGAGTAGTAGAGAGTAGTAGAGAGTGAGTAGTAGAGAGAGAGTGAGTAGTAGAGAGTAGTAGAGAGTAGTAGAGAGTGAGTAGGAGAGAGAGAGTAGTAGAGAGTAGTAGAGTTGTAGAGAGTGAGCAGTAGAGAGTAGTGGAGTAGTAAATAGTGAGTAGTAGAGTAGTAGAGAGTGAGTAGTAGAGTGAGTACTAGAGAGTAGTAGAGAGCGAGTAGCAGAGAGCAAGTAGTCGAGAGTGTGTAGTAGAGAGTGAGTAGTAGATAGTAGTAGAGAGTGAGTAGTAGAGAGAGAGTAGTAGAGAGTGAGAAGTAGAGAGAGTAGTAGAGTAGTAGAGAGTGAGTAGTAGAGTGAGTAGTAGAGAGTAGATGAGAGTGAGTAGTAGAGAATGAGTAGTGGAGAGTGAGCAGTAGAGAGTAGTAGAGAGTGAGTAGTACAGAGTGAGTAGTACAGAGTAGTAGAGAGTGAGTAGTGGAGAGTAGTAGAGTGAATAGTAGAGAGTGAGTAGTAGAGAGAGAGTAGTAGAGAGTGAGTAGTAGAGTAGTAGAGAGTGAGTAGTAGAGCGAGTAGTAGAGAGTGAGTAGTAGAGAGTGGGTAGTAGAAAGTGGGTAGCAGAGAGAGTAGTAGAGAGTGAGTAGTAGAGAGTGAGTAGGTGAGAGTAGTAGAGAGCGAGTAGTAGAGAGTGAGTAGTGGAGAGAGAGTAGTAGAGAGCGAGTAGTATAGAGAGAGTAGTAGAGAGTGAGTAGTAGAGAGTAGTAGAGTGAGAAGTAGAGAGTGAGTAGTAGAGAGTAGTAGAGAGAGAGTAGTAGAGAGTGAGTAGTAGAGAGAGAGTAGTAGAGTAGTAGAGAGTGAGTGGTAGAGAGCAGCAGAGAGTAGTAGAGTGAGTAGTAGAGAGTGAGTAGTAGAGAGCGAATAGTAGAGAGTAGTAGTAGAGAGTAGTAGAGAGAGAGAGTATTAGAGAGTGTAGTAGAGAGTGAGTAGTAGAGAGTAGTAGTTAGTGAGTAGTAGAGAGTAGGAGTGAGTAGTAGAGTAGTAGAGAGTGAGTGGTAGAGAGTAGTAGAAAGTAGTAGAGTGAGTAGTAGAGATTGAGTAGTAGAGAGTGAATAGTAGAGAGTAGTAGAGAGTGAGTAGTAGAGAGAGTAGTAGTAGACAGTGAGTAGTAGAGAGTAGTAGAGCGTGAGTAGTAGAGAGTGAGTAGTAGAGAGTAGTTGAGAGTGAGTAGTAGAGAGTGAGTAGTAGAGAGTAGTAGAGAGTGAGTAGTAGAGAGTGAGAAGTAGAGAGAGAGTAGTAGAGAGTAGTAGAGAGTCAGTAGTAGAGTAGTAGAGAGTAGTCAGTCAGTGTCAGTCAGTGTCAGTCAGTCAGTGTCAGACAGTCAGTGTCAGTCAGTCAGTCAGTGTCAGGCAATCAGTGTCAGTCAGTGTCAGTCAATCAGTGTCAGTCAGTCAGTGTCAGTCAATCAGTGTCAGTCAGTGTCAGTCAGTGTCAGTCAGTCAGTCAGTGTCAGTCAGTGTCAGTCAATCAGTGTCAGTCAGTGTCAGTCAATCTGTGTCAGTCAGTGTCAATCAGTCAGTGTCAGTCAGTCAGTGTCAGTCAGTCAGTGTCAGCTAGAGCAGCTCTGCTGACCTGGTTCTCTGGCTCTAAAGCAGCTCTGCTGACCTGGTTCTCTCTCTCTAAAGCAGCTCTGCTGACCTGGTTTCTCTGGCTCTACAGCAGGTCTGCTGACCTGGTTCTCTGGCTCTAGAGCAGCTCTGCTGACCTAGTTCTTATGCTACAGAGCAGCTCTGCTGATCTAGTTCTCTGGCTCTACAACAGCTCTGCTGATCTGGTTCTCTGGCTCTAAAGCAGCTCCGCTGACCCAGTTCTATGGCTCTGAAGCAGTTCTGCTGACATGGTTCTCTGGCTCTAGAGCAGCTCTGCTGACCTGGTTCTCTCCCTCTAAAGCAGCTCTACTGACCTGGTTTCTCTGGCTCTGTAGCAGCTCTGCAGACCTGGTTCTCTGGCTCTAGAGCAGCTCTGTTGACCTGGTTCTTAGGCTCTAGAGCAGCTCTACTGACCTGGTTCTCTGGCTCTAAAGCAGCTCTGCTGACCTAGTTCTCTCCCTCTAAAGCAGCTCTGCTGATCTGGTTTCTCTGGCTCTACAGCAGCTCTGCTGACCTGGTTCTCTGGCTCTAGAGCAGCTCTGCTGACCTAGTTCTTAGGCTCTAGAGCAGCTCTGCTGACCTGGTTCTCTGGCTCTACAGCAGCTCTGCTGACCTGGTTTTCTGCACTCACGATGCATGCACCCGACTTCACGAAAATATATTTAAAAATAATATAAGTTTATTATAAGTACAAATATATTATTTTGATGAATATCTTACATGATCTCTTGCCTTAATATGTATATTAAAGACACATACATATCCTTTTGGAACATCATTTTTTTTTGCGGGAGTCGCGCACCCAGCGCGCCCCAGCACGTATATGATGTCACGCAGGTCCCGCAACCGCGCAAACATCCCGTACCGTAATGCGCATTTGTCTCGAATGCGCGGGAGCAGGAGTCGCAGACTGGTCGCATACCAATCGCGCATATCACGTGATATTAAATGTATATGATGTAACTGAAAAACACACAGCCGTCGCACACCATACGTGGATCCTTCATGACTTTTCTAAAATGGCGGCTAGAATGCGCACACCCACCGTGATGTGTACACTTTGATTGGATTTTTTTTAAAGAAAATAATATAAATATATTAAAATAAAAAATGAAAAATATATGTTATTTAAAGAATAAAATATTGATAAATAAACAGTTAAAAAACGGTAGAAAATCAGTACAAAAGATAGATATAACTACTCATATTTCCCCCCACCCCCTCATCCCAAAATAGAACAGAAGGATATCAGTCCACCTTCACTTACCACCCTAGAAAACTTTCCACTACTGGAGTCCACCAGCCTGGAAACCATATTACTCCAGGTAAAGTCCGGATCTCCCAGCAACCCAGCCCCAGCTCAGTTTCTCAGAACAATCACCCCTACCATCCTGCCCACCATTCTGAACTTAATCAACAATTCACTTTCCTCAGGACTCGTTCCCCCAAAATGGAAGCAGGCAACAGTCAAAGCCCTCCTGAAAAAACCCAATCTAGATCAGATGAACCCGGGAAATTACCGCCCAATCTCCCTGCTACCTTGGATATCCAAAATCGCGGAAAAGCACGTCAACCAATCCCTCACAGAATTCCTGGAAACAAATAAACTACTGGACTCATCTCAAACTGGGTTCCGCCCCATGCACGGAACAGAAACCGCTTTACTAGCTGTAACAGAAGGAGCAAGAATGATCGTGGATCAGGGCGGCACTGCGGCCATTATCTTATTGGACCTCAGTGCCGCCTTCGACACTGTGAATCACGACATCCTGCTTCACAGAATCTCAGAACTAGGGATAACATCTACAGCGGCGGCCTGGCTACGATCATTTCTGTCAGAACGCTCCTTCCGAGTCTGCGAAGGCGATACCACCTCGCCCAGTAAATCACTCAGTTGTGGGGTTCCCCAGGGTTCGTCCCTGAGCCCCACACTGTTTAACATATACATGCACCCCCTCACAGAAATAATTTGCCCTTTCGGCGTCCAAGTTGTGTCCTATGCGGATAACACGCAACTGGTGGTTACCCTAAATCATCCTTCTTCATGTCCTAATGATCTCAGAGGCTGCATGGAAGCAGTAAGTACCTGGATGAGTCAGTCTTACCTGAAACTAAACGGCGACAAAACAGAGCTAATGGTACTGGGTAACTCCCCTCAAAAATCCATTGAGTCTCTGTGGCCACCAGATCTAGGCCCAGCACCCCCAGCCAGGAACACCATCAAGAACTTAGGAATTTGGCTTGACAGCACATTATCCTTCGGACACCAGGCAACCAAATTATCTGCCACCTGCATGGGCATTATAAGACTCATACGGAAAATCCTACCGCTTCTCCCCTACAAGGCCAGACAGATCATGGTCCAGAGCCTAATCCTCTCCCGGCTGGATTTTGGAAATGCCCTTTATCTAGGTGCCCCTGAATCAACCTTGAAAAGACTCCAGGTGATTCAAAACTGCGCTGCCCGCACGCTTCTGCGCATTCCCCACCGCCAATCAGTGAAATCTGAACTAAAAGCCCTCCACTGGCTGCCAGTAAAAGACAGGATCAATTTTAAAAGCATGTGCATTGCCCACCGTGCCTACTGGAGGAAAGGAGCAATCCTGAACCATACCCTGATTACCCCCTACCACCCCAACAGACAGCTTAGGTCGACTCATACCTTTCAAGTCATCAGACCCAGGTTCAAAAGAGAAAGGAGTGGAGGAAGAATGTTCTCAACAAACGCGGCAAGGCTCTGGAACTCCCTCCCAATCTCTATTCGTTCAGAACCCAACCTTCGGCACTTCCGGAAAAAACTAAAAACCTTTCTCTTCAGCAGATAAAATTGACCCGCCCACACACCTGTACTTGGCTAAGCGCTAGGATGCCTGCGGGTAGCTATCGCGCTCTCCAAAAACCATATCCAATCCAATCCAATGACACTTAAAAGTTAGCATTTAAAAAACCTTTGAAATTCACTGAAAAAAAAACATTGGTTTCAGAGACGTTATAGTTAGAAATTAGCATTTAAAAAAACCTTAGAAATTCACAGAAAAAAACATAGGTTTCAGGGGTGTTATAGTTAGCTGCCCATTTCACTCATACAAAACCATAGAAATTCCTCCGTTATAGTTAGTTCTGCTAACTATAACTCACACGCCCGCAATGCACTGCTGATGATGTCACATACTGCATCATTCATGACATGGTCAGTAACATCACTGATGACATCACTGATGACATCTCAAATGATATCACTGATGACATCATCCACTTGACAATCTGATACACCTCATCATACACTAGTATCACCTTTCACCACTCACTGTAAAATACAGAGTACATATTTGAAACCGTTGACACACCAATACCAGTTACTACATACCCACTCACTGATTTCTAAGTCTACACACACAACTACCCATTCAACAACAGAATCATCTATACATGCAGTCATTAATTAATAGAACACTATCAAATGCACTTATACACATATATAGACATTGACACATCAGCAGTCATCTTAGTCGGTTATGCAGTCATCCTACTCACTCATGAAAAAAATGTATCGCACTTAAATTTACTCACTTACACAATTATCCAACAACACCTCATTTATTCAAACACATAGTAACTCATCGTTAATATGTTAAAAAAGCACCATTACAATTATACACTCATTTATATAGTTACTCTCACAATCACTGACTCTTACACATACTTATTTATATACACCAACTCTCACATACAATGCCTTTTATTTTTTTACTTTGTTGAAGATGTACAACTAAAACATATATTCGCTCACCAACACACAAATAAATACACTCAGTCACCCAAACAACTGTTTCTACATGCACTCTTAAACCCATACACCTAGTCAATCAACCATTCACACATCTATGCATAGAGTTACACACACCCCATCCAACCACACACAAACTCAGTGTCCCATACAAATACTCACCCAACTAATCAATAACTAATATACACACTCATGTAGTTAGTGACCAACTGATGCAGCATGTTATACAACAAAAGAGACAGTGCTACACACATTCACATAGTTTAGTTACTAATCCATGTATTAAGTGAGACACTTTTAATTACTCACTTAAAAAGACAGTCAGACAGCTACTAAATCCTCCATCCAGACAGTTATATATCCACTCAATCTTCAATACAGATTGGTATATATATAATACATATTTAAATTTCAAACTAAACCACATTCAGTGGATGATGTCATCAGTGATGTCATCAGTGATGTCATTTGAGATGTCATCAGTGATGTCATCAGTGATGTCACTGACCATGTCATGAATGATGCAATATGTGACACCATCAGCAGTGCATCGCGGGCGCGTGAATTATAGTTAGCAGAACTAACTATAACGGAGGTATTTCTATGGTTTTGTATGAGTGAAATGGGCAGCTAACTACAACACCCCTGAAACCTATGGTTTTTTCTGTGAATATATATATTCACTGAAAAAAACATAGGTTTCACACATGTTATAGTTAGGAATTAGCATTTAAAAAACCTTGCAAATTCACTGAAAAAACCATAGGTTTCACACACGTTATAGTTAGGAAATAGCATTTAAAAAACCTTACAAATTCACTGAAAAAACCATAGGTTTCACACATGTTTTAGTTAGCTGGACATTTCACTCGTAAAAAACCAATGAAATTCACCCATTATAGTTAGTTCAGCTAACTATAACTCGCGCGCCCGCAATCCACTGCTGATGACGTCACATATTACATCACTCATGACATGGTCAGTGACATCACTCATGACATCACTGATGACATCTCAAATGACATCACTGATGACATCACTGATGACATCATCCAGTGAATGTGTGTTTCTGAACAATTTTAATATGTTTAATATATATAGGGAAAGGCCTGTTGAAGAATGAGTGGGTGTATAAGTGTGTGAATGGATGATTTTCTAGGTGCGTAACTGACTCTGTAAGTGAGTCATTAAATGTATCTTATTGCAGACTAGTGACTAAACTGTGTGAATGTCTGTATGTGTCTGTTGGTGGTGTATAAGTGGCTGCATGGTTTTGTGAATAGCTATATGAGTGACTATATGGGTTATTGATTGGTTGTCTGAGTATCTGTATGGGTGCCTAAGTGTTTGTGTGGGTAGGGTGTGTGTGACTTTATGCATAAATGTGTGAGTGGGTGATTCTATGGGTGCATGGTTTTAAGAGTGCATCTGTGATGGACTGTATGGTTGAGTGAGTGTATGTATGGGTGTGTTAGGGATTGAATGTATATCTCAGTAGTACATTTGTGACTAACTACATATGTAAAAGCAGTATATGTGCGTGTAACAGTATATAAATGAGTAGATATGAGAGTGTGTGATTGTGAAAGTGACTGTATGGATGAGTGTGTGCTTGTATGAATGATTCTATAAGAGGGTAAGAATGTGGTACTTTTTTATGACTAAGTGAACTTGAGTGTGTATAACCACATAGGTGAGTAAATGGGAGTGTGATTATTTGCATGATTGAGTAGGTCTGAGAGTACCTCTATGCATGATTGGTAATGTGTGAGTGTCTATATAGGTGTATAAATGCATATGATAGTCTTGTATGGAGTGACTGTAAGTATGAGTGACTGTACAGGTGAATGAGTGGAGGTGTATGTAGACCTAAGAGATAATAAGTGGGTATGTAGCTATTGGTATTGCAGTATGTATGGTTTTGAGAATGGAACTCTTAAATTTTGAGTCGGTGTATCAAAGGTTATATTAGGGTGTGAGAAGATGTGCTAATTTATCACATGGATGATGTCATGAGTGATGTCATCAGTGATGTCATTTGAGATGTCATCAGTGATGTCATGAGTGATGTCACTGACCATGTCATGAGTGATGTAATATGTGACGTCATCAGCAGTGGATTGCGGGTGCGCGAGTTATAGTTAGCTGAACTAACTATAACGGGGGAATTTCATTGGTTTTTTACGAGTGAAATGTCCAGCTAACTATAACATGTGTGAAACCTATGGTTTTTTAAGTGAATTTGTAAGGTTTTTTAAATGCTATTTCCTAACTATAACGTGTGTGAAACCTATGGTTTTTTCAGTGAATTTGCAAGGTTTTTTAAATGCTAATTCCTAACTATAACGTGTGTGAAACCTATGGTTATTTCAGTGAATTTCAAAGGTTTTTTAAATGCTAATTTTTTATTTTTTTAATATATTTTTTATATATTTCTTTTACAAAAATTTCCCTATGTATACATTTATAAATTATCTGTATCCTTTAATTTTGTGTGGGTCATTTTTTTTTACTTTGAATTTGGATAAAGATGAACAGCATAGTTAATATCTTCTACTAACTTATGTCCACTTTATTTCTTTTTTTTTTTCTATAAATTTTAAGGGTGCGCGCACTGAGCGTGAACCTAGTACGTTTGCGTACGTTTTTCATGTATGCAGGCGTACGTTATCTACGTACGCATACATACGTTTTAGTGCACGCTCGCAGCGCGCACCTAGTACGCATGCGTACGTTTTTTGTGTACGCATGCGTACGTTATATACGTACGCATACGTACGTTTTGGTACGCGCTCGCAGTGCGCACCCAGTACGCATGCGTACGTACGCGCTCCACGCGCTAAACTCGCGTATACGCGTAGAGTACGCACGCTGACGTTCACGCATGCGTGCGTGCTGCGTATGCGCGTTACGTACGCGCATAATACTTATGCGCATGCGCGCGTTCGCGCATGCATAATTGCACGGTGCGCGCTCTGAGCTTGCTCCGTGCACGCACCTCGGGTTATGTGATTAATAAAACAACACTTTTAATTGGTTTTCATTAATTTCAGTTTCAGATTGTTTCAACACCACACCCAATCCCCTCATGGCAAGTCATGTGATCAAGAAACATCACTTTTCATTGGTTCAAAGTACTTTCAGTTCCAGATTCTTCCAAAACTACACCCACTCCCTTCATTATTAGTCCTGATTCCCTTGGAGAAGGAGCTACTCTGTTTTTGTGAGACAATGGCAGAGCACCAGCCACCTTCTGAGAGTGAGCAGGACACTCTTGAGAGACAGAGGCAGAGGAAGCAGAAAGACTGCTTTATATGGCAGTTTTTCACTTTTCCTGAGGGACAAAAGAAGGTGAATGCACCAAAGGTCACCTGCACACTGTGTCAGCGCACCTTGTCACGTGGGAATGCTAATAAGAAGTACTCTTTTAGTATTCACACTATGATGAGGCACGTTGAGGCAATGCATCCTGTGACTTTTCGTCAAGCTTCTGGAGCAAACCCTCCACCTGCTCAGCCGACGACATCTGCAGCAGCTCAGCCGAGCACATCTTCGGCAGCTCAGGCGAGCACTTCTTCTGCAATGGTGCCTTCACCTTCTAACACACCTCTGGATATTCGTCCTTGTTTTGGGAGGATGAGTACACATTGCATGGATTGTGGTACTCTTATTACTATGGGTGAGAGCAGTATTGATCTCATTCAGAGGAAATTTGAGGAGCACCCTTGCACTAGGCCATAGTTTTGTTTTTTGTTTTTTCGTTTTTCTCTTCCTCTGTCCCTACATTAACTCAAGGGCTCTTTTTAGAGCCACCTAAAATCAAAACACAAAAACTTGTTTTTTGAATCTATTTGCCTTTTTTTTTCGGGGGCGCGCACCCTGCACGCCCCCAATGAAATTTAAAAAAAAGAAAAATCGTTTTTCTCACCTTTAGTAAACCTTCAGTGACTCCCTGGCAAAGAGAGGGGAGTGGCAAAGTAATTAAAAAAACGATGGTGTACATTTCACACATGAAGGGAAGAGAGTCTTCCTCTTAAACTTTAAACTCTGCATCAGTACTTACCTATAGGTACCCTAAACCTAACATAAAAAGATAATAGCTCATTTTAGTGCTGCATTTGAATTGGCTGTATTTACAAGGAGAGGAAAAGACACACAGAGTGGCTTATCCTCTCCTTGTAAATATGGAAAAGCACCATGCGCCACTAGTACGTCAAGAAAAGTGATGTAGTGGTGGTGCAGGTGGCTTGTAAATGTGCCCCAGAGATGTTAAGGAAATTAAGGGTAAAACAGACAAACCGAGAGTGACAGATACAGAGACAGAGACCAAACAACTGAGAAGGAGTAAGGCAGTTAAAAAGACTAAGACATATGGATACAGAGAAAGAAACATGGATGAAAAATTAGTGATGGAGGTAGTAAAGGTAGGGGAGTAGTAGAGAAGGAGTGAGGGAGTTACAAAAGAGTAGTAAAGCAGGAAGAGTGAGTGAGAAGAGAAATGAGAAAAGCAGAGTAAGGAGAGGTGAAGAAAAGGAAGCATAAAACGAAAGCAGTGACACATACAGATATTTTAAACTTACCTGACCATCAAAGTAACTTATTTAGAAATAAATGTTTTTATTTAATTGCAAGGAAACTGAATTACATCTTCTAAATTTTCTTTCTAGTTCTGAAAAAAACAAAAAAAAGTATTAATATTCAACAATACACTTTATTAAACAGTACATGTTTTTTCATATTTAGCAAAGCAATTTTTTGCCCTTTTTTTGCTGTTTTCAGAATGTTTTGATTTTCACTGAAAATAGTGAAATCAATTGTATTCATCATTTAACAGCGGGCAAAAAAAAAAAAAAAACGATCTGAAAGATTGTTTAAAAAAGCCCCAAATGTATCCTCACTAAAACATACCTTAATAGAAATGTCAAAAATACCTTTTAAGAACAATAACAATTTACAAGAAATAACGTCTGTAAACCTTGTTGCAAAAGAACATTTTCCAAAATAATATCTGTCAAAGAAGTCCACAATTGTTTGTTTTACCTTTCCTTGAGGCCAAATGGTAAGTTTAAAATCCCTTTTGAGTGAAATATCCAATTTTAATCCTTTTAAATTTTAATAATGCTTTCTTCCGATGCTGATTTTAGTATTTAAAATTTGGGTTTCAGAAAAATTAAGTAACAATTGGGTAAATCATAAGGCAAACGTTGCTTGAAAATCAATTGAGAATCATTACACAGTGTCCATCCTTTTTCACATTTAAGATAAACTGTGTAATGACCAGAAGTTATAGAAGGACCATCATGAAAAATTATTGCAACTGCTACAAAAGTTTTTCCAGATATAGATAATTGGTTGCCAACAAACTTCTTTAGTAAAGTTTCCAATTTTGTTCCATCAACTCTACAACGTTGTACCATTAAAATTACATACTGTCCATATTTCTTTAACCCCTTCCATGCTGCGCAGATTCCGCCGCTGTGCTGACGGAATCTTGCGCGGGCGTGGTCATGACGGAACGGTTCCGTCATGAGCACAGCTCAACCGTGGCTCATGACGGAACCGTTCCGTCATGAGCACCGAAGGGGTTAAAAATAACGTTGACAACATTTCAGATTTACATTCCATGTTGTGATTAGCATCTTTAACTAATTTACTAAAAGTCACTGTTTTACTTTCTGGTAATGGTAAATATATGAACCTTTCAGAATCTACATTACTACTGCTTGTGTTCATACAGTTATCACAACAATGTTCCCATGTATAAGAGACACCAAATAAATGTTCTACTTCTACTCCTTCATCTTCCAGTACCATCAGGATATACATCAAGAATTCCTGTGCATCTTGCTGGACATTTTGTGTAAACTGTGTACATCCAGAACATACATCTAAAAGATTTCTAACATCAGAAGCACTTTCTATTTTATTTTTATCATTACTCAGCTTCTCATAAAGGAGACTCAGCCAAGAACAGAATCTTTTTTCATGATTTAGTATTATCTGCTCTTGCAAAGTTTCAAGATAAAATACAACATTCAGCACTACGTTTGCGTAGCAGTTGACACCAGAGCTATTTTCAAAATGACAACCAACAACCTCTTCCACACTGTCCTTTTTCTTTTTGCTTGCAGTCACATCACTATCTTTTTGTTTTCTCTTCTGTACATCCTCATTACAGATATTCTCAAATCTCCTTTTCCGACAAACAACACGTTTTTCAAACACAGGATACTGACCTAAATGAGGAGCATAGCTTCTTCTTAATCTATTATACTCCTTTACACAGTTTGCATCAGCACTTACTTTTGAGTCATCAAAGTCTATCATGAAAAAACCAGATAATTTTTTCACGCGTGACAAAGCAACATTTGACATACCTTCTTTGAACACAGTAGACCCAATGTTTACAAAAGCACTATCAACAGTTAATCCTTGAGACTTGTGAATAGTTACAGCATATGCTAGAGAAATCGGAAACTGCTTCCTACGTACATATAAGTCTTTCACTAACAAAAAATGAACTGAACAACGACTAATGACTTTAACCTCTTCAATCTGATCAAACTTTATTTTTAAGAATTCAATTCCATCTTTTTTCTGGTACTTTACAAAACCCACAACTTAACCCATAGCTCCATTCACTAATCTTTTTTTTACATCCAAATTGCGTCTTAAAATTACTCTACAGTTCATACACACATAAAGATTCTTTTCCAAACCAGCTGTTTTTGAAATGTTTTTCTCCAGAGAATCCAATTTAGTAGCCAAATTGCCTGTCAATATAATCGTTATTCGTTCATGTTGAATTTTATCCACAACTTCCAGTTTTATGATCTCTTTTCCAATTTCAAAAGTTCTTGATTGAATACAGAGCATTCATGTAGTGTTGGCATTAAGCAGATTACAGTATTTTTTTCAGCAATTTTCTTGTATATTTTCTCTGGAACTATTTCTTCTGTTGTAAACAAATTAGTCAGCAATCGACTCTGTAATACTTTTCTGCCATGTTCTGTGAGTAGTCCAATTCTTATATCTTTCAGAATACTTGCATAGTCATCATCATTGGCTTGCCTCATATTGGTAATGAGTTCCTTATACTCAAAATATGTCCAAATATTTACATTACCTATACTTCCTAACAACTTTTTCGTGTCTTCATGTGTAAGAGTATGGAATACCGGTTGTCCTTTAACTAGAGTAAGTTGCAAAAGATCCCCAAAAACTATGACATGTTTTCCTCCAAATAACACGTCATACTCTGTCTTCAGAATTTGCTGCATTCTTAAATGCACAAAGGCAAGTATTAAGTTTGACACCATGCTTACCTCATCAATAATGAGTACTTTCAATTTCTTCAATACTCTTGAAACTTCCAAGCATGCTTCTCCTGCTAGTTTGTGGTACTGTATTTTGTTCTCATGCTCTACTGGTAACATTAGCAAACGATGTAAGGTAACTCCTTTTATGTTATACGCTGCTAACCCAGTTGGAGCAGTAACAACACAAGACAAAATGGAATCCATTTTCTTCTGTAGGTAGCTTCTAATTACATTAATTAAGAACATTTTCCAGTTCCTGCTTGTCCACTTACATACATTCTCATTGGTTCAAAAGATGTGCATGAGCACTCTTTATTTTCATGTAGTAATCCGTGATCAATTTTTTTCCTGACTTCTTCATAAATTTGTTTTTGTTCTTCATTCAGTTGCTGCTCCAAATATGTTAAGTCTACTAAATCTTCCTGAGCTTGATTCATAGCTGTTTCCACTTCATTCATGGCTATTGCTGCTTCATTTTCTACGATTGGTTGTCCTAGAGGATCTTGACTGAATGTCCCAGAACTTTGACTGTCTTGAGAACTGTCTCTAGCTACTTCAGCTGCAATTGTTGCTTCTTGTTCAATTTCTTCATTTAACATTTGAACATAAGTTGTGAAAGTACTGCATTCTATGCTGTCTTTGCTAGCATTGAAGGAATCTTCATAACTCTGGAATTCTCCAAGTAGTTCGTCCTCTGAACGCCATGGTTTAAACAGCTGAAAAACTGCCAAGTAATAAAATTCCTTTTTGTCAGGAGTGTCGCAACTCAGCTTCCGGTGATTTATCAAACTTCCTTTTGTTTGCTTCACCAAACATCCCTCCTCACCACTGACTTTATATTTTCCATTGTTGATATATTCTGTGGCATTCCGTTTAAAAATGAAGTTCTGCAGCACTTCATAAAGACACATGTCCTCAAGGTGATGACTTCTTTGTGGGTAATATGTGTCCAACATGTTTGTTCTTAAAATGTCTGTACTTTCTGGTTCGAACTCTGCTAAATATTCAATTTCTCGAATAGATTTCAGTACCCGATTTCGCATTCCTGCAAGGCCTAAACTTACCCAAATTATTCTTCTGGATTTCGAGTACAGACTTGCAGATGATAACCTATCTGAGCATTCGTAGGATCCAATTTCTCGATGCGATAACATCTTTAAACTGAAACTGTATAGCTTCTTACTGACAGTCTTCTCGTGAGAAATCTCTTCCCACATTTCCTTCAATTCCATTTTCTCAGATTTAGTGATGTAAGATGTGACATACCGAGCAACAGCAATAGAATTGTCAGCCACATACTGTATATCCATGTTAGCATTCCACATGGATAAAATGACTGGATTGTAGTCATTTATATATTTTGACTCTTCTTTTCTTCTTAGGTTGTAGGTATTCTTAGGCGATTTTCTTGTAATAGTATGTCGCACAGCTGACATAAAACTGTTTACTCTTCCTTTTGAAAGAACAGGTCGTGGAAATCCAAATCCACATTTTGAGTAGAATTTATCTTTACTCTTGTACTTTCGTCGACAGTATTTTCCTCACCGATGACTTTGGAAACGTAAAACTTTCTCTTTTAAGTTTTTCTCTTCTGTGCTTTTAGGTATAGCACATGTTGCATATCCTTCAATGAAAGATAAAACTGCTTCATCAGCATCTGTTCCAAATTTTGGGGCATCCTTGATCCACAACAGCATATGAATATGAGGAGCACCTCTTGCTTGGTACTCTTTTCTCCAAAAGAAATCCACAACTTCTCCAAGAGGTGGATTTTTTTTTATTGCAGATGAAGGACATCATAGCCTCATATCTATGATTGAAATATCTGCAAACATTAACCGGATCTAATGAGCACAATTCTCTTGCTGTCTTGTATTGGATGTTTTCAATGTTTGAATTTGCCTCTCGCAGAAAATCCAGTAAATCATCCCAAGCGTACTCAGCACAGCTCAGGGTAAGGAACCATGTAGGAGTTCCTAAATTCCGTAACATACACTTCAATTCTCCATGGCGTCGGTACCAATATTCATTAGTTCCACGCTGACAAGCCATCAAATTGATCAATTGAGATTCCAAATGATCATCTCGCTGTTGCACTTTGTTGAGAAAGTCCTTTGCTGACACATTATGTAGATGTACTCCAGTTTTCAAAATGTGATTTACTGCATAAGGTAGTGCAGACAAGTCACTTTCAAATAAAAGATGGAACAAATAAGGAATACTTTGACGAAATCTGGGATCTTCTGCATATAATCTTGTAGTCCGATACTCCGAAGCAGGAATCTGTACTGGACGTTCATCATATCGTCCACCTTCTCCTGTAGGAAACAGTTGGGGAAAACAACGAGCTTCCAAGCTCTCCTCCCATACATTCACAGGAGTTCCTTTTGCTTTCTTTATCTGAAACAGATCAATAGCGTTTCCCATAACTTCTTTAGAATGAAGAGGATGTATGCTGAAATGTTCATAAATTTCTTCTTCTTTTGACTTATCCACTTTTTCAATTTGCCCAGTTGGTATTCCTGTGTCTTCTAGTATTTCTGCTTCATATTCATCCATATAAATGGCTTCATACCATTTATTATTTTTTTTCAAATACAAATTTGCTCGTTGTACTTTTCGTACATCCACCAGCTCCTGCCAAATTTTCTTATTCTTTTGTTGGTACTCCATTAACAAGAATAACTAATGGTTCAGTTTCCAATCTAGCTGCTTCAAATCCAATGGCAAATAGACAACTCTTCCTTTTAAACCTCTTTGTAAATCCGAAGGAGGGAATTTACCTGTGTTTGGCTCCATACGCACTATGGTCTGAAACGGATGGGCACATTGAATGAGTATAGACTCATACGTATTTAAATCAGAAAGTTCTGGAGGAATATCAACCAATTCTAATTTATTATGTACAGCTCTTGCTGGCATTCTATTTTCTTCTAACTTGTTATAACAGTATTTACAAATACGCTGATCTTCACCCAAATCAAAACTATTTTCCAGAAATATATATGTTGCAAAATCCTTCCACTTATAATTATCTTCATTTTCACTTTTTTTATACAGATCAACATTCCTTGTTTGAATTTTGTAATGGCTTCTCCGGCAACAAATACAAGTAATATTTGGTCTTTCTTTAGAGATGATAGCAAATTTTGTCATTTCATCTTCAAAATTTGTACTAACAGTAAGTTCTACATTCTCTTCCACATTTTCATCAATAACTGTCATTTTCTGCACTTTCTTGTTCTGGACCAAAGTAACAAAACTGAATCTCATCAGTAACCTTCACTACATCTGATACAGATCCACGGAACAGAGCATTATTCAACTCATTCAACTTTAGTGCTGGACTTTTAGCAAAATACAATGTTCTCACAAACTTTCTCATTTCAGTATGATGAACAGCCAGCATCCTAAAATGGTGAAAAACACTTTGACACACTTTCCTAGATAGACAAGCCAGAGAATGTCCTTGCAAACCAGTATTCTCTCTCACTCTGCATGGATCTAGTCTTTGAAGCACCTTAATTTTCTGTTTAACACAATTTTTACTATATTCTCTTAGAAAGTCACGTAATTTATCAATAGATTCCTGACGCACAGTACAAATACTACTACAATTCCAAGTGTAGACTGGGGCTTTAGGACGTCTCCCCATAACCTCATCAGCCATCACTTCTTCCTCATTTCTTGGAACCATTTTCTCCTTTTCCATTACACAACCATCCTTAACTTTGTATGCTCTACCATTGGTGTCAACTGCATGCAACAAACTATTACTTTGAAGATAACTCTCTTCATTAAAAAATGGTTCAATACTTGAACTATGCTTCCATTCTCCTAAGAACACATTACAAAAGTTATTTTTTTTTACTTCTCTTTTCCTTTTGCTTTGTGACTTCATTGCATTGACTAATTTATCTAATCTACGCATCCTGTTCAAAATTAAAATGAATAGTTTTTTTTTATTTCTAATGCCTTGGTAACAATACCTTTGTAGGAAGGTGGATATCTGACTATGGTTACCCCCAAATTTTTGCCTAGTGTCTAGCTGGTTTTTCGACTTAGTTGGCCTGAGATCCTGCCATTCAGGCTCTCAGGCTATCTGCTCTCTCTGTAAAATGGACTCCATGTACCCTAGGTACATACCCAATTGGTTGGATCACCCTGTCAGCCCCTGTACCAGTGTACACTAGGTACCCAGGGCATTGGTGTATCCAAGGCCTGCCAGGGGCTGAAGCATGTATTATGCCACCCCAGGCTTGGCCTAACAATCTGACACAACTGGCTGATCACTCAGCTGGGGTAAGTTGGTGTAATCACCTCTTACTTAGGTGTAGTATACCTATACCTAAACTTAAATGGGACACCTGGTAACCTATAAGTCACTCCTATGGCAGGCCTTAACAATCCTGAAGGCAGAGTGCTTGGTTCCATGTGAGATGGTGCTCTGGCATGAGCTGAGCCTGTCTGCAGTGGTCGGAACAACTTCCTTCTACTGTTTCCAGATATCGTCATACCATATACTCTTAAGTGCATTATGAACCTCGCGGTTAAATGCTATCTTTGGTTTGGCTTTATCAAAACATGTCGAGTAAGGTGTCATACGAATTGGAATACTAACCCCTCGCCAATTCTGGCGACGGGGTTAGCATTCCACCCTTCTAGAGGGACACGACATGTACAGTACCTGAAACCCGGGTAAAATCAGACATAGCCTCAGCTCCACAAAATGGATGCTGCCACCACAGACACAAGTCTGCCCTCCTGCTGCTGGGAGTCCTTCCAGCTTGGGAGGTGTGGACAAAGGGTTTCCTGCCAGGGGAGGTGCGTGCACCACCCCAGACAGGATTTTGTGTATTGGTCAGGTAGGGCTTGAAAGAAACCAGACATGCCTGTGGCTCACAAGGAGCCTCGGTGCATATGCCAGTTCAAACCGGTCCTGGGGCACACCAGTCCCGGGCCTGGGGCGAGCTGGACAAAGGATTGGGGGTGTAACCACCCCCCTTCCTGGTCCCACCCATAGGGAGGGACCTAGCAGGTAGTCCGGCCCCTAGAATCCGAATAAAGGTAGGAGCTGTGTCCTAAGACTTCAGACATCCTGGAATCAACTTGAAACTAAGAAGAAGACGGGAACTTCGACATTCTGCTGCACAGAAGACTGAAGAAAATCTCCCCTGTGGTCAGGGAGTGACCACCTTGCTAACGCAAGCACCATCCAGCGAATCACCGTCTGCTTTGCCGCCGCCTCCCGCCGGAGCCCGAGCCCAGAGACTGACAAGACCTGGACCTCCAGACCTCTCACCGCCCGATCCACAGTCCCTGCAAAGAGGAGACCCGTGGAGGCACCGAGACACGTGGAGCCAGCCATCTTGGAACGACTACGACAAGCTGACCAGTGCAACAACCGAGGCTCCCTCCAAGTTGTGCTTTGGGTCCTGAGAAGCCCAACCCTCGAGCAGCATCTGCACCAAAGGTGAGCCCTCCAGCATCTCCACGATCTGCGTGGGGCCCTTCTGCATTTTGCCACTCGACGCGCCTAACCGGTTGCTGGCCCGCTGGCTAGTGGCCATCTTGGCGACGAAATCTACGACAAACACCGCTGGTCTGGTTGCTCCAGACTGGCCCTTGCTCCCCTCCAAAGGAGCAATCCCTCTGACCTTGCTGGTCAGAACCAACAGCTGATTTCCGAATCCTCCTGCAATTGCTTTTGCCAAGGCTTGTTTGCTTCGATCAAGTCGCCGACACCGCCGACAGCGAGAGCCTGCGTGGGACAGCTCGTGAGCCGACTCCTGGACGTCGTCGACCTTCAGGGACCACGTGGCTGCGGAGACAAGCTACCCCTCATCACCTGTTTACACCCGACATCGCCTGGTACCCACCTGGTGCCACGCTGGTCACTGGCTAGTGACTGTGAACACTGTCCCCTCTGCTTACAGGTCTTCAACATCTCCGATCCACTCTTGGATCCACTGCATCTCTTCCCGACCGACCGCCTGCAGCACTTTTGTCTACAGGCCCCACGGAACAGATAGAAGAAACCCGACGCACTTCGAGGCCTATGCACCCGCTTCCTGTGGGTGAGGTAAAGCTGGCACACCTGTGCCCAAGTGTAGTATTACATCTCTAGTGCCTGTGTTCCAAATCTTGAGTTCCTAGTCCATCCGGAAGATCCTCTTTGCAGTAACTTTGTACTTTTTACGCACCCATTGAAACCTATGGGAGCACGCGTGTGACTATTTGCTCTGCACACGCCACCCGTGGACCTCCTGGTCACTAACTGACGTTAGCTCCTTGTAGGCCCAGCGATTCTAGAGGCCCTAGGCCTTTTCCCTTTTCTGTTCGTGGTACTTATACCACTATTTTAGTATATGGTTTGAGTGGCCACCAGGGCCTATCCATATAAAGTGCAACTTCTGTGTATTCTGTGATAATCTTGTTTGACGATTTGTGCTCCTGTGCTCATAAAGAGACTAGGGGTAACTTTGATAAATAAATACATATATATTTTGAATATATATCTGTGTGGTGTCCTTTCATTGGTATAAAAGGGGGTTGCATTTGGTAAAACAGCTGGCTTAACACGCTTCACGAGTTTAGCCTCAAAGACTGCTTAGCCTACGCTACCACTAGGGCAGCTAGTCCAAAAAGGTTGACTTACAACCACACCATAAGGGTTGCTTGGCATGGTACAAGGTGGTCACTAGAACTAGTGAACAGCATATACCAGGCCAACTTCTCACATTGGTGAGCAGCGGTTGGATTTGAGCTTGCTGTGTTTTACCATTGTAATCTCTTGGTTACCAATTGAAAGATCACATAGGTACCTGTAGGTACATATAAAACAAGATTAGATATACATAAGTTCTACTGAACTTAGTTGTTGTAGAGCAAAGGGAGTAGCACACCCTGACTACAACTACTAGATAGGTTTAGTAGGTAAACCCAAGTGTAGGTAGATTGCAACACATCCACCCACACTTAAGAGCAATGGCCGGGGCAGAGGGGTCCACTGTACCCATCTCTGTTGAGAGTGACCCCCAGAGGGCACCATCCAGCTTTGCTACCCTTAATCAGAATGAGCTCAGGCATTTGGCAACTCTTAGAGGCCTTAAACAGCCCAAGAACCCAAACTCTGCTGAGCTCAGAGAGCTCTTACAGAATGATGAGAATCAGAGAGCACTCAAGAAAGCTTCCCAGTTAGCCCCCTTAGGGTCAGGAACAGGAGGCCCCCCTTCTGAAGATGCCACTGAAGTACCCCTTCCCAATAGTCACCCCTTAGATGGGATGCCTACCACAGAGGATGAGAGTGAAAAGGATACTGACAGTAGTGAGGATGAAGGGAGAACTAGCCCAGTGCCAAGTATTATACTTGGCCCAGCTAAACCAAGGCTATTGGGGACTGACAGTGGGTTCAACCCACTGGATCTCCCCAGTGGACTTAACACAGGGCTTGGAAGGCAAAGGAATCGCTCAGGTGACTCCAATGCTTCCCATGGCTCTAGAGGCTCTCAAGGTCACTCCAGGAGAAGGATGACCACCCCTCAGAGGAGGGAACATGAGGCCAAGATGCAAGAGGCTCAGCTGAGGATCAGGAAGCAGGAGCTAGAAGTAGCCCTGATGGAAGAAAAACTGAGCAAGGCTAGGCAGCATAGAGAGAGTGGGTCTATACCCACTGGTGGCAGCAATGTCCCTAGGGACAAAGATAGGGTCTTTGACAATAGGAACCTGTCCAAGATTGTGCCCCCCTACAAAAGTGGGGATGACATCCACAAATGGATGACTGCTCTTGAGAGAGCCTGCAAAGTGCAGCAGGTTCCTGAAGACCAGTGGGCAGCAATCTTATGGCTCTCCTTTGAGGGGAGAGGCAGAGATAGACTCCTCACTGTTAGAGAAGAGGATGTCAGAAATTACAGAGTCCTGAAGAGTGTCCTAGTTGATGGGTTAGGCTTAACCACTGAACAGTACAGGTTAATGTTCAGAGACACCCAGAAGACACAGACTCAGGACTGGTCTGAATATGTGGAATGTGCCACTAAGGCTTTGGAGGGTTGGTTGCTGGGAAGTAAGGTGTCTGATTATACAGGATTGTACAATTTGATGATGAGAGAGCAGATTTTAAGTAATTGTCAAAACCAGCTTCTCCATCAACACCTGGTAGACTCAGATTTGACCTCTCCCCAAGAATTGGGAAAGAGGGCAGATAAATGGGTCAGGACCAGGATCAGGCCTAAAAACCAGGGTGGTGACCAAAAGAAAGATACCACCAAGCCTCAAGAGAAGGGTGGGGATAAAGAAAAAGAGAAACCTTCCTCAGGGCCCCAAAACTCCACACAGGGTGGTGGGTCCCAAGCTCCCTCCTCTACCACAGCTAAAAAGCCCTACTGCCATGAGTGTAAAACTCCTGGGCATTGGAAAACTGACAGCGGTTGCCCAAGGGCTAAAAACAAAACTGTTCCTCCAATTACTCCTGTCACACCACCTATTACTGTCAGCAGTAATCCCCCAGGTGGTGGGAGTGCCCCCAGAAATCTGGGTGGGTTTACTTGGGGAACACAGGGGGACCCTGGCTTAGCCAATTCCCCTACAGCAACCACTCTTGTCTGTGATGGTGGCATGGGATTTGCCAACTTCACTGCCTGTCCCAACACTTTGGGTAGGTACAGACAGGAGCCCTACATCAATGGTACAAAAGCTGAGGCCTACAGAGACACTGGGGCTAGCATCACAATGGTGGCCCATTGGCTAGTTCCCTCTGAGCAGCTTTTGCCCGGTTTCTCCTACCAGGTGACTAACATTGATGGCAAACAGAACAGTCATCCCATGGCAGAGGTATGTCTCAGCTGGGGAGGGGTCACTGGCCCTAAAAGGGTAGCAGTGTCCCCAACCTTGCCTGTAGACTGCTTACTGGGGAATGACTTAGAACTCTCAGCTTGGGCTGGAGTTGAACAAGACACCCATTTAAAAATGGTAGGCCTTTCACAAAAGGGTAGGGGGGTTGTGCCATTCACAACCCCTGTCCAAATAGATTTCCTCCCTGAAAAGGTTGGAAGGGCAGTGGTAGCCACAGCCCAGGCACAGACAGACTTCCCTGTAGGGACTGGCAGAGCTGTGACAGTCACAGCTCAAACACAAACTGAGTGCCCCCCTGAAAAGGTTGGCAAGGCTGTAATGGTCTCAGCCTATACTCAGACTGACATAGGTGTAGTGAAGCCTGAAACAATGGATCACTCCACACAAACTGAGAGTAGTGGGGAGGAAGAAAAGTCTCCCTCTCCCCAGACATTAGGAAAAGGTCAGCCTCCTCAGGGATCTGACCTCACCCCTTGTGAAGGAACTGCCCCAGAGGTAGCCAGGCCTGGCCTGGCAGAGCCTCTGATGTCAGTGGCCCCTTCCAAGGTGGGATCCAGTCTGGTGCAGGTAGCCTGCCTCTCTCTACCCTGCCTCAGTCAGCCCAGGGCTGCAGAGGTCAGGGAGGCCAGTGGACCCCCAGAGGGCCCCTGTCCACAAGAACCCCCCCATCAAAAGAATGAGGATTGCCTGGCTAGTAGCCCTAGTCAGGTGATGGGTAAAAACATTCCTGAGGGATCTCCTTTACAGGTAGTTAGGGACCTCCCCCAGGGGGATTCTGTTGGGCACAGGCAAACATGGGACCTTAGGGCCCCAAACCTGACCTGTCCCTCCAGTAAGCCCACAAAAGGGACCCAGCCTCCAGCTTTAGGTAGCCAGAGGCTGACCCTGAGAGCACAGTGCAACTCAGTTAAAGGAAGAAAGGCATCCATGGTGGAGGATGATTGGAGGAAGCTGAGGCCTCACTTTGAGGACACTCACTTCAGTACTCCATCTCAACACCAGCCTTTTACTTTGCCAAGACACACCACAGGTAGAGATTCCCTATGGTGGAGACCCTCTGATACCCTTAGGGTGAGGGATTGCTTAGTGGACCATGAGACAGGGGGTAACCATGCCAGTGCTGGTTCCTCCTTATATGGCCACTTGGGCAATATAGGCTTACCTGGTCAAGGTCAGCCTTATCTCCCTTCGTTTGGGGGGGGGTTGTGTAGGAAGGTGGATATCTGACTATGGTTACCCCCAAATTTTTGCCTAGTGTCTAGCTGGTTTTTCGACTTAGTTGGCCTGAGATCCTGCCATTCAGGCTCTCAGGCTATCTGCTCTCTCTGTAAAATGGACTCCATGTACCCTAGGTACATACCCAATTGGTTGGATCACCCTGTCAGCCCCTGTACCAGTGTACACTAGGTACCCAGGGCATTGGTGTATCCAAGGCCTGCCAGGGGCTGAAGCATGTATTATGCCACCCCAGGCTTGGCCTAACAATCTGACACAACTGGCTGATCACTCAGCTGGGGTAAGTTGGTGTAATCACCTCTTACTTAGGTGTAGTATACCTATACCTAAACTTAAATGGGACACCTGGTAACCTATAAGTCACTCCTATGGCAGGCCTTAACAATCCTGAAGGCAGAGTGCTTGGTTCCATGTGAGATGGTGCTCTGGCATGAGCTGAGCCTGTCTGCAGTGGTCGGAACAACTTCCTTCTACTGTTTCCAGATATCGTCATACCATATACTCTTAAGTGCATTATGAACCTCGCGGTTAAATGCTATCTTTGGTTTGGCTTTATCAAAACATGTCGAGTAAGGTGTCATACGAATTGGAATACTAACCCCTCGCCAATTCTGGCGACGGGGTTAGCATTCCACCCTTCTAGAGGGACACGACATGTACAGTACCTGAAACCCGGGTAAAATCAGACATAGCCTCAGCTCCACAAAATGGATGCTGCCACCACAGACACAAGTCTGCCCTCCTGCTGCTGGGAGTCCTTCCAGCTTGGGAGGTGTGGACAAAGGGTTTCCTGCCAGGGGAGGTGCGTGCACCACCCCAGACAGGATTTTGTGTATTGGTCAGGTAGGGCTTGAAAGAAACCAGACATGCCTGTGGCTCACAAGGAGCCTCGGTGCATATGCCAGTTCAAACCGGTCCTGGGGCACACCAGTCCCGGGCCTGGGGCGAGCTGGACAAAGGATTGGGGGTGTAACCACCCCCCTTCCTGGTCCCACCCATAGGGAGGGACCTAGCAGGTAGTCCGGCCCCTAGAATCCGAATAAAGGTAGGAGCTGTGTCCTAAGACTTCAGACATCCTGGAATCAACTTGAAACTAAGAAGAAGACGGGAACTTCGACATTCTGCTGCACAGAAGACTGAAGAAAATCTCCCCTGTGGTCAGGGAGTGACCACCTTGCTAACGCAAGCACCATCCAGCGAATCACCGTCTGCTTTGCCGCCGCCTCCCGCCGGAGCCCGAGCCCAGAGACTGACAAGACCTGGACCTCCAGACCTCTCACCGCCCGATCCACAGTCCCTGCAAAGAGGAGACCCGTGGAGGCACCGAGACACGTGGAGCCAGCCATCTTGGAACGACTACGACAAGCTGACCAGTGCAACAACCGAGGCTCCCTCCAAGTTGTGCTTTGGGTCCTGAGAAGCCCAACCCTCGAGCAGCATCTGCACCAAAGGTGAGCCCTCCAGCATCTCCACGATCTGCGTGGGGCCCTTCTGCATTTTGCCACTCGACGCGCCTAACCGGTTGCTGGCCCGCTGGCTAGTGGCCATCTTGGCGACGAAATCTACGACAAACACCGCTGGTCTGGTTGCTCCAGACTGGCCCTTGCTCCCCTCCAAAGGAGCAATCCCTCTGACCTTGCTGGTCAGAACCAACAGCTGATTTCCGAATCCTCCTGCAATTGCTTTTGCCAAGGCTTGTTTGCTTCGATCAAGTCGCCGACACCGCCGACAGCGAGAGCCTGCGTGGGACAGCTCGTGAGCCGACTCCTGGACGTCGTCGACCTTCAGGGACCACGTGGCTGCGGAGACAAGCTACCCCTCATCACCTGTTTACACCCGACATCGCCTGGTACCCACCTGGTGCCACGCTGGTCACTGGCTAGTGACTGTGAACACTGTCCCCTCTGCTTACAGGTCTTCAACATCTCCGATCCACTCTTGGATCCACTGCATCTCTTCCCGACCGACCGCCTGCAGCACTTTTGTCTACAGGCCCCACGGAACAGATAGAAGAAACCCGACGCACTTCGAGGCCTATGCACCCGCTTCCTGTGGGTGAGGTAAAGCTGGCACACCTGTGCCCAAGTGTAGTATTACATCTCTAGTGCCTGTGTTCCAAATCTTGAGTTCCTAGTCCATCCGGAAGATCCTCTTTGCAGTAACTTTGTACTTTTTACGCACCCATTGAAACCTATGGGAGCACGCGTGTGACTATTTGCTCTGCACACGCCACCCGTGGACCTCCTGGTCACTAACTGACGTTAGCTCCTTGTAGGCCCAGCGATTCTAGAGGCCCTAGGCCTTTTCCCTTTTCTGTTCGTGGTACTTATACCACTATTTTAGTATATGGTTTGAGTGGCCACCAGGGCCTATCCATATAAAGTGCAACTTCTGTGTATTCTGTGATAATCTTGTTTGACGATTTGTGCTCCTGTGCTCATAAAGAGACTAGGGGTAACTTTGATAAATAAATACATATATATTTTGAATATATATCTGTGTGGTGTCCTTTCATTGGTATAAAAGGGGGTTGCATTTGGTAAAACAGCTGGCTTAACACGCTTCACGAGTTTAGCCTCAAAGACTGCTTAGCCTACGCTACCACTAGGGCAGCTAGTCCAAAAAGGTTGACTTACAACCACACCATAAGGGTTGCTTGGCATGGTACAAGGTGGTCACTAGAACTAGTGAACAG
The DNA here is from genome assembly GCF_964204655.1 of Triturus cristatus. Taxonomy (NCBI): domain Eukaryota; kingdom Metazoa; phylum Chordata; class Amphibia; order Caudata; family Salamandridae; genus Triturus; species Triturus cristatus. The sequence goes on along the minus strand of NC_140579.1, from coordinate 491,003,279 downwards.
CATATACCAGGCCAACTTCTCACAACCTTCAATTAATTTCTTTTTCTTATAAAATGTGGTTTTCTTCTTATATTTTTTCACATCCTTTAGCAAATTTAACATCACTCTTCTCTGAAACATTTTTCGACGAATGTTTTTAAAATCTATTTTCCGTGTTAAGTCACTCTTTCTTACTTCTGAGTCTACATTAGCATTTTGTTTTTGCTGTCGACTCTGTTGTTGTTTTGTACTTGAAACACTGTTTGAATTTATCTTTCGATCATTTTTTTTTTTTGGAAGATATTTTTTAAAAATTCTTTAGTTTGCTTACCAGAAGACTTTTCTGTTTTCCAACACACGCTTCTCCTCCTATTTTTTTTTGACCAGTTGTCTTCAAATATAGTTGTTGTTTCTTTTCTTTTCTCTTTCTTGACTTTATAGGCATCTTTATATTTTTTCACTGTTGCTCAGCAATACCTGCAAAAAACTAAAAAAAAATAACTTTATGTAATTTTAATTCATTACAATTTTTTTCTTCAACTTTTCAAATCCTATCACATGAGCTGATCCTTTCCTACGAGTCCAAGTCTTACAAAACAAGAGAAACATGAATTAAATCTCTGACAACAATTCCTGTGTGCACACAGACTCATGGTGTGATTCTAGGCAGAAAACGATATTTGATTGGCAATTTGAAAGCACATTTACTTCTGTTAAGGAGCAAATGATAATTACTGTGACAGCCTGACACATTTTTCTTATATTTTAGAGAAGCAGAAAAGAGCACATGTCCTTACACCTATTTGAGACCATGACCATGTGTTACAGGGTGAGTGATTAGACTAGAGCAAAGGAAAAGAGCCTTAGTGACATTCAATCTGTTTGCGTTACACACTGCTATCTGAAACACAACACAGAGCTGAGTATTATGCATGGGAGTGTAGGAGAAGCTGCTGCATGTGTGCAAAGAGTGTGTTTCTGGAGACTGTGTATTGTCAGTTGCAAAAGAGATCTGCATGGAGACTTTTTCAACTGCATGAAGACTGCAGATATGTGTGTAAGAGTACATGTTTGGAAAACGTTAATTGGAGTTTTGTACATGTAGGAACTACCTCACCCATTACAAGATTTGATGGAAAATCTACCTAGTTAATTTGAAATGTGTTACCATTTGCCTCTCATTTTTCTGATAGTGATTTGTGCTGAGTGGTAACCAACACATTTGAAGAAAACAAGCTGGCCCTTTCCTGAAAGTGCAAGTTTTACAGAACAACAACAACACAAATTAAATCTCTGACAACAATACCTGTGTACACAGAGACTCATGGTGTCATTCTAGGCAGAAAATGATATTTCCTTTGGCAATTTAAAAGCACATTTAGTACTGTGGATGGAGCAAGTGATAATTACTAAGACAGCCTCACACATTTCCCGTATATTTTAGAGAGGCAAAAAAGAGCACATGTCCTAATAGCTACTTGAGACCATCAGCATGTGTTACAGGGTGAGTGATTAGAGTAGAGCAAAGGAAATGAGCCTTGGTGACTTTGAATGTGTTTGCGTTATACACTGCTATCTGAAACACAACACAGAGCTGAGTATTATGCATGGGTGTGTAGGAGAAGCTGCTGCATGTGTGCAAAGAGTGTGTTTCTGGAGACTGTGTATTATCAGTTGCAAGAGAGATCTGCATGGAGACTTTTACAAGTGCATGAAGACTGCAGATATGTGTGTAAGAGTACATGTTTGGTAAAGGTTAATTGGAGTTTTGTACATGTAGGAACTACCTCACCCATTACAAGATTGAAAGGAAAATCTACCCTGTTGATTTGAAATGTGTTACCATTTGCCTCTCATTTTTCTGATAGTGATTTCTGCTGAGTACTAACCAACACATTTGAACAAAACAAGCTGGCCCTTTCCTGAAAGTGCAAATTTTGCAGAACAACAGCAACACAAATAAAATCTCTGATAACAATTCCTCTGTCCACACAGACTCATGCTGTGATTCTAGGCAGAAAACGATATTTCCTTTGGCAATTTGGAAGCACATTTAGTACTGTGGATGGAGCAAGTGATAATTACTGAGACAGCCTCACACATTTCCCTTATATTTTAGAGAGGCAAAAAAGAGCACATGTCCTAACAGCTACTTGAGGCCATCAGCATGTGTTACAGGGTGAGTGATTAGAGTAGAGCAAAGGAAATGAGCCTTGGTGACGTTGAATGTGTTTGCGTTATACACTGCTATCTGAAACACACACAGAGCTGAGTATTATGCATGGGAGTGTAGGAGAAGCTGCTGCATGTGTGCAAACAGTGTGTTTCTGGAGACTGTGTATTGTCAGTTGCAAGAGAGATCTGCATGGAGACTTTTACAAGTGCATGAAGACTGCAGATATGTGTGTAAGAGTACATGTTTGGTAAAGGTTAATTGGAGTTTTGAACATGTAGGAACTACCTCACCCATTACAAGATTGAAAGGAAAATCTACCCTGTTGATTTGAAATGTGTTACCATTTGCCTCTCATTTTTCTGATAGTGATTTCTGCTGAGTACTAACCAACACATTTGAACAAAACAAGCTGGCCCTTTCCTGAAAGTGCAAATTTTACAGAACAACAGCAACACAAATAAAATCTCTGACAACAATACCTCTGTCCACACAGACTCATGCTGTGATTCTAGGCAGAAAACGATATTTCCTTTGGCAATTTGAAAGCACATTTAGTACTGTGGATGGAGCAAGTGATAATTACCGAGACAGCCTCACCCATTTCCCTTATATTTTAGAGAGGCAAAAAAGAGCACATGTCCTCACAGCTACTTGAGACCATCAGCATGTGTTACAGGGTGAGTGATTAGAGTAGAGCAAAGGAAATGAGCCTTGGTGACCTTCAATGTGTTTGCGTTATACACTGCTATCTGAAACACAACACAGAGCTGAGTATTATGCATGGGAGTGTAGGAGAAGCTGCTGCATGTGTGCAAACAGTGTGTTTCTGGAGACTGTGTATTGTCAGTTGCAAGAGAGATCTGCATGGAGACATTTTCAACTGCATGAAGACTGCAGATATGTTTGTAGGAGTACATGTTTGGTAAAGGTTAATTAGAGTTTTGAACATGTAGGAACTACCTCACCCATTACAAGATTGAAAGGAAAATCTACCCTGTTGATTTGAAATGTGTTACCATTTGCCTCTCATTTTTCTGATAGTGATTTCTGCTGAGTACTAACCAACACATTTGAACAAAACAAGCTAGCCCTTTCCTGAAAGTGCAAATTTTGCAGAACAACAGCAACACAAATAAAATCTCTGACAACAATTCCTCTGTCCACACAGACTCATGCTGTGATTCTAGGCAGAAAACGATATTTCCTTTGGCAATTTGAAAGCACATTTAGTACTGTGGATGGAGCAAGTGATAATTACTGAGACAGCCTCACACATTTCCCTTATATTTTAGAGAGGCAAAAAAGAGCACATGTCCTAATAGCTACTTGAGACCATCAGCATGTGTTACAGGGTGAGTGATTAGAGTAGAGCAAAGGAAATGAGCCTTGGTGACGTTGAATGTGTTTGCGTTATACACTGCTATCTGAAACACAACACAGAGCTGAGTATTATGCATGGGAGTGTAGGAGAAGCTGCTGCATGTGTGCAAAGAGTTTGTTTCTGGAAACTGTGTATTGTCAGTTGCAAGAGAGATCTGCATGGAGACTTTTTCAACTGCATGAAGACTGCAGATATGTGTGTAAGAGTACATGTGGGGTAAGGGTTAATTGGAGTTTTGAACATGTAGGATCTACCTCACCCATTGCAGGAGTGGAAGGAAAATCTACCCTGTGGTTTTCAAATGTGTTAGCATTTGCCTCTCATTTGTGAGATAGCGATTTCTGCTGAGTGCTAACCATCACAGTTAAAGAAAACAAACTGGCCTTTTCCTGCGAGTGCAAGTTTTACAGAACAACAGCAACACAAATTAAATCTCTGACAACAATTCCTGTGTGCACACTGTCTCATGGTGTGATTCTAGGCACAAAACAGTATTCCTGGGTGATAACAGGCCCTTTCCTGAAAGTGCAAGTTTTACAGAACAACAGGAACACAAATTAAATCTCTGACATCAATTCCTGTGTGCATGTTGTCTCATGGTGTGATTCTAGACAGAAAACAGTATTCCTGGGTCATACCAGTACACCTTAACTTATGGTGAAGACATACTCCATAATATCTTTCAAGTTCAAGGCACTTAAATATCTTCCTTAACATAAAATGTAAAACACAACTTTTAAATTGGTAGGAAAATGTACCATGTTTGCATTTGCCTCTCATTTTTCAGATAATGATTTCTGCTGAGTGCTAAGCAACACAGTTGAAAAAAAGAAACTGCCCTTTCTTAAAAGTGCAAGTTTTACAAAACAACAGCAACACAAATTAAATCTCTGACAACAATTCCTGTGTGCACACTGTCTCATGGTGTGATTCTAGGCACAAAACAGTATTCCTGGGTGATAACAGGCCCTTTCCTGAAAGTGCAAGTTTTACAGAACAACAGGAACACAAATTAAATCTCTGACAACAATTCCTGTGTGCATGTTGTCTCATGGTGTGATTCTAGACAGAAAACAGTATTCCTGGGTCATACCAGTACACCTTAACTTATGGTGAAGACATACTTCATAATATCTTTCAAGTTCAAGGCACTTAAATATCTTCCTTAACATAAAATGTAAAACACAACTTTTAAATTGGTAGGAAAATGTACCATGTTTGCATTTGCCTCTCATTTTTCAGATAATGATTTCTGCTGAGTGCTAAGCAACACAGTTGAAAAAAAGAAACTGCCCTTTCTTAAAAGTGCAAGTTTTACAAAACAACAGCACCACAAATTAAATCTCTGGCAACAATTCCTGTGTGCACACAGACTCATGGTGTGATTCTAACCACAAAACGATATTTTGTTTGGCAATTTGAAAGCACATTTAGTACTGTGGTGGAGTAAGTGATAATTACTGTAACAGCCTGACACTTTTTTCTTATATTTTAGACAAGCAGAAAAGAGCACATGTCCTAACAGCTCCTTGACACCATGACCATGTATTACAAAAAAACAAGCTGCCCCTTTCCTGCGAGTGCAAGGGTAATAGAGCAAGACCAACACGAATTAAATCTCTGATAACAATTCCTGTGTGCACACTGTGTCATGGTGTGATTCAAGGCAGAAAACAGTATTCCTGGGTGATACCAGTACACCTTAACTTATAGTGAAGACATACTCCATAATATCTAACATGTTCAAGGCACTTAAATATCTTCCTTAACATAAAATGTAAAACACCACTTTTAAAGTGGCAGGAAAATGTACCATGCTATTTTCAAATATGTTTGCATTTGCCTTTTTTTTGTGAGTAACTAATTTCTGCTGAATGCTAACCATCACACTTTAAGCAAACAAACCGCCCCTTTTCTGCGAGTGCAAGGCTAACAGAACGAGAGCAACACAAATTAAATCTCTGACAACAAATCCTGTGTTCACACAGACTCATGATGTGATTCTAGGCACAAAACAGTATTCCTCAGTGATACCAGTACACCTTAACTTACAGTGAAGACATACTCCATAATATCTTACAAGTTCAAGACAGTTAAATTTCTCCTAAATCACAAAATGTAAAACACAACTTTAAAACAAGAATGACAATTCTATTATTTATATCAAAATACACCACATACTTCCCCTCTCAAACTCATAACTCACCTTTAAAATTTATTATTTGAGAAAGAAATGTGGCACTCAAACAGCAGATTATCAGAGCCAGAATCTCAGAGCTGTACACCTCTCTCCTCTCTCCACAACCAGTAAATGGCTATTTTTCCCTCTCTTTTTTCACACATATACATGTTAATGTAAAATCACAGTCCTTCCCACATTTTTTCAAATGGAATCACACATTTCTATTGGTTGCAACTTTCAACCCCTTTCCAAATCATCCCTTCCCCCAACATGACTTCTGCCTGCTACCATAGCAACAGGTCATGGAACACTGGTGTGAGCAGAGAGGTCAGAAGTTCAGCACACAATGTTTCAAATCCAAAGAGCAAGACTGCTTGACTTTTCAAACCTAACAGCAAATCCAAAGTAATGTTCAGTGGGAACACATTTTTCTGTACCGATCCAAAACATGCTTTTAAAAATGTAAACATACAGCCTAGTTTTAACTGTAAAATGGTTTGAATCAGCCAATGAGTTCTTTTTATTAAAAAAAAGTATGTATGCCTCCATTTTTCAACTGTCTTTCTTTTCATATTGCCATTCTACTGAAAGACACCTCCTGGGTGCATCCTGTTCTCCTTGGAAGATGTTCACAGTGTGGATTGTAGGTCATAGCTATGTCTTCTGGAGTGAAAAGTATGCAGAATAAAGAGGTATTTTCAAAGACCTTGCTTTGCCAAATGTAGACATTAAATGGATTGGTCAGAGAGGGTTAAAGTGGCACCAATTAATGCCTTTGGTGAAAACCTTTCTACATCTCCCACAGCCTAACCTTATTATTGTGCACTGTGGTGGTAATGACCTAGGCACTTTAACTGGGGTAGGTCTGGAAATGCTTATTAAGGACACCTTTCTGCAATTGATGTCACTTTTTCCACAAACTGCCTTTGTATATTCTAATATATGCCAAAGGCAAAAGTGGAACTGGTCCAACCAATTTTGTCCGCAAATTGACAAAGCAAGAAAGCACGTCAATAAGTCTGTTTCTGCTTTCCTCAGAGACTATGGTATGGGTTCTATATACCACAACAACTTGCGTTACAACATGCAAGACATTTATAGAGGAGACGGTGTACATTTCAATGATGAAGGGAACAGAGTCTTTTTAGAGCCACCTAATATCTAAACACTTAAACTTGATTTTTATTTCTATTTTTTTAAATGTTTTTTTTTGGGTGCTCGCAAAGTGCGCGCACCTCCCGATGTTTTTTAAAAAAATTACAATCTTTTTTTGGGCCCTACGGGGTCCCACTGTGACCCCCTGACAATGGCTAGGGGGTCAAGAACTCCCTACCCTGCCCCCTATTCACGTTCTCCACCTTTCCTTTTCAGTGCGACAAACAAAATGGCGGCCAACACTTCCTGATTTCGACCGATTCGGATGTTTACTGACATCTAACAACCAATCAGAATTACGCTCGCGCACGGCAGGGTGCGCGCACAGGGCTTGCACAGTGCGCGCACCCTGCGCGCGTATAGATATTGATATGCTTTTAAATGCTATTTTCTCAGGAAATACTGAACAGATTTACACCAGACCTGCGAAAGGCACTTCCTTGACCTTATGGCTACCTCTCTGCCAAATTTCAAGTAATTTTGTTCAGCCGTTCGGGCTGTAGCTGTGTCTAAAGGTCCTATGGAAAAATGCATGGGGAAAACACGTTTTGGGACCCTCCTTTTTTCTCCGCCCCTACTTGACGAATCACCCCGAGACTTTCAGGGTAGGAGCTGAACGGAGCGCCCCATTAGTTTTGAAAATTTCGCGAGGATTCGTCAACCGGCGGCAAAGTTATTCAAAATAGAATTTTGAGATTTCCTATGGAAACACGATCCTAACTATAACTATCTACTGGCGACCGCCAGTAGATAATATATATATATATATATATCACTTTCCACTTCCTCAGTCCTCCGGGACACAATTGCGGCGGTGCACAAAACAGGGTCCGAGGAAATCCTGTTATCATAAAACGTCTCACCAAGTGTATCTCGTACACAGAGGCACTCCTCCCCAAAAACGACACAGCATATCCGAAGTTCCTTAGATTTTAATGTGCTTCAAGCCAAAAGGTTTTACCCAACGCGTTTCGACGAACATATCGTCTTGGTCACGGGTAAGTATCTGTTTGATTTCAACAGTTAAATACAGTTACACAAAAAGAAAAGGACAACGGCATTATGCACGAGTCTGGCATTCATTAACATCAAAAGAGGACTATTGTTAGTGTCCATGCCTGATTGAAATTTTGGCGGCCATCTTTGAATGGTAATGTACTCGTAATGTTGCCGACTACATTCTCAATAAAGTTATACAATTCATAATTAAGACTTTAGCGGCCATCTTTAAATGGTAACATACTTATAATGTCAACCTTTGTAATTCCATCTTAATAAAGTTATATCTTTTGAAAACAACCGTAACGCGAACAAATAATGACGAGAACAATTGTTAATTCATGTTACTGCAAACATATCAGTATCAGCAATTTACCAATAATAAATTAATCCTCTATTCTCTTTTTTATGTGTCATTCACACATTTTAAATTCATTCAACTTTGTTCTTAGGTTACATTTCCATCGTATTATGGGTCTAAAGCCAGAAGGCACACATCATCATCGTCATGTCCTACCCAAGTGGGTGAATATTCCCAGACTTAAAATAAATGAATAAAGGAGTGTTCTATCCAAGTGTTGGCCTGAACTAATATCTGAAAACAAGATATCCCTATAATAATCCTTTCTACTGTACATAATATAATTTTAGTACCAACTTGCATAGTCGATTGACTATTTCTTCTTAATTCAATAACAAGAGTCTTTCAACTTAAATATTGTATCTTGAAACAAGATCATGCCCAAGTGGGCAACAATTGATTCTATACCGCTTATTCTGACTCTTGTGATTATGCTTCTATTGGCACTTTCAATCTTGATTGTTGCCTCTTTCATCCTTTATTCTACGTCTGGGGTCACCTAATAACGAAACAAAATTCAATCAGACTAGTCCTCTTAAAATTCTAGCGCCGATATTGTCCAACTAAAAGGATTAATACAGATTAAACGTAGATCAGTTCAGAGCTAAATTACTGGCAGCTTAACAGGAGATAATACATGAGGTTAAGAACATACGCCAAGAAATTAGAAATGGAAATCTCAACATTACAATTATACAGCAAAGTCTTACAAAACCATTGGGGTTTCAGGAAAATTAATAGCCATAACAGTTAAAATGTACATCCCAATTCTGAAAGGACTTACAGTTTCCTAATTAACACATGTTAAACTCAGTCGCCTAAGTGCCAGGACAGTTCTTCCTCTGAATTTAAACCCACTGGAATCTTGGTATCGAGTTCCATAATGTACCTAGACTCAAGTTGGCGCAATTTGCGAATTCTATCGCCTCCCCTCATGGAGGGCAAGATTCGGTCTAAGACAAAAAACTTTAAAAGATTACGGTTACTTTTGTGGAACTCCTCAAAGTGCCTGGCAATGGGGGACAGTTTATCCTTATTTTGAATTGCCCTCATATGCTCCAAGATGCGTTTCTTAGCAGCAAACATAGTGCTGCCCACATACTTCTATGGTCAAAACGACCATACAATCACAAGCTGGCGAACAGGCAGCAGCACCCCTGTCCTTACAGCATAAATATCAAAAATTGGAGAAATTAATAAGAAAAGAAATCTCAAAATGGTGGGAGGCAATCACATTGGAGAAGTACCAAGAAGAGAAAAGAGTCCCAAGAGGACTTCGAATTTTGATTGCACCATCGTATGAAGACCCGGATTCTGAACTAGCGGAGGAATGGGCAGAAAACCTGATGGACTGTTCTAATCGCATGCTTTCCATTTTGATTAAGTATGCTTGGAAAGAGAGAGCTTCGTTGCTCAAAATAATTTCAGAATTGAAAGAAGAAATACAAAAAGAGGATACGACTGAGAACTTTACCACCAAGTTGGAGGAAATCAATAAAAGAACAGAGAAATACGAGGAAGAGATCATCGCTAAGAAAGAAAGGAAATTCTTGCGAGACAAGATTGATTATCAATCGGGCAGAATATTCACATTTAGTCACAAGTATGATCATATGAATCGCAAAGGACTTCAAGGCAGTATAGACACTATTCCAACAGGAGATGAAGTTGAAAGCGATGTGGTGGAAAGTGATGTGTCGGATGAGGGCACCCCACAACCAACGATCATCCCGAGTAAATCGGCAAATTTTTGGGAGGAGTTTCGTCTAATGAATTTAACGTCAAACCAACAAAATTGGCAAATCGACAGAGGCCGAGGAAGGGGACGAGGACGAGGCTTCACAGGACGCGGCAGTGGAAGAGGCAAAACCTCGCCATCCACAAGCAAACCAGGAGGGGTGGATGGCGGCAAAGTAAAGACAACCCCAATGGGAGTGGAAACACGGGGGCAAAAAAGACGAGGAAAATGAATGACTGCAGAAATGTGGTAAATCTTTCCCTACGATCATTGAATTCTGCTGAGTTGGAGGTCTTACAATATGGCCTTTCTTTCTGCCCTTCCTCTAACTTTTCCTATTCCCAAGAGAGAATTGATTTATTTTACTTTACTCGCAAATTACGTTTACATAAATGGCACAAATTGAAAGTTAAAAATGTTGTAACTCACAGCACTCATCCCACATGTTTGCCGGTTACTGAAACCATTAATGAAGTTAACACTCTAATTGCTCTGAAGGAATTGGATTATGAGAATGTTGAAACAGGAGCGATTAATGCACAAACATTGGGTTACAAAACCGATTTCAATTGTCCAAACCACTTCAAACCAAAATCTGTTTTTAATCCAACGTTGCCACCCTGTGGCATTGATATCTTTGAAACCCTGGTAATCAATGATCTCAAAAATCTGGCAAAGAAGAAGAAATGGCTGGGGGACAATCTGACTAAGGATCATAGACTAGCAATCAAATACCTACAATCAGATAGAAGTATTGTGATACGCCAGTCAGATAAAGGCGGGAACGTTGTTATTTTAAATGTGCATGATTATATACAAGAAGGGTTGAGTCAAGTGAATAATCAAGAGTGCTATGAACAAATATCAATCAGTGCCATAGATGAATCCAATGTCACATTTCGCAATATGCTTAAAGAATGGCATTCGAAGGGAATCTTAGAATGGGATGAGTACTCTTTTCTTTTGAACCGTAATCCCAAAATACCCATTCTTTATTTATTACCTAAATTACACAAAAATCCCATCTCACCTCCAGGGAGACCTATTGTCTCTTCGATAGGGTGTCTAACAGAGAATACTTCCAAATACATTGATTTCTTTTTGCGTCCATATGTTCAGACTATGCCATCATACTTACAAGACAGCAAAGACTTCCTAAACAAAATCAAAGAGGTTAGATGGGAGGACAGCTTCCTGCTAATTTCGTTGGATGTTTGCAGTCTATATACATCTATCCTACATACTGATGGAATAGAGGCTTGCAAACAATTCTTGAATACTAGATCGGTCTCATTTTTGGAACACAGTGAGATGGTGTTAAAAATGATGAACTTTTGTCTGGAGAATAACTTTTTTATCTTTAATGATAAATTTTACAGACAAATACAAGGGACAGCCATGGGCACCTGTTTTGCTCCCAGTTTTGCTAATCTTTTTATGGGCTGCTGGGAGCAGCAGGTGTCCAGAACAAATGAGCTATACCGCAGCCATGTGAAAATATGGCTGCGGTATATTGATGACTTATTCATCATCTGGGATGGCTCACATGAACTAGCTGAGAGTTTCATTTCCAGTCTGAACAAGAATACTAAGAATTTAAAATTGGAAGGAACAATTAATAGTCAGAAAATCCAATTTTTGGACTTAGAAATTGAGGCTGTAAATAAGAAGCTATGTTCTCGCCTGTACCGTAAGATCACTGCAGGTAATACCTTACTACACGCAGAAAGTAACCATCCCAAAAATTTAATTCGCAGCATTCCGTATGGGGAATTTCTCCGGGCTCGGAGAAATTGCAGCACGGATGCGGATTTTAAAAATGAAAGTGAGTGCATGACTAAAAGATTTGTTGAAAGAGGCTACAAATTAAATGTGATCTTAGATGCACTCTCGAAGGCAGACCAGTTCACACAATCTGAACTATTGAAATCAAAGAATAAAGTGCAGATGAATGATGTTCAAACTGTGAGATTCATCTCGACCTTTAATTCTAGTTCTCATGAGGTAAGAAGTTGTCTAAATAGACATTGGGGGATTTTAAAAACTGAACCTACATTGGAGGATATTATAGGAGATGCTGCAATTGTCACCTATAGAAAAGCTAACTCTTTAAAAGACAAACTATGCAGTAATGAGGTACCCGGCAAAAGAGGATCTTATTTGGATGTTCAGGGTTTTTTTACATGCATGTCGTGCAAGGCTTGCAAAACCAGTACCAATGTCAAAACAGTGTACTTTCCAGTTTCTGACAGCAACAGACGCATTGAAAAACATTTAACATGCTTGTCAGATTATTGTGTCTATGTGTTGGTATGCCCATGCCCCAAGAAGTATGTGGGCAGCACTATGTTTGCTGCTAAGAAACGCATCTTGGAGCATATGAGGGCAATTCAAAATAAGGATAAACTGTCCCCCATTGCCAGGCACTTTGAGGAGTTCCACAAAAGTAACCGTAATCTTTTAAAGTTTTTTGTCTTAGACCGAATCTTGCCCTCCATGAGGGGAGGCGATAGAATTCGCAAATTGCGCCAACTTGAGTCTAGGTACATTATGGAACTCGATACCAAGATTCCAGTGGGTTTAAATTCAGAGGAAGAACTGTCCTGGCACTTAGGCGACTGAGTTTAACATGTGTTAATTAGGAAACTGTAAGTCCTTTCAGAATTGGGATGTACATTTTAACTGTTATGGCTATTAATTTTCCTGAAACCCCAATGGTTTTGTAAGACTTTGCTGTATAATTGTAATGTTGAGATTTCCATTTCTAATTTCTTGGCGTATGTTCTTAACCTCATGTATTATCTCCTGTTAAGCTGCCAGTAATTTAGCTCTGAACTGATCTACGTTTAATCTGTATTAATCCTTTTAGTTGGACAATATCGGCGCTAGAATTTTAAGAGGACTAGTCTGATTGAATTTTGTTTCGTTATTAGGTGACCCCAGACGTAGAATAAAGGATGAAAGAGGCAACAATCAAGATTGAAAGTGCCAATAGAAGCATAATCACAAGAGTCAGAATAAGCGGTATAGAATCAATTGTTGCCCACTTGGGCATGATCTTGTTTCAAGATACAATATTTAAGTTGAAAGACTCTTGTTATTGAATTAAGAAGAAATAGTCAATCGACTATGCAAGTTGGTACTAAAATTATATTATGTACAGTAGAAAGGATTATTATAGGGATATCTTGTTTTCAGATATTAGTTCAGGCCAACCACTTGGATAGAACACTCCTTTATTCATTTATTTTAAGTCTGGGAATATTCACCCACTTGGGTAGGACATGACGATGATGATGTGTGCCTTCTGGCTTTAGACCCATAATACGATGGAAATGTAACCTAAGAACAAAGTTGAATGAATTTAAAATGTGTGAATAACACATAAAAAAGAGAATAGAGGATTAATTTATTATTGGTAAATTGCTGATACTGATATGTTTGCAGTAACATGAATTAACAATTGTTCTCGTCATTATTTGTTCGCGTTACGGTTGTTTTCGAAAGATATAACTTTATTAAGATGGAATTACAAAGGTTGACATTATAAGTATGTTACCATTTAAAGATGGCCGCTAAAGTCTTAATTATGAATTGTATAACTTTATTGAGAATGTAGTCGGCAACATTACGAGTACATTACCATTCAAAGATGGCCGCCAAAATTTCAATCAGGCATGGACACTAACAATAGTCCTCTTTTGATGTTAATGAATGCCAGACTCGTGCAAAGTGCCGTTGTCCTTTTCTTTTTGTGTAACTGTATTTAACTGTTGAAATCAAACAGATACTTACCCGTGACCAAGACGATATGTTCGTCGAAACGCGTTGGGTAAAACCTTTTGGCTTGAAGCACATTAAAATCTAAGGAACTTCGGATATGCTGTGTCGTTTTTGGGGAGGAGTGCCTCTGTGTACGAGATACACTTGGTGAGACGTTTTATATATATATATATATATATATATATATATATATATATATATATAGTGTTTCGCGGGGAACTGAAGTCAACCAATGGCAGGGGGGATCACATCAAAATGTGAGGGGATACTTGTCCTAGATATACAAAACAAGAAGAGGAAATACAAAAATGGGGAGAGAAGAAAGAAGGTTCACATAAATACCCTCAAATTATGTAAATAGAAAAGTCAAGAGAGGTATGTATGAGTCGATGAAATACCTCTCACATATAATAATCGCAGGTGACTATGCAAGGGCCCAGTCCTCTTTCCAGTCGTGTGGAGTGATGGGTGAAATTCACACGTCACTAACGACTAATCAAAACTAAAAGAGAATAAATTTGATGTGTTAACAAGCGCGATCATACCCAGAAGTCCGATGAAGCATTGACAGTCAAAAAGCACACAAGGGATCTAAATGTGTTTAGCAAATATCTTTCTTGTCTGGCATACACAATATAATATTCACAGGGCTCCTTCTATATGGAATGATGGATTAGATGCAGTGCACATAACACTGTAGAATAAAGAGGGAAATATATCAATATAACACTTGATCAAGAATATATGGAAGAACAGTTGCGCATAATTCTACTTGTTCAAAAGCGGATAGATTGTGCCATCAGTATGTGTGAATAATAGATACATGTAGCAGATGCCTCGCTCCAGAATTATAATTTATGACCAATGGACAGGGGTGTGGAATTTAATAAAATATCTACTTGTCCATGGGGCAGGTTGCTTCATAAATCTACTTGTCCTGTAACAAAACCTACTTGGCCTTTTGGTGCCATGTAGTACAATGACAAATGATGGCAGCAATCTCATTATATAAGAGCTCTGATATAGCCTCTCTAATTATGCCAGGGCTCATACCATAGTAGTGTTTGAATACTTGCAATCCCCTTATGTTGCCACGTTTCTGCATATCTAGATACTGGGGGCTGAAGGTAGTGGTAAGCAATAGTTCCAGGGTTAGAATGTCCTTTTGAGTCTGTGCAAACCTATTAACTTGCATGTTTTACAGGTTTTCAACAACTCTTCTCTAATCTTTTACCATACTGAGAAATGTTGGAAATTTACTCCTGACAATGGCAGACGTAAACCTTCTTCCAGAGTTGGGAAAAAAAGTGGTTGGAGGGAAAGTGAATTTGCAAACACTTCGTTTTTCGCATGAGCAAATCTACACATGCATATTTGCTCATGCTAAAATGCAGATCTCAGATATTTTCTAGGAGTACTATTTCTTGTCCTACTTCTGTAAATTCTTGGGAATTCATGAAAGCCGTATAGCTGCACTTAATGCACGGACATATACCATGGGTGCACTTTTGAAACTTTCTTTAATAATTGGGCACCTGAGTTGGTCTGGCGTTGACCATGACCTTTTGTGTATATTAAAATTCTGTCTCTCTGTATTGGCTGGCTTCACTGTGAGTGACAGCATTCTGCTCTTTCACAAGAAGAATATCAGCACACAAAGTAGTTTTGTTCAGTGCCAGTAACTACTGTGGCAGTATGTGCTTTTTGAGACCAAAAAACAATTTTTGCTTTTGCTAATGTTTGTTATAATGGTGAGGGCCCGGCAGCTCCCACACCAATAAGGTTTTACAAAAACTATGCCAAAACAAGTCACAGATAGACAAAACTAAAAAGCAGGCCACCAATTTCAGACCTACTGGGTTTGCCAATGCTTGTTTATTTTTGTTTCTCATAATCTTAATGAAACTGGTTACACTGATTTTCCATTAGTAATATTTTTCAGACATACAAGCATGCATCAACACATGTTACTAGATGATGCTGCAAAGAAATGGCTCCTCAAATTTTACAGTAGTTTAGCAAAATGTTTTTTTTCCTCCTTTAATTTTTTAAGAACATTTTCTTTTGAAAGCAAAGAATCATCAATTTTGCTTTTAAGCTTCTGAAAATATTTACATCAAATCAGAGAGCATTCTGGGAGCATTATACATAGCCTCATATTGTTAAACTTTGGAAACGTGTGTATACATTTTTATACTGGAACCACTGTCAGAAGTGCAGTCGGAGATTACAACAGTAAATGTTAAATGTTAGAGCGCTCACCCTAATAAAAAAGGCTTTCAATTAATGAACGATAAATCCAAGTTTGAACAGCAACAACATATGGGCAAAAATGTTACCTAAACTGCTGACAGTGCCCTTCCCTGGTTCATAATGTGGAACTGCAAACTGGCAGCCAAAAGGGTTTGTGCTGCAGGGAGTTGGGCCGCCTTGTCCTAAGGACAAAATACACATAAAAACTTGTAGCCCTTGACCCTAAACAATAGGTCCTGGGCGTCGGGCTATAGGAATTCCACATCCCTGAATGGATAAATATAGATTAATCTGTATTATACGTTCGGCTTCAACTTGGGCCTGGTCCTATAGTTCCCTCATAGTTGAGGTATAACAGCGAATACTTGTGGTATCTCAGCTATTACTGTGACCATTGCTATGGTTACTGTTGCTAGATACCTACGTGCTGTTCTGGATGGTCAGTAGAGAGAGTCATTTAAAGAGTGGTCTTGCTGGCTATCAGATGTACCTGCTTACTCCTAATAAACTTCTCATCTTTACTTGATATCCTGGTGGAGTCATCATTACAATTTGGCGACATTGGACGAGATTGGAGTTTACTCAACGAGCCAAGTTCAAGGGCCTATGCATTACGCAGAAAGCCTTATATGGGCAAGCCCCAAAATACATCAAAAAACGCCTTGTCCCATATGCTCCTAACAGGAACCTACGCTCAGCCAACGCCGCCCTATTGATCTGCCCTAGGATCAAACGATCCACCATCGGTGGTCGGACATTTTCCCACACAATGCCCAAAGCTTGGAACCAACTGCCTGAAAATCTGCGCAAAGAAACCAGACTCCTGCCTTTTAGGAAAGAGCTAAAAACTGTGCTCTTTCAAGAGGCATGGGGTAACATCTAGTCGGTTTTCTTCCTGCCAGTACTCACTCGTCTGCTAAGCGCTTAGAGACCCCGGGGTGATAAGGCGCTCTACAAGTTAAAAATACAAATACAAATACAAATACAAATACTTCACCTGGCTTCACATTTCTTCGGAATTTGAATTTATTTATTTAGGTACGATTTTTTTTTTTTTTTTTTAAAAGGGGAGAGAAGAAGAAAAAAAAGAGAATACTCCACAATAGCAGTTCTATGTAATGGAGTAAGCAGAGTGAAGAACTGCTTATTCTTATGAGAGTCGTCATTTTATTTGGAACTTGGATGATTTAATTTCGCGTCATAGAAGACAGAGGAATCAAATAAAGAAAAGCAGTGTTGATGTTTTCCACTGATTGCATTCATGTTTAACTTGTGATTTCTGAAGTGGAGCAGTATTTCAACTATAATCGCAAAGGTAATTATTGAAATGTTACTTGCGATATTGACGGTTGGAACTTCTTCATTACATCTTACGAGTGTAGAGGCGTTCTAAGGCGGCTTCCAGCTTGCATCGTACATCTTCTATTCTCGAACAGCACAGACGAGGAAGATGAAGATCCGATTCTACAGCATTAGAGGAACGTAGCAGCAAGTGTAATAGAACGTCAGAATTGAGAGAGTCAGCGCGTCACCACGTTGGGTCATGCAACGTGACCTTACGCAACCGCCATCTTGAAATCAGCTGTTTTCTCTTATAATAACTCATCTTTAACAGAGCACCGAGCTCTTGAGGATCTTCAGTCTAAAGAGTTACCGAGCGCTCTGGTTGTCTTTTGCCATGGTCTCTCAATGTTCATGGTAATTATAAAGAATTATATTCTTTATTCAATTCACGGTGATATGCACACCATATTCACTGTGATATACACACCATAGTGCATGTCATCCTAAGGTGAGGATAAAATACACGGTGATATGCACACCATATTCAAGTGAATTAGCAGCAGACCTTTTGATAAGTGCATATCAAAATCAATTTATTCACGGTGATTGATACTCCAGTCAGTATTATGCACTACAAATAATTTTAGAGTCTTTACATGTTATGTGCAATTTCAATTTTATTTTGTGAGGTTGTAATTTACATTTTTAAACAATTCATCTTTAAGTATATCTACTACTAATACATATATATATGGCCACTCAAGGGTGTGGGTTAGGTTTACTGTTCCATTTCTAACTCGCCCTGGAGATCCTGTATTAAAGTGGTTAGATTGGAAAGATTATTTCCTTAATTATATTTCAGCTTTGGAGGAGGAAAATGAAGATGAGTTTACTCCCTCCAGAAAAAAGAAAATGCTATTGCATAGTTTGGGACCTGAATGATTTAGAATATATTATCAAATGGGAAAAAAATCTAGTCCTAGGGAAAATTCGAATGTATTTTTAGATGCGTTACATGATCTTGATACTTATGATCAACCCACAGTGTGTGTAGGTATTAATAGATACGAGGTTTTTCAGCGGAAACAGCTAAAAAATGAACCAGTAGAAGATTATGTTTCTGCGTTAAAAAAGCTTTCAGTTAACTGTCAATTTGAAAATCTTAATGACAGTTTCATCAGAGATCAACTGGTAATGCATTCCAATAATAGTGCAATACAAGAAAAAATATGGGTTTGTGGTGATTCACCTTTAAATGAAATCATAGCCATTGTTAAAAAAGGTGAGATGTCAAAAAGATGTGCACAAATGGCTTTAAAGAAAAGTGAGGATAGCAATGTTGTCAGTGAAGTATCTGCTAACAGAAGTACCAGTAAAAATCTTGAAAAAAACAATTATAAGATTTTAGCAAGAAAAATACAAGTTATAACAAAAATGATTATGAAGACAAACGACCAACATGTTATAGATGTGGTTATAAAGGTCATACTGCAAGAGATAAGTGGTGCCCTGCTTTAAAATCAAAATGTAGTTATTGTGGTGTAATAGGTCATTTTACCAAAGCATGCAGGTGGAAGAACAATAAGAAAAACAAGAAAAACGTGGGTTGTGTTGATGATGGTAAGGAAGAAGTTGTTGATGATAATGATGTTTCTAGTGATGATGAAATACTTTGCATTGATGATTTTGTGGAAACAGAAAATGTGGTTTTGAATGTTGCTTCTTCAAGGAAAAAGAAACCTGTGTGTGAAATAAACACTAGAGTAGTGGATTTACAAATTGTACCTGATTCGGGTTCACCCTATACTATCATTCAACGTACAGTATGGGAGAGTAAATTCACAAAAGTTATTGAGCAGAGCTTAAAACCCCCTGATATACAACCTGTAACTTACACAGGCGAAAACATTCCGATGGTAGGATTTGTAGAAGTTGTCTTCAAATTTAAAGACAGAAGCACTATGGGCAAGTTATATGTTGATGAAAAATAACCTTCAGTTCTAGGCTGGATTGATCAAGGAGAACTAGGGATCATACTTAACCCCAATACTGATGATCAAGTTTTATTGTTGGATGCACCAGATAAAAGTTTTGTGGATGACATGGTCAAGCAATTTCCCGGGGTATTTTCTGGAGAAGTAGGAAAGTTGGATGGTTTTGTACACAAAATAGTTCTCAAGTACAATGCAGTACAGTAACTCAAAAAGCTAGAAACATTCCTATAAGCATAAGAGAAGGTGTTATGAAAGAATTAGATACCTTAGAAAAGAAAGGGATAATTGAACCAGTGGAATGCGCAGAATGGCTTGCTCCCTTAGTTGTCGCGCGCAAACCTGATGGCCGTTTGCGCCTATGCATTGATCTGAGATGTAAATTATTTTTATTAAACCAATTCGAATGAAATACATCAATTACATCTTAGCAGGCGACTTCATTTTCTATCCGCAACAATTTCTCATTCCAATATATTGTATAAGCAATGTTTCTTTGCGGCTAGGGGGTTCCACAAGCCTCGTCTTCCGCTTGCTGGCCAGGTGGGGAACACACATCCCCTCTATAATGGTTCCAGGCTCCCCACACCCTACTCCTCTTCCCGGGGCATCCCCTGGCAATAAACACCGACTTTTCCCTAAACATGCACCAATCTAAATCCTCCTTCCACCTCTCCAAAAGGGGCGGCTGGACTGCACCCCACAACTGCGCGATGTTTCTCTTTGCAATCATGAACGCCAGTGTAGCCCACTGCTTAGTGCATGCGTTGAGGTCAGTCGGTTCCCAGACATTCAGCAAGCACCGTCGCGCCTCTGGCTGCATATCTACCCCTAATACTGCCCGCATGGTACGATGTATGTCCCTCCAATATGCCTCTATCCACTGACAGCTCCACAGTATGTGCATGAAGGTTCCAGTGTCCCCACACCCCCATCTACACTCTCCGCTCTCCACTCACCCCATGCACACCAGCCCGGGGCCCTTACATAAGTCCTATGCAATATTTTTAGCTGCACTAATCTAAGCCTGGCTTGGGCTGCCACCACCCTCTGGGAGGAGACCGCTTCTTGCCAGTCTTCATCATCCAATTCCAGGCCTTCACTGTTCCACTTGCTCTTAAGAAGCTGCAGGGGGTCCTCCATATTGTTGATTAACTTCCTGTAAATAAGGGAGATAGTCTTCTCCGGGATGTGCCCGTCCAGCACCCTGGTCTCCAGCGGGGAAGCCTCTGGCAGTGTATCATCCCTAGGGACCTGCGCCAGTAACGCGTGGCGGATCTGGAGATACCGATAATATTCAATGTCCATCATGCTATACTGTTTTTTAAGGGATGCAAACGGCAAAACCGTGTCCTTCCCCCACACATCTTTGATTCGTGTGATCCCAATAAGATCCCACTTATCAAAGCCCTTGGATTTCCAGAGGCTCCCTAACTTCTCCGAGTTCCATAGCGGCGTGGCCAGAGTAAGCTTACCGTCCCATCCCAGATGCTTATTGACTATGTGCCACACCAGGACTGCGTGTGCTGTGGGGCCAGTCAATGGGAACCTGCCGGGCTTGGCGTAGAGAGCCTTAGTATAGTCGCCCCCCGGAAGCAACCACCTATCCATAGCGTACCCGGGATCATCCGGGCTGCAGTATATCCCGTGGTTGATCGCCGCCAGCTGAGATGCCCAATAGTATTTTTTAAGGTCGGGGAGACCAATTCCCCCATCGTACTAATGCAGGGTCAGCTTTGTGTATGCGATCCAGGGTCTACCGTCCCAGAGGAAGCTTCTCTGGAGACTTTCAATTTCCTTAAAGTAGGACATTGGGACCGGATCCAGGGAGTTCTGGAGAGCATACAAGAAACGCGGGAGGGCCATCATCTTGAAGAGGACCGCCCGTCCCAGCATGGAAAGAGGGAGGGATCTCCAACGTGCCACATCTGTTTTAAGGCGCTGCAGGGGCGGGTCCAAATTACGAGCGCAATCTCGAATCCAGGGTCACATAAATCCCGAGATATCGGAAGCCCTCCGAAGCAATCGTTATTAGACAACTCTGCGGTATCTCAGGCGGGTCGCCTGCCAGGACAAAAATTAACGACTTGGACCAATTAACTGTAAAACCCGAATATCTACCAAAGATAGTTAGTATGTCCAATAGGCAGATCAGAGACGCCCTAGGAGCGGCGATATAGAGTAGGATATCGTCTGCGTACAGGGAGATCTTATCCTCCCAGTCGTTGGTCCACCTCAGCCCCCGGATAGATCGGTCCTGCCTAACCCAGGCTGCCAGTGGCTCTAGAGCCAGCGCGAATAGAAGCGGCGACAGGGGGCATCCCTGGCGAGTGCCTCTGCTCAGCTGGAAATCCCTGGAATTTCGATTGTTCACTATTACCCGGGCCATCGGGCCGGCGTACAGGAGACGGAGCCAGCCCAGGAATTCCAGAACTAACCCAAATTTGCCCAGCACCGCAAACAGATAGGGCCACTCGACCATGTCGAATGCCATGGTAGCATCTAATGAAACCAGAGCCGCCGGTTCCTGTAAAGAGGAGGCTCTACCCAGTACGCCATGGAGGCGGCGCAAGTTGAGGGCTGTGTTGCAATGTGGCATAAAACCTGATTGATCCGGGTGGACCAGTGTATGAAGTACCTTAATCAACCGAGTGGCCAGCAGTTTCGCCAGGATTTTACGCTCCGCATTGAGGAGCGAGATTGGTCTATATGATGCACAGTTTGTTGTGGGCTTGCCCTCTTTATGGATGACAACTATATTGGCCACTCGCTGATCATACGGAAGCATTCCGAGCTCTCTACTCTCCTCCAGCATGGGCGAGCTTATTAGCCGAAAGCTTATATAACTCTACGGGAATACCGTTGGAACCAGTGGCTTTCCCGGACCGCACCCCTCTGATAGCCTGCGCCACCTCCTCGTCCGTCAGTGGGGACTCCATGTATGCCCTGTTTTCCTCCGAGAGTGTAGGAAGTCGTATGTCCTCTATCATTGCGCTGTTTTCTTCCTCCGAGTATACCCCGGAGGTACTATAGACCGAGTGGTAATAGTTGGCAAATGCGTCAGCTCTGGCCTGCGGTTCGGTGATAGGGAGTGAGCCGTCTCCCTGTATCTCGGGCACCAAACGTGAGGCCCACTCCCTCCTATCCAGCCACGCTATCAACTTCCCGGCCTTGTCACCCAGTTCATACACTCTGCTCTGAACCTCCCTACACTGCGCCCGTGCTCCATCCCTGGCAATGCTATTAAACTCCTCCTGCCTCAACTTCAGCCTGTGGAGGCCCTCAGTGGTCACCCCCTGGGCTATCTCCTCCTCCGACTTCAACACATCCTCCTCCGCTCTCACCAAATCCGCATGTCTATCCCTCTTTTTCCCTGCTATCGAAGAAACAACCTCTCCCCTAATGACTGTTTTGTAAGCCTCCCACAGCGTCTGTGCAGAATCGACCGAGCCCCCATTCTCCTGAAAGTAGTCGTCAGTGGCCTTAATAGTTTTCTTACGGGTGCTCGGATCCTTCAGGTACCATGGGTTTATTGGAGCTATCCTTCTCACAGTGATGCGTCCCATCTCCAATTGAAGCCACACGGGGGAGTGATCGGAGATACCCCGCCCCAGGTGACGAATCTCTTAAAATGGTATGGGCCTGCGATGCTGGGACAAGGATGTAATCAATGCGCGACAGACTGCGATGCACACTCGATACATGAGTATACTGTGTCCTGTCAGGGTTGAGGGTCCGCCAGCCATCCACCATCCCCATTGTTTCCAGAAAATTTGACAGCCACTTCTGAGAGGGTCGCAAGTCTCGCGGTGGGTGCCTATCCATCTCTCCGGCTACCACCGCATTAAAGTCTCCCCCTATCACCAGGATACTCAGCGGGAATGTTAAAAAGATGGAGCCCAGATCTTTGAAAGTGTCTGCTTGCAAGCCGGGTGGGACATATATGGAGATAAATGTAGCCGTCCTCCCGTACCACTGGCCCAAAACCCCGACATATCTGCCACGGACAGCGAGAAATGTCTTACGTTCTTTATGCACCAGCTGAGTGAAGTCCGGGAAGAAGGAGAGGGTGGCATTCTCGTAGCGCAGAGGGGCCGACGCTCGGGCCGACAGCAGGATAGCGTCTCTATCTCTAAAATTGAGGACTCGCGCAATCAGCGGGCGTGGGGGCGCTCCGGGCTTGGGTCGCCCACCTGGGACCCGGTGCGCCCGCTCGATGGTAAAGAATTTTCCGAGACCCTTGAGCTTAAGGTGGTTAAGAACCAAGTCCTCCACAAAGAGGTCCGGTGCGGGCCCCTCCGATTTTTCGGGCACCCCCAAAATGCGGACGTTGTTCCGTCGAGACCTCCCTTCATAATCGTCCAACTTGCGTTCAGCCAGGTCACGGAAGCTCTTGAGATCCTGGACCTCGCGCTGGAGTTGCGTCACATCCTCTGCCAGACCGGCCGTTTTTATCTCAAGAGTTTTGACTTTCTCGTTTACCTTAGTGAGGTCTGTCCATATTAAATTAACTTCTATGGAGACCGTGTCCAGCTTGTGCTCCACGGACTCCAACTTGTGTTCAAGGGAGGACTTGACCCCTCCTATGGCGGCCATTACATCTTGCAGAGTCAGCTCCGGAGAGGGGCCCACGGAATCTCTCCCGGCACTCAGTCCCTGTCGCTGATCCGACGACGGGTCCTTCGGCAACGTATAACGGTCTAATTTGTTGGACTGAATCTGCCTGGTCCCCTTATTAACTCTAGGCTGGGACTTCTCGACCTCCGCCCTGCTCCCCATTTCGCCGGCAGGCCTCCGTCTTATTTTGCTGCCGCCGGTATCTGCTCCCCCGTGGACTGGGCGGTCCCTCTGTAGCCCCCTCTGGGCCGCAATACGGATGGTACCCTTCGGTACGTGTCCCCAGTCGAAGGGATCACCTCCGGTATGTCGGCAGCGCGTTGCGGCGTCTGACTGATTCTAGCACCCACTTCTCGTGGTCCGGGGCGTGAAGATCCCCAGGTGCGCCCCGTCATCTCCCAACAATCGCCGCGGTTTGCCACCGTTCCCCAGCACTCCCGTTCTGTGTTTCGGAGTAGTCCCGGCTCAGGGGGGTGGTTGAACTCCCCGGCGCCCTCCACCTCCGCCTGCAGTGCACTTTTGCTTGCCACCGGGGCTCCCCGGGACCGGCGACCTCCGGCCCGAATCTACAGCACCGCCTCACCCCTCCGGCACTGCCACAGCTCTCCGGTCTCCCACTCAATTTTCGCCAACAGATTCGGCCACCTAGCCCCCGGTAGCAGAAGGAGACGGCCACAGCAATTCTATCTCCCAGTCACGGCGCGCCCCTGCCAAGTCACCAGCCGTGCAGCGAGTGTCCGCTCCCCCAGGCGCCGCCGCCACAGGCTCCACGTTCACTCGGTGGCGTCCCCCGGCATCCACCGCGCCGCGCCTCCGCTGCACCCAGGGGAAAGTCACAATCTGTTTCCGCAGCGGGAGGGAGGGGAAGAGACTATCTGTATGCCTCTGAATGCCGGCTGCTTGCCGTGGAGCGGCCTCTCCCCGACCGGCGACTTCCGGTCCGTGCTGCCGCCTCACCGCCCTTCCTCGCAGCTCCCGCAGCACTCCAGCTCCCGGCTCAGGTACCTCGAACAGGCCCCAACCAGCAGCGCCGAGAACTCAGCCGCCAGTGGGGGCACAGACCCCGGAGTTTCAGGCTTCAGCTCCGCTTGCAAAGTTATTCCCAGACATGGGCATTGCAGGACAGGATCACAGGCAGGATAATAGGTCCCAGGGGTGGCGACTACGGAGCCCGGAGATCAAGCGGCCATCTTGCTCCGGCACTTGGCTCCCTGATCTGAGAGATTTAATAAAAACATCATAGTAGACACATTTCCTTTACCCAGAATTGATGAATTATTGGCTCAGTCTAAAGATAGAAAATGGTTCTCTACAATTGACCTAACATCAGCCTATCACCAGATTCAGTTACTTGACAGCAGCAGAAATCTAACTGCTTTTATAACTCCTTTTGGATGTTATCGTTTTGTGCGCATGCCTTTTGGTCTGGCTTCTGCTGCTGCCGTGTTTCAGAGGTTAATGCACAAACTATTCAAAGGTTTGAAAGGCATCATCTATTTTCAAGATGATATATTGATAATGGGTCAAGACAGAAATGAACACTATGATAGGCTTAAAACTGTTCTTTCTAAATTAGCAGAAAAAGGGTTGACTGCAGAAATCAAAAAATGTAAATTCAGGATGAGGTCTGTCACATACTTAGGACATGTAGTTCGTGGGGATGGCATTTCTCCAAAGAAGAGTTTAATTGAAGTAATCAAAGATGCTCCATCCCTAAAGTCAAAAGATGACTTAAGATCATTCCTTGGAATGGCAGAATTTTACTCAAAATTTGTACGGAATTTTGCCACCAAAACCTATAACATGAGACAATTATTAAAAGTGAAACAAGAGTTTGTTTGGAATGATGATTTGGAAAATGACTTCAAAAAAATTAAAAGTGATCTATTTTCAACCTTACCCCTTCAAGCTTTTGACAATTTAGCACTAAGCATAATTACAACTGATGCTAGTGGTAAAGGCCTGGGAGCGGTACTTTCTCAGGTCAATGACAATGGTGAAGAAGTGACCATATCCTTTGCTTCTCGTTCTCTTTCACCAGCTGAGGAAAAATATTCAGTTATAGAGAAAGAAATGTTAGCTACCATATGGGCAATGGAAAAGTTTAGGCAGTTTGTGTGGGGAACCAGTTTTGTCCTGGGCACAGATCATAAACCCCTGCTTAAAGTATTAACATCTGAGGATATACTCAAAGCCACACCTAGAATTGCTAAAATGAGTTTGAAACTTCTTGATTTCACTTATGATTTGGAATATTTACCTGGGAAGAGGACTCAGGTATCAGATTACCTGAGTAGATCACCACTACCATACAAATGTTTTGGACAAGCTGATTGGGATGATTTCAATGTGGCTGTTGTGTATGATAAAACTATTGCTATTTCCAAGGAAGAACGGGACACTGAATAATCGCAAGATGAAACATTGAAGAAAACTGCACACTTTATAACCAAAGGTTGGCCCAGTAAAAATGGTAATCAAGGTGATTTAAGAGCCTTTTGGGAAATTCAAAATGAACTTTCTATTGATAATTCAGGTTAGAAGGAGGAGAAAGGATCATTGTACCTACAACGTTAAGTTCTAGAGATTTAGAATTGAATCATGAAGGTCATCTCGGCATTACTAAATTGAAAGCTAGATTAAAATGATCATATTGGTGGCCAGGGATTGACAGAGACTCAGATAAATTCATCAAGGAATGTTCTATTTGTCAAGATTCTGATAAAACTCTACATGTATTAAGACCTACACTTGGCACTAAACTCCTTCCTGATAGACCCTGGGAGAACCTCAGCATTGATTGGTTAGGTCCTATTGATGATGAAGAGGGAAATCATGAGCATATTTTAGTTGTTATAGATGATTATTCGAAATGGCCAGAACTTGAAATTGCTGAAAATTGTGATACTACACAAATAATTAACTTTTTAGAAAACATATTTTTACGTGAAGGGATTCCCAAGATCATTCGCAGTGATAATGGGCCACAATTTTCATCAGATAAATATAAACATTTTTTAGAAAGGAATGGAATTAGTGAGAAGAAAACTCCAGTATATAATCCAGCAGGAAATGGCATTGTAGAAAGATTTAATAGAGTCATTATGGGCAGCATACAGGCATCCTTGAAAGCTGGTAAATGTTGGGAAAAAGAACTTGTTAGCACACTCTGGGCTTATAGAATCACTCCCACAGGGACGGGTTACAGTCCATTCAGAATATTACATGGTAGAGAACCTTTTACTAAAGACAATGTTGCGTGGTGTAATTTGAAAACATATAGGAAATGGTCACCTGCCTTAGTAAGAGCCAATCTTAGAAAAATGCATGATACCTGCAAAATTAATTTTGACAAAATTCACAGCACTTCTGATTGTAAAAGCTGGTGATTGGGTCAAAGTTAAACTAGCTACTAAAGTAAGGAAAGGTCAAAGCAAGTACTCGGCACCTTTACAAGTAATTACTACTTACTCTAAATCAGCTAAATTGAGCGATGGTAAAATTTGGCACTACAATAGACTTTCAAAATATGTAAATTTTGATCAGAATAGAAAATTGGAAAAATCTGTTTCCCCAATGAATTGGATGTGGGATGAAGTTACTAATCCTAGTGTTATTGATAGGAAAAATACCCGTGTTCAATCTTCAAGTACCATTTGCAATGGTGAAATTCAAGCTTCTTGTAGTTCTGGAAGAACAACACGGGCTGGTAGAGCAGTAATTATGCCAGCGAAGTATAGAAGCTATGTCATGCAAAAAGAAAGGAAGGAAGTGGTTCCTTTATAACATTAATGCATGTATCTTTTTGGTAGTTTGTATATTATATTTTACTCAATGCATTTATCCTTAGACTAATGTATATTGTTTTCTGTTATTCTGTTCTTGTTTTATTTTGTTATTAGTTTTATTGTTTTGGAAAAGGAAGGAGATGTGGTATCTCAGCTATTACTGTGACCATTGCTATGGTTACTCTTGCTAGATACCTACGTGCTGATCTGGATTGTCAATACAGAGAGTCAGTTAAAGAGTGGTCTTGCTGGCTATCAGATGTACCTGCTTACTCCTAATAAACTTCTCATCTTTACTTGATATCCTGGTGGAGTCATCATTACAATACTAACCTCAAATATCACTTATGTGCAGCAATATTAAAAATATCCGAAAAAGGGGTCACTCCTATTTCTTCTCATTGATGTACACCTTGTTAAATTCTAGCTAGAAGGGTAAGGAATGCGTAAGTAAGTTTCATGGCATGTTGGAGAAGCCACATTCTCTCAAACCTAAAGCAATGCAAACAATAATCAGAATTTATGAATAAATATACTCGAAGACATCCTCAATTGATTACCAAGGAGATGTCTTATTAGGATATCTGTATAATACATTTCAGAATGTCAAAATAGATATTCATTGTCAAATTGTCTGAAGCGATATACTCTGAAGCGTCGTCGTGAAATTGGTTGGTAAATATCCAGTGTGGCCATCTATGATGTATAACAAATCTTGAGGTAGGCAATTGATACCGTATCCGAAATAATACTTCCTGAAGTTCGGATGGAATACATCATCCTTCATAATATTATTACGGCTGTATGGACCACGTACTGAGAGCTGACCCACCACAAACATTACCCGCTAAAAATAATAAACGCGAGTCTCTCTTTGTAAAACCTAGACACCCACATGTTCTTACCTTCGGTTGGCTTATGATCGAGTTCCCTCCATGCTGCCGAAAAGTGCCTGAGCAGAATCTTGGCATTTTAGTGAAACACGCCCGAGAATCTTGCCTATTAATTGTTTCCGGTTCCGGGATGTGATCCTATCGAAATAAATGACGGACCCAATTTATCTGCGCCATATTGGAGTGGTTCTTTCGATGTACTATTTAGAGTATAGTTTTCAGACGTCCAAAGGGACTAACTATTTATGAATGGACTCTCTATGTAACAAATAAATAAAGATGTCAATCAAAAGCTGATCCTATAGTGATCTCGCTAGTGCAGAATTATGTTCTATACTATTAAAGACGATGGTATCCCACAACCTCGTGGGATGATGACGAGTATGGATGTCAGAAGGCAGAATATCTCGACGTTGATTGAAAGAGCAACCGTGTGCTCTAATTAAGTCCCAAAAATATTAATATGTCTGAAATACGGGTCGTAATACAGAGAAAAGATGTCTGTGTGTGATATGAAAAAACACAAGATGATGGATGGAATGTTGCACATTGGCAAGACATTCACCCCCAGTCAAAGATCTGGGTTTAATCCATCGTTATTTTGCTCACCACGCCACCCCAGTTCAGACATGGCCATATGCAAATCAGTCTTGACCCTGTGCCTCATGGGAACAGTCCAGCCCGAACTGCCAAGCCATGTCTTGCCTGGACCGGAATCAAGCATCCTAGGACCGGTTTCGGGGTTTCACCCCTCTTCAGCCATGACTCCAGTGGTGTAGTGAGCACGGGACCCACGTCTGGGCATACCCTTCCCACATAGGGCGAACAGAAAAAACACAAGATGATGGACGGAATGTTGCACATTTGCAAAACATTGACCCCCATCACAGATCTGGGTTTAATCCATCGTTATTTTGCTCACCACGCCACCCCAGTTCAGACATGGCCATATGCAAATCAGTCTTGACCCTGTGCCTCATGGGAACAGTCCAGCCCGAACTGCCAAGCCATGTCTTCCCTGGACCGGAATCAAGCATCCTAGGACCGGTTTCGGGGTTTCACCCCTCTTCAGCCAGGATAGCTTGACTCCAGTGGTGTAGTGAGCACGGGACCCACGTCTGGGCATACCCTTCCCACATAGGGCGAACAGAAAAAACACAAGATAATGGACGGAATGTTGCACATTGGCAAAACATTCACCCCCAGTCACAGATCTGGGTTTAATCCATCGTTATTTTGCTCACCACGCCACCCCAATTCAGACATGGCCATATGCAAATCAGTCTTGATCCTGTTCCTCATGGGAACAGTCCAGCCCGAACTGCCAAGCCATGTCTTCCCTGGACCGGAATCAGGCATCCTAGGACCAGTTTCGGGGTTTCACCCCTCTTCAGTCAGGACAGCTTGACTCCACTGGCGTAGTGAGCACGGGACCCACGTCTGGGCATAACCTTCCCACATAGGGCAAACAGAAAAAACACAAGAAGATGGATGGAATGTTCCACATTGGCAAAACATTCCCCCCCAGTCACAGATCTGGGTTTAATCCATCATTATTTTGCTCACCACACCACCCCAGTTCAGACATGGCCATATGCAAATCAGTCTTGACCCTGTGCCTCATGGGAACAGTCCAGCCCAAACTGCCAAGCCATGTCTTCCCTGGACCGGAATCAAGCATCCTAGGTCCAGTTTCGGGGTTTCACCCCTCTTCAGCCAGGATAGCTTGACTCCTGTGGCATAGTGAGCACGGGACCCACGTCTGAGCATACCCTTCCCACATAGGGCGAACAGAAAAAACACAAGATGATGGACAGAATGTTGCACATTGGCAAAACATTCACCCCCAGTCACAGATCTGGGTTTAATCCATCGTTATTTTGCTCACCACGCCACCCCAGTTCAGACATGGCCATATGCAAATCAGTCTTGACCCTGTGCCTCATGGGAACAGTCCAGCCCGAACTGCCAAGCCATGTCTTCCCTGGACCAGAATCAAGCATCCTAGGACCGGTTTCAGGGTTTCACCCCTCTTCAGCCAGGATTGCTTGACTCCAGTAGCGTAGTGAGCACGGGACCAACGTCTGGGTATACACTTCCCACATAGGGCGAACAGAACCAACTTAACAGAGAGCTAAGTTCCTCCACGCCATCTAGAATTGAGCAACTAAATGCACTAATATAATACCACAATCATGGTAAAGTATGAAAATCTACTGTATAGATACCAATCTAGAGGAAAGATCTCCCTATACAGTGTAGTAACCGATATTAAGATGAGTGAAAAACATACTTAGAATGCAATTTGTTCGATCTAAAGGAAATGGAAAGTTGGTTCCTACCTGTAGCCAATTTGAAATTGCAATGTCCCTATGGATATAGACTTAAAATGGTCTACACAAGATACGTGTATAACTATGGTAGTATGGACATTAATGTAGCAACGACATACCTTTTAATGATGGATGACTATATATGTGCCTCAAATCTTGTAAGATAATCATGTTGGCTCATAATTCACTGTAGATAGCTAAATGTATATCAGTGAATTCCCAAGGAACCTAGCCATTGTACTTAATAGCCTGGTCCCAAGGAATTTCCTGATTCAGGCCGGTTGCTACTGTGTCAAGAATGAAGATCCAATAGACCTCCCTATGTTTTCTGATTGCCTCACTGGATATTCCAGGTCTACTCTGGATCTTTTCCAAAATGAACCAACGTATGTCATTTGGGGTGCGATCTTTGTCTATATAATGCTGTACTAATGGGGCTGCTGTTTTCTTAGTTCTTATTAATGACCTCTGTTCAGTTAGGCGTGTGTTCAAAGTTCTAGCAGTTTCACCCACGTAGCCGATATTACTTGGCCATACTAGTAGATAAACCACATCTTTTGTTTTACAATTGGTAAGATAGGTCGATTGAATATGGTGACCTTTGAATTGGAGAGAGGAAGTTTCAATAGCCAGTGCACAGACTTTACAAGTGCTGCATTTGTAATTGCCTATCACTGGCTGTGCACCGTGAATGGCTCTTGGCGAAACAGTGGTAGTGGCCTTCATCCTAGAGTGCACAATATGATCCTTCAGATTTTTATTGCGCCTATAAGCAAATAGGGGCTTTGGTATTTTATCAGACTTCTGCTTATTGATATTTAAAATGTGCCAACTGGAGCACACTGCTTGCTGTATTTTTTCATTCATCATTGAATGACGTGTAACAAAGACTATTGAAGAATGGGTTTTGGGTGAGGAGTTTGTAAGGAGATGTTGCCTGTCATAGTAATGATCCAGCGGTAATTTCACGGTAATGTCTCAATGAAAAACCTCATTTACCTCTAGTTTACCACTTTAAAGGTGATGGACCTTTGCCACTGTGTATCACCTTCAGGAGACTTTCCATAAACAAGAAAAATCAAAATGCAATTAATATTTAAGGCAATAAAGAGATTTGTGAGTTTTTTGTAAAGGGTTTTATTTTCTAGTTAAAAGTTAAGGTTCTCTCACCTTTTATTCATTAGTCAAATATCAATCAGGTTACAGAATTGAAAATAGGAAAAATAGAATGAATACAGAACATATTACAGACTGAATACAAGGCATTCCATAAAGGAAGGGAATGTGGCATCAAATGTCGGTCAGAATCCTTTACAGAGTTCAGGAAAATATAATTCAAGAGTGAGTTTTGCAAGGCTAATCAATAATTAATAATTGGCAAAAATCTCCCCTAAAGAGAAATAAATGCAAAAGACAAATAAATCTTTTCAAAACTAGTTAGTTAGTCAAAGCATAAACTTAGAGTTTTAGCATCTAATTCTAAACCATGTTCCATCAGCTGCTCTCTCTGCCCTGGTCTGTTCATCTCTCTCTCTCTCTCTCTCTCTCTCTCTCTGTCTCTGTCTCTGTCTCACACAGAGAGGCTGCCCTCCCTTCACAAGACCACAGAGGAATGTGATCTGCCTTGCCAAAAATATGACGTGCAAGGCTAGCCTATGCCTCTCTGCCCCCTCCTCCCTCTATCTCTCCTCGGACGCAATCTCCTCCCAGGCTGCACCCGCGATGTTCACGTACCTAACCCATATGATGTCTGGTCTCATCTGCTCCCTCTCCTCTCTCCTCCTATCTCTTCTAGTCCGACACGCCCCCTAAGCAGTCAATATTTATAGTCTAATTCTTGGCTGACTACACTAATAATGTTGCAGTTTCAGTAGAAACTCGCACTGTGATTGTTTAGCATAGGTGACATGAGGGTCTCACCATCCTGTTCTCATTGCAAATCCAACTCATACCGGTTTTAACAAAGGAAGCGTTAAGGCTTGATACAGTCATATGTTTCACCATCGATAATTATACAAATATTGCAACATTTAATAGAAAAAAATGAATCAGTCTATTTTCTTTTTGCTTTCACATCGCACGCAGGGATGACACTCTCCCACAAACACTGGTACATTGGCACGATGACAGGAGTGTACAGTTCACTGTGGCCTCGACCCATGTGTCTTCACTTGAGGCACTTGGCAGATCATGCAGCTAGCATAATCTTCTTCGCATGCGTCTCTCATTCAGCACACTGCTAACAATTCTCAGCCATGATGGATTCCCAGGCAGCCATTTTATGGTGGGCCCAAAAACAAAACAAACACAAAAGAATATTAATTTATGAAATAAAACCCATTATGTTTACCTCCCCCATACCAGTACCCTGTATTAATTATTACATGTCAGGAATTCCTGTCACACTATCCTTGGCTTGCCATGTGTTATTTGCCAACATACATGTGATCAGAAGATTAATCATGTTGCAGTAATTCAACAATGAATTAACTGTGACCAGTGGTTTCTTTCATTATTCATGTATTGCTGTTTTCTGTGACCAATGCTTATTTGTATATTGTTTTCCTTTTTAACATTTGTTTTTGCCAATGCTTGTTGGAAGAAAGGAGACCGGAGAGCACATGCATTTAAATGAGACAGCTGCTCTTTGCAGCTTAAACATGTGTTTGGTAACTGAATTGACCCTTTGCCAGAACATGCCCAGACAAAGCCCAGGACTCAGGCTATAAACAGCCTTGCTCTTCAAAGCACTGGTTGCTTGGCTTTTTGATTCCTGCACATCATTCAAGGATTCCACAGAGCCCTGCGTCATTCAAGCCTTCAAGGAAGAATTCCCCAGAGCCTTCTCCTCTTCAGCAAGCACTGTGACCTCAGCCTGCAGGCATTTCTCCCATCTTCAAGTTCAGACAGAGTTCAAGGACGTTGCAGAGCCCGTGAATCACTCGGAAGAGCTAAGTTTTCAATCATTGTTTATTTTAACTTCGTCTCCTTTCCGCTTCAGTTATCTCTGTGTAATTTGCTTAGGACTTTACATGCATTTTTGATGAGTGGACATTTTGGGACAATATTGATCTTGTTAATACTATCTTTTATGAGGACAATAATTATTTTGTTCTTATGACTATTGTCTAATGTAAATGCACATGTTACTGGGCTGAGAATAGGCAATAATCATTTTTATTCTTGTAAAGTGTGTAACCCTGTTTGTACACATATTTGGCAGCGTGTGCGCAGAGAACAGATCTTGTACAGTTCGCCTGATTTAGACATACATGGTTTTTTTTGTTTTAAAAGTGACTATTTAAATGTGCAAGTAACTCCCTATAAAGGTGCGCCATCCCCAAGTTGTTGGTGAATGCTGGCAGCGTATTAAGGACACTTTGGCCAAAGCATTATATGATTGACATTAGGAAACTTCTTGCACACATTAAGGTGAGATCATAGGAAGGTATAAATCTAATGCATAAAATCTCATGTTATGATATAAATTACTTAGCCTAATACAATGCCTGTTTATGTTATAGAAGCAAACTGTATATACCATAGTCCTTACTGAGAGACGAACTAGTTGACAAGGCATCACACAATGAAAGGTAAGTGAACATTAACCCACGTGTATGTTTTACATGTAGTCCAACGAAATTGGGGAATGCAATGCTTATGCGCATTGTGTATTTTTTAGGATAAATCTCAAGTAGCTTACCGAGTAACCTTTCAGAACCTGGCTGGTCCAGACGGCACATCCTCCTTTTGGTGAAGCACAAAGTGTAGCAGTATCTCTCTCTTTGTCTTTGTGTCCAAATCCCCTTTCCTCTTTGGGCACCTGCCAGGGCTTCTGTTTTTATCAGCAGCACTGAGAGGTGCTCAGGGTGGGTTGAGGAATAGTCATCGCCCCTGTAGACGGACATGGTTTTCAGGTGAGTGGCTGGACTCACATCTTACATTACCTAGCGAAAGCTATTAATTTAAAGCATCTTTTCTATAATTTGTGCACAACATGCAAAAATCTGCAATGTACAACATAGCATAAACATGCTCTAGTGCAAATTTTCAAAGCGCAAACAATTAATACATACTCATAGCAACATGCTCTAATGTTTTAAATAGCTTTTCATGCAAAATGTGTTTGCCCCACATGTAGTGTTGGTGCATGGTTGATTAATTAATACACATTATAAAAAGATGTGTTATGAACTGAATATGTATTGTCTAAATATGCAACAAAGCCAAAGTCCCTTGAGATGGGAACAGGGAGTGTAGATTGTAGAGCCGGGTATACCCACTTACTGGGTCTCGGTGGCAGGGGAACCGCCCAAGTCTACCATACCATCCTTATATTATAAAAGGAGACACAGGAGCCTTCGTCTGCAGGAGGAACAAGGTTTTATTCAACTAGCACGGGCTATGGAACAGAGTCCCAAGCTCGTCGGTGACAAGACAGAGGAGGCTGCTGCTTTACTCCCCAGCTTACAGGCCTTATATACATATTTCCCCACCCTAAGGAACCAGTTCGGATGGGGCTGTAGTTACGCCATTCTTCGTTCAGGCAGGACTGGTGCTGCAACAGATGGTGCAATCGATTAGGACAGATCTTGCCAAACGGGGTATGTACGTGAAAGAATCAAATAGATCTTGACAAACAGGATATGTGAAAGAAACAAGTTCTGGGACAGTGTTGTGACCAAGTCTTGCGAAACAGGATGGGTGCGTGCAAGAGTCCCCTTTTTGGAATTGGCTTAACCACAAGGAGCAGGAAGGGAAGGGCGGTTGTGACAGTTAGAACTTTGGCAAGCATCAGTAGAAACGACCAGGAGGGTCATGCAGAGGTGTTTGACACGAAATGGCAACGCTAAAATAACGGAGTCTGACACAAAATGGATGCCGACAAGAAGGACACTTTTCCTCAATGATCTTATCTTCAAAGCTAAAGAGGAAACTGAAATCACGAGTTTTCTACACTGCAAAAACACATGTTAGTTCAGCACAATTATGTGCTCCTTTAAAAGTTAAAAAAAAACATTCTCTAAATTAAATGTACATTCTATAGTGAGGTTAAATCTAAACTAAACACATGTTCACCACCCTTGTTTTGTCAATTGAGCATGGTTTTAAATGAAAGCATTTCAGACTGAAAGCATTTTGACCATGCCTAATTTCATGTCTTTCACTTTGCAAAAGTGCCACTTTTAAAAAGCATTTGACTAGGCCTGATTTCATGTTTCATGTGCCATGTGTTTTCACTTGCACCAAAATATGCGTGCCATTTTAAATGCAGTCTGTCTGAAACACAAAAATAAAGCGATGCCTGAATCCAGATGAAATCTGAGCTACATCAACCCTCCCTTTGATGATAACAAATCATGATACCTCAAATGATTTGTAAATCATCACACTTATTTAATCTCACAAGTGACATTTTTATTGAAAAAGCTGGGCATTTAACAATTTTACCTCTATTTCTAAGGCAACACAAGTGTTGTCTGTAATCAGATCATATATAGCCAAGCTCAAATACTTAGCGCAGAGTTCTGTAAGTAGCTTCTTGAAACTGTTAGTCTTCTCTAAAAGAAGTAACTAAAAGAATAAAAGGAATATTCAACAGGACAGTTTCAGCATTTATTTGCTCTTTGTCATCAGCTTGCCATCAGGGTGGCTCATACAGTGTGGCATTCTGTACTTTTTCCATGCAATTTGACCACTCAGGAGCTGAGAAATTCTGACAGAGAACCCTCAATTCTTTGCACTTTTTCAATCAAAGCCTTTCACTTTTATTTTCACTTTGATCAGATTCATATGTTTCAGCACAGCATCTCTCAGATCAAAGTTGTGGCACCATCCATTAAGCAGATCTTGAGTAGTAGCTGCAATCTGGTGAGAAACTGCACACTCCACATCAGCTAGACCTATACAGCAATGGCTAGTGCTTCCATCAGTGTTTTTCACAAGTGCATTTGCATGTAAATATTCAAGCCACTTCAGTGATGCTGATACACAGTCTTTTGCAAAGTGTAACCCTGTGCTGCCTTTGTGTTGCTTTATTATACTTGGAACTTCAGGCAGATAGCTACAATCCAATCCTTGTCCTATCTGTGGTTTCTCACACATCATCTTTGAAACCTCATTATGATCTGATTTCAGAGAAACTAGCACTCTATACCTAGGCATCAGTTTTTGCAATAACCCATTTGCTACTATGCAGTTGTCATTTTTCTCAAAATAAACAGTATTCTTTTCATATTCACCTGTGGAAATCCCATTGAATGTATAGGCTAACAGAATACAATGTTGTGCAACTGAATTAGCATTTCTCTCGCCCATGACAACATTGACTCCCATTTGAGCAGATATACATGTTAAGGTAAGGGCAATCAATTTTGAATTTTGGGCTGAGGTAACTACTGAAAGCCATGAAGCTTTGACAACATAATGTATAAGGAGCACAGCATGTGCTGCTTTTAATGTATCATTGTTACCTTTCAAATATGGGCCATCTACAAAATGGACATTGTTTGGCTGAATCAGACGTTCATCATTAACGTCTGATATTGGCATCATGCATATATTTATGACACCTAGACACTCATATTCAGTTTCATAACAATTTTATTTGCTGGGGTCAAAGGTCATTGGGAAATACGTCACAGACCTTTGAAAACATTCATGTTTTTGAATAGGCACTGAGAGAGCGCAGCCCTCCCTCTCACTGCACATCGGTGTATTTTCTTTTAAATAAACTTGCATTCCTAGTGTCAGGACGCGACACTTTTTCTCTTTCAACTCTAGGAATGCTCTTGTGCAATTGTTGTCCAATGGAAGCGAATCAGACACATCCTTGTGTGTCAGCCTCAGTAAAGGCTTAGCCACTAGGGAAAGGTTTAGTAACCACTCTCTAAAGCAGCCAACCATTCCCAAAAATATCCCGACTTCTTTCTAAATTTCAGGTGGATTCATCTGGTGAATTATTTCCACTCTCTGGTGACACCTTTCTACTTCCCTTTCCAATTATGTGTCCCAGATATTCATTTTCTTTTTGACAGTACTCCTAAGTAGCTTCATGCAATGGCACTGTGACATGAACTTGACACAAATCAATAACAGTAAGCCATTCTTCAGCACATGGAATGTGAAAATATATATTGGCTTGATTCGGTACCACAGGACAACATGGAAAAGTTATGCTATTAATCTACTGCACTAATCTGTTCTCATTTAGTTTCTGTAACCTGTGATCAGAAAGTTACATAAACTTCCCATCAATTTCATCAAGAATCCTTTACTCAGTTTATCCCCAATTATGGGTTACATTTCTGCAACTGATGGTGATCTTGAATATATGTCATCTGGTTCTAATTTGAATAAGACAAGTTCTGCACATTTTATTAATATGACATCCTTCTCTGTGAACTCTCCTATTTCTGTGTTTATTATTTCTTTCAAATCGGAAGGTAATTTTTTCAAACACTGCTACAGCTGTCTCTTGTTGGGCATTTTAAAATGTACCTCCACACCAGGAATCTGAAAATTAACATTATCTGGTTCTGAGAAGTTGGCCTGGTATATGCTGGTCACTAGTTATAGTGGCCACCTTGCACCAGTACAATTCGACTCTTATGGTAGATAGGTTTAAGACAACCTTTTAAAGAAAGCTATCCTAGTGGTAGCTGTGGAGAGCAGCCTTCAGGCTAAGTCTTTAGAGGAATGTAAAGCAGCTTGTTTTACCTTATAATCTCTTGAATTACTAAATGAAAGGACACCACACAGGTATATATATAAAATATAAACAACCGCAATGGACCGCACTCCGCTAGCTCCTCCTCCGGGTCGCCCCAAGGGAAGCTGGTACATGAAGTTCTTGAGTGGTTCACCCCAGTGGGTGCAAGTAAGTACTTGTTGAACTGATGATCTCTGATGGAGTTCTTGAGTGGTTCACCCCAGTGGGTGCAAGTAAGTACTTGTTGAACTGATGATCTCTAGACCCGATACATGTCCCGGGTTTTAAAATATCGCCCGAGACATGGCTCGGGTTTCGGGATAACTTCCCTCCTCAGTAGAGAAAATAGTTAGGGGTGGAAGAGAGGGCCGCCAAACAACCGTCAAGGGCCTCAGTGCCCGCACAGGCACGCAGGTGCGTCGTCCAGGAGCTCGTCAGCCCAAAGCTCGAAGGAGCCATCTTTATAAACAACCGCAATGGACCGCACTCCGCTAGCTCCTCCTCCGGGTCGCCCCAAGGGAAGCTGGTACATGAAGTTCTTGAGTGGTTCACCCCAGTGGGTGCAAGTAAGTACTTGTTGAACTGATGATCTCTGATGGAGTTCTTGAGTGGTTCACCCCAGTGGGTGCAAGTAAGTACTTGTTGAACTGATGATCTCTAGACCCGATACATGTCCCGGGTTTTAAAATATCGCCCGAGACATGGCTCGGGTTTCGGGATAACTTCCCTCCTCAGTAGAGAAAATAGTTAGGGGTGGAAGAGAGGGCCGCCAAACAACCGTCAAGGGCCTCAGTGCCCGCACAGGCACGCAGGTGCGTCGTCCAGGAGCTCGTCAGCCCAAAGCTCGAAGGAGCCATCTTTATAAACAACCGCAATGGACCGCACTCCGCTAGCTCCTCCTCCGGGTCGCCCCAAGGGAAGCTGGTACATGAAGTTCTTGAGTGGTTCACCCCAGTGGGTGCAAGTAAGTACTTGTTGAACTGATGATCTCTGATGGAGTTCTTGAGTGGTTCACCCCAGTGGGTGCAAGTAAGTACTTGTTGAACTGATGATCTCTAGACCCGATACATGTCCCGGGTTTTAAAATATCGCCCGAGACATGGCTCGGGTTTCGGGATAACTTCCCTCCTCAGTAGAGAAAATAGTTAGGGGTGGAAGAGAGGGCCGCCAAACAACCGTCAAGGGCCTCAGTGCCCGCACAGGCACGCAGGTGCGTCGTCCAGGAGCTCGTCAGCCCAAAGCTCGAAGGAGCCATCTTTATAAACAACCGCAATGGACCGCACTCCGCTAGCTCCTCCTCCGGGTCGCCCCAAGGGAAGCTGGTACATGAAGTTCTTGAGTGGTTCACCCCAGTGGGTGCAAGTAAGTACTTGTTGAACTGATGATCTCTGATGGAGTTCTTGAGTGGTTCACCCCAGTGGGTGCAAGTAAGTACTTGTTGAACTGATGATCTCTAGACCCGATACATGTCCCGGGTTTTAAAATATCGCCCGAGACATGGCTCGGGTTTCGGGATAACTTCCCTCCTCAGTAGAGAAAATAGTTAGGGGTGGAAGAGAGGGCCGCCAAACAACCGTCAAGGGCCTCAGTGCCCGCACAGGCACGCAGGTGCGTCGTCCAGGAGCTCGTCAGCCCAAAGCTCGAAGGAGCCATCTTTATAAACAACCGCAATGGACCGCACTCCGCTAGCTCCTCCTCCGGGTCGCCCCAAGGGAAGCTGGTACATGAAGTTCTTGAGTGGTTCACCCCAGTGGGTGCAAGTAAGTACTTGTTGAACTGATGATCTCTGATGGAGTTCTTGAGTGGTTCACCCCAGTGGGTGCAAGTAAGTACTTGTTGAACTGATGATCTCTAGACCCGATACATGTCCCGGGTTTTAAAATATCGCCCGAGACATGGCTCGGGTTTCGGGATAACTTCCCTCCTCAGTAGAGAAAATAGTTAGGGGTGGAAGAGAGGGCCGCCAAACAACCGTCAAGGGCCTCAGTGCCCGCACAGGCACGCAGGTGCGTCGTCCAGGAGCTCGTCAGCCCAAAGCTCGAAGGAGCCATCTTTATAAACAACCGCAATGGACCGCACTCCGCTAGCTCCTCCTCCGGGTCGCCCCAAGGGAAGCTGGTACATGAAGTTCTTGAGTGGTTCACCCCAGTGGGTGCAAGTAAGTACTTGTTGAACTGATGATCTCTGATGGAGTTCTTGAGTGGTTCACCCCAGTGGGTGCAAGTAAGTACTTGTTGAACTGATGATCTCTAGACCCGATACATGTCCCGGGTTTTAAAATATCGCCCGAGACATGGCTCGGGTTTCGGGATAACTTCCCTCCTCAGTAGAGAAAATAGTTAGGGGTGGAAGAGAGGGCCGCCAAACAACCGTCAAGGGCCTCAGTGCCCGCACAGGCACGCAGGTGCGTCGTCCAGGAGCTCGTCAGCCCAAAGCTCGAAGGAGCCATCTTTATAAACAACCGCAATGGACCGCACTCCGCTAGCTCCTCCTCCGGGTCGCCCCAAGGGAAGCTGGTACATGAAGTTCTTGAGTGGTTCACCCCAGTGGGTGCAAGTAAGTACTTGTTGAACTGATGATCTCTGATGGAGTTCTTGAGTGGTTCACCCCAGTGGGTGCAAGTAAGTACTTGTTGAACTGATGATCTCTAGACCCGATACATGTCCCGGG
Source organism: Triturus cristatus (assembly GCF_964204655.1). NCBI lineage: Eukaryota > Metazoa > Chordata > Amphibia > Caudata > Salamandridae > Triturus > Triturus cristatus. The sequence continues at coordinate 490,961,985 of NC_140579.1, read as the reverse complement.
TTTTAAAATATCGCCCGAGACATGGCTCGGGTTTCGGGATAACTTCCCTCCTCAGTAGAGAAAATAGTTAGGGGTGGAAGAGAGGGCCGCCAAACAACCGTCAAGGGCCTCAGTGCCCGCACAGGCACGCAGGTGCGTCGTCCAGGAGCTCGTCAGCCCAAAGCTCGAAGGAGCCATCTTTATAAACAACCGCAATGGACCGCACTCCGCTAGCTCCTCCTCCGGGTCGCCCCAAGGGAAGCTGGTACATGAAGTTCTTGAGTGGTTCACCCCAGTGGGTGCAAGTAAGTACTTGTTGAACTGATGATCTCTGATGGAGTTCTTGAGTGGTTCACCCCAGTGGGTGCAAGTAAGTACTTGTTGAACTGATGATCTCTAGACCCGATACATGTCCCGGGTTTTAAAATATATATGTATTTATTTCTAACACACTCTACTAATCTCTTTATGAGATTAGAAGTCAAGGACATATGCAAAAATCAACAGTTCACAACAAGTTAAGCACAAATATGGCTGGGGCCCTAGGGGCGTACCAGACCATATACTAAAAAAAGAGACTTAGGAAGATCGACTTGCGAGGAGACAAGGCCTGGGGCCTGTAGAAGCGCTGGGGCCTCACTAATCAACACAAGGCAGGTAAGTAAAGGACCCATGGGAGACGCATGCAGTGTGAGAACACAGCCGCGGATCCCAATAGACTTCAATGGAGCAAGTCGCGGTTGGAATTTTAAAGTTTTAGGATACTTCGGTAGAGTCTACAAGCAAGTCACTTACAGGGTAAGTAGTTCTAGAGCCAACACCCATAGGAGCACCGTAGTGCTGGAGTTACCTCACCCAAGGAAGCCGGGTGCATAGGTGTCCTTTGGTGTCGGGTCGCGGCATCGTTTTCAATGGGAGCCAAAGAAGACTTGCTGCTTGTGAAGACAGGAGAAGTGTCTGGTGGAATCCAAGGCTGGATTCAGAAGAAAGAAGACCTGAAAGCAAAAGGGACAGTGTTCAAAGTCACTTGGCAGTGACCCGGGGCAAGGAAGCTGGATGCCCACAGTCATCAGGTGATTTCAGGTGATCACGGGTGTCTTGACTCTTCAGCCACGAGGTCCAGGAGGTGTCAACGACAACCAGGAGCTGGATTCGGCGTGTCCCACGAAGTCTGTAGCTTACTGAGGTGGCGGCAACCGGATTGGAGCCAACTAGCCTTGGCAACAGCAAGTCTTGTGGAAAGTGTAAAACGTCAGCGGTGCAGACCAGCAAGGTCTGAGGAACTCACCCAGCAAGGGTAAGTCAGGGGAGGCCTGGAGCAACGAGAGGAGCCCTTTGGTTCTGTAGAAAAGTCTTCTGGGGACCCACAAGCCAACCAGCAAGGGATCGCGAAGACGCCTCCGTAGGATTCACACACCAGGAGCCCACGGTCACTCGGGACGAGGTAGGCCTCTGATCTTCGGAGGAAATCCTGCTGGAGGCTTGGACCACAAGTGGTCCAATGCACAAGTTCGTAGAACGTTGTGAAGGGGTTGCACTCAACAATAGTGCATGGTACCCAGGTATTTGCTGTTTCTCGTCACTTGTGGGGTCCACTTGCCTCAGCGTTGCTGGGGACTCACGATGGCCTTGGAGAAGTCAGGAAATCCACTTCCGGGGCTGCAGGGACTTCGGACTTCGGACTTCGGCGGGAGTGGGAAAGTTTGCGACCGTTGATGTAAAGTTTTGGTGCCTGCCAAGCAGGGGAGTCACTCCTTGACTCCAAGGGAGATTCTTCAGTCTTCCAAAGGTAGTGGAAAGGCGAACGTCCAGGATTCTTCTTCAGAGCGTCGTCCAGGGATATCTAGTTTGCAATGGCAAGGGTTCCCTAACTTATACTACAAGGAAGGGAGGGACTAGCTCTATGACCACTCCTATGGGAGGTTCAGGGGAGTGGGTGGCTACACCCACTTCCCTTTGTCCAGTTTTGCGCCAGAGCAGGGGCTGGTAGCCCCTGAACCGGTTTGAGCTCTCAAATGCACAGAGGAGTCTACTGCTCCCCCAGTGCAGGACTTCAAAGCACTCTAGGAGTGCACCCACCCAACCCCAATACACTAAACCCTGTCTGGAAGGTGGTTACAGCTCCCTGTGACAGGATGCCTATTGTTGGGCCTCCTCCACTGCGAGTTTCGGTCAGCAGCAGGAGGGCAGCCCAGTGTCTGTGCTGGTGGCATCCATTTTGTGATGCCAGTACTCTTCAGTATTCTACCGTGTTTCCACAGTGGGTACATGTCTATCCCTCTAGAAGGGTGGGATCATACTCCCACACCAGTTACTGGTGTGGGGGTATGATTCCAAAGCGTTTGACACCAAACACAACATGTTTTGATGCAGCCATCCCAAAGTTACCATTTACTGCTAGGTTATAATGCACTTAAGAATATATGGTTTAACCGCATCCACAAACAGCTACAGAGAATGGACTCTGAGAGCTGCAGAGGGGCTCTGCTCAGGCAGAGGCACCCCTCACATGGAAACCAAGCACCCTGCCCTCAGGATTGATAGGGCCTGCCTTAGGGGTGACTGATAGGTTTATATGTGTGTGTAAGGAGAGATATAGTGAACCTATACCTCAGTGAGGAGTGCTAACACTACCTCACCCAGGCTGCAGTAGCTGGCCTGTGGTGTCAGATTTAGTCTGCTTCCCAGGGGTGGCATAATACTTGCTTCAGCCCCTGGTAGGCCTGTGAAGTACCTATGCCCTTGGTACCTAAGGTACCATATACTAGGGGCTCATAAGGTACCACAGTATCCAATCACTAGTGCATCTAATATGCACTCCAAGTTATTTAGAGAGAACGGAGAGGCTGGGGCCCTGATTAGCAGGGTCCCAGGCAGACTATAGCCAGAAACCAGTGTTAACATCAGAAAAGAAGTGGGGGCAATATAAGTGCAGATCCTACTCTCCTACACAACCCCCCCCCCAAACGCTGGGACACTAAACTAACCTTGACCAGTTGAGTCTTCGTGTTCTAAGTGGAAATACCTTGAGAGTCCATATACATTGGCATGTTGGGTCCCAGGTCTATGTTCCACTGTATAGTCCATCCCCTGTAGGGAAATGGACCACCTTAAAAGTTTTGGGTTTTCACCTCTCATCTGTTTGAGCCATAGGAGGGGCTTGTGGTCAATGTGAACTATGAAGTGAGTGCTAAACAAGTATGGCCTCAGCTTCTTCAGGGCCCACACCACAGCAAAGACCTCCCTCTCTATAGCTGACCAACGTTTCTCTCTAGGGGTCAGCCTTCTGCTTATAAAAGCTACTGGCTGGTCTTGACCTTCATCATTCAGTTGAGACAGTACAGCTCCCACACCCAGCTCAGAAGCATCTGTTTGGACAATTAACTTTTTGGTGTATTCTGGACTCTGTAAGATGGGGGCAGTGCACATGGCCTGCTTTAGGTCTTCAAATGCCTTCTGACAGCTAGATGTCCACTGAACCTTTTTTGCCATTTTCTTTGAGGTAAGATCATTTAAGGGGGTCACTATAGATCCATATCCCTTAACAAACCTCCTATAGTACCCAGTTAGGCCTAAGAAGGCTCTCACCTGTGTCTGGGTGGTTGGAGCAACCCATTCCATGATGGTTTGGATTTTGCTCTATAAAGGCTGAACCTGGCCTCCACCTACAAGGTGGCCCAGGTACACAACCGGACTCTGCCCTATCTGGCACTTAGTGGCCTTGATAGTGAGGCCTGCTTTTTGCAGGGCCTCCAAAACATTTCTGAGGTGGACCAGGTGATCCTGCCAGGAGGAATTAAAGACAGCAATATCATCTAGATAAGCTGAGCAATAAGTTTCCATCCCTGCCAGTACTTTGTTCACCAGCCTCCAAAAAGTGGCAGGTGCATTCTTCAAACCAAAGGGCATAACCAAAAAGTGGAAGTGCCCACCAGGGGTTGAAAATGTTGTATTGGCTTTGGCATCCTCAGCTAACCTTATCTGCCAGTAGCCAGCTGTTAGGTCAAATGTACTCAGATACTTGGCGGAGGCCAAAGTATCAATCAGTTCATCTGCCCTGGGAATTGGATAGGCATCAGTCCTGGTGACTGCATTGAGGCCTCTGTAGTCTACACAAAACCTCATTTCTTTCTCACCACCCTGGGTATGAGGTTTGGATACTAGGACTACTGGACTAGCCCAAGGGCTATCTGAAGGCTCAATTACACCTAGCTCCATCATTTTCTGGACTTCAGTCCTGATACAGTCCCTGACATGGTCAGGTTGCCTTTAGATTTTACTCTTGACAGGCAGACTGTCTCCAGTGTCCACCTCATAGGTGTACCAGGAAGTCTGAATAGGGGTCAGGCTAAACATATGTCTATACTGCTGCAGAACGTGTATGCATTCAGTTTGCTGATGGTCAGTGAGGCTGATTGTCAAAGCAACAGCATCTACTGACCCATCATCAGGGTTCTGTGAGAGCAGGTCAGGGAGAGGGTCACTCTCCTCCTCCTGTTCCTCATCAGTTGCCATGAGCAAGCCCATGTCAGCCCTGTCAACATATGGTTTCAACCTGTTGACATGGAGCACCCTAAGGGGGCTCCTGGGAGTTCCAAGATTCACCAGGTAGGTGACTTCTCCCTTTAGCTCAACAATTGTATGGGGGCCACTCCACTTGTCTTGGAGAGCTGCTGGGGCCACAGGCTCCAACACCCACACTTTCTGTCCTGGCTAGTACACAGTCAGCACAGCCTTTTGGTCATGCCAAGTTTTTTGTAGTTCTTGACTGGCCTCCAGGTTTTTAGTTGCCTTGTTCATGTATTCGGCCATCCTGGAGCGGAGACCAAGTACATAGTCCATCACATCCTGTTTAGGGGGTTTGAGAGGTAACTCCCAGCCCTCCTTTACCAAACATAATGGACCTCTTATAGGATGCCCAAACAGAAGTTCAAATGGGCTGTAACCAACCCCCTTCTGTGGAACCTCTCTGTATGCAAACAGAAGGCAGGGAAGTAAAAGGTCCCATTTTCGCCTAAGCTTTTCTTGGAGGCCTTTAATCATTACCTTTAGGGTTTTGTTGAAACGTTCAACTAACCCATTGCATTGTGGGTGATAGGGAGCAGTGAATTTATAAGTTACACCACACTCCTTCCACATTGCTTTAAGATATCCTGACATGAAGCTGGTACCTCTGTCAGATATAACCTCCTTTGGGAAACCCACTCTGGAGAAAACTCCAATGAGGGCTCTTGCCACCACAGGGGCTTTGGTGGTCCTCAGGGGAATTGCCTCTGGGTACCTAGTGGCATGATCCACTACCACCAGGCTAAACCTGTGCCCAGATGCCGTTGGAGGGTCAAGGGGACCGACAATGTCAATCCATACCCTTTCAAAGGGTACCCCCACCACAGGTAGTGGTATCAGGGGGGCCTTTGTTGTGCCACCTGACTTGCCACTGGCTTGATAAGTGACACAGGACGACAAAACGACTTCGTGTCCTCTGACATGTGTGGCCAATGAAAATGTGGAACAAGCCTATCCCAGGTCTTGTTTTGGCCCAAGTGTCCTGCTAAAGGGATGTTGTGTGCTAGGGTCAAGAGGAACCCCCTAGACTTCTGAGATATTACCAACCTCCTGGTGACTCCAGGGGTGGGATCTCTAGCCTCGGAATATAGGAGTCCCTCATCTCAATAAACTTTATGGGACCCACTAGCACTCCCAGCAGCCTCAGCAGCAGCCTGCTGTCTGAGGGGTTCAAGAGAGGGGCAGCACTGTTGCTCCTTACTCAGATCTTCCCTAGAAGGTCCCCCTGCCCCCAAGAACTCAACCTGATCAGGCTCAAGTCCCTCTGAGGCAGTTCCTTCTTCAGGATCTGCTTCTCCTCCCTCAAGAGGTGAATCTGAGATCTGAGACAGAGAGGAAGGCACTGCCTTAACCCTACTGCTCCTCTTCTTGGGTAGCACCTGGTCCATAGTTTCAAGGTTCCAGAGCTGGTTCAGTTTAATGCATTTTGGCCTGTGACCTGGTCACAGCAAATACCTGTGCAGGGATTCCCAACATCTCAGCATGAGTCCATAACTCTACTTCAGACCAGGCTGAAGTCTCTAGATCATTGCCCAATAGACATTCGACAGGGAGGTTTGCACTGACTACTACTTTCTTGAGGCCAGTTACCCCTCCCCAGGAGAAATTCACAACTGCCAGACTATGGTTGGTCCTGACATTGCTTGCATTGGTAACCTGGTACATTTCACCCAGGATGATCTGCCCAGGGTCCACAAGATCCTCTGCCACCATGGTGGCACTAGCACCTGTGTCCCTGAATGCCAAAGCCTGTTTGCCATTTATTACAGGCTGCTGTTTGTATTTGCCCAGATTACTGGGGCTCACTAGAAAGGACATATCAATGTCTCCATCACAAATCAGAAATGCCTGAGTGGGTACTCTGACTAGGCCAGAGTCCACTTCAGAACCCAGGGTCAACCCTACTACACCCGTATTCTGATTACCACCTCCACCAGTAGCTGTACTAGGGGGAACAGTTGCCTTAGGGGCAGGTGTGGTGTTGGTTTGGTTTTTGGACTTGGTACAATCAGAAGTCCAGTGCCCTTTCTGTTTACAGAATTTGCACCAGGGCTTCTTTTGGCCTTCCCTTTGTTGGACTGTGAATCCCCACCAGATGCAGATTTTTGGGGACCTTGTGAAGACTTCTGGTCTTTTGACTTATCCCCACTTTTCTCAGAGCCCTTAGAATCCTGCTTCATAGCGCCACCCACTTGGTTCTGGGTTTTCTGTCTCACCCTGGTTCTGACCCATTGGTCTGCCTTCTTTCCCAATTCTTGGGAGAGGTCAGATCAGAGTCCACCAGGTACTGATGCAACAACTGGTTCTGGCAATTATTAAGGATCTGTTCTCTCATCATAAGATTATACAATCCCTTAAAAACAGTAACTCTACTACCAACCAGCCAACCCTCCAGAGCCTTGGTTGCACAATCTACAAAGTCAGTCCAGTCCTGAGTCTGTGCTTTCTGGGTGTCTCTGAACTTCAACCTGTATTCCTCAGTGGTTAATCCAAACCCATCTATCAGTGCACACTTCAGGACTTCATAGTCATCAGCATCCTCTTCTCTAACAGTGAGGAGCTTGTCTCTGCCTTTATCTGAAAAGGAGAGCCACAAGATTGCTGCCCACTGATTTTGGGGGACCTGTTGTACTCTACAGGCCCTTTCCATAGGAGTTATCCATTTATGGATATCATCCCCACTCTGGTAGGGAGGAACAACCTTGGACAGGTTCCTATGGTCTGAAATGTATTCTCTGACTCTAGGGACACTGTTGCTGCCACCAGTTGGTTCTAACCCCTCTCTTCTAGAAGCTCTCTGGAGCTCAAAGGCTTCTCTGTCTAATGCCAACTGCTTGGCCTTGAGGGCAAATCTTGCTTCCTCATACTGCAGCAGTTTGTACATTCTGTCAGAGGAGGTCTCCCTTCTAGGAAGGTATGAGTTCCTCTGCTGGACAGATTCCCTGCCAGAGTGATAGGAGTGGTCAGAGTCGCTAGAAAGGGACCTAGGCCTCTCCTCCACTCTGTCAGTTCTCTTAGAGAGAATTCCTCTGTCCTTTTCAGACCCTTGTGGGTCTGGCCCTTCAACCACAGAGTCCAGGTCATCTTGATTTTCATCATCTGACCCAGAGACTATAGCTGACCCACCCCCTGATTCAGACCCCTTAGCTCCTAGAGCTAATCTAAGATCATCTGCTGTGAGCAGATCTATCAGGTGAAGTGTGGAGGGACTCTGTCCTATCCTCTGGTGCCTTGCAGCACACATGGCTTTCAAGTCAAAGAAGGTCATGTCCTTATACTGAGGCTGGGTGGACCCACTGGTTCCAACCCTTAAGGACATTTCTAGTGTTGTGCAGTGTTGTACTGCATACACTAGCTTGTGGCCTACTGATCCTAGCTGTAGAAAGGGTGTGCTATCCCTTGACACACAGCTCTAAGTTCAGTAGAACTTATTGATACTAAGCTTGACTTTATACGTACCTTGAGTACCTATAGTGGTTTTCAGTTAGTAATTCAAATAGAGATTTTCTGGTAAAACAATGGCAAGCCGTAATCCCACACGCTGCCCATCAATGTGAGAAGTTGGCCTGGTATATCCTGGTCACTAGTTAAAGTGGCCACCTTGCACCAGTACAATTCGACTCTTATGGTAGATAGGTTTAAGACAACCTTTTAAAGAAAGCTATCCTAGTGGTAGCTGTGGAGAGCAGCCTTCAGGCTAAGTCTTTAGAGGAATGTAAAGCAGCTTGTTTTACCTCTAACACAGTCTACTAATCTCTTTATGAGATTAGAAGTCAAGGACATATGCAAAAATCAACAGTTCACAACACATTAAGCACAAATATGGCTGGGGCCCTAGGGGCGTACCAGACCATATACTAAAAAAGAGACTTAGGAAGATCGACTTGCGAGGGGACAAGGCCTAGGGCCTGTAGAAGCGCTGTGGCCTCACTAATCCACCCAAGGCAGGTAAGTAAAGGACCCACGGAAGACGCATGCAGTGCGAGAACACAGCCGCGGATCCCAATAGACTTCAATGGAGCAAGTCGCGGTTGGAATTTTAAAGTTTTAGGATACTTCGGGAGAGCCTACAAGCAAGTCACTTACAGGATAACTAGTTCTAGAGCCAACACCCACAGGAGCACAGTAGTGCTGGAGTTACCACACCCAGGGAAGCCGGGTGCATAGGTGTCTTTTGGTGTCGGGTCGCGGCGTCGTTTTCAATGGGAGCCAAAGAAGACTTGCTGCTTGTGAAGACAGGAGAAGTGTCCGATGGAATCGAAGGCTGGATTCAGAAGAAAGAAGACCTGACAGCAGAAGGGACAGTGTTCAAAGTCACTTGGCAGTGACCCGGGGCAAGGAAGCTGGATGCCCACTGTCGTTGGGTGATTTCAGGTGATCACGGGTGTCTTGACTCTTCAGCCACGAGGTCCAGAAGGTGTCGACGACAACCAGGAGCTGGATTCAGCGTGTCCCACAAATTCTGCAGCTTACTGAGGTGTCAGCAACCAGATTGGAGCTAACAAGCCTTGGCAACAGCAAGTCTTGTGGAAAGAGGAAAAAGTCAGCGGTGCAGACCAGCAAGGTCTGAGGGACTCACCCAGCAAGGGTAAGTCAGGGCAAGCCTGGAGCAACCAGGGGAGTCCTTTGGTTCTGTAGAAAAGTCTTCTGGGGACCCACAAGCCAACTGGCAAAGGATTGCAAAGACGCCTCGGGAGGATACACTCACCAGGAGCCCACGGTCACTCGGGATGAGGGAGGCCTCTGATCTTCGGAGGAAATCCTGCTGGAGGCTTGGACCACACGTAGTCCAATGCACAAGTTCGTAGCACGTTGTGAAGGGGTTGCACTTGACAATAGTGCACAGTACCCGGGTATTGCTGTTCCTCGTCACTCGTGGGGTCCACTTGCCTCAGCGTTGCTGGGGACTCACGATGGCCTTGGAGATGTCAGGAAATCTACTTCCAGGGCTACAGGGACTTTGGACTCCAGCGGGAGCGGGAAAGTTTGCGACTGTTGATGCAAAGTTTTGGTGCCTGCCAAGCAGGGGAGTCACTCCTTGACTCCAAGGGAGATTCTTCAGTCTTCCAAAGGTAGTGGAACGTCAAAGGTCCAGGATTCTTCTTCAGAGTATCATCCAGGGATATCTACTTTGCAATGGCAAGGGTTCCCTAACTTATACTACAAGGAAGGGAGGGACTAGCTCTATGACCACTCCTATGTGAGGGTCAGGGGAGTGGGTGGCTACACTCACTTCCCTTTGTCCAGTTTCGCACCAGAGCAGGGGCTGGTAGCCCCTGAACTGGTTTGAGCTGGCATATGCACAGAGGAACCTACTGCTCCCCCAGTGCAGGACTTCAAAGCACTCTAGGAGTGCACCCACCCAGCCCCAATACACTAAACCCTGTCTGGAAGGTGGTTACACCTCCCTGTGACAGGATGCCTATTGTTGGGCCTCCTCCACTGCGAGTTTCGGTCAGCAGCAGGAGGGCAGCCCAGTGTCTGTGCTGGTGGCATCCATTTTGTGATGCCAGGGCTCTTCAGGATTCTACCGTGTTTCCACAGTGGGTACATGTCTATCCCTCTAGAAGGGTGGGATCATACTCCCACACCAGTTACTGGTGTGGGGGTATGATTCCAAAGCATTTGACACCAAACACGACATGTTTTGATGCAGCCATCCCAAAGTTAGCATTTACCGCTAGGTTATAATGCACTTAAGAGTATATGGTTTAACCACATCCACAAACAGCTACAGAGAATGGACTCTGAGAGCTGCAGAGGGGCCCTGCTCAGGCAGAGTTACCCCCTCACATGGAAATCAAGCACCCTGCCCTCAGGATTGATAGGGCCTGCCTTAGGGGTGACTGATAGGTTTATATGTGTGTGTAAGGAGAGATATAGTTAACCTATACCTGAGCGAGGAGTGCTAACACTACCTCACCCAGGCTGCAATAGCAGGCCTGTGGTGTCAGATTTAGTCTGCTTCCCAGGGGTGGCATAATACATGCTTCGCCCCTGGTAGGCCTGTGAAGTACCTATGCCCTTGGTACCTAAGGTACCATATACTAGGGGCTCATAAGGTACCACAGTATCCAATCACTAGTGCATCTAATATGCACTCCAAGTTGTTTAGAGAGAACAGAGAGGCTGGGGCCCTGATTAGCAGGGTCTCAGCCAGACTATAGCCAGAAACCAGTGTTAACATCAGAAAAAAAGTGGGGGCAACATAAGTACAGATCCTACTCTCCTACACTGGTGTACAGTAATATGTGCTGTTTAATTTGCAAAACAATTGTTTTCCTGCCAGGCCTGAGTCACAAACAACAAATTGGTAACTTTCCTCAAATGGGCCTATTTTTGGTGCAAATTCTTGTTAAACTGGGCTTGTAAATTCTTTGTTTAAAACTCCTACAACTAAGTCTGGACCTTCCACTGCTTTCACAATATACTTGGTAAATTCAGAATTGTGAGGATTAAAACTCTCATTTTCAAATACAGCAACCTGTTGAACTAGGTTCTGATTTTGTTTCTGAAAATAATTCACATTTGCTCTGGAAAACTTATTTAAATTAATTTTAGCATTTTCCAAATTTTGTGGGAGCATCTGAGCTTGAACAAATCCTGCCATTGGCACCTGTTTCTGAACTGACATTTGCATTTGCTTAACTGGCATATTTTTCACCTGCATTTCTCTCTGTGTTTGCACATTTCCACTTGCTGCATAATTTTTAAATTTACATTTCTTCTTCCAATGCTCAAATCTCTTATAAAGATGGCAAAAGGACACTTTTTCCAGCAGTGCAACGTTCATACCTGAATTTGCACAAACCAAAACACCTTTACTTCCATCCTGTGTTCTTTTAATCTGTGCCCAATCAACATCCTTTGCTGGCACTCTGCCCTTCAGGAAAGTAATCACTGGTACGTTTTTCTCCATAACAACAGAAAATGATGGTGCATTTATGCAAACCTTTGTCATTGTCTCCTCGCATGGCCTTTGCACAACAACTTTAGAATCAAACCACAATTCAGTCTGCATGGCAATGTCAAAGAACATTTCCAAATTAATGCACAACTCTTTTAAATTTTCAACAAATCCATCAACTTGTGGGTACCACAGCATAGGTTTGTCCCTCCATTGTGGGAATGTGTTCAGAAATTCTGCAAGTTCACCTTTGTTCCGTGGCACATGAACATGCACTTCTCCCACCTTTTCTCTCAATGAGTAAGCAAAAGCTTCTCCCTCATCCTGTTTATTATTTTCCTCAACACGGTCTGGTGGTTTCTTTTTCTTCTCATGTTTTCTTGCCCACCTGTCTCCTAATTTCTCAAACCATTGCATTTGAAATTATATTTTATTATTTCTGCAATGTGCAACTGCATTCCTGAAGAACACATATTCTTATTTGCTTCATCATTCATGTGTACCCTGACATTTTTCTGAAATGGAAAGCTTCCTGAAACATCAATTTCATATTTTTGAGCCAAATCAGTCAGTCTATCATGTGTAATTACTGGACATGTAGCTGTTTCCTTACTCAGGGAAATTAATTATTTTTGCCTGCACTGGTTCACATTTTCATGATTTAAACAGAAGGGACTGTTAATTTCTTCATGTTTAAATGTTGATTTTAAAACACTAAGGGGGATATTCACAAGGATCTATTGTCGAGTTAAGTGCACTTTATCGCAGCCAAAGTTGCGATAAACTTATTGCCCCAATCAATGGTGTTACAGCCCACAGCACCAGTTTACCGGTGATAGCAGGCGCAAAAAACATCGCCACAGATGACCCCCGCAACTATCACTAATGAAATGCAGAATAGGCGTCCCCGTGCCAAAAGCCGCGAAAACACCACTCCACAAAACATTCACAACGACCAGCCAGAACTGCGATAAGAACACAAAACAGGCAATTAGGTGCTTTAGCAGCAGGAAAATAACACCTACTCTGACCTGGTGCAAAGGACCACAGCCTGCACCACAAAAGGGAGCACAGCCCACAGCCACATCGGAAGGGCAACAGATGCCATGAAGCCACTGGTCATGCGGCCCGGACGCCCAAGAGGGCCACAACACCCACCGCCACCACCCCAGGACCCCAACCCCCACCCGGAACACCCCCGCCGGACCACCACAGAGGCTGCGCAGACAAAGACAGCGTACCCCCAGGAAACGCACCAGCCTCACAGACCCAACACCTGATACTGTCATAGCCCACTATAGGCAGAAATGGACAACCATCCCATGCATCCTGACCAACATCGCCCAACATGCCGACGGCAACAACACAGCGGACAACCAATATCCCACCCCACACAAAGCTGCTGGCTGTGCTGCACCTGTTGGTCCCTGGTACCCCCAACCAACACCCACCAGAGTCAGATGAGTCTCACAGCCAGCCACATCCAAGTCCCTCACACCTGTCCTGGACATCACCATCAGCCTGGTACCCCAGTCCCTAAACGTCCAACACAATGCTCAGGATCCGCTGGAGACCAAGCAAGGACCATACGCCATAGCTGGATGCACGCACGTGTTGGGGCAATCCACAGCATACATGTCCTACCTGTGCCCCCTGGTGACACAGCACACAATCACCGCAACAGAAAGCACACGTCTCACATCAATGCGCAGGCAACATCCGAACACCGTGGAACCTCCACCAATCTCGCCTCCAAATACCCAGCCAGTGTACATGGTCCCTTCATCTTCCCACAGTCCAGCAGCAACCAGCGTTCCCAGGATGGCACCAAGGGAAATGCACAGCCCCCTGGCAAGTTCCAAATGAACACCCCACTCACCTCAACTCCACAACCATGCAACTCACAACCCTGGCAATGCACATGTCACAAAATCACAACCAAGATGCAAAACAACATGACCGCCCACCAGACACGACAGAACAACTCACAATGGTAACCTGGGCAAGCCGTGAACATGAGCCATCAACGGCATGGCACCTCAGCCACACACTAGCCGAATGTGGGGAGAGGTGGCAACCAGGCATGTGTGAAGGATGCAGGAGAACCATGATTGTGAAAGTACACAATGCCAAGAGTAGCGGAGATGTGCTGGATAGACCGCAGTATGCCGAGCACACCAATATCCATGGCGACATACACCTCTGGTGTATGGAGTGTAGTGGACGCAACCATGTCACCCCAGCCAGTGGGGGAGTTTGCGGCAATTTTGCCTTTTACGTCCACCCCGTAAGCGTAAGCAGAGTGGGATGGCCTGGCGTACTCCAGGCCAGTGTAGGGGTGTGAATAAAAAGCACGTAGCCCTGTGCGTGGTCCTCTTCCGGAAGGCCCAACGTCTCTGCCAGGGCAGCACCTCTCACCACGCCACGAGGCCGACGGTGTCCTCGTGAGCGGAGTTGCCTGCGATCCTTCCGCCTGCCATACCCAGGCCCGCTGGACCCCGAACCCATCCGGCCCACCCCTGTGCAGCCAGGCCACACTGATCACCTTTCGACACCGGCGTGTGTCAAGGAGGGCCCACCACGTGCCTGCGCAAGCTCCAAGCCTGAGGCCCACGACCTTGACAGCCTCTCAGACCATCACAGCCTCCACGACACAGGCCCGCTTTACTCCTTTCTCATTGACGTACTCTACTGCCGACTCCGGCCTACACCATGGTCAGGTAGGTCACACATTTGAAACTGAGTCTTGATTACACCATGGCAGTGAACATTATTTAAAGCAGAGTTCACTATACTCCCTTCGATGTGGTGCTACCAAGTTTGTGCATAGCATTACAACCACACGTGTCTGTGGGCCTACGGGGACTACTACCCTCGGCCAATGCTGTGCAAGAGTAGGTCACAGAATTGGAACTGAAAATCGATTATTCAAAGGCAGAATACATATCATCGCATGCAAGGAGAGGCGTAAGAGGATGACGCGTTGCAGTCTGGAGGAAATAGGATCATCCTTACGGAGGTGATCGAACACTACTGACAACTGCCCTGGTGTCACTCACTCTGTGCATCGCGAGCCAACAACAGGTGGGTGTGGGCCTCTGCTGACTACTGCCTTCCGCCCACACTACGGACAAGTAGGTCACACATTTGGAACTGAGTCTTGATCATACATTGTCTGTGTAGGCACAAAAAGGAAGATTCAACTTCACTGTACTCCCTTTGGTCAGGTGGCAGCAGCCATGTGCATAGCATCCCAATGACAGGTGGGTGTGGGCCATTGCTGACCGCTTCCTCCAGCCTACACTGCGGTCCAGTAGGTCACAGAGTCTTGATTTAGCGATGGTGGAGTTCATATCAGTGTACCGGCATCATCGGAGACTGCATTTTCTCTCAGCACCAGTGCCACTAAGTCTGTTCCCAGACATTCATGGCCACTCTCTGGTCGTACATTGGTGGCATCTGAGTCTATGGACTAGGGGCTAGTTTTTATCCTCATGTAGCTGATACCAAATTGGTGGTGAAAACGAGGCTGTCGCTTTCCACTCCACCATTTGCTGCTTCCGGATAACATCAGACCTTCCGTATCATGCCCTGGAGGACACCTTCCTCTGTCCCCCGCAAGACTCCGCCACATTCACCTTTGACATCAACGAGGACCCACTCACTGTGCATGGACCTACCTCAGTATACCAGAAATCACCGTCCCGTGGCAGGGTGCCTGTGCCGGCCACTTTGCATCCGGGACCACTAACTCTGTGCTGGTCAGGTCCGGGACCCCTTCTTCTGAGATATTGGATGGCCTCTGAGGCGATGGCCTTCGGGGCATCAATGCCATGTGTCTGTGGCCCTGCGCTGTCTGCTGCCTCCGGCCTCAACAGCGGTCCACCAGGGCTCACACACCAAATCGATTCCTGACCGGCCCGGACGTCGCATCACGGCAGGAGGCACACGCCACCACCGCCAGGACCACCTCCAACTGCCATCTGCCAGAGTCGAAACGGTGGTCCTGACAGACTTACGGAGTTGCTCACACCTGTCGTGGATGCCATCATCAGACTGATACCCTGCTTGGCAATCCAGGTGCCACTGACTCAGTGCACCGCAAGCCATCGTCCGTTACTGATTGAGTTTTGTGCTGTGGAGAGGTTACGCAGCGATGTCACCTCAAGCAGTGTGGGAGACCTGGGACATTGATGAGGAAGATGATGCAGGTATAAACCCCCCCACTGCATCTGCATCAGGAATATCTTGAAGGGACACAATCCGAGACTTTTTCTTCACATGGTCGCGCTCAGCTGTAGTGCCCAGACCTCAGTGCACTGCAACTCACGGACACTTCTGTTTGCTCATTGTGTGCCCTCTGGACTTGCTCAGGCTACGACCATGAAGGTCCGCAGTTGTCCCTGTGATACTGGTGTTGTCTGTTTACGTATTCATTGTGTTAACAGTTGTATTTGTTGCCAGCACCAACAACTCCCTGAGGGCTGGCTTGCTCCCACCCCACACACATCCAGCACAGGCGTCACTGTACATGTGGCCCTGCCAATAAAGAGGCCGGGCGCATGTGCCCGTAGCCAATTCAACATTATGTCTACGTGTGTCCCTGTGGTCTTGTTGTATGCATGGGGGCCCAGGGCCCTACGACATTACCTTTTGCTGTATGCAGCGGATGCAGGCATGTCACCCCAGGCATCGGGTTTGAGCTTGGACATGTAGCTTTGTCGTCACCCACTCAATTCATAAGGGGAGTGGCCTGGGCAGTCGTACGAAGAGCCAGCATGGGTGTGTGACTGATATGTGCGGGCCCCTGGGCCTGGTTGTGTACTGTGAATGTGCATCTGCATGTGTCTCTATGGCAGTGTGGGTCTCCTTTGTGGGGTGTATGTGGTCCCTGAAGGGTAATAGACACCAACATATGTGATCTAGGTAGCTTTCCATGGGTTCAGAGCCCACCCACACCTGTTGGGCCACCTCCTTTTGGCATGCTGTCACATGGCATTGGGTTGCCATGTGTGGGTGGGTGAAGTGTCGTGAGCCGGCTGTGCTTGCGGTTGCTTCCTGCTATGTGGTCTGTTGCAGGCTCTGTGTTCTCCTCTAAGTAGCTTGGCTGCCCGGGTCCTGGTGGTGGGTTGCGTGGGATAGCCATGAGCTGTTGTAGGGCATCGGTGTCGAAGGTGTGGTGGTCCTCTCCGGCATCACAGATGTGTTGTCTTCTGTGCTCTGCTGGAGGTGTTGTGTGCCCCTCTGCAATGTGAAGGGGAGATGCATGTTGACGTTGTGTTGACATGTATCTTTGCGCATTGTACTGGTTTACATGCAGACTGTATGACAATGTACATTGTGACTGTTTGGGAGGTGCTGGATTCTTCTGCGGGACAGTGTACATTTGGACTACATGACGGATGTGAGGTCGTACGCGTACATTTCCATTTCACAGTTTCCAGCACTGTCAGATGTAGTAGGCATGTTTCTGTGCATGTGCGGAGCCAGTTGTGTCCTCTGTTCTGTGGTGTCGGCTTTGCGCATTGTATCACTTTGTTGTCAATGTGGGTCTGCTGTTCTTGCTATGTGTGTGTGCTGCAGTGTGCCAAGGGGATGAGGGACATGATCCAGGGTAATTGTGGGTGTGCAGTGTGCTACACCTCGTTGTGCATGTGTGCCATTGTGTCCATCTCCCCCCGTCCCCCCAGTCCCTGGTTGTTACTCACCCTGTTGATGTTGTGTCAGGTCCTCTTGAGCTGTGTCCGTACTCCCTACTCCTTGCACCGTCTCCACACTGCACTCTGATGACTGTGGCCTCGGTTTCCTCCAGCTCCTCCTGTGGCGCAGGACTGCCACCTCCTGTCGTCTTTGCAGCCTTCCTGTTGGCAGCGGGTTTGTGCCTGGTTTAGGTTGTCACATCATGCCAGCGCCTCTTGGCCTCCTCGATTGGCCTCCTCGGCACTCCGACTGCATTCCAGGTGGTCTACTTGTGGGTCAGTTGCTGGTAGTGTTCTGTCACCTCCGTGACACAGATCTGGTTTTGCTGCGGACTGCACCCTGTCTTCCTCTCCCTCTTCTCCTCGGCCCTCCCCGTCCCCGTTGTTCCTTGCTGGTGGTCTCTGGGGGTTGTGGGGTTCGCGTTGGCCTCTGAACTCGGTCAGGGTGCATCCATGTTGCTACGTGCTTTGGCTTGTTTCTGGTGTGTTGTTTCTGTGGTTTTTATGGTGCATTTTCCCACCAGACGCATGCGATTTGCAGGCCTGTGGCTGGTTTTTGCTACTTTTTGTACCGCGATTGGCCTCATCGCATGATTTTTTGCGTTTGCGTTTCATATTTTTGCGGCGTGGGTTGATTTTTGCACGCCCATTTGACGTGTTATCTGGTGACTATCACATGCTACCACCGCGTTGTGAATACTTGGTTGGCACAGCGTCTTTTTCCCCCGATAGGCTGCAATGTTGAGAGTTGCGTTAAGCTACTCTTGCGGTAGTTATCACACGTTATTGTGAACATAGCCCTAAGCTGTTTCTCTTTTTCATGGTCTGGGTTAATTTGTTCCCCCATGCTCTCTATCTTTTTAATCACTGCTGCTTCTTCAAAGCAGGTTTGAAAAATCCCATCTTCAAATATATTCATTTTATTCTGGGCTATTGGTGTTGTAAAGACCATTTCTTTCCCACCTTTCAGCACTTGGACTGTCTGGGGTAGTTTCTATTAAATAATCTGTGAATTCTGAGATTCTGTAATAAACCCTGACCTAATTACTCCTTCTGCAGCTCTTCGAACCTTTTGAGTAGAGACCATATTAATTGGGACAGTCACAATTTTTCTAGGCACTGCCTGTGCATCTGCAGTTTGTAATATTTGGATTGAATCAGTCACATTTAAAGCAGTAACACCTGGAGATATCACTGCTGAATCAACAGATAGTGGGTCAATCTGGAATGTCTGCACAGTTCTCTCAATCTGTGTTTCTCTCTGTTTAACAGAAGCAGTAGCCCCTGTAGTACTTACTGGCACACTATTATCAGTATTTTTAGTTGGGACCACATAAGGTGGCGGACACTCTGTTAACAATGCATCCACTATTTCATCCCCTGAATCATTATTTATTTGAAGCTTTTTGTCATCTTTAATTTCCTTCTCCTGTATCTGGTGCTTTACCTTTTTATCCTCACTTGCTTTGTCTCTTGCTGCCTTTCCCCACATGCTTAAAGCTTCAAATTGTGCAGCTCTGGATGGTGTTTTTATTTCACATAACACTTCCCTTAATTTGTCAATAATTTGCAATTCAAAAGTATCATCTTTTGGAAACCTCAAAGGACCTTTTTTTTCAGTAATCTTTCACCATTGGCGAACCCACATGCATGAATTTTGTCCCAAATTGGTAGACATAAAATGCACAGGTGTTCCTTCAGGAGCATCATCAATTAAAAACTAATTTTTGCACTTTACCTCCCAACAGTTTCTTTAAACATTCAAACATTTTAATTTCTGCAATAGTTCAATGAAATTTCTTTTCTCCAATGCTGTCAGTTTCAATTTCAGTCAGTTTAACTCCTACTACTGACCCTCTCAAACAAAATATTACTGCAATATTTTTCTGAGTTTTCATAATCAAAATTCTGTTAGTAACAACATAAAAACATTCGCTGCTCTGTCTGTTCTACTAAACAAAGGATAGACTTCTTTTCACTGCGAGTAACACATTCGCTTACCCTTCACAAAGTTAGAACTTCCGTTTACTCTTCAAACACTGCGAGTAAATCCCTTCCGCTTACCCTTCACTCAAGCTCAGAAGAACCTGCTACTCCTTTGGTGTTACCCTTTCTAGGTTATGTAAGACCAACGTTTAACCAGCCAACTCTTTGCTATCATTCACTCTCACTTTTACACAGAAAATAGTCCCTAATTTAACACTGCCAGCCCTACCTAGCTTCTCAGTGTTATTTCAACAGACGAGTAACCTCAATGCAGTGTGGCTTCTGTCACCACCCGCTATTCATACTCCATGAATTTCCAGACAACATAAAACAAGACACTAACTTTTGATGTTAAGAACATATAATCAATATTCAAAAATTCTGTCCTATGAAATTACCAATATAATCAATAAAACCATCAAGTCAAAAATGAGCAACGCTTTCACCAACAGTCAAAACCCTTACTATTTTCAACACTTCAAAAATACATCCTAGCACATTAACAACATTTCACAACCATATTAATACTCACAACACTCCAGCAATCGCCTTCTTGCATTACCTTCCAGTACTGCTTTGCCAGTCTTCAGGCTCTGAGCATTGGAATCAGGACTTTCTTTTGAGAATCTGGACATTTATCTAACTTGGGCAATTATTTTCTAGCACTATTTAGGCTTTAAACTAAACTATGCTCCTTTTGGTCATGGTGTTAACCTTACCTCTGCTACCAGAAACTGATCCAGCGGTAATTTCACGGTAATTTCTCAATGCAAAACCTCATTTACCTCTAGTTTACTGCTTTAAAGGTGATGGACCTTTGCCACCGTGTATCACCTTCATGAGACTTTACATAAACATGAAAACTCAAAATGCAATTAATATTTCAGCCAATAAAGAGAATTGTGAGTATTTTTAAAGGGTTTTATTTTCTAGTTAAAAGTTAAGGTTCTCTCACCCTTTATTCATTAGTCAAATATCAATCAGGTTACAGAATTGAAAACAGGAAAAATAGAATTTATACCGAACATATTACAGACTGAATACAAAGGCATTCCATAAAGGAAGGAAATGAGGCATCAAATGTCAGTTAGAATTCTTTAAAGAGTTCAGGAAAATATAATTCACGATGAGTTTTGCAAGGCTAATCAATAATTAATAATTGGCAAAAATCTCCCATAAAGAGAAATAAATGCATAAGACAAATACATCTTTTCAAAACTAGTTAGTTAGTCAAAGCATAAACTTAGAGTTTTAGCATCTAAATCTAAACCTGTTCCATCAGCTGCTCTCTCTGCCCTGGTATGTTCATCTCTCTCTCTCTCTGTCTCACACAGAGAGGCTGCCCTCCCTTCACAAGACCACAGAGGAATGTGATCTGCCTTGCCAAAAATATGATGTGCAAGGTTAGCCTATGCCTCTCTGCCCCCTCCTCCCTCTATCTCTCCTCGGGCGCAATCTCCTCCCTGGCTGCACCTGCGACGTTCACGTACCTAACCCATATGATGTCTAGTCTCATCTGCTCCCTCTCCTCTCTCCTCCTATCTCTTCTAGTCCGACACGCCCCCTAAGGGGTCATTATTTATACTCTAATTCTTGCCTACCTACACGAATAATGTTTCAGTTTCAGTAGAAACTCGCACTGTGATTGGTTGGCATAGGTGACTTGAGGGTCTCACCATCCTGTTCTCATTGCAAATCCAACTAATACACGTTTTAACAAAGGAAGCGTTAAGTCTTAACACAGTAATATGTTTCACCATCAATAATTATACAAATATTGCAACATTTAATAGAAAGAATGTATCAGTCTATTTCCTTCTCGCTTTCACATCGCACGCAGGGATGACACTCTCCCACAAACACTGGTACATTGGCACGATGACAGGAGTGTACAGTTCACTGTGGCCTTGACCCATGTGTCTTCACTTGAGGCACTTGGCAGTTCTGCGCATGCGTCTCTCATTCAGTACACTGCTAACAATTCTCAGCCATGCTGGATTCCCAGGCAGCCATTTTATGGTGGGCCCAAAAACAAAACAAACACCCATTATGTTTACCTCCCCCATACTAGTACCCTGTATTAATTATTACCAAGCGAAAGCTATTCATTTAAAGCAGCTTTTCTATTATTTGTGCACAACATGCAAAAATGTGCAATGTACAACATAGCATAAACATGCTCTTATGCAAATGTTCAAAGCGCAAACAATTAATACATACTCATAGCAACATGCTCTAATGTTTTAAATAGCTTTTCATGCAAAATGCGTTTGCCCCACATGTAGTGTTGGTGCATGGTTGATTAATTAATATACATTATAAAAAGATGTGTTATGAACTGAATATGTATTGTCTAAATATGCAACAAAGTCAAAGTCTCTTGAGACGGGAACAGGGAGTGTAGATCTTATCTTCAAAGCTAAAGAGGAAACTGAAAAAACTAGTTTTCTACACTGCAAAAACACGTTAATTCAGCACAATTGTGTGCTACTTTAAAAGTTCCCAAAAAATATTCTCTAAATGAAATGTACATTCTATAGTGAGGTGAAATCTAAACTAAACACATGTTTACCACCCTTGTTTTTTCAATTGAGCATGGTTTTAAATGAAAGCATTTCAGACTGAAAGCATTTTGACCAGGCCTCATTTCATGTCTTTCACTTTGCATGCACCAAAAGTGCCACTTTTAAAAAGCATTTGACTAGGCCTCATTTCATATTTCATGTGCCATATGTTTTCACTTGCACCAAAATCTGCGTGCCATTTTAAATGCAGTCTGTCTGAAACACAAAAATAAAGCAATGCCTGAATCCAGATGAAATCTGAGCTACATCAGTAACAAGCTCATTTCATTGAGTCCCTCACTAACCTTTTCTGGTAGCCTCTTGCTAAAAATTTGTCTCTCATGATAATCGCTTTGATGTCAAAATCCTTGATGCTGGTACAGTTATGCTGTTTTTTTGGGCAGGAGGGTGAAAGCTTTCATAATGCAGCAGAGTGTTGCGTGCTGTTGGTTTGGTATAGAGATCCTCAGCTAGTGTTCCTGCCTCATTTTTGATGATCACATCTAAAGATTCCACCCGATCACTACTGACATTACTTGTAAAGAGTATATTGCTGTCACACAAGTTAATCCAGGCCAAAAATTGTATCAAGTTTTCCTCCATATCAATCCAGATGAAGAATATATCATTTATATATCGTGACCATTTGGTCACTGATTCGAAAAATTGTGCTATCTCATTATAGATTAACTTCTTCTCAAATAGAGACATGTATATAGTCGCTACTGTTGGGGCACAAGAGGCCCCCATGCTGACACCCTTGTAAGCAGTGATGAACCACCTCACTGCTTCCAGTGCTCCCTGTATTAGTATGTTGCTATATAATGCTTCAATGTCCATGGAAACCATGAATTGTGTACTGGCATGAAAGGTGGTATCTTCTTTCAAATTAATGATATGCCTGGTATCTTGGACATACGCTGGATTTCAGGATACATGGAGGCGTAAGATGGCATTGATATATTTGGAAAGAGGTTCAGTAATGGCACCTATGGTACTCACGATTGGTCTATATGGAGGGTCCACTTCGCTCTTATGTATCTTTGGGACTCCATATATACAGGCCATTTTTGGGTGTTGCGCATTCAGGTATTTCCACTCTTTTTCGCAGATGTGGTTGTCTTTTAGGGCTTTGTTGGTCAATCTACTTATTTTGTGTTCGGTATTGGTTGTAGGATCTCGTGTGGTAGGTAGGTAGAAATTCCTGTCTCCTAACATGACTTCTATTTTAAAAACGTATGTGGAGGTGTCAAGAATGACAATCCCTCCACCTTTATCACAATTTTTGATTGTGATTGTGGATGTCTGTTTAAGATCTTCCAAAGCTTTATATTCTTCTCGATTTAAATTGTACGGTGTTATGGTAACATATTTGGTTGCTTTGGTGATTTTTTCATACACCACCTGTTCGAAAACTGCCACTTCAGGTGGCAGTAGGTCGGTTGAAGGTGTAAATGTAGACTTGGGAGCAAGTCCCGACAGATTTTTATATGTAACCGTCATGTCTTGGTTGGAGAAGAATACCTGGAGGCGGATTTTTCTGAAGAACGCCATCAGATCACTGAATAGCTTAAATTTATTGAGTCCCGAATGTGGGGCAAAAGTCAAGCCCCTAGATAGCAATGAATAGGTAGATGTAGTAAACGGAAAGGTGCTTAAATTGAATATGGGGATGTTGTTTATTCCCTCCAATACTGTGCATTACGGGTCACCAAGTATTGGTTGTAATCCATCTGTCAATTTCCCCAGAATCTCTGTCGGTATTGGGGTCTCCAGTTTCTCCTTCTCGTAAACCGCCTTCCTAAAAAAAAGGCTGTTCATTGCATTGTGTCTTAGCATTGTAACCATTGCTTCTAGGGTCATATTGGTTGGGGGACCCTCATTTTCCGAGTCAGAAGTATCACAAAATGTGGTCACTTTACATTTTTGTTGTCTATTTGGAAACTGTGCAGTACTTGTATCATCTATTTGATCATAATAATGATCTGCTAAGTACGGGTAGGTGTTTTCCCTATTGTAGAATCTGATGTCTTTCTTCAATTTGGTTATTTTCCGTGAGATATTCTGTGTATGAATTGAGATCTCTGTCTATATCCTCCAACTTTTTCTTGGCCTCATCCAATGCAAAGACACTTTTGATTTTACTCTCAAGCTCTAATATCTCTGCTGCCAGCTGTTGTATCACTTCCCTGGCAGTTTCGACAATAAGCATCATGAAGTCACGTGAGCAGTGGTTAGCTATCAGTAAACACCGCTCCAAGAATTGTTTGATCTGAAAAAACAGACCTGGGATGTTTCTTACTCGGAGACCTTGGGAAATAACCCCCACCTTAAGATACTCCAACGTGTAATGTCCGTGTAGTTCGATTCTTTTTTCTTAGTTGTAACAGATTATTCGTGTCATTGTTTTTATCTGAGTTAGTAGATGTCTGTTGACCGAAGCTGACTGAGCTTCCAACCATATTAGCAAACTCCTCGTCTGAAAACCTGAAGGTCTGCATATTTGCCAGATTGGCAGTTGGATGAACCCCCTTTCAAAAACACCCACGAGCTTTTTTGGGGGGACAGACCCTAAGCCCTTCACCAAATAGAAGAACACCCAATGTAAAGTGAGAAAAGAAAAACCAAAATATTTAAACCCTAATGTAAAATACTCATACGTGAATCAGAAAACATCAACAAAAGAACACAACTAGGTGGTGACAATGAATAAGTTACCTATTTTGTAATTGGATACATCGCACAAAGCACAAACCCCTCGCAGACAGGATGCAGGAACAATAACTGGGAAAGAACTGGGGCCCCCGTATACAGGATAAATACGCCCTGACAGGGAATAAAGAATAACATGAAAAGACACACCTGGGCAAGGTGAATAACAAGTATTGCGGGCAGGAAAATTTCAAAACAATACAAAAAATTTAATAATTGCAATAAATGTTTCAAATATTATCAAAAAAAGATGTTTATTTTTTTATATATAAAAAACTAATTTTGCCATAATTTCTCAAAAATCATTATTGTAGAGAGAAGGCAAATTCTTTTTATAAGATATATTTTTTATGTATAAAACCTTTATTATAAGCATTCAGTGCGATCATACAGAATGGAAATGGTACAGGATATAATACAAAGAGAGTCTGTACGGCTTAAATCATTACACCAGAGATGGTAACAGGTTCCATGATCAAGATATAACATTGTAACAGTAGATGACCATGATATACAGAGACTGGCGGTATGTTGTCACACTACGCGCATTTCGGCATGGCTTTCATCAGGACTCCGTCACAGTAATCACTGAATGAAATATATGACAAAATTAAACACTGGAATAGAAATGCCTGCTTTTTTCAATTGATAAGAGTACAAATATCAAAGAATATGGTAACGTCACGGATGGCTAGATAAATCAGTTGTGTCTCTTGTTGATGGTTTCAATTATGTGGTGGCTATCAGCAACACCCAAAGTGATTCAAACATACATGCAACAGTGTGAAGATACTGTGAAAGATGGGGAGCTTGTTCTCTACATGCAGCAAAAAGATGTGAATACATATATACAGAATAAGCTAAAAATCCAAGCATGCTTCTATCACTACAGATGTTCATTCATGCAGAAGTTGTGTCTGTTAGAAGTTGATGGTATCGGTCATACCTGTTGATAGATGATATAGATTTAGAAACCGCCAGGCAGGCCAATAATTACAGCCAGAAACAGTTTATTAGAGCATACTTCGCAATATGTGGACTTTTTTCTCCAAGACTCAGTGAAATCCCTACCATCATACGTACGTGATACTGGTGATTTCTTAAGAAAACTTCATGATTTTGAATGGAAACTTGGTTACTTGTTCATAGCATTGGATGTGAATTCACTATTCACCAGTATTCGACACCCAGATGGACTGAGAGCAATGAGATTTTATTTGGAGAAACTACCTGAAATTACAGTTAACTAGAAGGAGATGCTAATAGAGATGGTGGAATTTTGCTTAGTAATTAATGTATTCATGTTTAACAATTTAATGTACAGACAAATCAGAGGAGTAGCCATGGGAGCAAGCTTCTCCCCGAGCTATGCATGTTTGCACATGGGTTGGTGGGAGGAGCTGTTTCTCAAATCCTAAAACAGGCAGACAATGACAAAGAATGTCAAAATGTGGTTAAGATTCATTGACGACCTGTTTGTGATATGGGATGGCAGTATTGATGATGCGAATGATTTTGTCAAAGCACTAGCATTAACAACTTGAATTTACGGCAACCATCAGTGCCACAGAAGTGAGCTTCTTAGATACTAAGATCTATGTATGTGATAACAAGATTGAGTCCAAATTAGACAGCGGGAAATTCTACACTACATGCTATCAACTCCCATGCCAAGCATTTGATAAACAGTATCCCCTATGGGGAGATGCTTCGGCTGAGGTGGATTCACAGTAATGATAAGGATTTAAGAGAAGCTCAGTCTAGCAGTATGTGAGGTTCCTTAAGAGAAGATACTCTAGAAGAGTGATAGACAGTGCTATTCTAAAATCTATGCGTAAGGACAGGTTTGAATTACTTTAATCAAAACATCTTAGCAAGGCAATAACCACAATTCAACCTACAGAGTGTGATAGTGAAACTAGCAAATATTTTTGAATTATCATACAATACAGTCTACAACACAAGGAACTCCAGTCTATCATTACATGAAACTGGCCCATGGTACGAAGTGACCCCATTATTGGGAAGAGTCCACCGACTCGACCATCCATCACTTTTAGTAGAGGTCTATCAATGCGGGATGAACTGGTGAAGACCAGCCCAGAGGTCATTGAGAATACAAATTGGCTACAGACACACATGGGCTTTTTCAGGTGCAAAACCAGCAAGGCGTGCCAGCAAGGAGTAAACATACACGACACCATTCAGCACCAGAAGCATAAAGATTACCAAGCTTCTGACATGCAAGACGGAATATGCTGTATATGTTTTAATCTGCCCGTGCAACCTACAATATGTAGGGAGCACCAAATTACAGGTGCATAAAATAATTTTATAAACACCTCAGGGCGATTAACAATCACGATAACATGAATCTAAAAGCCAAGATCATAGATATATTGTGATTGACACAGTACCACCAAGCAGGAGAGGTGGCAATAGGGAACAACGGTAGCGTCAGTTGGAAACTCGATATATTTTAGAACTGAATTCCAAACATCCGTCAGGGCTGAACGTAACCGAGGACATTTATACATGCTTATGAGCTGGTTTTAATGAGTATTTGAAAATATACATTTTAAGTAAATTTGATTCACTTATTTATTTATTTATATATTCATATGGATGTAAAGTTTTAACCTGGGCCTTATGTATATGTTTTGCATTGACGGTTAATTATGGTATTGGGATGTTTTAAAATCTGGTATTTTACTAAGATTTTACAAATTGATATAGATATTTATTTATGAATGATTTTATCAACATATTTAATATTTTATATTTAATATTATATTTTACATCTTCTATACATTGTTTACTGTATCCGACAACAATACAAGAGGGACTCAATGGCCAATTTGCACAATACAAAATAGATATGCACATTTTGCACATAAAATAATAATCTTGTTATATATTCTATAAAACTTGCAACTTTGCGCATATATATCCATCTATCAAAATAAATATATATTACCATCTAGTATTCATACTGACATTAGTGGCATCAATTTATTTGTAATTGCAATTCCTATATAAATAAATCAATAAATCTCATTTAATGCCAATTACTCAGCAAACCCACATGTAACAAACGTATAAGGGACTTGAGCCCTAATGTAGTATATTGAGGCTCCAATATCACCATGCGCCAAAAAAGAACATCAATGGATATATATTCATATAGTTATAAGTGACTCATGTCAACTTTTACATTCACTTAGGGTTTAGATGATTTGCACATTTGCACTTGCAACACAACAAGCACTTTACTTTTTTATTATGGTTAACTAGTATATACGTCAGACATAATCCATAGGAAAAACGGAATAGGTGAAGATGACTATATATAATCCATTGCCAAATACCGTGATGAAATAAACGCATTTTTTGATTTTGGTTATTTGCAACAATCAAATTAGTTGACACAATTTACTTTAAATCATGCGTTGTTAAATTGTTAATAGATTTGTTGAAATTGTGTGTCCTCGAATTGGGAACATGTAAAAGGTTATAATTGAGAGAGGGAGAGAAAAACAAATACAATTGGAGGAACTACAAATGTAACTTTTCTGTCTATGGTGGATTTTGCACATTTGATTTTAATTACGCTTGCACTTGTCACTTTAAAAGATCAAGAAAAATGTAGAACTGTGTTATGTGATCAAGGCTCCCGAGTGAGCTGAAACGCGTCACGCTGACTTGATTTGTACTAAATAAAACTATTTTGCACTTACCTTCGTGTTCCGGACCCATTTTTAGAGTATCCAGTGAGTGAAACGGAGACAAATTGATATATATATATATATATATCTATATATATCTATCTATATATATCTATATATATCTATATTACCTACTGGCGGTCGCCAGTAGGTAGTTATAGTTAGGACCCTGTTTCCATAGGAAATCCGCAACATTCTATTTTGAATAACTTTGGCGCCGGTCGACGAATCCTCGCGAATTTCTCAAAATAGGTGGGGCGCTACGCTCCGCTCCTACCCTGAAAGTCTCGGGGGGATTCGTCAAGCGGGGGCTGAGATAAAAGGGGGGTCCCAAAACACGTTTTTCCCATGCATTTTTCCATAGGACCTTTAGACAGGGCTACAGCCCGAACGGCTGAACAGAATTACTAGAAATTTGGCAGAGAGGTAGTCCTCAGGTCAAGGAAGTGCCTTTTGTAGGTTTGGTGTAAATCTGTTCAGTAGATTCTGAGAAAATAGCCTTTAAATCAATATATATATCTGAGCCAGCTTACGGTACGCTTACCGTAAGCTTACCGTACGCGTACGGTGGCGTGCGCGAGCGCGATTCTGATTGGCTGTTAGATCTTAGTAAACATTCGAATCGGCCGAAACCAGGAAGCGGCGGCCGCCATTTTCTCTCTCGCACTCTGAGGGGGGGGGCTGTAAACAAAGGCAAAAAACATATAAAGGGGCTGTTTAGACAGCGCCCATGCACATAGCCATGTTAGTTGAGTCCTCAAAGATCCCCCAAGGCCAAAAACGGTAAATTTTTATTTTTTGAAAATTTCGCCGATTACGCTTACCGTACGCGTACGGGGCGCTTACGCTAAAAATTTTAATAAAAAAAAAAACACTCTCTGTGCATGGCATATTATTGTCATCACTTACAAATTAAATTTAACAGATTACCTATCACAAGGAAGCGCATAATATGTCCTCCATGTGCGCACGGCGCGTAACGTGGGCACGCGGTGCGCGTAGCGCACTGCGTGCCCACCTTGCGTGTACGGCACTAACTGCGTAAAGTGGGCGCGCGGAACGAACTGCGTTAAGTGGGCGTGCACGCCACGAATGGCGTAAAGTAACTTAGCATTTAAAAAACCGTACAAATTCACTGAAAAAACCATAGGTTTCACACACGTTATAGTTAGGAATTAGCATTTAAAAAACCTTGCTAATTCAATGAAAAAACCATAGGTTTCACACATGTTATAGTTAGCTGGAAATTTTACTGATAAAAAACCAATGAAATTCCCCCGTTATAGTTACTGTAGGCAACTATAACTCACGCGACCGTAATCCTCTGGTGATGACATATGTGTCTTTATGAAAAAAAAAAATTTGTAAAATATGTATAGCTAAAATTTAATGGAAGAAGACATGGGCAAATAAGTGTCTAAATACAGTATTAGCATCAGCAGAGGATTACGGTCGCGTGAGTTATAGTTGCCTACAGTAACTATAACGGGGGAATTTCATTGGTTTTTTATCAGTAAAATTTCCAGCTAACTATAACATGTGTGAAACCTATGGTTTTTTCATTGAATATATATATATATATATATATATATATATATATATATATATATATATATATATATGAACACCAGCTCCAGTTCCCAGTCAGATCCTGGACACCAACACAGAGACTCCAGTAAACAATTAAAAGAGATTTCTCTCTATTTCCATTTCATTTGGTAACGTGTTTCGCCTGTTTCCACAGGCTTGCTCACTCCAACAACGCTGCCGCCATATTACTTGTTTTTAAAACCACAGATTCCCAATCATGTGGGTCGCTGTCTCCATAGCCATGGACGACAGACTTCTTTACCACATCGTTTATAATTACAATTCAGAGTGCTATATATATATAGTGTTTCGCTGGGAACTGAAGTCAACCAATGGCAGGGCGGATCAAATAAAATGTGAGGGGATACTTGTCCTAGACATACAAAAAAAAGAAGAAGAAGAAATACAAAAATGGGGATGTCATGTTCAATGATGGGCCAGTAAAAATGTTGTGTGATTCTGGCGCCAAATTAACACTGGTCACCAAGACTTTTTACAAGCAGCACTTGTTTGGCAAAGTGAACACTGTTCAAGCCTGATATAAGGCCCAAGGTGTATGGGGCAGAGCCCATTGACTTGCTGGGTTACTTCTGGAGTACAACTAAATTTAGATATAGAGTTGTCGCAGCGAAAGTTTATATTTCTGTGAAAGGTGACTTGCTATTCCACCAACAAAACCTGTATGTATACTTGGATCCCAACAAGAATCCATCTGTTTACGTTAAAGAGATGCCACCTGTTAGGTCCATCTCAAGTGGGATTGATGTTTGTATGAGAGAGTTTCCTGGGGTTTTTACCAATAAGCTGGGTTGTCTGAAAAAGTATTATCACTTGATAAAGTTCAAACCCAATGCTTCACCGAAAGTGGTGAAGGTCAGGAGTGTTCCGTTACTTGTAAAGGAAAGCATGAGAATAAGTTGGATAAACTTATTGAAAATCATATTATACAAGAAGTCGAGTGTCGTTATCCCAGGTGGTCATGGTTAGGAAAGCTAATGGGGAGGCCAGACTCTGTGGGAATTTGAAGGAACTCAAACAAGGCTGTGGTGGTGGATCACCATCCACTTCCCAATATAAGTGAAATTTTGAGTTCTCTTGATGGTACTAGGCATTTCTCCTCTCTGAACTTAGCACCACTTACCACCAAATAAAGTAGCATTCTTTGTCCCAGGATTTAACAGGGTTTGTGATGTCTTTTGGTACCTTCAAGTTCTTGAGAATGCCCTTTGGGATGATTTCAGCCGCCTCTGTGTTTCAAAGAGCGATGGAGAACATTCGTCGAGGGATTGAAGTGTCAAGGTATAACAGGACGACATTTTAATTTATGGGACTGATCTGAAGGAACATGACGTCAGTTTGAGAAAAATCTTGTTGAAGCTACATGATGCTGGGCTGACTTTGAGAGCTGAGAAATGCAGGTTTGATGTCCAAGAAATCAAATATTTAGGACATTCAGTAACGATGTCTGGTATCAAACCAACGTCTGCCCTGGAGAACACGATCAGTAGTCTTCTTTAAGCACCGTGAAATAAGGATGAACTGGTGAAGTTTTGCGGTATGGGCGAATTTCATAATGAATTTGTGATAAAGTTTGCAGAGAAAACTTCCTGTATGAGGGAGTTGTTAAAAAAGGGGAGAGAATTCATATGGTATCAGGAATGCAATAAAGAATTTGAATGTGTAACTCTGTTTGAATGATGCGCCCACTTTAGGAAGCTTCAACCCGAGAGATGAATCGTACATCATGACAGACGCAAGCTCAAGTTGCTGGTAGACGCTAAGTGCAAGCAGCGCTTCCGTTTTTAAATTCTTAATTGTTTTAAATACTGTCACTTGTACTGCCTGAGCACCGCGCCGAGTTTTATTTACCCCACATTGTATGTGTGAACCTGCTCGAACGTTTCAAAGGGCTAAGGGCATTCTGAGGGACAGGGAAGTCGGGGGAGTTAATTCTGTGTGGGAGTACTATTGTGCTCACCTAGAATCTCGGCTTAGCGTCGCTCCCCGGTCCACCACAGCTCTGTGCTGATTTAGTGGAGGGAGTATCGACGCCAGATTCTTACCTACTTCCGGTGTGCCACTGACGGGCTGTATCTCTGGAGGGAGACGGTCTAGTCTCCTCACAAGATTACCCGGTGAACACTACAAATACAGCAGATGGCGCTGACGCACAGCAGGCGCACCAGCGGCGCGCCAAAGGCAAGCCCGTCTGCGCCCGTCCACACCCTACCTGGACCAGGGGCCAGAACCCCTGGTTCACCTCCCACCGATCATTTTCATTCCTCCAGTGCACAGCTGATAGCATTGAATTCCACCTTAGACCCAAAATGTGTACACTCTCTCCGGACTCAGTCATCTCAATTAAAATGTTCCCACTGTCAGTTTCAATTGCTTGCATCTACGAATTCTCTTGCATTTCAAGGGCAAATATACAATCTACTCCTACTCAATTGTAGATCTTTGCCAAAGCACATTAGTGAAATCTCAATACTTCTAAAGGAAGAAGCCCCTGAGGCTTTATTCCTTACAGAAACATGGCTCAATTCCAGTTCAGAGCGGTTCAAGCCGTCCCTCCAGGTTATCTGATACAGAGAATGGATAGGGGGACAGGCAAGGGCGGAGGGATTGCTATTGTATATAGGGAGTATATGACTTGTCGCCTACCAGGCAGCCCATTGTCAGACTGTGAAAACATTCATTTTTCGCTTGGATTCACACCCACCCTCACATTCTCTGGCATTCTTATTTATCGACCTCCTGGGGCAATAGGCCAATTCGGCAAGACCCTGCTAGAAATAGCCAGTAATCTTGCGAGCCGCGCCGCTAATTTCACACTTCTCAGAGATTTTAACCTTCACTTTGACGACCCGTCCGCTTCATTAGCCACAGAACTGATTCAGGATCTTATGACCTACCATTTAGTCCAGAAGGTCCCTTCAGCAACACATGAAAAGGGTCACCTCCTCGATCCCATCTTCTCTAATTTGGAGAATTTAGAAGGGAAGAAACCCATCCCACTCCCATGGTCAGACCACTCTTTGATTCTCTTTCAGTGGATACATCTCAATACGATACCTGGCGTTGTTCCGCCACGTACTCAAACCTGTCCATGGTTTAAGCTTCCCTTGGAGGGCTGGATATCAGAGTTGGAAAACACTATACCTCCCCCTGATATTGATCCAATAATTGCCAATAAAAACTTTGGCAATTGGATTGAGAGGTCCCTCGATCTGGTGCTCCCCAAAGTTTTAACCCAGTAGAAAACTGGCCCTAACAAGGCCCAGTGGTATACTCCCGAACTACATATCCTAAGCCAACAGTGTAAAAAAGCAGAAAGAGCGTGAAGGAAAGATTTTTCTTCAGAAAAAAAAAGGGAATATAGGTCAATCATTTGCAGGTATAAAGCAGAAATAAAAACTGCCCAAGCTTCCTACTATGAGGGAAAGATTATTTCAGCACGCAACTCCCCTAGAGAAATCTTTAACATTGCCTCGAAGCTAATGAAATCACCTAGCCCGGTGGTTCCATCGGATTCATCTAGTCGATGTACTGAATTGGCTAATTTTTTCTCTTCCAAAGTCCAGAATATTCTTAAGATTCTCCCTCAAGAAGTCAGGAATGTCTCTAGCATAGACACGAGCGATAGTGGGCCGTTAGGACCTTAGGAACTAACGATCCCCTGTATGACTGGCTGGGACATGAAGGGCCGTGGGCAGTTAGAAAGTCAGGAATTAACGTCCTTCCCAAAGCTAACACGGGAACGTCTCTTAGCAATCCTAGCATCGAAAAAAGTGGATCCCCTCTAGACCCAGCCCCTCCCAATATTCTGTCGCTGGTTGGACCCACCATTGCCTCCACTGTTACCTACCTAATAAATTCCTCACTGGACAAGGGTGTGGTTCCTTCAGAATGGAAAAGGGCAATGGTGCGTGCATTATATAAAAAATAAAAACCTGGACCCTGCTGAGCTGGGTAACTATAGCCCTATCTCGCTCCTGCCAGGAATCGACAAGATAGCGGAGAAACATGTAAATCACTCCCTCTCCGCCTTTCTGGAGTCCAATGGTGTCCTCCACCCTTCTCAGACAGGCTTCCGCCCTGGGCAAGGAATGGAGACCGCAATACTATCAGTGGTGGAAGAAACCCAGAAAATCCTGGACGCAGGAGGAGTGGCTGCAATAATCCTCCTCGACTTGAGTGCGGCCTTTGACACAGTTGATCATCATGTCTTGTTTCACCGCCTCAGGAAAGCTGGAGTGAAGGGAACAGCGCTATTGTGGCTGCAGTTCTTTCTAGAAGGGAGATCCTTTCAGGTCTTTGAGGGCAGTACCAATGATGGAGCAGGTAGTGCAAAATTTTGTATACCGCCTCTATTTTGCATGAAAGTATTAATTGAATAACCTACTTGTTATAATTTACCAATAGTGTGCTGTGATATATTAAAATTAACCAAGCTGCATACACAAATTACACGTGGGAACTTGCTATTTGCATGGCAAAATAACTCTAATAAATAAAATACGTACGCATACTAACAGTAGTATATGTAATAATTAGATATTGCATGCTTTATGTTGCTTTTGTGACGTTTGCACCTTCGTGGAGGACCGTAAAGGTGAATATACTGCTTTAAATGTCGGTATATGCTAGGAAAATACTAATACATAAAGGGATTAGTGAGGGTATAACATTAGAAGCATCATTTCTTTGTATTAATTACTCTTTTGTGTTTGTTTCGCTTAAGTTGACATTTTGGCCTATCGAAAACATGGCGGCAGAGACTGAGTTCAAAAGTGGCCACCGTCTCATGAAGCGCGAAGTTTACTGCGCAGAATCGGATGGCTCCGTGAACTTCCTAACGACCTCTGTACACGCCGTTCCAGTCAACGATAGGTTATTGGTGGACTGCCAAAAGACCCCGGATATTAGAAACTGGTATAAATGAACAATGGACCTTTTAAACTAGAAGTCGAAATATTGCAACAATCGGAATTTGGTCATAACCGGAAACATATCAACAAAATCCATGTGAACCTGGACTATAAAAAATTGGACGTTTTTCCCTGACCAATTGGAACCTTTCTCCGCCCAAAAAATGTTTCATGTTATCCCGAAATGTATTATAAAAAGAGTAGTAGATTAGGGAGGGGCTATGTTATTCTTTCCAGACCTTTTCGATCACATTCGGCGGTTATTATGACTGCACACCCTCTTTAACCCCACAGGCGATGACGGATGCTGGCACGATTTCTGGTCCTTTGATGATCTTTGGAACTGTAACGTGCTGAGCAAAGGACTTTCGGATTTGGCCTGTTCTTTGGACAATTTAACGACAAAATTCGATTATGCTGAACCAATGGAATAGAGAAAACCCAGATAGCCAGAATAGGTAAATATGGTGTTCTGCGATTTAATTAAATTGATCTAGAAAATCTAAGATTTGAAGAGACAAATGCTGATTTAATGAAATTTTAGATAAACAAATATTGATTAACAGAATTTATGAGTTTGTGGTTCTTCGTTAAAGAGAATAGAGGATTCTGAGTCTTAAATGTCTTTTAGCTGGTTCTAAATCACCATCAACCAATCCAACTATTTGGTCCGATCGACCAAGTGGGCGGAGTGCCTTAATGTTTAGTTTTAGGAATCTATAGGTGGTGAATGTTAATGTATATGATGTAAGATAACTTTTCTTTCCCTATAGGTTATAAGGTTCTCCCACCCACATGTCCAGCGCATCATTCCCCCTCCTGTGTGCAGACCTGTGAATGAGAAACGCGCATGTGTTGGTGTTATGGGCCCCACCAATTAATGCGTGTGTGAATTAGTTAGTGTGACGGCGGGTCTGCGACGCAGGGAGGGTAGTTGTGCTCTCACTTTTTCCCCGAGTTGTTGTTTGAGCTGGATCAGTTTTTCCTGGTAGCAGAGTTATGGTTTTATTGCATTGGTTTGGTGATAATTACTTGTAAATTGCTTATTGATTATGGACTGTCGATAAGTATAGGTTAATGTATTAACACTCTATGTTGAGTCACGTTGCGTTCCATGTTGTTTGACGACTTCTGGGATGTAGGAAATCGGAAGTTTGTAACGATTCCGTAGTAGAGCAGAGGTAAGCACTGTTCTCGGGAAAGACGGAATTGTTGTTGTTGCCCTGTAGATACACGGGGAAAAACGTGTGACGATTGAAGT
Source organism: Triturus cristatus (assembly GCF_964204655.1). Lineage (NCBI taxonomy): Eukaryota > Metazoa > Chordata > Amphibia > Caudata > Salamandridae > Triturus > Triturus cristatus. The sequence goes on along the minus strand of NC_140579.1, from coordinate 490,926,065 downwards.
TGCACGACGCATTGTCTGGGTTCGATTCGGTAACTTCGTCGTGTGCTGTCATTAGGGACATTTGCTATATGAGAGAAATGTTTGGTAGCGAAGGTCATCTGTGAAATTTTGGTCTTAAGTACCAGGAGTCCAAAAGGAGCTCTGATTACGTTTATCATTGTAAAGGTAATAGGTGTTCCCTAAGCTTGCTAGAAGGATAAAGTAGAGGAAAGTGCTACATTATTAACAAATGAAATAATTCTGTATTAGGGCAGAGGAAAGACAGGATTCTGTGTGGATGAACTACATTTTCCGTATGAATGTGTGTAAATGAAATACCATTCAGGTTAATTGTGAAACTCTGGTTTTAATTCTCAGGAGCATTGGGTCTCCAACAGGTGTTTTATTTCTGGAGAAACGATTAGCTAATGCTTGCTAGAAGGGTGAAGTAGGGGGAAGTGCTACTCTATCAACGGAAGTAACGATTCCGTAGTAGGGCAGAGGTAAGCGCTGCTCTCAGGAAAGACGGAATTCTTGTGAGAAAGGTCAGGACTATCCTTTGTTAGCGGAACAGATAATGGTGGCGTTTTTATGTTGTTACTAACAGAATTTTAGTAAAAAGTGAATGTAAAAAGATTACCGATAAATTTTGTAAAGGAGGGGTCAGCAGGAGCAGAACCAGCAGCAGCGAGAAAAGTTGACGTCAGAAAGACATAGGCGGTCCAGATTGGTGCGTTAGTGTACACTGCGCTAGGAGTGGAGAATTACAGGGTGACGTAGACGCCCCGGATTGGTGCGTTAGTGAGAGTCGCGCTGGGATTGGAGGATTGCAAAAGTGACATAGACGCTCAGGATTGGTGCGTTAGTGTGAGTCGCGTTACGATTGGATAGAACAAACAAAATAGTCGTAGAAGAAAACTAGCGATACAGAAAAGAGAAAATGATGTATCACGATCCACCAGAAAAGGCGAAAAAGTCCTGGTTCAGTAAAATCAAGAACATATTTAAAAAGGACAAACCGATTGTGACTAGAGAGGGACAGTTGCTCCCTCCAGCGAAATCACCTGCATCTTTTATGATTACGAATTATGGTTATCATACATGTATTTGGTTAGACAATTGGGCAAAGTATACAAAAGATGATGGAGTTTTGGCATTTCCAGAACATGGTTCATTTAATTTAGCGGTTTTGAGAAATCTGAGAGAAAGAATGATGAAATTAGAACCGAGACCTAGACCTACACAGTTTGAAGCATTGACAGAATGGGAAGAGGAGATGTATGACAGAGAACGACAACGGAGTGGCGGAAGGTATAGATATATGTTTGGTAGATCATATGGACAAGAGAATCATGATGATAGAATGAAGAGATGGTGAAGTGCGAATATGACTGATGGGTTGTTTCCTATAAGAAATGTGGAAGAAACTACTAGTAGAAAATGTACGGAAAAGAGAAATAATACAGGATCAGAACGTTATAAGTATGGTGTGCATGAGTCGGAGGATGATGTGCTTGAGGACATGTGTTACAAAAATCCACCCCCATATCAACCAAATTCCACATTGACCCCGAGTGCCCCCGTAAAAGAATCGCCACAGAATATAAAATTTGAAACGATATCACATGAGGCAGGAAGAAATAATCCTTTTAGAGAAACAGAAAATACTCAAGTTAGTAAAATGGCTAATGAAAATTTAGCTGAATTGGCTAGAACTACTTTAGAATTGACTGAGAAGATTAGAGAAAAAAAATATGGAAGCAGTAACTGTTCCGGTAACAATAGGACCTGTAATGCCGATTTTTGATAAACAGAAGGATAGTGAGCATTGTCTGACGATTCCTTATAATGGAAACAGAGAAAATGAAATACAAAGACGAGATACAAGAGAAAAATTATGGGGACAAAAGGTAGGAATTTCTGAACAAAGTACTCCCAAAAATGTGACAGTAAATCAGAGTTTACTAAATAGAGCAATAATGACGACAGAGTCAGTACCAGGATCACCAAAAGGAATAGAACAAACACGAAATGAGATGATTCCTGTAGGTCCTACTTCTGATGAATTAACCCCTTGGATGCTCATGACGGAGCGGTTCCGTCATGAGCATCAGTTGGGCTGTGCTCATGACGGAACCGCTCCGTCATGAGGACAGCCCCTGGGGGAAGCGCTGGCGCTCCCCCCCTGGGGCACCGATCGTGCCCCCACAGACGGGGATGGCAGCGGAAGAGTTTCCGCTGCCACCCCCGAGCCCCCCCACGCTTCCTGGTGACGTCAGCGCGCACAGCGCGCGCTGGCGTCATCAGGAAGTGCTCGGACGCCTGGAAGCCATTTGCTTCCAGGCGTCCATAGAGGAAGGTGAGTGGTGTTTGCTCCGGTGGGGTGGCGGGGGCCTTGTAGAGTGTATTGAGGCGTCGGGGGAGAGGAAAGAGTATTTCCTCTCCCCTGATGTCTCAATACAGGGCATTCCTGCTCCACGATCGCGCACAGCGTCGCGATCGTGGAGCAGGGATGCCCCACTAGACACCAGGGATGTGTTTTTTTTTATTTTGGAAGCGACCCCTTGGGTAAGGGTCGCTTCCTGGGGCCAATTATTATCTGTAGACTTTTCTGCCCCCTCTGGGGGCAGATCGGTGTTTTTTTTTCACCGTTTCTGCTCCCAGGGGGGGCAGAAAAGCCCACTAGACACCAGGGATATTAGTATTTATGTTGGAAGCGACCCCTTGGGTAAGGGTCGCTTCCTGGGGCCAATTATTATTCTGTAGACTTTTCTGCCCCCTCTGGGGGCAGATCGGTGTTTTTTTTTCGCCGTTTCTGCTCCCAGGGGGGGCAGAAAAGCCCACTAGACACCAGGGATATTAGTATTTATGTTGGAAGCGACCCCTTGGGTAAGGGTCGCTTCCTTGGGGCCAATTTATATCTGAAGACTTTTCTGCCCCCTCTGGGGGCAGATCGGTGTTTTTTTTTCGCCGTTTCTGCTCCCAGGGGGGGGCAGAAAAGCCCACTAGACACCAGGGATATTAGTATTTATGTAGGAAGCGACCCCTTGGGTAAGGGTCGCTTCCTTGGGGCCATTTATTATTTGAAGACTTTTCTGCCCCCTCTGGGGGCAGATCGGTGTTTTTTTTTCGCCGTTTCTGCTCCCAGGGGGGGGCAGAAAAGCCCACTAGACACTAGGGATATCAGTATTTATGAAGGAAGCGACCCCTTGGGCAAGGGTCGCTTCCTAGGGCCCCTAAATATTTGGAAGACTTTTCTGCCCCCTCTGGGGGCAGATCGGTGTTATTTTTTTGCCATTTCTGCTCCTGGGGGGGGGGGCAGAAAAGCCCACTAGACACCAGGGATATAAATATTATTGTAGGAAGCGACCCCTTGGGCAAGGGTCGCTTCCTTGGGCCCCTAAATTTTTTGAAGACTTTTCTGCCCGGGGGATCGGTTTTATTTTTTTGCCGTTTCTGCTCCCACGGGGGGCAGAAAAGCCCACTAGACCCCAGGGAATTAGTTCAAATAAAAATAGAAGTGACCCCTCGCTTCCAGGGTGCAATTTGTTTTCTGCCCCACCTGGCACACAACCCGATTGACCATTTGGGTAGTGACATAGCATGTTAGAATGTTTATTGTTATATTTTTTGTGATTTCCAATTGTAATGTTTTTTTTTTGTTTACTTTTTTGTTCTAGGTGAAGGCTTTTCTTCTTTTCACGTTGCCGTTTTGTGGCTGGTGGTTCTGCTGTTTGTGTAGTTTGGTAAGAGACTTATTTTTGTACAATGTAAATGTGTTTGATTTCTCTGCCTGTTTTTTTTTTGCAAATGGTGTAATAATAGCAGTATGTTTGGTTTTTGAGTGTCAAAAACTTTTTGCATTGGTGCTCGATGTGTATTTTGTTGTCTTGTGAGTAATTTGTTTTTTTTTCTTCTTTCTAGTTTGATATCGTTGGTCTTTGCTGTGTCACTGCAGAGTTTATTTCTGGTGAGTGCAGCTGTCTCTTGTAATTGGATTGTATAGTTTTTGAGTACATTGATCTTTGTGATAAAGGTACACAATTCTTTACTTACTTGGTGTGCACATTGTTGGTTGTTGTTGACTTGTTTGTGCAGTCTTCCATCTTAGTAGGTATAATGGCTAGCCGCAGGATGACTGCTCAGCAGGTTGTTGGTTTGCTGTTTGAGTCTTCCTCTGATATTGGGTCAGAGACTGACTCTGCTTCTGAGGGAGAGGGGGCAGGGGAAGATTCTGGCAGTGAGTTTTCTCTCCGTATGGGGTCATCGGATGATGAAGATACTCTTAGTGCGGATGAAGTGCCTGTGTTAGAGGAGGAGACTGATGTGCCGATAGTGCGGCAAGAGGCATCTGGGCTGCAGCCTGCGGCTGCAAGGCTTCCCGTTGGTGTAGTGCGGCAAGAGACATCTGGGCTGCAGGCTGGGACTGCAAGGCTTCCCGTTGGTGTAGTGCGGCAAGAGACATCTGGGCTGCAGGCTGGGGCTGCAAGCCTTTCCGTTGGTGTAGTGCGGCAAGAGACATCTGGGCTGCAGGCTGGGGCTGCAAGTCTTCCCGTTGAAAGTGATGACCTCTGGGTTGCCCCTGGCATGGTGCAGCCGGAATTTCCTGAGTTTACTGGTGTTCCAGGGTCTAGAGTGAATACCGAGAACTTTTTGCCTGTAAATTTTTTTCAGTTGTTTATGGACGATGTGTTTTTGGCAGAGATTGTTGAGCAGACTAATTTGTATGCCGAACAGTTTTTGAGGGACAACAGTGCCAGTCTTAAGCCACACTCTAGAGCTACCCGGTGGACTCCCACAAATGTTGAAGAGATGAAGAAGTTCTTGGGTTTAACTTTTTTGATGGGCTTGCTAAGGAAGCCATCATTGGCTTCATATTGGTCTAGCAGTCCCTTGATGGCAACGTCTATTTTTCCGGCAGTCATGAGTCGTGACAGGTATTTGCTTCTGCTTCGGATGATGCACTTTGTAGATAATGGTTTAGCGTTGCCACGAGATCACCCTGATTGTGACCGTCTTTTTAAGATTAGGCCTGTCCTTGATCACTTTGTTGATCGATTTTCTGAGATTTATGCCCCTGGTAGAGAAATTGCAGTGGATGAGTCTTTGGTGTTGTTCAAGGGCCGCTTGGTTTTTAGGCAATACATTCCTAGTAAGAGGGCACGCTATGGAATAAAGCTGTATATGCTGTGTGACAGTAGGACTGGATATGTCTCCAATTTCAGGGTGTACACCGGTAAGGAATCTAGGTTTAACCTCCCTGGTTGTCCGTCCACTTTTGGAGTGACTGAGAAAATTGTTTGGGAACTTGGAAGAGGATTTTTTAACAAAGGCCACCATTTATATGTAGATAACTTCTACACTGGTGTACGGTTGTTCAGGGAATTGGCCAAAGTGGACACTTTTGCTTGTGGCACAGTCCGCTGTAACCGTAAAGGTTTTCCGAAAGAACTTGTTTGTCAAAAGCTTGTGCGGGGACAGTGCAGTGCGTTGCGTTGCCAGGAGCTTCTTGCTGTGAAGTTTACAGACAGGAGAGATGTCTACATGCTGACTTCCATCCATGATGAAAGCACTGCACCTGTGACTGTTTGGGGTCAGGTCGCTGAAGCGCGCAAACCTGTATGTGTTTTAGACTATAATAGGTACATGGGTGGTGTTGACAGAGTAGATCAGAGGTTGGAACCTTACACTGCTCTTCGTAAGGCTTACATTTGGTACAAGAAGTTGGCTATCCATCTTTTCCACTTGGCAATGTTTAATGCTTTTGTTGTGTTCCAGGATTCTTGCCCTGAGTCAACGATGACTTTTGTTAAGTTTCAGGAGTCTGTAATAGGCAGCCTTGTTGTAGTGGAACAGGCAAGTGTTCCTAGAGTTGGACTGGTGGAGGATGTTGCTAGATTGAAAGAACGCCACTTTCCAGATCACATTCCTCCCACACCCGCAAAAGATTTTCCCAGTAGGAGATGTAGAGTCTGTTGGCGAAGAGGTACGCGGAAGGAGTGTCGTATGTACTGCCCCGATTGTCCCTCTCATCCTGCACTGTGTCTCTCTGCTTGTTTTAGAGCGTACCACACGCGAAAAAATTTTTGGGAGGATTCTTGAGTGGTAAAGTGAACTGGCTGGTCTGTATTCTTTGAATAATTTGATTCTGTTTCAAGGTTGGTGTTAGTGCAATGTATTTAGTTGCTGATTTTCTGTTAGAAAATTTGTATCTATTTGCGATTTGTTTGTGTTTTTATTTTTTTCTAAAAAAATCCAAAATGTGATGGCGGTGTGTGTAGGCTTGCGCTTGGCTGTTGGTGTGTGTGGACTGGCACTTGGTTGGTGGTGTGCGTGGAATGGTGCTTGGCTGACGGTGTGCGTGGACTGGCGGTGTGCATGGACTGGCGGTGTGCGTGGACTGGTGCGTGGCTGGTGGTGTGCGTGGCTGGTGGTGTGCGTGGAATGGTGCTTGGCTGGCGGTGTGCGTGGAATGGTGCTTGGCTGGTGGTGTGCGTGGAATGGTGCTTGGCTGGCGCTGTGCGTGGACTGGTTCTTGGCTGGCAGTGTGTGTGGACTGGTGGTGTGTGCGGACTGGTGTTTGGCTGGTGGTGTCCGTGGACTGGAGCTTGGCTGGTGGTGTCCGTGGACTGGAGCTTGTCTGGTGGTGTGTGTGGACTGGAGCTTGGCTGGCGGTGTGTGTGGAATGGTGCTTGTCTGGTGGTGTCCGTGGACTGGAGCTTGGCTGGCGGTGTAGGTGGATTGGCGATTGGCTGCCGGTGTGCCTGGACTGGCGATTGGATGGTGGTGTGCCTGGACTGGCGCTTGGCTAGCGGTGTGCGTGGACTGGCGTTTGGCTAGCGGTGTGTGTCGACCGGTGCTTGGCTGGCTGTGTGTGAGTAGTGACTTTCTGCTGGTCACTACACACACTGCTAGCTGAGTGCCACTCCACGCAATCCTTCTGCCTGTGTAGTTGCTGTGTCTGGATTGTGGGCGTGTGAAAGTGATGGGCCCTTGAATGGCGCTGTGTGCCGGTGTGAGTTTTGTTATGTGATGGGCCCGCGGCTGGCGGTGTGAATGGTTTTGTATGTCTCACACGTATGAAAGGTGTATGAATGGCCTGTAAAGAGGTTGGTGCCTTGTCGTGGCTTTACAGCTCACGAGCTGTGAGTCAATGGTTCAGTTTCTTGCCCTTTCAATTATTACCAGTGCATTTCATTTTTTGTGAAATCACTTGGTAATACAATTTTATCTACTGAACCATCACTCACCCTCGTGCCAAATCCAACCAGTATGTGCGTGTGCTTGCGGGTTAGATGACTGTGCAGTAATATTTGTTTTTTTGAAGCAGGGTGTACCTTGTCCCTTTTTGGTGATTTTTGTACTGTGTTGCTTTTGTACCTGGTGGTGCGAATGGTCTTGTTTGTATCACGTATGAAAGGTGTGTGAATGGCCTGTAAAGCGGTTGGTGCCTTGACGTGGCTTTACAGCTCACGAGCTGCAAGTCATTGGTTTGGATTTTTGTGAATTTAATTATTGACAGTGCATTTCATATTTGTGAAATCTCTTGTTAATAAAATTTAATACACTGAACCATGACTTGCCCTCGTGCCAAATCCAACCAGTATGTGTGTGTGTTTGAGGAATAGATGGTTGTGCAGGAATCTTTTTTTTTTGTTTCTCTGCCAAGGTACACTTTCCATGTAAGAATAACCCACCAACTGTAGATATTGTCGAAAACCTTTGGGAGTTCATGGTGATGTCTCTCTAGTGATTTGAAAAATATTTTTTATCCCCATTGTCCTGTAAACCTCAAATTGTCTGCCACATTTTCTTTGCAGTATTATTCCTAAATTCTCACGCTGTAGTAACAATAGGTAATCTGGTTATGCAAGGGGGGTTACTTTTGTTTTTTGCCCAGGGCTCGGCGGCCATCTAGGGAAACCTACCAAACCCAGGCATTTTTGAAAACTAGACACCCGGCGGCTTCCAGGGAGGTATGGCTTGCGTGGATCCCCCAACGTTTCCTTACCCAGAATCCCCTGCAAACCTCAATTTTTGCCCAAAAAATCACTTTTTTCACACATTTTGGGGTGGGAAAGTAGTGGCATCACCGGGCTCACACAAATTTACCACCACCCAGCGTTCCCCCAGGTCTCCCGGTAAAAATGGTGCCTCACTTGTGTGGGAGGCCCAAGTACCCGCGGCAGGCAAGGGCCCCAAAGGTAGTGAGGCCACCTCAAGATGGCCTATCGCCAAACCACCTGGTTTTGCAAGGGGGGTCACTTTGGTTTTTGGCCCGGTGCGCGGCGGCCATCTAGGGAAACCTACCAAACCCAGGCATTTTTGAAAACTAGACACCCGGCGGCTTCCAGGGAGGTATGGCTTGCGTGGATCCCCCAACGTTTCCTTACCCAGAATCCCCTGCAAACCTCAATTTTTGCTCAAAAAATCACTTTTTTCACACATTTTGGGGTGGGAAAGTAGTGGCATCACCGGGCTCACACAAATTTACCACCACCCAGCGTTCCCCCAGGTCTCCCGGTAAAAATGGTGCCTCACTTGTGTGGGAGGCCCAAGTACCCGCGGCAGGCAAGGGCCCCAAACGTAGTGAGGCCACCTCAAGATGGCCTATCGCCAAACCACCTGGTTTTGCAAGGGGGGTCACTTTGGTTTTTGGCCCGGTGCGCGGCGGCCATCTAGGGAAACCTACCAAACCCAGGCATTTTTGAAAACTAGACACCCGGCGGCTTCCAGGGAGGTATGGCTTGCGTGGATCCCCCAACGTTTCCTTACCCAGAATCCCCTGCAAACCTCAATTTTTGCTCAAAAAATCACTTTTTTCACACATTTTGGGGTGGGAAAGTAGTGGCATCACCGGGCTCACACAAATTTACCACCACCCAGCGTTCCCCCAGGTCTCCCGGTAAAAATGGTGCCTCACTTGTGTGGGAGGCCCAAGTACCCGCGGCAGGCAAGGGCCCCAAACGTAGTGAGGCCACCTCAAGATGGCCTATCGCCAAACCACCTGGTTTTGCAAGGGGGGTCACTTTGGTTTTTGGCCCGGTGCGCGGCGGCCATCTAGGGAAACCTACCAAACCCAGGCATTTTTGAAAACTAGACACCCGGCGGCTTCCAGGGAGGTATGGCTTGCGTGGATCCCCCAACGTTTCCTTACCCAGAATCCCCTGCAAACCTCAATTTTTGCTCAAAAAATCACTTTTTTCACACATTTTGGGGTGGGAAAGTAGTGGCATCACCGGGCTCACACAAATTTACCACCACCCAGCGTTCCCCCAGGTCTCCCGGTAAAAATGGTGCCTCACTTGTGTGGGAGGCCCAAGTACCCGCGGCAGGCAAGGGCCCCAAAGGTAGTGAGGCCACCTCAAGATGGCCTATCGCCAAACCACCTGGTTTTGCAAGGGGGGTCACTTTGGTTTTTGGCCCGGTGCGCGGCGGCCATCTAGGGAAACCTACCAAACCCAGGCATTTTTGAAAACTAGACACCCGGCGGCTTCCAGGGAGGTATGGCTTGCGTGGATCCCCCAACGTTTCCTTACCCAGAATCCCCTGCAAACCTCAATTTTTGCTCAAAAAATCACTTTTTTCACACATTTTGGGGTGGGAAAGTAGTGGCATCACCGGGCTCACACAAATTTACCACCACCCAGCGTTCCCCCAGGTCTCCCGGTAAAAATGGTGCCTCACTTGTGTGGGAGGCCCAAGTACCCGCGGCAGGCAAGGGCCCCAAACGTAGTGAGGCCACCTCAAGATGGCCTATCGCCAAACCACCTGGTTTTGCAAGGGGGGTCACTTTGGTTTTTGGCCCGGTGCGCGGCGGCCATCTAGGGAAACCTACCAAACCCAGGCATTTTTGAAAACTAGACACCCGGCGGCTTCCAGGGAGGTATGGCTTGCGTGGATCCCCCAACGTTTCCTTACCCAGAATCCCCTGCAAACCTCAATTTTTGCTCAAAAAATCACTTTTTTCACACATTTTGGGGTGGGAAAGTAGTGGCATCACCGGGCTCACACAAATTTACCACCACCCAGCGTTCCCCCAGGTCTCCCGGTAAAAATGGTGCCTCACTTGTGTGGGAGGCCCAAGTACCCGCGGCAGGCAAGGGCCCCAAACGTAGTGAGGCCACCTCAAGATGGCCTATCGCCAAACCACCTGGTTTTGCAAGGGGGGTCACTTTGGTTTTTGGCCCGGTGCGCGGCGGCCATCTAGGGAAACCTACCAAACCCAGGCATTTTTGAAAACTAGACACCCGGCGGCTTCCAGGGAGGTATGGCTTGCGTGGATCCCCCAACGTTTCCTTACCCAGAATCCCCTGCAAACCTCAATTTTTGCTCAAAAAATCACTTTTTTCACACATTTTGGGGTGGGAAAGTAGTGGCATCACCGGGCTCACACAAATTTACCACCACCCAGCGTTCCCCCAGGTCTCCCGGTAAAAATGGTGCCTCACTTGTGTGGGAGGCCCAAGTACCCGCGGCAGGCAAGGGCCCCAAACGTAGTGAGGCCACCTCAAGATGGCCTATCGCCAAACCACCTGGTTTTGCAAGGGGGGTCACTTTGGTTTTTGGCCCGGTGCGCGGCGGCCATCTAGGGAAACCTACCAAACCCAGGCATTTTTGAAAACTAGACACCCGGCGGCTTCCAGGGAGGTATGGCTTGCGTGGATCCCCCAACGTTTCCTTACCCAGAATCCCCTGCAAACCTCAATTTTTGCTCAAAAAATCACTTTTTTCACACATTTTGGGGTGGGAAAGTAGTGGCATCACCGGGCTCACACAAATTTACCACCACCCAGCGTTCCCCCAGGTCTCCCGGTAAAAATGGTGCCTCACTTGTGTGGGAGGCCCAAGTACCCGCGGCAGGCAAGGGCCCCAAACGTAGTGAGGCGACCTTTGGGATAGGCAATGTTGATGTTGCCTCACTACGTTTGGGGCCCTTGCCTGCCGCGGGTACTTGGGCCTCCCACACAAGTGAGGCACCATTTTTACCGGGAGACCTGGGGGAACGCTGGGTGGTGGTAAATTTGTGTGAGCCCGGTGATGCCACTACTTTCCCACCCCCAAATGTGTTAAAAATGTGATTTTTTGAGCAAAAATTGAGGTTTGCAGGGGATTCTGGGTAAGGAAACGTTGGGGGATCCACGCAAGCCATACCTCCCTGGAAGCCGCCGGGTGTCTAGTTTTCAAAAATGCCTGGGTTTGGTAGGTTTCCCTAGATGGCCGCCGCGCACCGGGCCAAAAACCAAAGTGACCCCCCTTGCAAAACCAGGTGGTTTGGCGATAGGCCATCTTGAGGTGGCCTCACTACGTTTGGGGCCCTTGCCTGCCGCGGGTACTTGGGCCTCCCACACAAGTGAGGCACCATTTTTACCGGGAGACCTGGGGGAACGCTGGGTGGTGGTAAATTTGTGTGAGCCCGGTGATGCCACTACTTTCCCACCCCAAAATGTGTGAAAAAAGTGATTTTTTGAGCAAAAATTGAGGTTTGCAGGGGATTCTGGGTAAGGAAACGTTGGGGGATCCACGCAAGCCATACCTCCCTGGAAGCCGCCGGGTGTCTAGTTTTCAAAAATGCCTGGGTTTGGTAGGTTTCCCTAGATGGCCGCCGCGCACCGGGCCAAAAACCAAAGTGACCCCCCTTGCAAAACCAGGTGGTTTGGCGATAGGCCATCTTGAGGTGGCCTCACTACGTTTGGGGCCCTTGCCTGCCGCGGGTACTTGGGCCTCCCACACAAGTGAGGCACCATTTTTACCGGGAGACCTGGGGGAACGCTGGGTGGTGGTAAATTTGTGTGAGCCCGGTGATGCCACTACTTTCCCACCCCAAAATGTGTGAAAAAAGTGATTTTTTGAGCAAAAATTGAGGTTTGCAGGGGATTCTGGGTAAGGAAACGTTGGGGGATCCACGCAAGCCATACCTCCCTGGAAGCCGCCGGGTGTCTAGTTTTCAAAAATGCCTGGGTTTGGTAGGTTTCCCTAGATGGCCGCCGCGCACCGGGCCAAAAACCAAAGTGACCCCCCTTGCAAAACCAGGTGGTTTGGCGATAGGCCATCTTGAGGTGGCCTCACTACGTTTGGGGCCCTTGCCTGCCGCGGGTACTTGGGCCTCCCACACAAGTGAGGCACCATTTTTACCGGGAGACCTGGGGGAACGCTGGGTGGTGGTAAATTTGTGTGAGCCCGGTGATGCCACTACTTTCCCACCCCAAAATGTGTGAAAAAAGTGATTTTTTGAGCAAAAATTGAGGTTTGCAGGGGATTCTGGGTAAGGAAACGTTGGGGGATCCACGCAAGCCATACCTCCCTGGAAGCCGCCGGGTGTCTAGTTTTCAAAAATGCCTGGGTTTGGTAGGTTTCCCTAGATGGCCGCCGCGCACCGGGCCAAAAACCAAAGTGACCCCCCTTGCAAAACCAGGTGGTTTGGCGATAGGCCATCTTGAGGTGGCCTCACTACGTTTGGGGCCCTTGCCTGCCGCGGGTACTTGGGCCTCCCACACAAGTGAGGCACCATTTTTACCGGGAGACCTGGGGGAACGCTGGGTGGTGGTAAATTTGTGTGAGCCCGGTGATGCCACTACTTTCCCACCCCAAAATGTGTGAAAAAAGTGATTTTTTGAGCAAAAATTGAGGTTTGCAGGGGATTCTGGGTAAGGAAACGTTGGGGGATCCACGCAAGCCATACCTCCCTGGAAGCCGCCGGGTGTCTAGTTTTCAAAAATGCCTGGGTTTGGTAGGTTTCCCTAGATGGCCGCCGCGCACCGGGCCAAAAACCAAAGTGACCCCCCTTGCAAAACCAGGTGGTTTGGCGATAGGCCATCTTGAGGTGGCCTCACTACGTTTGGGGCCCTTGCCTGCCGCGGGTACTTGGGCCTCCCACACAAGTGAGGCACCATTTTTACCGGGAGACCTGGGGGAACGCTGGGTGGTGGTAAATTTGTGTGAGCCCGGTGATGCCACTACTTTCCCACCCCAAAATGTGTGAAAAAAGTGATTTTTTGAGCAAAAATTGAGGTTTGCAGGGGATTCTGGGTAAGGAAACGTTGGGGGATCCACGCAAGCCATACCTCCCTGGAAGCCGCCGGGTGTCTAGTTTTCAAAAATGCCTGGGTTTGGTAGGTTTCCCTAGATGGCCGCCGCGCACCGGGCCAAAAACCAAAGTGACCCCCCTTGCAAAACCAGGTGGTTTGGCGATAGGCCATCTTGAGGTGGCCTCACTACGTTTGGGGCCCTTGCCTGCCGCGGGTACTTGGGCCTCCCACACAAGTGAGGCACCATTTTTACCGGGAGACCTGGGGGAACGCTGGGTGGTGGTAAATTTGTGTGAGCCCGGTGATGCCACTACTTTCCCACCCCAAAATGTGTGAAAAAAGTGATTTTTTGAGCAAAAATTGAGGTTTGCAGGGGATTCTGGGTAAGGAAACGTTGGGGGATCCACGCAAGCCATACCTCCCTGGAAGCCGCCGGGTGTCTAGTTTTCAAAAATGCCTGGGTTTGGTAGGTTTCCCTAGATGGCCGCCGCGCACCGGGCCAAAAACCAAAGTGACCCCCCTTGCAAAACCAGGTGGTTTGGCGATAGGCCATCTTGAGGTGGCCTCACTACCTTTGGGGCCCTTGCCTGCCGCGGGTACTTGGGCCTCCCACACAAGTGAGGCACCATTTTTACCGGGAGACCTGGGGGAACGCTGGGTGGTGGTAAATTTGTGTGAGCCCGGTGATGCCACTACTTTCCCACCCCAAAATGTGTTAAAAAAGTGATTTTTTGAGCAAAAATTGAGGTTTGCAGGGGATTCTGGGTAAGGAAACGTTGGGGGATCCACGCAAGCCATACCTCCCTGGAAACCGCCGGGTGTCTAGTTTTCAGAAATGTATAGGTTTGGTAGGTTTCCCTAGGTGCCGGCAGGGCTAGGGTACAAAATCTACAGCTAGTCACTTTGCCAAAAAAAGGGTCATTTTTCACTCCAAAACCACGTTGCGTTTTGCGCCGTTTCCTGTCGCGGGCACTAGGCCGACCCGCACAAGTGAGGTACCATTTTTCTCGTAGGACTTTGGGGAACGCGGGGTGGGTGGAAATTTGTGGATCCACGCAGATTCCAGAACTTTCCATCACAGAAATGTGGGGAAAATGTGTTTTTTTTGTCAATTTTTTACGTTTGCAAGGGATTCTGGGTAACAGACCATGGTGGGAGGCAGTCAAGTCACCCCATCCTGGATTCCCCTGGGTGTCTAGTTTTCAGAAATGTATAGGTTTGCTAGGTTTCCCTAGGTGCCGGCAGGGCTAGGGTACAAAATCTACAGCTAGTCACTTTGCCAAAAAAAAGGGTCATTTTTCACTCCAAAACCACGTTGCGTTTTGCGCCGTTTCCTGTCGCGGGCACTAGGCCGACCCGCACAAGTGAGGTACCATTTTTCTCGTAGGACTTTGGGGAACGCGGGGTGGGTGGAAATTTGTGGATCCACGCAGATTCCAGAACTTTCCATCACAGAAATGTGGGGAAAATGTGTTTTTTTTGTCAATTTTTTACGTTTGCAAGGGATTCTGGGTAACAGACCATGGTGGGAGGCAGTCAAGTCACCCCATCCTGGATTCCCCTGGGTGTCTAGTTTTCAGAAATGTATAGGTTTGCTAGGTTTCCCTAGGTGCCGGCAGGGCTAGGGTACAAAATCTACAGCTAGTCACTTTGCCAAAAAAAAGGGTCATTTTTCACTCCAAAACCACGTTGCGTTTTGCGCCGTTTCCTGTCGCGGGCACTAGGCCGACCCGCACAAGTGAGGTACCATTTTTCTCGTAGGACTTTGGGGAACGCGGGGTGGGTGGAAATTTGTGGATCCACGCAGATTCCAGAACTTTCCATCACAGAAATGTGGGGAAAATGTGTTTTTTTTGTCAATTTTTTACGTTTGCAAGGGATTCTGGGTAACAGACCATGGTGGGAGGCAGTCAAGTCACCCCATCCTGGATTCCCCTGGGTGTCTAGTTTTCAGAAATGTATAGGTTTGCTAGGTTTCCCTAGGTGCCGGCAGGGCTAGGGTACAAAATCTACAGCTAGTCACTTTGCCAAAAAAAGGGTCATTTTTCACTCCAAAACCACGTTGCGTTTTGCGCCGTTTCCTGTCGCGGGCACTAGGCCGACCCGCACAAGTGAGGTACCATTTTTCTCGTAGGACTTTGGGGAACGCGGGGTGGGTGGAAATTTGTGGATCCACGCAGATTCCAGAACTTTCCATCACAGAAATGTGGGGAAAATGTGTTTTTTTTGTCAATTTTTTACGTTTGCAAGGGATTCTGGGTAACAGACCATGGTGGGAGGCAGTCAAGTCACCCCATCCTGGATTCCCCTGGGTGTCTAGTTTTCAGAAATGTATAGGTTTGCTAGGTTTCCCTAGGTGCCGGCAGGGCTAGGGTACAAAATCTACAGCTAGTCACTTTGCCAAAAAAAGGGTCATTTTTCACTCCAAAACCACGTTGCGTTTTGCGCCGTTTCCTGTCGCGGGCACTAGGCCGACCCGCACAAGTGAGGTACCATTTTTCTCGTAGGACTTTGGGGAACGCGGGGTGGGTGGAAATTTGTGGATCCACGCAGATTCCAGAACTTTCCATCACAGAAATGTGGGGAAAATGTGTTTTTTTTGTCAATTTTTTACGTTTGCAAGGGATTCTGGGTAACAGACCATGGTGGGAGGCAGTCAAGTCACCCCATCCTGGATTCCCCTGGGTGTCTAGTTTTCAGAAATGTATAGGTTTGCTAGGTTTCCCTAGGTGCCGGCAGGGCTAGGGTACAAAATCTACAGCTAGTCACTTTGCCAAAAAAAGGGTCATTTTTCACTCCAAAACCATGTTGCGTTTTGCGCCGTTTCCTGTCGCGGGCACTAGGCCGACCCGCACAAGTGAGGTACCATTTTTCTCGTAGGACTTTGGGGAACGCGGGGTGGGTGGAAATTTGTGGATCCACGCAGATTCCAGAACTTTCCATCACAGAAATGTGGGGAAAATGTGTTTTTTTTGTCAATTTTTTATGTTTGCAAGGGATTCTGGGTAACAGACCATGGTGGGAGGCAGTCAAGTCACCCCATCCTGGATTCCCCTGGGTGTCTAGTTTTCAGAAATGTATAGGTTTGCTAGGTTTCCCTAGGTGCCGGCAGGGCTAGGGTACAAAATCTACAGCTAGTCACTTTGCCAAAAAAAGGGTCATTTTTCACTCCAAAACCATGTTGCGTTTTGCGCCGTTTCCTGTCGCGGGCACTAGGCCGACCCGCACAAGTGAGGTACCATTTTTCTCGTAGGACTTTGGGGAACGCGGGGTGGGTGGAAATTTGTGGATCCACGCAGATTCCAGAACTTTCCATCACAGAAATGTGGGGAAAATGTGTTTTTTTTGTCAATTTTTTACGTTTGCAAGGGATTCTGGGTAACAGACCATGGTGGGAGGCAGTCAAGTCACCCCATCCTGGATTCCCCTGGGTGTCTAGTTTTCAGAAATGTATAGGTTTGCTAGGTTTCCCTAGGTGCCGGCAGGGCTAGGGTACAAAATCTACAGCTAGTCACTTTGCCAAAAAAAGGGTCATTTTTCACTCCAAAACCACGTTGCGTTTTGCGCCGTTTCCTGTCGCGGGCACTAGGCCGACCCGCACAAGTGAGGTACCATTTTTCTCGTAGGACTTTGGGGAACGCGGGGTGGGTGGAAATTTGTGGATCCACGCAGATTCCAGAACTTTCCATCACAGAAATGTGGGGAAAATGTGTTTTTTTTGTCAATTTTTTACGTTTGCAAGGGATTCTGGGTAACAGACCATGGTGGAGGCAGTCAAGTCACCCCATCCTGGATTCCCCTGGGTGTCTAGTTTTCAGAAATGTATAGGTTTGCTAGGTTTCCCTAGGTGCCGGCAGGGCTAGGGTACAAAATCTACAGCTAGTCACTTTGCCAAAAAAAGGGTCATTTTTCACTCCAAAACCATGTTGCGTTTTGCGCCGTTTCCTGTCGCGGGCACTAGGCCGACCCGCACAAGTGAGGTACCATTTTTCTCGTAGGACTTTGGGGAACGCGGGGTGGGTGGAAATTTGTGGATCCACGCAGATTCCAGAACTTTCCATCACAGAAATGTGGGGAAAATGTGTTTTTTTTGTCAATTTTTTACGTTTGCAAGGGATTCTGGGTAACAGACCATGGTGGGAGGCAGTCAAGTCACCCCATCCTGGATTCCCCTGGGTGTCTAGTTTTCAGAAATGTATAGGTTTGCTAGGTTTCCCTAGGTGCCGGCAGGGCTAGGGTACAAAATCTACAGCTAGTCACTTTGCCAAAAAAAGGGTCATTTTTCACTCCAAAACCATGTTGCGTTTTGCGCCGTTTCCTGTCGCGGGCACTAGGCCGACCCGCACAAGTGAGGTACCATTTTTCTCGTAGGACTTTGGGGAACGCGGGGTGGGTGGAAATTTGTGGATCCACACAGATTCCAGAACTTTCCATCACAGAAATGTGGGGAAAATGTGTTTTTTTTGTCAATTTTTTACGTTTGCAAGGGATTCTGGGTAACAGACCATGGTGGGAGGCAGTCAAGTCACCCCATCCTGGATTCCCCTGGGTGTCTAGTTTTCAGAAATGTATAGGTTTGCTAGGTTTCCCTAGGTGCCGGCAGGGCTAGGGTACAAAATCTACAGCTAGTCACTTTGCCAAAAAAGGGTCATTTTTCACTCCAAAACCATGTTGCGTTTTGCGCCGTTTCCTGTCGCGGGCACTAGGCCGACCCGCACAAGTGAGGTACCATTTTTCTCGTAGGACTTTGGGGAACGCGGGGTGGGTGGAAATTTGTGGATCCACGCAGATTCCAGAACTTTCCATCACAGAAATGTGGGGAAAATGTGTTTTTTTTGTCAATTTTTTACGTTTGCAAGGGATTCTGGGTAACAGACCATGGTGGGAGGCAGTCAAGTCACCCCATCCTGGATTCCCCTGGGTGTCTAGTTTTCAGAAATGTATAGGTTTGCTAGGTTTCCCTAGGTGCCGGCAGGGCTAGGGTACAAAATCTACAGCTAGTCACTTTGCCAAAAAAAGGGTCATTTTTCACTCCAAAACCACGTTGCGTTTTGCGCCGTTTCCTGTCGCGGGCACTAGGCCGACCCGCACAAGTGAGGTACCATTTTTCTCGTAGGACTTTGGGGAACGCGGGGTGGGTGGAAATTTGTGGATCCACGCAGATTCCAGAACTTTCCATCACAGAAATGTGGGGAAAATGTGTTTTTTTTGTCAATTTTTTACGTTTGCAAGGGATTCTGGGTAACAGACCATGGTGGGAGGCAGTCAAGTCACCCCATCCTGGATTCCCCTGGGTGTCTAGTTTTCAGAAATGTATAGGTTTGCTAGGTTTCCCTAGGTGCCGGCAGGGCTAGGGTACAAAATCTACAGCTAGTCACTTTGCCAAAAAAAGGGTCATTTTTCACTCCAAAACCACGTTGCGTTTTGCGCCGTTTCCTGTCGCGGGCACTAGGCCGACCCGCACAAGTGAGGTACCATTTTTCTCGTAGGACTTTGGGGAACGCGGGGTGGGTGGAAATTTGTGGATCCACGCAGATTCCAGAACTTTGCATCACAGAAATGTGGGGAAAATGTGGTTTTTTTTTCAATTTTTTACGTTTGCAAGGGATTCTGGGTAACAGACCATGGTGGGAGGCAGTCAAGTCACCCCATCCTGGATTCCCCTGGGTGTCTAGTTTTCAGAAATGTATAGGTTTGCTAGGTTTCCCTAGGTGCCGGCAGGGCTAGGGTACAAAATCTACAGCTAGTCACTTTGCCAAAAAAAGGGTCATTTTTCACTCCAAAACCACGTTGCGTTTTGCGCCGTTTCCTGTCGCGGGCACTAGGCCGACCCGCACAAGTGAGGTACCATTTTTCTCGTAGGACTTTGGGGAACGCGGGGTGGGTGGAAATTTGTGGATCCACGCAGATTCCAGAACTTTGCATCACAGAAATGTGGGGAAAATGTGGTTTTTTTTTCAATTTTTTACGTTTGCAAGGGATTCTGGGTAACAGACCATGGTGGGAGGCAGTCAAGTCACCCC